>NC_090374.1:180324979-181562470 GCF_036365525.1 Heterodontus francisci | reverse complement strand
ATAGAATTAGATGAATACCTGAAGGGGTAAAGAATTACAAGGCAAGAGGAAAAAAATATGGGAGTGGGATTAATTGGAAAACTCGATCAAAGAGCCAACACAGGCACGATGGACCGAATGGCTCCTTCTGTGCTGTTTCATTTTATGATTCTACGATTGTGGAGCACATTTAATATATTAGAAGCATGACTGTACACTTTTTTTCTTACTTGTTGATTAATTATTCATGCAATTTGTCATTGTTTCAGATTAATAGTTAGCATTTCGAAAGCCCAATCAATGTAGACCCACCTCCTCCCTTAGTCACGCATGAAATACTAGCTGCTATTTTCTTGACTGGGTCCCTCTCTGCTCTCAGTGTTGCTCCCAGCACTAGTGTCAGAAATGGACAGCAATGAAAAAAAGGAATTGAATAACAATAAAAGAGAGAAATGGGGAAATGGTTGTCAATTGACAGACAGAAGGAATATGGGGAATGAAGGTGAGAGGGAAGGAGGGAATGGATGATAATGAAGGGTGGGGAAAAGGCATGTAATAAATGGAAGGGATTGTAATGAAGGGGAAAGGGGCAAAGGTTGGGAGCAGACAGAACATCAGTTTAACATCGTACCCAGAAGATAGCAACTCCTCTAGCAGTGTAGCACTCCCTTAGTATTGCACTGTCATGTCAGCCTTAATTTTTGCATTCAGGTCATAGAGTAAGATTTGAACCCACAACCTTGTAACTTAGAAACAAGAATGCTACTAAATGAACCATAACTGAGACAACTCTACAATGGTTAGAAGGAGCTGGAGCCTCCTTCAAGATGACCCTGGATGCCCATCTTGCCCACCTACCTTGTGGCCTCCTGGGCTGTGCAATTTTGCATCACTCCCTGCTGGAATGGGTGGGAAATCGTCCAGCGAGATTTAAATGAGCTCCAGGGTAAGCGTCTGTATTGGTTGTGTGGTGACATTATTGATATGGAATACATAAAGTAAACACAATCACTTTAGCAATAGTACATAAGAATAACTAAAATGGTATTTCACGCTCTTCTGGGTAGAGATGGAACCTCTGCCTCTTCCTGATTGTCCTTCCTTGGATTCTCTATAATGAGTTCCTTCTTTCTCTCAGTTTATATTCTGTCTCTCTTTCTGCTATGTTCACCCTGAACCAAGTTCAATGACTCCACTATCAGGTCCTTGTATTGTTCACTCTGTGGCCAGAATTTTATGCCTCCTCCCCCACCCACCCGGGAGCAGGCAAGGCGGCAGGGGAGGATGTAAAATCAAGTGGGAGGTGGATGGGGGGTGTCGTGCTCATTACCTACCCTCCCGCTGCTATTTTACCAGCAGCGGGGGAGGTGGCAAATGGCCCACCTGCCCCAGACCAAATGAGGGCCTTAAGTGACCAATTAGTGGCTGCTTAAGGGCCTCTCCCCACTGCCACCAGTATCTTGCCTATGCCGGACGGGCACTTTAGCACCTGAGGAGGCCGCCCAGTAATACATGGCGGCATTGTTGCAGGCTGGTGGGAACCCTGAGGGCCCCACCAGCAGCACAGGCCATCCACATTAATAATACCCCTATGCCCATACCCCCCACAACCCCTCGCCAGGGCCCAACCGATTGTCCCCGGTGAGGCCCGAAACACACTTACCTTCCAGAAGGGCAAAATCCATTGTCTTCTGCTCACTGTGTGCAGTCCCAGCAATGGCCACTGTTCCCGGTGGTACTGCTGGGACTGAAGTGCCGCCAGCCCTCTGATTGGCCGGCAGCTCTTGGAGACAGGACTTCCCGCCTCAGACAGGTGAAAGTCCCGTCCAAGGCCAACTAAGGGCCTGGCCACACAAAATTGCTGCGTGGCTTCCAGGCACGGCAGAGGCGAGCTCACTCCCGGCTTTTTAGCCAGTGGGTGGGGCCACTGCCTCAACATAAAGTTTCTGCCTACTTCACCTGCAATCCCACTTAATAAATAGGCAAAATTGCCAATGGATTGTGCAAAGACTGTAATCTCACCACATGCCCTTACTTCCCTTGACCAATAGTCCTCATGCTGGGACCAAATGGCCAGCAGCCTAAACAAAGTAATTAAATGGTCCTCTCATCAGTATCTCAGACGAAGGGCTGAATTCTATTCAACTCAGCGGGGGGCCCGCATTTAGCGGCCGCCACAGAGCGCCCGTGATATTAATCACGGGAGCTTATTAGAATCACGGCGCCGAGCCACACTCCCCATATTACGTGGGGGGAGGTGGGACATTCGGCGCAGTGAGAGTTTTGACAGTTGTGCAGCAGGTTCCGGGACCCTATTTTAAGTGCCCCAGCACCTGCTTCCTGACAGCTGTCAAAGAATACTTACCTGACTGCTGAAGAGTAGGGCTGTTGTCAATCTGGCAGCAAAGCAGAAAGTGCTGCAGAAATCCAGCAGGTCAGGCAGCATCTGTGGACAGAGAAGCAGACTTAACTTGTCCGAATTCACAGACCTGAAAGTTAACTCTGCTTCTCTCTCCACAGATGCTGCCGGACCCCAGCACTTTCCTCTTTGCTGCCACATATTTAAAATGCTGTGTTCCAGTGGCCTGTGATGTTGCGATCCACTGCTCACACTCAAGTGTAATATTCCTTCTTGTAGGCGTGCCGAATCTCAGCTCCAGGACATCACTGCAGGAGTTGCTCAGGGTAGTGTCCTAGGTCCAACTATCTTCAGCTGCTTCATCAATGACCTTCCTTCAATCATAAGTTCAGAAGTGGGATGTTCGCTGATGAATGCAAAGTGTTCAGCAACATTCGCGACTCCTCAGATACTGAAGCAGTCCATGTAGAAATGTAGCAGGACCTGGACAATATCCAGGCTTGGGCTGATAAGTGGCAAGTAATATTTGTGCCACACAAGTGCCAGGCAATGACCATCTCCAACAAGAGAGAATCTAACCATCTCCCCTTGACATTCAACAGCATTATGAATCCCCCACTATCAACATCCTAGGGGTTACCATTGACCATAAATTGTACTGGAGTAGCCATATAAATTCCATTCAGCCAATTCAGCCAATTCGATTTACTCCGCGTGATATCAAGAAATGCCTGAAGACACTGGGGACAGCAAAGGCTATGGGTCCTGACAATATTCCGACAATAGTACTGAAGACCTGTGCTCCAGAACTTGCTGCATCCCTAGCCAAGCTGTTCCAGTATAGCTACAACACTGGCATCTACCTGGCAATGTGGAAAATTGCCCAGCAATGTCCTGTACACAAAAAGCAGGACAAACCCAACCCAGTCAATTACTGCCCCATCAGTCTACTCTCAATCATCAGTAAAGTGATGGAAGGTGTCATCAACAGTGCCATCAAGAAGCACTTGCTTAGCAATAACCTGCTCAGAGATGCTCAGTTTGGGTTCTGCCGGGGCCACTCAGCTCCTGACCTCATTACAGCCTTGCTTCAAACATGGACAAAAGAGCTGAACTCAAGAGGTGAGGTGAGAGTGACTGCCCTTGACATCAAGGAAGCATTTGACTGAGTATGGCATCAAGGAGCCCTAGCAAAACTGGAGTCAATGGGAATCAGGGGGAAAACTCTCTGCTGGTTGGAGTCATACCTAGCGCAAAGGAAGATGGTTGTGGTTGTTGGAGCTCAATCATCTCAGCTCCAGGACATCACTGCAGGATTTCCTCAGGGTAGTGTCGTAGGCCCAACCATCTTCAGCTGCTTCATCAATGACCTTCCTTCAATCATAAGGTCAGAAGTGGGGATGTTCGCTGATGATTGCACAATGTTCAGCACCACTCACGACTCCTCAGATACTGAAGCAGTCCATGTAGAAATGCAGCAAGACCTGGACAATATCCAGGCTTGGGGTGATAAGTGGCAAGTAACATTTGCGCCACACAAGTGCCAGTCAATGACCATCTCCAACAAGAGAGAATCTAACCATCTCCCCTTGACATTTAATGGCATTACCATCGTTGAATCCCCCACCATCAACATCCTAGGGGCTACCATTGACCAGAAATTGAACTGGAGTAGCCATATAAATACCGTGGCTACAACAGCAGGTCAGAGGCTAGGAATCCTGCAGCGAGTGACTCACCTCTTGACTCCCCAATGCCTGTCCACCATCTACAAGGCACAAGTCAGGAGTGTGATGAAATACTCTCCACTTGCCTGAATGGGTGCAGCTCCAACAACACCATCCAGCACAAAGCAGCCCACTTGATTAGCACCCCATCCACAAACATTCACTCCCTCCACCACCAACACACAGTGGCAGCAGTGTGTACCATCTACAAGATGCACTGCAGAAATGCACCAAGGCTCCTTAGACAGCACCTTCCAAACCCGCAACCTCTACCAACCAGAAGGACAAGGGCAGCAAATGCAGGGAACACCACCACCTGCAAATTCCCGTCCAAGTCACACACCATCCTGACTTGGAAATATATCGCTGTTCCTTCACTGTCGCTGGGTCAAAATCCTGGAACTCCCCTCATCACCGCACTGTGGGTGTCCCTACTTCGCATGGACTGTAGCTGTTCAAGGCATCAGCTCACACCACATTCTCAAGGGCAATTAGGGAGGGGCAACAAATGCTGGCCTGGCCAGCGATGCCCACATCCCATGAATGAAGAAACCTGGGTAAATAATCTTAAATTTGCACATTGCAAGTTGTGAGACTTAAATAGACCATAAAAGGTATAACGGAGGTTTACAGAGAACACAATGGGAATACACGGGTGTCACATCAATGTAAATACGTCTTTCACCAAATGTTCCTCACCAGCATGTGTGTCCTTTTCTCTGTGTGAATGATGTGTGCCAGCATGTAGCGCCAATGTCACATCCCTTTGCACCGTTGGCACTTCAGGAGAGCCAACCTATGCAATAACATCATTGCCATGTCACCGTTACTCATAGGCATCTCCACGGATGCAGTGACATGGGCATTGGCTCAATCAGCTGCTGCCTCTAATGGTTTACACAGGGATGCTGCAGATGTGGGCTGGTGCACAGCAGGTGAGTGAGGGTGATGTGTGACTTGCAGAGCTCATGTCAGTTCCTATGGAGCAGAGAGCCTTTGTCTGATAAGGCACTTCCGTACATCCCTAGCTCACTGCTAGCCCTGCGTGCAGAGTCTGGGTGCCATCTGCCCTCCCATGCGTCTTTCAAGTTGCAGGTCCCCAGTGTCCTCATAATCCGAGGGGGAATCCTGTTGACGTCGCTCCTCATCATGTCTGGCCTGGCCCCTATTGGGTGCGTAATTGTACAGAGCAGCAAAGAAAGGAGTTGGCCTTTTCGGCTGTAGTACAGGGCATCACCCTATCCATCCAGACATTGGAGGCACTTTTTCAGCATGCTGATCTCCTGCTCAATGGTGGCTCATGTAGCTCAGTAGCTGGCGTTGTATCTCTCCTCTGCAGCAGTGGTGGAGTCTCTCACCGGTATCGGGAGTCATATCTGCTAAGGATAGCCCTTATCTCCAAGAAGCCACCCCTCTATCTGAGCCAGTTCAGTGAACAGCGGTGACAGCTGGGACTAGCGCAAGATCCAGCTGTCATGGCAGCTGCCTGAGAAGTGGCCACACATTCGCTGCAAGCATCTGCGGTGTTCACATATCAGCTTCACCTAAATGGAGAGGGCTTCTTTAATGGTGACATCTGCAGGTGGTAGCCTGGCAGTAGGCCTGATGGCCACATGAGTGCAGTCTATGAACCTTACAACCTATGGTTCTCCGGCAATAGTGCCAGAACCCTCTGGGTCTGGCTGTGAGAGTCCAACCTGAAGCGAACATCTTCACTGGCCCTCTGCTGCAGGGCGGCACAGTGGCGTAGTGGTTAGCACTGCAGCCTCACAGCTCCAGGGACCCGGGTTCAATTCTGGGTACTGCCTGTGCGGAGTTTGCAAGTTCTCTCTGTGACCACGTGGGTTTTCGCCGGGTGGTCCGGTTTCCTCCCACTGCCAAGACTTGCAGGTTGATAGGTAAATTGGCCATTGTAAATTGCCCCTAGTATAGGTAGGTGGTAGGGAATATGGGATTACTGTAGGGTTAGTATAAATGGGTGGTTGCTGGTAGGCACAGACTCGGTGGGCCAAAGGGCCTGTTTCAGTGCTGTATCTCTAAACTAAACAAATTGGTGACCTCCCTGATGCAGGGGTTCATTGCTGACTGTGTGACCCCACATAGGCCTCTGTTGACCCTCTAAAAAGCTGCAGAGGCATCAGGCTTGAGAACTGCTGCCACTATGAGGAACAAAGGCATGGGATGTCCACTGGAACCCATGGGCTGCAGGTCGTCCTTGAGCAGGGCACAGAGATGTATCACCACCCTCTCTCCAATGAGCAATTGCCTCTGACACTGGTGCTCTGACATCCGATGGCATGTCATGTGGGGCCTGTAGATGCTCCCCTTGGGGGCTGCTGCTCACGACCGGGGGCCTCTATGTGGATTTCACCTGCCTGTTAATATTGCCTCTGGTGCATACGGATCCTCACGAGCAGAGGATCACACAATGTAGGATGTAGTTATGGAGAACGGGCAGGAAAGTGGAGTTGAGGCCAAGATGAGATCAGCCATGATCGTATTGAATGGCAAAGCAGGCTCGAGGGGCTGAATTGCCTACTCCTGCTCCTAGTTCTTATGTTCTATGTTCTGATGAGCCATATCTATTTCCATGTGATAAATAAAGTTAACCCCTTCATATAGTCGAAGTTTCCTAACAGCGCAGGGATTGGTGTTGACGGGTACATCAGCTGCTTTACTGGATCAACTATGTCGTGTGCCATGGCATTGCCCATCTTGGCCAACACTCAGAGTGGCACAGCATGACCACATCAAGATTCTACCAGCTGAATCGATTGCCCCCACCATCCATAAAACCTTAGTGCTCCTGCCTTTTCTGGCACACCCCCCACACACAGGGTGCCCAGTGTGCCATTGCGCCCTCACAAACACGAACAAACACAGAGCATACACGGTTAACGGAGGGATGGTACACAATACCTCCCTTCATGCCAGAGAGCTTTTCCAACAATAATCCTAGACCCCTTCCCTTTAAGAATGCAGAATGAGACCCCTGTGATTTCCCCCCCCCCTTAAGAATGCAGAATGAGACCCCTGTGTATCCTCCCCCCATTTAAGAATGCAGAGTGAGATCCCTGTGTATCCTCCCCCCATTTAAGAATGCAGAGTGAGACCCCTGTAATGCCCCCCTCCCTCCTCCCTTTAGGTTTGCAGAGTGAGACCCCTGGAAAGAATCTTACCTTCTGCCGTAGAACCTTCTGCCTCTGTGGACCCGTCGGCTTTTCCAATTGTGAATGGGACGGCATGTGATGGCCACCCATTCATCGAAAAATCAGGAAGTGTCAATGAAGAGGCGGCGGGCTGCATAATCAGCAAAGGTAAGTACTGTTTACCATATGATTATTGTGATGCCGCCACCGTGCGGCGGCGGAGCCGCACCGAGGCTCCCCCACCGCCGGTAATTTGCGGCGGGCCCTTCTCGACGTTGCGGGTCAAGGCGGGCCTCTCTCCATAGGATTCTACCGGCCCCCGCGCCACAACCCGCATCGCCAAGGGGCCGATAACTTTAGCCCAATATGATTAAACCAGTTTCAGTTTACTGTTGCATCAGCTGAAACGTATTCCAGCTTAATGTTATATCACCTGAAACTAAATAATCTGTGTTGCTGCTTGCTTTAAACTAATGCTCTAAAAATTATAATTCCACTATGACCCTTCTTTCTTACACTGAAAGTTAAAGGAGCTCGGGCCTCCTTTCTGAAGTGGTGAGTCAGTTGCCAATTAACCTTTGACCAAAACCCAAAAGCTGCCCAGGCCAGGGAGGTTGCATGGGAGGTTTCAATGCAGGTGTTCCAGAGAGCAGTGCAGTGCCTTTGTGAACTGAGGTCTTGAGTAATGAGATTGGGTGTGAGACGATCACTACTGATGTAATTTTTGGGTAAGCAATGACTGCTGGAAATCCAATTTTGATTTTGTTATTCCTTTTTATAGCTGAAAATTGGATTCATTGTGATATACTAATGTGATTAAAATGAACCAAAATGCATGACATTCAATTTGTTAAAATCACATTTTTTTCAGTGGAAAATCTGCCGAAACATTTGTGCCTTCAACATCTGGATTTCCAATTCAGATTTTCTTGCACTTATGTTGTGTAGTCCTGCAGCTTACAGTGCAAAACTCAGGCAATATCAGGTACTTACTTGAGTTGCTTTATGGGGCTTTTTTGAAGCTGTTGATGCTTTTGCTCCGGTTCTAGGTTTTTGTGAGTCCTTACATTTCCTTTCTGTTTGGTTAGTGATTGCCTTGTCCTCTAAAGTCCTCTACCTACACTTAACAGTCTTAATATTGTTTAAATCTGTCTAGTCAATGGCAGAACATACTATATTAAACTGAAGAGAAGAATGATTTATCTTTATTACTGCTACAGCAATCAGCAGGGCTCAAAATTAGTAAGTAACTAATAATATTGGATCTATACCAACACCATCAGATATGAAAACACTTCTATAATGTGTATGTAGTATGAACTCTATAATAACTAATTGACACAACAGCAGATTACAATACTTGAGTTTAATTATAATTGAGTAATATTGCTACTTAAAGATTGAACCTACCTGATCAAATCTGGCACCTAATAGCTTAACATTACAGCGATTTGCCTGCTTCTTTGTACTCTAAAGTTCCTGCATATTGTCCTGATGCTTCCCTAGCTAATTCTGAGGTGGTCCCTCGGCCATTCCTCCTGCCTCTTTAGGAACAGGGGTACATAGGAACAGGAGTAGGCCATTCAGCCCATTGAGCCTGCCCCACCATTCAATATGATCATGGCTGATCATCTACTTCAATGCCTTTTCCCCACACTATCCCCATGTCATTTGTATTTAGAAATCTGTCAATCTCTGCTTTAAACATACTCAATGACTGACCTTCCACAGCCCTCTGGGGTAGAGAATTCCAAAGACTCACAAGCCTATGAGTAAAGAAATTTCTTCTCATCTCAGTCCTAAGTGGCTTCCCTCTTATTTTGAAATTGTGTCCCCTGGTTCTAGACGCCCCAACCAGGGGAAACATCTTAGCTGCATCTACCCTGTCTATCCCTTTAAGTATTTTGTAGGTTTCAATGAGATCACCTCTCATTCTTCGAAATTCTAGAGAATACAGGCCCAGTTTCCACAATCACTCTTCATAGGACAGTCCCGCCATCCCTGGAACAAGTCTGGTGAATCTTCGTTGCACTCCCTCTATGCCAACAATATCCTTCCTAAGGTAAAGGGACCAAAACTGCACACAGTACTCCAAGTGTGGTCTAACCAAGGTTCTATACAATTGAAGCAAGACTTCACTACTCCTGTACTCAAATCCTCTTGCAATAAAGGCTAACAAATCATTTGCCTTCCTAATTGCTTGCTGCACCTGCATGTTAGTTTTCAGTGACTTATTGACAAGAACGCCCAGGTCCCTTTGTACATCTACACTTTCTAATCTCTTACCATTTAAGAAATACTCTGCACATCTATTCCTCCTACTAAAGTGGCTAACCTTACATTTTTCCACATTATATTGCATCTGCCACATTCTTACCCACTCACTAAGTCTGTCCAAATCCCCTTGAAGCCACTTTGCATCTTCCTCACAACACACATACTGACCTAGTTTTGTGTCATCCGCGAACTTGGAAATACTACATTTGGTCCCCACATCCATATCATTGATATATATTGTGAACAGTTGGGGCCCAAGCACTGCGGTACCCCACTAGTCACAGCCTGCCAATGTGAAAATGACCTGTTTATTCCTACTCTCTGCCTTCTGCCTGTAAATCAATCCTTAATCTATGCCAGGATATTACCTCCCATCTCAAGTGCTCTAATTTTGCTAACCAATCTCCTGTGGGGTGACTTTATCAAAAGCCTTCTGAAAATCCAAGTCTACCACGTCCACCAACTCCACTTTATCAATTCTTTGAGTTTAGACGTAATATCCTCAAAAAACTCCAACAGGTTCATAAAGCATGATTTCCCATTTATAAATCTATGTTGACTATGCCAAATCAGATCATTATTATCCAAGTGTCCATTTATCACATCCTTTTGAATAGATTCTAACAGTTTCCCAATGATTGATGTAAGGTTAACAGGTCTGTAATTCTCAGTTTTCTCCCCCACTTCCTTCTTAAATAGTAGGGTGACATTTGCAACCTTCCAATCTGCAGGAACTACTCCAGAATCTATAGAAGTTTGGAAGATGATCACCAATGCATCCATTATCTCCATAGCTACCTCTTTCAACACGCTGGGATGTCGAATATCAGGTCTTGGGGACTTATCAACCTTCATCCCCATTAATTTCTCCAATACAACCTTCTTGCTAATACTAATTTCCTTCAATTCCTCATTCCCCCTAATTCCGTGCATCTCTAATTCTGGGAGATTTCTTGTATCTTCCTCAATGAAGACAGACAAAAAGTAATCATTTAGCTTCTCTGCCAGTTCTCTATTCCCTGTTATAAATTCTCCTGATTCTGTCGGTAATGGACCCACATTTGTCTTCACCAAACACTTCCTTTTTAATGTAGCTGTAGAAGCTTTTACAGTCCTGTTTTTATATTTTTGGTAGCTAACATTCATATTCTCTTCTTGCTTTCTTTATCAGTTTATTCGTTCTCCTTTGCTGTATTCTGGCAACTTTTAGGCCTTTTCTTTTAATCTTATACAATCCTTAACTGCCTCTGTTATCCACAGTTGACTGCCTTTACTTTTATGGTTTTTGTGCCTTGAAGGAATGTATAGTTTCTGAAAACTATGTAATATTTCTTTAAAGACCATCCATTGCCTATGTACTGTCATACCTTTTATTGTATTTTTCCAATCCACTTCAGCCAATTTGCCCCTCATAACTTCATAATTTCCTTTGTTCAAACTTAACACCCTGTCTTCAGATTGAACTACCTCACTTTCAAACATAACGTCAAATTCTATCATATTACGGTCACTTATCCCTAAAGGCTCTTCTACAAAAGATTATTAATAAGCCCTTTCTCATTACATAATACTAGATCTAAAATAGCCTATTCTGTAGTCAGTTCCTCAACATGCTGCTCCAGAAAACCGTCCCTAACACACTCCAGAAACTTGTCCTCCACAGCATTAGTGCTCATTAGGTTTACGCAGACTATATGCAGATTGAATTCACGCATGATTACTGTATTACCCATGCCACATGCTTCTATAATCTCCTGATTAATACCATACCCCACACTACCACTACTGTTTGGTGGCCTATAAACAACTCCTACTAATGTTTGCTGCCTCTTGCTGTTTCTTAGCTCCATCCAAACAGATTCCACATTTTCTTCTTCCGATCTGAGATCCTCCCTTACTAATGTACTGATCCCATCCCTTATTATCAGCACAACACCACCTCCTTTTCCTTTTTGCCTGTCCTTCCTAAATGTCGAATATCCTTGAATATTCACTTGCCAGTCTTGGTCACCCTGGAGCCACATTTCCTTTATGGAAATTAGATCATACCCATATACCTCTATTTGGGCCTTTAAATCATCTACCTTGTTGCGAATGCTATGTGCATTCAGGTAGAGTGCCCTGAACCTTGTCTGTATTCTAAGCCGAATTGATGCTCGCCTTTGTTTCACCTGCCTTCTAATGTCACTTGTTACTTTTCTACCTCCTGTTACCAGCTTTACTTCCTTCGAATATGAGCTACCCTTCAGGTTCCCATCCTCCCGACAAGCTAGTTTAAACCCTCCCTAACAGCGTTAGCAAATCTCCCTGAGAGGATGTTCGTTCCAGTCCTGTTAAGGTGTAGCCCATCCATCTTGTACAGGTTCCACCTGCCGCAGAACTGGTCAATGCCTCAGAAATTTGATGCCCTCCCTCCTACACCAATTGTCCAGCCACGTGTTGAATTGATCAATCCTCCTATTCCTATGCTCAATAGGACATGGCTCTGGGAGTAATCCTGAGATTACTGCTTTGGAGGTCCTGCTTTTTAATTTCATTCCTAACTCCCTAAAATCTGCTTTCTGGACCTCATCCCTCTTCCTACCTATGTCATCAGTACCAATGTGGACCACGACCTCTTGCTGTTCACCCTCCCCCGAAGGATGTCCTGCAGCCGCTCTGTGACATCCTTGACCCTGGGACAAGGGAGGCAACACACCATCCCGGAGTTATGTTTACCGCTGCAGAAACGCCTGTCTGATCCCCTGACTATCGAATCTCCTATCACTATTGCTCTTCCACTCTTCTTCCTCCCTTCATGTGCAGCTGAGTCACCCGTGGTGCCACGAACTTTGGTCTGGCTGCATTCCCCCGAGAAACCATCGCTCTCATCAATATCCAAAATGGAAAACCGATTAGCAAGCAAGAAAGACTCAGGGGACTTCTGTACTGCCTGCTTGGTTCTCTTAGGCTGCCTGGTGATCACCTATTCCCTCTCTGCCTGCATGCTCATAACCTGTGGTATGACCACCTCCCTACACATGCTATCCACATAGTCCTCTTTGTGGATGCACAACAGTGACTCCAGCCACTACTCGAGTTCCGAAACCTGGAGCTCAAGCTTCTGCAGCCGGTTACAATTCTTGCAGATGTGTTCCTCTAGGACACGTGATGCGTCCATGCCTTCCCACATACCGCAGGATGTACATTCCACTTGGCCGAGCTGACCTGCCATGACGTAACTTTAAAACTTTTTATTACAATGAGAAGTAAAATAACTTCCCAGTTACTCACCAATCAACTTCTTCCCCTGTCGCAAAGAGAGAGGCAACTAATGAAGGCTGAAAAAAAGGTAGAAGAAAGAAATAAAGAAAGAACAAAAATTGGTGGTGTCGTAAATAGTGAGGAGGAAAGCCTTAGATTACAGGATGATATAGATGGGCTGGTAAGATGGGCAGAGCAGTGGCAAATAGAATTTAATCCTTATAACAGTGAGGTGATACATTTTGGGAGGACTAACAAGCAAGGGAATGTACAATGGATGGTAGGACCCTAGGAAGTACAGAGGGTCAGAGGGACCTTGGTGTACTTGTCCATAGACCACTGAAGGCAGCAGCACAGGTAGACAAGGTGGTTAGGAAGGCATATGGAATACTTACCTTTATTAGCCGAGGCATAGAATATAAGAGCAGGGAGGTTATGATGGAGCTGTATAAAATGTTAGTTAGGCCACAGGTGGAGTACTGTGTACAGATCTGGTCACTACACTACAGGAAGGATGTTATTGCACTGGAGAGGGTGCAGAGGAGATTCACCAGGATGTTGCCTGGAGCATTTCAGCTATGAAGAGAGACTGGATAGGCTCGGGTTGTTTTCCTTAGAGCAGAGAAGGCTGAGGGGGGACCTGATAGAGGGATACAAAATTATGAAGGGCATAAATAGGGTCGATAGGAAGAAACTTTTTCCCTTAGCGAAGGTGTCAATAACCAGGGGGCATAGATTTAAGGTAAGGGGCAGGAGGTTTAGAGGGGATTTGAGGAAATGTTTTCTTCACCCAGAAGATAGTTGGAATCTGGAACACACTGCCTAAAGGGATAGTAGAGGCAGGAACCCTCACCCTTAAGAAGTATTTAGATGAGCACTTGAAACGCCATAGCATACAAGGCTATGGGCCAAGTGCTGGAAAATGGGATTAGAATAGATCGGTGCTTGATGGCTGGCATGGACATGATGGGCCAAAGGGCCTATTTCTTTGCTGTATAACTCTATAAAGAAGCCCTTCCCTCATGCACCAAACTCCCACTTTACACTCTGTGCATTCAAATCTATTTTCTTCTGAATTTATAGTTCCCCTCCTTACCGAACTCCCTCAATTAGCAAACTCCCTTAACACTCTGTGCCCTCCAACAGCACTCAATGCAAACAAGCAGCACTGAGAGTCCCCTCAATTTATACTCTGAAAACAGTGCTATGTCAGCTCTGCCACAGCTCAGAAACCAGTTTAAGTTAGCTCCCTAATTAAGTAGCTACAGCTATTCCCAGAGTGTCAGAATACCCCTGTTTAGAATTGCAAGAAACCTAACTTACCTCTTAATTGAAACAGGAATTTCAATTAGTTGCTAGATGTAAACAAAACAAAAACTAGCCTTGAGAGATTAACCCTTAAAATTCACTCACTTACCAAACTCCCTTCTTCACACTCAGTGCACTGATCACTTCGGGACTGTAACCTTTGATTTGACTACCTAGATACTTGGCATGGAGATTATTGCTAACCCAGGAATTTGGTAGTTGGAGGGCAGTTCATAAGATGGTCTTGAACTAGCCCCCCAACACCCCACCCCTATCTTTGAAGTGGGAGCATTCTGCAATTTATTTAGATGTTCCTCATTATTGATGGCTATTGGAATGGGCAAGATTACCCTGCTAGAGGATATCCATTTAAATCGTAAAATTAAAGGGTTTAAAATATGTCCAAGAAATTTTGGACAAGTTTCTTCTTTAGGAATTTTTACAAAGTAGGATCACCATTGCCTTTAATCAGGAAGGATCATCCTGTTCTGAAGAAGGTTCACTAACCTGAAACATTACTCTGCTTCTCTCTCCACAGATGCTGCCAGACCTGCTGAGTATTTCCAGCATTTCTTGTTTTTATTTCAGATTTCCAGCATCTGCAGTATTTTGCTTTTATCATCCTGTTCTTGTTTTCCTTTTCTGGATGTCCTAGTACATGCATCACAAATGATTGGTATGCAGATACAGCAAGTGATTAGGAAAGCAAATACAATGTTGTTATTTATTGCATGGGGAATAGAATATAAAAGTAGAGATGTTTTGCTACAGTTGTATAGGGTATTGGTGAGACCACATATGGAGTACTGTAAACAGTTTTGATCTCCTTATTTAAGAAAGGATATAAATGCATTAGAGGCAGTTCAGAGAAGGTTCACTCGACTGATACCTGAGTTGGAAATAGAGCGGGAGAATGTTATCTTATGAAGAAAGGTTGGACAGTTTCTGTATCCATTTGAGTTTAGAAGCATGAGAGGTGATCTTATTGAAACATATAAGATCCCGAGGGGTCTTGACAGGGTGGATGCTGAAAGAATGTTTCCCCTTGTGGGAGAGACTAGAACTATGGGACACAGGTTAAAAATAAAGGGTCGTTAATTTAAGACGGAGATGAGGGTTGTGACTCTTTGGAACTCTCTTCCCCAGAAAACGGTGGAGGCAGGGTCATTGAAAATTTTTAAGACAAACATAGATAAATTCTTGACCAGTAAGGGAGTCAAAGGCTATCAGGGGTAGGCGGGAAAGTGGACCTGAGGCCACAATCGGATCAGCCATGATCTTATTAAATGGTGGAACAGGCTTGAAGAAGATGAATGGCCTACTCCTGCTTCTAGTTCATATGTTTGTCCATATGTTTGTGATGAAGCATAGGTATAATAGGCTTAATTAGGTAGAATTTAGATATAGTTAATATGTTATACCTTTTAGACTTAACGATTGAGTTTTCAAGACTCAATGAAATTCCCTTTTAAGGGTAGAGTTTAAAAAAATCATTTCAAGGTCTTCCAACGTCCCTGTTACAATAGAAAGTGAACCAGAAACACCTTTTAAGTTGGGAAATCCATTTCAGGGTCTTCGTTGCAATGGAATTGGAAGATAAACACACTGAAACATTGTATGTGATGCTAGTAAGAGGTAGCTATAAACTTAATTAGTTGATTGCGTTAGTAAAAAGACAGACTGACTCAAAAGGATGCTACAAGGTACCACAAAAAGACCATTATAGATAATAAAATAATAAAATGAAATGGCACTTTCAGAAACAGATGCCAAGTAAACCTAATTATAAACATTTTGACCAGATAAAAGCTCACAACTTCAAGAGCAGGGGATTTCCAGCAAAAACATTAGGTGGGGATGGTAGCTAATGATATCACCATATATGGATATCAAAAGCAGAAAAAAAACACACACAGAAAGATAACACCTACATGCTAAAAGGTCAGATGATAGCTTAGAAACAGTATAAACATGAGAGTTTTTGAAGCAAGAAACTAGAAGTATTGAATTCCTCATCAATGCTTCTCAGCCTATGGCTAACTCGGGGAATTTAACATAATAGTTTACTTTAAATTTTGATGGATATTCTAAGATATTTTGCTGTAAAAATATCAAGGTTGAACTTTTGGATTCTATTTTAGAAATAAGATTATGTGTTACATCTCTTAGTGATCATTGATATTGTGGTATACTTAGCCACTTAAAGTGTATTGCATGTTCAATTCTTTACTAAATAAATAAAAGTTAATAAATCATCTCATGTCGCATTCTGTATACAACTACAAAAATCCTCTCTCTGTGCCTTCTTAAGTGGGGAGATACGTATTGAAGAGTGTTTCCCAGACCCTTATAATATCTGGGATATTTATGTCTTAGCTATAATTATTAAAAAACAGGTTATCCGAAAGATGATAATATTCTCTGTTAGTTTTCTTTCTTTGAGGGAAGACTAGTTCAGTTCTTTGGACCCAAATAAGTGTCTATAAGAATTTGTCTGGTTTGAACTTAATTAAAGAAGACATATAGGGATATATGCTTGATTTGATTTAGTCCCTTTCCGGGGTTAGAGTCATAAATCATTTCATATTTTACTTACTTTCTTCATGCTGGATGACCCCATACATTGGACTATGTCTTTCAGAGTCACCCAGGGCAGGAATTTCTCAGTGGGTTCAGGACCCCGACATCAGGGTCAAATGGGGTTAAGAAGCCCACACTGTGTGGGGAACAGTCACCTGGCTATCATTTTCCCCAAATTGGCCAATTAATGGCCAGAGGGTGGGTTCGCCGACCAATTAAGGATGACGTGTGGGATCTCAAAGTTGAAGGGCCAATAGGACCAAAGAAGCAGCAGGCTATTTTCTGGTAAGAGATAGAGAGCTCACCTCAAGATGGAGGCACCTTCTCTCTAACATATTTAATTTTAAAATAAAAAATGCCCTTAGCAGCTGAGCCACCATTGCGGAGGAGGTTGTGGCTGCAGCTGAAGCCAGGCAGGTGAGTAAGGCCTCAAAGCCTGCCTAGAGTGCTGACATTCCAGTGTGCCACCGAGAGGCCATTTCCAGGCAGCTACACTGTCCTGCGAAGCCTCCAGGGTCCCAGAGGCTGACTGAAAAATTCCAGTCGGCCTCTGATAATTGGCCTTATTAGGCCTTTAACAAGCTCACCAGCTACCTGCTGCTTGCGAGCAGGTAGACCTGCCACCTTCCATCCCACCTCTGGGAAAATGGCTCGGGGTCGGGATGGTGCCAGGAAAGCAGCGGCTGGCCAGCCATGCGATTTTTCGTGCCTGCCTGCCTCTGTTCTCACCCCCGTCAGGGGCATCATGCTAAAGGTGGCTCCCATCATAAGTAACATCGATAATTTGTAGATGAAGGCCCAAAGAAATTAATCTGACATCCACTGTCCTCTGTTATTCTGAACTTTAAGCTCTGGAATTCTCTCCCGAAAGGTTTCTTCCTCTCTAACTCGCTCTCCTCCTTTAAGATGCTCCTTAAAACCTATCTCTTTGATCAAGCTTTAGGTCAGCTTTCCTAATAGCTCCTTCTGAGACTTGGTGTCAGATTTTACTCCTGTGAAGCACCTTGGGATGTTTCGTTATGTTAACGGTGCTACCTAAATGCAGTTTGTTGTTGTGTAGTCACCCTTACCATTTGGTACTAATTCTGCAGCCAGCTTGTTACCATTTCAAACTCTAGTCTATCATTTCACTCTTGCAGCCTTGTAAGATTTGTAATAACTTGCTCTTATAAAGTCTGAACTATACCCATTCACCTCAGTTACTGTTCTCAGCTCAAAGAAATTGCAAAATTAAGTTCAATTTGCCAATGGTTCACTGTATAAGACACCTATGAGGAGGACTCAAAGTATTGATCCAGGTTACTCCATAGATTCCCTTATTTTACTAATCCTGCACTCCCAATGGGAACTGTTCTCAAAGGGAATGAGGTTTGGAAAATTGGCAGTAAAGTGCTATAGCCCTACCTCTGATTCATTTGCCTTTGAGTGGGGTACTCCACTTTAAAGGCAGGATCAATGCATTTTCCCATTTGTTCCGTTGAACTGTTTTCGAAGTTGCAATGAAACAACTTGGTGATTATCCAGAGTCTTCTTTGGCCTCCTTGTCTCGAGAGACAATGGATACGCGCCTAGAGGTGGTCAGTGGTTTGTGGAGCAGCGCCTGGAGTGGCTACAAAGGCCATTTCTAGAGTGACAGACTCTTCCACATTATCCTGAGTATGTTTATCTTTACAAATGCAAAGTACTAAAAATGCTGGAAATGTGAAATAAGGCCAGAAAATGTCTGAACTACTCAACAGTTTAAACAGCATCTGTGGAAAGAGAAACATAAGAACATATGAAATAAGAGCTGAAGTAGGCCATTTGTCTCCACCATTTAACAAGATCCTGGCTGATCTTCTGCCTCAACTCCACCTTCCCACACTCACTCTAAAATAAACTCTATGACTGAGCATCCATAACCCTCTGGGGTAGAGAATTCCAAAGATTCACAACCTTCTGAGTAAAGAAATTTCTCCTCATCTCGGTCCTAAATGGCTGACCTTTTTCTGAGAGTGTGACCCATGTTCTAGACTCTCCAGCCAGGGGAAATATTTTTTTTCCCGCATCTATCCCGTCAAGCCCCTTAATAATTTTATGTTTCAGTTAGATCACCCCGCATTCTTCTAAATTCCAGGGAATATAGGCCTAGTTTAGTCAGAACTATGTTCCTGCTCCCGCCCCAGACTGGAAAACTTTATCAACTTTGCTTCCAATTTCCACCCTTCTCTCACCTTTACATGGTCCATCTCCGACACTTCCCTTCCCTTCCTCGACTTCTCTATCTCCATCTCTGGGGATAGGCTGTACACTAATATTCATTACACGCCCACCGACTCCCACAGCTACCTCGACTATACTTCCTCACACCCTGCCTCCTGTAAGGACTCCATTCTATTCTCCCAGTTTCACCATCTCTGATGCATCTGCTCTGATGATGTAATCTTCCACAACAGTGCCTCTGATATGTCTTCTTTATTCCTCAACCAAAGATTCCCCCCCAATGTGGTTGACAGGGCCCTCAACCGTGTCTGGCCCACTTCCCACACTTCTGCTCTCACACCTTCCCCTCCCTCTCAGAACCACGACAGGTTTCCCCTTGTCCTCACTTTCCACCCCACCAGCCTCAACTTCCAGAGGATCATCCTCCGCCATTTCCGCCACCTCCAGCATGATGCCACTGCCAAACACATCTTCACGCCCCTCCCCTGTCAGCATTCCGAAGGGATCGTTCCCTCCGCGACACCCTGGTCCACTCCTCCATTACCACCAACACCTCGTCTCCTTCCATTACACCTTCCCATGCAACAACAGGAGGAGTAATACCTGCCCTCTTACCTCCCCTGTCCTCACTATCCAAGGCCCCAAACATTCCTTTCAGGTGAAGGAGCCATTTACTTGTACTTTTTTCAATTCAGTATACTGTATTCGCTGCTCACAATGCAGTCTCCTCGACATTGGGGAGATCAAACGCAGATTGGATGATGGCATTGCTGAACACCTCTGCTCAGTCTGATAGCATGACCCCGAGCTTCCAGTCATTTGCCATTTCAACACTCCCTCCTGCTCCCTTGCCAACATTTCTGTCTTTGGCCTGCTCCAGTGTTCCAGTGAACATCAACGCAAGATCGACGAGCAGCAGCTGATCTTTCAATTAGGGACTCTCCAGCCTTGCGGACCGAACATTGAGTTCAATAACTTCAGAGCATGACATGCCTTCTGAATTTTTAAAAATATTTTATGTTTTAACCATGTGCCTGTTTTTCACATAGACATGTAGCTGCTCATTATTCCGCTATTAACAGTTTCTCTGGACTAATGCTTTGTCGTTCAGCACAAGCATTAACACACTCTTTGCCTTTGTCTCAGGACAGCTTTGTTATTTAATCACCCTCTGTCCTATCAAACATCTTCCCCTTTGTTCTCTCCCCCACCCACCTCCCCTTCACTTGTTTAAAACCTAATTCTTTTCTAACATTTGTCAGATCTGATGAAAGTTCACAGATCTGATATGTTAACGTTGTTTCTCTCTCCACAGATGCTGCCAGACCTGTTGAATTTTTCCATCATTTTTTTTTTATGTTTCAGATTTCTAGCAACTGCAATATTTTGCTTTTATTTTAGTGTTTAATTCACTGCCACTTCTCTTCCAGAAATGCCTACCTTGAAGAAGTTCTGCTCTTCTCTCCAACAGGATTTTCGTTTGTCTCTTTTACCTTGTTCACCTTCATTGCTTTCTATTTCCCTCTTGGTGTTTGATAAAGTGTCTACTAAAACTCGTTTTCACAGGCACATCTCCTTTCTCAGTGACTGTCTCCGGCTCCAACTTATTCCACATGGATTCCAACTGAAGTTTCATCCTTCACGTTTTGAATCCACCCAGGATTACAGGTATCTCCGAGAAATGATCGCATTTGTTGACAACGCGAACGGTAGGTGCCGCTGTTTTGGCACATGCGCAAATACAGCATGTGCTACGAAAAAGTCACAGATCGCGACTGCAGCAGCTGCCAGGACTAAAGATGGCGCTGCTCAAAGAATCACACAGAGGCAACCTAACGAACACGTGGCAGTATACAATGGCTGGAGTGAGAGAGCAGCGTTGAGGGTGTCGGGGTGGGGGGGGGAAGAGAGGAGGGAGGGAGGGAGGGGGGGTAAGAGAGGAGGGAGGGAGGGAGGGGGGAAGAGGGGAGGGAGGGAGGGGGGAAGAGAGGAGGGGGGGAAGAGAGGAGGGGGGAAGAGAGGAGGGAGGGGGGAAGAGAGGAGGGGGGAAGAGAGGAGGGAGGGGGGAAGAGAGGAGGGAGGGGGGAAGAGAGGAGGGAGGGGGGAAGAGAGGAGGGGGGAAGAGAGGAGGGAGGGAGGGGGGGGAAGAGAAGAGAGGAGGGGGGGAAAGAGAGGAGGGGGGAAAGAGAGGAGGGGGGGAAGAGAAGAGGGAGGGGGGAAAGAGAGGACGGAGGGGGAAAGAGAGGAGGGAGGGGGGAAAAGAGAGGAGGGAGGGGGGGAAAGAGAGGAGGGAGGGGGAAAAGAGAGGAGGGGGATAAAATAGGAGGGGGGAAAAAGAGGAGGGGGGAAAAGAGGAGGGGGAAAAGAGGAGGGAGGGAGGGGGGGAAGACAGGTGGGGGTGAAGGGCGGGAGTGGGGGGGTGGGGGAGAGTGGGGGGGGAGCAGCGGAGCGGAAGAGGAGTGCCTTTTTCTGTGCATGCGCCAGAAACACAACAGCAAAAGACTTACCGGCCAGTCCCTGGACCCGGCGACACCGAGGTCTTCGCACACTCACTCCCCGCAGCTCTCTACGGCCTCTCGCATCCGTCCCTCTCCATTCAGCCGTTCCCTCCAGCTGTGGATGCCCAATCCAGTTGCTTCTCCCCTACTTCTCCACAGTACTTCAGGCATTGCAACTGTCTGGTCCCTGCATTTTGCATGCTCCCTCTCCCCACCCCTCCCTGCCCTCCCCACCCCTCCCCCCTCTCCATCTACCCCCCGACCTCCACCCCTCCCTCTACCCCCCTACCTCCACCCCTCCACCACAGTTAAATATCTGAAGTGCAGTTGCAAAGTCGGGGAAATAGCATGCAAAACAAAACCTCAACAATTCTGGGGTTAATTATTTAAAAGTTTTATGAAGTTCATTAAGTATCCGAGGAACTGCTGTGCATGGATACATGAGTGTTGTGTCCAGCATTCCCGTTAGACAGACAGGCCGAGTCTCTGCTATGCACAGCTAAAGAGATTGTTCCTGGAGAGCCTTGTGGTGAATGAACGCTTGGCTCTCTATTCCACTACTGTATTGTCCATGTGAAGAAGGCAAAGTCACAAGAGTCTGAGCTCAGTCTATTCTTGTTGAATGTTCCCCAAACGCATCCCAATGTGCACTCCCAATTCATCCATAAATGCAATGTTCCTTTCCACATCGTGATGAGCTCCGCAGCATGATCCAGTTGCCTTCGTTGCTTGAATGCTGACCTTAAGTCTCAAGGATTGTTTTCTCGACGGCATGTTTTACATGAAAAGAAATAAAGCAAATCAGAGTCAGAGCTTGCCTCCCTCCATCCACTGAAATTACTGTTGTGCACACCTTTTTAAGTTCTGCAGTGAAGACACCAATTGATAACGTCGCCAATGAAGCACTTATTACCCACCTCAGATGCAGGAATCAGCACATCCTTGCGTCCTCTCCTGCACTGCCTCCTTTGCTTGAATGCCGTCCTTAAGTGTCAAGGATTGTTTTCTCAAGGGCACGTTTTACATGAAAGGAAATAAGGAAAGAACATCAGTGTCAGAGCCTCCCTCCCTCCAATGAAATTACTGTTGAGAATGCTTTGTGTTCTGCGGTAAAGGCATGTACTGATAACACCGCCAATGAATCACTTAGTACCCACCTCAGCTGTAGGAGGCAGGATGATGTTACTGCCCCTATCTCGTGATGGTTCAATGCTGCTCTCAGGGAAAACATGAATGATGTGAGGGTGCTGGAAAAGAAGCACATTTCTTTTGGGCTATGAACATAAAGCTGGCCATTTAGCCCAGCAGTTCCCTGCTAGTGGTTATGTTACTCGTGCGTCTTCCCATCCATTCCCATTTAATCCTGCCTACTACTATCACCAGTTGTGTTCACAGCAAGAGCATTCACATTTCTGCTACCACTGGACACGGCATGCTTGTTTCTTTTAGTGCTCAGTCTCTTCTTGCTGAATGTTCCCCAAGTGCTTGACCCCTTTGGACGCCCTCTCTGCTTGACAGGCAGCAGCTGGCAATTGCGGAGTCTCACAAGGCTCTGCATGGTTGTTTCAAAGGCGGATGGGGAAACAGGTGGCTGTGTGCCCATGTGCACTGCTCTGATGGGTGCAGGAACAGGTGACTGTGCAACTGAGCAGCAAGGAGAAGTGGAGCTTTGAACAGGCAGGCATATGTATGGTCCATCAGATCATTAGGCCAGGGGGTGAGACGCTCAGGATCCAGGGTTTGTGACACGTGACTGATGTCCAGCGCGTGGCCACCTCCATCCGAAGGTGCTTCCGGGCAATTGTTGGGCATAGTAAATGGCTCCATCTCATCAGCCAGTCCTTGCTGCCAGCGGAGAGTCTGTTGCCGCAGCCAGTCCAGTCTCCTCATGGGAAACATGAGATGAGATAAGAAATACAGAATGCACTCCATTAAAACGTTACAAAAACGAAAGTGACTGTTAAGACGGTAGGTTGCAGCACATGTACTACCTGCACACAGCAACTCACAACAGGGACTGGAGAACATGCGGTGGCCCAGACAATGGAACTGTTTTCAGAGAGGCTTACAACAGGGACTGGAGAACATGCGGTGGCCCGGACAATGGAACTGTTTTCAAAGCAACTTACAAAGGCAGAGCAACTTACCTTGGAACAATCTCCTGTGTCAAATAAAAATGAAGCAAGTCTCCAAAACGAATAAATAATTCAGATAAAATGCGAGAAAATGCCCGACGAAACCTCTCCTCCTTCCACTTTCAAAAAGTCGCGCCGAAGCTTTGACGCATGCGCAGAGGGCAACCTGGCGCGTTGCCCGAGGAAGACGTCGTAACGCGATGACGTCATCTGCGCATGCGCAAAACGGTCCTGGCAAGCCGGACCGCAGCGCATGCGTAGAGATCAGGAGACCGTGTGCGCATGTGCGTACCGCGTCATCTGCGCATGCGCAACGCGGTCCTGGCAAGCCGGACCGCAGCGCATGCGCAGAGGGCATGAGACCGTCTGCGCATGTGCGCACCGCGGCGCATCCTGATGACGTCGGCAATGACGTAGCGTTGTCATGAATTACTTTGCCGAGAAATACAACGTTCCTCTGCTGTTCTCGCTGCATCCTGAGATCCACACTCAGTGTCATGCACCGCCACATGTACACATTGAACCTCTCTCTCTCCAGAAGCACCGCCTCACCTTATCTCAAAGCTGTTCTACTCCACAGTTCCATTTCATCCTTCGGCTCGTTCGATGCATTGACAAAAAACTTTTTTTCTTCCTTTCACGTGTTAAGGAACACAAGTTGATGGGGACTAATGCCCCTCCAGATCCTTCTTCCCCTTCACTTCCCTCTGACCCCATCCCTTCTGAACTGACCCCTTGCCATGTATTCACTATACACTCTGACCTTCCCCTCTCTGATGCTGAATGATCTGTACTCAGTAAAAGACTCAGTTTTATTCCCTTCCGACCCCATCTGAATGAATTTTGTGCTCGGCATGACGTTGAGCTCTTCTTCTGTCACCTTCGCCTCCGTGCTCACTTCTTTGACCAGGAGCCGTCCCTCCGACCAGCAGACCCATTCACCCACCTCCAGCATTCTCCCTCCACCTGGACCCCTCTCTCTGGCCTCTTACCCGCTCTTGATCTTTTCATTGAGAACTGTTGGTGAGACATCGGCCGTCTCAATTTTTCTGCCGCCCTCACTCACTCTAATTTATCTCCCTTTGAATTTGCTGCACTCCGTTCTCTCAGGTCTAACCCTGACATTGTGATCTGCAGACAAGGGTGGTGCTGTTGTTGTATGGGCTACCGGCCTCTGCCTTGCAGAGACTGAGCACCAACTCTTTGACACTTCTTCCTACCTCCCCCGGACCATGACGCCACCACCTAACATCAAGCTACTGTCCACAGAACTGTCACTGACCTCATCTCCTCTGGTGATCTTCCCTCTACAGCTTCCAACCTCATTGTCTCACAACGCCGCTTCTACCTCCTTCCGAAAATCCACAAACATGACTGTCCTGGCAGACCCATCGTTTCAGCCTGTTCCTGCCCCACTGAACTTATTTCTTCCCATCTTGACTCTATCTTTTCTCCGCTGGTCCAGACTCTTTCCACCTACATCCATGACTCTTCTGATGTCCAACGTCATTTTGACAATTTCAAGTTTCCTGGCCTTAACTGCCTCCTCTTCACTATGGACGTCCAAACTCTCTACATTTTCATCCCCCACCAGGACGGTTTGAGGGCTCTCCACTTCTTCCTTGAACAGAAGCCCAACCAGTCCCCATCCACACCACCACCCTCCGCCTTGGTGAACTTGTTCGCACATTGAACAACTTCTCCTTCAACTCCACTCACCTCCTTCAAGTAAAAGGTGTTGCTATGGGTACCGGCATGGGTCATCGTTATGCCTGTCTTTTTGTGGGATACATCGAACATTCCTTGTTCCAGTCCTACTCAGGCCCCTTCCCCCAAACTCTTTTTCCGGTACATTGATGACTGTATCGGTGCCATTTCCTGCTCCCACCCCGAACTGGAAAACTTCATCAACTTTACTTCCAATTCCCACCCTTCTCTCACCTTTACATAGTCTATCTCTGATACTTCCCTTCCCTTCCTTGACTTCTCTGTCTCCATCACTGGGGATAGACTGTCCACTAAAATTCATTACAAGCCCACCGACTCCCGCAGCTACCTTGACTACACTTCTTCACACCCTGCCTCCTGTAAGGACTCTATTCCATTCTCCCACTTTGGACGTCTCCGACACATCTGCTCTGATGATGAAACCTTCCACAACAGCGCCACTGATATGTCTTCCTTTTTCCTCAACCGAGGATTCCCCCCCACTGTGGTTGACAGGGCCTTCAACCGTGTCTGGCCCATTTCCCGCACTTCTGCCCTCACACCTTCCCCTCCCTCCCAGAACCGCGACAGGTTTCCCCTTGTCCTCACTTTCCACTCCACCAGCCTACACATCCAGAGGATCATCCTCCGCCATTTCTGCCACCTCCAGCTTGATGCCACCACCAAACACATCTTCCCTCCCCTGTCAGCATTCCGAAGGGATCGTACCCTCCGCAACACCCTGGTCCACTCCTCCATTACCACCGACACCTTGTCTCCTTCCATGGCACCTTCCCATGCAACCGCTTGAGGAGTAATACCTGCCCTCTTACCTCCTCTCTCCTCACTATCCAAGGCTCCAAACACTCCTTTCAGGTGAAGTAGCCATTTACTTGTACTCCTTTCAGTTCAGTATACTGTATTCGCTGCTCACAATATGGTTGTCTCTACATTGAGGGGATCAAACGCAGATTGGATGATCGCTTTGCTGAACACCACTGCTCAGTCCGAAAGCATGACCCTGAGCTTCCGGTTGCTTGTCATTTCAACACTCCCTCCTGCTCTCATGCCAACATTTTTGTCTTTGGCCTGTTTCAGTGTTCCAGTGAACATCAACGCAAGCTCGGGGAGCAGCAGCTGATCTTTCAATTAGGCACTCTACAGCCTTGCGGACTGAACATTGAGTTGAATAACTTCAGAGCATAACTGGCCTTTTTTAATATATTTTAAAAAATATTTTATGTTTTAACCATGTACCTCGCCTACTTTTCATGTTGTCATGTAGCTGCTCATTATTCCGCTATTAACAGTCTCTCTGGGCTAATGCTTTGTCTTTCAGCACAAGCATTAACACACGCTTTGCCTTTGTCCCAAGTCAGCTTTGTTACTTAATCACCCTCTGCGCTATCAAACACCTTCCCCTTTGTTCTCTCCCCCACTCACCTTTCCTTCACTTGCTTAAAACCTAATTCTTTTCTAACCTTTGCCAGTTCTGATGAAAGGTCACAGACCTGAAACATTAACTCTGTTTCTCTGTCCAGATACTGCCAGACCTGCTGAGTTTTTCCAGCACTTTTTGTTTTAGTTCCTTAACGGTTACCCACCTGTAACATTAACTCTGTTTCTCACACTATGGATGCTGCCAGACCTGTGGAATATTTCTGACATTTTCTGTTTTTATTATGTGTTCTTTATCTGTGCTCAATGAATAAATATAAGAAATATTTTACATAGAATCATAGAAGAGTTACAGCACAGAAAGAGACCCTTTGGTCCATTGTGTCCATGTTGGCTCTCTGCAGGAACAACTCAGCTAGTTCCACTTGCCCACCCTTGCCCCATGTTCCTTTAAATTATTTATTTTCAGGTGCTTATCCAATTCTCTTTTGGAAGCCACGATTGAATCTGACTCTGCCACACTCTTAGGAGATGCATTCCAGATCTTGACCACACTTCCTCATGCCACCTTTTGTTATTTTGCCATTCACCTTAAATCAGTCTCCCCTGGTTCTTGACCCATCCATCAATGGGAACAGTTTTGCCCTATCTACTGTGTCCAGACCCCTCATGACTTTTAGCAGCTCTATCAAATTTCTTCTCTACCTTCTCTTCTCGTAGGAGAACAACCCCAGCTTCTCCAATCTATCCATGTCACTGAAGTCCCTCATCCCTCGAACCATTCTTATAAATCTTTTCTGTGCCCTCTCTAAAGAGTTCACATCTTTCCTAAATTGTGGTGCCCAGAATTGAATACAATACTCCACTTGAGGCCGCATCAGTATTTATATTGTACCATGAGTTCCCCCAGATATGTTCAAATGATGAATTGATTGCCCTCAATGGATCACCCCCATGATGCTCCTTTTGATAAATTACCCAATTGATTGATGTGCAATATGTAAACCATGCCTGATAAATTATTCTGAACTGTGCTGAGCCTTCAGTGCTATCTGTCATACCTGACTCCACAGCTATTTTCATAAAATTAATAAAAACCCAACTAACTTAGCCCAGAATTGTGCTTAATAACTATAGCACCCGCTCCTGCCCCCACCCCCATCACTAAGTTGCATTCAATAAATTATATAATGTCTCCCATTAAATTAATTCAAACCATCCTCACTAAATAGGTATATTTTTCTGGGAATGAGAATCACATTTTCCCATGGGCTGTCTTTTGATAATATTACTTATTTGTACCTCTCTGCTTGAACTAAAGTTGACCAGTGTTTCATGCTGTGGCCATTAGCTGGTCCAGTTTCACTTCCTGGCCATTCTCCGACCTCCCATTCGTCTGCAGTCAAATTTCTCTTCATAATTTTGTACTGTGCTTTGTTACAGGACTCAAAATCTTGGAACTGCCTACATAGCAGTATTTGTGCCATACCTCTACTACATGGACTGCAGCGGTTCAATAAAGGCAAATAGGAATGGGCAATAAATGCCAGCCTTGCCAGCAATGCCCATAATCCCACAAATGAATTAGAAAAAAAAAATCCAGTTTTCCAATATCCCTCTCAAAAAGATGCTGATTCTTACTGGTATTTGTTTCTATTGGGATTTACCATTATTGGTTAGCTCACCAAAATGGTCATTCTTCTTGTAACAATGCCTACAATTTTACAGTAATAATGACAGCAAAACTATCAGCCTTTGCTGTCATTACTCCTCTGAAACTGACAGCAACTTCTGGAGTCAGCATATATGCAGTTTAATGCAGAAATCCAGAAGTAGCTGTGAATGATTCTATCCATCTCCAGAGGATGCAATGTTGAGGTTTCCCCAAACTACAATCAATGGAAAATCAATTGAACTGATGAGAACTTCCATTGTAATGCTATTAGTCTCACTGTAAAAACTCTTGAGACAGTTACATCTTTTTTAACAACATATTAAGTTCATAATTACTGCTAAACACCCTCAGTGGCCCTGAAAAAATAATTTCAAATTTGTTGAATATCAAATTTCTCCATTTGATAAATAAAATCTACATATTTTAAAAATAATATATTTTTTAAAAGTTTGTTTATGATATTTCAGATTCTGCCTTAATTCTATGTGTATGTCCCAATCATTTATTTCACTATCTGTAACATTTAAAATTAAAAGTGAAAGGATTCAGTGGTTTCAACTTCCTGGTTTGCTGTGTGTGAGAATACTTCAATGGGATTGGCTGCTCACCCTGTTTGATGAAATCACTGTTGCTGAACGCCAGGAGATCCTTTTGACTTATCGCCAGATTCAAACTGGCATCAGGAAAGGGGAAATCCATGCCACAGAGATCACTAGATCTTTGTGTCAGCTTCCTTCAAGGTCAGCGGCGAACGCTGTTGCTTTGCTGCTGGCCGCAAAATCTAGGCCATCAGTGTTCACAGGCTATTTGAACACAGGAGGCATCTTCTGCAGAGCTTAATCCCATTATTACCCAATGTTGGCAGTGTACATTTTCCAACAAGAGTCACTGAATAATGATTAGGAATCAATGCCTTGGTTGTTTCTTTCCCTCCTGACCGCAGAACATCTCTATCTGGCTGACATCAGGAATCTCAGCACAGATTGAGGATTAAGCCTATGACCTCTGGATTAATAGTATTAAGTCATTGGGGAGGAGATGGTGTCCTTTATTGTAGTCCATTAGTCATATTATTGGCTATTTCTCTGCTTGGATCAGTACTCGAGTATTCACGCTTTTGAGTTGTGCTCCTTATTGGGCATAACACTATGCCAGGTCACCTCATTTTATCATTGCCATGTGATCATTGTAATTAATCCCTTCCAGCTTCTCTCGAGATACTGCATCTCATTACTGTTTTTTCCTTTCCATCCTTTGTTTTCACCCTTCAAACTACTACATCCTTTTCAGATAATTTGGTGCCATTTTTCCATTAAGTCATTAGAGACCTAGTCATTCTTTTGCATCCGTAGTGTGATTTCTTTGCCTTGTTTTAGTTTTTCGCTTTGGCTTCTTCCTCCCATTCTGTTCTGACATCTCAGCAAATCCACATTAATTTCAATGACCTTGCCTGTGAAAAAGCCCTCACTACACTGATACTTTTAAACCTTTACAAAAATACTCTCCAAATTCATGCTCAATTCGACTCACAGGGGAAGAATACATTGAAAGCTTGTTCAGAGGTGACTTTGACAAGAATTTGCATTGAGAAACATATCATTATACACAGAAAGCGGATCAGCTGCTACATATAACTAGATTTTCATATGATCTTCCTGTGGTTATGAAACTGGGACATATGGATGTTAATTAATGAAAAACAGATGCCGGATCTAAGCTATTTATCCAATTGTATCAAAAACTCCATAATACATCTCGTACTTATAGTGCCATGGAGGGTGATATCTTATTAATAATCATTTTTCTTGCCTGAGTTACAGCAGACATATGAACATTTGGACTGGAGATATTATGTGCTGAATTTTAATCTGCAGAATGTGGGTTTGGTTGTAGGTGGCAGGTTAAAACCAGCAAAATTGACAGCATGTTGCGAAGCTGGCTCCAACACTCTGACTTCCCCATTTCACTCGAGTGCATTAAGCTGCCTGCATGCAAATCCTTGGGAGAGGCAGGTTGTCAATAATCATATCATATTAAACATTTGTTCCCTCCACCACCGCGCACAGTGGCAGCAGTGTGCACCATCAACTGCAGCTACTCACCAAGACACCTTCGACAGCACCTTTCAACCCGTGACCTCTACCGCCTACAAGGACAAGGGCAGCAGATGCATGGAAACACCACCACCTGCAAGTCACACACCATCCTGACTTGGAACTATATCACCATTCCTGGAACTCCCATCAGTGATATGGGTGCACTTTCACCAAATGGACAGCAATAGTTCAAGAAGAAGCTCATAAACACCATTAAAGGGCAATTAGGGATGGGCAATAAATGATGGCCTGGCCAGCGATTCTCACATCCCATGAATTAATTTTTAAAAAGTTAATGGCTCAATTAAAGTGATAATTCAACATACTTTTGACATTAATGCTGGGTCCAGGGGTTTCCTGAGCTACGTGAAACTCACAACTCAAAGAAAAATGAGAATATAGCAAGAACTGAGGGGCTGAAACAATCGCAGTGAAATATGCCAATAAATATTCAGTACTCACAGCTGACATGCTAATGGAAAAGGGTTTGATCACAGTACTTCTGCTGAGAGGTTACTTTCTACACTTTAGAAATTTAGATGCTCTATCACATGAGGACGGGTGTCACTTATGCTGCCCTAGATTGGTCCTCAAATGAGGTTCAAGATGATCAGCAACAGCACCTGCAACAGCACCCGCAGCCTACTGCTCACAGACCTGTACCTACACAGCAGAAAGAGAACCAGCAGAGAGGAGAGCAGCAGAGAGGAGAGCAGCAGAGAGGAGAGCAGCAAAGAGAGGAGCAGCAGAGAGAGGAGAAACAGAGAGGAGAGCAGCAGAGAGGAGAGCAGCAGAGAGGAGAGCAGCAGAGAGCAGAGCAGCAGAGAGGAGAGCAGGAGAGAGAGAAGCATCAGAGAGAGGAGCAGCAGGAAGAGGAACAGCAGAGAGAGGAGAGAAACAGAGAGGAGAGCAGCAGAGAGAGGAGCAGCAGAGAAGCGAGCAGCAGAGAGAGGAGCAGCAGAGAGAGGTGCAGCAGAGAGGAGAGCAGCAGAGAGGAGAGCAGCAGAGAGGAGAGCAGCAGAGAGAGGAGCAGTAGAGAGAGGAGCAGCAGAGAGAGAAGCAGCAGAGAAGGGAGCAGCAGAGAGAGGAGCAGCAGAGAGAGGAGCAGCAGAGAGGAGAGCAGCAGAGAGGAGAGCAGCAAAGAAGGCAGCAGCAGAAAGGAGAGCAGGCTAGAGGTGAGCAGCAGAGAGGGGAGCAGACGAGAAGGGAGCAGCAAAGATGGGAGCGCCAGAGACGGGAGCAGCAGAGAGGGGACTGCTGTGCTGGAGAACTTTGGTGCCAATCAGTGCTGCACTATAAAGCCAAGGTGAAGGTGTCTGTCAACTTGTTTAAAGTGGCAGGCATGTTGGCGTGCAGAGTCTGCACAGTGGTGCACAAGGCCTGCCTGGACCCATTTGATTGGAGTGTATGGCAGTCCATGGTGTTGACCCATGGAAGAACACATCATCGCAGTGGCATGTGACACAAACCCAATCATGTTTGAGGTGGCCTCCTCCAAACTCTCTCCAATCATGTGAGTCTACTTTGAGAGCCTGTCAGTCCATTGGTATTGATACATCAGACGGAGAGAAAGATGGAGAGTTAAAGGTCAGCCTGGCAACAAGATGAACATAATGCTGTCAACTGGTGTGTTCAAGGTTCACCAAGATTGCAGCAAAAGAAAAGTGGCTGAGGTGTGCTCAACAGACTGATATCGTCAGCATCTACTGATGTTTAATCAAGAGTAAGCAAGGGATAACTGTGTAAGGCAAAGCACAATAAAAAGGACCAATCAGGAGAAAGTAGTGAAAACAATTCCAGATTGCTAAGAAAAATCAGTGTATAAGGAAGAATTTGCTTTGTTGTTCAGTTGAGAAGAATGCAAACCAATATTCCATTGTGCTGTTTCTGCTGATGTTTGGAAATTGCTTTTATACTGAAGTAAAGAATAAAGCAATTGTAACTAGAACCACTGACTGACTTCATTGTTTCTCAAGTGAACAATGCAAGTTTTTTTGAATAACTGTTGCATATTTCCTGATGCTGCTGCTGCTCAATTATTGTCCTCTTCATTGATGGCCCTCAGTGTACAGCATCTGTATCCAGCTGAACAAAGCTTGGAGAGGGCTGCGACCTCCGACGTGGAATTTCCACTGCTATCCCCATCTCCGCCATGTGTGAGTCACCAGGTGAAAACTCAACCATCTATCTTCCTGATCCCACTGAACTGAGAGTATCTTAGCTGGTGTATTATCTGCGTTATTCCTGTGATGGTGCATCCTCAGAAGGACACAGCTCTTCTGAGGAATTATCATCAGTGATAGCCACCGACTGCTGCATCTGCGAAGGGCCTGAGGGAAATAAAATACATGAATTAGTCCCAGCAAGATAAAAATCTAACAAGTTATCATTGTGAAGATAATCATATTTCAGCCTGACTAGGTGCCGTATTACATGTGGGCGGTTTCTATTTAATTGTGTCACCAGGTAGCTGGGAGATCCCCATCTTCCCATCTTCAGCAACCAGTGACACAGAAACTCCACTGATTTCCAATGTCTCCTCCTTTGCGCTTGACAGCTGCAAGCTGTTTGGACGGCCACCTCCTGTTCTCTCACCTCTTGTTCGCTGCCTTTTCTTGGTGTTGTGTGCTGTCTTCTCCTTCAAGGGGGAAAAGAACAGATCTATGAGAGTGTATAATGGCATGTGCTAATCCAATGAATGAGGTGTATTTGGTGAAGGTGACAATAAAGGAGAGGCATGACAATGTATAAAAATAAGGGTGAGTGTCAGTGGTCGGTGGATAGATGGGGATGTGAGAAAATGTATAGAAAGAGAAGGATGCGTGGGCGTGCAAGGTAAGGTGGGTGTGAGGAGTAGCTTGAGAAGGCAGAGAGAGGGCATAATCCAGACAGCAGGATGTAGGTGAATGTGCCACTGTACTCACTTTTCCTGACCTGTTTAAGCCATTAAACTGTTTTCTGCAATGAACCTGAGAATGTGGCACCAGGCTCCCGCTGCTGATGTCCTCTGCAACCTCCAACCATGCCTTCTTTGTCACAGCATCAAACTTCTTCCTCCCATTGCTAGGGAAGCATAATCTCTCTTTGACTCCTCACAGCCCCCAGCAGCATATCCAGGGAGGGGTCACTGAACCGAGGAACAGCCTTTGCCCATCTGGACTCTATTCTGACAGTTCCATTTCTCTGCTAGCCAACTCCAACTCCTTCAACTTGCACATTTCGATTGTCCCTTTAAATGCAGGAGTTGAGATCACCACAGCTGCTGCTGCAGATTGCACAAGAAACACGGAGGAAAAGGATAATGAGTTAAAAAAGACACTGATAGATACACTGCACTCACTTCTGGGTTTCCCAAGCGCTATCAGCCGCAAACATAAAATCAGTGCCTATATTTCTCTATAAGCCATAATCTGTGTTAAATCTCTGTGCCTCTCCAATTCCGGCCTCTTCCACCCACAATTTTATTGCTCCACCATTGTCGGCTGTGCTTTCAGGTATTCACTTCAAAGGGCAAACGGGGCTTCAGTTTAAAATCTCATTTGAAAGATGGCATCTCCGCTTGTGCATCCCTCCAGGATCTGCACTGAAGTGTCAGCCTAGATTGTGTGCATGAACCCCCAAACCTCTGACTCTAAGGCAAAAGTGCTAGCAAGTAACCCAAGGCTAATAATTACTCATTCCTCACAGATATCTGTAGCCATGTCCTCAGTGGATAGCCCTTGTCTCCAAGGATCCATCCATGAAGGCGTGCAAGGGGATGAAAAGTTTCTGGTACCAGGGACTACCGAAGTATGTAGGCATTGTGGTTGCTTCCCAGGAAGCGTGCACACACCTGCAGGATCCATTTGTGGTGGTCGCAGACCAGTTGGACATTAAGTGAGTGGAAGTCCTTCCTGTTGATGAAGACTGTTGGCTGGTCAGTGGGAACCTTGATGGCCATATGCATGCAGTCAATGACACCATGTACCTGGGGGAATCCAGCGATGGCCCCAAATCCTATAGTCCTCTCAGTTTGACTACTTGGATCGGTGCGGAAGTGCATATAGCTCTCATGAACAGGTCATTGGTGACCTCCTTGATGCACCAATGCACTGCAGACTGTAAGATTCCAGATAAATCTCCAGTTGATCCCTGGAATGATCTGATGGCGTAGAAAATCAGCACCACGTAGACCTTTGTTGTATATCCCTGTCACTATATTGTGTGTTGTGTGGTGTTGGTAGCATAGTTATAGTGCTCTTCACAAAGGTCTTGGAGTCTCTTGATGGATGAACATAAACTCTTTATTTATATTTACATTCTATTTACACTCTCCATGAAATCTCTAGTTTTCACTTCTCATGGTGCTTCCAGTTCCTTCCAAGCCTACTGCACATGTGACTATTGCCACGTCATCATTACAGTGGGAGGGGTTACTCTCGCTGTCTCAAACATTAACCCTTTCAGACCCTATTACGACACCTTCCTCTAAGTCTCTGTCCTGATATATTTTTATATATATACATTTGTTTTGACTTTATCTACTACCCATCTCTCTCCAGGTCTCTGACATTACAGGTTCAATCAGTCAGGAGTCATGATTCTTCCTGATAGTGTTCTTGTTGGACTCGGAAGATCGGTAGTCTTTCTTGAAAGTCTTGCTTGACGACTTGGATGGTCTTTATCAATGTTTGTAGTACCCTGTTGTCTCTGGGTTTCCTTTATCATCATCTGGTTTCTCCGGATATATGGCTGGTTGTTGTTTTTGAGGTATAGGGATAAGGTTTCTAATATTTCTGCATATAGTACCCTTGGAAGTGTGTACTGCGTATGATCTCAGATGAACTTCAACTCTCTGGATAACTCTACCTTCATGTTCAAGATCTTGTCTCCATACCTTCTCACCATCTTTTAACCTTGGCAGGTTTCTGGTATGAAATCGCTTATTGTAATTGTGAGCTTGTTGGATCCTGTAAGACTTCTCTTTGTCTTTAACTTTTTTGTAGCCTTGTACATCTATCCCTGGAAGCAGTTTTCTGGGTAGAATGGGATGTTGAGTTTTTAACTTGCTGCCCACCAACAGCTCTGAAGGTGAAAGTCCACATAACAAAGGAGTAGATTGATAATTCAATAGTGTAGTTGGAAGATCCTCATTCTTCATCAACAATAATTCGTACTCGTCTCTGTGCTTCACCATTCAGTTGAGGATAACGAGGGGAACTTGTGAGATGTTCAAGTCCCCACTTGCTCGCAAATTGTGTGAAGTATTCATTTGCAAACTGTGGTTTGTTGTCTAACACAACCTCATCAGGAATGCCATGCATTGCAAAGATCTCCTGTGAAGCCCTAATAACAGATTCTGTTGTTGTTGAGTACAATCTTTTCACTGCAACTCACCGTGAAAAATAATTGATCACTATAATGTAAGTTTTTACCATTGTACATGAATAAATGCATTCCTAGATGTTCCCATGGTCTGGTTGGAAATTGTGTAGTTATCAGTAGTTCCCTCTGTTCTGGTCTGTGTACCGCACTTTTCTGATAATTCAAGATCATATTCTCGATATATTTAGCTATTCCTGGGGAGATGGTGGCATAGTGGTAATGTCACTGAATTAGTAATCCAGAGGCCCAGGTTAAGGCCATGGGAACAGGGGTTCAAATCCCATCACAGCAACTGGTGGAATTTAAATTCACTAAATTATTGAAAAAAGTCTGGAATGGAAAGCTGGGCTGAGTTTTTACCCTTGGCGGATGGGAGTCCTCCACTGACTGAAAAATCAGTGGCGAATCCGCTTCCGGCTGGTCTGGGGATCTGACCCATATTTTGCGGTTCCCCGGCCTTTAACTGTTCTGAGGCGGGACTTCCACCCGCTTGAGGCAGGAAGTCCTGCCTAATAGAGCTGCCGGCCAATCAGGGGGCGGGCAGCTCTTAGTCCCAGCAGCACCACTGGGAGCGGTGGCGACTGCTGGGACTGCAGCCCAACTTTGTGAAGAAGATGTCGAGGATGCCCAGAACAAAGGTATGTTTTTGTTGCCTCGTCGGGGGTGATCGTTCAGGCCCCGGTGAGGCAAAGGTGGTCGATTGAGGGGATGGGGGGCGTGTTGGGTGTTGAGAGCGGCCCTCCATCAGGCACAGGGTGCCCGAACATGAGGAGCCCGCCCCTCCAAGTGACCATTACGTGGCCACTTAAGGGCCTTGCTGGCCTGGGGTGGGTGGGCCTTGTTTCGCCGCCGCCGCCCTGCGTAAAGTGGCGGCAGAGGTGGGAGTGGGTGGGGATGTGACCCCTGTGATTCCTGCTTCATGCCCGATCCCTGCCACCAACCCCCACCACCCCCCCCACCGCACCCCTCCCCCCACCCCCACCCCCACCACGCCACCTCCACATTCCCGCTCTTTGGTGGGGGGCATAAAATTCCGGCCCTAGTTGCAGTAATGGTGCCATGAAACTATCATTGATTGTTGTAACAATCCATCTGGTTCATTAATGTCCTTTAGGGAAGGAAATCTGCTGTCCTTACCCAGTCTGGTTTACATGTGACTCCAGACCCACAGCAATGTGGTTGACACTTAACTGCCCTCTGAAATGGCCTAGCAAGCCATTCAGTTGTCAAGGGCAATTAGGGATGGGAAACAAAAACTGGTCTTGCCAGTGATGCCCGCATCCCATGGAAAAATAAATAAAACAGATGGTTGAGCTTGTGCTCTGCATTTTGTACGTCCCATGTGGCCTTGATAAATTCTTGCCGAGATATATCTGACTGAAGAGAAATCAGAATGACTAGTCTGTCAATGTACATCAGCAAATCATCAACAATTGTGAAGTTTCTTCTGAATTCGAAGAAAATTTTCATTTCTTTCCCACTAGGATGTTCCTGTGGCCAACCTTTTGTAACATACTGGCGAATCTATATACATTCCTCATCCCGCTTTTGAGTGTGACGAATTTCTTGAAGTTTCTATGTACTTGCCAGCCATTGTGACTGTGTACTGTGAATATGATACTATCTCTTCAACAAAGCTAACATCCTGTTGTATAGGATGGTCAACAGTTGCTCCCGATAATGCATCTGCGGAAATTTGCATCTTCACTTTTACATATACCATTGCATAGGTATATTACATCAACCTCAATCTGAATCTCTGAATTCTCAGATGCATCCTTGCAATTTTCTTCTCCTCCAGTAAGGAAACCAAGGGTTTGTGGTCTGTCTCAATAACCACTTTCAGGCCAATAATGCAATCTGAAAACTTCTTGCAAGCCCACGTGACTGCAAGTGCTTCTTTGTTACTGACCTTGTCTCAGTCTCAGACAAAGCTCTAGATACATGATAGATCGGTCTTTCACATCCATTTGACTGTTCTTGAAAGAGGACTGACCCCAACCCTGTAGATGAGGGTCAGCTGCAATTATAGTTGGAAGTGAAGGATTGTAATGTGCCAATATCTCTGGTGAAACCAACAGCTCCTTAATTCTTCAAAATACCTGCTTTTGATGTATGTTCCAACCCCAGGCTTGGTCTTTCTTCAAAAGTTGTCTTAATGATTCTGTTACCTGTGCCAAATCGGGAAAAAATGTTGATAACTGATTCACCATTCCTAGGAATCATTGGAGATGTTGGACTGGAGTTGGGATTGGGAATTCACTAATGACTCTCGTCTTTTGCGGGTCTGCCATTACGTGCTTACCACTCACAATATGGCCCAAGAAATGAATAGACGTTTATGAAAATTCACACTTATCATTAAGTGTCAGCCCTTCTTCTTGAAGACAATATAGAACAGCTGTGACTTTCTGGTCATGTTCTTCGACAGATTCCTCATGGACCAGGATGTCATCCATACAGCTTCATTACAGCCTTGGCCCAAACATGGACAAAAGTGCTGAACTCAAGAGGTGAGGTGAGAGTGACTGCCCTTGACATCAAGGCAGCATTTGACTGAGTATAGCAACAAGGAGCCCTAGCAAAACTGGTGTCAATGGGAATCAGGGGGGAAACTCTCCACTGGTTGGAGTCATATCTAGCACAAAGGAATATGGTTGTGGTTGTTAGAGGTCAATTATCTCAGCCCCAGGACATCACTGCAGGAGTTTCTCAGGGTAGTGTCCTGGGCCCAACCATCTTCAGCTGCTACATCAGTGACCTTCCTTCAATCATAAGGTCAGAAGTGGGGATGTTCGCTGATGATTGCACAATGTTCAGCACCATTTGCGATTTCTTAGATAGTGAAGCAGCCCGGGTCTGAATGCAGCAAGACCTGGACAAGATTCAGGCTTTGGCTGATAAGTGGCAAGTAACATTTGCGCCACACAGGTGCCAGGCAATGACCATCTCCAACAAGAGAGAATCCAACCATCGCCTCTTGACATTCAATGGCATTACCATTGCTGACCATTATCAACATCCTGGAGGTTACCATTGACCAGAAACTGAACTGGAGTAGCCATATAAATACCATGGCTACAAGAGCAGGTCAGAGGCTAGGAATCCTGCAGTGAGTAACTCACCTCCTGACTCCCAAAGCCTGTCCACCATCTACAAGGCACAAGTCAGGAGTATGATGGCATACTCTCCACTTGCCTGGATGAGTGCAGCTCCAACAACACTCAAGAAGCTTGACACCATCCAGGACTAAGCAGCCCGCTTGATTGGCACATCATCCACAAACATTCTCTCCCTCCACCGCTGACACACAGTGCCAGCAGTGTGTACCATCTACAAGATGCACTGTAGCAACTCACCAAGGTTCTAATGACAGCACCTTCCAAACCTGCGATCGCTATCACTTACACAGATACGAAGAGTACCATCTGGTTTTGCAACTGTAAACTTGGCCTAACCCCACACTGTTGGCTTCATGACTGGAGAAATGACTCCCATCCTGGTCATCTCTTCCAGCTGATGCTGAACTTGGTTCATCAATGGGTGTGGCATCTTCCTTGACATAAAGACACATACCGATCTGGCATCTTCTTTCAGCATTACACTGTCTGGGTCTTCAGTCCTCCTAGACCCGAAAATAGTTCTGCACAGCCTGCTTGAAAACGACTCTGGCTGTTTAATTTCTTCCACCCTTTCAAGTAGATGTAGGTCTAAGCACGCTTTTCTACTTCATGAAAATTCTTGATTTTTCAAAACAGACAGGGTTTCCTTTATCTTCTTTCCTTTATATTGGAGTGTTACTTGTCGCTTCCCCTTGACCTACAGTTGAATCCCTCCAGGACCTTGTAACTGAATATCTGCTGGTTGTAAGGTATGTGTTGACACCCATGGCTCTTGGTCTGACAACACTGTGACACTTGCACCTGTGCCCAATTTACAATTGGTAATATGTTCATTGACATAAATGTCTGCCATCTAGAATACCTGATTGGGGTCATTAATTTCCCTTAGCAAGTCTCCTGGTTTTCCTTCCAATGGAAATTGGTGCAATTCATTCACAACTCTATGGTTTGGATTTTAACAAGCCCGCAACATCATAATCCATGGCGGGGGAGGCCTGAAGATGGCACGGACCAGGCCCACCACAGACATCAGCAGGGCCTGTCCCGATCCTCCCAGTGGCGGCTAGGCTCTGTGGTGACCCCACCGCCGCTGGACAACGGGATTACAATATAAATATGCAAATCAATAAAATTAATATATTTAAATACACTCACCTCCAATCTTGAGGGCCCGCCATGATATTCGGCACGGCAACCAGCAGTCCAGTGCCTTCAGATCATCGTCCGGGAAAACGCGGCACCATACTGGTGGGGAGGGGGGAAAGAGGTAAGTTTGTCAGTGTGGGGGTTGTGGGGGGGTGGAACAGGGTCAAATACACATAATAGGTGTAGGGGATGGTGTTGGACCTTAAACTTTGTGCAGTTTGGGGGGGAGGGTCAAATGTAAAAGCTAAGTGTTTTGGGGGGCAGGGCAAATAGTTATTGTGATTGTCTTTGGAGGTGGGGTGGGAAAGGGGCATAAGAAATGTATTTATTACATTTTGGGCACGTCTTTCTTTAAAAATTTAAATATGCCAACAGGGCTGGCTGCCCTTTAAAAATGGCGCCAGCGCCTGTGCACAGGCAGCTGATGCCATTGCCGGTGACGGACAGCCGCCCCCTCCACGGGATTGGGGGGGGGGTGCGGGACACCCTGGCTATTTAAATAAGCTGCCACTCTTAAGATTGCGACGGCTCTTTGGCGTGTGGCCCGCACGGGTGATCCGCCACTTTATAGCTTGCCGCTGGCTCTTAAAATCCAGGTCTATGTGTGAAGGCTTTTTATGTGGCATTTTCATGAGAAGAGGTCTGCTCTGGCACATTTTCCCATAATGGCCTGTCTTCTTGCACGTAAAGTTTTCCACTTAATTAGCAGGACACTGTTCACGTCTGTGGATCTTTCTGGCTCCGCAGCACTGATAGGGTTTCATGGCATTGTTACAACCAGGTAAGGAAGGGGTTTCAGGCTCCCCTCTTGCCCTTCTCCTAGTTTGGCTGTAACAGAGTTTAACTTTTGAAAACACAATGTTTTTAGCTTAACACTTCAGTGAGTCCTTGCTCACTGCTTTCTAATTGTAATTTCAAATGAACCAACTAGATAGGTTTTCGCAGGTTTAAACAAGAAAGATGTAAGTTTATTAACCTTATCATTCCAACTTGGTTTAAATTACTAAACTATGTGACATAACCACGCTCACATACATACGAGAGATACACGCACATAAATGGATACAGAGGGGAGGAAAGAATTAGGGGGGTTGTTGAAGTAGAATTTGGAATAAAGGAAATTCAGTTACTGGGTGGAAATGTCCTTGATAAAAGCTGAAGTCTTGGAGTTCTTGCTGGGGCCCAGTGCACAATTTCCAACTTGCTTCTGTGGTACCAGAAGGATGAAGAGGTGTTCTGTCTTGAGGCTCAAGCTGTTGCCATGTATCCCTGGGACTTTGCTGGAGAGAGACAGAGAGAGACCTTCCTTCTCTTTTGATTTCAAATAGCAGTCTGTCCAAACCAAGACTATATCTATGGTAACGAGAATGCACCCTTTGAATCACAGTCTTCAAATGGCTGTTTCTTAGGCAATGAAAATGCACCCTCCTATAACTCCTGAGGCTTACTGGTTCTTAAAGCAATACTGATCCTTTGCAAGCCTTAAAGGCAAACCACATATTCCTGGAAACAAAACTACAGGATCATGAGAATTTCTAAAGGCTTTTCCCCTGATCCCCGACCATCACTTGTCCTCTGACTTACAGCCACATCGCTGGACCCGGTTTGTTCTCACAGACCACCACACTTCTATGGTGCAGCCTGAATGTCTACACAGCTGACTCACCAACTCTCCATGTTTTTCCGTCCTCTATGGAGCAGCTCTGGAGCTCTTTGTAGCCTCTCCACAATATCTGCAGTCTATTGGCGCTATTGTACCAGGTTAGGCTTCTCAAATCTTCTGGGTGTGTTCACCATTGCAATGTATGCTGTCACTGTTTACCAAGTTATGCGGCACTCACCGCTGATCACCATATTATATATCGCTATCATGATATAGTATGTTGTTGGTATCATAGTTATAGTGCTCGTCAAAAAGGTCTCAGCGTCTCTGGATGGCTGAACAACAACTCTTTAAATTTACATTCTCTGTATGCTCTCCATGAGAATCTCTAGCTAACATTTCTAATGGTGCTTCCAGCTCCTTCCAAGCCTACTTTTCATGTGACTATTACTACGTCATCATTACAGTGGGAGGAGTTACTCTCACTGTCACAAGCATTAACCCTTTCAGACCCTTATACTACAAACTTCAACGGCAATGGTATTGGGTGTCCACCAAGCCCCATGGGGCTCAGCTCATTCTACAGCGTGGCACACAGGTCAATGACGGCCTCCCTGGAGAGGTGGAGTCTTCAGAGACACTGCATTTCAGACATCTGCGTGTAGTTGAGCCTGGGCCTGTAGATCTTTTCTGGAGGGTATCTTCATCTGTGCACAGGAGGCTGTTAGCTTTCCCCTCTGCTTTCTTCTCCAGCATGCAGTTCCCAAGGCTGGCCCTCCTGTGGGCCCGAAGTTGCTGTCATGCCCCTGCTGGTGCTTGTGCCTCCCTTCCTCTCTGTTGCTCCTCGTCCTCAACAGGGGCCTCAAAGCCCAGGTGATGAGACCTATGACAGGTTGCCTCTCCTAAGTACAAGTCCTTCACAGCAAATGCCACCCGCCTCCCCATCAGATGTCACTGTCAGGAGTGGTGGCACTGCCCCAAAGGCATCCTGGTGTGGCTACCCCACAGAGCTGGCCCCTTTTCCCCACTCCTGACAGTGACTTCCAATGCACTCCCTCCTCCACATTCCCTCCCAGGCAACGCTGTCTCAACTGATGGCTTCCCAGTGAAGCCAGCACTGAGCTCCCACATCCCTGTCACTTCATTTAACCAGGTGAGGCTCTGAAGCCCTATGATTCATGTGCGTCATTAGTTAAATCAGACCCAGTGAATAAAACTGCAGTCTATTGGGCTCGTAAATACCTTAGTTGCCTTCCTGCTGTGTGGATGTGCGAAGTTTGCCCTCCATGTCGGCCACCAGCAATAAAATGGGGAATGGGCATCAAGTCGTCGGAATTCTGGTCCGATGGCTTCCATACCTATTTTAAGCTTCTTCCTGCCTCCGGTCCTGTTTCCAATGGTGCCTTAAAATTCAGCCCATAGAATCTTGCAACACAGAATGTGGCCATTCAGCCCATCATGTCTGTGCTGGCTCATTGAGTTATCCATTTAGTCTCACTCCCCCGCTCTTTACACATAGCATAGCAAATTCGCCCTCTTCGAGTATACGTGCAATTCCTTCTAGAAGTTCCGATTGTATCTGTTTCCATCACCCTTTCATTGAATGGAATTCTTCAATACACTATTCTGAAGCCAACGTTAACGTTTGGCTAAAGCATAACATTGCATTGCTGCATAATTTTCTCCACTATTTAACTTCTGTATGGACAAATATCATGCTGCCTTCACAATTCACCTGTGGGAGAAACTGTAACAAGATGAATGCCACCTTCTCCCCACTTCCAGCCTTAGCTTCTCATAAAAATCAACATAAAAGGCTACTTGCAGCCTCATTCACTGCTCTGGGCAATTGAACAGACATTTTCTTTCTCGACGCTGCCAGCCAATTATATACAGTGTCTGCTGTCACATTTTGAAAAGGCCACAGCCTAGACTGTCCTGAGAGACAATGTCTGACAGTGTTGGCATCAGTGGGAAAATGAAAGACATCAAAAAGTCCTATTTCTCACAATTACCACATCAATAAAATCAGATTCTACATATCACAGGGAGTCTAACCGTATACAATTACTTCAACAGTTTGTTTATTTTTTTTTGATAATTTGACCTGCCTGGTTTGTGTTGCTCAGCTAGTCTCTGCCAAAAAATAAGCGTGCTGAGGAATCAGAGGAGCCTGATTTTGTCATTTAAATTCATTTTATTTTGAGAAAGAAAGTAATCTTCACAATGTTTTATTCATTAACACTGGATTGACCAAGAACAATTGAATGGATGATTTTTAAGTTGTATTGTAAAGGGATTAATAGCCAGTAAACATAGAAGCTTTTGAGATTTTACCAGAGCAGGATGCCATTTAACTCTTCATGCCTCCACTGAATTTAAGCTCCCATTAGGGGCTGATTTCTTCCTAAACTCTTCCCATTTTTTTGCTTTTTGCTGTAACATTTTATATTCTGCTTAATGTTTTTATTCTGTACCTTTTAGAATGCAAAGATGGACATGACATCAATCACCCAATGTGACTAATAATTCCGTTTATCAATAACTGTTCACTTTAAAAAATTTCTTCAAATTTCCTCCTTCGAGTACCGAATGCTTATCTTAAGATCATGACCTTGTGTCTTTCTATTACCGATGAACTAATGTCCTTTAGGGAAGGAAATCTGCTGTCCTTACCTGGTCTGGCCGACATGAGACTCCAGACCCACAGCATTGTGGTTAACTCTTACATGCCCTCTGAAATGGCCCAGCAAGCCACTCAATTGTAGCCAACCGCTACGAAGTCAATAAAAAGGAATGAAACCGGATGGACCATCCGGCATCGACCTAGGCACCGGAAACGACAACGGCAAACCCAGCCCTGTCGACCCTGGAAAGTCCTCCTTACTATCATCTGGGGGCTTGTCCCAAAGTTGGTAGAGCTGTCCCGCAGACTAGTCAAGCAACAGCCTGACATAGTCATACTCACGGAATCATACCTTACAGACAATGTCCCAGACACTGCAATCACTATCCCTGGGTATGCCCTGTCCCACCGGCAGTACAGACCCACCAGAGGTGATGGGACAGTGGTCTACAGTAGGGAGGGAGTTGCCCTGGGAGTCCTCAATATCGACTCTGGACCCCATGAAGTCTCATGGCATCAGGTCAAACATGGGCAAGGTAACCTCCTACTGATTACCACCTACCGCCCTCCCTCAGCTGATGGGTCAGTACTCCTCCATTTTGAACACCACTTGGAGGAAGCACTGAGGGTGGCAAGGGCACAAAATGTACTCTGGGTCGGGGACTTCAATGTCCATCACCAAGAGTGGCTCGGTAGCACCACTACTGACAGAGCTGGCCGAATACTAAAGGACATAGCTGCCATACTGGGTATGCGGCAGGTGGTGGGGGAACCAACACGAGGGAAAAACATACTTGACCTTGTCCTCACCAATCTGCCTGCCGCAGATGCATCTGTCCATGACTGTATTGGTAGGAGTGACCACCGCACAGTCGTCATGGAGACGAAGTCCCGCCTTCACATTGAGGATACCGTCCATCGTGTTGTGTGGTACTATCACCGTGCTAAATGGGATAGATTTCGAACAGATCTAGCAATGCAAAACTGGGCATCCATGAGGCGCTGTGGGCCATCAGCAGCAGCAGAATTGTACTCAACCACAATCTGCAACCTCATGGCCCGGCATATCCGCCACTCCACCATTACCATCAAGTCAGGAGACCAACCCTGGTTCAATGAAGTGTGCAGGAGTGCTTGCCAGGAGCAGCACCAGGCAGACCTCAAAATGAGGTGTCAACCTGGTGAAGCTACAACCCAGGACTACTTGCATGCCAAACTGCATAAGCAGCATGCAATAGACAGAGCTAAGCGATCCCATAACCAACGGATCAGACCTAAGCTCTGCAGTCCTGCCACATCCAGTCGTGAATGGTGGTGGACAATTAAACAACTAACTGGAGGAGGTGGCTCCACAAATATCCCCATCCTCAATGATGGGGGAGCCCAGCATATCAGTGCGAAAGATAAGGCCGAAGCATTTGCAACAATCTTCAGCCAGACATGCCGAGTTGATGATCCATCTCCGCCCCCTCCTGAAGTCCCCAGCATGATAGATGCCAGACTTCAGCCAATCCGATTCACTCCCTGTGGTATCAAGAAATGACTGAAGACACTGGATACTACAAAGGCTATGGGTCCTGATAATATTCCGGCAATAGTACTGAAGGCCTGTGCTCCAGAACTTGCCGCACCCCTAGCCAAGCTGTTCCAGTATTGCTACAAAACTGTCATCTACCCTGCAGTGTGGAAAATTGCCCAGGTATGTCCTGTACATAAAAGGCAGGACAAGTCCAACCCGGCCAATTACTGCCCCATCAATCTACTCTCTATCATCAGTAAAGTGATGGAAGGTGTCATCAACAGTGCCATCAAGCAGACCACCTTAGCAATAATCTGCTCAGTGACGCTCAGTTTGGGTTCCGTCAGGGCCACTCAGCTCCTGACCTCATTACAGCCTTGGTTCAAACATGGACAAAAGAGCTGAACTCAAGAGGTGAGGTGAGAGTGACTGCCCTTGACATCAAGGCAGCATTTGACAGAGTATGGCATCAAGGAGCCCTAGCAAAACTGGTGTCAATGGGAATCAGGGGGAAAACTCTCTGCTGGTTGAAGACATACCTAGCACAAAGAAAGATGGCTGTGGTTGTTGGAGGTCAATTATCTCAGCTCCAGGACATCACTGCAGGATTTCCTCAGGGTATTGTCCTAGGCCCAACCATCTTCAGCTGCTTGACCTTCCTTCAATCATAAGGTCAGGAATGGGGATGTTTGCAGATGATTGCACAATGTTCAGCACCATACACGACTCCTCAAATACTGAAGCAGTCCATGTAGAAATGCAGCAAGACCTGGACAATATCCAGGCTTTGGCTGATAAGTGGCAATTAACATTTGCGCCACACAAGTGCCAGGCAATGACCATCTCCAATAAGAGAGAATCTAACCATCTCCCCTTGGCATTCAATGCCATTACCATCGGTGAATCCCCCACTATCAACATCCTAGGGGCTACCATTGACCAGAAACTGAACTGGAGTAGCCATATAAATACCGTGGCTACAAGAGCAGGTCAGAGGCTAGGAATCCTGTGGCGAATAACTCACCTCCTGACTCCCCAAAGCCTGTCCACCAACTACAAGGCACAAGTCAGGAGTGTGATGGCATACTCTCCACTTGCCTGGATGGGTGCAGCTCCAACAACACTCAAGAAGCTTGACACCATCCAGAGCAGCCCGCTTGATTAGCACACCATCCACAAACATTCACTCCCTCCACCACTGACGCACAGTGGCAGCAGTGTGTACCATCTACAAGATGCACTGCAGCAATGCACCAAGGCTCCTTAGACAGCACCTTCCAAACCCGCGACCTCTACCACCTCGAAGGACAAGAGCAGCAAATGCATGGGAACACCACCACCTGCAAGTTCCCGTCCAAGTCACACACCATCCTGACTTGGAACTATATCGCCGTTCCAACACTGTTGCTGGGTCAAAATCCTGGAACTCCCTTCCTAACAGCACTGTGGGTGTTCCTACCTCATATGGACTGCAGTGGTTCAAGAAGGCAGCTCACCCCCACCTTCTCATGGGAAATTAGGGATGGGCAATAAATGCTGGCCTGGCCAGTGATGCCCACATCCCATGAATGAATTTTAAAAAATGACCAGTGTGGTCACTGGTGTAATTCAGGGAAAAGCAGGAAACAATGGGCTGAATTTTGTGAAGCTGGCTGGCGTCCCGATGCTGGGGCAAAAAGGTGAGGGGAACCCCACCTCAGCCCTTTGGAGATGGCCCGGCAAAATTTACTGGCGCTCAGGAGCTTAACTACCCCGGTGCCAGCGTCCCCTCCCCTTCAAGAGCTGCCAAACAATCAAAGGACAGTGGGGGAGTGTTCGTGGAGGGGTGGATTTTGCTGCCAGGGAACTCTGTTGGCCACAGATTGACCATGGAAGAGGCCGCTGCTCACCCCCCACCCCTCCCCCCACCCCACCAGGCACTGGATGCTGCAAAGGCTTTGGGCCCTGGCAACATTCCGGCTATAGTACTGAAGGCTTGTACTTAAGAGCTAGCTGCACCCCTAGCCAAGCTGTTCCAGTGTAGCTATAGCATTGGCATCTACCCGGCAATTTGTAAAATTGCCCCGGTCTGTCCTGTGAACAAAAAGCAGGACAAATCCAACCCAGCCAATTATCACCCTATCAGTCTACTCTTGATCATTAGCAAAGTGATGGGGGGTCGTCGACAGTGCTATCAAGCAACACTTTCCAAACCCACGACCTCTAGCACCTAGAAGGACAAGGGCAGCAGATGCATGGGAAACCAGCACTTGCAAAGGCCCCTACAAGCCACACACCATCCTGACTTGGAACTATAATGCCATTCCTTCACTGGCATTGCGTCAAAATCCTGGAACTCCCTTCCTAACAGCACTGTGGGTGTATCTACACTCCAAGGACTGCAGCGGTTCAAGAAGGCAGCTCACCACCATCTTCTCAAAGGCAATTACAGATGGACAATAAATGCTGTGTTTGCCAGTGATGCCCACATCCCACGAACGAATAAAAGAAAATACTCAGATGCGGGAGTGCTACCATTAAGGCTAGGCTGACATCAGTCTGAGAAGCATCCATTTGTGTCAACTTTCAAAAAACTCGAATTGGTTAGTTAAATAAGCCATTGTGTTCATAATTTCATTGAACCAAAGAAACCTAACAGTACAGGAGGAGCCCCTTCAGTTCAGCATGTCTGTACTGGATGTTTGGCAAAGCAGTCCAACACTAATCCTAGTGCTTGCTCTCCCTCATTGATTTGCTCTTTCACATAGCCCTATATCCTCTGCTTCAAATGTCTATCTCCTCTCCACTTAAGTGATGAAATGGTGTCTGTTGTGTTTTCTTAACCTCTGTTTTAGTAACTCCTGCATACAAGACACTGACCAATTAAGACAGGATCAGTAACACAGTAAATGGGTTCTTTATTTAAGGATGGTTTTGCATACACACAGGTTTTCATTGTACAGATACTTTCTTCAGACTGAACTCACATCCGAAGTCACATGATGTGTTACATCACAGCTCTTATACTGCCGTGCGTTATCATATGACCACACATCTTAAAGCTCTACCACACCTATTAAAGGTGTACCACAACAGTCTCTGGATCAACTACTCCATTTTACAAAGCATTCCATGCACCAAAGACTTTCTGCCAGAGCTTTCTACTCAGTCTCACAGTGACAGTTTTAAATTAATGACTGCTTCTACGAACAGACGAACATATGAATTAGGAGCAGGAGTAGGTTACTGGGCCCCTCGAGCCTGCTCCACCATTTAACAAGATCGTGGCTGGTCTGATTGTAACCTCAACTCCACATTCCTGCCTACCCTGATAACCTTTCACCCCCTTGCTTACCACTGCCTTTTGAGGAAGAGAGTTCCAAAGAATCATGACCATCTGAGAGAACAAATTGGTACTGACTCCTCAATCAGAGAAAATAGTTTATCCCTATTCGTCCCATCAATCCTTTCATGATTTTAAACTCGATTGCGCTTATTTTTTTCAGCACAATTCCCCTGATGTTGACATAACCAGCTCAAGAGATTGCAGAATTTTAAGCACAAATGCGTTCAGTACAACTCAAGTATCCATGATCTTTTGTGCTAGTTTTAAAAACATCATGCTAGAAACCAGCCCTGCCCACAAAACAGGCTATGCACCCAGTGTGATTTAATAACCGCTAATTGTGCTCACTTGCAGGCCTTCAAGGAGGTTCCAAAAATTAAGTTGGCTCTTTTGGGAGCAAGGTTACTACCAGGTATATGTTGAAAGTTCCCATTTTTTTTATTACCAAGGAACTGACAGCTGCATCCCAATCTAACTACAAAATAGTTCTGTATATATATATTTTTAAAGCCATTTACAGTCATTTAAAATTAGGTTATTCACAGGTATACTGTGATTAACCCATTTTCAGCTGTATTAATCAAACTGCACCAATTTATTACTTTTAAATGTATTAAGGAATATTTTTCAACAAGGTTTTCTAAAATTTACATTTTAAGATGTTGCCCAATTGCACTGGTTCATGTCTGATTGTGTAGTTGGTGATATGCAACTGAGTTTGAGGTTAAACTCTGGAAAAAAGCACTTTTCAAAAAAGGAGCCGTTTTTTAATGCAATTTGTGCCTGAATCATCGATTGTGCCCAAAGCAGAAACTCTACCATCCTGTATGAAATCTTCTCATAGTTTTCTCTCCTCAAGTAGAAATAGTGCCAGGATCACAATTCTCTCCTTATAACTATAGTTTCTTATTCCTGTTAACATCCTTCTGATTTTGTATTGTACGCTCTCGAGGGCTTTAATGTCCTTTCTGTAATTAGGTGCCTAAAACGGTTTAATAACCTAACTGTTGCCTTTATGTATCATTACCTTGTTGCTCTTCAGCTCCTCCACTGACCTCAGAACGCTGGATAGCTGGACCCACCACCCAGTATGCTGGCAGAGCAAAAGTCAAGAATTACGCCAGGAAATACATTGTTCCTGCATTTGCATTCATTGAATGCAGTCCCATCCACATATTGGGAGAATGGTTCTGTACCACTGGTCTTAGTCATTGGGGAAAGGGGGGTAGCAGGATGTGGAGGGAGGTGCATAGAGAACATGCTGTGGCAGAGCAGTCTGTGGTCAATTATTCACTTCCACACCCTCCCAGATCCACTGACCAATTGATGAGCAACAATTAGAAAGTTTGGGGCATAAAGCTACATCCAAATTCATTTGCATATCTCAAGTTGCTGATACTAGCAGATCATGGCGTGGGATTTATCTACCAATTAAGAGAATGGGACTAATTGGATAGCTCTTTCAACGAGCTGGTGTACACCGGCACACCAGAAGGAAAAAAAAAGAAAGAACTTGCATTTATATAGCACCTTTCATGGCTTCAGAATGTCCCAAAGTGCTGTCCAGCCAAATGTGCTGTATCATTCTCTGATTCTATGAGGTGACAGCACAAGCAGCAGCACCTTTAAGACCGCCAGGCCGCCAAAATCCAAACAAGGCAAACCACAAAATGTCTGTCCTGGATGAGTTACACACAGGAAAAGGCTGTACCATTAAAGATGATTATGTTACCCTTTTCTGGAAAACACAGAGACAAGAAACAACACAATTAGTGGAGACCAAGTGATAATTTGCTTTATTTTTGCCTTGTTTTTATGGAAGCAACTGACATATCCTAATTGAGTTGGCAGATGTTAATCATTTTCAAATTTTGAGTTAATTTGAATGCAGGCTTCTAGTTTGTTAGCCAGTACAAGTAACCAACAAGACTTTGAACTCCAATTCATTGTGAAGACGGGGAGATTATGGTTTACCTCAAGAGGAGGGAAATTATAAAGGAGACCAATTATAGCTTGAAGGGCATGTCTTCTAGAAACAGAACTAATTGTAAGAGGTTCTCAACCCAGACCGATCTATCCTCAAAAGAGGTGAGCATGCAGTTAACAGAAAAGCGAACAATGGTTAAAAAGGTCACTTCAACAGAACAAAATCAAGGTCCATCTAGGATGAAAAGCAAAAGGCTACTGGAAATGTGGTCTGATATAAGGACCATTATTTCTGTATCTTGATGAGTACATTGGCTGAGGAACCTCACCAATCTTATATTTTCTGCTTCTTGTAACATCATTCAAACCTTTCGCCAAACAGGCAATTATTTTTGATTCATTCCATATCATAAAAAGTATGTTATGATTTCCAGCATAACCCACAAAGACAGAGCCTGAGTTGATTGCTGCCAGCACTACAATATATTGCAATGGTTCAATTGTAAGCTAATGTGGCCTAGCAACTATCAAACTCCATCAGAATTATCTGTCTAAAAAATTACTAGAGAATCTAATGTCACCTCATTGAGAAGTTGTGTGTTTAATCAGCAGTGGCGAACACAGGTCAATTGGAGTATTCTAATCAGAATGAAACAACCTTGAAACAGATGGGTAATCTTTTAGATGAGATAACTGTCACGAATTTCTTTGTGTTATCTTAAGCAACACAATGAGGTACGTGGATTCCAGTTCCTTGAAGATCTCTGGAAGTTTTTTTCACAGCTAAACTAATACACACAATACAGAGGAAAATATATACAGAACCTTTGTCCAGGGTGTTAAATGCAGAGAGGCTATGGCTTATAGTCACATGACTAAATCCTGGTATTTAGCTCATTAGCATACTGCGTTCTTAAAGGGACATCACTCCTAAAGCGATCATACAACATCCCCTTTCTTCTCAAAGATAAGACTTGTACACTACAATTAAAAACACATAAAATTGGACAATATCAAAATTAGTTATATAGGGATAGAGATTATAAAATTTACACATATAAAGATAGGGATTATGAAATTTACGCTGAAGAGCCCATATATTGTTTTGGTGGTTTGACAACTCTTCCAGATCTTGTTATGGTATAACCTTCCGGGGATGTGGATTTCACCCTTGGCTGTTTTTGGTTTGCAGACGGATTGTCAATGTGTTGGTTGTTGTCCTGTTGTTCCATCACACCCTCATCATTGAAGTGTGTTCTTTTGAGTCTGCTGTGTGCAATTGGAATACTGTACACTTCTCTTAATTGGCTTTGATTCCTCCTCAACATGGCTCCATTAGATGTTGTAACCTTGTAAGACCTGGGCTCACTGCATACTTTGGATACCTCTGTGGGTAACCATGTTCTCATTGTGGGGTGTATGACCCTGACCTTTTGTCCTACGTAAAACTGAGGTAGTTTCAGCCCTGCATGTCGGTTATGCACCATCTTCATTCTGCCTTGGTTTTCAAGCAGTGTGCCTTGCATCTCAGAGAATTTGGACAGATGATGGCTTGGCAGAGTCATTCGCACTGGTCTGCCAAACATGATCTCTGCTGGTGAGGGTAAGCCCATATCCATAGGTGTAGCTCTGAACTGTAGCATGGGAACAGAAAAATCTTGTTCCATTGTCCTATACTTTAGGATAAGCGATTTAATTGTGCAAACCATTCACTCGGCAAGACCATTAGATTTAGGATAATGTGGTGAGGATGTCACATGGATTGCGCACCATTTGGCACTTACTGTGAAATATTTTCTCAGGTGCAGAACAGACTGAATATGGCACTCAATGTATCTGCGACAACCGTGTTTGAAGTGTCTTTTACCTGTCTGACAATTGGATATGTGGAGAAATAGTTGGTGACTAAGATAACGTCGACCCCATTAATGGAAAATAGATCAGTGGTGATATTGGACCTAGGGACTGATGGAATCTTGTGAGGGTGTAGAGGTTCTTTATGTTGTTGTGGCTGGTAGCTCTCGCATGCCTCACACATCATCATTAAGCTTTCAATGTCATTATTGATTCCTGGCCAATAAACAGTGTCTTGTGCCAGTCGTCTTGTTCGCTCTATGCCCATATGGCCTTGGTGAAGTTGTGACAAGATGTCCTGTCAGAGAGCTTTGGGCACAATTACTTGTTTTCCTTTGAAGGTTACACCTCTCACGATACTGAGCTCATCTCTGTAACGGCAAAAGCATCTGACAGTTTCTGACACCTCTTTTATCGTATCAGGCCATTCTTCTATGATGACTCACGACAATGTCTTCAGTTGTGGGTCATTGGCTGTTTCTGATTGCAGTTGGTCACATTTGTGCTGACCAAAGTGCAATAAATCAATTTTGAGCACATCGTCCAACTTGATGTCCATGCTGTCTACTTGTAGATTCAATAGGACTTCTTCATTCTTGTTCGGATTTAGCAATCTGCTCAGCATATCCGAATTGACCATTTTGGTACCTGGTTTGTAGCATACATCGAAGTTGTACCCCTGTATTTTCACTAAAGGTCACTGTAGTCGAGCTGGTGCACTTGTCAATGGTATGCGCCAGGTCATCTCCAGTGGTTTGTGGTCGGTTTCCACCATAAACCGCTTACCGAACAGGTAGATGTGGAACCTTGTGATCCCAAACACCAGAGCAAGTGTTTCACACTCTATGGTTAGAATTAGATTGTGCTGAGGATAAACTTTTGGATTTGAATGCAATTTGTTTGCCATCCTGTAGGATGCACACTCCTCGCCCTGTCGGTGAGACGTCGACTTCCAGGATTGTCTTCTTCCTTGGATCATAGTACTATAGGGTACAGGCTTCTGCTGACAATGCTTGTTTGAGAGACTCAAACATATGTTGATGGTCCTGCTGCCATACATATGGTACATCTTTCTTTAAGAGCTCTCTCAGTGATGATGCCTTGTCAGGAAAATATGGAATGTATGATGCCAAAAAGTTGAAAAATTCAAGACATCTCTGTAGATCTTCTTTGTCTTGTGGAGTATGCATAGGCCTTACATTTTCGACTTTGTCTGGAGCAGGATAGATTCCACAACCTGAATAGATGGAGCCAAAGAAATTCATCTGACACATTCACGTGGCATGTCTTGCTGTTAAAAGTCCTTTGTGATGAGCTACTGCCATCAGTGAATAGGGATGTCGATCATACTCATCTTTGGGTTTGCCTATTATTGCAATATCATCAATATCATCAAGGCACGTTTTCTGTAATTCTACCCATATGGTGCTGAAACAGATCTTGACTGACAGATAAGCTGAAGGGTAGTCTCTGGAAGCAATAACTTCCAAAATGGTGTTCTGAAGGTGATGACTTCCTGAGATTCCTTAGCTCGGTGTATTGACTAATATCCATGTTTAGCATCCAACTTGGAGAAGAATTTGGCTCCTGTGAATTTGAACCTCTGCAGTCTGTGTGATGAAGTTGCTCCACAGTGCTGTTAGGGAGAGATTTTGGGATTCAATTACCCTGGTGTTGGAATCTTGTGGGGCATCTCTTTAGGGAGAGGTTTAGATGCCTCAGATCTAGACAAACCTTGATTGCTCCATCCTTCTTCAGCACGTATGTAATTGCACCAGCCTGTGTGATGATGCACACGATGGATGATGCCATTGTGTTCTATGTCATCCAACTCGAGTTTAAGCTTTTCTTGTATGTGCATGCTGCACTTTCTGGGAGAGTCGATTGACGAAATTGCATCCTCTCTGAGGTGCAGTACTGCATCGCGTTTGAAATCTCCTATATTGTGAACCTATCCTGGTACATTTGTTGCAATTCCTGGGCTGACTGAATGCAGGTATTCTTGGTCTCTTCTGCTGTAATGGGTACCTTGTTGATCTCATGGATAGTCACGATGTTGAGGTCCTTACACGCTGGTAGTCCTGTTGCTGCTGGTCCGCTCTTGTCTACCAGCAAAAATATTTGCGGTTTCCATGTCAACTTACCATAGCTGCATTGCATTTTTAGTGTGTCACTGCAAGGAATGGATGACCTATTGTATGCAGTTAGCTTTGCAGTTGTCGATTGTATTATTGATTTCCAACGACCCTGGTACATATCCTTCAGGATTCGGACTGGTAGGATATTTGCACTAGCTCCCATGTTAATCTTATTCCTGAGTGTGTGTTTGCCAACTTTCTTTGGACACATGATATTGATAGTAGAAGAAGCTTCCAGTTGTTTGACTTCATCAACACAATATGTCATATTCACAATGAAAAATACCTGCTCGTCTTCTGGTTGAGAATGGCTCCACTCTAAGTCTTGTCTCAGGTTTATTTCGCTGTGGATTTGTGTATCGGCTTGCATTTACGCAGGTCTCTGGCATCTCCTTACTGCTGTTGCCATATTGTTGCACCTGTCTTCTGTTTTGTTTGTGTCCTGTTGTGACCTCTGGCTGCATCTTTGGAGCCAGATCTCCTGCATAGGTGGGCCCAGTGTCCTTTTTCACTGCATGCCTTGCACAGATCTTGAAATGCAGGACAACTTCATGGCGAGTGGCACAAACCACATTTACTACACAGCTTGCTAGCTTTTTGTAACCTGGTTACCATGCTGATACTGTCAGTTGTAACTATTGCAGATGTTGTTGTCTGGCTACAATGGCTTTGTATTTGCTGCAACTTCTAGCAGCACATCAATGCTGTGACCTTTCTTTTTCCCCCAAGAAGTATTTTTGAAACACTTCAATAGGTGTTGGGACAATCACCAGCTCCATTATTTGCTCCAACAGCTCAGTTTCTGGAAAATCACATTTGTTATCCTTACTATGGCATCTACTGACAAATTGATCAGTTGATTCCTATGGTTGTTGCATGTGGGACATCAATTCCAGGCAGTGAATTCTAAAATCCATTCTTAGCTGAAGCTGATCTTCTAGCACTTTCCATATCTTTGCAGGATCTTTCTGATCCTCTTCAGATAAGCCAGACGTATTGATTCTGTATAACCCTTTGTTTATAACTGCCAGCAGTATTTTCACAGCCTGCTTCTCTAGTTCTACAGTTACTTTGTCTGTGGAGCTTGACTTTATTCTTTGTTTAAAAAGTTTGATCTTGGATAGGATATCAATGGCCTTCCAGTTCATGCTAGGAAACTTCTGCTGTCCTTTTTCTTTCTGCTCTATATTTAAATTTATTCAGCTCTGTATGTGCCTTCAGCACTGTGTTTTCTATTTGTGGCTTATGCCTGTTTTAAAATGTGTTCTATTAACTCTGTGTTGTTCCCTCTTTAAGAAATGTTTTTCTTCAGGCTAGCTGCTTTTATGGAGTGTACCAGCTACTTGACAGTGTTCTCTATCTTTTTGTCTTTCAGCCCTTGGTTTGTATGTTTACACACATGTTCAATAGACAGTTCAAGGGTTTCCCCTTTGCTTTTTTTTTTGCTAGAGTTTATTATTTTCTTCATGCTTGACTGGTTTAATAATTTTTTTCAGCTTGATTGCTTTAATGGAGACTCAGGGGGTTCCCCACGCATTTTTCCCACTATTAGACTTTGTTTGTTATTCAGTTTGCGTGCTTTTCAGGATTTTCCCTTTCATTTTCTCGCTCACATGCAGCCTTTTGATAATGATTTTTTAAAAAATCTCTTCAAAGGCTTTTTTTTAAAAAGGGATTTCTCAATCATCAGCTCAATGTCTCACCTGATTGCTTGCTTTTTAGCCATGTTTCCATTCTTTGGAGCAGTTCTCAGCCTTCTAAGGTATGCAGCTTTCTTTAACTCTTTTCAGAAACTTATTTTAAAGTTTCTTCACTTGTTGCTTCAAATTTTCTCTTCTGCTTTCTGTATTGCTTTTAAATTTTGTTCTCTGTTTTACCTCTGGTGTTCAAGCTTACATCTTGTCTTTTCACCACCGCCGCCACCATATCGTGACTTTAGTTATGTTATCTTAAGCAACGCAATGAGGTACATGGATTTCAGTTCCTGGAAGATCTCAAGATGGTTTATTTACAGCTAAACTAATGCATACAATACAGAGCAAACTATATACAGAACCTTTGTCCAGGGTGTTACAGCGCATAGTAACTATGGCTTCTAGTCACATGACTACATCCTGGTATTTAGCTCATTAGCATGCTGAGTAACAGAACAAAATCAAGGTCCATTTAGAATGAAAAGCAAATGGCTACTGGAAATGTGATCGGATATAAGGACCATTATTTCCGTATTTTGATGAGTACATTGGCTGAGGAGCCTAGCCAATCTTATGTTTTCTGCTTCTTGCCTTAAACATGGTTACATCATCCAAACCTTTTGCCAAACAAGTATTAATTTTTGATTCATTCCATATCATAAAAAGTACGTTATGATTTCCAGCATAATAACCCACAACGACAGAGCCTGAGCTGATCACTGCCAGCGCTACAATGTATTGCAATGGTTAAATTGCAAGCTAATGTGGCCTAGTAACTATCAAACTCCATCAGAATTACCTGTCTAAAAAATTACTAGAGAATTTAATGTCACCTCAGTGAGAAGTTGTGTGTTTAATCAGCAGTGGCGAACACAGGTCAAATTGGAGTATTCTAATCAGAATGAGACAACCTTGAAACAGATGGATAATCTTTGAGTTAACATGCTATGAGAAGTATAAACGGTCATCAACAAAGCTATTCGGTCTGGTGCAAAAAAGGAACCAACACAGGAAGATTTTGCTAACCCACACAAGAAAATATCTTGACTACCATCTTATCGAGAATCATTGAAATATCAGAAATTTATTACATTCCCCAATGGTATCCCTGGTGACTGAAGAATTCAACATGAAACGACATGTCTTCTCATATTGATGACACCATAGTTGCAGCCCATTAATTGCTGTGGACACTGTTGAGTTTTCGATTCTTTTCTTTTCTCTGTTATTCACACAGGTATTGGCTTCAAAGAGAGACAACAGCATGAAAATTGACTTGACATTGTGGCCTTCCAGTTGTCAGTGGAGACGTGATTGTTTGTCAAAGTGTTTTCTCTTCTTCCATCTCTTCTGTTTTGACAACCTGCAGTAGACAACTAGCTTTTGAGACAGGCACTTGTGGCAGGGATAGCTCAGGAGATGTCTCGCCAGGCGGCAACTTCCTCTCCCAGTTTTGCTGAGCAGGACAGAGATGCAAAACTTTTACGCCCGGCCATGGAAACAAAATTCCTTGAGGCACACCAAAGATTATATGAGGCATGTCAAAGGCTTTAAGCACCATGTTGAATGTTCTGGAGGAGTCTACTTCCAACATGTGTTATATGGTATTTTCACTGTGCCACCAATCTTGGAGTGTGTGGCCACCTTTAAGTGTAAGAAATGGGTTAATATTTATTTCTTTTCTATTAATTTATTTAATTACTGGCACCTGCCTGCTGCTAAGTGAATTCCTGTTATATCCATGAAAGCTAGTTGGTAAAGGATAGAATCAGAGCTAATCCTTTCTCAGACTAACATTTATTTACAGAGTGAAACATTACAAGCATATACCTCCTAACTCAACTACACTTCAGTTTTAGTAAGTATCTGTTTCTTTGTGCTCAAGTGAAGGTCTAATTAATGTCCTCCACCTGCATACAATAAACACAATTGATATATAATGAACACTTGTTAGAAGGCTTGAAATAAGGAATAAAAACAGAAAATGCCCAGCAGCATCTGAGGAGAGAGGAACAGAGTTAGCATTTCAGGTGTTTGACCTTTCTAATGAGTTGGTTTTGGGTGAAATGTTAAAATTTTTAACATTTCAAACCCACCTCCAACCTGCTCACTTCTGGTTTTAACAAAGGAAGGGCAGGAGGATGGGTGACCAACCCGTTCCCAGGAGAGTGGTTGGCCATTGAAATAGTATAATAAAGTTGCTTGCCTCATGTTTAACCTGTCTTCCAGGTTTAACCCTGGCTGCCTAAGTTTCCTAGACCTTAGAAACCCAATAGCTAAAGGGAGATGAGGACTGTTTCATAGGAAAGGTAAGTACCTCTACAGGACTGCTTGTGGGCCAAGAGGAGCAGGTTAACTTTCTCTCACCCCACGAAGATTATCTTCTTCCATACCCGCCATCGGAGTCCCCCCTCAGCTATCGCCACCATGATCCAAAGACTGCCCTGGCTGGTGATTGGACCTCTTATGATTGGAGATCACACACCAATCAGGATCCAGGATCAGACCACCCCCCCTCCCCCAGGTTGGTGACCACCCCAACCCTGTTATCAAAACCCTCTCCCCCTCCCCCTGCCTGATATTGGGCTCCCAAAGAATCAGCAACCACACTTTCAAAATCTGGACAACCTCGCCCCCCCAACATTTCTACAAACCCAGTTGCAGGCTTCCTACCTGCTTTTGGGCTTTATCTGCCTCCAGGGCATTCCACATCAGGCAGGAAGCCAAGCCTATTAATCAGGCTGGCTTCTGCATGGGGAACCTGCTTGAAATTTGTATCTGGTCTTATCTCAACAGGTATTTGTTTGGTTTGCTATCAGTGCAGGTGAAGAAGCACCAAGCAAACAACTGAATATTTCCTTTTCTTTATTCATTTCATGAGATGTGGGCATTGCTGGCAAGGCCAGCATTTGTTACCCATCCCTAATTGCCCTTGAGAAGGTGGTGGTGCAGTCCATCTGGTGCGGGCACACCCACAGTGCTGTTAGGGACAGAGATCCAGGAGTTTGACCTAGCAGCAGTGAAGGAACGGCTAAATATTTCCACGTCAGGATGGTGTGCGGCTTGGAGGGGAACTTACTGGTGGTGGTGTTCCCATGCATCTGCTGCTCTTATTGTTCTAAATGGTAGAGGTCACGGATCGGAAGGTGCTGTCGAAGGAGCCTTGGTGAATTAATGCAGTGTATCTTGTAGTTGGTACACACTGTTGCCACTGTGTCAATGGTGGAGGGAGTGAATGTTTAAGGTGATGGATGGGGTGCCAATTAAGCAGGCTGCTTTGTCCTGGATGGTTTCGAGCTTCTTGAGTGTTTTAGAGCTGCACCCATCCAGGCAAGTGGAGAATATTCCATCACATTCCTGACTTGTGCCTTGTAGATGGTGGACAAGCACTGGGGAGACAGGAGGTGAATTACTTGCTGCAGAATTCCCTGCCTCTGACCTGCTCTTGTAGCCTTAGTACTTATATGGCTGGTCCAGTTCAGTTTCTGGTCAATGTTAACCCCAGGATGTTGATAGTGAGGGATTCAGCAATGGTAATGCCATTGAATGTCAAGTGCAGATGGTTAGATTCTCTCTTGTTGGACATCATCATTGCCTGGTACTTGTGTGGCACGAATGTTTCTTGCCACTCATCAGCCCAAGCCTGAATGTTGCCAAGGTCTTGCTGCATATGGACACGGACTGTTTCAGTATTTGAGGAGTTTTAAATCATACTGAACATCGTTCAATCATCAGTGAACATCCCACTTCTGACCTTATGATTGAAGGAAGGTCATTGATGAAGCAGCTGAAGATGGTTGGGCCTAGGACACCACCCTGAGGAACTCCTGAAGTGATGTCCTGGGACTGAGATGATTAACCTCCAACCACCACAATTGTAAGAGAATTGTTACAACCCTGGGTTTAACTGTTGTATATTTGTGTATTGGGCAGTGTGAGAACACCCCTGATCGTAAGATGCTCAGGCTATTTATGGGAGTGAGTAGCCCTGGTGTACCCAATGGATAATCTAAGGCAAGACCGTGAATCTGTAACAGCATCCTATATGCAATTTAATAAATTGATTTAAAAAATGTAGGGAGGCACGCAGGCTGATCCATACCATAACTAGTAACTTTCACCAGAAGGACAGCACTTTTTGTCTGATCAATATGTGAGATTGTTTTGCTTTTGTTCGTATTTTCACTTATGGCACAATCAATATTTCAGAGGGTGAAATGAAAAGCAATTTTACAGGTGTACAGTCAATTTTACAATCTCTTTGCATGCCTTCTTTGACACACGAGGGAGTGAGCTGAATAGGCTTTCTTGTGTACAAAAAGATTATCAAAACTTCATCTCGTCCAGTTTTTGTGTCAATGTTTAATCTTTAAGATTGAATGCATGAAGTGTCCGACTAACACTCCTCACCCCATTGGATATTTCCCAATACTGAATACTTGCCTCCTACTCCAACGGCTTTGTTAAGACTTGAGATGTGAAATAAAGATGCTGCAGGATATATCTGGTCTACCCGTCTGTCTGCTCTGGTCTGTTATAATAATTCATGTAAACGAAAGCCAAATACTGAGGAAGCTGGAAATCTGACATATAAACACACAGAAGGTCAGGTAGCATCTGAGGAGAGAGAAACAGAGTTAACAACCTCAGCCGCAGTGGGTGGAAAGGGGATTCAAATATTGAGATTGAGCATCCTGACATGATTCCTGGCTGCTGCAATATTTTGACCCTGGACAAGGCTCCAACTAAGAGCAGGTGGGGCCTACTTAACATGTGAATCTCAACGGGGAAGAATCCCATGCTACCTGGCAACAGAAAGATGGTGGAAGAAGTTGAGCAACCAAAAGAAGCCCAGGGTAGGTTTTAATATACATATATATTAATGACTTGGACTTGGGGGTACGGGGCACAAAATTTGCAGGTGGCATGAAACTTTAAAGTGTAGTGAACAGTGAGGAAGATCGAAGTAGTTTTCTAAAGGATACAGCCAAGCTGTCGGAATGGCTGGACATATGACAAATAAAATTCAATGTAGAAATATGTGAAGTGATACATTTTGGTTGGAAGAATGAGGAGAGGCAATCCATGCAAAATGTTACAATTTTCAAGGGGGTGTAAGGAGAGAGAGACCTGGGGGTGTTTGTGCAAAAAGTCTTTGAAGGTGGCAGGACAGGTTAATAAAACAGTTAATAAAGCACATGGGATCCTGGACTTTATAAATAGAGGCATAGATTACAAAAGCAAAGAAGTTATGCTGATCCTAAATAAAACAATAGTTTGGCCCAGCTGGAGTACTGTGTCCCATTCTTGGCACCACAGTTTAGGAGTTTTGGGAGGACCTGAAGGCTTTGGAGAGGAGACAGAAGAGATTTACTAGAAAGGTTCCAAGGATGAAGGATTACAGTTACATGAACAGACTGGATTGGCTGAGGTTGTTCTCCTTAGAGCAGAGAAGGTTATGAGGAGATTTCATAAAGGTGTTTAAAATCATCTAGGGTTTTGATAGAGTAAATAAAGAGAAACTGTTTCCAGTGACTGAAGGGTTGGCAACTAGAGGGCACAGATTTAAGGTGAGTGGCCAAAGAACCAGAGGCGACATGAGGAAAAACATTTTTATGCAATGAGTGCTAGGATGTGGAATGCACTGCCTGATAGAATGCCAGATACAGGTTGAATAGCAGCCTTCAAAAGGGAATTGAATAAATACTTGAAAGAGAAACAAATTGCAGGGATATGGGAAAAAGCTGGGGAGTAGGACTAACTGGGTTACTCTTTGAAATACTTGATGGGCTGAATAGCTTCCTTCTGTGCTATGCTATTCACTGATTCTCTCATTCGATGATGCTATCCCCCTTCAGCCCCAGGAAGAACAGGAATGCTCCCACCTGGTCTCGCAACATAGCCTGCAGCCTCTATAGTCCCGATCTTTCCTATTCCCGCCCTCACGATCATAGCTCAGAGGCTTCTCCCTCCCCCCACTGACTGCTGGTGATCATTGCCATAGGTCCCCAGCTGCAGCCTCGTTCTCACCCTATGGTCAGATCGTTAATCTGACCAGCTGTTGGGCTGGAAATCTGACATAAAAACATAAAGGGCTGAATTTTACCAGCCCTCTGATGTTGGGGGTCCTGCAAGGAGGCTCAGAAAGTTCTTCCAGGAGAGGCCTGTCTCGACCCCGACGCCGAGAATGCCCCGCCGCAGTTTACCAGCGGTGGCGAGGCTTCGGTGCAGCCCCCCCCCACCACCACATGGCGACGGAGCCTTCATTTCCTAATACAATTAATGCATGTACATGTAAATGAGCTCACCAGGAGCGGGCAGCTGTCCCACGCCGATATTGCAGCCTCTGGCCATAGGCCTTTCCAGGATCTTAGCCCATTTCCTAGCTCCCCCAGACCCTTCCCACCTCCCTGAAAATATCATGGTCAAAGTTTCAGGTTGATGACCTTTCATCGCAACTAGTTGAATTCTGCTGGAAGGTCCTCATATCAGAAACTGATAAATCCGCTCCTTTCTCTCACAGGTGCTGCCTGGCCTGCTGAAAGTTTCCAGCATTTTCTGTGTTACTAATAAATGCAGATTTTATTTTTAAAATCGCAGTGAAATCCAGAAACAATAAATCACTTGCCTCAGTGCCTACTTATCTTGACAGGAAACACAGTGGATTGTTTGGAAGAGTCCCTGGAGCAGACAATTCCGTGCACTGCCCGTGAGCAGTGCTCCTTCAATTTTACATCTGTTAAGCCCAAGGTGAGGTTACCTTTAATATTATGTGGCATAGTTCTTTAAAATAATGATCACTTTTGTCCCTATTTTTAGATTATTTTTTCTTTGTTCCATGGAAAGTTTTTTATTGTGTCTGTCATTGCTTGGTAAGGAGAAAAGAAAGGTGACCTGCTGTAGGCCTCTAGCAATACTGCTCCTAACCCAGCTCTCAGAAGCCACATGCAGGTAATCTCAGGTGACTTGGCTGCTTATTTCTCCTTACTGAATCAGCAATTCACCATCTTCAAGGCACAAGTGAGGAGTGGGATGGGGGCAGCTCCAACAACACTCAAGAATCTCGACACCATCAAGGAATGAGCAGCCCACTTGATTGGCACCCCATCCATAAACATTCACTCCCTCTACCACCAATGCACAGTGGCAGCAGTGTGCATCATCTACAGGATGCACTGCAGCAACTCACCAAGGCTACTTAGACGTCACCTTCCAAATCTACAACCTCTACCAACTAGAAGGACATGGTCATTCCACTCAATCACAGCTCATGTGACATCCCTCTCTTCTCAGGAATGAATCCAGTGAACCATCAATCCAGTGCACCCCTATAAGGATGTATAGCCTTCCCTAGGTAAGGAGCCAAAGTTGTACACAGTACTCCAGGTATAGTCTCATCAAAGCCCTATATAATTGCAGCAAGACGTCCTTACTTTAATCCTACAACCACTTTGCAATAAAGGCTCACATACCGTTTGGACCAACCCTAATGTTTGACAATCAAGCTGGCTGTGTCACTCAACACCTCCCATATTCTTCCCCACCCCATTCTCCTCCCCCCCACCACCCCTCGCACCCACCCCCCCCCACCACCATTGCAGAGAGGGATCCAAGATTTTGATGTACACACAAACATATTCAGAAAAACTTGCCTGGAATATGTTCAGCTTGCTCTGGAAATCTCACAGACCATTCCTTCTACTCTGCCCCATCATACTAACATTTAATCCAATGCACATTTGTCCTGATGTTTCTGATCCCTAGTCTTTTTACCAAATTGACTTTTGTTTCAGCAAAATTTTGAACTGTGGGCTATTTGAAACAGTAACCAGAGAAACACAAATGGCTATTTCTGATAGCCAACTCAAACTACCCCAGGATGATTATGAGAAAATTTAGTAAGCTAGCTGCCCAAGTACCAGCACTGTCACCAAAGAAAAATGAAGTTGTACATGGATAGTTCAGCAAAGAAAATATGGGAAGCATGATAGGGAAGTATCGGAACATTTTGGGCCTGGAACTCCATATATTGTATAGAGTTTTGGTTTGACCCCATCTGGAGTAGTATGTTCAGTCCTGGACATTGCACCTCAGGAAGGGTATATTGGTCTTGGAGGTGGTGTAGTACAGATTCATCAGAATGATACTGGGGCTTAAAAGGCTAAATTATGAGGACAGGTTGCATATACTAGGTTTATATTCCCTTGAGCATAGAAGATTGAGGGGTGATCTGATGGAGGTGTTTAAGATGATTAAAGAATTAGAAAGGGTAGATAGAGAGAAACTGTTTCCTCTTGTGGGGAAGTCCAGTATAAGGGGTTATAACCTTAAAATTAGAGCTAGGCCAATTAAGGGTGATGTCAGGAAGCACTTCTTCACACAGAGGGTAGTGGAAATCTGGAACTCTGTCCCTCAAAAAGCTGTTGAGGCTGGGGGTCAATTAAAAACTTCATAACTGGAATGGATAGATTTTTGCTAGGCAGAGTTGTTAAGTGTTACGGAACCAAGGTGGGTAGATGGAATTAAGATAGAGATCATGCATGTTCTAGTTAAATTGTGGAACAGGCTTGAGGGACTAAATGGCCTACTCCTATTCCTATGTATCGATGTTTCAAAAAATGATTTTACATGTGACACCCTTATTCAAGGAAGGGTATAAAGACATTCCTAATATAGGCATACATATTAACATCCACATTCCTGCCCCGTTCTCCATAACCCTTCAACCCATTACTAATTTAAAATGTCTCTATCTCCTCCTTAAATTTACTCAATGTCCCGGCATCCACCACACTCTGGGGTAGTGAATTCCATAGAGTCACGACCCTTTGAGAGAAGTAATTTCTCCGCATCTCTGTTTTAAATTTGCTACCCCTTATCCTAAAACTATGACCTCTTGTTCTAGATTGAACCCACCAGAGGAAACATCCTCTCTACGTCTACTTTGTCAATCCCCTTAATTATCTTATATACCTCAATTAGATTTCCTCTCATTCGTCTAAACTCTAGAGAGTAAAGGCCTAAACTGCTCAATCTCTCTTCATAAGACAAACCCCCGCATCTCTGGAATCAATCTAGTGAACCTCCTCTGAACTGCCTTCAATGCAAGAACATCCCTCCTCAAGTAAGTGGACCAAAACTGTACGCAATACTCCAGGTGCGGTCTCACTAATGCCTTGTACAGTTGCAGCAACACTTCCCTACTTTTATATTCTATTCCTTTAGCAATAAATGCCAAAATTCCATTTGCCTTCCTTATTACCTGCTGCACCTGCATACTAGTTTTCTGCAATTCATGCACGAGGACACCCAGATCCCTCTGCACCGAAGCACTCTGAAGTTTCTCTCCATTTAGATAATTTGCCTTTCTATTCTTCCAACCAAAATGGATAACCTTATACTTATCCACGTTAAACTCCATCTGCCACATTTTGGCACATTCACCTAACCTATCCATATCCATTTGCAAATTTCTTATTTCTTTATTGCGACTTACTATCCCACTTATTTTAGTGTCATCTGCAAATTTGGCTATAGTACCTTCTATCCCTGCATCCAAGTCATTAATATAGATTGTAAATAATTGGGGCCCGAGGACCGAACCCTGTGGCAACCCACTAGTTACATCTTGCCAACCAGAAAAGGACCCATTTATACCGACTCTCTGTTTTCTGTTGGTTAGCCAATCCTCTAACCAAGCTAATAAATTGCCCCTAACCCCATGTGATCTTACCTTTTGTGCAGCACCTTATCAAATGCCTTCTGGAAGTCCAGATATACTACATCTACAGGATCCCCATTATCCACTTGCTACATCTTCGAAGAACTCTAGCAAATTAGTCAAACATCAAACTTCATAAAACCATGCTGACTCTGATGGATTGCATTTTGACTTTCTAAATGTCCTGTTATTACTTCCTTAATAATGGAGTCTAACAATTTCTCCATGACAGATGTTAAACTAACTGATCTGTAGTTTCCTACTTTCTGCCTCCCTCCTTTTTTGAATAAGGGTGTTATATTAGCATTTGTACAATCCACTGGAACCTTTCCCGCATCCAGGGAATTTTAGAATATTATAACCAAGTGAACCATCAGATAAAACATCCTTGATCCCTCTGTCCTTGCAAGCTACTGCCCCAACTCCAACTTCCCATTCCTCTCTGAAGTCCTTGAATGTGTTGTCACCTCCCAAATCCTATGCATCTTTCCTGAAACTCCATATCTGAATCTCTGCACTCAGGTTTACGCCCCTATCACCACGTCAAATTGGCCCTAAACAAAGTCACAAATAATATCATTGGTGACTGTGCACCATTGTCCTTTCTTGTCCTCACTATCTTTTCTGCAGCCTTTGCCATGGCTCAAAGCCTCTCCTCCATTTACCAGCTCAGTTGGCAATGCCCTTCATTTGGTTAAACTCTTATATATCCAATTATAGCTGCCACATCACCAGCGGCAGCTTCTCTTCCTATTCGCAGACAGTTATCTCTGGAGTACCCCAAAGATCTATCAGTCCTCCCCCTTATCTTCCACATCTACATGTTGCCCCTTGGTCATCACATGGGGAAACCAAGTGTCAGAGATGGTACAATGTAAAGGTGAAGATTAGGCTGATGTTCTATACAGACTTTTTACATTATATTCCTTTTCTTGGCATCACCTTCAGATCACGATATTACAAAATATGTATGTAGATAAAATTGCTTCATTAAAAGTTTTCAGCTATAAGTATTGCACTCCAGGTCGTTTGTGGTGTGGGACCTGGTGCAATTTATCCTAGAATGCTCAGAACATGGTGCAGGTTGCACGTGAGCAGTTCCTCCAATATTTAAAACTCTTCAAGTTTGTCTCTCTTGGGCCGGAGAGTGATTGGTGTCACACTGTTTTAAGAAAGGTTAGCAATAGGATTCTGGAAATGATATGCTTGTAGGCTTAACTTTGGTAATAGTGAAATTGCTCAAAATCATTATAGACGACATAATGCATGACCTGTTATAGAGTTTGACAGTTATTAGGGATAACCAACATCTTTCTTATTCATTTTCAGGATGTGGGTGACACTGGAAAAGGCGGGATTTATTGTCCATCCCTAATTGTCCTTGAGAAGATGGTGGTGAGCTGCCTTCTTGATAACTAAGTGGCTTGCTTGGTCATTTCAGAGGGTAATTCAGAGTCAACCAAAATGCAATGCATCTGGAGTCAGACGGGGTAAGGATGGCAGATTTCCTTCCTTAAAGAACATAAGTGAACCAGATGGATTTTTACAATAATTCATCATCATTACTGATTCTTGCTTTCTCTTGAGATTTATTTAATCAACTGAATTTAAATACCCCAGCTGCTGTAATGGGATTTAAACTCATATAACCATTTCATTAGTCCAGGCTATTATGATGGTGCTTCTACATTTTTTGTTAAGTATTTTTTAAGGACTCATATATTTTAGAATTATAGGTATTGTTTTATTTGGGAAAACTGAGAAGGGTTCCATAGATGCTGGACTTTGTGTTTTTTTTTTAAAGAGATCATCAGAAGGTCTTTTGGACTTGGTTTGTAAACAACCCTTACTGGAAGTTACTTGTCTTCAGATAATTGCCCAGTGGGGGCTTTTTGACCTGGGGGGAATGTTTACAGAGAAGTGACAGGTCAAGATTTATAGGGGTCGGGAGGCTTGACTCTTGAGATATTGTTTTGCTTTGGACATTCAGTTGGGGTGTGGGCAGTGCTTTGAAAGGAGTTTTACAAAATAAACCTGCTAAGGGCAAAACCCCAGCTCAGTCTTTTCCATTTCTTTGAAAAGCCTGCCAGCTTTTCCATCTCTTTGAGAAGCTCTTAGAAGCAAGTGTAATAAATAGAGAAATTGATGCTGCATTCTTCCTGAAAGGCCTGCCAAAAACCCCTGATGCCGCATTTCTCCTGGAAAGCCTACCAAACTGATCTCCAATGAGACCTGAAAAGAACTGTTCTAGAAAGATCCCAGTGACAGCCATCTACGCGTATTTGGGAGGCCAAACCAAAAAGGGACAACTGACATCTTTCCATATATTCTCTTCAAGAATGAGCATGTATTTGGCCAAAGTATTTTTTTGTCTTTTTTTTTAAACAGAGCTCTAAAGAGAAAATCACTATTTTTTTGCTTAACTGGTGTGTGTGTGTGTGTGTGTGTGTACGAGTGGCTAAGGTAAAAGGGAACTTTCATATTTCACTCTGTTTGTTAATGCTTTGCTTCGTTACTGGTTATGTCTTGTTTCATAATAAACTGATCATTTTGCTGTTTATTAAAGAAATCTGGTTGGCGTATTTTATTCTCGGATAAAGAGTAGAGTATATGATTGATCCTATCGGTAATTGGGTAAATATTTAAATATATGTTGTGATTTGTGGAGAAGTGGAAATAGAAAAGACAGTGCACTCCTCCCACCTCGGTCATAGCAAGGCTGACTGGATAGGCCCGTAACATAAACCACCATATTACTGTTCCTGATAATGGCTTCCGGAAACCTAAGCCCTAACCACACTAATTGCCTCTATTATCTCCACTTGCCCTTGATAAGATGAACCACCTTTGCAGTGAATGCTGCTGCAATTTTGAATTTTAAGTAGCTATTGACTCAGCCACTCTGCTTGGTAAAATGAGAAAATATATTGCAAGAAAAGTTTACATTGTATAGGCAAAGTGGAGCATATAAAAAATTGCAATAAGGAATTATACAATCAAATTTTAAAATCCTAAGGGGAAGGCATGGTGGTCCTTGTGAGACTACTTTCCTGTTCAATTTCATTTCATTACTTTAAACAACATTAGTTGTAACAACCACAGAATCAGGTCTTTAATGAGCTCTTGTGACACAATCCAAAAAGAATACTCAGGAAAATCGTACCACATGATTTCAGTATGATTGCACAATACTTTATTGAGCTCACGAGTCACTGTAAGAACTCAGATACATCACACTCCACAATCCAATGCGTCTATAGCATACAGAGGTTTACTCAAAACTCTTATACCAATTCTACCTTTGATCTCTATATTTCATGCATGATACCATTAAATCACAGTACACCAAAAGGCACATAAAAGTGGCATTAGATTCTCATGGAGACAAGAAGATGCATTTAGTCCATTTCAATCTCTCTGAATCATCCTGTTATCAAGGTTATATGGTTCACTTCAGCTCTTCAATCACTTTGTTAGTATGAACAGTCACGAGACCAACATCTCCCCAGGCCCTCAAGACATGGATGAATGACCTTCGCACATTCTTTCACTGCCTTAGGCCTGCTTCACAAAGCATCCCTGTTCAGCAAAGCTGCTTTAACCCATCGTGTGTTGATCCCACAAACAGCCCAAGGCACTGAAGTGCACAGGTAGTGTGAATCTACATTCCCACAGTCCTAAGATACATTGTGCTCATACTCTGTGCTAAAGGCATCAGCTGTGGCTCAGTGGCAGATCTCTTGTCCCTAGATCAGAGGTTGTGGGTTCATGATCCACTCTAAAGACCACAGCAGAAAATCTAGGTTGACACTCTGCGAGGACTGCACCATTGGAGGTGCCATCTTTAAGATGAGTTGTTAAAGCAAGGCCCCATATACCCTATCAGATGGATGTACAAAATTCCATGATGCTATTTTGAAGAGGTGCAGGGGAGTTTTCCCCAGTGCCCTGGCCAAAATTTATCCCTCAACTATCATCACTAAAATAGATGATCACATTGCTGTTTGTGGGAGCTTGCTGTGTGCAAATTGGCTGTCATGTTTCCTACATTACAACAGTGACTACAATTCTTGACATTAAAGCATTTTGGGACAGCCTAAGGTTATGAAAGGCGCTATATAAATACAAGTCTCTTTTTTCTTTTAGTCAGTGGAAATGAACATGGGTTCGAGTCCCATTCCATAGAATGCGACAACCTCAGTGGGGGAGATTCCAAGTGTAGCCTATATAATTATTCATCAAGGGAGAGGAGCATCATGTCTACATACTGTATTCTGGTGCCTCCTTGATAGTTGGATATAGGGGCCATTTGCAATAACCTGTGTACCCCCACTTTCAGCATAAAACATTGCTCCAGGTGGATAGGCAATGGGAATCAAATTGCAAAATAAAAAAGCAGCGATTATTCCAATATCCCACAAATATAAAATGAAAACTTCTCAAAATGGAGAGTGATGAAAATGTATTGGGACTTTTGGAAACAGGTGATAATAGGAAAGCTGACAAGGAGTGGAATGCACTGTAAGTGAAATATGTACAAACGCATCGATGAATCCAGTGTTTATTGAGCCACCCGTTGTATGTAATGAGCAATTGATTCTCTGTAGTGACCTTCATGCAGTTGGTGACTTTGAACATTGTCCATCTGATTCTTTCTTGCCAATTTTGTAATCTTCCATTCTTTGAACTTGGCCAGTCCTGTCCAAGAAGGTATCATTTGTCAAGTGCTTGTTAGTAACTGCATTGGAGAGACGTTGCATTGAGACCAGCCTTTTTCAGTTCAATTCCATCTGATTTCACTGCTTTTTTGATTTGTAGTCCAACCCTGTTTGATTTTCTGTTTTATGTTGTGGAGATATGTTCAGATTTCACTCTTGTATATTGTTACTGAAGAGTATATTGTTACATTATGACCAGACTTCCACAGAGAAATGCTATTTATCTCCCCCAACTCCAGGTCACCTCTAAGTGATCTTAACTCATCCTGATACTGCAATTAGCCTGACTTCATTCCACTTATCAATAGAGTGATGCACATCTTTTGCATAAATATGGATAACATCCTAAACAAAGCATGCTCAAGAAGTCAATGTGAGCAGCAATAAAAGGTGAATCTTTTGCTCTTTCTCACTGAAATAGGGGGCAATCAGATTTTTCCTCACCACATCATGCAACCTGTTCATATTTTGAAAGGACAATTCTGCCATGATTGGAATAGGGTACATAGTAATATAGAAACATATAGAAAATAGGAGCAGGAGTAGGCCATTTGGCCCTTCGAGCCTGCTCCACTATTCATTATGATCATGGCTAATCATCCAACTCAGTAGCCAGTTCCGGCTTTCGCCCCATACCCTCTGATCCCTTTAGACCCAAGAGCTATATCTAACTCCTTTTTGAAAACATACAATGTTTTGGCCTCAACTGCTTTCTATGGTAGCGAATTCCACAGGCTCACCACTCTCTGGGTGAAGACATTTCTCCTCATCACAGTCCTGAAAGGTTTACCCCGTATCCTTAGACTATGACCCCTAGTTCTGGACTCCCCCACCATCGGGAACATCCTTCCTGCATCTACCCTGTCAAGTCCTGTCAGAATTTTATAGGTTTCTATGAGAACCCCCCTCACTCTTCTGAACTCCAGCGAATATAATCCTAACCGACTCAATCTCTCCTCATACGTCAGTCCCACCATCCCAAGAATCAGTCTGGTAAACCTTTGCTGTACTCCCTCTATAGCAAGAACATCCTTCCTCAGATAAAGAGACCAAAACTGCACACAATATTCCAGGTGTGGCTTCACCAAGGCCCTGTATAATTGCAGCAAGACATCCCTGCTCCTGTACTCGAATCCTCTTGCTATGAAGGCAAACGTACCATTTGCCCTTTTTACCGCCTGTTGGACCTGCATGCTTACCTCAGCGACTGGTGTATGAGAACACCCAGGTCTCACTGCATATTCCCCTCTCTCAGTTTATAGCCGTTCAGATAATAATCTGCCTTCCTGTTTTTGCTACCAAAGTGGATAACCTCACATTTATCCACATTATACTGCATCTGCCATGCATTAGCCCACTCACTCAACTTGTCCAAATTACCCTGAACCTTCTCCGCATCCTCCTCACAACTCACCCTCCCACCCAGTTTTGTGTCATCTGAAAATTTGGAGATATTACATTTAGTTCCCTCATCTAAATCATTAATGCATATTGTGAATAGCTGCGGTCCTAGCACTGATCCCTGCAGTACCCCACTAGTCACTGCCTGCCATTCGGAAAAAGACCCATTTATCCTTACTCTTTGTATCCTGTCCGCCAACCAATTTTCTATCCATCGCAATAAACTACCCCCAATCCCATGCACTTTAATTTTACACGCTAATCTCTTGTGTGGGACTTTATCAAAAGCCTTCTGAAAATCCAAATCAACCACATCCACTGGCTCTCCCTCATCAACTCTACCAGTTACATCCTCGGAGAATTCTAGTCGATTTGTCAAGCATGATTTCCCTTTTGTAAATCCATGCGACTCTGCCCGATTCTACCACTGTTCTCTAAGTGCTCTGCTATAAAATATTTGATAATGGACTCTAGAATTTTTCCCACTACCGATGTCAGGCTGACTGGTCTACAATTCCCTGCTTTCTCTCTTTTCCTTTTTTTAAATAGTGGGGTGACATTAGCTACCCTCCAATCTGTAGGAAATTTTCCAGAGTCTATAGAATCTTGGAAGATGACCACCAATGCATTCACTATTTCTAGGGCCACTTCCTTAAGTATTCTGGGATGCATAGCATCAGGCCCTGGGGATTTATCAGCCTTCAATTCCATCAATTTCCCCAACACCATTTCTCTACTAATACTGACTTCTTTCAGTTCCTCTCTCTCACTAAGCCCTGTGTTCCCCAACATTTCTGGTATTTCTGGTAATATCCTTTCATTGGGTTGCTGACAATTATGGAAAATTTTGCCCAACTATGAGTTCAACTTTCAATCAATGGGCTAGATCTTATAGAGCCACCGGTACTCCCGACGGCGAGTCCAAAAGCTAAGGGAACATCGCCTCGGCCCTTTGGGGACATTCCCGGCTCTATTTCATGGCGCTCAGGCAATTAACTACTTGGTGCCGAGGCCCCTGTCCCTTTAAGAATGGGAATTCCACCTCCAAGAGCTGCCAGCCAATCAGAGGGCTAGTGGAGGGGGCGGGTGTGGGAGGATAGTTGTTAAGGGCAGGGGGTGGGTTTCAGCAGAAGGGTGGCCTTTGCTGCTGGGGGCCCTCCATGGGCCACAGATTTCCCAGAGAAGAGGCTCCCACAAGGTCCCAGCCACAGGGAGGCTGCCTTGTTTTACTGGGCAGCCTCCCCCCAATAAATACCAGCGGTGGTGGGAAGAGGCCCTTAAGTTAATTGACCACTTAAAGGCCTAAATTGGCCTCTGGATGGGAAAGCTATCTTCAGCCGTATGCGCCCCACACAAAATCACATGGCATTGGGAAAGGCAAAGGGCACTCAACCGCCTGCCCTGCTATTTTATGGGCGTCACCCACCCCCACCACCACCACCCCCCCACCTCCCAGCCTGTCTCCCAAAGGCCCATAACATTCAGCCCAATATATGCAGACCACTTCAGCTGGAAAATCACAGACTGTCTCTAATTAATTAGAAATGGTATTAGCAGCATAGAGAGGGATGACCTAAGTTCAGGAAACCAGGATATAGAAGTGGTCTGGGTGGAGATGAGAAATGATGAAGTCAAGAAATCACCTGTGGGAATGGTGTACAGGCCCCCTAACAGTAGCCACATGGTAGGATGGGGTATAAAGGAAAAAATAACTGGGGGGTTTTCAGAAAGGTATGGCAATCATCAAGGGAGATTTTAATCTACATATAGACTGGAAAAATCAGATGGACAAAGATAGCCTAGATGAGGTGTTCATATAATGCTTTTAGGCTGTACTAGACCTAGTATTGTGCAACGAGATAGAATTAATTCATGATCTCATAGTGAAGGTGCCCCTAGGCAGCAATGATCATAATATGATTGAATTTTACATTCAGTTTGAGGGAGAGAAGAGTGGATCTAAAACTAGTATTTTAAACTAAAATAAAGGCAATTATGAGGGCATGAAAGTAGAGCTAGCAAAAGTGAACTGACAAAGTAGGTTAAGGGATAGGTCAATAGAGAGGCAGTGGCAGACATTTAAGGGGATATTTCAGAATACACAGAATAGATACATTCCAATGAGAAAGAAAAATTTCAAGGGGAGGACCCACCATCTGTGATTGATGAAAAAAGTTAAAGATAGTACCAAACTCAAAGAAAAAGCATATAATTGTGCAAAGATGGGAGGCAGGTCAGGAGATTGAACAGAATATAAAAAGTAGCAAAGAACGACTAAAAGATTAATAAGGAGGGGAAAATTAGAGTACGAGAGAAAGCTGGCTAGAAATATAAAAACAGATAGAGTTTCCACATATATTTTAAAAAGAAAAGAGTTAGCAAAGTGAGCATTGGTCCGATAGAAAGTGAGTCTGGGGAATTAATAAGGGAAAATAAGGAGACGGTAGATGAATTGTACAGGTATTTTGCATCAGTCTTCACCGTAGAGGGTACAAGTAACATCCCAGAAATAGCTGTAAATCAGGAAATGGATGGGAGGGAAGAATTCAAGAAAACTTAAATCACCAGGGAAGTAGTACTAAGCAAATAGAACCATAGAACCATAGAAAGATTATGACACAGAAGGAGGCCATTCAGCCTATCGTGCCCATGCTGGCTGGAAAAACTAGCCACCCAATCTAATCCCACCTTCCAGCACCTGGTCCATAGCCTTGCCGGTTACAGCATTTCAAGCGCTTGTCGAGGTACCTTTTAAAAGTATTGAGGGTTTCTGCCTCCACCACCATTCCTGGCAGTGAATTCCAGACACCCACCACTCTCTGGGTGAAAAAGGTTTTCCTCATTTCTCTCTAATCCTTCTACCAATCACCTTAAATCTGTGCTCCCTGGTAATTGACCTCTCTGCTAGAGGAAACAGGTCCTTCCTGTCTACTCTATCTAGGCCTCTCAGAATTTTGTACACCTCTGTTAAGTCACCTCTCAGCCTCCTTTGTTCCAAGGAAAGTAACCCTAGCCTATTTAACCTTTCCTCATAGTTTCAACTTTCGAGCCCTAGCAACATTCTTGTAAATTTCCTCTGTACTCTCTCCAGAGCAATTGTGTCCTTTCTGTAATGTGGTGACCAGAACTGTACGCAATACTCCAACTGTGGCCTAACCAACGTTTTTTACAGTTCCAACATTACATCCCTGCTTTTGAATTCTATACCTCGGCCAATAAAGGAAAACATTCCATATGCCTTCTTCACCACTCTATCTACCTGTCCTGCCACCTTCAGAGACCTGTGGACATACACTCCAAGGTCTCTCACTTCTTCTGCCCTCTCAATATCCTCCCGTTTATTGTGTATTCCCTCGCTTTATTTGCCCTCCCCAAATGCATTACCTCACACTTATCTGGATTGAATTCCATTTGCCACTTTTCCGCCCACTCAACCAAACCATTGATATCTTTCTGGAGTCTACAGCCAGCCTCTTCACTATCAACCAAATTTTGTGTCATCTGCAAATTTCCGAATCATACTTCCCACATTTAAGTCCAAATCATTAATATGTACGAGCTGCGGTCTGACAACTCCCCAGGTCCTGATGGACTTCATCCTAGGGTCTTAAAAGAAGTGGCTAGTGAGATAGTTGATGCATTGGTTTTAATTTTCCAAAATTCCCTAGATTTGGGGAAGATTCCATTAGATTGGAAAATAGCCAATGTAACTGCTTTATTCAAAAAAGAAGGGAGACAGCAAGTAGGAAATTACAGGCCAGTTAGCTTTAACATCTGTCATAGGAAAAATGCTAGAAGCTATTATTAAAGACATTATAGCAGGGTGCTTAGAAAAATTCAAGATAATCAGGCAGAGTCAACATGGTTTTTGGAAAGGGAAGTCATGTTTCACCAATTTATTGGAGAGGGATGCGGACCCCGGAAGTGCAGAAGGTTTTAGTTTAGGCAGGCATCAAGATCGGCGCTGGCTTGGAGGGCCGAATGGCCTGTTCCTGTGCTGTACTGTTCTTTGTTCTTTGTTTGTTCTTTGTTCTTTGAAGAAGTAACTTGCCATGGATAAAGGGGAACCAGTGGATTTACTGTACTTGGATTTCCAGAAGGTGCCACGTCAAAGGTTATTGCAGAAAATAAAAGCTCACGGTGTAGGGGGTAATGTTTTGGCATGGTTAGAAGATTGGCTAGCTAACACGAATGAAAGAGTAGGCATAAATGGGTCATTTTCTCATTGACAAAATGTAACAAGTGGTGTGCCACAGGGATCAGTGCTGGGCTTCAACTTTTTACAATTTATATAGGTGACTTGGTTGAAGGGACCGAAGGTATGGTTGCTAAATTTGCTGATGACACAAAGGTAGGTGGGAAAGAAGGTTGTAAAGAGGACATAAGCAGGCTACAACGTGATATAGATAGGTTAAGTGAGTGGGCAAAGATCTGGCAAATGGAGTATAATGTGGGAAATTGTGAAATTATCCATTTTGGCAGGGAGAATAAAAAAAAAGCATATTATCTAAATGGTGAGAGATTGCAGAGCTGTGAGATGCAGAGGGATCTGGGTGTCCCAGTGCATGAATCACAAAAAATTAGTATACAGATTCAGCAAGTAATTAGGAAAGCTAATAAAATGTTATCTTTTGTTGCAAGGAAATTGAATACAAAAGTAGGGAGGTTATGCTTCAGTTGTACAGGGAATTGGTGAGACCACATCTGGAGTACTGTGTACAGTACTGGTCTCCTTATTTAAGGAAGGATGTAGATGTGTTGGAAGCAATTCAGAGAAGGTTTACCAGACTAATACCTGGAATGGGCGGGTTGTCTTATGAGGAAAGGTTGGACAGACTAGGTTTGTATCCGTTTGTATCCGAAGAGTAAGAGGCAACTTGACTGAAACATATAAGATTCTGATTGGTCTTGACAAGGTTGATGTGGAAAGGATGTTTCCTCTTGTGGAGGAATCTAAAACTAGGGGTTATTGTTTAAAAATAAGGGGCTGCCCATTTAAGACAGAGATGAGGAGAAATTTTTTCTCTCAGAGGGTCGTGTGTCTTTGGAACTCTCTTCCTCAAAAGGCGGTGGAAGCAGAGTCTTTGAATATTTTTAAGGCAGAGGTAGATAAATTCTTGATAAGCAAGGAGGTGAAAGATTATCGGGGGCAGGCGGGAATGCGAAGTTGAGGTTATAATCAGATCAGCCATGATCTTATTGAATGGTGGAGCAGGCTCGAGGGACCAAATGGCCTATTCCTGCTCCTAATTCGTATGTTCGTATGTAATTACATTTGGTCATTCAGTAGAGGAATATTTTTGTGATTTTTGTAATATATTTTTAACATATAGTGGAAAATGCAAACTATTATTTCCACCAACTGACTCTGATGCATTTCGGATCCTAACAGAGGTTGGCAGGCTTTTAACTAAATTACTTGCATCTGGAAATTTACCCTGTCAATCACTTTCTGTGAAATGTATTTCTTTCTGGTCTTGTGTACCTGATCTGAATATTTAGGGATGGCTTCTAACTAGTATCAGCATTACTGATATTCATACTGTTAGACTTAAGTGCTCTTGCTTTAAATGTGGTGTAAGTGCATGCACTGCTGTTGTCAATCTGAGGCCTCTGGTTAATAGACAGAAAGTTTACTTCTTATCAGAATTGGGTGGAGATTCTGATTGCATTGCTTACATGGGGCAACTTCTGTATGGAGGATTCCTCTGCACATTCTTGCAAATTCCCATCAATTTTTAAATATTCCCAGGATTTATTTATAAATACTGACAAACTCCAGAGCACCCCTGCAAATATTGGCAGGGCACTCTGAAAATACTGACACACTGCAGAGCACCCCTGAAAATACTGGGACACTTCAGACCACCCCTGAAAATACCAACATGCTCCAGAGCACCCCTGAAAATACTGACACTGGTCGCAAAAACCTTAAAAATTTAGAAAGTCCAGAGGAGTATAAAAAGTGCACGGGTTAAGTAAAAAAGGAAATTAGGAAAACGAAGAGAACAAAGAACAAAGAACAATACAGCACAGGAACAGGCCATTCGGCCCTCCAAGCCTGCGCCGATCTTGATGCCTGCCTAAACTAAAACCTTCTGCACTTCCGGGGACTGTATCCCTCTATTCCCATCCTATTCATGTATTTGTCAAGATGCCTCTTAAATGTCGCGATCGTACCTGCTTCCACCACCTCCCCCGGCAGCAAGTTCCAGGCACTCACCACCCTCTGTGTAAAGAACTTGCCTCGCAAATCCCCTCTAAACTTTGCCCCTCGCACCTTAAACCTATGCCCCCTAGTAACTGACTCTTCCACCCTGGGAAAAAGCTTCTGACTATCCACTCTGTCCATGCCGCTCATAACTTTGTAAACCTCTATCATGTCGCCCCTCCACCTCTGTCGTTCCAGTGAAAACAATCCGAGTTTATCCAACCTCTCCTCATAGCTAATGCCCTCCAGACCAGGCAACATCCTGGTAAACCTCCTCTGTACCCTCTCCAAAGCCTCCACGTCCTTCTGGTAGTGTGGCGACCAGAATTGCACGCAATATTCAAAGTGTGGCCTAACTAAAGTTCTATACAGCTGCAGCATGACTTGCCAATTTTTATACTCTATGCCCCGACCGATGAAGGCAAGCATGCTGTATGCCTTCTTGACTACCTTATCCACCTGCGTTGCCACTTTCAGTGACCTGTGGACATGTACGCCCAGATCTCTCTGCCTGTCAATACTCCAAAGGGTTCTACCATTGACTGTATACTTCCTACCTGCATTAGACCTTCCAAAATGCATTACCTCACATTTGTCCGGATTAAACTCCATCTGCCATTTCTCCGCCCAAGTCTCCAACCGATCTATATCCTGCTGTATCCTCTGACAATCCTCATCACTATCCGTAACTCCACCAACCTTTGTGTCGTCCGCAAACTTACTAATCAGACCAGCTACATTTTCCTCCAAATCATTTATATATACTACAAAGAGCAAAGGTCCCAGCACTGATCCTTGCGGAACACCACTAGTCACATCCCTCCATTCAGAAAAGCACCCTTTCACTGCTATCCTCTGTCTTCTATAACAGAGCCAGTTCTGTATCCATCTTGCCAGCTCACCTCTGATCCCGTGTGACTTCACCTTTTGTACCAGTCTGCCATGAGGGACCTTGTCAAAGGCTTTACTGAAGTCCATATGGAAAACATCCACTGCCCTTCCTTCATCAATCATCTTTGTCACTTCCTCAAAAAACTCAATCAAATTAGTGAGACACGACCTCCCCTTCACAAAACCATGCTGCCTCTCGCTAATAAGTTCGTTTGTTTCCGAATGGGAGTAAATCCTGTCCCGAAGAATCCTCTCTAATAATTTCCCTACCACTGACGTAAGGCTCATCGGCTTATAATTTCCTGGATTATCCTTGCCACCCTTCTTAAACAAAGGAACAACATTGGCTATTCTCCAGTCCTCTGGGACCTCACCTGTTGCCAATGAGGATACAAAGATTTCTGTCAAGGCCCCAGCAATTTCTTCCCTTGCCTCCCTCAGTATTCTAGGGTAGATCCCATCAGACCCTGGGGACTTATCTACTTTAATGCTTTGCAAGCCACCCAACACCTCCTCCTTTTTGATACTGAGATGACTGAGACTATCTACACTCCCTTCCCTAGGCTCATCATCCACCAAGTCCTTCTCTGTACTGAATACTGATGCAAAGTACTCATTTGGTACCTCGCCCATTTCCTCTGGCTCCACACATAGATTCCCTTCTCTGTCCTTGAGTGGGCCAACTCTTTCCCTAGTTACCCTCTTGCTCTTTATATATGTATAAAAGGCCTTGGGATTTTCCTTAATCCTGTTTGCCAATGACTTTTCATGACCCCTTTTAGCCCTCCTAAGTCCTTGCTTAAGTTCCTTCCTACTGTCTTTATATTCCTCAAGTGCTTCATCTGTTCCTAGCCTTCCAGCCCTTACAAATGCTTCCTTTTTATTTTTGACTAGGCTCACAATATCCCGTGTTATCCACGCTTCCCGAAACTTGCCAAACTTGTCTTTCTTCCTCACAGGAACATGCTGGTCCTGGATTCTAATCAGCTGACGTTTGAAAGACTCCCACATGTCAGATGTTGATTTAACCTCAAACAGCTGCCCCCAATCTAAAGTCTTCAGTTCCTGCCTAATATTGTTATAATTAGCCTTCCCCCAATTTAGCACCTTCACCCGAGGACTACTCTTATCCTTATCCACAAGTACCTTAAAACTTATTGAATTATGGTCACTGTTCCCGAAATGCACCCCTACTGAAACTTCCACCACCTGGCCGGGCTCATTCCCCAATACCAGGTCCAGTACGGCCCCATCCCTAGTTGGACTATCCACATATTGTTTCAAGAAGCACTCCTGGATGCTCCTTACAAATTCTGCCCCATCCAAGCCCCTAGCACTAAGTGAGTCCCAGTCACTATAGGGGAAGTTAAAATCACCCACCACTACAACCCTGTTACCTTTACATCTTTCCAAAATCTGTCTACATATCTGCTCCTCTACCTCCCGCTGGCTGTTGGAAGGCCTGTAGTAAACCCCCAACATCGTGACTGCACCCTTCCTATTCCTGAGCTCCACCCATGTTGCCTCGCTGCACGACCCCTCCGAGGTGTCCTCCCGCAGTACAGCTGTGATATTCTCCTTAACGAGTAATGCAACTTCCCCCACCCCTTTTACATCCCCCTCTATCCCGCTTGAAGCTTCTAAATCCAGGAACATTTAGCTGCCAATCCTGCCCTTCCCTCAACCAAGTCTCTGTAATAGCAACAACATCATATTTCCAAGTACTAATCCAAGCTCTAAATTCATCTGCCTTACCTGTTATACTTCTTGCATTGAAACAAATGCACTTCAGACCACCAGTCCCGCTGTGCTCAGCAACATCTCCCTGCCTGCTCTTCCTCTTAGTCTTACTGGCCTTATTTACTAGTTCCCCCTCATTTATTTCACTTGCTGTCCTACTGCTCTGGTTCCCACCCCCTGCCACACTAGTTTAAACCCTCCCGAGTGACGCTAGCAAACCTCGCAGCCAGGATATTTGTGCCCCTCCAGTTTAAATGCAACCTGTCCTTCTTGTACAGGTCCCATCTGTCCCTGAAGAGATCCCAATGGTCCAGATATCTGAAACCCTCCCTTCTGCACCAGCTGTTCAGCCATGTGTTTAGCTGCACTATCATCCTATTTCTAGCCTCACTGGCACGTGGCACAGGGAGTAATCCCGAGATTACAACCCTAGAGGTCCTGTCTTTTAACTTTCTACCTAACTCCCTAAACTCCCCTTTCAGGACCTCGTCACTCTTCCTGCCTATGTCATTGGTACCGATGTGTACCACAACCTCTGGCTGTTCACCCTCCCCCTTCAGAATGCCCTCTGTCCGTTCAGGGACATCCTTGACCCTGGCACCAGGGAGGCAATATACCTTCCTGGAGTCTCTTTCACGTCCACAGAAGCGCCTATCTGTGCCCCTGACTATAGAGTCCCCTATAACTATTGCTCTTCTGCGCTTTGTCCCTCTCTGCTGAACAACAGTGCCAGCCGTGGTGCCACTGCTCTGGCTGCTGCTGTTTTCCCCTGATAGGCCATCCCCGCCAACAGTATCCAAAACGGTATACTTGTTAGAGAGGGGGATAGCCACAGGGGATTCCTGCACTGACTGCCTGCCCCTTCTAGCGATCACCCATCTATCTGCCTGCACCTTGGGTGTAACCACTTCTCTAAAACTCCTGTCTATGATGCTTTCTGCCACCTGCATGCTCCTAAGTGTATCCAGTTGCCGCTCCAACCGATTCATGCGGTTTCAACCGATGACGCTGGAAGCGTCACTTACCTCCCACATCTCACAGGTGAAGCATTTCACCCTTCTAACTGACATTTCTAGTACTAATTAATAAATTAATTTAAAATAAATAAATACTTATTAAATCCTTACTAAATTGTTATAATTAACTATATGGTCCTAGTGCTATATTCCTACTATAAATATCAAATGCTAACTAAATACAGTAATCTCCTCCCTCTGGTTTAGTTACTCTACTTATTAATTAGTTAATTAGGGTTTTAATCAATTTTTATCAATGTTTTATTTTCAAATTCAGTAATAAAAATTCCCTACCAGCCAATCAGGTCACAGCTTTCCTGTGACGTCACTTTCAGCTTTTTTACCAGAGGTAAGTTTTTTATACTTACCAGTCCGGAACTCCGCCCTCCGGGTCTTCTCCCAGTCAGCTGTGCTCTTTGGAAGTTCTCGGCTCCCCTCACTCTGAGGACAGGTAGGAAATAAAAGGAGCTCCTTTCATGAAGGAGGACATGAGGACATGAAATATTATTGGCCGGTAAAATCAATGAAAACCCAACGATGTTTTATCAATACATTAAGAGCAAGAGGATAACTAAGGAAAGAGTAGGGCCTATCAGAGATGTACAAGGGAACTTATGCACGGATGCAGAAGATGTGGGCAGGATTCTTAATGAGCACTTTGTCTCTGTCTTCACAAAGGAGAAGGATTATGCAGACATTGTCATAAAAGAAGAGGGGTGTGGAATATTAGATACGATAAACATAATGAGAAAGGAAGTACTAGAGGGTCTGACATCCTTGAAAGTGGATAAATCACAGGGCCGGATGGATTGTATCCCAGGATGTTAAAGGAAGCCAAGGAGGAAATAGCAGATGCTCAGAGAATTGTCTTCAAATCCTCACTCGATACAGGGGAGGTAACAGAGGGCTGGAGATCTGTGAACATTGTACCATTGTTTCAAAAGGATGCGAGGGATAGGCCAAATAATTATAGGCCGGTCAGTCTGAACTCAGCGGTTAACAAATTATTCGAATCAATTCTGAGAGACAGGATAAACTGCCACTTAGAAAAGCACAGATTAATCAGGGATAGTCAGCATGGATTTGTTAAGGGAAGGTTATGTCTTACTAACCTAATTGAATTTTTTGAGGAAGTAACAAGGAGGATTGATGAGGGTATTGCAGTAGATGTGGTCTATATGGATTTTAGTAAGACATTTGACAAGGTCCCCCATGGCAGACTGGGCAGAAAAATAAAAGCCCATGGGTTACAGGGGAATGTGGCAAGTTGGATCCAAAATTGGCTCAGTGACAGGAAACAAAGCATAGTAGTTGACAGATGTTTTTGCATATGGAAGGCAGATTCCACTGGCATTCCACAGGGCTCAGTGTTGGGTCCCTTGCTTTTAGTGGTACATTTTAATGATTTGGAATTAAATGTGGGAGGCATGATTGGAAATTTGCAGATGACACAAAAATTGGCTGTGTAGTTGACAGTGAAGAGGATAGCTGTAGACTCCAGAATGATATCAAAGGTTTAGTTGAGTGGGTAGAAAAGTGGCAAATGGAATTCAATCCAGATAAGTGTGAGGTAATGCATTTGGGGAGGGCAAGCAAAGTAAGGGAATACACAATAAATGGGAGGATATTGGGAGGGGTAGAAGAGGTGAGAGATCTTGGACTGTATGTCCACAGGTCCCTGAAGGTAGCAGGACAGGTAGATAAAGTGGTGAAGAAGGCACATGGAATGCTTTTCTTTATTGGCTGAGGTATAGAATACAAAAGCAGTGATGTAATGCTGGAACTGCATAAAACGCTGGTTAGGCCACAGCTGGAGTATTGCATACATTTCTGGTCACCACATTACAGAAAGAACATAATTGCTCTGGAGAGAGCACAGAAGAGATTTACAAGACTCTTGCCAGGGCTTGAAAGTTGCAGCTATGAAGAAAGACTGGATAGGCTAGGGTTGTTTTCCTTTGAACAGAGGCGGCTGAAGGGTGAATTAATTGAGGTGTACAAAATTATGAAGGGCCTAGATAGAGTAGACAGGAAGGACCTGTTTCCCCTAGCAGAGAGGTCAATTACCAGGGGGCACAGATTTAAAATGATTGGTAGAAGGATTAGAGGGGACATGAGGAAAACCTTTTTCACCCAGAGGGTGGTGGGTGTCTGGAATTCACTGCCCAGATCGGTGTCGGAGGCAGAAACCCTCAACTCATTTAAAAGGTACCTGGACTGGCACCTGACGTGTGCTGTAATCTGCAAGGTTACTGACACAGTGCTGGAAATTGGGATTAGATTGGGTGACTAGTTTTTTTTCAGCTGGCACAGACACGATGGGCTGAATACTGTAACTCTTCTATGGTTCTATGACACACTCCAGCACTCCCTGAAAATACCGACACACTCCAGGGCACCCCTAAAAATGCTGACACATTCGAGAGCACCGCTGCAAGTACTGAAACATTCCAGGGCCCCTGAAAATGTTTACATACTTGTTTACATGACGCTAGTGTGCTACGTGTTCTTGCTCAGTGTCTCCAGGCAGTTCTCTAGCGAAGAGTATTTTGTATTTTGTATCGCTATGTCACCTACTCTCAGGTACGTCCTGTCGGGAGGGAGCTGGCAAACGTCCTTGGCCCTGCAATGAAGTACAGAGCAGCACTCCTGCCCCTCTACTCCTCATTCAGGTAGGTTTTATTTTTCAATTACCTTTTTTAGTGGTGGCCTTCAACTGTCCATTTAAGATCTTCTGGGCTCATATAGTCCACATACAGGCATAAGGCCTTGTTCAGGCATGGTCCATGGATGCCTCTTTTCCTGCCTATACCAATATGATTTGCAGTGCAATACTGGCACAGCATGGATATGCATGCCTTACCCTCCATTTGGGATCCTTAGTTCCCCGTTTCCCACCTGAAAAGCTGCCGTGACGTTATCATATTTCAGGGTCATTAACATTCACAATAAATTGCACACTCTCACAAAAACTACTCTTCGAAGTTTTGACAAGCAGAAACCAACGATAAAGAAACTGAATTGAATTAGAAAGTGGGTGAAAACCCATTAAGCACAATTTCAGGTAAAAAAAAACTAGATTAAATTGGAAATTACACTAGATTAGATGGCAGTAAGAATGAAAGAGATGATGGATTGAATGCAGTTGAGTAAAAGCTTAAGCTGGCACACATTCTACATTTGGGAAATATTAAAGATATTTTGCCCTTTCTACACATCAATCTGTCAAATTGTCCGATGCAGATTTTCCAGTAGTTAGTGTACTATAATTAACAGTGGTACACTATTTCACTTCTGATGGAAGGTCACTGACCTGAAAGATTAACTCTGTTTCTCTCTCCACAGATGCTGCCAGACCTGCTGAGTATTTCCAGCACTTTTTGGTTTTAGTACAATATTTCTTGTCAGTTCTTGAGCTGCTTTTAATAGACTGCTGTGACCTCTAAGAAACAGAAGAGTAAATGAAAAAATGCAACATGCATGGGCATTAATGTCTAGTCAGGGTAGGTTATCAAAAGCCAAGTTTCAACCAAGCCTGAAACACATGCTCATAAGTACTGCTATTAAGCTGGTTATTCTGAGCTATACAATATTAGTGTGAGATGACTTGTCCTCTGAATTAGATTTTTAACCTCTGTAGAACTGCCAAGTCCCCACTGACACCGTTGCCTGATGGTGTTACTATGATTGGAAGCTCATCTGCAGAAAATCTTGGATTAAAATTAGTGCACGGTTCTGGTCTCCATATTACAAAAAGGATATAGAGGCACTGGCGGAGGTCGAGAAAGATTTACCAAGATGATACAAAACTGAGAGGTTATAACTATCAGGAAAGAATAAACAGTCTTGTGAAGCTGCTTGTGAAAAGAGAAGGCTGAGATGCAACCTGATAGAAGTCTTTAAATTGATGAAGGGGTTTGATAGTGTAGTTGGGGAGAAAATGCTTCTGCTTGTGTGGAAGGTCAAAACCAAGGGTGAGAAATATAAGATAGTCATTAATAAATCTAGTAAGGAATTCAGGAATAATTTCTTGATCCTGAGAGTGCTTTGAATGTGGAACTTGCTACCACAGGGAATATTTGAGGTGAATAGTATAGATGCATTTTAAGGGGAGGTCAGGTAAGTACATGAGTGAGAAAAGAATAGAAGGTTATGCTTATAGGATTATTTGAAGTTGGGTGAGAAGAGGCTCGTATGGAGCATAGTACTGGCATAGACCAGTTGGACCAAATGGCCTGTTTCTCTGCTGTAAATTCTAAGTAACCTATGCTTTAGCACATACAACATAGCTCAGTTCCACCCTGGATATTGCAAATTTTAAAACTGGTGATTGGTCAAACGATTCTGACTTGTGTGATCAGCCTTCGGGCACATACTCAATAGAAATAACCAAAGGTCAGTAATTTACAGTCATACCCCTTAATAATGGATAAAACCACTCGTTGAAGTTACAAAGCAGATTCTTCTGCACTGAGAACCATTGGTAAGAACAGTTGCCACTTGGACTTGTATAAACAGATGCTTTGTAGTGTGGCAAATCTCCGAGCCTTAGGTAATGGGCCAGGATCAGACCACATAGTCCTTCCTAGCAGACTACTGCAGGTGCATCAGACTTTAATCAAGTTAAGAATGTTGCTTTTATTTCAGCACATTGAAGCAGACGTTAACAATAGATCCAAACAAAAATCAAAGACGTTTCCAAGAACATCACTAATGCAGTCGCTGAATTGACATTTTAATATCAGAAAAAGATAGATCATTGTCAAACCAATAAATCTGAACAGGATGAAGAAAAGGTGAGAGAGAAGGATGGTAAATAGCCATGTAGGGATCATGTACAAATGTATTCATTAATGTGAGTATGGTATACACACTACCACTCGTGCTATGAGATCGCCACTGAAAGGAATGGGTGTAGCACCAATTTTGAAGATATGCTTCAACTTTCAACTCATAACCTGTTTTTTATTATATACAAAATATGCATAAGTAATGGGGCTGAACTTCAAAAGCCACTCAGGAATAAAAGAGCCACATCTTTCACAAGCACCAAGTATCAGACACAGGCATCACTCCCCCGGGATTGATTAACTCACCACTGCTGCCAAGAAATACATAGGCAGATCTATTAAAGCACAAAGAACCAGATGCACATCCACCAGGAGACTGTTAGAGAACACATCAGCAGAAATAAAATTAAAAATATTTATTGTGCTTTAGAAATTTTCCCTTTGCTCCGCAAGGGAATGGATGCTCCCTCATTTGCCAAAAGAGCCAGGAAGGAAGTGGCCCAATTCAACGAATAAGTTGCTAAGTTTTTTTTTTACATTAAATGTACAAACAAATGGTTAACAAGCTCACTCAGTCTATCTAGTGAGATAATAAGCTTCTAGGACCAGGAAGCTTCCAAGATTGAATCCTGGTTTGCTCTGGGTTCGATGACCTGTGCTGGGCAGTGGAAAACAAATCCAATTTGACTCAGATTGCTTTCATTACAGAAGGGCAAATCGCCCAGAGCTCCCATTCCTGACCATCATCTGCTGACCCTGTCTGTGAGCACATGTGTGAGAGTTCCAGATTTTCACTACCCTTTGTGTGAAGTGCTTCCTCAGATATGATTTTAAGGTTATACCCCTTGTTTTGGGCATTCCCAACAGAAGAAATAGCTTGTCTCTATCTACCCTATCAACTCCTTTAATCATCTTCAATACCTCAATTAGATCACCCCTTAATCTTCTATACTCAAGGGAATTCAAGCCTAGTCTATGCAATGTGCATTCATCATGTAACTCTTTTAGACCAGGTATCATTCTGGTGAAACCAAATTAAATAAAATTGTTTATTTTATTACTGATAGCCTAGTGTTTTGGCTGGTTTGTATTGTTCTTCAATTCTGAGGAAGGAACATAGCATCAAGCCACTGCCAGCCAAGAGGAGATAGATGGATGTCACTATAAAACCCAGCTTCTCCAGATGAGCTAACTCAAGCTGAGAGTTCATTACGTGGCCATGATAGCCCTTACAAAACAGCATCAGTTTTTAAAATCTCATACAACAGTAAAGGAGGATATAAACGAGAATGATAAAAGTCCTCAGCAATGTTTAATCAGGAAGAGCTAGTGAGCCATTTGAGGTTGTGCGAGACATTAAAGCCTATTCCAATTCTCTCCTGGCTGGCCTTCCACTTTGCTCTCTCCGTAAACTTGAGCTTATCCAAAATGTTGCTGCTTGTATCTGAGCTCACATCAGGTCTCCATTCACCTAACGTTCCTGTGCTCACTGACCTACATTTTAATATTCTCATCCATGTATTCAAATCCTTCCATGGCTTCACACCCTCCCTTTCTCAGTAATCACCTCCAGCACTACAACCTTCCAAAGTTTCGACACTCTTCCAAATCTGACCTCTTACACAGCCCAGATTTCCATTGTTCCATCACTGGCAGTCATGCCTTCAGTTGCCTAGGCCCCAAGCTCTGGAATTTCCTCCCTAAGGCTTTCTGCCTCTCTACTGTTCTCTCTTTCTTTAGGATTCTGCTCAAAACTTATCGCTTTGGCCAAGCTTTTGGTCATCTGTCCTAATGTTTCTTTATGTGGCTCGGTGTCAACGCTCCTGTGAAGCGCCTTGGGATTACAATGCAGGATTAGCCCACACTCATTGCTCTCAATGAGCACATCCATGAGATTGAGAGCTTCGTGGATAGCATGTTTATAGATGTGGTAACCCCGCAGCTTAAGAGTATGCAGGGAGAGAGGGAATGAGTGGCCGCCAGACAGTCAAGAAGAAACAGGCAGGTAGTGCCAGAGATCCCTAAATGCGTCTCACTCTCCAACCTGTATTCAGTTCTGAATAATGAGGAAGAGCCAAGGCCATGTCACCACAGTTGGCTCAGCTGCACAGGGAGGCACAAAGGATACTGAAAAAAACAACAGTGATAGGAGATTCGATGGTCAGGGGAACAGACAGGCATTTTTGTGGCTGCAGACGCGAATCCAAAATGATGTGTTTCTTTCCTGGTGCCCGGGTCAAGGACATCACTGAATGGCTGAAGAGTACCCTTAATGGTGAATAGCCAACAGTCATGGTGCGCATTGGGACCAATGACATAGTTAGGAAGAGGGATGTGGCTCTGCAGAAAGAGTTTAGTGAGCTAGGTAAGAAATTAGCAAGCAGGACCTCAAAAGTAGTAATCTCCAGATTAATCGCAGTACCACGTGCAAGTGAGTATAGAAATAAGAGAATAGTGCAGATGAATGCATGGCTGGAAAGATGGTAAAGAAGAGAGGCTTTAGATTCCTGGGATACTGGGAGTAGTTCTGGAGAAGATGGGACCTATACAGGCTGGATTGGTTGCACCTGAACAGCCTTGGGACAAATATCCTTGTGGAGCGATTTGCTAGTGTTATTTGGGAGGGTTTAAACTTGTGGACAGCATTACTCCTGAAATAATCAAGAGTGCCAAGCCTGTTATACTCTCAGCACTACATGAACGGCTATGCCTGTGCTGGGACGAGGGAGCAGTACCTCAGGACATGCGCGATGCCAATATCATCACCCTCTATAAAAACAAAGGTGACCGAGGTGACTGCAACAACTACCGTGGAATCTCCCTGCTCAGCATAGTGGGGAAAGTCTTTGCTCGAGTCACTCGAAACAGGCTCCAGAAGCTGGCCGAGCGCGTCTACCCTGAGGCACAGTGTGGCTTTCGTGCAGAGAGATCGACCGTTGACATGCTGTTCTCCCTTCGTCAGATACAGGAGAAATGCCGCGAACAACACATGCCCCTCTACATTGCTTTCATTCATCTCACCAAAGCCTTTGACCTCGTCAGCAGACGTGGTCTCTTCAGACTACTAGAAAAGATTGGATGCCCACCAAAGCTACTAAGTATCATCACCTCATTCCATGACAATACGAAAGGCACAATTCAACATGGTGGCTCCTCATCAGAGCCCTTTCCTATCCTGAGTGGCGTGAAACAGGGCTGTGTTCTCGCACCCACACTTTTTGGGATTTTCTTCTCCCTACTGCTTTCACATGCGTTCAAGTCCTCTGAAGAAGGAATTTTCCTCCACACAAGATCAGGGGGCAGGTTGTTCAACCTTGCCCGTCTAAAAGCGAAGTCCAAAGTATGGAAAGTCCTCATCAGGGAACTCCTCTTTGCTGACGATGCTGCTTTAACATCTCACACTGAAGAGTGCCTGCAGAGTCTCATTGACAGCTTTGCGGCTGCCTGCAATGAATTTGGCCGAACCATCAGCCTCAAGAAAATGAACATCATGGGACAGGACGTCAGAAATGCTCCATCCATCAATATTGGCGACCACGCTCTGGAAGTGGTTCAAGAGTTCACCTACCTAGGCTCAACTATCACCAGTAACCTGTCTCTCGATGCAGAAATCAACAAGCGCATGGGAAAGGCTTCCACTGCTATGTCCAGACTGGCCAAGAGAGTGTGGGAAAATGGCGCACTGACACGGAACACAAAAGTCCGAGTGTATCAAGCCTGTGTCCTCAGTACCTTGCTCTATGGCAGCGAGGCCTGGACAACGTATGTCAGCCAAGAGCGACGTCTCAATTCATTCCATCTTCGCTGCCTCTGGAGAATACTCGGCATCAGGTGGCAGGACCGTATCTCCAACACCGAAGTCCTTGAGGCAGCCAACATCCCCAGCTTGTACACACTACTGAGTCAGCAGCACTTGAGATGGCTTGACCATGTGAGCCGCATGGAAGATGGCAGGATCCCCAAAGACACATTGTACAGCGAGCTCGCCACTGGTATCAGACCCATCGGCCGTCCATGTCTCCGCTTTAAAGACATCTGCAAATGCGACATGAAATCCTGTGACATTGATCACAAGTCGTGGGAGTCAGTTGCCAGCGTTCGCCAGAACTGGCGGGCAGCCATAAAGGTGGGCTAAAGTGTGGCGAGTCGAAGAGACTTAGCAGCTGGCAGAAAAAAAGACAGAGGTGCAAGGGAAGAGCCAACTGTGTAATAGCCCCGACAATCAAATTTTTCTGCAGCACCTGTGGAAGAGCCTGTCACTCCAGAATTGGCCTTTATAGCCACTTCAGGCGCTGCTCCACACACCACTGACCACCTCCAGGCGCTTACCCATTGTCTCTCGAGATAAGGAGGCCAAAGATATAAACTTGGCAGGGGTGTGGGAACCAGGAGGAAATATCAGAGAGGAATACCAAGGTGCACAGAATACTGGGAGAGATAGCTGGCACTAGAGTAGGGAATAGTAATTAGGTCGGGTCAAAGTAAGGAAGGAAGTAATAAAGTCTAAATCAGGGTTAATGTGCATGTATGTGAATACAAAGAGTGTGGTTAATAAGATTGGTGAGGTACAGGCACAAATTTCCATGTGGAAATATGATGTTGTGGATATAACAGAGACCTGACTCAAAGAAGGGCAAGACTGGATGTTAAATATCCCTGGATACAAGGTGTTCAGGAAAGATAGAAAAGGAAGAAAAGAGGAAGGAGTGGTGGTACTGATAAAGGAGAGCATTGCAGTGCAGGAGAGAGACGATATCCCTGAGGGGTCAAGGATGGAATCTATTTGGCTAGAGTTAAGGAACAAAAAAGGTGCAGTTAAATTGCTCGGTGTAGTCTATAGGCCACCAACTAATGTAAAAGAAGAAGAGGAACAAATTTGCAAGGAAATTACAGAGATGCAAGAATTTAGAGTAGTTATAATGGGGGACTTTAATTATCCAAATATAGACTGGGATAGTAGTAGTGTAAAGGGCAGAGAGGGGCAAGAGTTCTAAGAGTGTGTTCAGGAATATTTTCTACAGTAGTATGTTTCCAGTCCATCGAGAGGGCAGGCACTGCTAGACCTGGTTATAGAGTCATAGCGTCATACAGCATAGAAACAGGCCCTTCGGCCCACCTTGTTCATGCCGAACATAATGCCAATCTATACTAATCCCACCTGCCTGCATTAATTCCATATCCCTCTATGCCTTGCTCATTCAAGTACCTGTCCAGATGCCTCTTAAATGTCGCTACTGTTTCTGCCTCCACCACCTCCTCTGGCAGCTCATTCCAGATACCCACTATTCTTTGTGTGAAAGATTTACCCCTTTGATCCCCTTTAAACCTCCTCCCTCTCACCTTAAATCAATGCCCTCTAGTTTTAGTCACCCCTACCATGGGAAACAGACTCTGGCTATCTACCTATCTGTGCCTCTCATAATGTTATATACCTCTATTATGTCCCTTCTCAGCCTCCTTCGCTCCAGGGAAAACAGAACCAGCCTATCCAATCTCTCTTTATAACTCAAGCCCTCCAAACCAGGCAACATCCTTGTGAATCTTTTGTGCACCCTCTCTAGCTTAATCATATCTTTCCTGTAGTGCGGTGACCAGAACTGCACACAGTACTCCAAATGCGGCCTAACCAACGTTATGTACAACTGTAACATGACGTCCCAACTCTTGTACTCAATGCCTCGGCCAATGAAGACAAGCATGCCATATGCTTTCTTCACCACCCTGTATCCCTGTGTTGCCACTTTCAGGGAACTATATACTTGCACCCCAAGGTCTCTCTGCTCAACAACACTCTCCAGGGCCCTGCCATTCACTGTATATGTCCTGCCCTGGTTTAACTTCCCAAAATGCATCACTTCACACTTGTCTGTGTTAAATTTCATTTGCCAATCCCTTGCCCACTTTCCCAGTTTATCTATATCCTGTTGTAACCTTAAACAACCCTCTTCACTGTCCACTGTACCACCAATTTTGGTGTCATCTGCAAACTTACTAATCATGCCCCTTACATTCACATCCAAGTCATTAATGTATATGACAAACAACAGAGGGCCCAGCACCGATCCCTGCGGCACACCACTGGTCACCGGCCTCCAATCTGAAAAACAACCCTCCACTACCACCCTCTGCCTCCTATCACCAAGCCAATTTTGTATCCAATTGGCTAGCACACCCTGGATCCCATGTGTTCGAACCTTCTGGACCAGGCTGCCATGCGGGTCCTTATCAAAGGCCTTGCTAAAGTCCATGTAGACAACGTCCATCACCCTGCCCTCATCAATCCTCTTGGTCGCCTCCTCAAAAAACTCAATCAAGTTCGTGAGACATGATTTCCCAGGCTGGAAGCCATGCTGACTATCCCTAATCAGACCTTGCCTTTCCAAATGCATATAAACCCTGTCTCTCAGAATCCCTTCCAATAACTTTCTCACCACTGATGTAAGGCTCGCCAGCCTGTCGTGGCCTGGCTTATCCCTGCTGCCCTTCTTAAATAAAGGCACAACATTAGCTATCCTCCAGTCTTCCGGTACCTCACCCGTGGCTAACGATGATACAAAAATCTCTGCCAGGGCCCCAACAATCTCCTCCCTTGCTTCCCATAGCATCCTAGGATACAGCTGGTCAGGCCCTGGGGATTTATCCACCTTAATGCGCTTCAAAACCTCCAACACCTCCTCCTTTGTAATGTTGATATGCTCCAGGTTCTTGGGAATGAGGTGGGCCAAGTGGATAAAATATCAGTAGGAAAACATTTTGGGGGCAGTGATCATTGTATCATAAGGTTTAGGTTGAGTATGGAAAAAGACAACGAACAATCTAGAGTAGGAATAATTAACTGGGGAAAGCCAACCTCAATGGGTTAAGAATGGATCTGGGCCGAATAAATTGAAATCAAAGGCTGGAAGGGTTAACAGTAGCTGAACAATGGGCTACCTTCATAGAAGAGATAGTTCAGGCAAAGATAGGGCAAATAAATCCAGAGCTTCCTAGATGACAAAGAGATAGAGATGAAGATGAAGAAGAAAAAGTGTGCCTATGACAGATGTCATGCAGATGATACAATGGAGAACCAGGCTGAATATAAAAGGTTCAGAGGGAAAGTGAAAAAGCAAGTAAGAAAAGCAAAGAGAGAGAGCATGAAAAGAGACTGGCAGCTAGCATTAAAAGGAATCCCAACGTCTTCTATAGGCATATCAATTGTAAATAGCTGGTAAAAGGTGGAGTAAGGCCGATAGGGTCCAAAAGGGGGATTTATGCATGGAGGCAGGGGGAATAGCTGAGGTATTAAATGAATAGTTACATCTGTCTGTACTAAGGAAGAAGATGTCACCCAGGTCACTGTGAAAGAGGAGGTTATTAATACACTAGCAGGATTTAAAATTGATAAGGAGGAGTCATTAGATAGGCTGTCTATACTTAAAGTTGATAAAACCCCAGGGCCAGATAAGATGCATCCAAGGATACGGAGGGAAGTGAGAGTGGAAATTGCGGATGCACTGGCCATAATTTCCTAGTCTTCCTTAGGCTCAGGGACCCTTGCTCTTCCTGATCTATATTAATGACCTAGACCTTGGTGTACAGGGCACAATTTCAAAATTTGCAGATAATAGGAAACTTGGAATAATTGTGAACTGTGAGGAGGATAGTGCAGAACTTCAAAAGGACATAGAATTGAATCTTGCTCTCCTGCTGCCGGGAGTGGCGGCAGGCGAAAAAAATGATGGCTGGCATTACGAGCCGTGTGCTGCCATGTCGCCGCAATCTTACGTTCGGTGGCTCACTAACATATGCACGGCAGCCCTCCCCCCCCTCAATCACGTGGTGGGGGCGGGAGCAGGAGCTGGCCCCATTTTTAAAAGGCTGCCAGTCCTGCCGACAGTTCCAAAGATACAGAGTTTTCCCCTACCCACTTCCCCTATGCAAAACATGCAAAGTTGGCCCCTTCCACCCCCCCTTGTGGATGATTAATGGATGCAGAGTTCCAAACATCCCCTCATTTCTGGCCACTTAAATTTAATACAAATGTCCGAGTTCACTGCAAAAACAAATAAAAGTAGGGTATTACCTACCAACCTTTGCAGGCACCAAGGACTCTCACCTCAGTGGTGCCAGCTTTTCAAGGACAGGAATGTGAGGCACTTGAGTGCCGCATGTCAAGCTGAATATGGGAAGATTGGAAAGGGCTGGTAGGATCACGGCGAATTCCATTAAAATGTATGCAAGCAGTTAATTTCAATATTTAAAGCACGGCCCCACTGCAGAGCGGTGGAGGTGCCACCACGGAGCTTCCCCACCATCGGGAAGATCGGGCCTGGCAATTCTGGCATTATGTTCCGTGGCAGGCCGTTGCCACTCTGATCCCCTGGCACACCTCCGCCATAGAATCCGATGTCAGGAGGAGAATAAGATTCTGGCTATAGACAAGTTGGTGGAATGGGTGGACAACTGGCAGATGAAGTTCAATGTGGAGAAATGTGAAGTGATTCATTTTGGTAGGAAATACATGGAGAGACATTATAAAATAAAGGATACAATTCTAAAGACGATGAAAGAGCAGATGGACCTGGGTGTATATGTGCATAAGTCATTAAAGGTGGCAGGACAGGATGAGAGAGTGGTTAATAAAGCATACAGTAGCCTGGGCTTTATTAATAAGGGCAGCTTCCAATTCTGGGCACCGCACTTTAGGAAAGATGTGAAGACGTTGGAGACAGTACAGAAAAGATTCACGAGAATGATTCCAGGGATGAGGTACTTCAGGTATGAAGATAGATTGGAAAAGTTGGAGAAGAAAAGGCGAAGAGGAGATTTGATGGAGGTATTCAAAATCATGAGGGTCTGGGCAGAGAAAATAGAAAGAAACTATTCCCACTCAAAAATGAGAAGGCACAGACTTAAAGTAAAAGCAAAATACTGCAGATGCTGGAAATCTGAAATAAAAACAAGAAATGCTGGAAATACTCGGCAGGTCTGGCAGCATCTGTGGCGAGAGAAGCAGAGTTAACGTGAACAAAGCACTTAAATGTGATCTACCTTAGCACAGAATAGGCAGAGCATCTGGTTACCAATTATATTTTATAATTATAACCCTACAGTAAAAGTGAAGGAATAACAATTGCATTACTACATTAAAAAAAATCAAGGAATTCCACTTAAAGCTGATTTTCTGAGGTGAAACTCTTAAATGTCACATATTAGTCAATTAAACTTTAGCTTCGTACAGTGGGTTATATGTTGGCCTTTTGCCTTTGGGACCTGGTTTTAAATCCAAAACTGACTGATGGGATGGAAGTATTCGCTCTTTGTGAGGAATGCTTTGTAAAATCAGATTGAACGATTTCAATTCAGTTCCTAGTGGACAGAAGCCCACCAGACCATACTGCCCAATCCATTACTTAAATAGCAACTTTACACATTGAAGCCACAGGGTGACTCATGAGAAATTGAAAAAGGTCGCCTTTGTGCTGTAGAGGGCACTTTTTGGGGGGTTGGGACTGAAGCATATTGCAGGCACAGTGTAGATAGAGATAGCTGCATTGTTCTGCACAAGATATAAGATCCTTTGGTTTTGGCCATGTAAAATTGAAAATGTTCCATTCTCCAGGACAAGCACCTCTCAACTTGATCAGAACTTTGAAGTGTTTTTTTCCTTAAAATCCTCTTAACTGAAATATGTTCAAATTTAGATTTACATATTTGGATTTGCTTGCATTAGGAACATCCTAATCACACAATTCCTCATCTTTTTTCGTAGGTGCCTTGCTGTATATGTAGGATTAGTCAATCTGGTACCAAAATTGTGGTGAGAAACCTAAATCAGGCAGAAAGGATACATCAAGGAAGTCAAAGAAGGATGAGAAGTTCTGACAAGAGATCATCAACCTGAAATGTTGAGGGGAATTTTAACCTAACTTGCTAGTGATTCTACACCCTGCCCAATGGGGGCAATTTTAACCTATCTTGCCAGTCGGGAAACTGGTAGTTTTACACCCGGCCTTGATTTTACTCTCCATTGAAGCCAACAAATATTTGATGGGATGTAAAATCAGCATTCCACCTGATCCTGTGGGTTTCCCATCCGACTAGTTAAGTTAAAATTTCTCCCATTAACTCTGTTTTTCTCGGCAGAGATGCTGCCTGACCTGCTGAGTATTTCCAGCATCCTCTGTTTTTATCTGTGGAGAAGAATATTTAGCTTGCAAGCTGAGTAGTTTTGTTCTGAAGGATATAACTTTTCAGAATCTACTCTCTGATTAATGCTTTAAATGTTTTTGACCAAGTATTTAATGGAGTTTGGAAATTAATCCTAATTAAAGTGAAAGCCGTGGCCGGGATTTTACAGAGCTCCCGACATTGGGCTGCGTGGCAGGGTGGGAGGAGGGGCTGCGGAAGATCGTTCTGGCAGCTGTCTGCCACGGAGCCCGATACTGAGAGGGCCGGGCCCGATCTTCCCGGGGGCAGTGAGGCTCTGTGACGTCCCCTCCGCCACTGGGCGACAGGACCCGGATTAAAATATTCAAGTTACCACAGTGCATACATTTGAATAAAATTGACTCCAGTCTCACCGTCGGGCCGTGATTTTCTGAGCGGCAGCCGACACTCATGCGCCTTCATTTTCTCATCTGAGATAAAAACAGGCGCCTCAGTGGTGGGGAAGGGGGTAGCGTAATATTTTTAGTGCGGGGTGGGGGACGGGATCAAATTTACATAATTAGTGCAAGGGGTGACTTGTGCACTTTATTCAGTTTGGGGGGAATGGGGGAAAAGGTCAAGTGTGAAAGGTAGGTGTTTTGGGGGGGGGAGAGGGCAAATAATGAACTTTATTGGTATTGGGGGCAGGAAAGGGGTGTCAGATGTTTGATCAGAACAGTGGGGGGGGTGGGGGTCATAACCTTAAAAATCTAAATTAGCCAGCTGCACTTTAAAAATGGCACCAGCGTCCGCGCACAGGCAGCTGACACCATTGCTGGCATTGGCGAGCTCCCTCCACGTGATTGGCTGAGATGGCTCTTTAGCACGGGCCACCACGAGGAAGATTACGGCAACATGGCAGCACGCGGCCCACGCATGTGAGCGGGCCGAAAAAATTTTTGCCCGCTGCCAGGAGTGCCAGCGGGTGCATAAAATCCAGCCCCGTTGTTTGAGAGCAAATTTCAGTTATTTGATCTGGAAGAGGATGCTTTACAAATATAATGATTTTTGGATAGCACTAATGACATTTCCTTTCTTTACGCATGATGAATTTATATCCAAAGCTCAAGAGGTTTTCCCCAAAGATTTACAGGGACAATCATATCCCACCTATTCCCAGTGTTAAAAAGATTAAGTTTTTATTTATGCGCTGTAAAGGTCAAATCCGGCTTCAGTTTTGGAGCTCAATCTGGATAGCACCTACAAAAACTAATGGTGTGTGCCAGGATATGTGAAGATCAATTTGCCTCATGAAATTATGAAATTTTCCATCCAAATAATTTTTAATCTTGAATGTATTATATTTAAAATTTGTGCTCAAGGCATGCTGGGGAATGACTGTGGTTGGCCTGGTCAAAAGTTGCAGAGAGATTGAGATGGACGAGCAGGGAAAAATGCTCATTGTCACAGTCAGAGAGGATGCCATTTGTTAATTTGATAAAGGCTGTTGCAGTGCTGTAGGAGACGTGGAAACCTGATTTGGAGGGATTCGAACATTAAATTGTGGGAAGATGGAAATGGATTCGGGAGGCAACAACACATTCAAGGACTTCGGGCGGAAGGGGAGATTGGAGATGGGGCAGTAGTTTGCAAGGGCAGAGGGTTCCAGGATGAGTTTATTGAGGAAGGGGGTGATGACAGCTGCTTTGAAGGGGAGGGGGATAGTTGCTGAGGAGAGGGAGCCATTAACAGTTTAGGTGAACATAGGAGCCAGGTGGGAAAGCTGGTGGGCCAGTTAGCTCACTTGGCTAGCTGTTGTATGCAATAATATCAACAGTGTGGGTTTAACTCCCATCCTGGCTGAGGTAGACTTGGAGACCTGCCTCTTTACCCTGCTCTTATTGGAGGAATACTGATGTTAATCTGTGATGCTGCCACAATCAAAGCAGATGCTGGGTGTTCTCAATCAGGTTAAGAAAGATTAACAAAGGCAAAGAAAAAGTGGTTCAGAAATAAATATTAAGGGGAGCTATTTAAAGAGTTATGCTGACCTTCAGTTTTAAAGTGTTGGAACATTTTATGTTATGATTGGTCTCCCTGCTTACCCATACATTTTCTCTGTCTTTTAATCTGCCTATATTTTGTTTTTCCACTATCAGTCTGGATTTTTCTTCATATCTTAATGAAAACAGGGAGCTGATCTCCAGTCAAAGTAGATGTCAGGTATCAAATTGGAGAGGACAGCAACAACAAATTTGATTGTTTTTCTAATTCCCACCTTTTTCTCCACTCTTCAAGTATTAACAAATTGTTGGGATGTAGTTTAATAAGCACTGGAACCCCTTCCAGCACCTCACTCATTCTTCCTGCATAAGCATGGACAGTGAATGTCAGCACACTATTCAACTGTTGGGGAACACAGTTGAGCTCAAGCCTGTCCTCACCCAATGTGCTCACGAGTGCACATTTACAATCAGGAGCAGTAACCCTGGATGAATATTCCATTCCTTGAATGAGGTTTCTGAAGGAAGTTCTAGCACCCCTTATGTCAATCCATGCTGAGATCAGTGAACTTGGTACCATTTGAAAACTAAATCGGTGACTTTCTGATTTGCATGGCTCAGTCACATGCTGTCTTTACTGAACGAATCATGTTTTTAAAAAAAATGGATGGTGCCAACCTATATCTATGCAGTGTGTCAAAATGTTCCAAAAATATTTCATGTCTGTAAGTTAGACCTGAGTAGGAGTAGCAAGGTGTTTAGGAGAGGTAGCCAAAAGGAGCCACTGAAGAGATAGGTTTGCATGAGGACTTTCAAGATGGGGAGAAATATCGCAAGAAAGGGATTAGGAAAGGAGTTTCAGAGGGGGTTTCAAAATGTTTGAAGACTCTGCTCCTGATGTACCGAGTTGGAGGATTGGAGAGAAGTAGGGTTAAAGCAGTTTGCAGGAGGGTGGAATGTGGGTAGGCAATGGAGAGCTTTGAAGATGCAGATGAGCAATTTGAAGTTAGAGGGTTAAGGGACAGGAAACTAATGGAGATCAGCAAGAACTGGGGTGGACTAGGACATGAGAGCATAGTCTTTCAGATGAGATGGAAAAGCAAGCCCCAGCTGCACTCTCAGGTAGATGCAAAAGATCCCATGGCACTATTCAAATGACAGCAGAGAAGGTCTACCTGGTGTGCTGGCCAATATTTATCCAACATCACTACAAAAGATTATCTGTTCATTATCTTATTGCTGTTTGTGGAATCCTGCTGTGTGCTGTGCTGCAGTCACTGTACTTCAAAAGTACTTCACTGACTGTAAATCTCCTGAGATTGTGAAAAGCACTACATGAATACAAGCATTTCTTTCTCTGGCTGTATTGGAGTTTATGTAGATGGAGACAATTGTGGATGGCAATGGGAAGAGTTGAGTTTAGGGATCACAGCAATGTGAATAAGTTTCTGCAGCAATAGAAATGATGCAAGGGTGGAGACAGGCAATATTTCAGGGTTGGAAATTGGCAGTCTTAAGTAATGTACTGTATGCGAGGTTTGAAAGTCAGCTCATGATCAAACAGGACAGTAAAGCTGTGTACCATCACATTGATCTTAAGGAGGCATTAGGGAGATAGCAGGGATTAGGGACTAGGGCACTGAGCTTCTTGAGGGGAGTGTCAAAATAGGCCCCTTGTTGCTGATGTTAACGGGAAGAAGTTCAGGCTCATCCAAACTACCATGTATATGGAGAGATAGAAGCAATATTTGTTTGGATGACAGTTAACATGATCAATTAAGAGATGCTAATAAGCAAGATTAAAAATATAAAGACACAGGAACGGTGAAATGATGGAGAGACAAAGAAAACACAGGACAACTACTGAACAGAGTGATCCCAGGAAGTCGCAGAATATGCCAAAAAAAAGTATGAATTCAGGAAAGAGAAAAGCTAATGAATAAATCAAATGGAAACTAGCTGAAGGACCACAATAGAAAGAATTTACACAGTTAGAATGTTGTCAGGAATGTCAAGAGACTGATCCAGTAAAGAGTACAGAGAAGCAAGAAGCTGGGCAGGAACACATAGAAAAATTAAACGATTTTATGCTCTGACATTTAGAAAATATGAATTTCAAAGCTGGTGAAACAAAGATTTTATAAATGCCAGTAGCATCAAATTACAACAGCTGTTCGCAAGCAGCAACATTTAACTTTCACACATGCAATAAAGATTTAATTTACATAATTTGAAGAAACTGCATATCTCATTGGCCAGTGTCGAGTCTGTGCCTGCATTATACCAGTGAGAGCACCACTGGGGGATTGGCAAGAAATCTCAGTTCAAGTCTGTCCTAATAGAACTTTGAATTTCAATATCTCTTAAAATAGTAATGTTTTTTTCACCAAACTGCCCAGTTCACCTCCCCCACTAATGGTGCTGAAATATTCTAGGATATGGTTTCGTAAACAACAGCCGTCCTCCAGTATCTCTCCCAAATGACCATGCTCCTGTTCGTATGTTCATACGTTCTTCACGTGTGAGCTTAAACATTGATATACAGGAGGTTCATCGATGATGGATGGCATCACCCTATTCTCACTCAACGTCCGAGAGAATTTCCACCAGGAACAATGTAGAGAGTGAGGCAGGAAAGCCTTGGCTGTTTTCCTTTCTCCCGTTCTCTAGCCCAGGGGCACTGAAGCTGATTGTAGTACCCCAATTGTTGCCTCAGCTAATTCAGTCTAGCCAGAGGTCAAAAGGGAGGAGTTTCCCTTTCTCTGAAGCTCATTTCCACTTTTGGCAATGCCTTATTCTAAGCACCTGGATAATTTAGAAGCATTCATTTTGCACGCAGTTGGTAGATTCACAAATAGAGCTGTCAAGTAAATCCAATTTCATTTTTGGTGTTTAAAAATATTATTATGGTTTATTGGATTTTATTCGGGATTTGTCTGCTTTGGATGCAGCATTACTGTCACTCATGCTTTCACCACTACTTTGTTGGAGTCTACACTATTTTTTTAAAGCGCCATGTTGTGAGGGGGAGCATTTTATTTTTTTAGAAAAACTCCTTCCTCTCCTTTCTATCCAATGAATCATGCATATTGAAATCAATAAGTCATTAACAAAATCAAGAAATCGTCAGCAAAACTGTGTCTAGTTAGCTGCAGCAAGCAAATACATGGTATGAAATGATGTTTGGTTAGCATTCATATGCCAGCAAAGGTTTAGTGCTTCTGTTAAGTAGCAAAGAAAATGTCATATGGAAGCATTAAAGCATTCAGATTCATTGAGGCACTATGTATAATGCAAAGTAATGACGTATGAATGACATGTTAAATTCTGTGCTATAATTATATAATCAGAATATATTTTGACACAGATTTATTCACGGAATGCTAATATTCCCAAATAGTTTATACGCTATATACATTATGTTTTGAGATACACAAAATTATGAGGGGCATAAATAGGGTGGATAGGAAGAAACTTTTTCCCTTAACGGAGGTGTCGATAACAATATGGCATAGATTTAAGGTAAGGGGCAGGAGGTTTAGAGGGAATTTGAGGAAATGTTTTTTCACCCAGAGGGTGGTTGGAATCTGGAACAAACTGCCCGAAGGGGTGGTAGAGGCAGGAACCCTCACAACATTTAAGAAATATCTAGGTAAGTACTTGAAACGCCATAGCATACATGACTACGGGCCAAGTGCTGGAAAATGGGATTAGAATAGATAGGTGTTTGATGGCCGGCACAGACACGATGGGCTGAAGGGCCTGTTTCTGTGCTGTATCACTCTGTGACTCTATGTTGCAATATGTTTCTTTCTGCTAGTGTGAACATTTTCCGATTTTGCCACCCCAATTATGTTCCCTCAAATCTCATATAAGGTTCAGTGTGGTCCCATAGCCATGCTGCATCTTACTGTAAAATGAAGGAAAGAAGATTGAGATAAACACTGAGGAAGACCAAACTGGCATGCTGGGGTCGCCAGCTACTTCGTACTCTTTGCAACAACTCCATTCCCCTCTTGGACCACTGTCTCAGGCTGAGACTGACTGTCTGCAGTTTTGGCTACATTAGAGGTGCTATACAAATGTCTGGTGTTCTCCCGCTGGTTAGACAATGATTCTAGGAAGAAATGTATGTGTATAGCTGTCAAATGAGGACAAGATCAGACTCGTAAGTGGTGTTCCCACAGTCAAAATATTTGTTTGTACTTACTGTCAAGGTTTATATATAAAGAGTGATTAATTAGAGGAACAACTGTACTGTTTATTACAACAACTTGCATTTATACAGTGCCTTTAATGTAGAAAATTATCCTAAGGTGCTTCACAGAGTCAAACTTACAAGATAGATGCTAAGTGAAAGGAGATATGAGACACTAAATTGACCCCAACTTCATATCTTCTCCATCACAAAGGTGGTTTACTTTCAGTTCCGTAACATAAGAACATGAGAACATAAAAACTAGGAACAGCAGTAGGCAATTCAACCCTCGAGCCTGCTCCGCCATTCAATACGATCATGGCTGATCTCATCTCGGCCGCAACTCCACTTTCCTGCCCGTTCCCCATAATCCTTCAACCCATTTCTAATTAAAAATCTGTCTATCTCCTCCTTAAATTTACTCAATGTCCCGGCATCCACCGCACTCTGGGGTAGTGAATTCCACAGACTCACGACCCTTTGAGAGAAGTAATTTCTCCTCATCTCTGTTTTAAATTTGCTACCCCTTATCCTCAAACTATGACCTCTCATTCCAGATTGCTCCACAAGAGGAAACATCCTCTCTATGTCTACTTCGTCAATCCCCTTAAACATCTTATATACCTGAATTAGATCTCCTCTCATTCTTCTAAACTCCAGAGAGTAAAGGCCTAAACTGCTCAATCTCTCTTCATAAGACAAGCCCCCCATCTCTGGAATCAATCTAGTGAACCTCCTCTGAACTGACTCCAATCCAACTACATCCTTTCTCAAGTAAGGGAACCAAAACTGTACGCAATACTCCAGCTGCGGTCTCACTAATGCCTTGTACAGTTGCAGCAACACTTCCCTACTTTTATATTCTATTCTTTTAGCAATAAATGCCAAAATTCCATTTGCCTTCCTTATCACCTGCTGTACCTGCAAACTAGTTTTCTGCGATTCATGCATGAGGCCACCCAGATACCCATCTGCACTGAAGCACTCTGAAGTTTCTCTCTATTTAGATAATAATTTGCCTTTCTATTCTTCCAACCAAATTGGATAACCTCAGACTTAGCCACGTTAAAATCCATCTGCCAAATTTTGGCCCATTTATCTAATCTATCCATATCCATTTGTAGATTTCTTATTTCTTGATTGCAACTTACTGTCCCACCTATTTTAGTGTCATCTGCAAATTTGGCTAGAGTACCTTCAATCCCTTCATCCAAGTTATTTATATAGATTGTAAATAGTTGGGGCCCGAGGACCGAACCCTGTGACACCCCACTAGTTACATCTTGCCAAACAGAAAAAGACCCATTTATCCCGACTCTCTGTTTTCTGTTGGTTATCCAATCCGCTATCCAAGCTAATAAATTGCCCCTAACCCCATGTGAACTTACCTTGTGTATTAACCTTTTGTGCGGCAAATAACATTGTCCGCTTTTTCTCCGGCTCTAGCTCCTTTGCCCATTCTGGCCTACTCTGCATCCATGACTTCCTTCACCCCACCATTGGCAGCCATACCTTCAGCTGTCTGGATCCTAGATTCTGGAATTTTATCTCTAAAAGTCTCCATCTTTCTCTCCTCCTTTAAGACACTCCTTAAAACCTACCAGTTTGACCAAGCTTTCGGTCACCTGTCCTAATGTCTCCTTCTTTGGTTTGTTGAAAATGTTTGTCTGATAATGCTCCTGTGAAGCACTTTGCAACATTTAGTGACATTAGTCTCACTGAAGTCCCACTCCAGGACATGAGCACAAAAAGCAAAGCTAATACTGCTCTGCCATTCAATACAATCAGGGCTGATTTTCTGCCTTAACTCCACTTTCCTTACTGTTCCCAATATCCCCTCATTCCCTGAGAAATCAAAAATCTGTCTATCCCAGTCTTGAATATACTCAATGATTGAGCATTCACAACCCTCTTGGGTAAAGAATTCCAAAGATTCACAACCCTCTGAGTGAAGACATTTCTCCTCATCTCAGTCCTAAATGATCAGCCCCTTATCTTGAGACTGTGCCCCCTTTTTCTAGAATACCCAGCCAGAGGAAACAACCTGTCAGTGTCCACCCTGTCAAGCCTTCAGAATCTTGTATGTTTCAATGCGATCACCTCTGATTCTTCTAAATTCCAGAGAGTTTAGACCCAGTTTACTCAGCCTCTCATCATAGAACAACTGTTTCATCCCAGGGACCAATCTAGTGAACCTTTGCTATCCTGTTTGCAATGCAGTATATTCTTCCTTAAATATGGAGACTGAAATTGCGCACAATACTCCAAGTGTCGTCCAAGACCTGTACAATGGCAGCAAGACTTCATTATTTTTGTACTCCAATCCCCTTGTCATAAAGACCAGGATGCCATTTGCCTTCCTAATTGCCTGCTGTACCTACATGCCAAATTTCTGTGTTCCTTGTAAGAGTACACCCAAGTCGCTCTGAGCATCTACATTTCGAGGTTTCACTTACGCCTTTTAAAACATATTCTGTTTTTCTATTCTTACTACCAAAGTAAATAGCCTCACACTTCTCCATTGGAGACAGTACAGCAAAGGCTCATTACATTGGTCCCTGGGATGAGTGGATTATCCTGTGATGAGAGGTTGAGTAAATTGGGTCTATACTCTCTGGAATTTAGAAGAATGAGACGCAATCTCATGGGAACATACAAGATTCTGAAGGGGCTTGACAGGGTAAATACTGAGATGTCGTTGCCAACACACTATTTTGAAGAAGAGCAGGGGAGTTCTCCCTGGCGTCCTGGTCAATATTTATTCGTCATACAACATCATAAAAACATATTATCTAGTCATTATTACATTGCTGTTTTGGGGATCTGTGTGCAAATTGGCTGCCGTGTTTTCTACATTACAACAGTGACTGCACTTCAGAAGTACTTTATTGGCTGTAGAGCACTTTGAGACATCCCGTGGTCATGAAAGGTGCTACATAAATGCATGTCTTTCTTTTTTATTAAAGACATGCTATAAATGCAGGTTGTTACGGTTTTTGAAGACTTCATCCATTTTTTTCTCCCACTTCGAGTCTTGATCATTCCAATATTCTCCTGCCTGGTCTCTGACCTCCACTCTCCATTATCTTTAGTTCATCCAAAACACTACTGCCCAAATCCTATCCGGCACCAAGTCACGCTCATTGGCCTACATTGGCTCTTGGTTCCGATGTCTCAAATTTAAAATTCTTATCTTCATGTTTAACATCTTTGCAGCTTTGCCCCTCGCTAACTTGAGGAAAACAGACACCAAGCCAAAGAAGAGGTTAAGAGGATGACTAAAAGCTTGGCTTTAAAGTGGATCTCAAAGGAGGAGATTGAGGTGAAGAGGGAGAGAGGTACAGAGAGGCAATTCCAGAGAGTGGGCCGTAGGTGGCTGAAAGCACAGCCGCGAGTGGTGGAAAGAAGAGATGGAGGATACACAAGCCAGAGTGAAGGGAAGAGATTAGGGGATAGCTGTGGGGTTGGAAAAGACTACAGACATGGGGTGAGGTAAAGCCAGGCCATGGAAGGATTTAAGTCAAGGACAACAATTTTAAATTTTGTGGCATTGAGGGACTGGAAGTCAATGTAAACCAGTGAAGATGGTTGCAATAGGCATGCAGGATAGAAGTCGAAGGATAGGCTGAAGATTGTGAAGGGTGGAATATAATAGGCCATCAAAAAGAGCACTGGAGTATTTGCATTGTCAGGTGACAATGCCAGATATGAGGGGTTTAGTGACAGATTGTCTGCTGTTTCTTAGCTAGAGGTAGGTGCTTTTTGAGTTGTAGAGGCTATGAGGGTCAGAAATACAGCTCAAGCTTGAGGGAATATCAAGGTTGTGAACAGTGGGATTCAGCCTGAGACAATGGTCAGGAGAGAAATGAAATCCATGGCAACAAAGTCGAATTTGTGGCACGGGCCAAAGACAATGGTTTTGCTGTTCCCAATATTGTGATGCAGGAAGTTAAAACTCATCCATGATTGGATGTCTGACAAGAGATTAGATAGTGCAAAGTTAGCAGCAAGATCAAAAGAAGTGGTGGAGAAATAAACCACATACATGTGCCAGCTGACCCCACATCTGTGGAAGATGTTACAAAGGAGCAGCATGTAGATGAGGAAAAGAAGGAGGACAAGATGCTTTGGAGATGTCAGAGATCTTCTGTTGTGGAAATGTTGGCTAATATCTTGGAAATGCTCAAGTCCAATGTAGAATTCCAACTATCCACTAACTGTATGGAACCTGCAGCCTTCAGTGTCTGTATGAGTTAATACCACCCCCACGTCTCTATTATCTATTGGTCCTACCTGAACTTCTCTGAGGAGCAATGTACTAGGCCTCTATGCTTCACAAAGGAGGCTGCCACTGAGATATGAAACCTGCTGCAGCCACAACTCGAGCCTCGAACTAGGGGATGGCCAGCATTCCCTGTGGTTGACAAGGTCACCATAGCTCTTAACTTTTATGCAATAGGTTCCTTCAAGGCTGCAGCAGGAGACACCTATTAATTATTTGCCAAGAGGGACAGCTGTATCATTTTCCTCATGGATACAACCAAGCAAGTTAAGAGAGCTTGGGCTGCAGGTATCCCTTGGGTCTAAAATGCCAGAGAGTTCACCCAAAATACATTACGTGTTTCCTATTACCATCCTGGCATCTGTTTGAATAGAAAAAGATTCCACTCCCTCATTGTCCTGCTTGTTTGCGACCACAGGAAGTGCATCATCAGGTGGGTTCATGGTTTCCTGGCAGCAATCATGATGCATGCATCCTGCAGCAGGCTTCTCTGCCTCTTTTATTCCAACCAGGTCATCAAGGTTACTGGGCAACAAGGGCTATCCCTTCAGATGCGGTTCGTGACACTTGTCAGGATCTTGGGCACAGTTGCAGAGGTGGTCTACAAGGAGAGTCATGCTGTCACCAGAAACATCATGAAGCGGACAGTTGGCATACTCAAGCAAAGTTTCCACTGCCTGCACCGTTGGGGAGGAGTTTGCAGTATAACCCTGAGTGGGCATCCAGATTTGTGGTCGTCTGCTGCATACTGCAGAGGTTTGCTGACTTGAAGGACCAACCCTTGCCATCACTTGAGCAGCAAGTAGTACAGGAGGAGAAAGAACAAGAGGGCCATCAATCATCAGTGCCCATAGTTGCCAGAGCTCTCAGAAAGTAGCTCAACCAAGATCGCTTCACATGAGCTACACTGTCCAACCCCAATATAACAGTCCCACATTCCTGTTCGCCAGCATCCAATTGCCTTCCTTCAGTGCAGCCTTTTGGGTTTTGTCATAGAGTCATGCAGCACAGAAACAGGCCCTTCAGCCCATCGTGTCCACGCCGGCCATCAAGCACCTACCGATTCTAATCCCATTTTCCAGCACTTGGCCCATAGCCTTGTATGCTATGGTGTTTCAAGTGCTCATCTAAATACTTCTTAAATGTTGTGATGGTTGCTGCCTCTACCACCTCTTCAGGCAGTGTGTTCCAGATTCCAACCACCCACTGGGTGAAATGTTTTTTCCTCAAATCCCCTCTAAACCTCCTGCCCCTTACCTTAAAGCTATGCCCTCTGGTTATTGACCCCTCCGTTAAGGGAAAACGTTTCTTCATATCTAATCTATCAATGCCCCTCATAATTTTGTACACCTCAATCAAGTCCCCCCTCAGCCTTCTCTACTCGAAGGAAACAACACTAGCCTTCAGTCTCTCTTCATAGCTGAAATGCTCCAGCCCAGGCAACATCCTGGTGAATCTCCTCTGCACCCTCTCAAGTGCAATTAGATCCTTCCTATAGTGTGGTGCCCAGAACTGTACACAGTACTCCAGCTGTGGCTAACTAGCGTTTTATACAGCTCCATCATAACCTCCCTGCTCTTAGATTCATGCCTCGGCTAATAAAGGCAAGTATCCCAAATGCCTTCCTAACCACATTATCAACTGTGCTGCTGCCTTTATTGATCTATGGACAAGTACACCAAGGTCCCTATGACCTTCTGTACTTCCTAGGATTCTACCATCCATTGTATATTCCCTTGCCTTGTTAGTCTTCCCAAAATGCATCATCTCACACTTCTCAGGATAAATTTCCATTTGCCACTGCTCCACCCATCTTACCAGCCCATCTATATCGTCCTGTAATCTAAGGCTTTCTTCCTCACTATTTACGACAACACCAATTTTCGTGTCATCGCGAACTTACTGATCATACCCCCTATATTCACGTCTAAATCATTAATGTACACTACAAACAGCAAGGGTCCCAGCACCGATCCCTACGGTACAGCACTGGTCCCAGGCTTCCACTCACAGAAACAACCCTTGACCATCACCCTCTGCCTCCTGCCACTTAGCCAATTTTGGATCCAATTTGCCAAATTGCCCTGGATCCCATGGGCTCTTACCTTCTAAACCAATCTCCCATGCGGGACCTCATCAAAAGCCTTACTGAAGTCCATGTAGACTACATCAACTGCTTTACCCTCATCTACACACCTAGTCACTTCCTCACAAAATTCAATCAAGTTAGTTAGACACGGTCTCCCCCTGACAAAGACATGCTAACTATCCCTGATTAATCCCTGCCTCTCCAAGTGGAGATTAATCCTGTCCCTCAGAATTGTTTTGAATAGTTTCCCTGCCACTGATGTTAGACTCACCAGCCTGTAATTACCCGGTTTATTCCTGCTACCCTTCTTGAATAATGGTATCACATTCGCTGTCCTCCAGTCCTCTGGTACCTCCCCTGTGGCCAGAGAGGATTTGAAAATTTGTGTCAGAGCCCCTGCTACCTCCTCCCTTGCCTCACATACACTTCTTACACAGAGGAAAGCATGTTTGGGTGGACTTGGCCTCCTTCACTGACAGCTTAATGGTGCAAGTTGTGTGTGATCATCTCCTGAAAGAAAGAAGGGAGTGTGTTTGTGGGGTGTTTGGAGAATAGTCAGTATGTAAGATGCAAAGTGTGGGGAAGTGAAGCTGTGAGTATGAGGAGAAGGAGGTGTAGTGCAGGTCGTGTATTGAGTGTAAGAGGAATGAATGGAAGTGTGGATGGGAGTATTGTGAGGCTGAAAGTGATGGAGGTGTGAGCAGAGAATAAGAGACCAGTATTCTTAACTTGGCAACACTGGTGAGGTCATTGAATTTCTACCTACAACGCAGCCACATCCTGGGAGCTAAACTCCTGGTTTCAACTTCTTCTGCAACCTCTTCTCACTGGAGGTGGAGGACTTTCTACTCCCTGGGTGGAAGAACACATCCCTTCTCCTGTCCACCGCCAAGATCAGGGCCTCCAAGGTAGCATCACTGAACCTAGATGCTACCTTTATTTGTGCTTCTTCCAGTAATTTGCATTTCCCTGTTTTCTGCAGCCAGACTGTACCTTCCCTTTAGGAGGTATTGGTTGTCTTTAAGTGGTATCAGTGAAGCCCGATATCCTACACCTGCTCTTCCCACCCCAAATCGGCAAACAGCCAATGAATAATATTGGCTGCAATGAGTTCCCAGCAACAATTTCACATGTTCCCTGGGATCATATAAGCAGGCTTGGGCACACGTGTCCTGCCTGCTTTTGGCTGCAAACAAATTTCCAGGCCCCTTAAATTACAGTTAAAGGTCATGAATAAAATGATCTTTTGTATCATTGAACATCCACTTATCTGGATCATACTTGTCAATATTGCTTTATCTCTAATAATCCAATTATGATTAATCCTCACTGACCTTTTCAAAAATAAGACAACATTTCCAGAAGACATAGAAGGAGACAGAACAGAAGCCATTTACTCACAACATGCAGGATACACTACAACACCAGTGACCTTTCGTTAAAACATTTTGACAGCAGAGCAACTCCACATGGTGAGAAAAATGACAGCTCCAACATAGATCAGAGGGTGCAGGAACAATGCTTTATTGTCTTGCAGAGACAGGCAAAATACAATTAATTAACATGGATCAACTAAGCCACAGATGTGGGGCCATGTTACGCATTTATTAATCATATCCTAATTAGAAGGATTAATCTCCATCCTCTGTCCCCCCCCTCCTGTATCCTCATGGTATTTATAATTAAGCAGTCTTCCCAACAAATTAAGAAAGAAATATCCTTTGGAAACAAAGTGGGAACTGTTTATTCTGTCAATAATGAAATTCTCCATTAAAGGAGCTACAGAAATAGCCAGTGAAGTTAATGCAGCATTAACTATTGCAAAGGTGTAAGGCAGTTCTGAGAAATTCAGATGACCTATGCAATGATTCATAAGGACGTGTAACATGTTCACACAAATTTTCAGTTTTCTGCCCCATTGCAAAAGGTTTTTTTTTAGAACATTAGAACATTACAGTGCAGTACAGGCCCTTCGGCCCTCGATGTTGCGCCGACCTGTGAAACCATCTGACCTACACTATTCCATTTTCATCCATATGTCTATCAAATGACCACTTAAATGCCCTTAAAGTTGGCGAGTCTACTACTGTTGCAGGCAGGGCGTTCCACGCCCCTACTACTCTCTGAGTAAAGAAACTACCTCTAACATCTGTCCTATATCTATCACCCCTCAACTTAAAGCTATGTCCCCTCATGTTTGCCATCACCATCCGAGGAAAAAGACTCTCACTATCCACCCTATCTAACCCTCTGATTATCTTATATGTCTCTATTAAGTCACCTCTCCTCCTCCTTCTCTCCAACGAAAACAACCTCAAGTCCTTCAGCCTTTCCTCGTAAGACCTTCCCTCCATACCAGGCAACATCCTAGTAAATCTCCTCTGCACCCTTTCCAAAGCTTCCACATCCTTTGGGCGGCGCAGTGGTTAGCACCGCAGCCTCACAGCTCCAGGGACCCGGGTTCGATTCCGGGTACTGCCTGTGTGGAGTTTGCAAGTTCTCCCTGTGTCTGCGTGGGTTTTCTCCGGGTGCTCCGGTTTCCTCCCACAAGCCAAAAGACTTGCAGGTTGATAGGTAAATTGGCCATTATAAATTGTCACTAGTATAGGTAGGTGGTAGGGAAATATAGGGACAGGTGGGGATGTTTGGCAGGAATATGGGATTAGTGTAGGATTGGTATAAATGGGTGGTTGATGTTCGGCACAGACTCGGTGGGCCGAAGGGCCTGTTTCAGTGCTGTATCTCTAATCTAATCTAATCTTCCTATAATGCGGTGACCAGAACTGCACGCAATACTCCAGGTGCGGCCTCACCAGAGTTTTGTACAGCTGCAGCATGACCTCGTGGCTCCGAAACTCGATCCCCCTACTAATAAAAGCTAACACACCATATGCCTTCTTAACAGCCCTATTTTTCAGGGATTTATGTACCTGGACACCAAGATCTCTCTGTTCATCTACACTACCAAGAATCTTCCCATTAGCCCAGTACTCTGCATTCCTGTTACTCCTTCCAAAGTGAATCACCTCACACATTTCTGCATTAAACTCCATTTGCCATCTCTCAGCCCAGCTCTGCAGCCTATCTATGTCCCTCTGTACCCTCCAACATCCTTCGGCACTATCCACAACTCCACCGACCTTCGTGTCATCCGCAAATTTACTAACCCACCCTTCTACACCCTCTTCCAGGTCATTTATAAAAATGACAAACAGCAGTGGCCCCAAAACAGATCCTTGCGGTACACCACTAGTAACTAAACTCCAGGATGAACATTTGCCATCAACCACCACCCTCTGTCTTCTTTCAGCTAGCCAATTTCTGATCCGAAGCTCTAAATCACCTTCAACCCCATACTTCCGTATTTTCTGCAATAGCCTACCGTGGGGAACCTTATCAAACGCCTTACTGAAATCCATATACACCACATCCACTGCTTTACCCTCATCCACCTGTTTGGTCACCTTCTCGAAAAACTCAATAAGGTTTGTGAGGCACGACCTACCCTTCACAAAACCGTGCTGACTATCGCTAATAAACTTATTCTTTTCAAGATGATTATAAATCCTGTCTCTTATAACCTTTTCCAACATTTTACCCACAACCGAAGTCTTCCGGCACTACTCCTGTCGACAATGACGACATAAAGATCAAGGACAAAGGCTCTGCAATCTCCTCCCTGGCTTCCCAGAGAATCCTAGGATAAATCCCATCTGGCCCAGGGGACGTATCTATTTTCACACTTTCCAAAATTGCTAACACCTCCTCCTTGTGAACCTCAATCCCATCTAGCCTAGTAGTCTGAATCTCAGTATTCTCCTCGACAACATTTTCTTTCTCTACTGTAAATACTGACGAAAAATATTCATTTAACGCTTCCCCTATCTCCTCTGATTCCACACACAACTTCCCACTACTATCCTTGATTGGCCCTAATCTAACTCTAGTCATTCTTTAAGTTGTCAATACCAAATTTTACAATTATAGAATGATACAATATCGAAGGAGGGCATTCAGCCCATCGTGCCTGTGCCAACTCTTTAAAAGTGCTATCCAGTTAATCCTGCTCCCTGTTTTTTGCTCATTGTCCTGTATTTCTTTTTCCTTCAAATGTTTATCCAGTTCTCTTTTGAATGTTATTATTGAATCTGCTTCTACTACCCTTTCAGGCTATGCATTCCAGATCATAACTCACTGTATATATATTGCCTTGGAGGGAGTGCAGTGTAAATTTACCAAAACGAAACCTGGACTGCAAGGGTTAAATCACAAGGTGAGATTACACACTTAGGGTTTTATTCCCTGGAATTTGAAGGTTAAGGGGTGATTTGATTGTCATGTTCAAGATATTCAGGGGATCTGATAGTGTAGATAGAAAGAGATTATTTCTGCTGATTGGGGAGTCTTGGACTAGGTGGCATCGTTTAAAAATTAGAGCCAGATCTTTCAGGAGTCAAATTAGGAAACACTTCCACCCACAAAGGGTAATAGAAGTTTGGAACTTTCTTCTGCAAACAACAATTGATGCTAGATCAACTGTCAATTTTAAATCTGAGATTGATAGATTTTTATTATCCAAAGATATAAAGGGATATGGGCAAAGGAGAGTATATGGAGCTCGGTCACAGATCAGCCACGATCCTATTGAATGACGGAACAGGCTCAAGGGTTAAATGGCCTCCTTTTGCTCCTATGTTCCGATGTGTAAAAACATGTTTTATCGCTTCTAGTTATTTTACCAATCAAGTTAAATCTGTGCCCACTACATATCAACCCTTTTGCCACTGGAAATAGTTTCTCCTTATTTACCTTATCAAAACAGTTCATGATATGGAGCACCTCAATCAAATCGCTTCTTAACCTTCTCTGCTCGAAGCTGAACAACCAGAACAACCCCAGGTTCTCCAGTTTCTCTACCTAATTGATGCCCCTCTTCCATGGTCCCATTCTAGTAAATTACAGGCTGAATTTTTATACAGAACTGCGGTGAACTTCAAAAAGTGCATGGCGCAAGCGCGAGGCAGTGCCATTTTTAAAGGGCTTCAAGCCCTTCTCTTACATTAAAATTTTTTAACTGGCAGGTTTTCCAATAAATTAAAATAAAACGTTATTCACACTTCCAATCCCCGTTCCCATTGAATAATCCATTTATTATTTGTCCTACCCCACCCCCCACACAAAAAAAGTAAATTTTCGATCATGACCGTTCCCCCCAAACTTCCTTTCCTTTAACCATCAACCCCTCAACTACACCCCGTGGTAGCAAATTTCAAATTATCATCTCTCTTTTGGTTTAGAATTATTTGAAGAGGAGGAGAACATGATAGGGAGCAGCCAAAATGTGCAGAGGTGGTGTATGAAAAAAAAGTCAAGAAGTGCTCAGGCAATAATCTCTCACAATAGAATCAGTTATCTGGGCTTAAGGAAGGATCTGTGCCTGAGGTTTGTCATCTAGTTTAAGATAGCCTGTAGTGACAAGTAATCACACTGCACTACCACTGGAATTGAAAGTCATGTGATTTTGGGCAGGATTTTACTACAGGCTTCGGCACTCTGATATCAGGACCCAATGGGGGTCCCGAGTCCATACTTGCTGGCAGTGGGGCCGGCTCAGTCATTTTCCCAGAGGTTGCCTCCTAATTAGCTGTCTCTGGGCTCACCAACCAATTAAGAGTGGATGTAGATGCTGCTGGCCCAATCAGAGGACCAGGAGCTTTATAGCCTCAGCAGCTCCACCGAGAGAGACAGGAGCTGTTGACGCAGGTCGGGAATAGAGCGGGAGCCTCAAAATAGAGGCGCCCTCAGACAGGTAAGTGAAAAATTTAAAATCAGAGGTGCCAGGCAGGCAGACCCCCCCAGATGCCTCCAGTTCCAATGGCTCCCCGGACGGCCGCGGGGGGGCTACTTCTATGATGCCGGGGCCACTCTGTTGTCAGCAAAATGCCGGCGACCTGGGGAAATCGGCCTTAATAGGGCCTTTAATTATTTCAATTGGCTGCCCGCCTCTGCTCGGCAGGCAGCCGATCCAGATCCGGTCCCGCCACTGGGAAATGTCCCTGGTGGCGGGACTACATAGGGCAGCCGTCCTGACGCGTCTCCCTGCTATTTTTCTGGCACCCCCGCCTCCCAACCCACTACGGCGTGGCCAGGAAAATCCTGCCCTTTGTGTCATGGGTGTTTCAGGAAACCAAGGCAGCTACTCATAAAAGTCTTGTCATGTACCGTGAGTTAATTCGGTTACTGAAACCCTTCTTCATCACACACCTCTCCAGCATATATTTGAGCAGTAATCATCATCAGTAGCAATATAATAAAGACTTCTTTTGTTTAAATATAGGACATCTTCATCACATGCATGTAACCGTCTCCCATCTTAGCTAGTATATCAATCAGATCTATTTATAGTGACTGACTTGGCTACCATTCCAAATGATCATTACAACCAATTGATTGTTTTCATTATTTTTGTTTTCTCTTTAATGCAGCAAGTTGTTATGGTCTGGAATGCACTGTCTGAAAGGATGGTGGAAGCAGATTCAATCGTAACTTTTAAAAGGGAATTGAATATATACTTGAAAAGAAAAAAATTGCAGGGCCAAGGGAAAAGGGCAGAGGAGTGGGACTAATGGGATTGTTCTTTCAAAGAGCTGGCACAACCACAATGGGCCAAATGGATTTCTATGCTGTATCGTTCTATGATTCTATAGGCAGTTCCCATGTGTACTGTGCTGTTTAGCATCACCTCACACATTAAACAAGCTGCTTTATCTTGTAATCAATGTGTTGGGTCTTTAAGATGTCTTTATGAATTGAAGCATAAACAACAAATTCATGTTTCCATGTTTCCAGCAGGAAACTGTCTGGCTGTCTGGACAGACACACAGGTCATAGGTTCAGGACTACAGTGCCACAGTCTTATCTCTGAGCTGCTCTCTCTGCGAATGTGGGTCTCCCTGAGGACATGCGGGGAGTGGGAGGTCACCAAAAATGCACGATGCAGGGGAAAACAACAACATCAATGCCAAATTAAATGTAAGGCTCAGCGGAATCGAGGAATTTTTCAGAAGGGAAAGGAGTTCAGAATTGAAGGCTCTGGGCTTTTGCTGAGCGATAAAGGTGAGGGTCTTGTCATCACTCAATTTTGGCAAAGAATTGTATTTCACCACTTTATACTCACATCTATTTTCCCATTAAATCGAGTCAGCCTGCATATTAGACAGCCACAGATTTCCATTGTTAAAGTTAATGCGGTGAGAATGGTGCTAAACCTAAGTGGGCATCTTATTTTTCATCATAAAAACAATTCAGATCAAGCGAGTGATAAATCTGAGGGATAAAATGCAACAATTTATCTAAGCAGTAAACATTTACGCGTCATGACCCTTCTGGAGCAGAACCACAAATTGCAATCATATCAAGTCTACAGCATTGGTAGCTGATAGACACACCTACATAATGTGAACATATGAAATTTACAGGCCTCAAGATACTCATGGTGACTGGAGCATCATTGACTAAACATTTGCCTCATCCCTTGCCTACTACCTTGCCCCCTGAAGCCACGCGATCATCGAAATAGGACTTCCACAAGTCCATGGAAACAACCTGGAAGTAAGCTGTTGACAGCCCACTGATATTGGGCAGGATTTTGAGCCTCTGTCAGAACCAGGAATGGAGGCAGGTGGGCATTAAAAATAGCTCTGTCGGACAGCATGCCTGTTCCCCGGTGTATTGGTTCCCCGGCTTCACCCCACCATCAGGCCATTTTCCTGGAGGCAGGGCGGGGGTGCAGCAGGGATACTTGCCTGCAAGTGGCGGGCAGCCAACTAAAGTAATTAAAGGGCTATCTAGGTCTATTGAAGGAGGCCAACTGGGATTTTCAGTAACGGCCACAGGCTTCCCTTTGGAGGGACACCACCACTGCCAACACCCACCACCTCCCCCCACAAGAGCAGTGGCCCAGCTGCAAAGGCCTTTTCTTACTTGAAATGTAAAAAAGTTGGAGAGGGGCGCCTCCATTTTGGGGTGCCCTCTCTCTCACTTACCTGCCTGCTACTGGCCCTCCAGATTTGAGAGTCCGTCCGCCATCCTTAATTGAACAGCGAGCCTGCCCTCTGGCCACTAATTGGCCAGTTTGGGGGAAATCACAGGTGAGCAACTGTTTCCCACACAGTGGCCAGAATTCTATTTGGGTGACGGGGGTCTTGACCACTGACGAAAATGCTGGAAAGAGCCCCACGTCACTTCCTCTGGGGAAAGCCCATCAAATCAAGTGCCAATTAGGCACTTAGGTGGACAGTGGCAGGGCTTCCCCGGGCCAATCAGTGGCAGCTGCTCTTTTACTGAGCAGCACCACCATGGAGGTGGTGGCTGCTGCCAGTAATGCACCCTCTGGTAGCAGTGGATCGCTGAGGGACCCCGGCCAGAGGTAAGTCAGGGCAGGGGTGGGGAGGGTGATGGTTTCACAGGGTGAGGGTCACAGGGGAGGGGAGTGTAGGGGGATCCGCAGCAAGGGCAGGGAAGTGGCTTTCAGCGGACCCCCCTCTTTCTGATGTCGGGTCCCTTGTTCAGGCACTAAGGGCCTTATAAGAAAGGATCCTCCCACAGCCGGAAAGCAACCCGCACGGGTTTACTTGGCATGCTCCTCGTGCAGCAACAAGCCCGCCTACCGTTGGGGTACTGCAAGCAGAGGTGGGATGAGGCCCTTAATTGGACATGAATTGCCCACTTTGGATCTCAATTGTTGGTGCGGGAAGGCCCCTCGCATCTTCTCTCCGCAGACCTGACTTGAGTGGAGGTGGGAAGGTGGTGGGGTGCCCCTGCGCCACTATCCCACCTGATTATAAGCTCCCCCACTTCCAAAGTTTCCACAGAGGAGAGTGTAAAATTCCCTCCAGTGTGGGCTTCTGACCCCCATTTGAGCCTGACGGCGGGGTCCTGAAGCATTCAGGAAAATCCTGCCTGGGATCCACAACAATTCCATGCTATTGATGGCACCTATACCCAATGAGGTATAGACATAAAAGATGAGGGATATTACTCTGTACATATATAAACTCTCTACAGTTCCAAGAAAAAACAATTATGCCTGATACTGTTAATTACCCTGGCTTGCATCATAGAATTTTACAACACTGAAGGAGGCCATTCGGCCCATTGTGCCTATACCAGCTCTTTGTCAGAACCACCCAATTATCCCACTCTGCTGCTATTTCCTCGTATTCTTGTTTCTATTTCAAGTATCTATCCAATTCCCATCTGGAAAATACCATTGAATCTGCTTCCTCCACCCTTTCAGGAAATGCATTCCAGATCTTAATAAGTGGCTGCATAATAAAAATTCCACTCATCTTTTTTATGGGAATTACCTGAAATCTGTGTTTTCTGGTTATCAATCATCTCAGCAGTTGAAACAGTTGTTCCTTATTTACTCCATCAAAACCCTGAATAATTTTGAATTTCTCTATTAAACCTCCCATTACCTTCCCTGCTCTAAAAGAACAATCCCAATTACTCCAGATCCTCCGCATAACTGAAGTCCCACATCCCTGATATAATCCTGGTAAATCTTCTCCCCACCCTCTCCAAGTCCTTGACATAAGAGTGGTGCCCAAAATTCGATGCACTACTCCAGCTGAGGCTTAACCAGTGATTTATCTAGGCTTAGCATAACTTCCTTGCTTTTGTACTCTATCCTTTCTTTAAAAAGCCAAGGATCCTGTATGATTTTTACAGTTTTATCAACATATCCTTTTTTAAAAATTCATTCATGGGGTTTGGGCGACGCTGGCCAGGCCACCATTTATTGCCCATCCCTCATTGCCCTTGAGAAGGTGGTGGTGAGCTGCCTTCTTGAACCGTTGCAGTCCATCTCGGGTAGGTATATCCACAGTGCTGTTAGGAAGGGAGTTCCAGGATTTTGACCCAGCGACAGTGAAGGAACGGCAATATAGTTCCAAGTCAGGATGGTGTGTGACTTGGAGAGGAACTCACAGATGGTGGTGTTCCCATGTATCTGCTGCCCTTGTCCTTCTAGTTGATAGAGGTCGTGGGCTTAGAAGGTGCTGTCCAAGGAGCCTTGGTGCATTGCTGCAGTGCATCTTGTAGATGGTACATATTGCTGCCACTGTGCGTCGGTGCTGGAGGGAATGAATGTTGGTAGATGGGTGCCAATCAACCGGCTGCTTTGTCCTGGATGATTTAGATTTTAGATTTAGATTTAGAGATACAGCACTGAAACAGGCCCTTCGGCCCACCGAGTCTGTGCTGACCATCAACCACCCATTTGTACTAATCCAACACTAATTCCATATTCCTACCACATTCCCACCTGTCCCTATATTTCCCTACCACCTACCTATACTAGGGGCAATTTATAATGGCCAATTTACCTATCAACCTGCAAGTCTTTGGCATGTGGGTGGAAACCGGAGCACCCGGAGGAAACCCACGCAGACACAGGGAGAACTTGCAAACTCCACACAGACAGTACCCAGAATTGAATCCGGGTCGCTGGAGCTGTGAGGCTGCGGTGCTAACCACTGCGCCACTGTCGAGGTTCTTGAGTGTTGTTGGAGCTGTTGGCAATTGGAGAGTATTCCATCACACTCCTGACCTGTGCCTTGTAGATGGTGGACAGGCTTTGGGGAGTCAGGAGATGAGTTACTCGCCGCAGGATTCCTAGCCTCTGACCTGCTCTTGCAGCCATGGTATTTATATGGCTATTCCAGTTCAGTTTCTGGTCAATGGTAGCCCCTAGGATGTTGATAGTGGGGGATTCAGTGATGGTAATGCCATTGAATATCAAGGGGAAATGGTTAGATTCTGTCTTGTCGGAGATGGTCATTGCCTGGCACTTGTGTGGCGCGCGTATGTTACTTGCCACTTATCAGCCCAAGCCTGAATATTGTCCAGGTCTTGCTGCATTTCTACATGGACTGCTTCAGTGTCTGAGGAGTCACGAATGGTGCTGAACATTGTGCAATCATTCGCGAACATCCCCACTTCTGACCTTATGATTGAAGGAAGGTCATTGATGAAGCAGCTGAAGATGGTTGGGCCTAGGACACTACCCTGAGGAACTCCTGCAGTGATGTCCTGGAGCTCAGATGATTGACCTCTAACAACCACAACCATCTTCCTTTGAGCTAGATATGATTCCAGCCAGCGAGAGTATTTTCCCCCTGATTCACATTGACCTCAGTTTTGCTAGGGCTTCTTGATGCCATACTCGGTCAAATGCTGCCTTGATGTCAAGGGCAGTCACTCTCACCTCACCTCACCTCCTGCCACCTTTAAAGATTTGTGTTTCTGAACTCCAGATCTTTCTGTACCTGCACCCTTTTTAAAATTGTACCATTCAGTTTATATTGCCTTTCCTCATTCTTCCTTTTAAAATAAATTACTTCACACTTCCCTGCATTAAATTTGGCTGCCCAATTCAACCAGTCTGTCAATGTCCTCCAGAGGGTTGTGACTATCCTCTTCAATCGTCCTGACATTTCCATGTTTTGTTTCATCTGCACATTTTGAAATTGTGCTCCCCAAGTCCAGGTTATTAACATATTTCAATAACAAAGAGGTCCCAACACCAACCTCTCGGGACACCACTGCACACACTCCAGTCTGAAAAACAACAATTCATGACTAAGTTCTGCTTTCTGTCTCAGGACAATTTTGAATACATGTTGCTGCTGTCCCTTTAATCCCAATGGCTTCAATGTTGCTAACAAGCCTATTATGTAGCAGTTTATTAAGTGCTTTTTGAAAGTCCATATACCCAACAACCGTCCAACTGCACTACATGCATTAACTTCTCCATTACTTCTGTCATGGAACTGTTTTTTTTTCTCCTCTGTTTAAAGCATTGTACCTTTAAGACTCTGTTTATAAACAGTGTGCCTTTAAACTAAGGGGCACAGTGTGCCAGCAGCAAGCCTGTTTCCTAGGCAATGTGCTGCATCTTATCAATTTAACTGTGTAAAGACGGCCTAAAACCAGCCTGATCCAAAGACCAGTGAAGCATGCTTACTGAAAGGAAGGATCCCTCTCTCTTAGTAGAAAAATCTACATTTATCTTCTGGCTGTGTATTACCTAAGGAGAGAATAACCCTGGAAAAGAACACTTATATTGTTGAAGGTCGTAAATTCCTTTTTACTTCAAAACTCTGAGAAGTCTCTGTTTCAGCAGTGACTCTCTGTCATCTTTTGGGGTTTCTGGAATTCTCAGTGAAGGTTCTACTGAAAAACTACCAATTTTAGAATCCAAATAGACCTGTTGCTATACTCCTTGTGGAAAGAACCGTGTAACGCCTGCTGCAACCGAAGTGCTTTGAACGCTTATCCCTTAAAGACTGTTCGTCGAATTCACCTGGAGACGTCAAGTGGCAACTGATTATTCGACTCTGGGACACCTCATCAACCAGGAATGTAAATCACCAGGACTTACAACTCAGCTCGTTATTTATTCCTAAGAAACATCATTTTTTTAAAAAACCGGTTAACGGTTGGTTTTTGGATGTATGAGTGTGTGCATGAAGGTTAGGATAAATAAGAAGTAAGAAGATCTTTAGACGTAAAATTATCTCAATAGTGTTTAAGATTTAGTTTATTAATAAATAGTTAATTTGTTGTTATTTAAAGATACCTGGTTTGGTCTCTATTATTCTGGGGGTTAATAAAGTGTTTAATTTGGCTAATTTCAGGTAGGAGGGAAAACTATAATAATATGCTATGACCTGTGGAGTGATGGGACTGAATTGACAGTGCATTTCTCCTGCCTCGGTCATAACATATTAATTGGAGACTCGATTGTCCGGAATCATAATAATTGCTCTCGTGTCTGGCATCATATTAATTGGATACTCGATTGTCCGGGATCCAAATCTAACAACAATTACATTAATTATAAGAGGAGTAGTAATATGAAAGAAAAAAATAAAAGGAACCAGGTTTCTTGTATAATAGGGTATAGGCTATATCATTAGAAAGGCATTTGCAGTTGCTGCAGAGGCTCTGGGAAAGGAAAATGTGTCCCTCAGTGACTTGACAACTTTAACCAAGATTAAACTAAAAGATTTAGCAGAAAAGTCGGGGTTAGAATTGAAATCAGGTGCTAAAAAAGCAGAAATAATTGCCGATTTCGCCCAACATTTAAAGGTAAAAGAAGATGAAGAACAAGGAGATTGTAGGTCAGAGAGTGATGCAGTTAAAATGGCTAAGATTCAGCTCGAATTGGCAAAACTCAGGCTTGAACAGGAAAAAGAAATGACAAATCTTGTGGCTGAGAAAGAATTAAGAAAACTTGAACTTCAGAGAGAAACTGGAAGAGAAGAGAGGGAATTTAGGTTAAAAGAAATAAATCTAAGACAAAGGGGTAGTTTTGAATCCAGGAAAAGTTTTGGTCAGGAAGGACCTGAATTCGGCCCGGGATCCAACGAAAAACTATTTAAATTTATTCAAGCTCTTCCTAAGTTTGAGGAAAGGGACGTAGAGGCATTTTTCATGCCAAACGAAATTACTGAAGGAAAGCTGGACATTATTTATGCAAAGCAGGTTAATGGGCAGATTTCATGAAGTTTATGCCATGCTTCCTGAAGAGGCTTCTGCAGATTATGAGATGGCAAAAAAGGCTATTCTCGCTGTGTATGAATTAGTCCCGGAAGCTTACTGTCTGACGTTTTGGAACTTATGGAGATTGATTGGGCAGATGTATGTAAAATTTGAGAGGGTGAAGCAAATTAATTTTGACCATTGGATATAGGCATTAAAGATGGAAACCACATATGAGAACCTTTGAGAATTGATTATCTTGGAACAGTTTAAAAATTCAATTCCTTCAGTAGTGTGAACTCATGTAGATAACCTGAAGGTTTTGAAAGCTAGGCAAGGAGCAGAAATTGCTGAATTTTCAGCCAAAACCTTTTGTCTTTCACCCCCATAAAACCGAGAAGGATAGAAAGTGGGAGAGTGAAAGGAAGGCAATTAGCTGGGGACAAGAAGGAACAACTGGGAATGCCCCAGATCACCTCCTCAGGCCAGAAAGGAAGGTGCTGTGGGAATGAGTGAGGTCCGCAAGCTGAAGTGTTACCATTGCCACAAAATGGGTCATCTTCGTCAGAATGCTGAAAGTTGCAAGAACAGCCCATAGGACTTGTTGGAGTATACAAAGCTAATGCAGAGAAAGCAGCTCTGGCTAAGAGTACAGCAGACCAGCCAGTAACTTTAATGGCGGCTGTAAAACCAGATACGAAAACTAAAGTGAGTGTAGAGGTTAAGAATAAGATACCTTCAAGTTAGAATGAATTCTTGTCCAAGGAGAAAGTAACCCCATATACTTTAAGTGAAGCAGGAAAACCTATCATTATTCTCAGGGATACAGGAGCAACCCAAACACTCTTGCTGGGGAAAGGTATAACATTTTCGCCAGAGAGTGCCCTGAATGCTAAAGTTTTAGTTAATGGAATTGGCGGAGAGTATATACCCGTACCTTTATATATAGTATGCCTAGAGAGTGACCTAATATCTGGGATGGTAGGTGGAGTAGGTGTCCATAGTTTGCCAGTAGAGGGAATTGATCTACTCCTAGGAAATGATTTGCTCCTATAATTACAGAGAAACCAAGTGAATTTAGAGAAATGGAACAATGACAGGAACAAGTTCCAGGAACATTTCCTGCAAATGTAGTCACCCGAGCAATGGCTAAACAGGTTCCATTGTTGGTGGTAAAAGTGGCACCACAAACAGATAGCCAAGTATCTGAAACCTTATTTTGTGATTTAGATAATCCAAATGAGGTGTTTAACAGATCTTCTATAATTGCAGTACAGCAAGCTGATCTAGAGTTATACAGAATGGCACAGACGGCTCTGACAGAAGCTGAGGAGAAAGGAGTTCCAGAAGGCTATTATATGGAAAACGGGGTTTTGAGGAGGAAATGGAGACCACCTCATAGACCTGCTAATGAAGACTGGACAGTTGTTGAACAGATATTTGTACCACCTAAATATTGCCAGGGATTATTAAGGTTAGCACATGACATTCCTTTTGCAGGACATAGGGGGAATCGGAAGACTAAATCACATATAAGTCAATTATTACTGGCCAGGCCTTACAAAGGACATGAGGCAATTTTGTAGGACATGCCATACATACCATATGATGGGAAAACCACAACCTACCATAAAACTGGCACCAATAATTCCCATACCAGTGACTGAGGAACCATTTAGTCTGTGTAGAACCCTTGCCAAAAACAAAAGCGGGACATCAATACACATTTCCTATCATGGATATGGCTACTCGATTTCCCGAGGCCTTTCTTTTGAGGACAATTACTGCTAAAATAGTAGTAGGAAAATTCTTTACGAGATATGGATTACCGCTTGAATCAGATCAAGATTCTAATTTCATGTCTAAGATATTTCAAGAAGTCATGGGCAATTTGGGTATCGGACAGTTGAAATCTTCAGTATATCACCCACAGTCACAGACAGCTTTAGATAGGTACCAACAAACCCTCAAAACAATGATTAGAGTATATTGTCATGAATATCCACATGACTGGGATAAAGGGCTAGACTTTCTTTTATTTGCCACCAGAGACTCACTGAATGAGTCTGCAGGCTTCAGTCCTTTTGAATTGGTTTATGGACATGAAGTAAGAGGTCCTGTAAAACTCAACAAAGACAGATTCTTAGAACAATCGATACTAGACTACGTGTTCTGAGAAAGGTTCACAGAAGCTTGCGCTGTGGCTCAGGAGCACCTTAAAGCATCCCAAATCAATATGACAAGATGAGCAGACAAGAATGCAAAGACCCGCAATTTTCAACCAGGGGATGAAGTACTGGTGTTGTTACTGTTACAGGGGGAACCATTAAAAACACGGTTCAGTGGCTTATATAAGGTGATTAAAAGAGTGGGTAAGGTAAGTTACTAGATTGACACCTCTGATTGCTGGAAGAAGAATCGTTTTTGTCACATCAATATGTTAAAGCAATATTATCGCAGGGAGGAGGATAAGCCAGTAAAGGTATGTCAGGTAATGGGAACTGTTGAGAAGGAAAAGGATAGTGAGGATGAGGCAGAAGGAGGCCTAGAAAATTCTCAGATTGAACCTCCAACTATCCAGTTAGTGAATACAAAATGACTAGGAAAATTGAACAACATGCTTTTGCACTTAGCTGCAAAACAATGCGAAGAGCTAACCAGGCTTTTCACCACATTGAAAAGAGTTTGCAGGGATAAGCCAGGATGTACAACCTTGGCCACACATGATGTGGATATAGGGGAATCCATTCCTTTAAAGCAACATCCTTACCATTTAGTCCGAACAAACAGGCCCAAGTAAAAGCAGAAATCCAATGCATGCTGGAAAACAACTTGGTCGAATCTAGTCAAAGCAGCTGGAGTTCACCAATAATGCTACTACTTAAACCTGACAGGTCAACCCGACTTTGCAGAGACTACAGCAATGTCAATGCAGTAAGGAAGGCAGACTCCGACGCAATTCCTCGTTTAGAAGACTGTATTGACAGAGTAGGCAGTGCTAGGTTTCTTACCAAGATCAACTTGTTGAAGAGATACTGGTAAGTTCCTTTGACTCCTCAAGCGAAAGCGATATCAGCTTTTGTAACACTAGACGGTCTTTATCAGTGCAGGTGGTGCCATTTGGGCTAAAAAATGTCCCAGTCACTTTTCAAAGTTTAATGAATCAGGTGGTCGCCAGTGTTTCCAAGTGTGTAGTGTATCTGGATGATATACTAATATACAGTAACACTTGGCAAGAACACTTAAACCAGCTAAAAACTCTTTTTAAAAAGTTGCAAACAGTGGACTTAGCGATAAATCTGGCAAAAAGCAAATTCGGAAAAGCAAGAGTAACTTACCTTGGACACATAGTGGGGCAAGGACAAGTATTTCCAAAAACGGCAAAAGTATAAGCCTTAGTAGAGTTCCCTATCCTTAAATCTAAATGTGGAATAATGAGGTTTTTAGGGATGTACAGTTTTTATAGGAAGATTGTCTGGAATTTTAGTACTGTGGCTGCTCCATTAACTGATTTGCAACCAAAAAAGAAAAACAAAGTCGTATGGTCAGATGAATGCCAGGAGCCTTTTGAAAAGCTAAAGGCAATCTTAACTAATAAAACAATGTTGCCTGCTCCAAATTTTGCTAAACCTTCAAAATAGCAATCGATGCTAGCGGCCTGGGGGTTGGAGCAGTCCGATTGCAGGATGACGAATTGGGCATAGAAAAACCAGTATGGTACTTTTCAAGAAAAATAAATTGCCACCAAAAAAAAGTATTCCACTGTGGAAAAGGAAACATTAGGATTTTTGCTGGCTCTCAAACATTTCGAAGTATATGTCCATCAAGACTATAAAGAAACATTAATATACACTGACCATAACCCATTTGTGGAAAAATTTAAAAACTGAAATGCCAGAATATTTAGATGGAGTTAATTATTACAGCATTATCATTTGAAGATTGTACATATTTTGGGAGAAAACAATGTTATCGCCAACGCTTTGTCACAAATTTAACCTTAAGTTACATGAATGGCGATGGTACAAAGAAAAGGTCTGTTAATGCATTTTGGGAGGACTAACAAGGCAAGGGAATATACAATGGATGGTAGGACCCTAGGAAGTACAGAAGGTCAGAGGGACCTTGGTGTACTTGTCCATAGATCACTGAAGGCAGCAGCACAGGTAGATAAGGTGGTTAGGAAGGCATATGGCATACTTGCCTTTATTAACCGAGGCATAGAATATAAGAGCAGGGAGGTCATGATGGAGCTGCATAAAATGCTAAGTAGGCCACAGCTGGAGTACTGTGTACAGTTCTGGGCACCACACTATAGGAAGAATGTGATTGCACTGGAGAGAGTGCAGAGGAGATTCACTAGGATGTTGCCTGGTCTGGAGCATTTCAGCTATGAAGAGAGACTGAAAAGGCGAGGTTTATTTTCCTTCAAACAGAGAAGGCTGAGGGGGGAAATGATTGAGGTATACAAAATTATGAGGAGCATTGATAGGTTAGATAGGAAGAGACTTTTTCCCTCAGCGGACGTGTCAATAACCAGGGGGCATAGATTTAAGGTGAGGGGCTGGAGGTTTAGAGGGGATTTGAGGAAAGAAATTTTCACCCAGAGGGTGGTTGGAATCTGGAACACACTGCCTGAAGGGGTGGTAGAGGCAGGAACCCTCACAACATTTAAGAAGTATATAGATGAGCATTTGAAATGCTATAGCATACAAGGCTATGGGCCAAGTGCTGGGAAATGGGACTAGAATAGTTAGGTGCTTGATGGCTGGCATAGACACGATGGGCCAAAGGGCCTGTTTTTGTGCTTTATAGTTCTATGACTCTGTGACTCTATTAATTATCAGCAGAGTGATTGGAGGCATGAATGTGAAAATATATTTAGGGTGGTTTTTTGAAGTTTCTGCTTTGCATTACAATGAAACACATTTTTAAGAATGGTGTTTCATTTTGCCAAGGGTGGACGTGTCATGGAACTATTGTTTTCTCCTTTGTTTAAAACAGTGTGCCTTTAAGACTCTGTTTCAAAACAGTGTGCCTTTAAACTAAGGGGCACAGTGTGCCAGCTCAAGCCTGTTACCTAGGCAACAGAAAGAGAGATGTGCTGTATTGTATCAATTTAACTGTGTAAAGACTGGCTGAAACTAGTCTGATCCAGAGACCAGTGAAATGTGCTTACTGAAAAGAAGGATCCTTCTCTCTTGGCAGAAAAATCTACATTTATCTTTAGGCTGTGTATTGCCTAAGGGGGAAGTGGTGGCGTAGTGATATTGTTACCAGAGACGCAGGGTATTGCTCTGGGGACATAGGTTCAAATCCCACCACAGCAGAAGGTGGAATTTGAATTCAATTAATAAATATGGAATTAAAAATCTAGTCTAATGATGACCATGAAACCATTGTCGATTGTTGTAAAAAAAAAAACCCATCTGGTTCACTAATGTCCTTTACAGAAGGAAATCTGCATGTCCATACCTGGTCTGGCCTACATGTGACTCCAGACCCACAGCAATGTGGTTGACTCTGACATGCCCTCTGAAATGGCCTAGCAAGCCACTCAGTAGTATCTAACCGCTACGAGGTCAATAAAAAGGATTGAAACCAGATGGACCACCCGGCATCGACCTAGGCACTGGAAACGACAACGGCAAACCCCCTGTCGACACTGCAAAGTCCTCCTTACTAACATGTGGGGGCTTGTGCCAAAGTTGGGAGAGCTGTCCCACAGACTAGTCAAGCAACAGCCTGACATAGTCATACTCACGGAATCATACCTGATCGACAATGTCCCAGACACTGCCATCACCATCCCCATGTATGTCCTGTCCCACCAGCAGGACAGACCCAGCAGAGGTGGCGGCACAGTGGTATACAGACGGGAGGGAGTTTCCCTGGGAGTCCTCAAAATTGACTCCGGCCCCCATGAACTCTCATGACATCAGGTCAAGCATGGACAAGGAAACCTCCTGCTGATTACCACCTATCGCCTTCCCTCAGCTGATGACTCAGTACTCCTCCATGTTGAACAGCACTTGGAGGAAGCACTGAGGGTGGCAAGGGCACAGAATGTACTCTGGGTGGGGGACTTCAATGTCCATCACCAAAAGTGGCTCAGTAGCACCACTACTGACCAAGCTGTCCGAGTCCTAAAGGACATAGCTGCTAGACTGGGTATGCTGCAGGTGGTGAGGGAACCAACAAGAGGGACAAACATACTTGACCTCGTCCTCACCAATCTGCCTGCCGCAGATGCATCTGTCCATGACAGTATTGATAGGAGTAACCACCGCACAGTCCTTGTGGAGACGAAGTCCCGCCTTCACATTGAGCATACCCTCCATGGTGTTGTGTGGCACTACCATTGTGCTAAATGGGATAGATTTCTGACAGATTTAGCAAGGCGAAACTGGGCATCCATGAGGCGCTGTGGGCCATCAGCAGCAGCAGAATTGTACTCAACAACAATCTGTAACCTCATGGCCTGGCATATCCCCCACTCTACCATTACCATCAAGCCAGGAGACCAACCCTGGTTCAATGAAGAGTGCAGGAGGGCATGCCAGGAACAGCACCAGGCATACCTCAAAATGAGGTGTCAACCTGGTGAAGCTACAACACAGGACTATCTGCGTGCCAAACAGCGTAAGCAGCATGCGATAGACAGAGCTAAGCCATCCCATAACCAATGGATCAGATCTAAGCTCTGCAGTGCTGCCACATCCAGCTGTGAATTGTGGTGGACAATGAAACAACTATCTGGAGCAGGTGGCTCCACAAATATCCCCATCCTCAATGATGGGGGAGCCCAGCACATCAGTGCGAAAGTTAAGGCTGAAGCATTTGCAACAATCTTCAGCCAGAAGTGTCGCTTTGATGATCCATCTCTGCCTCCCCCTAAAGTTCCCAGCATCACAGGTGCCAGACTTCAGCCAATTCGATTCACTCCGCATGATATCAAGAAACGACTGAAGGCACTGGATACTGCAAAGGCTATGGGCCCTGACAATATTCTGGCAATAGTACTGAAGACCTGTGCTCCAGAACTTGCCGTGCCCCCAGCCCAATCTGTTCCAGTACAGCTACAATATTGGCATCTACCCTGCAATGTGGAAAATTGCCCAGGTATGTCCTGTACACAAAAGGCAGGACAAGTCCAACCCGACCAATTACCGCCCCATCAGTCTACTCTCAATCATCAGTAAAGTGATGGAAGGTTCCATCAACAGTGTCATCAAGCGACACTTGCTTAGCAACAACCTGTTCAGTGACCCTTAGTTTGGGTTCCGACAGGGCCACTCAGTTCCGGGTCTCATTACAGCCCTGGTTCAAACATGGACAAAAGAGCGGAACTCAAGAGGTGAGGTGAGAGTGACTGCCCTTGACATCAAGGCAGCATTTGACCGAGTATGGTATCAAGGAACCCTAGAAAAACTGAGGTCAATGGGAATCAGGGGGAAAACTCTCCGCTGGTTGGAGTCATACCTCGTACAGAGGAAAATGTTTGTGGTTGTTGGAGGTCAATCATCTGAGCTCCAGGACAACACTGCAGGAGTTCCTCAGGGTAGTGTCCTAGGCCCAACCATCTTCAGCTCCTTCATCAATGACCTTCCTTCAATCATAAGGTCAGAAGTGGGGATGTGCATTGATGATTGCACAATGTTCAGCACCATTCGCAACTCCTCAGATACTGAAGCAGTCCGTGTAGAAATGCAGCAAGACTTGGACAATATCCAGGCTTGGACTGATAAGTGGCAAGTAACATTCGCGCCACACAAGTCCCGGGCAATGACCATCTCCAACAAGAGAGGATCTAACCATCTCCCCTTGACATTCAATGGCATTACCATCACTGAATCCCCCACTATCAACATCCTAGGGGCTACCATTGACCAGAAACTGAACTGGAATAGCCATATAAATAATGTGGCTGCAAGAGCAGGTCAGAGGCTAGGAATCCTGTGGCGAGTAACTCACCTCCTGACTCCCCAAAGCCTGTCCACCATATACAAGGCACAAGTCAGGAGTGTGATGGAATACTCTCCACTTGCCTGGATGGGTGCAGCTCCAACAACACTCAAGAAGCTCAACACCATCCAGGACAAAGCAGCCCTGGATTGGCACCCCATCTACAAACATTCACTCCCTCCACCACAGACACACAGTGGCAGCAGTGTGTACCATCTACAAGATGCACTGCAGCAATGCACCAAGGCTCCTTAGACAGCACCTTCCAAACCCGCGACCTCTACCAACTAGAAGGACAAGGGCAGCAAATGCATGGGAACACCACCACCTGCAAGTTCCCCTCCAAGTCACACACCATCCTGACTTGGGACTATATCGCCGTTCCTTCACTGTCGCTGGGTCAAAATCCTGGAACTCCCTTCCTAATAGCACTGTGGGTGTTACCTACCCCAAATGGATTGCAGCGGTTCAAGAAGGCAGCTCACCACCACCTTCTCAAGGGCAATTAGGGATGGGCAATAAATGCTGACCTGGCCAGCGTTGCCCACACCCCATGAATGAATAAAAAAACAATCCCAGGATCCGAAATAGCCTTTTTAACCACTTCCTCAACCTGCCATGCCACCTTCAATTATTTGTGCACGCACTTCTTCTTTATATGTTCATAAAATACTTTCATGTTTCCTTTCATGTGACCTGCTAATCCTTTCTCATATACTCTCTCTGTCCTGCTTATTTCTTTTCCCAGTTCTCCTTTGGACTTTTTGTACTCTGCTGGTTCTCTGCTATATTGTGATCCTACCATTTAGCATGACACTCCTTTATCTGTTTCTTTGTAATCTCAATTCTTTTCGTCCACCAGGGGGCTCTCGCTTTGGCTGGTGCAGAAGATACTATGGAAAGAATGATAGCTCATTTACCAGATAATTCCTTTAAATGTTGATGAATCCATATGCAAACTTTCCTATTCATGAGAAATGATCTTGCTGCACCAAACTATTGAAACCAAATTTTAGGCAGGATGGGGAAATTCCTGCATTCATCCACTCTGAGGTACTATGGTAAAGATAGTGGCTTAGTTAGCAGAGGTGATGACTGTATCAAAATATCTCCATTTACAATTAGCTGTGGTGCTGCATCTTAATTAGCAAAAACCATGTGTCAGGGGATAAATCCCATCATTCATTCACTCGCTTCAGAATAATGAGTGATTCGGAGCTGCCAAGGGTCTCTGAACAAAACAATAGGATTAATGGATGGTTCCATGGTTGTTGACAATGCTGACAGACCCTGGCTCAGCATAAGGATAATGAGATCCACGGTACAACAAGGCACATCACTGAAAGAATATTTAGCAGCTAAACTAAGGGTTGCAGGCTTATCAGGTGGCATCACATCTCTAAACAGACTGAATTACACACTCTGGTTATCTACAGGGATATACAGTTCAAAATAGCAAAAGGGGCATGAGTGCTAGCAGCAGGGAATAGGAACTACAGCAACTGCTGATTAGCAAGGATTCCCTTACTCTGACCCAGGAAACCAGGGCTGATATCTCAAGTGGTATATTTCAACTGCAAAACCACCTACAGCATTCGAACATCTCCAGACATAGCAGTTATACTTAACCCTTCATTCAGAACAATCAAGGATTTCAACTGGTAAAATGGGGGAACAATCTGTAAGAAATACAAGCAGCCTAAATGTTAACAAAACAGAAAAATAGAGCACAGGAAAGTATAAAGTAAGGGAAAACTTTAATGACAAGGGAGTTAGTGGAGCAGGTGTTTAAAAAGTTGGTTATACACAAAAAGAGGGGAAATCCAATTAAAAACAAGCTAAACTGTACAGCCATGCACACAGTGGAATGAATTTTGTGCGGCCGCTTAAGGCGGGTTCGGTGGCATGGTGGGAGATGGAGAATCTCAGTGGAGCTGTCCACCCTGAAATATGGCATCATTCCATAGTTGCCCAATTTTGTCAGAGGTGAGGAAGTACCACAGCAGTATTGACAGCCTGACACAACGGGAACCTAATTTAAATTGTTGAAATGCTGTTTAACATTGATTTATATTTAATTATCTCTGATTTAATGTCTGGACAGTGATTTTACGAATGGTGTGCGGCATTCATGTGCCTTCAGCTTTGCAACCATCAAAAGCTGGCGGCACAAGGTGAGAGGCCTCAGTGCCATGAGAGATCCTGACCATTGCAGCACAGGGGAAGTTGGGGGGTTCTGCAACCATTGCTGCTCTGCTGATGTAGGGTCTGCAAGCGTGTTTTGTGTATCTGGAGCTCTGAAACGGGGTTGTGTGTATCAGGGGCTCTGCAAGGCGGTTGTGTGTATCGGGGGCTCTGCAAGGGGGTGGATGTCTATCGTGGGTTCTGCGAGGGTTTAGGTTTGTTGTGGGTGGGAATTAGAAATATCATAACTGCTGTGTTATTGTGTGTGGTGGCTCACACTGCTGGGAAAGATGGCGGACCATCAGTAAATTTGAGTTCTGAGGTAATCAGGAATTTTGCCAAGCAAATATTAATCAGCATAGTTACCAAGGCAAGGCTATCACTGCATCTGAAGCAATCCAAAGGACACCTGCCATGGGTCTCATATACCCTGTGTTTTTGGATCCCCTTGGCACGTTGAAGTGCCTCCATCAGAGGCAGGTCCAAGAGGCACTTGCACCTGACTCTGAAGCACCATGACAAGAGCAGCAGCAGTCGGCCAGGCCAAGAAGGACCCATATAAGCCAGAGAATCTACAGGACTCGCAGCACCTACCTCAAAATTGTCAGTGAAGACTACACTCTCCAGTGTGGCTGTCACCAATGTATGAGGGCTTCCGCAGGTCGATTTGCAGCCTATGGGATTTAGGGGTCATCCTATGCTAGTAGCCCTAAAGATTACCATGGCGCTAAACATCTATGCATCTGGTTTTTCCAGGAATTCACCAAGGACATGTGTGGGGTCACCCAGGCCACAGCGCACTGCTGCATCAAGGAGGTGACCAATGCCCTGTTCAAGAGGGACGACAACTATGTGCGCTACCAACTGACCCTGGCAGTCAGGCCTAAAGGGCCATTGGTTTCGGGGTAATAACTGAATTTCTCCAGGTGCAAGGTGTAATAGATTGTACACATATGCCCATCAAGACTCCCATGGATCAGCCAGATGCCTCCATCAACAGAAAGGGCTTTCAATCAATCAACGTTCAAATGCTCTGCAACCACCGAAAGCATTTCCTGCAGGTTTGTGCCCACTTCCCAGGAAGCAGCCACAATGCCTACATACTTGGACAGTCCCAGGTGCCTCAGCTTTTCAATTCCCCTCAGGGATGGATTCTTGGTGACGAGGGATACCTATTGAAGACATGGATAATCACGCCTGTGAGGAATCCTCACAATGCAGCGAAGGAAAGGTACAACACTTGTCACAGCTCCACCCGAGTCACCATCGAGCAGGCCATTGGGCTATTGAAGATGAGGTTCCGCTACCTCGAATGATCTGGTGGAGTCTTCAACGTGCCCCGTCAGAGGTCTCGCGTATTGTGGTGGTTTGCTGTGCTGTACACAATCTAGCACTACAGAGGGGGGAAGCCTTACATGATGATGAAATGCCTGAGTGACAATCATCCTCTGATGAGGAGGACGCACAGGAGAGACAGGGAAAAGCAGTAATGGATGATGATAACATGGTAATGGAGGTGAGACATGTTGAGTGATGTGCAAAGGAGGCAAGAGGCAACCTCATTATGACACACTTTTAGCTCCCCTGATGTCCATTCACTGAGGATCCAATAAAGACTCACTGTCATGCATGTAGTCAGTCGCCTCCTTTGCACATGTGTTCCCTGAATGCTGACAAGTTGCAATGCACACTAGTGCCCATGGGAGAGCATATGTTAATAAGATCTGCAGTCACATTGCCATGATAATGAGAGCTGTGGTCACATTCGTACTGCACTGAGGGGTAGGGTGGAAGTCAGAAGCACACAATTAAGGCATTATGGAACATGGGTTTCATACAATAATGGCTAATGATTAACACGAAAGAGCATTTAATTAAATTCCAAAGTACATTATTGCAACACCCATGAATTCCCAAGTGTGGTTAGGTGCTTTTCCTAATGTGTTTGCAGCTGTTGCTATGCAGTGTGACCCCTGCACTAGCAGCTGTGTTGGAGACAGGCTGCTGATCAGGACGCCCCTTGGCCTGAGATGACTTAGGCGGCCGTCCACAATGTGCCTGAGGCCTGGAGGGCCCTGGCTGCCTAAGGGTTTCGGGCACTGGTGCAGGACTCTCAGGCGTTGCGGCTGCTGGAGCTGGGCCCACTGGCAGAAGGGCTGAGGAGCTATTATCCACACTCAGAGCACCCAGATGTGAAGGGGGCAGCCTCTCCTTCTCCCTTTCAAGACTTGCTAGATCCTCCCTGCTCACCAGAGAAGGACAAGGAGTGGGAGAAGTTTCCAGGCTCCTGATCCTTCTCTTGCCTTGCCACTGCTGAGTTGAGCTCATGGCCAAGAGGATGGTGTGCAGGTCCTCATGCATCTGTGGGATGTGACGCTCCAAGAGGGTCACCAATCTCCCGATGGAGCAAGCCATGCGCTTGTATGCCTGGGACATGTCAGCACTCATGCCATAGAGGGATTCCTCCAACATCCGCTTATCGCTGCGTATGGCCTCTGGCATCTCCGCCAGATGTTGCTTTACCTCTCTCTGCAACTCCAACATGTCGACACCAGAAGCTCATCATCAGCCTGGGGCGCAGCATGGGCCCGGCCACCCACAGTCCTCTGACTATCAGAGGCCTCAGCTGTCTTAGTCTCAGCCAGCTGCTCAGGCGCATGTGCAGTGCTCTCACCAGCTTGTGTCCATGATTCTAATATGATCGATTACCCACTGAGGTGAAAGTATCTGCACTGGTGGAAGGTGCAGGAGAGTCATGGGACGGTGCATTCTCTGAGTGCTCCTCCTCCTCAGAAGTTGAAGGATGTCCCTCTGTGGCTGCAGTTACCTGCGAACATTGTCCTGTACGAGGGAACAGAGACATGTGTGGGTTAGGCTGCACATATCTCGTTATGGGAAAAATCCCTGAGGTGGTTCTCTATCATTCATGAATTTTTCGATGAACAGCAATAATCACTGTCTTGCTCAGGGACTTCAGTCTCCCATCAGATATAGTGTCTTCTCCCTGACCAGGTATAAAGCCTCTTCCTTGGCCTGGCTTAGAGAACAAATATCTGGGACCCTCCACCAGTCCTGGCCATCTCCCTCCTGTTATGGGCCCTCTTCTCCTGCAATAGGAAGGATGGAGAAATTACAAATTTGCCTAAGTATCACTATGATAGTTCTGCTATTATGGGCCCTTGTGCCCAAATAGGGGATCCAATATATCTCATGATGACACACGCCATCATGGGATTTACTGGGGTGGCGTGTAGCCCAGATACTGCCATGCATCTGTCATCGTGAGGTTATCACCTCTCTATCATCACGCTGGCAGAGGTACCCTCACCATGCTGCACATGCTGTAGTCACAAGCAAACCCCAGTAAAGAGCACTGGAATGTAGCACTCACCTTGGCTTAATGCAGGAGGTCATTGACCCTCTTCCTGCACTGGACCCAGTTGTGTGGATGACCCTACGAATGTCGACCTCTGCGATTTCCACCCAGGCTTGCTTCGACAGGCGGGAAGACCTCTTCTTGCCATTGGTACAGAAGAGAACCTCTCGCCTTTTCCTTGCAGCCTGGGGGAGAAACAGCAGGGAGGCATCAATGAAGCATGGGGCCACCTTTGGTCTACCCTCTGCCATCCTGTCCACTCTTTCTGGGGGGTGTTGTGTGATGTAGGAAACAGTGCTGTGATTTTTTATGCCTCATAGTAAACTGACCTTCTATAGACTGAAAGGCAGGAGTGATTGCAGAGTCAAATAAGCAGACAAAGGACAGGCTTTCTCTTAGTTAAAAAATAATCTATCTTTTTTACAAAATTCAATGACAAAACTTTGTCATTACCTGTGGTATAATCCTATCTATCACGAAATGGTCCCATTCCCATCTCAGCCTTCCCTTTTTTATTGGTGTGTCTGTAAAATATTTTAATATTTTTTTTTGTGTTCCTTGATAATTGAATTTCATAGTTCCTCTTTGCATTCCTAATACTTTTTTGACTTCTCTCCTAATCTCTTTGTACTTTCTCATATCATGCACTCCTCAGATATCTATGCCTTTTCCCTAATCCCCAATTGTTCCCTTATGCAACAAATTACAGGAGGACATTAATAAACCTGCAAAATGGACAATAATTGGAAAATGAAGTTCAACACAGATAAATGTGAGGCAGCACATTTTGGCAGGAAGAAGAGGGTGGTTACTTATTACTTGGAAATTGTCGATGGTAGACACTGCTGCTGCCGTGCGCCAGCAATGGAGGGAATGAATGTTGAAGATGGTTGATCTGGTGCCGATCAAGCGGGCTGCTTTGTCTTGGATGGTGTTGAGCTTCTTGAATGTTGTTGGAGGCGCACTCATCCAGGCAAATGGAAAGCATTCCGTCACACTCCTGACTTGTGCCTTGTTGATGGTGGACAGGCTTTGGAGAGTCAGGAGGTGAGTTACTTGCACAGAATTCCCAGACTTTGTCCTGCTCTTAGAGCCACAGTATTTATATGACTGGTCCAGTTAAGTTTCTGGTCAATGGTAACCCCCAGAATGTTGATGGTGGGGGATTCAGAGATGGTAATGTCATTGAATGTCATGGGAATGTGAAGCGACAAGACATTGTGGTGATTTTCATTGAATAATTTAGATGCTAAAGAGGTAAAGAGATGGCCAAACTATAATGTGGGTTAGGCCTATATTTCACGCAAGTGGCCATTTTGGTAAAGAAATTGAAGCCTGCGCTAGCAACAGCTGCCCAGAGGCTTGTTAAACAGATGATTTAAAATGCTTGCTAGTGCTCATTAAGGAGGCTGCAATGGCATTTTTGTGGATAGCGCTTCAACTAAAGCCCTCTACTAACAGTGACCAACTGTTTGGGAATTACACAGCATCGATGTGTATTTCAAGCACTACTTAAAGTGATACTCACCACTTAAAAGAATACTCACCACCGCATAGTCATTGCTGCCGCTGCGGTGAAGAGGACCCCTGAACCACATCAGCTGACTTTCTGGGATGCATTTATAAGATATCACCAACGTCAAGCAACATTTACCCTCGAAGTTCTCTGAGCTCATCACCTAAAAAGAATAAGTCTTGTGCAACTTCATCCTATAGGAGCTATCAGGAGAAAGGGCATGCTTGGTTATGGGCGAGGAGACCCCTTAGTCGGGATGAGAAATGGGAGGAGGGCATGAGGCTAGGAAGAACAGTACCAGCTGCTGTAAGAGAGAGGGACAGGAGGGCAAGGAGGGTGAGGTGGAACCTTTCTCCTCTGTGGGAACAGGACATCCTTTCTCCTCTGGACCTCCAGTGCCATGTTTGAGAACCTGTGCACCCTCTCCATCAGTCCCTGAGCCATCCTGCTGTGTGTCAGCCAGCACAGTCCACACTCTCAGTGGAAGTGTGAGCGAGGAGCCCATTATGTACTGCTACACAAAAATTGTGTCTAATTAGTGCTTGAGTGCTAAATCTGCAGGGAGCTTGTTAGCACCTGAAGGCAAATTCAAATTATAGAAATCATTAATTGGGACCAAAATTGTGTGCTAATTCTGAATATTCAAACATGTCTTATTAGCAATGCGCCCATTTCATGCCTGTTTTCATCCATTGGCCAAAATATCCCCCATTGTATTGTGCACTGTTATGTATATAGTGCACTTTAATATTAAGCAGACCAACCCTACTGACTGTGGCATCTGTAATTTTCATCTTCAATGTCACATTATGTTGTGGCATATATTGGCCAATTTAAATGTGATCGCAGAAATATGATCACACATGATTGCGAAATATAAATAAAATGCTATTTTAAATTCAGTGTAATATTATAAATATAACATTTTAGTTTTTTTAGAAAAGATTAGGCTGTGAGGCGATCTGATAGAAGCCTTAAAACTATGAAAGGGATTGATTAAATAGCTGTAGAGAAGATGTTTCCACTTGTGGTTGAGTCTAAAACTGGGGCCATAAATATAAGATAGCCACTAATAAGTGCAATAGGGAATTCAGGAGAAACCTCGTTACCCGTAAATTGGTTAGAATGTGGTACTCGCTAACACAGGGAGTAGTTGGGGTACATTAAAAAGCATAGGTATACAACTGCAGTGTGTGGACAACTTAGAGACCTTTAATTAGCTTCTAAACCGTAGAATGAACACTGTTTTTGGAGGAATTGCTCTTGCATTATGGAATTTAGATAGCAGCAATGAAACTAGCTTGTAATCAGTGATGCTTCTTTCAATAGACTTGATTGAAATCAATTCAGATACACTAAGCCTTGGATAGGAAAATGTGTGTCCTGGGGCTGGGTGAGTTAGTTCTGCTTGCCCTGTTTTCCTGGTTTTCTCTTTATTCTCTCTTCTTTCACACTCATCCTCTCTCAATCATTTTTAAAAGCCTTCATTTTACTTTTTGTTCCACCCTATCTAACCTAGTCAACCATTTCTGATCTTTCTTTCCTCAGAAGAAAATTTTAATGCCTTTTTCTGAATATCTCTGAGTTATAGGGCTGAATTATAGGGCCGATCTCGGTGGCGAGCTTCAAAAATGCCGGGGAGTACGTGTGGGATTTGCTCTGAAGAGCCGCCGCGATATTAAACACAGCGGCTCATTTACATGGCCGGGCCCCCCCCCCCCCAATAACGTGGACGGGGAGGGCGGTCCGCCTCGGCAACATTGTCCAGTGCCACTGTGCATTCGCTGGTGCCATTTTTAAAGATCTTCAAGCCCGTACATTACATTTAAAGTGTTAAAGGCACATTGCTTTTAAGTTTATTACAAATTATTAAATTAATGTTCCCAGCCTATCTCCCACCTCCCCAATAAACTTATATTTTCATCCTTTGCCCTCTCCCTGTCAAAATACACGCCTTGTGTACCTGACCTTCCCCCGCCGCAAAGGTCAGAAACCTTTAACTTTACCCCTTCCCATCACCCCCTACATCTATCACGTAAATTTGACCTCAGTCCCCCTCTCCCACACTGATATATTTACCTCCACCCCCTACCTACCAGTGTTCCGCCATACTTCACTGGTCAGAGATTGGACAGCGCGTGAGTGCTGGCCACAGACCGTAATATCAGACCGGGACGGCTGGCAGACGAGGTAAGTAATTAAATATGTTAACATATTTAAATGGCTGTCCAGTTGCTGAGTGGTGGGGGGGCTGCCATGAGGTCTCGCCATCGCCGCTAATATGGGGTGGGGCCTTCCTGTCTTCCAAATTAATTGCAGGCCTCTTCCGAAGGCATTTTCCGGGCCCCCCCACCATGACCTCCGATGTCAGGGGTCAGTAAAATTCAGCCCATCAGGTTCCGGCTTCAAATCCCACTCCAGGACTTGAGCACAAAAATCAAGGCTGACATTCTATTGCATTACTGAGGGGGCACTGCACTGTTGGAGGTGCTGTCTTTCAGATGAGACTTTAAACCGAAATCCCCTCTGCCTGCTCAGGTTGATGTTAAAGATCCCATGGCACTATTTCAAAGAAGAGCAGGGGAGATATCCCTGGTGTCCTGGCCAATATTTATATCTCAATCAACATCACAAAAAATAAATTATCTGGTCATTATCACATTGCTGTTTGTGGGAGTTTGCTGTGTACATACAGTGACAACACTTCAAAAAGTTCTTCATTGTAAAATGCTTTGAGATGTCTGGTGGTTTTGAAAGTCGCTATGTAAAGGCTAGTCTTTCTTTCTGCTACTTCTTCTTCCTGGATTTCCACCATTTATCTGAAAGAGCAGTTTTCAGCAAAATGAGGACACAGTCGTTGAAAAATAATGAGGTAAAACCAGATCTGATTGTGACATAATTTTATTTTAGTTTTATTTTAGGGTGGCACAGTGGCGCAGTGGTTAGCACCGCAGCCTCACAGCTCCAGCGACCCGGGTTCAATTCTGGGTACTGCCTGTGTGGAGTTTGCAAGTTCTCCCTGTGTCTGCGTGGGTTTCCTCCGGGTGCTCATGTTTCCTCCCACACGCCAAAAAGACTTGCAGGTTGATAGGTGAATTGGCCATTATAAATTGCCCCTAGTATAGGTAGGTGGTAGGGAAATATAGGGACAGGTGGGGATGTGGTAGGAACATGGGATTAGTGTAGCATTAGTATAAATGGGTGGTTGATGGTCGGCACAGACTCGGTGGGCCGAAGGGCCTGTTTCAGTGCTGTATCTCTAAACTAAACTAAACTATTCCCACTAAACTACTGATCATCCAGCTTCCCTTCCTGGCCCCCATGTTAGCTGATATTGTTAACTGTTCTCTGTCTTCAAGTACTATCCCCCTTTCTCCTTTAAATCTGCCGTCTTCACCCCTCTCGAAAAACCAACCCTTGACTCCATCGTCCTTGCAAACTACCATCCCATCTCCAACCTCCCTTTCCTCTTCAAAGTCCTTGAACATGTTGTCACCTCCAAAATCTGTGTGCATCTTTTCTAGAACTTCATGTTTGAGTCCCTCTAATCAGGCTTTTACTCCTGCCCAGTACCGCAATGGCTCTTAATAAATCACAAATAACATCCTATCTGACTGTGACAAAGATAAACTTTCCCTCCTCCTCCTTCTCCACCTGTCTGCAGCCTTTGGCTTGGCTGGCAACACCATCCTCCTCCGACACCTCGCCACTCTCAAACAACTGGGTGGGCCTTCACTCACCTGGTTCCATTCTTTTCTATTGAATCATAGCCAGACTATGAATTGCAATGCCTTCTCTTTCCACTACTGTACTATTGCATCTGGTGTCCTCAGGGATCTAATCTTGGCTTTCCCCCACCACTGCTGTGATTGAGAAACTGTCTCCTGCTGAGCCTGTGACTGGCGACTGGTTGTACTGGTTTTTCTGCTTCAGCCTAGTTCTGTCAGCTGCATGAGGGGTCTCAGGGAGCCCTTGGTCGGAATTTTACACTGGGCGGACGGGAGCCGGACTCCGACGTAAATGTCGGTGCCGAACCTGCTTCCGCCCAGCCTGGGGGTCAGTCCCGTATTTCACGGATCCCCAGGCTTTAATTGGTCCAAGGCAGGACTTCCACCCACTTGAGGAAGGAGGTCCCGCCTCAGTGAGCGGGAGCGGTGGCCACTGCTGGGACTGCAGCCCAGCCGACCAAGTTGGATACCAAGGAGCCAGGACTGAAGGTAAGTTTGGGTTGCCTCACCAGGTGAATTGGTCATGGCCTGGTGAGGCTAGGGTGGTCGCTTGGGGGGAAGGGGGGGGCTGATTGCCGTTAAGTGGCCACTTAAGGGTCTTGATTGGCCTCAAGCAGGCAGGCCGCTTCTCACCCCCCGCCCCCCCCCCGCTGGACCTCCATAAACTTAGAATCGGGGTGGTTAGGCCTCCTGGAGCCTGCCGCTCAATTTTACGCCATCCCCACGCCACCATCCGACCCGCTGGAGTGGCGTAAAATTCCATCCCTTGTCACAGGAGCCCTTGGAGCAGACTTTCAACTACTCCTTCAAGAACATCCTGATGCAGATCCACATGGCCTAAATCTGGGTTTGTGTGTGTATTAGTCCTCATCCATTCAGCGGAGCCTGGTCTCCAATCGTCTAGGCCATCCCTGCCATTGGACAAAGATCTTGCTTCGTTCGGACCGTGTGGTAGTCGGTGTGCAATGGTCACCCCATGTTAAAAGAACCCACATGCAGGCATCTTCCACCCCCTCAAAATGAACTTCAGAACTTGGAATATCAGGATTGGACTGTTCGGTCACCTAAGGACACACAACCCTGGAGTGGAAGAAAGCCATCCTCGTTCCCGAGGGACTGCCTAAAAAGTACCTTGGCCTCCTTCTTTTCTCTTCTACATGTTGCTCCTTGGCGACATTATCTGAAAACACAGCATTAGTTTTCCCATGTATGCTGGCGACATGCAGCTCTATCTCACCACCACCTCTCTCAACTCCTCCATTGTTGTTAAATTAGCAAACTGCTTGCCTGACATCCAGTACTGGATAAGCAAAAATTTCCTCCGGTTAGTTATTGTGACGGCCACACTACAAACTTCATTCTGAAACCATCACTAAACCCACCTATTTCCACCTGCAAAACATCACTTAACTCCTTATCTGACTCAGCTCATCTGCTGCTGACACCCTCATCCATGCCTTTGGTACCTCTAGACTTGACTATTCATAAGCACCTCTGACTGGCCTCCCATTTCTACCTTCCATAAACTTGAAGTCATCCAAAACTTTGGATGTGTCCTTACTTGCACCAAGTCCAGTTCACTCATCACCCCTGTGCTTGCTGACCTACATTGGCTTCAAGTCAAGCAGCACCATGATTTTAAAATTCTCATCCTTGTTTTCAAATCTCTCCATGGCCTCATCCCTCCCTAACTCTGTAACCTGCTCCACCCTAACAACCCTTTGAAATACCTGCGCATATATAATTCTGACCACTTTAGAATTCCCAGTTTTAATTGCTCTACTATTGGGGGGGGTGGAATTCCTTCAGCTGCCAAGGCCTTAAGCTCTAGAATTCCCTCTCTCAAGCTCTCTGCCTCTCTACCTCACTTTCCTTCTTTAAGATGCTCCTCAAAGCCTACCACTTTGATCAAGCATTTGGCCATCTGTCCTAATATCACCTTAAGTGCTTTTGTTTCAAATTTTGCTTCATAATACTCCTGTGAAGTACCTTGAGATGTTTTATTATATAAAAACAAGTTTTTGTTGTTGTTGAAAAGTATCATCCATGTGGTGATACCACAGGTATGGTACCAGGGCCATAAGGGTTAAATTATGAAGGCAAGAGGCGTAGACCAGGCTTGCTTATAGAAGATTAAGGTTTGATCTGAGGTGTTTAAGATGATTAAATGAGTTGATAGGGTAGATTGAAACTATTTCCTCCGGTGGAGGCGGATAGAAGAAAGGGACATAACCTTATAATTGGATCTGGGCAGTTCAGGGCCGATGAGAGGAAACACCTCTTCACATGGTGGGTAATGGATATCTGGACTCTCACCCCCAAAAAGCTATTGAGACCAGGGATCGTGGCGTGGAGGCCTGGAAAGTGCCTCCAGGAGAGGCCCGCCATGGGCCTCGACGCCGGGAAGGACCAGCCCCATAATGTGGGCAGCGGCAAGGCCTCATGGCAGCCTTCCCGCTGCTCGGCGACAACAGCCAAATTTACATCTTTATAAAAATGCAAATTACTGAATTCAATACTTACCCATTCCCGCCGCCCATTCTGTTGCCATATTGCAACTGGCGGTTGGCACTCCCACGCCGTCAGATCTCCGTGCGTTGATGTAAGACGGAACACTGGTGGGGGAGGGGGGAACAGGTAAGTTTTTCAGTGTGCGGGGGGAGCGGGTTAAAATTAATTTCATTGGTTAAGCGGGTTGTGGGAAAGGTTAAAGATGAAAGTTTGTAAACTTTGGAGGGGGGGAATGGTCAGATGCACAGGAGGGGAAAAGGCAAGGAATGAACTGTTTGGTCATTGGAGGGATGGGAGAGGGGCTTGAAACATTTATTCAATTTGTTTGAATAAATTCTAAGTGACTGTTTCTTTAAAAATTCCAATTAGATGTCAGGGCTTGAAGCCCTTTAAAAATATCGTCGGCGCCTGCGCAGTTGTGCTGGACACTGTTGCCGGGGACAGGCCGCCTGCCCCCTCCACGTTATCGGGGGGAGCAGGGGCGGTCTGCCCCGGCCATGTTTTATATCGCAGCAGTTCCGCGGAGTAAAGCCCACACATGCGGGTCACCAGGGGCAACATAAAATTCAGCCCAGAAGTCAATTAAAAACTTCAGAACTGAGCTTATTTGATTTTTGTTAGGCAAGGGTATTGAGGGTTACAGAATCAAGGCGTATAGATGGAGTTAAGGTACAGATCAGCCATGAATTGAATGGCAGAGCTGGTTAGAGGGGCTGAATGGCCTACTCCTGTGATATTGACCATTATTTATGGAAAACAAATCACCATGAGGCCATTGACATAACTTGCTCATGTCTACATTATTTGAGAGTTATGTAGCTCACACCAGCTTGTCGTTTATTTTCTAGTGATCACTACTTTTGTTGTGTTGACTTATATAAAAAAAAACACTTCAGGGTCTGATACCGTACAAAAAACAGGCAAAGTATTCCATCACTACATTCAGCCATTAAAGAGATATAGGGCCCAATTTTAGCTCTGTCTAAGTGATTGGGGTTAGAGTGAGTTAAAATCTCGTCCATAATGTTGATCCATGATCAAATGAAACAGAATGACAAAAATGCACGATGAATAATACATCGAGAGCTTAGCATAAGAACTCACCTTCATCTCATCCCTTAAATAAAACAATCTCAGCCTCATTCAATCTTGGGAAATCTTGTTCAAGTTTGTAAATATTTTGTATTGTAAAGGATGGTGTAAAGAAGGCTATGGGTTTCTGAGTATTAAAGTGATGCAACCCAACTAACTATGGGCTTTTTGGCTAATAATTTTGAATTTACCTTTCTTCTCTGATCATACATATTCGCACTTGTAATATGGATTAGTATTTCCTGGTAAGAACATTGGCGCAGTATTGATTTAGCTTCTAACCCATAAATCAAAAGACTTCACAGCAGGAAAGTTTCTTCTTTCAGTCAATCCTTCATTAGTCACTGTCATGTTCTTTCAGTAGAAAATGCTTGTTGAGCAATAATGTTGTTAGCTGCACAACCCAACCCTGTCTGCACCTTACTGAGTGCTACTGAGAGGCCGTTACAGCAAGGTCATCTCAGTGCAGTTTGTTCTCAGGAAGACAAAATGGATGTACCTTACAAGTGCCATATCGAAAGGACTGTTATCATGTCTTTAGCACCAGGTAGGCACTATCCATTAGAACATAGGAATGGGAGTAGGCCATTTAGTCATTCCAGCCTGTTCCACCATTCAGTTAGATTATGGCTGATCTGTACCTCAACTCCATTTTCCTACCTTAACTTCATACCACTTGATACCCTTGACCTAAGCAAAATCTATCGATCTGAGTCATGAAAGCTCCAACTGTGCCAGTACTCAGATCATTTGGAGGGAGAGGAAATCCAGATTTCTACGACCCTTTCAGTGAAAAAGTGCTTTGATATACCTCCTAAATGGGCTGGCTCTGCTTTTAAAATTATATTCCCATTGTCCAGATTCACCCAACAAAGGAAATAGTTTCTCTCTATCTGCCCTATTCAATCCTTTTAACACTTTAACCACCTCGATCAGATCAACCATCAATCTTCTTTACTGAAGGGATCTTCTGTCCGACACCCCCTTCATAAAGACAGGTGGAAGTAGGTTAAGTTTAAATCCTGGACTTGAAGCTAGCTCAGCCACATGTGTCTTGATTTTTCTGGGGTGGGGCAGGCAGGATCGGGGATAGCAGGAAGGTGCAGGGAGCCTGATAAAAGTATGGAAAGAAAAATGATTTTATTTTTAGAAATAAGACCAGAAAATTCCAGAAAATAAAGAACAGTGGGTTAGCCATCTGCAAGTAATAAATATTGACATTTTGGATCTGGAGACTGAAGGATAAAAAGACATTTGAACAAGGTGAAGAGATGGGAAAGGACATAAGCGACCAATCTTAGAGAAGGAATAAATGGATTGAATGATCTATGAACTGTTTACCAGCCCTGCTTGATGTATCCCTTACTTTCTCTTGATTTTTTTCTGATTATATTTAACCAAAGTCTTTGCTTAGCTTTGAGTTTTCTGTTCATTTATATTTCAGATTTTTCAATTTTCTCTTTTGATTTTCTTGTATTTCTGGATCTGTTAAGCAGATGTGTCTGGGTACATGCATATTATTCCGGATAACATCATGATTATCTCAAACCATTTAATACCCCTTTTTCAGAGAACTGCCTAGCAATTTCAGGACAATTTAGATTAAATGCAAACTTAACTTGACAAGATCACATTATTCTGAAAAGAAATGATTTTATTGTTGGTATTAATCTTCTTATAATTTCTAACTCTGACCACTATCATAAAGAAAGAAAGACTTGCATTTATATAGCTCCTTTCATGACCCCAGGATGTCCAAAAGCGCTTTACACCGAATAAAACAATAAAGTATTTTTGTACCATTTTTGTCATAATGTAGGAAACACTGCAGCCAACCTGCTCAAAGCAAATTCCCACAAAAATGAAAGTGACTGACTTTATTTTAACTGCAGCCCAACACACGCAACTACCCCCCGTCACCTGCCCGGGTCTGCTTTCTGTCAGGTGGGAGACAGTTAAAATGGGGTCAATGGGATGAAATTCATCTCTCTCTGCCTGATATCTCTGCCAAAGGGTAAGCAACTTACTTTTAAAAACATACTGGATTATTTAAATGCAATTGGTAGTGAAAATAGATAAAGAATTAGCCATTGTTGATAATCGCCCTGCTTGGCACTGTAAATGGATAATCTCACTCAGAGATACTATAAGGATAATTAACTAAGCATTAAAAGTTAGACACCAATGAAGCTATGTGTGCTTTTCTAAGGCTGGAGGTGAGGTAGGTTCTTACACTGAGGAACTCTTGGGCTTCCCTTTTGCTTGGTTATCATGTATAGAGCAATTGCCGCTCCCCCACGCCCACTTCCAATCATGCTCAATAAGCCATTAGTTTACTAACCTGTGTTATGATATCAGGCCTTCCATTGCTTACAACTTGAGACTATCATGGTACTCCCTGTGATCAAACTGTTTTTATATTTGGATGGCAAAATGCTCCATATGTTACTGCAACTTTTTCACTTTTTAAAGTGATGTTGATTGAGGGATACAGAGCAGTGGGATCTTTTACATCCACCTGAGACAACAGACGGGACCTTGACATAATGTCTCATCTGAAAGGTGACAACTCCAACAGTGCAACACTCTCTCATGACATCACTGCAGGAGTTCCTCAGGGTACTGTCCTCGGCCCAACCATCTTCAGCTGCTTCATCAATGACCTTCCCTCCATCATAAGGTCAGAAGTGGGGATGTTCGCTGATGCTCAGCACCATTCCAGACTCCTCAAATACTGAAGCATCCCTGAATACTGAAGTCTGTGTCTATTTGCAGCAAGACCCGGACAACATCCAGGCTTGGGCTGATAAGTGGCAAGTAACATTCGCACCACATAAGTCGGAGGCAATAATGATCTCCAACAAGAGAGAATATAATCATCTCCCCTTGATGTTTAATGGCATTACCATCACTGAATCCCCCACTATAAACATCCTGGTGGTTACCATTGACCAACCATATAAATACTATGGCTACTAGAACACATCAGAGGCTGGGAATTCTGAGGCGAGTAACTCACCTCCTGATTCCCCAGTGCCTGTCCAACATCTACAAGGAACAAGTCAATAGTGTGATTGAATATTCTCCACTTGCCTGAATGGGTGCAGCTCCAACAACACTCAAGAAGCTCGACACCATCCAGGACAAAGCAGCCCGCTTGATTGGCACTCCATCCATCACCCTCAACATTCACTCCCTTCACTACTGATGCACAGTGGCAGCAGTGTGTACATCTACAAGATGCACTGCAACAACTCACCAAGGCTTCTTCGACAGCACCTTCCAAACCCACAACCTCTACCACCTAGAAGGACAAAGGTAGCAAATGCATGGGAACACCACCACCTGAAAATTCCCCTCCAAGCCACACACCATCCTGACTTGGAACTATATCGCCATTCCTTCACTATCACCAGGTCAAAATCCTGGAACTCCCTTCCTAATGGCACTGTGGATGTACTTACACCCCAAGGACTGCAGCAGTTCAAGAAGGCAGCTCACCACCACCTTCTCAAGGACAATTAGGGATGGGCAATAAATGCTGGCCTAGCCAGCGACACCCACAACCCATGAACGAATAAAAACCAAAGATAATCAATAGTTCATAGGACTAATGTACATTGTGGTCATGTCTGCACCTTGATAAAAATCCCCCACAGTTGTAAATGTTTAAATGTACAACGGACAAGAGTTCGAACATCACTGTACGAATGTGTAGCTCTTATACCTCTAGACAGGTTTTTGTGCTGCTTATTGTTCACAAAAATGAAGCAACCCATGCCAGCCTGTGGCAGGACTTGAATATTATCCAGGTTTAGAGTCATACTCATAGAGTCATAGAGTCACACAGCATAGAAACAGGCCCTTCGGCCCACCGTGTCCATGCCAAACATAATGCCTATCTATACTAATCCCACCTGCCTGCATTAATTCCATATCCCTCTATGCCTTGCTCATTCAAGTACCTGTCCAGATGCCTCTTAAATGTCACTACTGTTCCTGCCTCCACCACCTCCTCTGGCAGCTCATTCCAGATACCCACTATTCTTTGTGTGAAAAATTTAACCCTTTGATCCCCTTTAAACCTCCTCCTTCTCACCTTAAATCTATGCCCTCTAGTTTTAGTCACCCCTACCACGGGAAACAGATTCTGGCTATCTACCCTATCTATGCCTCTCATAATTTTATATACTTCTATCATATCCCCTCTCAGCCTTCTTCGCTCCAGGGAAAACAGAACCAGCCTATCCAATCTCTCTTTATAACTCAAGCCCTCCAAACCAGGCAACATCCTTGTGAATCTTTTCTGCACCCTCTCTAGCTTAATCACATTTTTCCTGTAGTGCGGCGACCAGAACTGCACACAGTACTCCAAATGCGGCCTAACCAACGTTATGTACAATTGTAACATGACGTCCCAACTCTTGTACTCAATGCCTCGGCCGATGAAGGCAAGCATGCCATACGCCTTCTTCACCACCCTGTCTACTTGTGTTGCCACTTTCAGGGAACTATGTACTTGCACCCCAAGGTCTCTCTGCTCAACAACACTCTCCAGGGCCCTGCCATTCACTGTATATGTCCTGCCCTGGTTTAACTTCCCAAAATGCATCACTTCACACTTGTCTGCGTTAAATTTCATTTGCCAATCCCTTGCCCACTTTCCCAGTTGATCAATATCCTGTTGTACCCTTAGACAATCTTCTCCACTGTCCACTGTACTGCCAATTTTGGTGTCATCTGCAAACTTACTAATCATGCCCCCTACATTCACATCCAAGTGCAACAACAGAGGGCCCAGCACTGATGCCTGCGGCACACCACTGGTCACCGGCCTCCAATCTGAAAAACAACCTTCCATGACCACCCTCTGCTTCGTATCACCAAGCCGATTTTGTATCCAATTGGCTAGCTTACCCTGAATCCCATGTGTTTGAACCTTCCGGACCAGCCTACCATGCGGGACCTTGTCAAAAGCATTGCTAAAGTCCATGTAGACAACGCCCACCGCCCTGCCCTCGTCAATCCTCTTGGTCACCTCCAGGTTTGGCTTGACAAGTGTCAGGTTAACATTTCCACTATATAACAGTCAGTTAATGACCATCTTGAATGAGAAAAAGCCCAACTCTTTTCTCTGACATTCAGAGGCATCACCACGATGGAGACTTCCACTGGCAATATCCTGAGGGTTACCATTGACCAGATGTTTAACTGGATCCACCATCACAAACACTATGGCTATAACAGCAGGGCTGAGGCTGGACACTCTGTGATGAGTAGCTCATCTACTAATCCTTTAAAGCCTCTCTGCCAGCTTTAATGAGTGTGATGGAATACTCACAATACACCACGATATGTGTAGGAGTAACAACACTCATGAAGCTCAACACCACTTAATCGTCCCCCCTACATCTGGTCTCAATATCTATCCCCTCCATCACTAGTGTATAGTGGCTATAGAATGTACAATCTACAGGATGCAATGCAGCAACACACCAAGGTTTTCTTCGCAACACTTCTCAGCACCATAACCTTTAGTACCCAGATGGAAAAGAGTAGTAATGTCATGAGAATATCATCGCCCCTAAGTTCTCCTCCATCTCACATATCCTTTGGACATATATTATTCCTTCATCATCACTGGGTCAATATCCTGGAATTCCGCACCCAGCACCATTGCGGGAGGACCATCACGCTTATGATCTGCAGCAGTTGAAGAAGGCTCACCACCACTTTCTCAAAGCACCTATGGTTGGGCAATAAAGCCTGCCTGAAAAAAATAAAACAAATTCAAGTGATACAAGCTGTTATAGTCAGGTGGGAGCTGATGTGGGTGACTTTCACTTTTCACCTCTCAACTGGCCACAGATGGTGTTTTAAAAGTAGTCTTTTAGGCCCTGAGTGTTTTAAGGGTGAAATAAATAAACAAACAACCGGTTTTCTTGTAGGTTAAAGAAGAAAGATAAATCTTTATTTTACACTGTAACCGAAAATTGTTCACGACCTCACCCACTTTTGCATTCACACACACACACACACACACACACACACATGAGAAAAGACAGAGAGAATAGAGTGGTAGCCCACAAATAAAGTTTGTTGTTTTAAGAAAACTTGTAAAAGCCTTTTGTGAGGAAATCTTCAATGGTGCAGACCTAAAAGTTTGTTGTCTTGAAAAGGTTAAGTGTTGCAGACTCCTTGTGGCTAAACCTTAATCTGAAGTTGATGGGGGAAAATCCTGGTTCACTTTTGGAGATGGAGAGTTCAAAATTCACCTTGCAATTTCTCTGCTGCAGTAGTAAAAAAGATATTGTCAACAGGACTCCTGCTTAGCTGGAACTGTCTCACAGTTGTTCTGTCTGGAAAATACCTTCTCTGGCTGTTCTGCCCCAGAGAGATAACTTTTAAGGTAGAAACTTGTCAGGTTGGGGTGTTGGTCAGGTGACAAAGGGCTCTCTCCCATGGGGTGATTCATCCAATGTTCCAGGATGTGGGAACCATTGTTCCATGATGGTATCTGAATATGGTCCATTTTGATAAATAAGTGCTCCTTACACCCATTGTGGTGACCTTGGCCACAGAGACAGGCTGTCTGCAAAAAGTATTTGATAATTCATTCTTATAGATAAAAGTTATCAAGATGTAATGGGCTCCTTTCAATTTCAATGAGTAACATTAGATCCAAGGAAGAGGTATATAAATTCACCAGAAAAAAACAACAGACCTGAGGATTGGGAGCAATTTAGAATTCGGTAAAGGAGGACCAAGGGATTGATTAAGAAGGGGAAAATAGAGTACGAGAGCAAGCTTTTGGGAACATAACAACTGACTGTAAAAGTTTCTCTAGGTATGTGAAGAGAAAAAGATTAGTGAAGACAAATGTAGGTCCCTTACAGTCAGAAACAGGGGAATTTATTATGGGGAACAAAGAAATGACTGACCAACTAAATGCATACTTTAGTTCTGTCTTCACAAAGGAGGACACAAATATCATACCAGAAATGTTGGGAAACACAGGGCTTAGCGAAAGAGAAGAACTGAAGGAAATCAGTATTAGTAGAGAAATGGTGTTGGGGAAATTGATGGGATTGAAGGCCGATAAATCCCCAGGACCTGATGGTCTGCATCCCAGAGTACTTAAGGAAGTGGCCCTAAAAATAGTGGATGCATTGGTGGTCATCTTCCAAGATTCTATAGACTCTGGAACAGTTCCTACAGATTGGAGGGTAGCTAATGTAACCCCACTATTTAAAAAGGGAGGTAGAGAGAAAGCAGGGAATTATAGACCAGTCAGCCTGACGTCGGTAGTGGAGAAGATTCTAGAGTCCATTATCAAAGATTTTTTAGCAGAGCACTTGGAGAACAGTGGTAGAATTGGGCAGACTCAGCGGGGATTTACAAAAGGGAAATCATGCTTGACAAATCTACTAGACTTCTTCGAGGATGTAACTAGTAGAGTTGATGAGGGGGAGCCAGTGGATGTGGTTTATTTGGACTTTCAGAAGGCTTTCGACAAAGTCCCACATAAGAGATTAGCGTGTAAAATTAAAGCGCATGGGATTGGGGGTGGTGAATTGTGATGGATAGAAAATTGGTTGGCAGACAGGAAACAAAGAGTAGGGATAAATGGGTCTTTTTCCGAATGGCAGGCAGTGACTAGTGGGGTACTGCAGGGATCAGTGCTAGGACCCCAGCTATTCACAATATATATTAATGATTTAGATAAGGGAACTACATGTAATATCTCCAAATTTGCAGATGACACAAAATTGTGTGGGAGGGTGAGTTGTGAGGAGGATGCAGAGAGGCTTCAGGGTGATTTGGACAAGTTGAGTGTGTGGGCGAGTGTGTGGGCTAATCCATGGCAGATGCAGTATGCTGTGGATAAATGTGAGGTTATCCACTTTGGTAGCAAAAACAGGAAGGCAGATTATTATCTGAACGGCTATAAACTGAGAGAGGGGAATATGCAATGAGACCTGGGTGTTCTCCTACACCAGTCACTGAAGGTAAGCATGCAGGTGCAACATGCGGTAAAAAAGGCAAATGGTATGTTGCCCTACATAGCAAGAGGATTCGAGTACAGGAGCAGGGATGTCTTGCTACAATTATACAGGGCCTTTGTGAAGCCACACCTGGAATATTGTGTGCAGTTTTAGTCTCCTTATCTGAGGAAGGATGCTCTTGCTATAGAGGGAGTGCAGCAAAGGTTTACCAGACTGATTCCTGGGATGGCAAGACTGACGTAGGAGGAGAGATTGAGTTGGTTAGGATTATATTCGCTGGAGTTCAGAAGACTGAGGGGGATCTCATAGAAACCTATAAAATTCTAACAGGACTTGACAGGGCAGATGCAGGAAGGATGTTCCCGATGGTGGGGGAGTCCAGAACCAGGGGTCATAGTCTAAGGATACGGGGTAAACCTTTCAGGACTGAGATGAGGAGAAATCTCTTCACCCAGAGAGTGGTGAGCCTGTGGAATTCGTTACCATAGAAAGCAGTTGAGGCCAAAATATTGTATGTTTTCAAGAAGGAGTTAGATATAGCTTTTGGGTTTTAAGGGATCAAAGGATATGGGGAAAAAGCAGGAACAGGTTACTCAGTTGGATGATCAGCCATGATCATAATGAATAGCGGAGCAGGCTCGAAGGGCCAAATGGCCTATTCCTGCTCCTATTTTCCATGATTCTATGAGTTCTCTCCAAAGCTAATTCAGACGAGGTTAATGAAGTTCAGCTTCAGCAGACAAACATGTACATTTCCAGTGCGGGGGGATGGTGATGATGGGGGGTGGGTGGGGGGATGAATCACGTGACCTCTTCTTCCATTTTGATGGATAGTCAAGTGCTATAGTTTTTTACTTTTTCATTTCATAATTTCTCCAGTTCATTGTTTATTTCATCACGGCTCCTTCTGAATGTAACAAAGCAAGTTGACAATTCCCCCTCTTTCCAGTGCCAATTTGGGAACAATCATGCTCATTAACTGTTGCTACAGGGCCAATTCTAACTCTTTTTATTCTACCCTCCCAAATATAATGTGTTGCCTCTTACTATCCTGAAGATCACATTTCTATTAACTGCCCCAGTCATCCTGTAGCTTTTCTGTGCGAGAACCCCAATTTTTACTTTGTACTAGTGCCTAGTTAGAATGGGGTTCAAGGTCCACAGCTCCCTTTGACATCTCATTGCGGCCAGAGAGAGAGGGAATTTTCACTCATTCATCCAAGCTCAATTCAAACACACATACTGGGCTGGATTTTGTTGAGCTCCCAGCATCAGGCTCTGTGGTTGTGGGGGTGCTGGAAGATCAGAGTAGCAGCGGCAGCGGCCCAATCTTCCCGGTGGCGGGGGAAGCTCCGTGGTGGCACATCTGCCGCTCTGCAGCGGGACCCGGATTTGAATATTAAAATCACCTATTTAAATGGAAACCAGAGCGATCTTAGCGGTAGTTCCGCATCTTCTGAGGGATGTGCGGCACTCCCACGCCTTCATTTTCCCATCCAGGGAAAGCTGGTGCCACTGAGGTGGGGAAGTGGAGGGGCGGGAGGGGGAGTCTCTGCATTTGTAGTGAAGTGGGGGTGGGGGGGGGAGGACTGAACACTGCATTGTCAGTGTCGTGGTGGGTGGGGGGAGGATTGAACTCTGCACTTAGTGGATTTGGGATGGTAAAGTGACAATCTGGGCCTTTTTGGTGTAGTTGGGGAAGAGGGGAATGGGTCAAACTTTATTTTTTGTTGCAGTTGTGGGGGAGGTCGAGGTTAACTTTCATCTGTCAACACAGGCCTGGCAGCCCTTTAAAAATGGTACCAGTGGCTGCTCAGAAACAGGCGACACCATCTCCGAGGCTGCCCCGGCCATGTGATTGGGGAGGGCGGCCGCCCTGCATATTATAATGAGCTGCCATGCGCTAGATCGCGGCGGCATGGTGGCGCGCTGCCCGTGCCTGCGGGCTGCTATTTTCTTCACCCGTCGCCACTCCTGGCAGTGGGAAAATAAAATCCAGCCCACTAGAGCTAAAAGCAATCAGTTCTGACAGACTGTGCAGAGGAGATTGAGGATTACTGATTGGTTGCTAAACGTTGAGATAGCTGTTTTGTTCTACTTGTTGCTTACGCTGTTTTAAGACTTAATTCACCCAGATCAGGCCTTACCCACAAAATTGGTCACATCCCCAGGTTGACATTTTGAGATTCTAGTGATTGTGCTGGTTTGCGAAGGCTCTTCAAATTGTGCTCATTTTCTTAGGTGTACAGACACTAGTAAGCATGTTTTGAAAGTTTTTCCTTTGAAAAAATATTTCATTTACAAAAAATCTGACCAGTCTATATCAATTGAATCAGGTTAACTACAGCTGGAGGACTGCACACACATATTAAAGACTTACTGCATTGTTGCTGCTAAATCCATTTTCAGCTGTATTGATAAAATTACATCAGGTTTCCACTCAGAACTCCATCATGGAATACTTGTTAATGGCAAGATTAATAAAGAAACAATTATATTTTAGTAAGTACTGGTTCATGGAAGATTCTATGTTTGCGATTGTGAAAATCAATTTTACACAAACTAACAAGCACAAGTTTGAGCAAATTTTATGCATAATTTCACTCAGAACAGAAACTCTACCCCAATATATTTGGAAGAATACTATAAATGTTAAGGCAATTTCTTAACCACCAATGGTTAATGGATGAGTTAGTAGGATTTTATTGCTACTCTGCATCTTTGTTTTTTTCATTTGTACTGACCCTGACTGCAGTACATAACCATCAAAGCTAAAGAAATGGCCAGTAACCCCTTGTGATTTCTCTAAATTTTACATAATTTGCTGAATTGATCTCCTTCCTGGCTTCAGTCGGCAGGGGCCATTAGTCTGTACACTGTAATTAAAATGCTGTGAGATAAATAGGGAGATGGCTCTGTCCATTACGAAGTATTAAGAACTGTCAACACAAAATAGATAAACATTGCTGAGGAACTGTCTGTAGCTTCTTTTCTACTATAAACGATCAACTGAAGCAGGATTTCCTGAGTTAGCTGTATGAACTGAACTTTCAGCCAAATCTCACTGGGACAGAGCAATACTTTATACACATGCTTAATCTAGTGCTGCCCATTGCACAATCTGTAATGCTGTCTTCACTGCTCACAAAGTCCAGGTCACATCTTAATCACTCGATGAAAAACCTATGGGCATCTGATACAGCAAAAGAAAGAGTCTTATTGGAACAGTGTCAGATGTGGGAAATAACAACCCAGAGAGATACCATTTTTTAAAATATACTGACAGAGTGAAGTCTCTCTCTGCGTTCAGTGGCAATTCAGCTCCAACTGAGAAACTTGATCAAAACAGAGCTGGTTACGGCACGACAGCATCAGTTGGATCCCCTGGGAAAGGCAATGAGAAACCATCATTGGCAGTAAGATACTTAGCAGATATCGAAAAATATTAAGGCCGCAGTTCACTACATAATGAAGGTGAACAACTTAATCTGGCCAGTGTTCATGTAAAGCCTACTTAAAGAGAGCCAATGCTATTCAAAGATGTCAAGGCAGCACACAAAGGGTTGTATTTATTGCTGGAGGTGGGGCTTCCAGCATTGTGCCAAAAAGACGGAGGGGAGACCCACCTCGGCCTTTTCGCCCCCCACCCCCACCCCCCAGCACAATCCTTCGGTCTTTTAACTTCTAAGTCTCACGAGCTGGGATCCCCATCCCTTTAAAGACATGGATCCCAACTCCAAGAGCTGCCGGCCAATCAGAGAACTGGCAGCTTAGCAGTATCAGCAGTGCCACCGGGAGCAGCAGCCACTGCCGGTACTGCAGAGGCCTCGGAAGGAGGGATCGCCACCGCCCCCCACCCCCCGAGCCCACAAGGAGGGTGCTTCATTTTACAAAGCAACCTCCCTACATGACGGAGGCACCCCCGCCACTGGTAAGATCCCAGTGGCAGCGGGAAGAGGCCCTGAATTGGGGCCTAAATTGACTTCTGGGCGGGAAGGCCGTCGTCGGCCTATCCTGCCCCCGGGAAGATTGCTTGGTGATGAGGAGGCAATGGGCCCTCTGCCACCCATCACAATATTCTATGACCTACCACCTCCGACCCAGCCTCAGGGGGCCACACAAAATCCCAGCCAAAATTCTGACCAGTCTCATAAATAATTGCATAGAAAATCGTTTCACAGAACATTTATTGTGGAAACTTAAAAATATGCCATCCTTCACTAAAGCTAAAGGGTGCCACAAGCCTATTTTACTTATAAGTATATAAGGGCAGCTAAGTTTTACCATAATGAGTTCTCTGGCAATGAATGCAGATTATTGACCCTATCTATTATATCAGATTGGGTTTTAATATTCAAAATATCCAAATTATGTGTGTTCTTTCGCTGAAACCAAATCATGAAGCAAAAACAACCTAGAAGGAAAGAACTTGCATTTATATAGGACCTTTCATGTCTTCAAGACATCCTTACATGCTTCATACCCAATGGATTACTTTTGAAGTGCAGTCATTGTTGCTACATTGTCAGACACAACAACCATTTTGTACACAGTAATGTCCCACAAACAATAGAAAGATCAATGACTGATTAATCTGTTTTATTGGTGTTGGTTGATGGATATACAGTGCTCACTACACCATGAGAACTTCCCTACATTTCTCCGAATAGTGCCATGAGATCACTTATGTTCACCTGAAAGGGAAGACAGGTCCTGGGTTGAACATCTCATCTGAATGACAGCAACACAGATAATTCCCTTGGTACAACAGTACAGTGTTGGCCTGGAGTTAAATCACAGCACATCCATGGTGTGCACAAGTTAATTTAGATCCCTATGTAATTTCAGATTAGCATTTGCAATATCCACTTTTTAGCCATTTGAACCTAACCATGTTGATTGAATCAAAATGAGAATTTCAGAAAGACAATCATTCATTCAACTAATCTAAAAGACAGGAAACATATTCATTTGTAAACAGTGGTACTGGTATCAAATAATTACTAGAAATGGATAGCACAAATCAATAAAGAGCCCTCAGAGAAATAGAATTGCTTATTATAGTTCATAACCCATTGTTTTCATGTAGACAGGATGTTTTACAACTGCAATTTCAACCCAACTTCACAGTGTCTGCATTTCTATTAGACCGTTAAATAAATACAGCTTCTATTTAACTGAGTACAGTTGCAAAATGTCCAAAAATAATTGCATTATTCTTTTGTAAATGGCAATATCAAGAACTAGCTTATGGGGTCATTATTGAAGGCAGTCAATGCTAAAAGATACAGGCCATGGGGAGATTGTGATGTCTTTAACTCTCCAAGCCATTTCCAACAAAGGATCCACATACTTCTGTCACGTCCCTCCTCGATAATCATTATGGTGAAGGGTGCCCATGTTGGTAACAAACCTGTTGAATTTTGCACAGAAAGAACTTGCCGGGAGCTGCTGGGGGGAGCAGGGGGAGATAAGTGGGGTGGGGTGGGGTGGGGGGGAGGTGTTGATAAGGCACGAGAAATATGAAAGTCAGGATTGCCCATCATATTGTGAAGTTTTAACTCCACAGCGTGCGTGTGATGTCACTGACTTGTTTCCCCCCCTGGAAGCCTGCCTGATTGACAGGCTCGGCTTCCAGTCAGGTTGAGAGAGGTTCAGAGGAGAACACAGGATAAGATAAGCCCAGGCCTGGGGTTGTGAGAAGTCAAACCCTGCGGGGAGGATCAATCCCATAAGATAGGAAGTGGATCTATCTGGGATGTGGGGGGGAGAGTGTGCAGGGCAATCTCAGCAGGAGGGTGTGGTGTCATGTGTTCTTTGTATTATCTTAAGCAACACAATGAGGTACGTGGATTCCAGTGCCTTGAAGATCTTTAACAGGTTTATTAACAGCTAAACTAGTATATATAATACAGAGCAAACAATGTACAGAACCTTTGGCTAGGGTATTACAGTTGCAGAGTGACTATGGCTTCTAGTCACATGAATACATCCTTGTACTTAGATCATTAGCATACTGAGTTCTTAAATGGACATCACTCCTGAAGATATCATACAACATCTCCTTTCTTTCCAAGGATAAGTTTCATACGCTATAAGTAAAAACACATGAAATTGGGTAACATTAAAAATAGTTCGACAAGGATAGAGATTATAAAATTTACAAGAATGAGGATAGCGATTGTGAAATTTATGAGTTAGAAGCTTAAGAGTCCATATATTGTTTTGGTGGTTTGACAACTCTTGCTTGGAGAATTTGCGTTTCAGCTACTGCTGTTCTTTCTGAAGTTTCTCCCTCTCTGCGTTCAGTTTCGGTCCCCCTTAGTCTGTTCATATATTCTGTTGCTTTTCTCAAGATGACCACTTTTGAAGCCTTGCCATTCTTGGAAAGTTCCAGCACCTCATCTCGAAGAACCAACAGACAATGCTTCAACTTATTCCTCCCCTGCCTCTCCAAGAGATTGTGTGTCCTTTTCCTCTCCTCATCCTCTGCATGTGAAGACCTGGGGCTCAAGGTTGAGGACTTGTTGGGGGAGGAGTACTTGACCTCATGGAGGTACCTGTCCATTCTGGCTCGTTTTGGTGCTGGCGGTTCTCTAGAGAGCAGAGGTGAGGGTGTGGCATAGATGTGCTGTTGCTGGGTTTCCAGACTGTACTATTTGATGCTGGCCAGAGTCTGCGAGAGGGTTCTGATCCTTCCAGATTTCCCCTTGGCATTGCTCCCCACTACCAGCCTTTGATTCTCAATGGTTCCTGCGTCAATCTCTTCTTCTGAGTTGCTGCAGAATGAAGAAACACTGCCAGTTGACAAAGAAATTTCAGCATTGGAATTTGGATGTTCATTCTCTTGGTGTGGCATCTCTGAGAAGGGGCTGATACTTTCCAAACCAGAATCACTGAGATCCTGGAAGGACTGTGACTCAGTGGAGGCTGGACACAGGGGCTGCATCCGCTCTGAGGTGCAGTCCGGCATCGCCTTTGAAGACTCCTATGGCATCAAACCTGTCCGGGTGCATTTGTTGTACATCAAGGACTGACTCAAAGTGGGTACCCTAGACCTGTTCTGCTGTAATGGGTACCTTGGTGACCTCGTGGATAGTCACAATGTTGAGGTCCTTACACACTGGTAGTCCTGCCACTGCTGGTCCGCCCATGTCTACCAGATGAAATATTTGTGGTTTCCATACCAGCTTGCCATTGCTGCATTGCATTGTTAGTGGGTCACCTCAAGGGATGGGTGACCCATTGTATGCAGTTTGCTTTGAGGTGGTCAGTTGTATCATTAATTTGCAACCATTAATCCTTCATTGGTGGGATATTTGCACTAGCTCCCGTGCCAATCTTGGTCCTGAGTATGTGTTTGCCAACTTTCTGTGGGCACATGATATTGAAGGTAGCAAAAGCATCCAGTTGTTTGACTTCATCAATATGATGTATCAGGTTCACAATGTGAAATGCTTGCTCGTCTTCTGGCTGAGAATTGCTTCTATCTGAGAATTGTCTCAGGTCTATTTTGCTGTGGACTTTGTGTATCGGCTTGCATTTACACAGGTCTCTAGCCCTCTCCTTGCTGCTGTTGCCATATTGCTGTGCCTGTCTTCTGTTTGTTTGTGTCCTATTGTGACTTCTGGCTGGGTCTTTGGAGCCAGATTTCTTGCATAGGCGGGCCCAGTGTACTTTTGCACCACACATCTTGCACAGGTCTTGAAATGCAGGACAACTTCACGATGAGTGGGACAAACCACACTAACCACACAGCATGCTTGATTTTTGCAACCTGGTTATCATGCCAATATTGTCAGTTGTACCTAGTGCTTGCAGGTGCTGTTGTCCAGCTACAGTGGCTTTGTATTTTCTGCCATCTTCTAGCAGTGCATCAATGCTGTGACCTTTCTTTTTCCCCAAGAGTTCTTTTTAAAATGCTTCAATAGGTGTTGAGACAATCACCAGCTCGATTATTCGCTTTGATAGCTCAGTTGCCAAAAAATTGCATTTGTTGCCCTGACTGTGGCACCTACTGATGAATTGCTCTACTGATTCATGTGGCTGTTGCCTGTAGGGCATCAATTCCAGGCAATGAATTCTAAAATTCATTCTTACCCGAAGCTGATCTTCTAGCACTTTCCATACCTTTTTGGGATCTTTCTGGTCCTCTTCAGATAATCCAGAGGTATTGATTCTGTATAACACCTCATTTCCAACTGCTATCAGTATTTTTACAGCCTGCTTTTCTAGTTCTACAACCACTTGGTCTGTGAAGCATAACTTTATTCATTGTTAAAAAAAGTTTGAACTCAGATAGGATATCAATAGCCTTCCAGTCCATGCTTGGAAGTTTGATATTGATATGTATGCTGTTCTTTTGCTTTCTGATCTGCATTTAACTTTGTTCAGCTCTGTGTGTGCCTTGAGGACTGTATTTATTATGACTTTTCTATTTGTGGTTTGAAACTGGTTTTAAAACTTGTTCTATTAACTCTGCACTGTCTCCCTTTTAAGAAATTCTCTTTTATTTAGACTAGCTGCTTTGATGGAGATTATATACAAACACAGAGCAAATTTTGTCTAGGGTGTTGCAGTTGCAGATGCAGAGTGACTATGGCTTCTGGTCACATGACTACATCCTGGTACTTAGCTCATTAACATACTGAGTACTTAAAGGGAAATCACTCTTGAAGCGATCATACAACAGAGGGGGATTGGGGTGCCATCTTGGCAGGGCAGTGTCGATCTGGGGGATGTGGAGAGGAGGGCTGATCTCAGGGAGGGAGGCAATTAATCAGCAGGAGCAATATTGGTGGGCGTGGGAGGTGTGGTCAAACAGAGAGGGTGATCACAGTGTGGGAGGGCTCAATCCTGGGTTCTCAGGTAGTTGCTAGGAGGCCTCAATGGGGTAGATTGGGGGTGGATGGGCAATTAGAGACCTGGGGTGAGGGGTATCAGAAGCCTAGGAAGATGTTGGTGCCTTGGGAAGCGGATCAGAGACCTGGAGGCTGGTAGGTCGGAGACCTCAAGGGAAGGTTGGGGGTGTGGAGAGTGCCCAATCGCGGGGGTGGGGTGGTTACCCAGGTAGCTACACTGGATCTAGCAGGTAGGTGTACAGGTACTAACCTCCTGGATCCACCAAGCGCTCACCTGGGTTCAGTTGCCAAGTTCCCTGAGGCTCGGCAAACTCAGACGTCCATAGTAAAATTTGAAAAGTAGAATGACAACAAAGCTCACAACCTCATTATAATACTTACAGTGCTGGTATGCCTCATTGGAGCAGGTTGGTCACCTAGCCACCTTCCCACCTCCATTAAAGCCAGAAGTTGGCAGTTTGAAGACAGATTGGTGTCGAGATTCTGACTTTTAAGACTTTAACCTCCAACCCAACCTAAATCTGCATGTTTTCTGTGGTTAAAATTCTCCCAATTAACTCTGTTTCTCTCTCCACAGATGTCATTGAGTGTTTCCAGCATTTTCTGTTTTTATTTCAAATTTCCAGAATCTGAAATATTTAGCTTTTGTGTTTGTTACTGCACGAGACTAGCAAAGAGTGCAATAAAGTCACAGATCCTCGGTGATGTGAAATCAGCAGAGAAAAAGACTGAGGGACAACCTGGATATGCATCTATAAAGGAAAATATACTGGTTAGAAGAACACAGGCAGCAGAAATACAAGAAAGGCGAAATGGTGATTGGTGATAAAATCGGTAAAAGAAATAAAGACTTGCATTCATAAAGCACCTTACGTGACCTCAGGAGATCCTAAAGCCCTTTACAGCTAATGAAGTACTTTTCAAGGGTAGACACTGTTGTAATGCAGGAAATGCAGCAGCCAATTTGCGCGCAGCAATCTCCCACAAACAGCAATGTGATAATTGTTGGAATGCCTTCCTGTTCTAATTCATTTGTTATTTTAATCACCAGAGTAAGCATGCATCAGTTATATCAATGCAGAATCAGGTCTTTAATGAGAGATCACACACACAATTCCAGCATGTATGCTCAAGTATATCCTACTTCACAATTCCAGTTTGAGTACATCTTTCAATTGTTCATTCACAACTCTTATATTACTTCTACTTTTGATCCCTACATTCCATGTATACCACCACTAAATCACAGTGCCTCAAAGATGCATAAAAATGTCCTCAGAAGAACAACATGGAGTCAGAAAAATGTACTTAACTCTTCTCAGTCTCTTCTAGCAATTCTGTTACTATGGCTATATTGTGCTCTTAAGCTCTATGGCTATATTCCCCTCACAGACTATTCCCATCATTTTATTACTATAAACAAAAGTGACCTGCTTAACATCTTCAAGACCATCAGAGTCATGAATGGGTGAATTTCACACATTCCATCAACTCCTTTATCTGAGAAGACATCCTTGCCTTGGGCCACTTACACAATGCATACCGTGCTCACTGGAAAGCTGTTTTAACACATCGTGTACTGATTCTACAGCAGCCGAAGACATCGCGGTTGTGTGAACTTTTGTTACCACAATAATAATAAAATAATATTTTTCTTCAATGACGTTGGTTGAGGAATAAATATTGGCCAGGACACCAATTTCCTTCCAATAGTGTCATGGGATCTTTTATGTCCACCTGAGAGGGTGGGCGGTGCCTCGATTTAATGGCTCATCTGAAAAACAAAGCCTCCGACAGTGCAGCATTCTCTCGGGACTGCAACGGAGTGTCGGCCAAGATTACGCACTGATATACAGATTTAGAGAGGAAAGCGCTGAGAGCAAGAAGAATTACAAGATATTTGAATAGGAAAAGGAGAGAAATAGACAGGAAGAGAGACAGTGTTAAACAAGGCAGTCTAATTGATAATAAAAGGAGTGACAGATAAACATATCCTGCCCCATTTTCCTGTTATTGTGTGGCCTGGACAGAGTCTTTTGAGATTTTCTTGTTGTGCACATTCTGTCAGAGTCAACAAGCTGCATAACTGCAAATTAAATGATTTTATTTAGAACACATAAGAATAGAAAGCATGGAAAAAGTTTTAAATGATAGATGATAAGGTGCATGAGATAATTTGAGGTGCCTATTTGATTGGGTTGTTAAGAGTCTTGCTAACTGTTCCTGTGTTTTTGGTTGCTGAGTTATGGTATGGTGATCATCCTTTTACTGACTATTAGCTCCATGCTTGTCTCAACAGCTTGATAAGTGTTGTCCCACAATATTGAGGTCACTTCTAATTGGTCAAGAGAGTCAAAATGATTTGCAAGGTCTATTATATACTGGTATAAGCTGATTACAGGGCTATTTCACAGACTTGGTTATGGGGCCTTCATTACAAGCGAGACTGCCTCTGAAGTTCACAGATAAGAATGCAATATTCTACTGAATGTTTAATGTTCCTTTTTTAATTAATAAAAGTGAAAATGCTTTGTATGTGAACACTTTTTGATTTGACATATTTTGCTGTATCCTCGTTATGTTATTTCACCCTTAAGGATTCATTACTACACAGTTACTACATGCCGTTGTGTATGTTTGTGCATATGCATGTCTGAAAGTGTACTTGTTTGTAAGGAATGCTACAACAATCACTATCTAAACAGCAAAATCAAGATTCAGAAGTGTTGCAAATCCTTCAATCATCCTGACTGGATTGGAAGGGATTCTTCCCACCATTGTGTCAGCTGAGTCTCAGTGGCTTGCATACTTGTCTCTGACTCAGGAAGTCTGGATTCAAGTCCAACTCCAGTGACTTGTGCAAAAATAATCTAGGCTGTCACTTCAGTGAGCACTCAAAGAATGCTCCACTGTTGGAGGTGCTGTCTTTCAGATGAGACGTTAACCCATCTGTCTGCTCTCAGGTGGATATAAAAGATCACCTGACGCTCTTCCATTAGAAGAGCAGGGCGTTATCCTGGTGTTGTCAATCAATATTACAAAATAACAGATTATCTGGTCATTATCACATTGCTGCTTGTGGGTGTACAAACTGGCTGCTGTGTTTCTTGCATTACAACAGTAAGCACACTTTAGAAGTACTTCATTGGCTGGAAAGTGCTTTGGGATGGCCTGAGATTGCAAAAGGTACTACATTAATACTAGTTTTTTTTTCCTTTCAAGAATGACCCATATCATGCTGGAGTGTGGCATCTTATGGTGCTGCATTAGTCAGAATTTTTCCTGCATCCTTTAGCTCTAAGTGGAAGCTGGTATCAGGGCAGTGAGGGCAATGGGGCACATGACCAACCAACAGTCTATTTCCTTAACCAATGAAATCTAAGTTTTTTTTAATTCTTTCATGGGATGTGGGCATCGCAGGCCAGGCCAGCATTTATTGCCCATTCCTAATTGCCCTTGAACTGAGTGGCTTGCTAGGCCATTTCGAGGGCATGTAAGAGTCAACCACATTGCTATGGATCTGGAGTCACATGTAGGCCAGACCAGGTGAGAACAGCAGATTTCCTTCCCGAAAGGACGTAAGTGAACCAGATGGGTTTTTACAACAATCGACAATGGTTTCATGGCCATCATTAGACTAGCTTTTTAAATTCCAGATTTTTTAATCAATTTAATTCAAATTCCACCTTCTGTTGTGGTGGGATTCGAACTCACGTCCCCAGAGCAATACCTGGGTCTCTGGGTTACTAGTCCAGTGATAATACCAGGATGCCACCACCTCCCCATAAATCTAAGTTTTGAGAAAGAAACAAAAGGGGAAGGAAATCAGGTGAATTCAATGACAAATCAGGTAGAGAAAGAAAAATAAAGTGAGGGAAATGAGGATTAGATTAAGAGAGAGAGAAGAGACAGAAAAGAAAGGTAAGAAAAACATTTCTTAAAATTTAAATTTAAGACTTTATAAATTCCAGCACCTTGTGGTGATTTGCAATTAACTGGGAATCTCTTCCTCGACATAAGCTTCTGGATAACTTACACATTGATAATGGCGAGCGCTATTAACTTCTCCATTATTTTAGCAGCCAATAACATTGCAAAGTTATAGTGTTCTTTTGGTGGCAGCATTTATCAACCATATAATTTTCAGAAGCAAACTGCAGATTGCTGAAAATCTGGGAAAAAACACAAACAGAAAATCAATAGATTTTTGTTAGCTAAGGGCATCAAGAGATATGGAGCAAAGGTTGGTGAATGGAGGTGAGGTACAGAGCAGCTGTGATCTGATTGAATAGCAGAGAATGTTTCGAGGGGCTGAATGGCCTTCTCCTGTGCCAAAGACACTGGCAGGATCGGATCAGGTTCATGTTAAAAATCCTGCCTGATTTTACGTTCCATTTGATTACTTTCCCACTGGGTGAGCTTGGTAATAATTACCCACCCAGCCCCCTTATCACCAATGTCATGTAAAGAAACAGCATTATTCAGTACTGTCAAGCTGAAGTGTCCTTTTTCCCCCTAGGTTGGATTCAAAGTGCTTCAAACCGAATGGTTGGAACAAAGCAATTTATGTGGATTATAAAAGCAGAGAGGAACGGCATCAACTGCAAATACAATCTTGTAATGTGATGTACTGTCATGAATTCAGGATTTAATCTCCTCTACAAGTTTACATATTCTCTCTAGAACAATTGAAATGCTGTCAGGATTTGGATAGACTCAAATCAGCATGGAAACTCAAGGACATTTTTCTTGCTATCTATTCAATACTCGGAAATCTCATTAGTAATGGACGTGCTTCTGTTTCCGAAGTTACAACATTAAATTGATATGTTGCTAAGGAAGAAGCACTTCTGCTCTTATAGTTATGTCATTCCGTGAGCTCTTTATGGCTTTTACATCATTACTGGAAATGCCCAATCTGCAAATTGTGACCGGTTTTGAAGGAGAAATTGCTTGAGATTTACATTTGGATTGTGTTGCAATATCTAATTCAGGCTCGAAGCCAGTGTAAGAGAACTTGATTACAAGATGCAGCCACAGCTACCAGTCAATGTGAGCACAAAGCAGCAATACAGAGATCTGCCACCATTTCCAGGAACTTTTAATGCGCCACCGTGCACTATACTGCAAGATGAGATTATTTATGTTCATTTTCAGAGCTCCCGGCACATAATGCATGACATGCTAGGAGAGTGCAAGGGGAACTAGTGTGAGGGCCTGAATGGCCCTTTCCTGTTCCTATGTTACGAATAGAATTAACATCACTCTAGCTACTGGCCTTCTATTTTCCAAATATTCAGGTATGTTCCTGGTACTCTATATTGTTGTCACAAAGAAAGATTTATATAGTGCCATTCACAACCTCAGAATGTCCAAAAATACTTTACAGTCAATGAAGTATTTTCAAAGCATAGTCAATGCTGTATTGTTGGAAGCACAGCAGCCAATTTGTGCCCAGCAAGCTCCCACAACAACTATTTTTTTATTGTGATGATGGTTGAGGGATAGATAATTAACTGGGACACCCGGGAGAACTCCCCTACTCTTCTTTGAATAATTCCATGAGATCTTTTATGTCTGCCTGAGAGGGCAGATGGGGCTTTGGTTTAACATCTGAAAAACTACACTTTCTATCAGAACAGGACTTACTCAGTACAGCACAAGAGTGTTAGCCTAGATTTTGTGCTCAAGTTTCTGATGTGGGACTTGAACCGCAACTTTCAGGCTCAGAAGGCTAGACTTTCCCAGACCATCTAAACAGGGTTGGAGGCAGGGGTGGGAAGGAGCTCGTGGTGGGGGTGGGAGGGAGATGGGAAAATAGGGGACAGCCACATTGGAAACCAGCAAAGGGTGAACAAAAAGTTCAATAAAAGGGAAAAATGCAATATGAGAGTAAACGAGCCAGGAACATAAAAACATTCTGTAAGAGCTTTTACGAGTATATAAAAAGGAGAGTAGCTAAAGTAAGCATTGGTCACTTGGAGGCTGAGACAGGAGAAATTATTATGGGGATTGAGGAAATGGTAGAGACAGTGAACAAATATTTTATGTCTATGTTCACAGTAGAAGACACAAATTGCATACCAGAAATAAAGGGTAACCAAAGGGCTAACAAGAGTGAGGAACTTAAGGTGATTATATCAGGAGAGAAAATGTATTGGGGAAACTTAAGGGACTAAAGGCCGACAAACTCCCAAACCTGATGGCCTTCATCCTCGGGTTCTAAAAGAGATAGTTGCAGAGTTAATGGATGCACTAGTAATGATTTTTCAAAGTTCCCTAGATTCTAGAATAGTCCCGGCGTGGTTGGAAGTTAGTAAATGTAACAATGCTGTTCAAGAAAGGAGGAAGAGAGAAAACAGAGCACTACAGGCCAATTAGCTTGACATCAGTCATCGGGAAATGCTGGAATCTATTATTAAAGAACTCTTAATGCACTTAGAAAATCATAGCATGATCTGACAAAGTCAACATGGTTTTATGAAAGAGAAATTGGGCTTGACAATTTATTAAAGTTTTTTGAGGATGTAACTTGTAGTGTAGATAAAGAGGAACCATTTAATGTAGCATACTTGAATTTCCAAAAGGCATTCGATAGGGTGCCACACAAATGTAAATACGCAAGATAAAGTCTCAAACAATTGGATGGATAGAGGATTGGTTAATGGACAGGAAGCAAAGAGTAGGGATAAATGGGGCATTTTTAAGTTTGCAGGCTGTAACCAGTGGAGTCCTTAGAACTGAGCAGCGATAGTTGACAGCAGATCTGGGAAGAGGCAGATCCAGAGCAGGACCTGTGGAAATAAAGAGCGGGGCTCAAGGCCCTCTCCTACTTTAGACTGGAGTAACGGCAGTCGCCAGGCTCTCTCGCTGTGTTGGCACACACTGGATTTGTAAAGAGGGAAAAAAAAAACCTTATAGTGACATCATGGGAAATCTGTAAGCTGATTGGCTGGGTAAGTAACAGCCGTTATTGCTTGTAAATAGCTTAAAATATCAGGAGAAAAAAAGATTTTTCTTAAACCCTCAAATAGCTACCTTGAACGTGACAAGGTTAGTATTACTAAGGTTTTTTAATTAGTGTAATTTATTAAGAATTACTAAGTAGAATTGTGCTGTTTTGACAGAGTCAAGCTGTGAGTTGTGTGTGAGGGATTTCACTGACTAGGGGAAGGAGGTGCTCTTTGCTGACTTTCTTTTCTGACTTTTCAGCCTCCATGGTACAGGGGAAGAAACTGATTGGCAAGTAACCGGTATGTTATTCCACTTATTACATTAACAATAGTTAATTTGTAAAACTAAGCAATGGCAGGGCAGCTTGGCCAAGTGAATGTGCCTCCTGTGGTATGTGGGAAGTCATGGCCGCACCGTGTGTCCTTGACAGACACATCTGCAGCAAGTGTCACCAGCTGCAGAAGCTTGAGCTCCGGGTTTCGGAACTCGAGCGGTGGCTGGAGTCACTGTGGCGCATCCTTGAGGCAGAGAACTACGTGGATAGCACGTTTCAGGAGGTAGTCACCCCGGAGCTTAAGAGAGCACAGGCAGAGAGGGACTGGGTGGCTGCCAGACAGGCAAGAAGGTCAAGGCATGTAGTGCAAGAGTCCCCAGAGGGCATCCCACTTTCTAACCAGTATTCAGTTCTGAGTACCAATGGGAGAGAGGGTTCCTCTGGAGAGTGCAGCGAGAGTCATGATCAGAGCACCATGGGTGGCTCAGCTGTGCAGGGAGGGAGGAGAAAGGACAAGAGATCAATAGTGATTGGAGATTCTATAGTTAGGGGAACAGATAGGTGTTTCTGTGGTCGCAGACATGATTCCAGGTTGGTATGTTGTCTTCCTGGTGTAAGGGTCGTGGATATCACCGAGCGACTACAGGGCATTCTGGAGGGCGAGGGTGCAGAGCCAGAGGTTGTGGTCCACATTGGTACCAACGATATAGGAAGAAAGAGGGATGAGGTCCTGCAGGCTAGGTTTAGGGAGTTATGATTGGGATTAGCAAGCAGGACCTCAAAGGTAGTAATCTCTGGATTACTTCTCAGACCACGTGCTAGTGAGTACAGAAATAGGAAAATACACCAGATGAATGCATGGCTGGAGAGATGGTGCAGGAGGGAGGACTTTAGATTTCTGGGGCATTGGGACTGGTTCTGGGGAAGGTGGGACCTGTCCAAGCCGGACAGTCTGCACCTGAACAGGACTGGGACAAATATCCTTGCAGGAAGGTTTGCTAGTGCTGTTGGGGATGGTTTAAGCTAGTTTGGCAGGGGGATGGGAACCTGAGCGCAGTCTTAGATAGGACAATTTCAGGGCAGGGCAAGTGGAGGCAGAAAATGAGCGAGTGAAGCTGAAAGACAGAAGAAGCAAAGGTTAAAAAGTGTGCTGCACAGGAGTTTGGCAGTGTTAAAGGGTATTTATTTAAATGCAAGGAGTATAGTAAATAAAGCCGATGAGCTGAGGGCACAGATGGACACATGACAACATGATATAATTGCTAAAACGAAAACTTGGCTTAAAGAGGGGCAATAATGGCAGCTCAACATCCCTGAATATAGAGTTTTTAGGTGGGATAGAGAAGAGGATAAAAAAGGAGGGGGTATAACATTATTCGTGAAGGAATCAATAACAGCTTTGAGGAGGGATGATATGCTAAATGAATCATCAAACGAGGCCATATGGGTGGAGCTCAGAAATAAAAAAGGGGCAGCCACACTACTATAGACCCACAAATAGTGAGAGGGAGGCAGAAGAACAAATATGTAGACAAATTTCTGAGTGCAAAAACAATAGAGCAATAATAGTTGGGGATTTCAACTACCCCAATATCAACTGGGATACAAACAGTGTGAAGGGCACACAGGGGACAAAATTCTTGAACTGCATCCAAGAGAACTTTTTTAAACAGTACGTAACAAGGCGAATGAGAGGGGACACAATTCTAGATTTAGTCTTCGGTAATGAAGCTGGGCAAGTGGAGGAAGTAACAGTGGGTGACCATTTTGGAGATAGTGACCATATTACAGTAAGTTTTAGCATAATCATGGAAAAGGACAAAGATAAAACAGGAGTAAAAGTTCTAAATTGGGGGAAGGCAAATTTTAAGAAACTTAAAGGTGACCTGGCCAAAGTGGACTGGATACAGCTCCTTGAAGGAAAATCAATGGGAGGCATTCAAAAGCGAGATACTACAGGCACAGTGTAGGCATGTCCCCACTACGATAAAAGGTGGTACTGCCAAATCTAGAGCCCTCTGGTTATCTAGAAGCTTGCAGGGTTAGTTAAAGCAGAAAAAGAAAGCTAATGAAGATCATAAAAATCTTAATACTTCAGAAAGTATAGAGGAGTATAGAAAGTGCAGGGGTGAAGTAGAGAGGACATGAAAAATTATTGGCAGGTAAAATCAAGGAAAACCCGAAGATGTTTTATCAGTACACTAAGAGCAAGAGGATAACTAAGGAAAGGGTAGGGCCTATCAGAGATGTACAAGGGAACTTACATGTGGATGCAGAAGATGTGGGCAGGGTTCTTAATGAATTTTTTGTCTCTGTCTTCACAAAGAAGAGGGTTGATGTAGACATTGTAGTTAAAGAGGAGGAGTGTGAAATATTAGATACGATAATCATAATGAGAGAGGAAGTACTAGAGGGTCTGACATCCTTGAAAGTGGATAAATCGCCAGGGCCTGATGGTTTGCATCCCAGGTTGTGAAAGGAAGCAAGAGAGGAAATAACGGATGCACTGAGGATCATCTTTAATTCCTCACTCGATGCAGGAGAGATACCAGATGATTGGAGGTCTGCGAACATTGTACCATTGTTTAAAACGGGTGCGAGGGATAGGCCGAATAATTATAGGCCGATCAGTCTGACCTCGGTGGTGGGTAAACTGTTAGAATCTATTCTGAAGGACAGGATAAACTGTCACTTAGAAAGGCACAGATTAATCAGCAAGGGAAGGTCATGTCTTGCTTAATTGAGTTGTTTGAGGAAGTAACAAGAAGGATTGATGAGGTTAGTGCAGTGGATGTGGTATACATGGACTTTAGTAAGGCATTTGACAAGGTCCCACATGCCAGACTGGTCAGTAAAATGAAAGCCCATGGTATACAGGGGGATGTGGCAGGTTGGATCCAGAATTGGCTCAGGGATAGGAAACAAAGGATAGTAGTCAACGGATGTTTTTGTGAATGGAAAGCTGTTTCCAGTGGCGTTCCACAAGGCTCAATGTTGGGTCCCTTGCTGTTTGTGGTATATATTAACGATTTGGACTTAAATTTGGGAGGCATGATTGAGAAATTTGCCGATGACACAAAAATTGGCCGTGTAGGTGATAGTAAAGAGGATAGCTGTAGACTTCAGAAAGATATCAATGGTTTGGTTGAATGGACAGAAAAGTGGCAAATGGAATTCAATCAAGATAAGTGTGAGATAATGCATTTGGGGAGGGCAAATAAAGCGAGGGAATACACAATAAATGGGAGGATATTGAGAGGGGTATAAGAAGTGAGAGACCTTGGAGTGTATGTCCACAGGTCCCTGAAGGTGGCAGGACAGGTAGCTAGAGTGTTGAATAAGGCATCTGGAGTGCTTTCCTTTATTGGACCGAGGTATAGAATACAAAAGCAGGGATGTAATGCTGGAACTATAAAAAACGCTGGTTAGGTCACAGTTGGACTATTGCATACAGTTCTGGTCACCACATTACAGAAAGGACATCATTGCTCTGGAGAGAGTACAGAGGAGATTTACAAGACTCTTGCCAGGGCTTGAAAGTTGCAGCTATGAAGAAAGATTGGATCAGTTAGGATTGTTTTCCTTAGAACAAAGGAGGCTGAGGGGTGACTTAACAGAGGTGTACAAAATTATGAGGGGTCTAGATAGAGTAGACAGGAAGGACCAGTTTCCTCTAGGAGAGGTCAATTACCAGGGGGCACAGATTTAAGGTGATTGGTAGAAGGATCAGAGGGGATATGGGGAAAAAACATTTTTACCCAGAAGGTGGTGGGTGTCTGGAATTCACTGCCACAGACAGTGGTGGAGGCAGAAACCCTCAATTCTTTTAAAAGGTACCTGGGCATGCACCTGAAGTGCTGTAACCAGCAAGGCTATGGACCAGGTTCTGTAAGGTGGGATTAGGTTGGGCGGCTAGTTTTTTTGGCTGACACGATCATGAAGGGCTGAATGGCCTTGTTCTGTGCTGTAATTTTTCTATGGTTCTATGGTGTGCCACAAAGGTCAGTGCTGGGGCCTCAGCTATTTACAATCTATATTAATAACTTAGACAAAGAGACTGAGAGTAATGTATCTAAGTTTGCTGATGATACAAAGCGAGGTGGGAATGTAAGCTGTGAGGAGGACACAAAGAGGCTGCAAAAAGTTATAGACAGGTTAAGTGAGTGGGCAACAAGGTGGCAGATGGAGTATAATCAAATAATCATAAAAAGTGCACGGCACAGAGAGAGGCCACCTCACCCATCATGTCTGCGCTGGCTGAGAAAAAAAGAGAGCCACCCAGCCTAATCCCACTTTCCAGCATTTGATCTGTAGCCCTACAGGTTACGGCACTTCAGGTGAACACCCAGGCACCTTTTAAATGAGATGAGGTTTTCTGCCTCTGCCAGTCTTTCAGGCAGTGAGTTCCAGACCCCCACCACCCTCTGAGGTGAACAGAACTGCACACAGTACTCAAGTTGTGGCCTATGTCATTAATATGCGCTTTGCAGAATGGTGATTTTTTTTTAATCCATTGGTTGGAAACCTGAATTAAATTTTAAAAAGAAAGCAGGAGACAAAGAGCTTGAATTAAACTTTAAAAAGAAAGCAGGTGACAGAGAACTGATAAAAGGTCACTGCTAGCAGCTACAATGGCCACCAAAATTTGCATCTAAATACCCTACCTACCAATGTATTGAGCTAGAGACATAGGTCTTGTAACATCTCCCACCAGCACAATGGCTTGAGCATTTTGAATGAGTTACTTGCCTTGCCTTCATTGACAAGACATTCAAGGCTATCTTGGAACATTAACACTGGTGGGGACAAACTGCTCAAAGGGTAAACATTGAAACAATGGGACCTGAGAGAGTTTGGAATTCTTAAATCTGATCTAATTAAAGTGCAGAAGACAGAATATACTGGGCCATCATGTGACAGTCTCTCCATCTTCGTGAAAACTTGCAGTTCCTTCTCTCTACAACAGACAAGCACCTGAGTTTGACCAGTGACCTCTCTCTTTCTCCAGGTGACCTCGCAAGTTCGAACCCTGCCTGCTGGCTGTAAAACATCCAAGTCTATCATTGCTGCAGACAGAGACCCCAGGAAGAAAACCATCTACATCACTGTCTCCAAGAAAACCCTGAACCAGCTGGCCACCTCTACCAGCTAGAAACTTCAGGCCCACAAGTTCAGCTGGAAGACAACTGAATTACCAGACTCCATGGATTGTATATTCTTTTTTATTGTACTGGACTCAAGTCCAACCAGTTTATTCTTCTTCACTCTGTAGTGTGTGTGTGTGTGTGTGTGTGTGTGTGTGTGTGTGTGTGTGTGTGTGTGTGTGTGTGTGTGTGTGTGTGTGTGTGTGTGTGTGTGTGTGTGTGTGTGTGTGTGTGTGTGTGTGTGTGTGTGAACGTGGAAGCATAGTTTATTATTTTACTTAGATCGGGTTTTGGTTTTAAGTAAAATAAGCTAACCTCTTTCTTGTTTAAACTCCTATCACATAAAGGGTTAAACACTCACTGAATTGGTAAGCACATCCACTGTTTAAAAGAAATAAACCCTGTTGCAGTCAAACAAGGAGACAAGAGGGGAGTCTTACGACCCCTCTCACCTGATCATAACAATGAACTAATAATTTATACAGGTTCAGCAGAATTTCTCTATTCTTATATTCTGTGCCTTGTCTAATAAAAGAAAGTATTCCATATGTCTTCCTAACCACTTTATTGATTTGTCCTGCTACTTTCAGGGATTTGTGGATATACACTCCAAGGTCCCTCACTTCCTTTACACCACTCAGTATCGTCCCATTTAATGTGGGGAAGTGTGAAGTTATTCACTTTGGGAGTGAAAATAGAGAAGCTGAATATTTTTTAAAAGGTGTGAAACTTCTAAATGGTTATGTTGAGAGGGACTTGGGTGTGCTCATACAAGGAACACAGAAAGTTACACTGCAGGTACAGCAAGCAATATGTAAGGCAAATAGCATGTGGGCTTTTATTGCAAGGAGATTGGAGTATAAGAATATGGAAGTCGTTGCAATTGTACAGGGCTCTGGTGAGACCACACCTGGAGTACTGGGTGCAATTTTGGCCTCCATATTCAAGGAAGGATATCCTTGCCTTGGAGCTGGTACAGAGAAGGTTCACTAGATTGGTTCCTGGGATGGGAGGGCTGTCTTGTGATGAGGTTGAATAATTGGGCTTATACTCTCTGGCGTTTGAAAGAATGAGGGGTGATCTTATTGAAACATACAAGATACTGAAGGGGCTTGACAGGGTAGACACTGAAAGGTTGTTTCTGCTGGCTGGGGAATCTAGAACACAGGGACACAGTTTCAGGATAAAGGGCCGATCATTTAGGACTGAGACGCGGAGAAATTTCTTCACTCAAAGGGTTGTGAGTCTTTGAAATTCTCTACTCCTGAGGGTTGTGGATGCTCCATAATTGAGTATATTCAAGGCTGGGATAGATAGATTTTTGATTTCTCAGGGAATCTAGGGATATTGGGAGCAGGCAGGAAAGTACAGTTAAAGCAGAAGATTAACTATGATCATAATGAATGGTATAGCAGGCTCTACTCCTGTTTCTATTTCTTATGTTCTAATATTGGGACAGCTCCCTGATGCATTCCACCTTCGAGTCAACTGTCCATTCCACGGACGCGAGCAGTCAGTTAGTCCAATTTAGGGGTGATTTTGAGCTGCACCTGGCACTTTACCAATGTCGGAACAGCCCTCCCCACCCCACCGTGTGCTGCCCGCTCAATCAAGGCAGTCTCACAATGGCATGCCCATCAGTGAATAGGCCTGCGGAGTTTGTCCCCTCCCTCCCAATATCCCAACCAGCTTTGGGAGTCTTTAATGCAGCCCTTCTGTGTTGGACAGCAAGGACACCTCCATATTGAGCCACCCATTAGCGCCCACCTCTTCCGGTGGTGCTGCTGAGGCTCCATAGCTGCCAATTCTCTGATTGGACCTGCTGCATCAGCCCGCTGTCCTTAATAGGACGGCCAATGCGGAGGAAGCCAATTAGGAGGCTGCCTCCCAGAAGGTTGTGCCCCTAGCCTCGCTGCTGGGAAGTGTGGGCTCGGGGCCCCCACTTGGTCCTGAAGTCAGGGTCCCAAAGCCCATGGGAACATCCAGCCCAGAGTGCTATCCACTGAGCTATGGCTGACGCCGCCATGGTATTGTGCTTGCCTTGTGACTGTAACATTTGAGAAATAGCGAACACCAAGCAAGCTATCAGCACAATCTGAAATGTCACAAATTCAGCTGACTGTTAAGCTGGACACTTGGCTGCCATGGTATCTACTGTCCTACATTTTTATGCTATTGGTCCCTTCCAAGCAACAGCAGGAGATATATGTGTGACCTTTCAATGTGCAGTGTACAGTCACATCATGCAGATCACAGAAGACTTTTTTGCGCTGTCCATTAAATTCAACATCACAAACAGGCAGTGACATATGGTGAGCTAGGTAATATCATCTTCCTCGATTCCTCAAAGGACGGGACATTATCAGGGAGAGAAAAGGGCTGCATTTTATGGAGGTGCAACTGACCTGAGAATATAGGCACAGAATCATACATGCTAATACCCAATATCTTAGTCAAATAAACCATGGCTACCACAACCTACAGCCTTACATCAGGATCCATGAATACCACAACATTGTACATTAAATTACATAGAATTGACAGTGCAGAAACAGGCCATTTGGCCCACCTACTCCATGCTGGTGTTTATGCTCCACATGAGTCTTCATCTAACCCGATCTATTTCTTTCTCCCTCATGTCTACATCCAGCTGATCCTTAAATAAATGTATGCTATTCACCTCAACTATTTCCTGTGGTAGCGAGTTCCACATTCTAACCATTCTTCCGATAAATACGTCCCTCCTGAATTCCCTATTGGATTTATTGGTGACTATCGCACATTTCTCTCAAATCTCTCATTTTGACCCTTCCAAAATGAAAATGAAAAATGAGATGTCAAGCCTGGTACAAGTTATGCCCCATTTTATTTATGCTAATATTGTGTGTGTTTCTCTTTTGTGCCAATGGCATGTGTCTTCTACTTTCCAACCACGCACTTCTTCTCAGTGTTAGGCCAGCAGAAGGGGAAAGTGTGGTAACCGGCTGCTGTGTGTTAGTGGCTGCCTCTAGGAATAGACGTGGTGTAGTACTTCCTGTGCTGGGTCAGTAGATACCCCTGAAACTACAGGTGCCACATGTATTGCAGTGGCTACCTGGGCCTGCAAACTTTCTGTCACATTTAGAGTTATTGGAGCAGGAAGCTGGGTGATATCAATGTGGCTTCCCCCTGAGAGACATTCTCAGAATTCATGCCCCTGCTGCTGGTAACATGATCAAAACCCTCAGCGACCCATGTGGGAGCTGGTTGCTGTCCAGCAATGTTGGCCTGCATTATTAATTAGGTCGAGACACTCAACATTCTCCTTGAAATACACTGACTAATCCAGCTAACCTTTCAGTGAAGATTCTGTGATCATGAATAACTGATGCTAGGCATTAAATGAAAAGATTATCCATGGACATAGTTACCTAGTGAATGCTGCACTTACATCTTTTAGAGGTGCTGAATAATTTAACAAAACACAAAATACTGCAGGCGCTGGAAATCTGTAATGACAAAAATACCTGGAAATGCTGGAAACACTAATCAACTTAGGCAGCATCAATGAAGGATGGAAAAGGATGAGGTTAATGTTTCAGAAATATGATAAAAGGTCTTAAACCCAAAACGTAACCTAACTTTTTTATTATCGCCACAGATGCTGCCTGACCTGCAGTTTCCAGGATTTACTGCTGTTATTGTTAATTGTTTGTTTTACAAGTTTATTGTGATATTTAAGGTGTCAGGCTCCCCACTCCAAGCTTTGTTCCCTGATTAATTGGTTAAAATAGTGCTAAAGACATTTCTACATGTGAAAGAATTATGACAAAAGATATTAAAAGGTAATAGGTCCCACTTTAATCAATCATTTTCCTTTTATTTCTCCTGTGATGAAATATTATCTGTTTCATTCACATTTGAGAGCTGTTCAAGGACAATGTAATATATTGTTCAATGCTGAATTTCAACTCAGATAATGTATCAGGGAATTAGTTTTAGTCTAGGACACACAGGGCTGGATTTTGTTCTCAGCCCGCCATTGGGTTCTGTGGCGGGGAGCGTGGTGCTGGAGAATCGGAGCGGCAGCGGTCAGCATGAAGCTCAACACTGGGATTGCTGGGTCCGATCTTGCCGGTGCTGGTGAGGCTCCATTGCGGCACCTCTGCCTTTCTGCGATGGCACCCGACATTAAATATTTAAAATAGCTCTCTGCATAAATTTAAATTTAATTCCCCGCAATCTTACCTTCAGTTCCCAATCTTGAGCACGTCTTGAGGCACTCAAGCACCTTCGATTTCCCATTCAGGAGAAACTGGTGCCACCAAGGTGGGGAAGGGGTCAACTCTGCATGATTTGTATGGGGAAACAGGAGAAGGGGTCAACTCTGCATTTTGTTGAACTGTTTGCAGGGCTGGCAGCCTTTTAAAAACGGTGCCAGCACCTGCTCCTGCATCAGGTGACACCATGAATGGTGTCGCCAATGCCGCTCCACCATGTGATTTGGGGGGGGGTGCTGGGATGGGGGAGCAGCCACCGTCAATATGTTAAGTGGCCGCCCGCTGCATAATAATGGTGGCATGGGTCCCATGCAGGGCGACTGCCATTTTCTGCATCCGCCGTCACTCCTGGTGGCGGGACAACATAATCCAGCCCACAGTCTACGAATTGAATTTCAAAATGTATTCATTTGTACCAAAATTCAAGAATAAACCAAGTCTAAATGTTTGCTAGGTTTTATTACTATGTCCAATGATTCTGTTCAGCTGTGCATGTGCACGGCTCTTTAGTGCCAGGAAGGTAACACACAGGCCTTGTTCCATGTAAAGCACCAGGTGTGCATGGCTGCCTGAAAAAATCTAAAGGACCCTGCATTGGAAAAAATTGGCCACACATAACGAAAGTTTAAAGGGAACATTGACTATGACCTGTGGATGAACCAATTGGTAATGAGATTTATGTGATCAAATCGCAAAGTTCAACAAAGCACGTGCAGCCATTCGTCTCCGAGCTCTAAGCAGCGATGGAGGATAATTCTTCTTGTTGTTGGAGATGATCCTCAATCAACAGAAATTAGTGTGGGGCTGTGAAGTTGGATCAGACCATTCAAAGGTACATATCTTGACTTTCTGTAATGGGGTAAAATGGGTGATAGCAAGTTGGCAGCCTGTCATACATCTCACACCATTTTTAATTCCATGGACTTCAATAGAGAGAGAGGTTAAATGGGATGCCAAGTCACTATCACCTTTTCTGCAGTCTTGCACATATCAAGATTTACCCCAAAGTTTTGGTTGATAACCTGTCTCGATATTGTCTAGAATGGGGACAAAGGCATCTTTTGTAAATGATTAAGGTTTCTTCTCCCATGGAAATGGCTCAGAGGTGATGTGGGGGCGGGGGTTTAATTGGTGAGTACCCGACGATGGGTCTCAAAAGGGCAGTGCGCTCAAATTGTTCGGCCAATGAACCTCCCAAAATTGGCCCATGGGCCTTATTTCAATAACCCCGGTGAGTTGCTGGCAACTGTTGCATCTCCAAAGACAGCTCAGTGGTTTGAGGATTTCCAATTTGGCGGTTTTGTCTGAAGTGGCCCACAGGCTGTTGGAGGGTAGTGGGGTGCTAGGAGGGGAAGGTGGCAGGAGAGAAGGAGAGAGCAGCTGATGCTGTAGCAGACCTCAGGAGTGTTGCTCCTGTTCCTCCTAGCTCCTCATCAAGATACTATCTTACCTATTTGTCAACAGCTATTGAGTAGGACAAATGCTGAAAAAGCTGAGTAGACTGGAACAGGTCCAGTACCTGTTCTGCTCAGCACTGCCAGTTTCTTGAAGGGTATCTTAAACAATTCTAGGGCCATTTCATTAATGTACACAAGGGGCCCAACCAATGTTCCCTCTAATTTCCCTTTGTTGTGCATGGTCTGTTTCTTGCACAGCGCAGTCCCTTCATGATTGCTGCAGGGCCGTGCACATATTAAAGGGTCTCATTCTTGCACCTGGCCTGTTTGTCTCCTGCAAGATAAGTTCTGGATCGCTGCACAGCTGTGCACCCATGCAGTTTAGAGGGAACATTGAGCCTAACACCTATTGAAGGCAGCTGCCTAGGCCACCTCAATATCGTCCAAGTCATGGCCCCTTTTTCTCCCAAGGTGTATGAACCCCCTGGAAAATTCGCCTTCCTCCATTTCCTTCCAGCTGTGACTCACTTAATAGCATTCTCACCTCTGAGTGAGATAGTTGTGGGTTAAAGGCCCATTCCAGAGACTTGAGCATAAAATCTAGGCTGACACTCCAGTATTATACTGAGGGAGTGCCACCCCATTGGAGGTGCTGCTTTTCGGATGAGACATTAAACCCAGGACCCACCAACCCCTTCAGCTGGACGTAAATGGTCGCATGGCAATATTGCAAAGAGCAGTGGAATTCTCCCCTTAGCCAATATTTATCTCTCAACTAACATCAGCTCCATTTTACAAGCAATGAAACAAAGGGTTGGAGTGCTTCATCCCTTGGCAAGGACGCAGTTTCCTGACTCTAAATGGATTGCACTATTCCAAGATTTTTGATAAATGTTTCTCTTTTATCCAAGCAATCTTTGCAAAGATTGGCATATATATATATGTAATATATGTCTCTAAAATATTAGCAATCTTTGTAAGTGTTAGCGTTTTTATTTCCACATCGTGATGCCGCATGCGTAACTATATATGCTGCCTACCCCACCTAAAAGCCATGGGAGAGGCAAAAATCAAGCCAAAAAAATCTGGAAACCTCCTCTCCGATCATTTTAGGAGATTACAGGAATCATTGGAGTTTTAGAATTTCCTTCATTTTCCAAATGGAAGAAATTGATGTGACTTGAATCTTTTCCAATTTACAAATCTGTCTCCAGAGTTAAAGTGCCCTGTAATTTTATAAAATAATTCTACAGCACGATGGATTGATAGCCTTTCCAGTCAAACTTGAGAAAATAAGTTTAGTTTTAACATAAAGTACTTTCAGCCAAGATTTCTCCCGTATAGATGTGGAGATGAAAAAAATGAATAAACCTATGTCTATTTTTAGATTAGTTTGGGGAAAAAAAGAATTTTCTGCTGTAATCTTCACTTTGTGTCATGTTACATGTGACTGATGGTCATCTATTTTTAATAGTTAGTAAATTGAAGTGTCAATACTGTTTTTCTCAAAGAAAAGCAAAATGTTGCAAATGCAGGAAATCTGAAATAAAAACTCAATGTACCAGAAGCACTCAGCAGGTGAGGCAGCGTCTGGAAAGATAAAATAATTTCTATATTTAGTTATCTCATATCAACAATAGGTATTTAAGAGTTTTTAAAACTTATATATTATTGTTAAAAATCTCCACTCTATATGGCTGATTTTAACTTGGCATGGGAATCAGGGGAGAAGGGACCAAACTGGACAGCACAGCACATGGTATTATGAAAGTGAGGCTTGGAAGCTTTTAACACTTCAGGACAATGACTGGATAAATGATTAAAGGAATGATGGTGAAAGGTAAAGAGCTGGTAATGGGACAAGTAAAGAAACAAAAGATAGGTCCAGAGGAGCTGAAATGAGAAAAGCAGCATCATTAATAATACCTGTATTCCGATAAAATGGGGGCAGTAGATATGATCTGCAATTGTTGAAGTCAATATAAAGTGGCTAATCAATAGATGAGGTTCTGTATCTGGAGCTTCATTGGAACAGTGTAGAAAATCACAGAGAAAGATCAAAGTGGGAGTGGAATGAAGAATTAAAGTGACTCACTCTTGACCTATAACCAAAATCAGATTAGGTTAACAGCTTCCATCTTTTTCTTGATTTGCTGAATTCATGTTTTTGCACAATTTTATGTATTCATTTAAAAAATTCCTTACATCTTATTTCAGCAGTCTAAATGCTATCCTGCTGAAAATACAGCCTACGCAAATAGTTAAGCTGGTTGATTTAATTTGTCGGTAGTAGAAGAGATAATGGAATTCTACTGAACTCAAAGGATGAAATAGAATAACATCTAGAAACTGAAAATATAATGATGAGTTGTCAGCACAAATTTCACAAGGGAAGGTCATGCTTGGCCAAACTGAATTCTTGGAAGAGGTAACATAAAAACTAGACATGGGCAATGCAATAGATGGAATATATTTGGATTTTCAAAAGGCCTTCATAGTCTATTTATGACTCAGGGCAGAACATGTTGAGTCAGGGGACAAGCAGCAGAATGGACAGAAAACTAGCTACAAAACAGAAAACAGGGAGTCGGGATCCAACTGGCAATAAGTGGGAAGTAGTATTCCACAGGGATCAGTGCTGGGACCACTGTTGTTCACAATTTACAAAAATGATCTGTACTTGAGAATTGGAAGTACAATTGTAAGATGTACAGACAACACCAAATTGTTGGGGATTGGGGGTGGGGAGTGGGGAGGGGGTGTTGGGGAGAGAGTATAGTTGGTAATGAGGAAGAATGCGGCAAAATACAAGAAAAATACAAGAACTTGAAGGATGGGTGTTCAATTGGCAAATTAATTTCAACATAGGTGAGTGTGAGGTGGTGTTTTTTTGTAGAATGAATAAGAAGGCTGCAAACAGCATAGATGAGAGTCTAAATGAACTAAAAGAGCAAAGGGATCTAAGGGTACAGATACAAAAATCATAATGCAGGTTAATAATGCCATTAAAAAAAAACAAGCACTGGATTCATTTTTAGAAGGTTAGAATTGAAAACAGAGAAGTTATATGAAACTTTTCTAGAATCTTACCACACTTGTAGTACTTGGACAATTCTGGTCTCTGTAATATAAAAGGAATATCGAGACACTGAAAAAGATGTGACATGAACTAAGAGAATATACTTGACAGGAAAGGCTGAACAGGTTGGGGCTCTTTTCTGTAGTGATTAAGAAGGCAAATCTAATGTTGTCATTTACCGCAAGGGGAATGTAGTATACTGTATTCGCTGCTCACAGTGTGGTCTCCTCTACATTGGGGAGACTAAGCGCAGACTGGGTGACCGCTTTGCGGAACATCTCCGCTCAGTCCGCAAGCAGGACCCTGAGCTTCCGGTTGCTTGCCATTTCAACACTCCCCCCTGCTCTCATGCTCACATCTCTGTCCTGGGATTGCTGCAGTGTTCCAGTGAACATCAACGCAAGCTCGAGGAACAGCATCTCATCTACCGATTAGGCACACTACAGCCTGCCGGATAGAACATTGAGTTCAATAATTTCAGAGCATGACAGCCCCCCATTTTACTTTCATTTTTAGTTATTTTTTCTTCTTTTTTTTACATTCCTTTTTACATTTTTTACAATCTTTTTTTGCATTTATTTCATTTCATCTTAGTTTGTTCAGTTTGCTTACCCACTGTTTTTTTCAGGTTGTTTTTCTTCAGGTTTGCACTTGCTGCTGTTCAATATTCAGTGTATTCACACCGAATCTGTACTAATGCTTTGTCTTTCAACACACCATTAACATATTGTTTGCCTTTTCTCCGTGACCTTTTGGTCAGCTATGTGGCCTGATCCAATCTGCACCTTCTCCTTTGTTATCTCTTGCCCCACCCCCACCTCACTTGTTTATAATCTGTGACTTTTCTAATATTTGTCAGTTCCGAAGAAGGGTCACTGACCCGAAACGTTAACTCTGCTTCTCTTTCCACAGATGCTGCCAGACCTGCTGAGTGATTCCAGCATTTCTTGTTTTTGTTTCAGATTTCCAGCATCCGCAGTATTTTGCTTTTATAAAAGTAGAGATGTTTTGCGATAGTTGTGCAGGGCATTGGTGAGACCACATCTAGAGTATTGTGTACAGTTTGGTCTTCCAACTTAAGAAAGGATATAAAAACAAAATACTGCGGATGCTGGAAATCTGAAATAAAAACAAGAAGTGCTGGAACCACTCAGCAGGTCTGGCAGCATCTGTGGAAAGAGAAGCAGAGTTAACGTTTCGGGTCAGTGGCCCTTCATCGGAACCTTCCGATGAAGGGTCACTGACCCGAAACGTTAACTCTGCTTCTCTTTCCACAGATGCTGCCAGACCTGCTGAGTGGTTCCAGCATTTCTTGTTTTTACTTAAGAAAGGATATAATTGCATTGGAAGCAGTTCACAGAATAACAGAAGAATCACAGAATCTTTACAGTGCAGAAGGAGGCCATTTGGCCCATCATGTCCACACTGGCTCCCTGAAAATGCAATTCCCTCAGTTCCATTCCCTTGCCTTCTCCCCGTAACCCTGCACATTCTTCCTTTTCATATAACTGTCAAATTCCCATTTGAATGCTTCAATTGAACCTGCCTCCACCACGTTCTCAGGCAGCGCATTCCAGACCTTAACCACTCACTGTGTGAAAATCCTTCAGAGAAGGTTCACTCGGCTGATTCCTGGGATGAGAGGATTTTCTTATGAGGTAAGGTTGGACAGGTGAGGTCTGTATTCATTTGAGTTTATAAGGATGACAGGTGATCTTACTGAAACATATAAGATTCTGAGGAGACTTGACAGGGTGGATGTTGAAAGGATGGGCTGGATTTTACGAGCCTTCTCCTGATCTTGGCGGCGAGCTCAGAAAATGGTGGCAAGCCCGTGCGGGCCACACGCCAAAGATCCGCCATGATTTTAAGTGCAGTGTCTCATTTAAGTAGCTGGGGCGGCACGTTTCCCGCCACCCCCCCCAATCATGTGGAGGGGGCAGGCTCTCCATCCAAGGCAATGGCATCAGCTGCCTATGCGCTGGCGCCATTTTTAAAGGGCTCCGGCATATTTACATTTTTAAAGAAAGATCCCCAAAATTAACTAAATCAATTTCTTATGCCCTTTTCCCACCCCCAATGAGAATTACAATAATTATTTGCCCTGTCCCCCCCCAAAACACTTACCTTTTACATCTGACCTTTAACCACCCCCCCCCCCCCGCCCCCACCGTCAAATGGCAAAAGGTTTAGGTTCAATCCTTCCCACCATCCTCTACACCCATTACATTTATTTACCCCCACCCCTGCACTGAAAAACTTACCTCCTCCCCCCTCCCCATTAGTGTGGCGCCACGTTTCTCCAGACTGGGATCTGAAGGCGCAGAAGTTATGGCCGCCATGCCAAAGGTCCGGCAGGCCCTCAAGATTGGAGATAACTGTATTTAATTTATCAATTTTATTGATTTGCCTATTTAAATTGTGGTCCCATTGCTCAGCGGTGTGGGGGTCACCACGGAGCCTCGCCGTCGCCAGGAGGATCGGGATGGGCCCTGCCAGCGTCGAGGTCCATGGCGGGTTTCATCCAGAGCCATTTTCAGGCACCATCCCTCCCCCAACCCCCACCATGGATCACGATGTCAAGGGCTTGTTAAAATCCAGCCCAATGTTTCCCCTTGTGGGAGAGACCAAAACTAGGGGGCACAGTTTAAAAATGAGGGATCTCCTAATTAATATGGAGATGAAGAGTCATTTTTTCTCTCATAGGGTCATGAGTCTGTGGAACTCTCTTCCCTGGAGGGCAGTGGAGGCAGGGTCATTGAATGTTTTTAAGGCTGAGGTAGACAGATTCTTGGCAAACAAGGGAGCCAAAGGGTATCAGGGGTAGACAGAAGGTGGAGTTGAGTCCACAAACAGATTAGCCATGATCTTATAGAATTGCGGAGCAGGCTCAAGGGGCCGAATAGCCTACTGCTGCTCCTTGTATGTGCACATGTTCAACTGAGAAGGCTGAGGGGTGACCTGATAGAGGTCTTTAAAGTTCTGAAAGGGTTTGATGGGGTTTCCACTTGTGGGGTGTCCAAAGCAAGTCACCCTAAATAAACCCAATAGGGAATTCAGGAGAAACATTCTTACCCAGAGAATGTTGAGAACATGGAACTTGCTACCACATAGAGTGGTTGAGGAGAATAGCAAAGATGCATTTAAGGGGAAGCTAGATAAGTAGATAATGCGGAAAAGTGTGAGGTGATTCACTTTGGAAGGAGTAACAGGAATGCAGAGTACTGGGCTAATGGGAAGATTCTTGGTAGTGTAGATGAACAGAGAGATCTTGGGGTCCAGGTACATAAATCCCTGAAAGTTGCTACCCAGGTTAATAGGGCTGTTAAGAAGGCATATGGTGTGTTAGCTTTTATTAGTAGGGGGATCGAGTTTCGGAGCCACGAGGTCATGCTGCAGCTGTACAAAACTCTGGTGAGGCCGCACCTGGAGTATTGCGTGCAGTTCTGGTCACCGCATTATAGGAAGGATGTGGAAGCTTTGGAAAGGGTGCAGAGGAGATTTACTAGGATGTTGCCTGGTATGGAGGGAAGGTCTTACGAGGAAAGGCTGAGGGACTTGAGGTTGTTTTCGTTGGAGAGAAGGAGGAGGAGAGGTGACTTAATAGAGACATATAAGATAATCAGAGGGTTAGATAGGGTGGATAGTGAGAGTCTTTTTCCTCGGATGGTGATGGCAAACACGAGGGGACATAGCTTTAAGTTGAGGGGTGATAGATATAGGACAGATGTTAGAGGTAGTTTCTTTACTCAGAGAGTACGAGGGGCGTGGAACGCCCTCCCTGCAACAGTAGTAGACTCGCCAACTTTAAGGGCATTTAAGTGGTCATTGGATAGACATATGGATGAAAATGGAATAGTGTAGGTCAGATGGTTTCACAGGTCGGCGCAACATTGAGGGCCGAAGGGCCTGTACTGCGCTGTAATGTTCTAATTCTATCTTCTAATAAGGAGATGGGAATAGAAAGTATGCTGATTGGGTTAAATGAAAAGTGGGGTGAGAGGAGGCTCACATACTGTATGATCACCAACATAGACCAGTTGGGCTGAATGTGCTATTTCAGTGCTATTGACTCTATGAGTGGAATTTTAGCCGTCTTGTAACAATGGGCTGGGAGGCCGGAGGGGCATCAAAATAGTGTGTGGTGACTTTGGGCGACCTGCCTGACGTTGTCGTGCCTCCTTGCCATTTTGTCCTCTGGGATGCCAATTGAGCCATTTAAGCGGTCCATTACAAGGCCCGCCTCTCGCCTCCACTGGCATTTAGCCAACGTTGAAGGAGCCTACTGCCATGTGGCGACACTGCCAGGTAAAACCTGGAGGCTTCCTCGTGGGCTTCAGGGTCCCTCCTATTTGGCCAATATGTGGCCCACAGAGGGGTCATCTGGCAGCAATGGCCACCGGCACAGCGCAACCCCCTCTGCCTTCACGAATTCCCCCCCAACTCCAATTGCTGGGGCCTTCCTGCCTGATTAGGCCTGACGAGACCTGACACCTTTTGTGGTGGCCAATGTCCATCGTCGCTGTAATGAGTTCTTTTATCTTGTCTGATGCAACATAAATGAGAAGCATGGAGTCCAGTTGTGTTGAACATCTCAAAGCAGGTTTATTACAGCTAAGCTATTATATACAGTACAGAGTTAACTATTTACAGAACCTTACTCTGGATGTTACAATGGCAAAGTGACTCTGGCTTCGAGTCACATGACTACGTCCTGGTCCTTGGCTCATTAGCGTACTAAGATTTTAAAGGGGCATCACTCTTAAAGGCAATCATACAACATCCCCCTTATTCCCAAAGATAAGTCTTGTATGCTAAAAGTAAAAACACATAAAATTAGATAACATCAAAATTATTTACACAGGTATACAGATTATAAACTTCTCATGTGCAGAAGCTTAAGAGTCCACATATTGTTTCAGTGGTTTGACAACTCTTCCAGATCTGGTTATGGTAAAACCTTCTGGGGATGTGATCCTTGACTGTTTTGGGTTTGCAGGCATGTTGTCAATGTGTTGGTTGTCGTCCTGTTGTTTTGACACACCTTCATCATTGGAGTGCGTACTTTTGAGTCTGTTGTGCGCAATTGGGGTACTGCGCACTTCTTTTAGTTGGCTACGGTTCCTTCTCAACACCGCTCTGCTAGATGTGGTAATCTCATAGGATCTAGACTCACTGCATACTTTGGATACCTCTGCAGGCAACCAGTTCTCATTGTGGGGTGCATGACCCTGACTTTTTGTCTTCCATGTATCTCAGGAAGTTCCACCCCTGCATATTGGTCATGCACCAGCTTCATTCTCCCTTGTTTTTCGAGCAGTGTCTCCTGCATCATGGAGAATTTGGACGGATGATGGCTTGTCAGAGTCGTTCACACTTGTTTTCAAACATGTTTTCTGCTGGTAACGGTAAACCCATATCCATAGGTGTAGCTCTGAGGTGGAGCATGGCAACACAAAAAGCTTGTTTCCTTGTCCTACAGGATAAGTTATTTGACTGTGTGAACCATTCACTCAGCAAGACCATTAGATCTAGGGTAATGTGGTGAGGATGTCACATGGTTTACGCCCATTTGGCACACATACCTGAAAGGTTTGCCCATATAAAGTAGCCCATTGTCCAAAATGATTCCTTCAATAGACTGAATATGGCACTCGATGTGTCTGCGATGACAGCACTTGAAATGTCTTTTACCTATCTGATAATTCGAAATTTGGAAAAATAATCAGGGACTAAGATAAAGTTGTCTCCATCAACAGAAAACAAGTCTGTGGCGGTTTTGGACCAAGGGACTGATGGAATCTCGTAAAGGTGTAGAGGTTCTTTGCGTTGTTGTGGTTGGTGGCTCTGGCATGCCTTGCACATCCTCACTAATCTTTCAATGTCACTGTTGATCCCTGGCCTATAAACAATGTCTCGTGCTAGTTGTCACATTTGCTCTATGCCCATATGGCCTTGGTGAAGTTGTGACCAGATGTCCTGTCGGAGAGCTTTGGGCACAATCACTTGTTTTCCTTTGAAGGTGATTCCTTTCGAGGTACAGAGTTCATCTCTGTAAGGCGAAAAGCATCTGAGGGTTTCTGGCACCTCTTTTACTGTGCCAGGTCAGCCTTCTATGATGACTCTCCACAGTGTCTTCAGTTGTGGGTCATATTCTGTTTCTGATTGCAGTTGGTCACAGTTGTGCTGACCAAAATGCAATAAATTGATTTTAAGCACATCTTCTACCTCAATGTCCATGCTGTCTACTTGTAAATTCAGTGGAAAGTTTTCATTCTTGTTCGGATTTGGCAATCTGCTCAGCATGTCCGAGGCGACCATTTTGGCACCCGGTTTGTAGCAGACATTGAACTCGTACCCCTGTACTTTCACTAAGAGCCACTGTAGTCGAGGTGGTGCGCTTGTCAATGGTTTGCGCCAGATCATCTCCAGTGGTTTGTGCTCAGTTTCCACTGTGAACTGCTTACCGAACAGGTCGGTGTGGAACCTTGTGATCCCAAACACCAGAGCAAGTGTTTCACGCTCTCTGTTTGAGTAATTGAATTGTGCTGAGGATAAACATTTGGACCCGAATGCTATTGGTTTGCCATCCTGCAGGATGCACGCTCCTAGCCCTTTCTGTGAAGCGTCGACTTGCAGGATTGTCTTCTTCCTTGGATCATAGTACTGTAGGGTACAGGTTTCTGCTGACCACGCTTGTTTGGGAGACTCAAACATATGCTGATGGTCCTCCTGCCATACATATGGTATGTCTTTCTTTAGGAGCTCTCTCAGCGATGATGCTTTGTCAGAAAAATCTGAATGTATGGTGAAAAATCCAAGACATCTCTGTAGATCTTCTATATCTTGTGGAGTAGGCATATGCCTTATATCTTCGACTTTGCCTGGGTCAGGATGGATTCCACAAACTGAATAGATGGAGCCAAAGAAATTGATTTGACTCACATTCACCTGGCACTTCTTGCTGTTAAAAACGAGCCCTTTGCGATGTGCTACTGCCATCAGTGAATGAAGATTTTTATCATGTTCTTCCTTGGTTTTGCCCATTACCGCAATATCATCAGCAATGCATATCCAGCCAGGCACGCTTTCTATAATTCTGTTAATATGCTGCTGAAACAGATCTTGACTGACAGATAAGCCGGAGGGCAGTCTCTGGAAGCAATATCTTCCAAATGGTGTCCTGAAGGTGGTGACTTCCTGAGATTCCTTAGCTCGGTGTACTAACCAATATCCATGTTTAGTTTCCAACCTGGAGAAGAATTTGGCTCCTGTGAACTTGGGATTCAATTCCTCTAATTTCGGGATCTATTGGGGGCATCCCTTTAGGGAGAGGTTTGGACGCCTCAGATCTAGACATACCCTGATTGCTCCATCCTTCTTCAATATGCACGTGATGGAATTGTACCAATCTGTGTGATGATGCACATGACGGATGATGCCATTGTGTTCCATGTCATTTAACTTGCGCTTAAGCTTTTATTGTATGTGTATGCTGCACTTATAGGGGGATCAATTAACCGAATTGCATCCTCTCTGAGGTGCAGTACGGCATCGCCTTTGAAATCTCCAATGGCGCTGAAACTGTTTGGGTACATTTGTTGTAAGTCATGGACTGACCAAGGGTACCCTTGGTCTCTTCTGCTGTAATGGGTATCTTGGTTTGCTTATGGATGGTCAAGATGTTGAGGTCCATACACACGATAATCCTGCCACTGCTGGTCTGCTCTTTCTACAAGGTAGAATGTTTGTGGTTTCTATGCCAACTTGCCATAGCTGCATTGCATCGTAAGTGTGCCACTGCAAGGAATGGGTGACCTGTTGTATGAAGATAACTTGGCAGTTGTTGGCTGTATCATTGATTTCCAATGACTCCAGAACCTATCTTTGAGTATTTGGACTGGAGTGATATTTGCACTTGCGCCGGTGTCAATCTTGACCCTGAATATATGCTTGCCAATTTCCTTTGGGCACGTGATGTTAATAGTGGCGAAAGCTCCCAGTTGTTTTCCTTCATCAACGTGATGTGTTAGGTTCACAATGTGGAGCGCCTGATCATCTTCTGGATGAGAATTACCCCTCATTGAATCTTTTCTCAGGTCTGCTTCGCTGTGGACTTTGTGTATTGGCTTGTGTTTACGCAGTTTTCTGGTGCTCTCTTTGCTGCTGATGCCCTGTTGCTGTTCCTGTCTTCTGATGCTTGTGTTCTACCATGACTTCTGGCTGTGTCTTTGGAGCCATTTTTCTTGCAGAGACGGGCCCAGTGTCCTTTTGCACTGCATGTCTTGCACAGGTCTTGAAATGCAGGACAACTTCGCAGTAAGTGGGACCAACTACACTTCCCACACAGCTTCTTGCTCTTTTCGACCTGGTTATGATGCCGATACTGCTGGCTGCAGCTAATCCTTGTAGGTGCTGTTGTCCAGCTATGATGGCTTTGTATTTCCTGCCATCTTCTAGCAGTGCATCAATACTGTGACGTATCTTTTTCCCCCAAGAAGTCTTTCTGAAACACTTCAATGGGTGTTGAGACAATCACCAGCTCCATTATTCGGTCTGACAGCTCAGTTTCTGAGAAATTGCATTTGTTTCCCTTACTATGGCATCTACTGATGAACTGGTTCTTGTGGCTGTTGCCTGTAGTACATCACTTATAGGTGGTGAATTCTAAAATCTACTCTTAATTGGAGCTGAACTTCTAGCACTTTCCATATTCTTGCAGGATCTTTCTGGTCCTCTTCAGATATGCCTGAGGTATTGATTCTGTGTAAGCCCTCATTTCCAATTGCTATCGTTATTTTTGCAGCCTGTTTTCTGGTTCTGCAATCACTTGGTCGGTGAGGCATATCTGCATTCTTTATTTGAAAAGTTGGAACTCGGATAAGATATCCATGGCCTTCCAGTTCATGCTAGCAAATTTGGCATCTATCTTCCTGTTGTTCTTTTGCTTAAGACTTTCTTTAAGACTTGCTTCTGTAACTCTGCACTGTTTTCATTTAAGAAACTGTTATTTAGACTAGCTGCTTGACTGACAGCAGCAGGTGTTTGCCAACGCTGTGTGTTTATCTTGCTTCCAGCGCTTAAGTCTGTTCTGTTTACACAGGTGCTCACTAGCTGCTAAAGTTTGTTTATGTTCTTCACTTTGAGTGGTTTTAATGTTTTTATTACTTGGGCTTGGTGAATGAAAGCTCTTAGTTATGCTCAAGTGGTTTAATTTTTTTTTAAACTTTGACTGCATGGATCAAGGCTCTGCAGTGATCTGGGTTTTCCCACATTTTTTCTAATGGACGCCTCCTGTAATGGTGCCAACCTCAATCAACTCGGGAAAGGTGTTGGTCTTCCTCTTTTTTTTCTACACAGAGCTTTTGAAAAAAAAAGATCTGCTGAAATACTTCAAAGTTTTTTTTAAAAGCAATATTCCTCACCCCTCAGCACAGTGATTCACCCAATTTACTTGTGACCTGTCAGTCTGTGCTCTGTCTTCTACAGCGTGAGATAAGTTTTTGCTTTTTCACTGTCTGAGCTAGTATTTTTCTTCAACTTTCTCTCTACAGGCTGTAGGAGAGGTCGCTTCCTGAGTTGTTTAAACCGTGGTCTTAAACCTCAGACTTTGTCTTTTCACCACAGCTGCCATCATGTAATGAGCTCTTTTATGTTGTCTGATGCAACATAAATGAGATGCTTGGAGTCCAGTTGTGTTGCAGATCTCAAAACAAGTTTATTACAGCTAAGCTATTATATACTAATATGGTTCTATTTACAGAACCTTACTCTGGGTGTTACAGTTGCAGAGTGGCCCAGGCTTCAAGTCACATGACTGCATCCTGGTACTTGGCTCATTAGCATACTAAGATCTTAAAGGAACATTACTCTTAAAGGCAAACATACAACAGTCACCATCTGCAGTCCCAGCAGTGGCCACCGGTAGCTGATTGGTTGACAGCTCTTGGAGACAGGTGGCCATCCATAAAGGAGATGGCAGCCTTGATGGCGAGCAATTAATTGTCTGCCTGCCATTGAATGCAGCTGGATTGTCTGACAAATGGCCGAGGCAGGATTGTTCCCCACTTTCCGGCCACTCACCAGGACTCCAGTCACAAAAGTAAAATGCAGCCCTATGTAATTCTATGTGATTTAAATTCTTTTAACCAATCGAAGATTTAAAAAAATCGAATTACTGGGAAGATGGAGATTGGGGCTGATTTTCAAAAGAGTAGCAATTCCACAAGGGCATTTAGATTATCAATATTTTTTCCACCATAGGCCCCTCTTAACGAGGAATTGTGAGTGACAGTTGGAAACTTGCAGGGAGGTCGCAAGATGTCTGGAGGGGGCTTGTTGCAAATTAGTCATGACTCTTCCCCCTGTGCCCTGTGCTAAGGTTAGAGTTATTCATTGCTGCAGATCAGAGGCTTTCTGTGAAACCAACAGATGGTTGTTTTAACTTTGTTTTAAGCTTGCAAAAGGACTTACACAAGTCAGTGATTACCAGAACAGTATGGGCACCCATTAGTGATTTATATAATCCAAAGCCTTTTATTTTAAAACACTCATTCTGTCAATCTACACAGCCTTTTGTTCATCTGACTCCAGCCAAAATGGGACATTCACTCACCACCATAATCATGGGCTGGACACTTGAAATGGCAGTGGAAGATGCACAGTTTGACATTTTGTGACCCTGTGTGTATACTCTAGGATATTATTAAAAGCCCATCAATTCCTTCATCAGTAGCAGAAATGAGTTTCTAATCATCTTGTGAGTACTCTACTAACAGCATGAATAAAAATCAAACATTTACACAACATCAATTCTGTCCTCAGAAGAGTTTGACTTACTACTGATAATGGCTCGGGAAAGATCACTTGGCAGCTAGATCCCTACTTATTAGATAGTTAAATGATTGGTTACTTAAAACTTTAGCTCCATAGTGCTTTGAAACTGTAGAAGTAAAGCTTGAAACTGAGTCCTCAATGCCCTGGTAGCAATGGACCAGGTTTGATCTCTAGCTAAACCCAATCAGGTTGGTCTTGGGACACTACAACTGAGCCCAGTGTCTTTCAGCTGGAGAGGGCGACAACCAGCCCTGATTCTTGCTCCTAATCTCCTCATCAGAACCACTCTGTAAAGTTAATATAACTTGAAAGAGGAAAAGGAAAACTACATGTGATATCATACTCTGATTAAAATTCTGCTTAGATTCTACTAAATCAGCTTCTTTCAAAAATGCACAGACACGAATAAATTAACCTCACTATGTAAAGCAAAAATATATGGGGGGGGGGGTGACTTTACTCACAAAGTGGTGACAAAGTAGAAATCACTACTCCTTGTAGTTATTGAGGAAAATATCATGAATGCATTTAAGCAAGATAAATGCATGAGGATGAAATGAATAGCAGGACAGGTTGATAGAGAGAGATGAAGTAAGGAGAGTGGGAAGTTGCTTGTACAAAGTATGAACACAGGCATAGATATGTCCCTGTGCTGTAAATTCTATGTAATTTTATTTCTGATTCAGTAATTTTGACTTACATTCTTTTTTATTTATAGTTTTCAATTTTGAATTTATTTCAGCAAATTTTGCATGATTGAAAAGATGTTAATTTGCTGAATTTCAACATAGAATCATATCAGATGTGTTGAAATCAATTCAACAGTGTTATTTGCATCAGATCATTGACTTCCAGTCCTGCTTGACTTGAGTACGTTTGCATTGATGTTTTTTGGTCAATCACTCCCCTAATCCAATATCTTTTTTTGATTGAGTTTGCTGTAAGTCTGTGCAAATGTTTGCAGTTCTTCAGCAAGCCTAGTTTGGTCTCAGGCAGATTTCCTCTCTCAAAAAAATCCAATATGTTTCCTCAAATATTGGCAATAAGGAGAGTGTCATTAAGGTTAAAAATAAGAAGTCCTGGGCCATGCAATGGGCTCCGCAGTGTCTCTGGTGCTACTCGGTGTCCTATGTTGTACATGCACCAGAAGCATCAGAAGAGGTTCTACCATGATGTCAAACAGCCGTTCCAGCTGATTTGATACTCATTTCCCTAACTGCGTCTGCACTTGTACACTGAATGCCTGTATTCATCACTTACAGCCAAATAAGCGTTAAGCAGCACAAGGAACGCCCTCTGCCACCCCTCATTTTAAATGAGGTGCTTTTGACTTAAGCAAAGTTAATGGAAGTACTCCAGACTGTGTTTGGAAGTGTTTTGAAGTGGTGCTGCATACATTGAAGTAGGCAACAGGATTTGGTGACCCAATTCTGCATGAGGTATGGGGGCTGAGGTTACATGCCTGTGGGTCTGCAACATGACTAGTATCTGGATTGAAGGCCGCAGAGAGGGGAAGCTCTGCAAAGAGGAAGGAGGAAGAGGACGGCTCGCCACAGAAGGCCCAACCCACAGTGGTTTTACGAGAGCGCTTCTCCTACCTCCACCCATCCAGAAACCTGAGGCAACTCAGGTTCAACAAGGAGGTAGTGACAGAACTGTGCCACCTCCTTCAGCCCAACCTGGTGTTTTGCACCAGGGCAAAGATGGCACTGCCAGTGGCCATAAATGATTATAGTGGCATTGAACCTGTCCAACATCTCCCAGTACACTGTCCATCACCACCTCTGGCAGTGACAGAGGCCATCTATGCCTCCTCCTCTCTCATAATGATGATGTTATGGAGGATGCAGCAGATCGCCACAAACTTAGACACCTGTTTTACGCGTACTGGAGTGTTCCCCACCCCCACCCCACCAGCCACCACTGAGTGGTTCAGTCATTGGAAGTATTGCTTAAGCATATTGATGATCTACTCCACAGTGTCCCTGGTGATTTCATTACCCTCACTATACACACATTGTCCTTGCGTGGTCAAGTGACGGAGGGTGAGGGTCATGAGCCATGTGTAAAGGGGGTAGTCTTTGTCCAGTAGAAACCAATCTCTGGTTCTCTGTAGGAGTGCACAGACAGCATAAATGGAAGACTGCCTCAGAATGAAGGCTTTCTGGCTGCTGCCAGGATAGCAAGCATTCACCAACGTAATGTATTGCCCATAGTCACACACCAACTCCCCTTGATAGAATGGTAATCCTTGAGCTTCCTATATCTCTCCCTGTTGACATGGGAGGCCCACAAAGTCACATGCATTCAGTCGATGGTGCCTTGCATGATTGGGAATCCCATTATCCTGACAAAGCCAGCTGCCCTCTCAACCTGCTTCTCCCTGCTGAGGGGGAAAATGGTGTATTTGGCTCCCATGGCTTAGATGGCCTCTGTCACTGTCAGATGTGGTGATGGACAGTGTACTGGGAGATGTTGGACAGGTTCAATGCCACTATAATCATTTATGGCCACTGGCAGTGCCATCTTTGCCCTGGTGCAAGACACCAGGTTGGGCTGAAGGAGGTGGCACAGTTCTGTCACTACCTCCTTGTTGAACCTGAGTTGCCTCAGGTTTCTGGATGGGTGGAGGTAGGAGAAGCGCTCTCGTAAAACCACTGTGGGTTGGGCCTTCTGTGGCGAGCCGTCCTCTTCCTCCTTCCTCTTTGCAGAGCTTCCCCTCTCTGCAGCCTTCAATCCAGATACTAGTCATGTTGCAGACCCACAGGCATGTAACCTCAGCCCCCATACCTCATGCAGAATTGGGTCACCAAATCCTGTTGCCTACTTCAATGTATGCAGCTTCCAAAACACTTCCAAACACAGTCTGGAGTACTTCCATTAACTTTGCTTAAGTCAAAAGCACCTCATTTAAAATGAGGGGTGGCAGAGGGCGTTCCTTGTGCTGTTTAATGCCTATTTGGCTGTAAGTGGTGAATACAGGCATTCAGTGTACATGGAGGAGGAGGAGAAGGAGGAAGATGAGGCAGGACACGCTGTCCAAGAGCACTTGATCAGACTCTGGTGTCTTTGAATTACTTCCCTTCACTGCCATGGATCCATCATTCATTCCCCAACCAACTGAGACATCCCAACACAACGTCCCTTTGGTCACCATCCAAAAATAAAAGACACCCACAAAGGCCTTTGCATGATCCAAAAACAGATCCGATTATACAAACAAAATGAACTATTTACCATTGTGCGCTTCTTCAGTGCCTGTCTTTCATGTGCCTTTACTTGTTGTAGTGCACCCCAGTTGCTGCAGCTTGGCTGGTGGAAGGCTGCTGACTTTCAGCAGTGGAGACTGCAGATGGCCTTTCAGGACGATCTCAAGCAGCTCTAGGCCTTGAAGGCTCAGCTTCAGACTGTACTACCTCAGCTGGGGAGGCAGCAGTCTGGGATGATTGGTTGCATGGCAACCACAAGGGCACTGCTTGAGTGGAAGTGGCGGGAGCACAAATGCTGTTATTCTGAGAGAGAACAGCAGGTTTGTGCATCAAGGAGCCACTGTCACTCCCCCAGGTCGACACCTCAGCAATCCTAGTAATTTGATGGAGGGCAGATTCCTGGACTGTCATGAGAGCCTGCGTGCTCCTTTGAGCAATGAGATCCGCAGCCGTAATGGCAGAAGTCTTAGCCTATATGCAGAAAACATGGATCTCATGTCCTCCATCTGAACTTCACTGTTTTTAGGTGTCTTCTGCTTGTGCTGCAGTAAAAGCTGAGACAGCGGTCACCAGACGTTACATCACGACTGGGTCGGCAAGTGTTGGCTTGCAGTTGGCCATCACTTCCATACTGGAAAGGATGGGCTCCAAGCTCAATGTGATGCCCTGTGCCATGTTGGAGCTAGACCTCTCCATGCACCTTAATTGACAGAGACAGGAGGTTCTTTGGCAGACTAGCTAATTCACCCAACATGTCGCTGTGCATGTTTATCAGCTTTCCACTGTATACCACCCCATTGAAGTCCTGTGATCTGAGCCCCTGGTAGCAAACTCCCTAAACCTTTCTGCCTGTCCACCTCTCTTTCCTCATTTACGCTATTTGAACAAGGTTATTGTCATGTGTTCTTTGTGCTATCTTAAATAACATAATGAGATACATGGATTCCAGTGCCTTGAACATCTTTAACAGGTTTATTAACAGCTAAACTAGTATATACAAACAGAGCAAACTATGTACAGAACCTTTGTCTAGGGTGTTACAGTTACAGAATGACTATGGCTTCTAGTCACATGACTACATCCTGGTACTTAGCTCATTAGCATGCTGAGTTCTTAAAGGGACATCACTCTTGAAGCAATAATTCAATACTTTTGGCCACTTGTCCTAATATCTCTTTGGGCTGAATTTTATGATTCACCACCATGCAAAATGGCGGCGATCCTGCTTGTGACGTGAGCGGTTATGCTGCAGCGCTTCGCAGTAGGTGGCTATTTTGCATAATGGCGGCAGCTTGTTCCCCACCAGTCATGTGGCAGGGACGGCAATGGAGACGCCATTCATGGCTCCTGATGTTGGAGCAGGTGCTGGCACCATCTTTAAAAGCTTGCCATCCCTGCATTCACTTTCTTCGTGCATTCAACAGAAGCTGATTGAAGCAACACTTCTGTGTTCTTCCAAAAATTTGTAACTCAGCAAGCAGCCCCCCTGGGCATACTTCGGAGCATGTCAGATATCCAAGAAAGGCTGGCCCCATGGTTCAGTGATGCCTCCCTTGTTGATTCTCCTCTAGGCTGCAAGGGAAAGGCAGGAGGTCCTTTTCCCCAGCGATGGCAAGAGGAGGTCCTCCCGCCTGACCAAGCAAGCCTGGATGGAGATCGCAGAGGAGGTTAGCAACCATGGGGTCACCTGATGAAACTGTGCCCAGTGTAGGAAGAGGGTCAATGACCTTCTGCGTTCAGAAAGAAAGGCAAGTGGCACTTTCCAAAATTGATAGTTGTGATCTGATTGTCACCAAAAGGCATGTCACATGGGTGCCACTGCCATTGCAAAGACAGGGAGGTCATAGCAGATTGATGGCAGATGACTGACTGCATATGTGAAATGGGTCTCCATTGTTTATACCTCAGCCATAGTAAATCCCATGATAGGGTGAGTCACTATGAGATACATAACATCCCCCAGGTGTTGATGAGAAGCCATGTTAGTAGAACTGTGATGGTGAGATGTTTGGCAATGTTCAATAGCTGCATCCTTAATCTTTCAGAAGAGGGTCCATAGCAGGAGGGAGGTGGCCAGGACCAGTGGCAGAGTGCTGGACATGCATCCACTAAACCAGGCCGAAGAGGACGCACTGGAACTAGCTGATAGCCAAAGTGGACACGTCATCTCAGACATGGAGCTCGGGGTCCCAGCACAAGAGAGTGCTTCTTGGCGACCAAATAAAAATGCAACAATAATGTTAAATTAGCTCCATTAATCCTGCTGTCCTTAATGGTAAATGTGCAGCCTAACCCACATATGTTGTTTTAATTGTATCTTGCAGGTCACCGTTCACAGGTGACTGCAGACCCCAAGAAACTGCCGTCTACCTCAGAGGACAAGGAGCACTCAGAGGATGCATACTCCCAAGTCTCTCCTGCACAGATACTGTCACCTCGGTGGGAATCCACTCGGCTTTAGAATCAGAGTCACAAGCTCCTGAGCAGCTAGTGGAGGTTGTGACAGCCGAGGCCACTGATAGTCACAGGACTCTGGGTGGCCAGGCCCATGCTGAGCCCTAGGCTGATGAAGAGCCTCGGGTGTCGACAGCACAGGGCATGCAGGAGTTGCAGAGAGAGGTAAGGCATCATCTGGTGGAGGTGCCACAGGCCATGCGGAACCTTGAGCAGATGGTGGGGAGTCCATCCATGCCATGACTGCTGCCATATCCGAGGCATTTGAGTGCATGCCTTCTTCCATTAAGGGGTTGGTGACCCTCATGGTGAGCCACATTCCACAGATGCGCCATGACCTGCAAACACTCGCCTTTATCATTAGTGCAGATTAACATTGGCAGGGCGAGGAAAGGACCAGGAGACGGGAGAGCTTTCCTGTTCCCAGTCCTTCTCTGGTGAACAGGAATGTTCAAATGAGCCTTGAGTTGGAGGAGGAGAGGATGGACTCCAAATCTGGGGTCTCCCCTCAGGGCATTTTGAGTGTGCACATCAGCTCCTCAGCCCCTCCACCAGTGAGTCTAGCTCCAGCAGCCACAGCACCTGAAGACAATCCCGCACTAGTGCAGGAAGGTCTTTGGCAGCTGGGGCTCTCCAAGCCTCAGGCACCCAGAGGATGACTGCCAAAGTCATCATAGGCCAAGGGGCATCCTGATCAGCAGCCTGCCTCCAGTTCAACAGCCAGCACTGGGGATACATCATAAAGGAGCTACCGCAAACATATTAAAAAAACACCTAGACACACATGAGTATTCACAGGTGACACAACTATGTCATCTTTACTTGAATTAATGTTCTTTTGTGGAAATCATTAGCTTTCATTGTTTGTAATTCAGCTTCCAACATGCCTTACTTGTGACACTCAGAATCCCAACAAAACCCTTTGAGAATTGCCAATGTGACAACAGACATCACTATTACGGCAATGAATATGGAGGCGGAAGACGACATGCATGGTGGTCAGTATATGCGATATTCTTATTGAGTAGGCGTCAGGGTGACTGAAAGCAGCACATTATGAGGTTGTCCCTTGCCTCCCTTGCATGCTTCTCACCATGTTTGGCCTCCATCGCCGTGTTGCGCTCTTCCATAGCTGCTTGTCGCTGCCTCTCCTCCATGTCCTCTTCACCGGAGGTTGTTTGTTCCTCATGTAAGGCCTCCCCCATCTGAAGTGCAATATTACGTTGAGTACAGCAGACCACCAAGGTATGTGTAACCCTCTCTGGGGCATACTACAAGCCTGTACCAGATCTATCAAAGCATCAGACCCTCATCTTCAGTCACCCAATAGCTTGATGGTTGCTTGGGTGGAGGCTTGGCAAGCGTTGTACCTCTCCTCTGTGTCATTGTGAGTGTTCCTCACTGGCATAGCCAGAAGCCATGCCTTCAAAGGGTAGCCCTTGTCCTCGAGAATCCACCCCTGAAGGCAAGTGGGGGGGATGAAAAGCTGTGGCACCTGGGACTGGCAGAATATGTAGGAGTCACAGAATCACAGAATTGTCACAGCACAGAAGGAGGCCATTCAGCCCCTTATATCTGCATCAGCTCTCCGAGTGAGCAATTCAGTACAATTCCCCGTCTTCTCCCCATAACCCTGCACATTCCTCCTTGTCAGATAACCATCTAATTCCCTTTTGAGTGCCTCGATTGTAGCTGCCTCCACCACACTCTCTAGTGGTGCATTCCAAATCCTAACCACTTGCTGCGTGAAAAAGAGTTTCCTAATGTGGCCTTTGCTTCTTTTCCCACTTACCTTAAATCTGTGCCCTCTCATTTTTGATCCTTTCACAAGTGGGAATAGTTTTCCCTATCTGCTCTGTCCAGACCCCTCATGATTTTGAATGCCTCTACCAAATCACCTCTCAGCCTTCTCTTCTCCAAGGAAAACAATCCCAACTTCTCCAATCTATCTTCATAGCTGAAATTCCTCATCCCTGGAACCATTTTCGTGAATCTTTTCTGTACTCTCTCCAATGCCTTCACATCTTTCCTAAAGTGTAGAGCCCAGAACTGGACGCAATACTTCAGCTGAGGACATACTAGTGTCTTATACAAGTTTATCATAACCTCCTTGCTCTTATACTCTATGCCCTTATTAATAAAGCCCAGGGTAATGTATGCTTTATTAACCGCGCTCTCAATCTGTCCTGCCACCTTCAATGACTTATGCACATATACAGTCAGGTCCCTCTGCTCCTGCACGCCCTTTAGAATTGTGCCCTTTATTTTATATTGTGTCTCCATGTTCTTCCTATCAAAATGAATCACTTTGCACTTCTCCACATTGAACTTCATCTGTCACTTGTCCTCCCATTCCACCAACTTGTCTATGTCCTTTTGGAATTCTACACTCTCTCACAGTTCACAATGCTTCCAAGTTTCGTATCATCTGCAAATTTTGAAATTGTGCCCTGTACACCAAGGTATAGCTCATTAATATATATCAGGAAGAGCAAGGATCCAAACACTGACCCCTGGGGAACTCCATTACAAACCTTCTTCCAGTCCAAGTTGCGGCAGCTTCCGAGGAAGTGGACACACACTTGTCGAAAATGCTTTCAGTGGTTGCAGATCAGTTGAACGTTGATTGAGTGGAACCCCTTCCTGTTGATGAAGGCGGCTTGTTGATCCGTGGGAGCCTTGATGGTCACATGCATACAATCAATTACACTTACTTCTATGGGAATCCAGCTCTCATCGCAAATCCGATGGCCCTCTTGGCCTGACTTTCAGAGTCTGTCCGGCAGTGCACATAATCACTGGACCTCTGAATAGGGCATTGGTCACCTCCTTGTTGCAGCAGTGTGCTGTGGCTTGGGAGACGCCACACATGTTCCTGGTGGATCCTTGGAATGATTCCAATGCATAAAAGATGAGCAACACCATAATCTCAAGTGAATAGGGTGACCGCCAAATCCCATTGGTCGCAATTTGTTGTGCAGAAGGCTGCATAGTTCTGTGACAGCATCCCCTGGAGAGCCGTAGCCTTTTCTGACAGTGTTGCTTGGACACCTACAGGATGCTGATGTGAGTCCTGTAGACTCTGATGTACTTGGATCCTTCTCAGCCTTACCAGGTTCTGCTGTTCGCGTCTTGGAGCTTCTGGCTGAACCTTAGCTGCCTCTTGGGTCTGCCACTGGTGGAGGCACCTCAACGAGGGTATCCAGAAAAACATGGTGAATGAGACCCATGGCAATTTCCCATGGCCCTCCGGCTTCTTTCCGATGCAATAATGAACCTGTCTGGCCAAATATGTTTTCAATTTTTGCTCATCTGGATGCCTGATGTGGCTCTAGAGTAATGGTTACTGTTGGTCTAACATCTTATCCAGAAGTGTGACACTTCACACCCATAACAACCAATTTGGAATCCTCACTAATGGCCCCTCAACACACACAACCTAAATGCTTTCAGATTTCCCCCCACTCACATACAAGCCTCTTGCAGAGATCCCCCCATTCACACACATGCCTCTTGAAGAATTCCTCCCAATCACACACAAGCCTCTTGCAGAATTCCCCCCATTCACACACAAGCCCCATTCAGAGATCCCCCCATTCACACACAAGCCTCTTGCAGAACAAGTTAGGAGTGTGATGGAATACACTCCACTTGCCTGGATGGGTGCAGCTGCAACAACACTCAAGAAGCTCGACACCATCCAGGACAAAGCAGCCCACTTGATTGGCACACCATCCACAATCATTCACTCCCTCCACCACCAACGCACAGTGGGAGCAGTGTGTACCATCTACAAGATGCACTGCAGCAACGCACCAAGGCTCCTGAGACAGCACCTTCCAAACCCACTACCACTACCAACTAGAAGGACAAGGGCAGCAAATGCATGGGAACACCACCAGCTACAAGTTCCCCTCCAAGTCACACACCATCCTGACTTGGAACTATATCGCCGCTCCTTCACTGTCGCTGGGTCAAAGTCCTGGAACTCTCTTCCTAACAGCACTGTGGGTATACCTACCCCACATGGACTGCAGCGGTTCAAGAAAGCAGCTCACCACCACCTTCTCAAGGGCAATTAGGGATGGGTAATAAATGCTGGCCTAGCCAGCAACGCCCACATCCCATGAATGAATTAAAAAAAGAAATTCCCCCATTCAACCTCTTGCAGAATGCCCCCCATTCACACAGAAGCCTCTTGTAGAGATCTCACCATTCACACATAACCCCCTTGCAGAGTTCCCCCCTTTACACACAGGCCCTTTGGACACTCAACGTGGCGGTAATGGCCGCTGTAAACCCCACTTCCCCGATGTTACTATGGTTAGGTTATCTTCCATTTCACGGCACCGAGGATTCTTGATTCGGTGGCACGAGCTTTTCAAAGTCATGAAAGTGAAGGCACAGTTCACAGTGCTGCACGTCAACCACCAAATTGAGGAACCTTTGTTGTATTGCAGTGAATTAGATTTAAATTTATTTAAAGCAGCATTTCAAGCATTTAATGTCGGGGTGTCAATACCGCTACGGTACTTCCCCGCCTCTGACAGAATCAGCACACTGCGGTATAGCGCCGGGTTTATGGGCGGACAGCTCCGCAGAATTTCTCTGCCCCCCCTCTTACAAACGCCACTGAACCTGCCTCTGACGAGAACAAAATTCAGCCCTTTATGTGGTGCGGTGTCAGGTTTTTGTCTCGTAATGTTCCTGAGAAGCACCTTGGGAAATATTTACTACGTTTTAGGCGCTATATAAGTGCAAATTGTTATTGTTGTGTTTAGGACTGTTTTCTTTGGAGAAGAGAAGGCTGAGAAGTGATTTGATAGAGGTATTCAAAATCATGAAGAGTATGGACAGAGTAGATAGAGAGAAACTGTTCCCACTCGTGAAAGGATCGAGAACAAGAGGGCACAGATTTAAAGTAATGGGTAAGAGAAGTAAAAGCGAAATGAGGAAAAACATTTTCACGCAGCAAGTGGTTAAGGTCTGGAATGCTTGGCCTGAGAATGTGGTGCAGGCAGGTTCAACTGAAGCATTCAAAAGGGAATTAGACAGTTATATGAGAAGGAAGAATGTGCAGGGTTATGGGAAGAAGACAAGGGAATGGCACAAAGTGAATTGCTCATTCGGAGAGCCGGTGCTGACATGATGGGCCGAATGGCCTTCTTCTGCACTGTGACAATTCTGTGATTCTCTGGGTGTTTACGCACAATAAATTGCATTTATGAGCTTTATCAGATAAAATTTGAGACCAAGCCACGTAAGGAGGTATTAGAACAGGTGACCAAAGATTGTTCAAAGAAATAGGTCTTAAGGAGGATAGAGGTAAAGAGGTGGAGCAATATAGGGAAAAAATCCCAATGCTTAGGGTCTAGACAGCTGATGGCATGGTTGCCAATAGTGCAATGATGGAAATCGAAAATGCAAAAAAAGAATTGGAGGAGTGCAGATATCTCGGAGGGTTGTAGGGCTGGACTAGGTTACAGAGATAGGGAGAGATGAGGCCAGAGAGGGATTTGAAATTTTAGAACGAAATGGGAGATTGATTGAGGTAATATTCTTCTACATTCCACAGTACCACACTCACAAACTGAAACCTCTACCCACGTCAGATTTTTAGAGGGCAGTTGCATCTTATTCCAAATGAAGCATTTCACTGTGTGCACCTGAGATTGCAGTTTTTGGTGCAATAGTACCTGGTGAAATAGTGAACTTGCTCAGTAGTGAGAAACAGAATGATGTTGTAACATGAACCTCTATTGGAACTCTCAAACATAACAAATGATAGGAAGTAAAAGAATGCCTTGTATCTAATTATGATTGAATGAAAGATGAGTATTAGTATGCTTAAGGCTTAATTCAGTCTCACTCTAATCTATAATTACTGTGGGGATGTTCAATGATGCACGCAATTAAAAAATCTATGTTGCACCTTCACTTAGGTCATGATTCCTTAAAAATCATATTAATTATATTGCTAATTTTACCATTGCCTATATTAAGCTTCTCTGTCAGGATGCTAAAATGGTTAAAGGAATGCATATTGATCACTAAAGAGGATTCTATTTCAATAAACACTTTGTAGAATAAATCAAAAAGAAGTATTTGATATACATACATATGGATTATGCTGTGATGTTTTGATAACCAAATAGAGCCTGCAACTTTGAAAGAACACATTCTTGTCACTCGAATATACTTCAATAATTTTTGAAAATTTATATTACATTTCTTTCATTTTCCTCCAGTTTTCTCTGATCTTCCTCTGAAGGTGCTGTCTCCTTGTTGAGGGATGGTTCCACAGCTGCTGACAGTCCTTTGGTGTCTCATTTGAGAGGCCATTCTATGCATGCATGAGCCTAAGAGTGAGCATCAGCAGTTCTGTTCAATTGTGAGCCTCCCAGGCATGTCCCATCCCACCCTTGCTTCACTGCACTTTCCAAACAAGCAGCAACCACTTCTAAACATGAACAAAGAACTTGCATTTATGCAGCATTTTCACAACCTCAGGGCATCCCAAAACACTTTATAACCAATGAAGCACTTTTGGAGTGTAGTCACTGTTGTAATGTAGGAAACAAGGCAGCCAATTTGCACACAGCAGGTTCCTGCAACCAACAATGTGATAATGACCAAATAATCTGTTTTGGTGCTGTTGGCTGAGAGATAATATTGGTCAGGACTCTAGGGAAAATTAGGGTCTGTCACAAAAAAAAAGCAAGGTTTGAAACCAGAGTCAGTGCATCGAACAGAATAGTGGGCGGCACAGTGGCGCAGTGGTTAGCACCGCAGCCTCACAGCTCCAGCGACCCGGGTTCAATTCTGGGTACTGCCTGTGTGGAGTTTGCAAGTTCTCCCTGTGTCTGCGTGGGTTTTCTCCGGGTGCTCCGGTTTCCTCCCACAAGCCAAAAGACTTGCAGGTTGATAGGTAAATTGGCCATTATAAATTGTCACTAGTATAGGTAGGTGGTAGGGAAATATAGGGACAGGTGGGGATGTGGTAGGAATATGGGATTAGTGTAGGATTAGTATAAATGGGTGGTTGATGGTCGGCACAGACTCGGTGGGCCGAAGGGCCTGTTTCAGTGCTGTATCTCTAAACTAAACTAAAAATTTGACGGACAACTCACACACACTCCCCCACTGGTCCCGCAAAACCACGGATTCCATCACACATTGCTTAAGTATTACAGAGCTGGGCCTGTATATTTCCTCTGGGAAGGCCAACTCTGGAATTCTTTCACTCATTCAGGAGAATTTTAACCCCCAAAAATGTGTGGGTTTGTGTCAGGTGGGCTTTTAAAATGTTAAAAATCCCAAACCCAAACCCATCTTGCCTCGAATCTGCCCACATTTAGTATTAATGGAGACAAGATTGGGGTAGGCAATCAACCCGCTCCCGGGAGGCAGGCCATTCACTTAAATCTTTTAAAGAGGCTGCGTGCCTTAGATTTCATCTTCATTTTAAACTTTACACTGGCGAGCTGGGTTTCCTGGGTCACAGGAAACTTACAGCTGAAGGGAGGTGAAGAATGCTGTATTCAGCAGGTTTGTGCTTTTCCATCACTGCTGGTGGGCCAGAAGGAGCAGGAGGGTGTTCCCCTACTCCCCTCCCCCAACCCAGCCCCTGCCCACCAAGCTTATCTCAAAGCCACTCTTGCGATTGTGTGGCCACCGCCACACACCCCCAAATTAGGATTGGATACCCCCTGCCTTGAGGTACAATGACCCCTCAAGCCACCATCTCCCACTGACCCTGTATTTCCGAGCTCAACACCCCACCTGTAATTCCAATCCTTCTTTGCCACCTCTCTGCTCCCTGGCTGTAGCCTCTGATTGCCCTCTGACCCTCCCATTCTCCCCCAACCGACCCTTCTGCTATTCCACCCTAACCCTTTCGATCTCCCCGTTCAACCCCTCCGATTGCCCTCCAACCTTTCCAATCTCCCTCCCACCACCACCACCCCCCCCCACCCCTGCTGACCCTTCCAACCTCCCCACCACCACCGTAGTCCCTTCTGATCTCCCTCTGGCCTTTCTGATCTCTCTACCGATCTCTCTCATCTCCCTCCATGAACCCTAATGATCTACCCGCCCTTCACACATTCTTTCATCGCCTCCTAACCTTTGGTTTCGGATAATTACCCCCCTCTAGCTGTGCAGCCTTTCTGATCTTTTCCAACCTACCACCCAGGCCTCCGATCTCCTCCCCATCGTCAACCTCCAACACCTCCCTCCCCACCCTCCAATTTTCCCATCCAGCCTCTGATCATCCCCCACCTCTGGCCTCTCAATCTGGCTGGTTCAGCCGCGAGCTTGGACACAGAGACAAGGGAATGTTAATCAGGTCCTTTCATTAAATTCAGCAGGAGCTGAGAGAAACCTGTTCTTGCTGCCTGCAAAACTGCACCCTCCCCATAAGTGTAAGGGTCGCTCACTCTCTTCTCCCCCACTCCCCCCATCAGTTCATCTCATATCCTTGCACGCACCACTTCCAAATATGAAGGTATAACTGTACACAAACTGAGACCACCAATCGAGAAACATCTGCATGGACTCAATTATTGTGATGTCAAGTCACCAAACCACAGTTGCTATTCTACATAGAATTAAAACCATCACACAGAACTAAAACCATCTGTTAATGATTGAGAGCTAGAGAAATTCAGCAAATACCTGCCTTTTTAGTATTGTTTGCATTAACATATGTCTCGAAAAAGCAATTCTTGATTGAGTGATTCATCACTGGTACGAACACAAGGGAATAGAGACAGTTTCAGAAGTTACAAGAATTAAAAACTTTATATAAAGCAATGAATATTAAAATATTTTACATGCTGTTATTTTAATTTACATAACGCGACTCTAATTAATGCTTTCCAATGTTTTTTCCGACAGGATAAATGTGACATATGGTTGACGGATGTGTTCCTGCTGAAGCAGGATTTAATGATCTCATCTCCCTAAATTTTGCAGATGAGATGTATACCTTTTTCTACTATGAAGTCTTCTGCTAGAGGTTGAAGATTAAAAGGGAAGAGGAAACAGTCTGAGAACAGGTTACTGCATTCACAATTTATAAAGCCTAGTATGGGAAGGGAAGGAATTTAGAGGAAGTGAATTAAACAAAGAGAATATAGTGTTATTTGAAAAGCAAATTATGCCACATACACCTGGAAAAATAATTTGAAAAGCTATATGTTATATTGAGTCTACTGCAACGAAACAGGCTATTCAGCCCAACTGGTCTCTGCCAGTGTTTATGCTCCGCATGAGACTCATCTCATCCCTTTTCATCTAACCACATTGATATTTCCTTCTATTCCATTCTCCCTTATGTATTTATCTATCTTCTCCTTAAAAGCATCTATGCTATTGGCTTCAGCTATTCCCTCTGTTAGCATGTTTCACATGCCACTCACTCTTTGGGTAAAGACATTTCTTCTAAATTCCCTATTTGATTTATTCTTATATTAGTGGCCCCCAGTTTTTTAAACCCCCACGAGTGGAACCATCTTCTCATCTCTACCCTATCAAATCCATTTATTATTATAGGAATCTCTATTAGGTTGCATCTCAACCTTCTTTTTTCTACAGAAAAGAACCCCAGGCAATTCAGGCTTTCCTGATAGAACTGAGAAGTAACCCTTTTTGAATCTTCCCTAATGCATCTAAATCCTTTTCATAATATGGAGATCAGAACTGTGCACAATACTCCAAATGTGGTCTAATCAAGGTTCTATATAAGTTTAATATGACTTTCCTGCTTTTCAATTCTATCCCTCCAGAAATAAACACCAGCACCTGGTCTTTTTTTTATAATGTCCTTCTAAACCGGCATCTCTACTTCTAGTGATTTGTGTATCTGTATCCCTCTGCTCCTCAATTCCATTTAGAATCTTATTATCCAAGCAGTACGTGGCCTCCCTCTTCTTCCTACCAAAATGTATCACCTCACACTTGCCTATATTGAAATTCATTTGCTAATGGAACACCATTCTGCAAATTTAATAACGTCTTATATTTTGGCACAATTTTCCTTTGTATTAACTAGACCCACCAATTCGGTGTTGTTTGCAACTGTTCTGCTCAAAACCACATTGTTTAAGAAACTAATAACAGTATATAACTCAAAATAACTTTGTTGAAGTCTTTACTACATAGTTATTTTTCAGTAATTTTATTACACAGTAGTTCTGTCTTCCCCTCTTGGAGTTAGTTTGCAGTAGATGCTGTGCCTTTTTGAATGCCTGCAATAACAATCAATACAACTACAAAAGTCATAATCAGAATGCATTTCAGGAATGTTCTAAGTTACAGTTTTATTTTTTCTCCCATTTATGTAGAAGAGGACATTAGTGTTTTAAACCTACTTAAGAAGTTTCAGATTAAACATACGGGGGGCAAAATTTAAACTTGTGGGACAGAAAAAAGCCTAATGTTGCAGGCTTAAGTCCCACACCACAAGGGAGCCTGAAACATGACGTCTCGGCAGAGGTAATATTCAAACAACCATGGCAGCCATTTTAAACAGGTGTTAGGTCCCTTCCATATGCTAATCAGGAGCCTAATGTCAGTTCAAGGAACCTTCTCCAGAATTTCCCAGAAACTGAGCATGTGACGCTCAGGGAAGGCCCAAGGTTCAATTTCAAATGACCTTTGAGCTTTTGCCAAGCCAGAAATCCTTTTGGGCCTGCAAATGAGCCTAAAAGAATTTCTCCTTCACCCTCATCTTTATCAAAGACATGTGCAGGCACTTCAGAGCTCCACACCATGCAGACAATGTACAACAAACCCAGCACACAATGACAAAGAAGTTCTGATGTGAAATGTTAAAAATGTGAAGAGTGAGCAAAGATTTTAAGCCTGAATGAGTTAGAATAGCACATTTGACAGACAACACCATTAATCAGACATCTGTACTCTCTGTTCAATTCACACCCAATTTATGTCGCAATTTGCTGGAATGTCAATTCGTCTACGGCCAATCAAGCACCTCGTGCATGATGCAGCCATTGGTTTACCCTACAGCCCAATCATGTGCCATTATAAACAACTTGCATTTTATAAAACAGAATTAGATTGAGATGTGGCACTGGGAGATCAGAGACAACATAAGTAATAGTAGCAGGCCACTTGAGCCTACTCCACCATTTAATAAGATCGTGGCTGATCCTTGATGTCAATTCCACTTTCCCGCCTGATTCCCATATTGCTTAATTCCTTTAGAGTTCAAACATCTATCAATATCAGCCTTGCATATACTCAATGACTGAGCATCCACAGTTCTCTGGGCTAGAGAATTCTAAAGATTGACAACCCTTTGAATGAAGATGTTGTATGATCGCTTCAAGAGTGATGTCCCTTTAAGAACACCAGTATGTTAATGAGCTAAGTACCAGGATATAGTCATGTGACTAAAAGCCATAGTCACTCTGAAACTGTAACACCCTAGACAAAGGTTCTTTAAATAGTTTGCTCTGTATTGTATATACTAGTTTAGCTGTTAATAAACCTTTTAAGATCTTCAAGGAACTAGAATCCACGTATCTCACGGTGTTGCTTAACATCACACAAAGAACACATGACAGAGACATTTCTTTCCATTTCAGTCCAAAATGGCCTATCTCTTATCCTGAGATTATGTCCCCAATTCTAGACTTGCCAGCCAGGGGAAACAACCTCTCAGTATCTACCCTGCCAAGCCCCCTCAGAATCTGATAGGTTTCAAAGAAATGGGGTCTCATTCTTCTAAACTCCTGAGAGAATCGACACATTCTATTCAATTTCTCCTCATCAGACAATCCTCGCATCTCGAGAATCAATATAATAAACTTTTGTTGCACCCCCTCGAAGACAAGTGTATCTTTCCTTAGGTATAGACACCAAAACTGTACACAGTACTCCAGGTGTGGTATCATCAAAGCCCTGTACAATTTGAGCAAGACTTTCTTACACTATTACTCCAACCACATTATATGAAGGTCAACATCCCATTTGCCTTCCTAATTGCTTGCTGTGCCTGCATGTTAACTTTCTGTGTTGCCTTCCTGTGACATCAACCTGAAACTAACCTTTAAAAAGCTAATTACAGTTCAAAAATACTTTCTAAAAGGCTGTAAACAGTAATCTTTGGTGTTTGCACATCCCCTTTGCCACAGTAACATCACAGAAAGATTCAAAGAAAAGTTGGCAATGTTTTGGGGATAAAGACCCGCGTGGCTTCTTGGGTAAGGCAGCGGGTCATGAAAGCAGTTGTTGAGGTCTGCCAGGGTACATGCTCCCAACAAGCTCAGCATGGTGGTGTGGAAGGAGGTAGCCAAAGTGGAAAGACATGCAATGACCTGACCAGGGCAGGCAAGAGTATCATTCCCAGGCCTTCAAATCAGAACTCACAATCCTACGATAAGCAATATCAAAAGTTGTCTGTCTCTTTAATTGTTTTTTGAACAATGGCTTGAGATGGGAAGGCTATGTCCTACTAATTCAGGGGGGGAAGACTACATGCTTCCATTTGTTTGTTAAAGGCAGAACTCAAATGCTTGTCATCCAAGACTGTTGCCATGGGAGATACCCTTTTCAGAGTGGCTAATTGATGAATTTCACAGCTTCAGTTTCTGCTGAAGGAAACATTTCAGTGGCTCAAAAGAAGTCTGTCAGATTGATATATGTACCTGGCACAGTTCAAACAACCTAACCTTATCTCTCTGTACTCTCTTCTGGGCAAGTTGATGCATAATGCACAGGAGCATGCAGAGAGTGATGGTAGAAACCCCTTCCTAAAGTATCATGAGGACACAGTCCTAAAGATGCAAGGATTGAACAGAGCTGTGCCAGCCTGAGGTTGACACTGTATTGGCATTGCCAGGTGAGTATCATAGCCTCATCTGGGATTTGTCTCCTGGGCAGCAATGCATCAAGGGATGATACAAAGTGAGGGATGATAGAGATATTTGAAATTATGCATGGTTCAATTAGCTGGATGCGAAAACTGATTGCTGTAGTATGGGAAGAGGAAATTTGAGGGGAAGGAGGCTAGTGTAGTGTTTGAACTGTGACATTGACCCCCTTGGATATTATTGTCAATTTTAATATTGTACTTTGAATGCCAAGCTAATTATGCAATCAGAGGTTTTGATGTGCTATATCAATATTTCTTATCATTCTTCCGTCTCATAGCTCTACAACAATCAACTGGCATGAGGGCAGAGGGTACCGAGGCTGAGACTGAATGGGAGGAGAAACCAAGGAATCAGGTGGAGGACGAGAAGGCTGAGATACCGGGTAGGAAGGCAAGAGAAATGGCATGGACACTCATCCTCATGCTGCACCGTGAAGTTGTTGAGATAAAGGGGATGTGACATTGTGGCTAATAACTTTGCTGTATCCCTCCTGGGAGCTCTCTACCTCCTCATCAGCTCCCCTCTGCACAAGGCGCACTCCTCTTTGCTCTCACAGGCTGACGTGAAGCCCCAGCTGCCTCTGCAGAGCTTATGAGATTGGAGAGACACAGTCTGAATATGAGATATTGGGGGATCACGGAGTACCTGAAGAAGGTTTGGCAAGGGATGATACACCTCGTTAACCTGTTCTACCCAGCATAAGGATGACTGGCAGCAGGACAACGGGCCTTCTGCACCATTCAAGGATGGCAATATTGGAGCATCGCCACTGCCAGGTGATGCCCTTTGCGGCAAGGTGCCCATATTTGTGCGGAGCCTGGACAACTTCTATTAGGAGGGCAGTCCCAGCAACACTTCCTTCCACCTTCAGGTTAAATTGCTGTTTTACCTGGAAGGAGTGTTTGGGGCCTTTGATGGTGCGGAGAGAACAGGTAAGAGGGCAGGTATTACACCTCCTGCGATTGCATGGGAAGGTGCTATGGGAAAGGGAAGAGATGTTGGGGTGATTGAGGAGTGTACCAGGGCATTGTGGAGGTAATGATCCCCTTGGAATGCTGATGGGAGGGGAGGGGAAGATGTGTTTGATGCTGGCATCATGCTAGTATTCTGACAGACAAAAGTGCTAGCCACTGACAGCAATATGTGATAGCCCACTGAGGCAGCCAATAGTCCTGTGGAAATTGATAGATCTATCTCTTTATTGCACAGGGTTCATCTTGAATTTAGTGAAGTTGGATGCCCTGTGGAAGATGGGATTTGTCACCCATTGAACGCAGGTCCTCACAACTCCTTGGCTGATGTTACAGATGTTTCCAGTGCCCGACTGGAAGGAACTGGAGCCATAGAAATTGAGAGCAGTTGTCACCTTCATTGCCACCAAGAAGGGCCTGAAGAAGGTAAACTATAACTTCAGGTCTTCAGGAAATATCTTACAGAGACGGTCAATAGTTTCCTTGATGAAAGGTTTGCTGATGATACCTAACTTGGACATATGGCAGACAGGGAGGATGATACCAATCAACTGCAACAGGACATAGATAGGCAAGCAGAATGAGCAAACAAGTGTCAGATGGAATTCAATTAGAGAAGTGTGAGGTGACGCATGTTGTGATACCACTTTAACAGTTTGAGTACTTCACACAATAAAGATACCATTCTTGAAGTAGATGCTTTGTTGAAAGGTTTGAGAGCATGCTTACTCCAAAAGGATCTTCCAATTGCTTTTGGATCAAAGAGCTTGTCACCCACACAGGCAAGTTACTCCAACATAGTAAAAGAAACACTAGCTCTGATATTCGGAATCACCAAGTTTCACACCTATCTTTTTGGGAAGCATATCATAGTCGAGGCGGATCATAAACCACTGGCTATGATATGACACAGTGCACCACAGCGTCACAACGGCTATTGATAAAATGCAAGGATATGACTGCAAGATCAGATATAAGCGTGGGAATCGTATGGTGATTTCAGACAGCCTTAGCAGACGACCCAATCCCAGAAAGTGTGAAGACATTCTATCGGACATCCAGGTTGACGAAGTCGACATAGAGCTGGATGATGTATACTGGATAGATTTGATATGTTTCGGACAAAGGAAGCATGAGGAACTATAGGAAGAAACTTCTAGAGACCCAGTCTTAATGGAGCCATGGCAACTCATTGTCAAAGGATGGCCTGACACGATACAAGAAATTCCTGCAGAACTTAGACTCTTTTGGCCATACCGAGATGAGTTGAGGGTTTCTAGTGGCGTGATCTTCAAGGGAAGGCAGGTGTTAATTCCACAATCTGTTTGCCATGATATTCTTGCGCAGCTACACCTAGGTCAAATGTGTGTTGAGAAATCCAGAAGACTTGCACGCCAAAGTGTCTACCGGCCAGGAATTAACAATGACATCAAGTGAACAGTATAGCCATGTGATGCATGCCAAAAGCATCAATCAAGCCAACATAAATAGCCACTTCTTCTTCACAAAGTTCCGTCGCATCCTTGGACATGGGTCGACACTGATCTCTTCTCTATCAAAGCTGATGACTATCTTATGCTAATCAATTATTTCTGCAAGTTCCCCATAACACAGAAATTGAGGGACACGTTAAGCCAATCAGTTGCTAACACTATCAGTGCAATATTCAGCTTATTTGGCCCTGGGAAGGAGATAATATCAGACAATTGTGTGCAATATACAGCCAAACCGTTTGAAGATATGTGCAAAAAAATGGACAGTGAACCATGCCATATCTTCACTGCATTACCCCACGTCAAGTGGCCTTGCCAAAAAAATGGTATGCAGTCAAATCACTGATTGTGAAGTGTTGAGAAAAAAGTAAGATCTACATGTGACCATGTTACACTTAAGGGCAACACCAATCGGCACAGAATTACCATCACCTGTGGAAATTATATTCGGAAGACAAATTAAGACGACTTTACAAAATCACCACTTCATGAAATCTTCATCGATACAGGACAAACTGATAGCATATCAGGAGAAGATGAAAGCTGTGCAGAACAAACAGGCAGGCGTCTAACTTCCCCTGTTACAGATTGGACAGAAGATTCGAGTGATTCATCCCCAGGAGGGAACGTGGTTTCCCGTGGAGGTGTCCAAAATCTGCACTGAGCCAAGATTGTATGAAGTTACCACCCCTAATGGAGCAGTACTAAGGAGAAACCGATGTCAACTTAGGGAACTAGCTGACAAAGCAATCGGGTTAACAATGTTGTGCGATAACCCGATTGCTTTGAGAACACATTCACATTCCAACCCACAGAATGTAGTGCAGAAAAGTGACAAATGTAATTCTCAGTCACAGGATGACTGTCAGAACACACAGGCAGGCTGAGAGAAAAAAGTTGACAAGTCCAGTTCTCAACCAAGCTACACAGTGACAAGATCAGGTCAAGTCAGTAGACCGCCTGTGCATTATAGAGACACTTGACTGAAGTACTTGAAAGTCAGTGCATGTGTAAATATTGTTCAAAACTTTATTTTTCATTGTGTACATAGTTTATCTTTGGTGTATTTCCATTTTAGGGTGCAGAGGAGATTTACCAGAATGGTTCCAGGGATGAAGGATTTTAGCTACAAGGTTAGGTTGGAGAAACTGGGGTTGCTCTCCCTGGAGCAAAGGAGATTGAGGGGAGATTTGATAGAGGTTTACAAGATTATGACAGATTTAGATAGGATGGACAAAGAAAAGATATTCCCATTAGCTGATGGCACAAGGACTACATAGATTTAAGGTTTTGGGAAGGGATGCAGGGGGATGCGAGGAAGACCTTTTTTTGTGCAGTGAGTGGTAATTGTTGCTTGTTGTTGTATTAGTTGTGTGGTAGGGCATTCTATAGAAAGTCTTCAACTCCAGTAAAGGTTCATAACTCTTTATGATTTACAGTTGCTATATACACTCTCTGCAAGCCACCTAAGCTAGCACCCTTCGTGCTGTTATACCTTCTTCTGAATCACATCTCAGGTGACTGTTACATCATTGCTCGTACAGTGGGAGGTGTCTCTCTCACTGTCTTCGGTATTAACCCTTTACAACCTTATACTACATCTCCCCCAAGTCTTTATCCAACATTTTCCAAACATATATACATTTATGACTTCTCTACTACTCTCTCTCCCTCAAGTGTCTGACTTTACAGATTCAGTATCATTGGAAGTTTGACAACTCATCCCGATCTAGTTGTAATCTGCCTGGGATGATCAGTAGTTTTCATAGGATGTCTGGATGCTGACTTGGTTTTTCATTTCTACAAGTTGTAGTATCCCATTTGGTTTGAGTTTGTTTCTCTTTATCTGGATCTTGCAGATGGATTATTGGCTGTTGCATTTGCACATTGGGACTGATATTCCTCTGATTCCTTTGTATGCTCCCTTCATTCGTTCTTATAACATACGATCACCGATAGTCTGCATGTTTATGGATTACTGTACCTTCTCATTCCAGGTCATGTATTGAAACTTTTTGACCATTGTTTAATTGGGGTAAGCCTCTCACTTGAAATCTCCAATTGTATATCTGGTTTGTTTCCTTCCGTAGGAATTTTCGCTTTCTTGAACTTTCTTGTAGCCTTGAGTTTTCATTCCAGACCTCAATTGTTGAGGCAATACAGGAAGCTGTGTTGTTAACTTCATTCCCATTACTGATTCTGCTGGCAATAATCCACGTGCAGTGGCATTGAATGATAAACTAGGAGTGAGACAGGAAGATCTTTATTTTTCTTGAGTAAAGATTCTATGGTTCTCACACCTTGTTCTGCCTTTGCCATTGGACTGTGGAATTCTCAGTGAGCTCAGAAGATGCTGAAAGCACATCCTTATGGAAAACTGGGTAAAACATTCCTTTGCGAACTGTTATCCGTATTCTGATAGCATTTCATTCAGAATTCCATGTGGCGCAAAGATATCCGTAAGGGTTCTGATAACTACCTTGGGGGCCATAGAATGTAATCGTTGGACTTCTATCCACCTGGAAAAGTAATGGATAGTGATAATATACGACTTCCCACCATGCATGAATAAATCCAAGGTCTAGTTGGAAATTGGGTAGGCAACAACGATTCAGGCTGTTCTGGCTTCTGTATCACGTGTGTCTTCTTCTTTAGTTTCCGAGCCCTGTGAACAGCTCTGGGAATTCTGTTTGAAAGGAATTATTTTCTTTTGTTTTCTTGACTTTGGCTACCTTTTCAATCAACTGCAGTTGTAAGCATGCATTCCTGCTCAGTAAAGAAAATTCTTGATTGCGTAAGACGTATAAGGTCCCAACCAGTTGTGTTCCTTTACGCTGAAGAGTTGCTTGGAGTTTGTCTTTTACTCGCAGTTGTGTCCCTCCTGGACCATGCAACTATAATATCTGTCAGTTGCAGGTAATATCTCTTCACCCAAGGCTCTTGATCAGACAATACCGTGACGCTAGTCCCTGTGTCAAGCTTAAAATTTGTGAGGTAATGCACTTGGGGAGGGCAAATAAAGTGAGGGAATACACAATAAATGGAAGGATATTGAGAGGGGTAGAAGAAATGAGAGACATTGGAGTGCATGTCCACATGTCCCTAAAGGTGGCAGGACAGGTAGATAAAGTGGTGAAGAAGGCATATGGAATGCTTTCCTTTATTGGCCGAGGTATAGAATACAAAAGCAGGGATGTAATGCTGAAACTGTATAAAATGCTGGTTCGGCCACAGCTGGAGTATTGCATACAATTCTGGTCACCACATTACAGGAAGAACATAATTGCTCTGGAGAGAGTACAGAGGAGATTTACAAGACTCTTGCCAGGGCTTGAAAGTTGCAACTATGAAGAAAGATTAGATTGGTTAGGATTGTTTTCCTTAGAACAGAGGAGGCTAAGGGGTGACTTAATTGAGGTGTACAAAATTATGACGGGCCTGAATAGAGTAGACAGGAAGGACCTGTTTCCCCCAGTGGAGAGGTCAATTACTAGGGGGCACAGATTTAAGGTGATTTGTAGAAAGATTAGAAGGGAATGAGGAAAAACGTTTTCACCCACAGGGTGGTGGGTGTCTGGAATTCACGACCAGGAATGGAGGTGGAGGCAGAAAGCTTCAATTCTTTTAAAAGGTACCTGGACATGTACTTGAAGTGCTGTAACCTGCAAGATTATGGACCAGGTGCTGGGAGGTGGAATTAGATTGGGCGGCTAGTTTTTTTCGGCCGGCACGGACACGATGGGCTGAAAAGCCTCCTTCGGTGCTTAATTTTTCTACGGGTCTATGGTTCCAGGCGTCCATTCACGTAGATGTCTGCTGTCCCGAAATCTTGGTCTGGATTCCTGATTTCTCCCAAGAACTCTCCTGGTTCTTTCTCTTGTGGGTATTGCTGTACTTGATCCACTGCTGTTTGTGTGACGATCTTGTGCTTTATACATTTAAGCAAAGAAATTTTGCTGTGGCCCATCTTCCCATAATGTCCAGTTTTTCCACACTTAAAACACTCAGCTTTACTTTCTGGGCACTGCTCTTGTCTGTGGGTCTTCTTGGCCCCACAATGTTGGCAATGCTTTCCCATTTCATGCGCCTTCTCGCCTGTGTGTTTTTCCCTGGCTTTGGCTTAACCAGTTGGATGGGAATTGGACTCCTCCTCATCCACAGCTAGTCTTCAGCTCATAGGATTTCTCTATTCTGTTTGTAAACTTCCATCTGCCTTAACATTTGAATGGCCTTTTCCAGTGTAAGGTCTTCCTTGGATTGCAACAGGTCTGACAAGAATTCATCTGCTATGCCAATACTATCCTGACTCTGATTAGTTCTGCCGTTAATTTCTCATATTTGCAATCTTCTGCCAATCTATACAGGTCATTAACATAAGTGTCTGGATTCGTCAATCATCTGCACATGCTTATTAAATTTGGCTCTTTCCAAGATTTCATTGGTATGGAGATTAAAATATTTATCAAAGGCTTGGAGTAGCTCTTCGTATTTATCAATAGCCTCATTGATCCCTTGTCGGGCAATTACGTTATCTGCAATTGCCCCTACTGAATAAAGGAGGATGTTCACTTGTTCCACTGCAGATTTTGTGAAGTTGTAAAGTAGTTGTGGACTTGTGAAGCAATTCTAAACCTTAGGAACCTTTTTCTCATGACAGACAATTTTGAATCTGATTGGGTCCCTCTTGGTTCTGGATACTCTTAGGCATTCCCAATTTTGGATCCGTATTGCTTTCTTAATAGACTTTTTAGGGTGTTCCCTTTTCTTTAAGAAATTCACTTTTTTTAAAGCCTTGGTTGCCTTAATGGAGGTGTCCCAGCTGTTTTCAAAAGTTCACCGCTGTTTTAATAGGCTTTTCTTAGGGTTTTCCCATTTTTCTTTCAGGCTCGGTTGCTTTAATGGAAGTGGGCTAGCTGCTTTTGGGGTTTCCCTTTATTTCATTAGGAATTTTTAGGGCTTTCCCCATTTGCTCAGAAATTCACTTTGTGTTTTTTTTTCAGGCTTGCTTGCCTTAATGGACGTGCTCCAGCTGTTTTCAGGTGTTTCCCACGCTTTTCAGGAGTTTCCGTGCTTTTTGGAGGTTTTCTGCTCTTCACCTCACCTTCAGCCCTCATGAAGGATTGGGTTTATTCCCTATGTTTTTTTATTCCTGAGCACGAAGCCTTAATAAAATTACTGCAAGCTTTTCAAAGACTTTTAAAGCGATCCCCAACTGTTGGTATCCCAATCTCTGGATTCTACTTGCAGGCTGCCATGCTTCTGTTTCGTTTTGCAGCCTGTATTTCTGTGCTCTGACTCACCACAGCTGCAGAGCTCCTCACAGCCTGTTCTGTAGTTTTCTTACTGTACCAAGCCAGTACTTACCTATAAATTTGTCCAAAGGTAAGGAGATCTTCAAATTTTTCTGGTCGCTTTCACTGCTGCTTTACCATTATTTTACCATTGCCACCATGTTGCCTGTTATATTAGTAGCATTGTAGTGCATTCTAAAGAAAGTCTTAGACTCTGATAAAGGTTAACTAATAACTCTATTATTTACAGTTACTGTGCACACTCTCCGCAAGCCACCTAAGCTAGCATCCTTCGTGCTGCTGTATCTTCTTCTACTCAAGCCTATCTCATGCGACTGTTATATCATCACTTGTACAATAGGAGTGGTCCCTCTTACTGTCTTCAGTATTAACCCTTTACAACCTTATACTACATTAATGACCTGGAACTCACTGTGTACGAGGGTGGTGGAAGCGGAGACAATGAAGAATTTCAAAAGGAAATTGGATGGGCACTTGAGGGAAATAAAATTACAAGGTTACGGTGATAGAGCGGAGGAATGGGACTGAATGGATTGCTCCACAGAGAACTGGCATGGACTCGATGGACTGAATGGCCTGCCTCTGTGCCATAATGACTTGATGATTCTAAGTGCAATCTGTACACACAGATCACTTCCGACAGAATCTCAATTGGCATTCAATCCCTCTGTGAGGGTGATGTCAAGACAGGTTCAGTCTCTGGCTATGGTGCCTCAAGCAATGCACCTACTCCCTCTGCTTCTCAACATTGTCCTTGATAATCAAGAACAGGCTTCATTTCCAGAGGATAGGCCATTACAAATCTTTTAATTTTCTAGCAAATAGAAAGAAGTGGTGGTCCCAAAGGACTATGGGTGGGAAAACTGGCAACAAAGGACTGTGAAATCAGAGCGAATTAGAAAAGACTCTTGAGGACAATTTTCAGACTGTTGGGCTGAGGCTCCAGAGCTTGAACGGTCCCTTTTCTGGCCTCTCAGGCTGAGAGTCATGTGGGAACTATAAATATTATCATAGCTCTGCCCACCACAGTCAAGTCAAATTAGTGCAAATTAATAGTGTTTGATTAAAGTAAAATGTTGAGGCTGAATTTTCTGGAAACTTGCGCCAATTTTTTTCTTAGTTCTTGGGAGGTAAGTGTCGCCGGCAAGCCCATCATTTATTGCCCTTCACTAATTGCAGTTGAACTAAGTGGCCAGGTGTTCCGACCAGGTGAGAAAGAGGTCTAGGGTTCCCTTTCAGCCTCCAGTCGTACTGTAACAGGGTTTTATTTTTAAACACACTGTGTTTTTAGCTCCCCCTTGGTGAATCCTTGTTCACCACTTGCCAATTATAAGGCAAAGAAACCAGCACAAACAGGTTTTCTTAGGTTTAAAGAAGAAAAGTTGAAATTTATTAAACTTGAACTTAAACTCTAATTTGGTTGATGCCTACGGATACATGACGCGCCCACGCTAGCATTCATACGCGATACACACATGCAAATAGAGACAGAAAAGAGCAGAATAAAGATTAAAGTGGAAAGGTTTAATGAAATATCTGAACAGGTGTGGTTACGGTGCTTCACCCTCACTGTAGACTCCTATTGTAGGTAGATTTTGCTTTTCGTTCGGGCCCAGTATTCTTCTTAAACCTTGTTCACTATAGGAGACTTTTCTCTCTTGAAGTTCATGCATCTTCAGTCGGTTTGTGGAGTTCCGTGGGAAAGAGATGAGAGCAGACAGGAGAGGCTGTGGCGAACCTGCCAGGAGAGGTCTTTTCAATGCAGGAGCAAACAGCTTTCTGCCAGATCAAACATTCTACAATTTAAAACCCCTCAAGTTGGCCAGCATTGTATAACCACTTCTAGCTTTGTGTATAGTGTGGGTCAGGGAATGGTCCTTTGTCTGCAAACATTGTCTGTTAATATGCAAAAATGTCTTTCCAGCCAGGGGCCTGGAAACCCCTTGTAACAGGCCTGCTGTTCTTCCCAGCAACAATTTGAAATTTAATGTCCATGTGGTGAAATTAATAATCATTCTTGGCAGGTGGGGGCCTGCATGACAGTAGGCCATTTCAGAGGGCTTTTAAGAGTCAACCACATTGCTGTGGGTCTGGAGTCACATGTAGGCCAGAGCAGGTAAGGATGGCAGATTTCCTCTGCTGAAGGACATTAGTGAACCAAATGGGTTCTATGTTAATCTGGTAGTTTCATGATTATTATTAATGAGTCTTGCAATTTTTTATTCCATATTTATTAATTAATTGAATTTAAATTCCCCCGCTGCCGTGGTGGGATTTAAACTCATGTCTCTGGAGCATTAGTCCAAGCCTCTGGATTACTAGTCCAATAAGGCTACCACTATGCTCCTGTCCGCTCCCAGTTTTGTTGCATTAACACTATACGCAAATCTCGTGGGAAATAATGGGTTAAAGACATCATTACCTTTCAACCTAAATGGCTGTGGTACAAATAATGGGGTAATTCCAGCAAATTGGCAAATGCTATTGTTTGTGTTGGAAGAGCAGAGTGGTAAGAACTGACTTTTATCAATAGGGTGAGGCTATCAATAGATGCCCCAGCCAATTATGGTGACTTCAAATAATGGCTTAAATCACTGACTCCCTTATTTCCCAGATGTTTACATATGGTGTTAACTTGTCAATACTATGGCACATTTTTCCAGTAAACTACGGCCCAAGATTATACATTAATCAGATATTTTGAACTCATGAATTTAAAGACAGTCAGCTGCACCATTAATGTGCATTTTAGATGGCTGCTGCAGGAAAGCTGGCATAAATTCAGGCAATTAGCTTATGCCATTGACTTGCTTGTGGTGGCAGAGCTACAGTAATGACTTTTGCACATGCAAATGTCCCAGGAAATTATGGCGCAAGTGACTTATGCCGTTGTTTGCATGCATCATAATTTCCTGGGACTTCCTCTGTGTAAAAAGCATGAAAAGCGATTTCAATAGTGCAAGTTTCCAGGAAATTCTGGGTCTGTAATAAAACCAAGAATTTAAAAAGGTGAAAATTGTGCAATATTCAAAATAACCACGGGTTATTCACTGTATTCTGGTTCTTGACATGTGCACATTAACTAATGTAACGACTGACTGCTCAAGACAAAGCCTCCAATCAAAATACATGATTCTGATTGTGGTGGGAGAAACGCACCATTGATTTAGTTCTGTCCCTCCACAGATCGCCTGATGTATCATTTTAAACTTTCCAAATTAAAGGAAGACCCAGCCAAATGATACCATCTATTAACCCTCGAATGAGTCTAACAAAACCAGATGTCTTTAGATCAACAAATTAACTGTTTAATTAGAAAAACTAAATTCTTAAACACTAGTGAGATATAAACAACATTTAAAATAGAAAAAGTAGTGTCTTTGCAGATTTACACTCCTGACGAAGTGGAATCTTCCAATGTGGAACAGTCCAAGGTTGCTTGAAGTCCTCACAGCCATCTGATGGGGAAAAAAATGTCCAACATCCGAAACCACAGCTCCTCTTTCGTCCAGCGATGACCTCAGCCGATCAACAACTCGCAAACACTGCAATGAATCAATTTGGCTTTAGAATTTTGAGGGGTGAAAAAATGATCAGTCTAAAATTCACCTTCCTTCTGTTTAAACTATGAGAGAACTCTGTTAGGTTCATGCTGGTCCAGCTGTCTGTCTGTGTCTGTGAGTTAGAACAGTCTGTTTCCACTATAAGCTAGTTCAAAATTAAATTGTAACATTGTATCTCTCGATCCTCAGTCCCTGAGTGGCTGTATCCAAGGGCAAGCAGAATGCATAATCGTAGTTGGCTGGTACTTCCACTCTGAGTGACTGCACTGTATTCCAGGGTAACTAAGATACACTTTCCTTGCTCACAGTCCCTGGAGCCTGTTTCCTTAAAGCAGCACTGAACCTTTTACAGCCTGAAAGGTATACCGCATACTTCCTGGAAAAGAAAAACAAAACTAACAAGCAAAATATGTGTTAACTAAATGATGAGGTACACAGGAATTGACTGGCCATCTATAATCAACATTTTTAATTAAAACTGAATTTGCTAAGAAAGGATTAAACAAATTAAACAAATAACTGCAAATGAACACTATAAAACACATGTTTTTATTCACTGTTACATGCTGTAATACCAATTCTAGACACGAGCAAGATGTCGTGAAGCTCCTGTTTGTAGACTCAAATTAGTGGCAAGATGGCAGAGTTACAGTTCGCACAGTAGATTTACTTTATAATTTGAAATGATGCAGTTTGAAAGCTGTAGAATAGTACAAGAAATAATCAATCAGTTCTGAAGAACAGTGGGGGTAGATTTTATGAAATAGCCCACCTGACAGAGCTTCACAGGACGCTAGTGACAATTGGGAATGCAGACATAATAAAAAAGACTTACAATTGTCTAGCACCTTTTCTGATTGTAGGACATCCCCAAAGTGCTTTATAACCCAATGAAGTAATGTAGAAAATGCAGTAGCCAATTTGCACAAAGCAAGGTCCCACAAACAATAATGAGGCAATGGCCAGATAACTTTTTTTTGTGATATTGGCCAGAATTTAACGTTGAATGGGAGGCTCCACCCACCGGCCAAAAAATCGGGGGTGAGCCCGCCTCCACTGGGCCTAGGGAACCATGCTGGGATTTTTCTCTCCCTAGTCCTTTAGTTGATCTTGGGCAAGACTTCCATCTCCGTGAGGCAGGAAGTCCCACCTAATGAAGCTGCTGGCCAATCAGCGGGCCGCCAGCTCTTAGTCCCAGCAGCTTCACAGGAATGGCAACTACTGCTGGGACTATACCCAGCTTCAGGAGGAAGAGGCAGGACAGCCTGGGAAAGGAGCTAAGTTTTTAGGGCCTCACCAGGGACAATCGGCTGGGCCCAAATGAGGCACGATCAGGAAGGACCCCTCCAGCCTGCAAGAAGGCGACCAGGTTTTATCTGGTAGTGTTCTTGGAGTATTTGGCATCCAGCCGCCATGGGTAAAATACCAGCGGCGGTGGGAGGAGGCCCTTAAGTGGCAGTTAATTGGCCACTTAAGGGCCATGATTGGCCTGGGGTGGGCGGGTCATTTCTCGCCACTGCCACCCTGTCTAAAATTGCAGTGGAGGTGGGAAGGCGTTGGGAACAGCACCCATCCCACCACCACCACCACCATCAGCCCGCTTGTTGTGGGGGGGGGGGGGGGGGCATAAAATTCTGGCCATTGTTTGAGGGAGAAATATTGGTCAGCACACCAGGGAGAACTCTTCTGCTCTTCTTCAAATAGTGCCATTGGATCTTTAACATCCACCAGATAAGACTTTGGTTAAATGTCTCATGCAAAAGATGGCACCTCCAAGGAGTGCAGCACTCCCTCAATGTGATACTGAAGTGCCAGCTTCGATTATGTGCTCAAGTCTCTGAAGTGGGGCTTGGACCAACAATCTTCTGACTCAAATATGACAGTGTTACCACTGAGCCAAGGCTGACACCTAAGTGTTTAGTAATTTTCAGATTATTTTGATCCAGATGGACTATCCATAAAAGAAAATATATTGGGCCACATCACATCTTTGTACTGTTGACCATGTTTTTGGCCCTCCTGTTTATGTGCAGCTGACAAAATAAAATGCCCTCATGATCAAATTCTCATTTTTATATTGATTAGCTCTTATCTCACATTGAAATGCAGCTAACTGAATATACATCAAACTAAAGAAAGCTAAGCATATCCTCCAAAGGCTTGACCCTGGAAAATCCTTGGCTCCCAAATCCAGACTACTGTCTCTGAGGCAATAGGTTTTCAGGTTTACAAAAATTCCAGATAAATAATAAGTTGCCCAGTTAGTTCAACTGCCCCTTTGAATTGGTATTGTTCTATCTTAATTAAAGGTAGCAAATATTGTGCCTATTTACAAGAGCAAGAAAAAATTAGACAACCGTATTAATAGCGTAGTATCGCTTATTCCAATCATGTTAAAGTTCATGGAAACGGTTGTAAATGAGAAGTTATTTCAATATCTCAGTCATGACACCTGCTATTAGTCAATTTGGCTTCAGAACAAATTGCTCAATTTGTGATGCTCTCAATCTCTCAGTCCTGAAATGATGTTAAACTTTCAACAGGGTACATTTTGTTCTTGACCGAAATGGATGACTTACTTCTACAAAGGATGCAAATACAGAATCTTGACAAATGGATATTTCACTTCTTATTTGATGACTTATCCACAGGTCCCTCAGGAAAGCACGTTTGGTTCTAATCTATTTCTTGTCTTCATCATTGACCTGATTGATGTCATCAAAAGTGATGCTATTCACTTTGCCAGTGATACCAGCATTAATAGAATTGTTATCTTTGTCAGCCAATCATTGCAGTCAGAGATAAGCATAATTGAACATCGAGCAGAGAAATACTTTGTACCGTCATTGTTCAGACATTGAACTTATTTCTCTGTCTGATTCTCATCAATGGTATATCAAGATCCCTTTAGTTTGCTTTAAGCTGGGAAAAATCTACCTTTCCCTCCGGTAAACCCAGCACAATTTTTCCAGTTCTTCCCATGCTCCTTTTGCAAATTCTAATTTTTCTTTAAACTCATTTTAGTTCTCCTAGCTGCATGCCTGAGCTATTCCACATAAAATACAACCAAAAGAGTATACAAAGTATTGCATCAGGAGATTACAACAAATACAACTTGCATTTATATAGCACCTTTAATGTAATAAAATGTTCTAAGACACTTCACAGGCATTATAAAAGAAAATATGACACTGAGCCACATAAGGAAATATAAGGGCAAATGTTCATAAGCATGGTCAATAAGGTAGGTTTTAAGAAGTGGCTTAAAGAAGGAAAGAGAAGCATAGAGGTTTAGGGAGGGAATTCCAGAGCTTACAGCCTAAGCAGCCAATAGCAGAACAATTAAAATTGGGGTGATCAAGAGGCCAGAATTAGAGGATTATGGACATTTCGGAGGGTTGCATGACTGCAGGAAGTTACAGGGATAGGATGGGCTGAGTCTATGGTGGGATTTGAATACAAGGCAGTTTTGCTTAAACAGGAGCATACCTAGGCCAGCGAGCACAAACAGGGATACTGGGTGAATGGTATTTAGTGCGAGTCAGATCACAGGCAGGGGAGTTTTGGATGAGCTTAAGTTTACGAAGGGTAGAACCTTGGGATGCTGGCCAGGAATACGTTAGAATAGTCAGGTCTGGAGGTAACAGAGACATGGATGAGGTTTTCAGCAGCAAATGAGCAGAAGCAGGAACAAAGTTATGGAGGTGGAAATCGACAGCCTTAGTGACGACATGAATGTGTGGTTGAAAGCTCACCTTGGGGTCAAATATGACGCCGAGGTTGCGAACAGTCTGGTTCAGCCTCAGACAGCTGCCAGGGAGAGGGATGGAGTCGGTGGCTAGGGAGCAGAGTTTGTGGCAAGGACCGAAAACACTGGGTTCCATCTTCTCAATACTTAATTGGAGGAAATTTCTGCACACCTAGTACTGGATTTTGGACAAGCAGACTGACTCAACCTCAGCTTTCCTCAGTGTCCCCATTTCTTTTGATTCCTTTAATAGCCAAAGTATTTCAATCGCTAATTTAAAATGTTCAATGGCTGAGCACCCACAGCTTTCTATGGTAGAGAATTCCAAAAGTTTCACAAACCTTTGAACGAAGAAATAAATTGTAAAGTTCAGAGGCAGAGGAGCCATAGGAGAATTGACAAATTAGAGGCAAGAGGTGGATGATAAAGAGAGCCTCAAGTACAGAAAAAGATGACCCATGAGACCACAAAGCTTTTGGTTGAACATTGTCCAGAGTTTATAGGAAGTGTTGGAAGCACTTCCTCTGATATGGGAGCAGTATTCAAGTTTTAGAATAGACTTGGGATTTACGTAGAAACCATGCTCCTTGGGAGCAAATGAAGCAGTGAATGAAATGCTAGAGCGCCGTAAGAACAGAGAGGAGGATAGGACAGAACCTGGACAACTTAGGAGTTGCTGAAAAATGGGTCAGGGAATGAAACAACTAATGTAGTACAGATCAAGGGATTTGAAAAGATGTAAGATAATTATGAATATAACTTTGGTGGAAGACCATACAAATGTAACTTGGTAAGAAGTGTATAGTGCCTGTTGAATAAATTCATGATGGTTTATATATCAATTTTAACATAACTTGTGATTCTCAACTGCTTAATTTACAATGGACTTCAATATTTGAACTCCCCTGCTATTCTTTGAAATAGTGCTATGGAATCTTTTACGTTCACCAGGGCAGGAAGGTGGGGCCCATCCAAAAGACAACACCTCCAACTATGTAGCACTCCCTTAGTCCTGTAGTGGGAATGCTGCCCAGGATTTTAATGAGATACCACTAGCTATCTGTAATTTATTGTTGATTAGTGAGATTAGTGTGATCATACACAAATCTTTGGGCCACCTTTCATATCATAGAATCATAAAATGCTTCCAGCAGAGAAGGAGTCCATTTGGCCTGTCATGTCCATGCCAGCTGTCTGGAAGAGCTAATCTGCCAGTCCCACTTCCTCACCCTTTCTCTGTAGCACCGCAAATGTTTACACTTCAGGTGCTTATCCAATTCCCCTTTCAAACTCACTATTGAAACTGCCTCCACCACACTCTCAGGCGCTGTATTCTAGATCCTAGCCTCTCGCTGCGTAATTTTTTTTTCCTCATGTCGCCTTTGGTTCTTTTGCCAATCACCTTAAATCAGTGTCCTCTGGTTCTTGACCTTCTCACCAATGGGAATAGTTTCTCTCTATCTACTCTGTCCAGACCCCTCATGAGTTTGAACACCTCTATCAAATCGCCACTAATGTTCTCTTCTTCAAGAAGAACAGCCTAAGCTTCCCAAATCTATCCATGTAATTGAAGACCCTCATCCCTGGAACGATTTTCATAAATCTTTTTTGCACCCTCTCTAAAACCTTCACATCCTTCTTAAAGTGCGCTTCTCAGAATTAGACACAATACTCCAGTTGAGGCCAACCAGTGTCTTATAAATGTTCACCATAACTTCTTTGCTTTGCACTGTATGCCTCTATTTATTGTTACGACCAAGGTGGGAGGAGTGCACTGTTGGTTCAGTCCCACTTCTCCATGGGTCACAGCATATCAATAAATTTTCCCATTTACCGAAACAGCCAATTAGATACTTTATTTGTCCCCAAAATAAACACACCAGCCACATTTCTTTAATCAACAACAAAATTAAATATTTATTATAAAACCAAGTCTTAACCAAAAATAAAGTAAATCTATATACAAAAAGCTCCTGTTTTCCCTAGCCGTCATGCACACATACGAAAAAAAAGGTTAACTGGGGAAAAAAGGATTTTTAGTTTACAGCTGTTTCATAGGAATGAAAGGAATAATAAAATAACTTAGGATGTCACACTCTGGCAGGAAGTTTGTTGGTTTGGTGCCATGTCCCAAAGACGAATAGTCGGATGCCACTCAAAGTCTTTCCAGGCGAGGTTGATGAATAATCTGTGATGAGTAAGCATTCAAGAAAATTCAACTGCAGAAGTCTTCACATCAGGTCTTCCATCAGGGTTGTAGCAACAGATCTGCTTAGGTCTTACAGCAGTAGTATAGCAGTAGAAGCTTTCCTCAAATTTCAGGATTTCTTAAAACACAGGAGGCACCAGGAACCACACTTGATGCAGGGATTCTTCACAGGCTGGAGGCAATAGGAATCTGCCACCTTTGAAATACAGGTTTCTTTTCAAGTGATGCAGGATTCCTTTACAGAGAGGTAATACTTTTTCTGGATCTTCCTCTAATCTCCAGGCTGGTCAAAACCAAATTTCAAATGCCTGCACTTTGTCCAACTCACAGTCTTTTTAAAAGGTCCAAAGTGAAACTGAAACTTCCGGAAACAAGTCACACGCCCATTCATAAAGTCTGTCTTGTCACTCAAAGTGTAGCCAAGAGGTCAAACCCTTGATGGTTTCCTTGAAATTATCTGCATTTCTGTTCTTGTGTACAAGTTCAGCTTCCTTTCAAAACACCCATAAAGTTCAGCTTTTGTTTGAACCTCCTTTGAAACATTCATAAAGTTCCACTATTTGCAGGTGTCTCCATATCCACTGAAATCCTGTGGAACTGGTATCAATAACCTTCTGTTTCTTCTTAACATCCCCTGGTCGGTCTGGACAATGTATGATCTTGGATATGGTGATTTCTCTATCACTTCTCCAGATCTATTCTGGTCTTTAACCTAAACCGATTCTCCAGGTTGGATGTCTGACAGATTTCTCAATCATCTTTGTAGCATTCATCATAATTCTCAGCTTGAATTGACTGTTCTCTATCCTCTCTCTCCCTCATTTTTCCAAGTTCTCTGCACTAATTCATGGCTTTAGTGTATTTGGGAGAATAAGAAATTGTGTCTTCAACCTTCTACCCATTAATAATTCACATGGGGCCAGCCCATTCTGAACTGGTGTAGCTCGATAGCTTAACAGTGCCAGTTGAAAATCTTTGTTTTTCTTCAGTAACATCTTCACAATTCGTACACCGCTCTTTGCTTCTCCTTTGGCCTGAGCATATCTAGGTGACCTGGTGACATGAAGAAATCCGTATGTTTCTGTAAACTCTTTGAAACTTTTGTTCGCAAATTGAGGCCCATTGTCAGATATCACAATAGCTGGAATACCATGTTCAGCAAAAATTTCTCTTAAAGATTTGATCACAGCCTCTGAACTCTGGCCATGTAGTAGCTTAACTTCAACACATCTTGAGTAATAGTCAATGACAATCAGGAACATCTTCCCTTTATGCTCAAAGAGACCCATTCCTAGATGCTCCCATGGTCTGGGTGGAAAGAAGATGGCATAAGTGCCTCTCTCACCTCTTGTCTGGTAGTAACACATGTGATGCATCGGGATACCATTTCTTTGATCTCTTTTGATATCCTGGGCCTCCATACTGAGTTTCCAGATCTTGCCCTACATTTAGTGATCCCTAAATGACCTTAATGCAATTTCTCCAAGATCTCCAATCCCAAAGCTCTTGGGATGACCAATCTTTCATCGTGGACTAGCAAAGCATCCACAATACTCAGATGACGTCTTTACTCATGATATTTTCTGAAAACACGGTTGTGTGGCCTATATGCTGGCCAACCATTTTGACAATATTCTCTTATTCTATCGCATAGCTCGTCTTCTTTTCTGATCTCGCTCAATTTTTTAGCTGTTGCCAATAAAATCTCAGTTAGACTTAAAGCAATGACTTGTAGTTCCTCCAGAAGTGAGGCATCTCTTTCTTCAGGTCTTCCATTTGTTGTTCTTGATAAAGCATCTGCTGTTATTTGTTGTTTGCCACAAACATATTCCATCATTGAGTTAAATCTCATTAGACTTAGTCGAAATCTTTGTACTCTTGGAGGTAACTTTGTTAGCTTTTTGTTAATCATTCATGGGATGTGGGTGTCACTAGCTAAGCCAGCATTTAGTGCCCATCCCTAATTTCCCCTGAGAAGGTGGTGATGAGCTGCCTTCTTAAACTGCTGCAGTCCTTGGGATGCAGGTACACCCACAGTGCTGCTAGGAAGGGAGTTCCAGGGTTTTGACCCAACTGTCATGCAGGCCTCCACCTGCCAAAAATGAGGCACTCATATTTCACCACATGAACATAGATTTTTTACTGGAGTAAAGAAAAAAACTCGTTTAAAACAAAAAACACCAGACCCTTAACTGGAAAGACATTTGCATAGTAACAGACCGTACTTGGTAAGGACAAAGGGGTCACTCCCTGCTCCAATTTAATCCACAATGGACTTTTGATTACCAGACGTTGAAGGTGGAGAGGCAAGCATTCCAGGTTAACTGCTAAATTGGCCGAATACACAAACAGACGTGGTCAGACCCGTTTAGTCACATGATTAATTGTCTGTTGGAGTTTTTTTTTAATATGAACTTGCCACAGAGTTTTAAAACTCAGAACATTCTTTGCTGCTGGACTGAGAACATTTTTCTCCTGTCTGCTCCCATCTCTTTCTTACAGAACTGAAGATCCATTGAAGATATATGAACCCCAAGAGAGAAAAGTCTCCTAGAGTGAACAAGATTTAAGAAGAATACTGGGCCCCAACGAAAACCAAGAATTACCTACAAGCAAGAACTACCGACAAAAGGACTACAGTAAGCTCAAGGCACAGTAACAAGAAACCGTTCTGATATTGCCTCAAACATCTCTACTTTATTTTTTTTCTTTTGCTCTTTTCTGTCTCTATTTGCATGTGCGTATCACGTATGCATGCTAGTGTGAGGCACGATGTGTATCAGTAGGCATTAACCGAATTAGAATTTACATTTAAGTTTTAATAAATTTCACTTTACTTCTTTAAACCTAAGAAGGCCTGTTCATACTCATTGCTTTGCATTATAATTGGAAAGCGGTGAACAAGAATTCACCAAGGGGGAGCTCAAAACACAGTGTGTTTAAAATCAAACCCTGTTACAATAATACCAGGTGAAGGCTGAGAAAGAGCCCTAGACACCTTTCTCACCTGGTCATAACAGAACTTTGGTGGCTAGCATCTGGAATTTTACCCACAGACAAATGAGAGAAATTGGAACTGGGAAGCCAAATTGTTCCCAATCAAAAAAGAGCAAGATTAATACAGGTTTTCGGGTGGTTGTGTGTGATTGAATACTAACATGTCTGCAACTGAAACTAGTAGCTCCCCATGCCAGGGTGAAGTAACTTGGGATAAGATAAAAGCACTGTCTATGGAGGAGTTGAGGAAAATGGCTGAGCAGTGTGGGATCACTGTACATGGCAAGGCTAGGAAGTTTGAAATCCTAAGGCTAATGGCCAACCATTTTCCCTTGAATCTGAAGAAGCAGAAACAGTGTTAGAAGCAGACCCAGACCGGGTACTGCTAGAAAAGATACATTTGGAACAAAGGAAACTTGAATTTGAGGTAAGAGAGAGGGAGAAAGAGAGAGCCTTCCAAAAGGATGGTGAAGAGAATGAAAGGCAGAAGAGAGAAAGAGAAAGAATATTCCAGAACAAATGCGAAGAAAGAGAGTTGAGGTGGCTTGAGTTAACTAGGGGGCGACAGAGTAACCCCAGTGAAAGCATGACCAATATGGAGGAGCATAATTTAGGGTTAGGTACAAACTTGCTAAAACTCGCTCAACTAATTCCAAAATTTAATGAGGAAGACGTGGAAGCGGTTTTTGTGTCTTTTGAGAAACTGTCAAGGCAGCTAAAATGGCCAGCTGAGATCTGGTCTCTTTTAATACAAAGCAAGCTAACTGGAAAAGCCCATGAGGTTTATTCCTTGGTTGCCAGATGAGAGTTCATCAAATTATGAACTGGCCAAAAATGCTGTCCTCGGGGCATATGAATTAGTACCCGAAGCTGACCGCCATAAGTTTAGAACTCTCAAAAAACAAGCTAATCAAACATATCTGGCAGTACTGATCTGCTCTTTGTCTGGTCTCTGTACTAAACCCGACACAAAATGGTACCTCTTGAACCTCCGGACCCATTTTGGCCATGCCTTGGCTTGGTTCGACCTGCTACTCGCTGGAAGGCCTCTGGCAAGGGCAATGAATTTTCCATCTTTTTCTGTTTATTCAATGTTTTTCAATCTTATTGTTGCATCTCTTCTACAATCACTTTTCCACTGCCACCATATAAGATTCGGGTTACTATACTCTTTGTATCGAATAAAGATGGGAGTCTGTGGGTTAAGGTAACTGTAGTTTATTTATAAATGTCTGTCATCCATGGCTGCCACTACAATACTCTTCACACAAGGTTCTGTACAATCCATGACATCACATCCTGTAATAATGTTTACAATCTATTTACATATCTACCAAGCAACACCCTACATCACATTATACTACAAGCAGAACCTCTAAGTGAGAGTGAGAAACCCCAGGGAGCAGTCTTCTCAGGTCTCCTCTCCATTCCTGTGGTTGCAGCAGCCTCAAAAATCCAAGGGCTGGTAAGCCCTTGTAACCATGTCATGGGGTTAACGAAAAATTATTCCTTTGACAGAATGGATGCATCATTATAGAATCATAGAATCATAGAAAAGTTAAAGCACAGAAAGAGGCCACTTGACCCATTGTGTCTGTGCCAGCTGAAAAATGATCCACCTATTCTAATCTCACCTTCCAGTATTTGGTCCGTAGCCTTGCAGATTGCGATACTTGAGATGCATATCCAGACTCCATTTGAATGAGTTGAAGGTTTCCACCTCAACTACCCTTTCAGGCAGTGAGTTCCAGACCCCTCAAAAGTTCCAAGCTTTTCCTCATGTTCCCTCTAATTTTTCTACCAATCACTTTTAATCTATGTCCCCTCATCACTGACCTCTCTGCTAAGGTGAATAGATCCTTCACCTCCACTCTATCCAGGCCCCTCAAAATTTTGTACATTTCAATCAGATCTCCCCTCAGCCTTCTCTGTTCCAAGAAGAACAACCCCAGCCTATTCAAACTTTCCTCATAGCTGCATTTTTCCAGTCCTGGCAACATCCTCGTAAACCTCTTCTGTACCCTCACTAGTGCAATTTACATCCTTTCTGTAATGCGATGACCAGAACTGCACACAGTACTCAAGTTGTGGCCTAAACAATGACTTATACAGTTCCAGCATAACCTCCCTGCTCTGATGTTGTATACCTCAGCTAATAAAGGAAAGGATTCCATATGCCTTCTTAACCACCTTATCGACATGTCCTGCTACCTTCAGGGATCTGTGGACATTCACTCCAATGTCCCTTACTTCCTCTACACTTCAGTATTTTCCCATTAATCGTGTATTCCTTTGCCTTGTTTGAACTCCCCAAATGCATCACCTCACACTTCTCCATGCTGAATTCCATTTGCTAATTTTCTGCCCATCTGACCAGACCATCAATATCTTCCTGCAGCCTACAGCTATCCTCCTCACTATCTACCACACAGCCAATCTTTGAGTCGTCGCAAATTTCTTGATCATGCCCCCTTACATTTACATCCTAATTGTTAATATATACCACAAAAAGCTGGGGTCCCAGTACTGAGCCCTGTGGAACGCCACTGGAAACAGCCCTCCAGTCGCCAGAACACCTGTCAACAATTACTCTTTGTTTCCTGCCACTGAGCTAATTTTGTATCCACCTTGCTGCATTTCCATGGATCCCATGGAATTTAATTTTTTTTAACCAGTCTGCCATGTAGGACCTTGTCAAAAGCCTTGCTAAAATCCATGTAGACCACATCAACTGCCCTACCCTCATCTATCTTCCTTGTTACTTCTTCGAAAAAATCGATCAAGTTGATCAAACAAGATCTTCTCTTAATAACTCAATGCTGACTATCCTTGATTAACTTGCGCCTTTCTAAGTAACAGTTTATCCTGTCTCTCAGAATAGATTCCAATAATTTGCCCACTACTGAGGTTAGACTGATTGGCCTGTAATTATTTGGTCTATCCCTCGCTCCCTTTTTAAACAGAGGTACAACATTAGCAGTTCACCAATGCTCCGACACCACACCTGTATCCAGTGAGGACTGTAAAATTATGGTCAGACTTTCTCCGATTTCCTCTCTTGCTTCTTTTAACAGCCTGGGGTACATTTCATCTGGCCCTGGTGAATTATCAACTTTCAGGGATGCTAATCCCATTAATACTTCCTCTCTCCCTATGTTTATCACATCCAATACTTCACACTCCTCCTCCTTAACTACAATATTTGGATTGTCCCCCTCTTTTGTGAAGACAGACGCAAAGGATTCATTAAGAACCATACCAATATCTTCCACTCCTACACATAGGTTACCTTTTTGTTACCAGCATCCTGCCTGCCCTTCCTAATTGTTTGGGGAACCCAGAGGTAGCATGTGAATGCAATGTTTCAGTTAAAGAGCCACGGCAAAGACTGCTCCTTCACTATTCATATTTCCAACCTGCAACAAATCCTGTTACAGCAGGAACTGAGTCTGGAAAATTCAGTCCCAAGTGTCTGGAACCTTTGAGTGATCTTACCAAACTAACTTAAATAAAAGAGAAATAGAGCCAGGGTTCTGGCCTGCAGACTTAAGTCTAAGTAAACTTTTGACTTCACCTAGTGCTTACTGAACAGTAATTATGTCCCTTATGTCCTGAATAGACACATTGCCTCAACAGCAGAATAATACTGTGCATTACCTGTTAATGATATAATCAATGCCTACTGTGAGTTGAATCACTGGAGATCCAAGAGTGTATATACAAAATCTTACATCTAATTTGGGTCTGTCATACTTTTTAAATCAGACATAAAGCTGCAAAAACCAAGCATTTAAAAAAAAACTGCTATTTTCTGCTGATTTCCCTTCCTCGCCTTGAAATAAATAAGGGACAGAAGTAAAGCAGCTGCCGATCGAGAGAAACTTCAAATTGCAAGAGTAATTATCCACCTGTTGGCTTCATAATAATCCAGACTACAGTCCCATCGGGAGTACTTAAGCAGGGAGCCTTAAAGTGACAGGCTAGACTAGCTGCTGAACATTACATCTGCGTTTCAGACAAGATACTACCCTATGAGCAACCCAACAGAAGATTAACTACTTATAAATACACTCAGGTTCCTAGCCAGCAGGGAGGTACATAATTGGTAGCTCGATGTCAGACTAACAAAATGGGTCTGTATCTGTCACCCTGGGCCTGAAAAATAGACAAGACTCTTGCCATGGCTTTGGGGAGACTGCACAATCTGATCCCTTACAATACTAGAGAGGTTTCTGTAGCTCTGGGAAATTGGCATGCAACACTGAGATGAAGTGACTAATTATTCAAGAATATTAGTAATGTAATCTAGCCCCAGCCCTGAAGAAGTTCGTGAAATGGTGGCAGGTATTCTCTGTGACTAAGATGCAAATCAGCCATGATCTAATTGGATGGTGGAACATGCTCGAGGGGCTGAATGGCCTATTTCTGTTCCTAAGGAAAAATACTAATTTACTCCAACATTGCCAGCTTGAATTGATCGTTATGCATCGTGGTTTGTAGCAGTTTCCTGCTATTTGTTTTGTTCCTGGAAGAGCATAAATCTATCCAAATGACAGTCGATAATTTTCGTGTTAGGTCTAAGTTTGTTCTCTTGTTAAATATCTCAGCCAGGCCTAATTACCACTACCTAACTTTACCTGGGCTGAATTTTCTTTGACCTCCTATTTGGAATACATCTCCATGCATCAGGAGTTTTTAGTATTCCTTTTGCAAAATATTCAGCATAATTCAACACAGCAAATTTTAAATCTCAACAAGACCGAACTTGAGCAGTAAGATTAATTAACTTTTCATCATAGCCCTGGAGCTATCTCCAGGGTAAAATCAGCAAGTGACACCAATTCCTAAGTATGCTCCAGAGAGAAGTCGTAAGCACCTGAAGAGTCTCTAATAACTCTTTTATATGATAAAACAGCTACAGAAAGTGATTTTGCTCATCCAGCACTCAATCCCACTGCTGTTGAAAGTGTCCTGCTAGTATTATAAGGTAGTTTGATAAGCAGACAGGATGAAAGACTGAACAAACATGTGTTTTGGGGGAAATTTTATGTTCTCCCTGCGTCGGGTTTGGAGGCGGGGAGAGCATTTAATCGAGCAGGATGGTGGTGGGGGTGGGGGGTAGGGGGGGGGTGGGGGTACCCTGCCACCTGCCCACCTCCAGCCAAGTTAAATCAGGGGCGGGAAGGCCTGTGAACGGCCTTCCTGCCCTGCCGCCAATTGAGGCCCTGAAATGGACAATTAATGCCAATTAAGAGCTTCATCCCACTGCCAATAGTAGGAACCCAGTGGAGGGTTGCTTACCAGCTCTTGGGGGAGGAGAGGGGTGGTCCCTCATTAAAAGGTACTTAGTGCCTGATTGAGGGACCTGGAATCGGGAAGGGGGGGGTGCTGCTGAAAGCCACACCCTTGCCCTTGCTACCGACCTGCAACAACCCCCTCCTCCATGACCTCTACCCCACGAAACACCTCCCACTCTGACCTATCTGTGGTCTGGGTCCAGCGCCTCCGGTGAATCCAGTACCTGCAACAGCCACCGTCTCTGCAGTGACGCGCTTAGTTAAAAAGCTGCCAGCCTCCGATTGACCGACAGCTCTCAGCAGGTGGGATCCATTGCCGGGGTTCTTAATCCCAAGAAAGCCCCCCGCTGTCTACCTAAGTGCTTAATTGGCACATCATCCAGCAAGCTTTCCCCAGAGAAGGTGATGTGGGGCTCTCGCTGGTGCTTTAGCCAGTGATTGAGACCCCCGTCGCCAAGATAAAATCCTGACCATGGTGTCAGCTTTGGCACATTACCTTTGAGTCGGAAGGTTGTGAGTACAAACCTCAGCACACAATCCAGGCCATCACTCTAGTGAATCACCAAAAGAGTGCTGCATTATCTGAATTGTGGTCCTTTGGCTGAGAAATTCAGCCAAAGTACATTGAATGCCTGTTTTAGTTGTTTGGATACACCAATGCGATGATGCACTATTAAAGATCCAATATACTTCTCTCATACTGTACCACCAAAGACAGATTATTTGAACTACTCATCCACGCCACTGCTGTCTGTCTTCCTGTACAAAATGGCTGTCACATTTGTCTACATGTCAACAGTCATTGCATTTCAAGGTAATGTAGTGAAACACTTTAAACTTTTTGAGAAATGTAACAATGTACTATATAACTTTAAGCCTTACATTCCTCCAACATTTCTGCACTCCTCTAATTCTGGCCTCCTAAGACTTTTTAAATAGACTCTGTAGACTGTTTGCTGTAGTGCCCTATTTAAATAGATTTTGTTTGATGTAATGATGACTGTTTGCAATGAGTTCTCTTTTAAGTCTCATCCTAACTCCAACTCATTGGCTGACACAGTGGTGTCCATAGATATTCTTCATGTTTATATGGGTACCAGAGACAGAACTTCAGTTGGTACACCTATGATAGAGGGACTAGGCTTTCAGTTGGATAAATGAGAGTTTTGATTTTGACTTGGAACAGGAATCATAAAGACAGATGTGGGGGTCGGGTGCAGAGGTACAGGTTGAGATGAGCACCAAACCACCGAGCCCTTCCCTTGATCTTAGCAGTGTGAGACTGGGATGATTTTAACTCCCAGGCCTCATCTGCATAGCTTCAGCACCCCACCCCAGTTGGTTATCCACCAGAACCAGTGGGTAGTGGAACAGGCTGGTGGATGTAACCAGAATGCCAGGCAGCACAATGCCACTGACTGGGGCTGAAGGAACAGTTTCCACGATACAGGAACATTGCGGGGATGATCACCAATTGGGAAGTGGAAGGGGGAAAACAGAGGGGTAGGGGAGGCTTAAACTTGCCTTGTGAGGCCCACAGAAGCTCTCCTGTTCATCCTATACCCTCAGGAAAGTAAATAAATGTTTAAAATATTACCTTCTGAGATCCTCTTCTGACCACAACTCTGAACACAGAAGATTCCCCATTCAGCTCACAGGCTAAGATCGCAGTTGGGTGCCAGTGACAACATCGGAGCCCATTTTGCATATTAAAGGGCCCACCGATGCTAGGCAGGTGTCTTTGCCACCTGCTCAGAGGAGCAGGTTAAAATTGGAAGACAATGAGAAGGGAGCGAGACATCTTTGGGTAAAGTTCCTGACCAATTCGGACAGTCCGCCCGCACCATTTTTGTGTCAAATGGGCAGGGTTAAAATTGCACTTTAGATGTTGGAAGTAGCAAGATCTGTACATTTATATTCCAGATTTTCCAGCAGCATTAGCAGCTGCCTCAATGGCAAATCAGCGATATAAATGGCACACAAAATTATCTCATTAAAAATGATTCACATAATTGGCCTTTATGCTTATCCATGTACATTGTGTTCCAGTGAAAAAATAAACAGGATCTCTTCGCACACTGGAAACTGTTTCTCTAACTGATTAGCTTCTTGCTAGTGAAAGCTTGTGCATCCTATTATCTGCAATTGTTCTTTAGTGCTCCTTCAAGCTATCATAATCAGCTTTCAATATATATTTCTCCCCAAATATAATGGTATTAATATTTTATCATGTTTCCAATTTAAAGTTGAGCATTTCATGTCAGTGCAAACAGCTAGTTAAGAAATCAACACTTGAGAATCATGGGGTAGACTTTTCACTTTGAGATTCTGGCACAAATTGAGTCCAAAATTGCACCCATTTTGAAAAGTGGATTTTTTTCCCACCAAGTTGCCACTCAAAGTTATTTGCATATCGCCAAATGCAAAATTAGCCATGAGGTAGTGCAGTCAGGCAACCTTTTACCACGTAATTTAAAAAAATTACTTTACAAAATATTTCTTGATATATTTAAGAGTGACAACATGGCAAAGCTCGATTGAAAATGGATTTATCATAAAAATAAATATTTTAAATCGCAGTGTTATCCACCACCTGTGAGTGATCCAATTTTAAATGACTGAAAATGACTTTAATAAGATATGAAAAACTAATTTCTAGTTGGATTGTCTTTCTTTACTAGTCAGTCTTTACTAAATTTTTAAAAAAGAACTTCTTTCAAAACCTTTCAAACCATACTTATTAGTGTCCTTATGCAAAAAAGATCCAGCTTAATTTTTGGAGTCCTTGAAGGCCTGCAAACAAGCACAATTAATGGAGATACCCAATGGTGATTAATTTAGCCTAGGGGCATGATCAGATTTGTGGCCAGGGTCTTCTTCCAGCGAAATATGTTTAAAGATAGCACAAAATATCAAGGAATCTCAAGTTGTGTTGAATGTAACTTACTCTAAAAAGTCTGCATATCTTTTGTGCTGGTTACACTGATATTTGGGGAATTGCTCGAAAAAGCCAACAGAATTGAGTGGGAACTCCAGTCACATAACTTTAGCCAATTTATTTATACAGCACTGAAACAGGCCCTTCAGCCCACCAAGTCTGTGCTCACCATCAACCACCCATTTATACTAATCCTACATTAATCCCACATTCCGACCACATCCCCACCTATACTAGGGCCAATTTATAATGGCTAATTTACTTATCAACCTGTAAGTCTTTGGCTGTGGGAGGAAACCGGAGCACCCAGTGAAAACCAACACGATCACGGGGAGAACTTGCAAACTCCACACAGGCAGTACCCAGAATCAAACCCGGATTGCTGGAGCTGTGAGGCTGCGGTACTAATCACTGTGCCACTGTGCCACCCTTATCTTTGATAAGAGTCCTTACATACTCTGTATATTTAATTGATTATTTTGCTGTGTAATTTTCACATCAATTGCATGCTAATGATCTACACTAAGGTCACATTTTACCTCAAACTGACATAGTAACCCTATTTGTAAAAGATACAATTGAATAAACTGACGAGATAGCTTCCGCCAGTACTGTAACAAGCCAGGCAAAATGTCGATGCAAAAATTGTAGGAAATGTGTGGAGTGCTTGACTTAGCCGCATACTTTGTCAGAAGTGTTTTGTGGAGGAATATTCAGGTCTTTACAGTTTGAGAGCAAAAGCTGCAAGAAGCCAGGAATAAATCTCGGTTCAGATTACTTCGAAAAACCCAGCAATAATTCAAAACTATAAACAGAAAGCAGAAAAAAACTGTAAATGCTGGAAATCTGGAACAAAACCAGAAAAAGCTGGAAACATTCATCAGGTCAGACAGCATGGGTAGAGAGAAGAGAGAATTTAACATTTCAAATGTGGGCCCTTTTTTAAAACTATCCTGAGTAGAGAAAGTTAAGACTGATGTGGGAGACCATCCCAAGGGCAACTAGGGATGGGCAATAAATGTTGGCCTTTCCAGCAATGACTACATCCAAAAAATGAAAATAAAAACATTCTCCACTCTAAGGTCCCCATTACTCTTGAGCCAAGATGCTTAAACATTACTAGGGATGGTTGTACTTCAATGGGAAGGAGGGAAGGAGGGAGGGAAGGAGAGAGGACAGGAAGGAGAAAAGGAGGGATGGAAGGAGAGAGGAAAGGAAGGATAGAAGAAGGGATGGAAGGAGAGAGGGATGGAAGGAGGGAGAGATGGGAGGAGAGAGGGATGGGAGGAGAGGGAAGGCATGAAGGAGGGAAGAAAGGGAAAGGAAAGGATGAAGGAGGGAAAGAGAAAGACAGAAGGAGGGCTAGAAAGAATGGCATACTGAGAATAATAATAGTTTTCTGAGTGTGATTACACTGCTATCTGAATGCACATTATGCAAACAGCTTGAAGACACTGCTCCTGAATATGGAGATGCTACACTCAGAGTATAACCAGATGAATGATAAGATGCACTAAGTGAGAGGTGAAAAGCACAAATCAGTTACTAGAATTTTAGACTTGTGTAAGGCTGACTTCACTGGGATGAGACAGAGACTGTCCATGGTAAACTGGGTAGATCTGTTAATGGGTCAAATGACTGAAGAACAGTGGAGAATATTTAAAGAAACATTTAACGAAATACAGAACGAATATATACCCCTGAGAGGAAAAAGCTCCACTTCACACAGAAAACAGCCATGGACAACTAAAGAGATTAGGGATAGGTAAGAGATAGGTAAGAGATATGTAAATTGGCCTTTATAAATTGCCCCTAGTATAGGGAGGTGGTAGGGAAATATAGGGACAGGTGGGGATGTGGTAGGAATATGGAATTAGTGTAGGATTAGTATAAATGGGTGGTTGATGGTCGGCACAGACTCAGTGGGCCAAAGGGCCTGTTTCAGTGCTGTATCTCTAAATTAAAAAAAAAAATAGCATAAAACAAAAAGAAATGGCTTACAAAAATGCAAAACGCAGCACAGATCCGGCCGAATGGGATCGATACAAAGACCAGCAAAGGGTCACAAAGCAGCTTATAAGAGCTACTAAAAGAGATTATGAAAGGAAACTTGTAAGGGACATCAAAATCAATAAGAAGAAATTTTATAGTTACATAAAGGGAAAACGGGTGGTCAAGAGCAATGTAGGCCCACGAAAAGCTGAAACTGGAGATATTGCCATTGATAATGGGGAAATGGCAGACATGTTGAACAATTACTATGCCTCAGTATTTACAGTTGAAAAGGAGGATAACTTGCCAGAAATCCCGAAAAAATTAATAGCCGATAGGGGACAGGGACTTAATACAATTAACGTAAGTAAATCATCAGTAACAAGGAAATTAATGGAACTAAAGAGTGAGAAATCCCCAGGACTTGACAGTTTCCATCAGAGGGTGTTAAAGGAAGTAGGGGAGCACATTGTAGATGCCCTAACTATAGTCTTTCAGAGTTCCCTAGATTCAGGAGTGGTCCCTCTGGATTGGAAAGTTGCACATGTCACTTCACTTTTTAAGAAGGGTGAAAGGGGGAACCAAGGAAATTACAGACCAGTTAGCCTGACATCTGTGGTGGGCAAGTTGCTGGAGTCTATAATCAAGTATAGGGTGACTGAACACCTAAAAAAATGTCAGTTAATCAGGGACAGCCAGCATGGATTCATGACGGGAGGGTCATGCCTGACAAATCTCATTGAGTTCTTTGAAGAGGTGACTAAGGTAGTGGACAGGGGAATGTCTATCGATGTTATTTATATGGACTTCCAGAAGGCATTTGATAAAGTCCCACAAAAGAGACTGTTAACTAAGGTAGAAGCCCATGGACTTGAGGGCAAATTATTGACATGGTTAGAAAGTTGGTTGAGTGGTAGGCGACAGAGAATGGGGATAATGGGTAAGTATTCCAATTGGCAGGATGTAACTAGTGGTGTCCCACAGGGATCTGTGTTGGGGCCTCAATAATTCACATTATTCATTAACGACTTGGATGATGGCATAAGTAAGTCATGTATTCAAATTTGCTGATGATACAAAGTTAGGCGGCATTGTAGACAGTCTAGATGATAGCATAAAATTGCAAAGAGATATTGACAGACTAGGTGAGTGGGCAAAACTGTGGTAGATGGATTTCAATGCAGGCAAGTGTGAGGTTATCCATTTTGGACCAAAAAGGGATAGAGCAGGGTACTTTCTAAATGGGAAGAGGTTAAGTACAGTGGATGTCCAAAGAGACTTGGGGGTTCAGGTGCATAGATCTTTAAAATGCCATGAACAAGTGCAGAAAATAATCAAAAGGCTAATGGAATGCTAGCCTTTATATCTGGAGGATTGGAGTATAAAGACACAGAGGTTATGCTGCAGCTGTGCAAAACCTTAGTTAGACCCCACTTGGAGTACTGTGAGCAGTTCTGGGCACCACACCTTAGGAAAGATATATTGGCCTTGGAGGGAGTGCAATGTAGTTTTACAAGAATGATACCTGGACTACAGGGGTTAAGTTACGAGGAGAGGTTACACAAATTAGGCCTGTTTTTGCTAGAATTTAGAAGGTTAAGGGGTGATCTTATTGAAGTCTTCAAGATATTAACAGGAAAAGACAGGCTACATAAAGATAAACTATTTCCACTGGTTGGAGATTCTAAAACTAGGGGGCATAGTCTAAAAATTAGGACCAGACCATTCAGGAGAGATGTTAGGAAGCACTTCTTCACGCAAAGGGTGGTAGAGGTTTGGAACTCGCTCCCACAAACAACAGTTTAAGCTCAAATAGTTGTCAATTTTAAATCTGAGATAGATAGATTTTTGTTAAGCAAAGATATTAAGGGATATGGGCCAAAGGCAGGTATATGGAGTTAGGCCGCGGATCAGCCATGATCTCATTGAATGGCGGGACAGGCTCGAGGGGCTGAATGGCCTACTCCTGTTCCAATCTTCCTATGTTCCTATTATGTTCAGAGTATGATAACACTATACTGATTGGTAAGACATTGGCCGGGAAGTTGGTCGTGCGGCTGGAGAAGGAGCTCAGGATACCTAATACTCACTGGCTTCCAATTTGACAACCAGAGTATTTCTGGGCAAACTTAGGGGAAGACTTCTAACTATTGTTAGAAGTCATACAGCCCTTTCCTTAAGTATCCATGAGGAACATCATCATCTGATTTTCCTTAGTGAAGAGGCATCGATACCTATTTGATGTGGACTGCTGAATATGACTAATGTCACCTGCTGTAGAGTACCCATTGACACCACTGTGTCAGCCAAAGAGTTGGATGTGGGGCGGGACTTACGGCAGGACACACAGCAAACAGTCTATTTTACAGGCAAACAAAGCCGCCTTACTTAGCAAATGTAATGAGTTCTTTTACATTGTTGGATGCAACATAAATGAAATGCATGGAGTCCAGTTATGCTGAAGATCTCTAACAGGTTTATTAACAGTGAAACTATTGTCTACAGTTCAGAACAAACTATTTACAGAACCTTCATCTGGGTGTTACAGTTGCAGAGTGACTCAGGTGTCGAGTCACATGACTACATCCTGGTACTTAGTTCATTAGCATACTGAGATCTTAAACGGACATCACTCACAACATCCCCTTTCTTTCCAAAGATAAGTCTCTAATGCTACAAGTAAAAACACATAAAATTAGATAACATCAAAATTAGTCATATGGGATACAGACTATAAAATTTCTATGTAGAAGGGTAGAGATTGAAAAATTTACAAATGCAGAGGCTTAAAAGTCCATATATCGTTTTGTGGTTTGAAAACTCTTCTAGATCTGGTTATGGTATAATCTTCTGGGGATGTGGATTTCATCCTTGGCTGTTTTTGGTTTGCAGACATGTTGTCTATGTGTTAGTTGTTGTCCTGTTGTTCCATCACACCCTTATCGTTGGAGTGCGTTCTTTCGAGTCTGCTGTGCGCAGCTGGAGTATTGCATACCTCTCAGTTGACTTTGGTTTCTTCTCAACACTGCTCCGTTAGATGTTGTAATCTCGTAGAACCTAAGTTCACTGCATACTTTGGATACCTCTGCAGGTGACCATGTTCTCATTGTGGGGTGTTTGACTCTGACCTTTTGTCCCATGTGTATCTCAGGTAGTTCCACCCCTGCATGTTGGTCGTACACCAGCTTCATTCTCCCTTGTTTTTCGAGCGGTGCCTCCTGCATCTCAGAGATTTCGGACAAATGATGGCTTGGTAAAGTCATTTGCACTTGTCTGCCAAACATGATCTCTGCTGGTAATGGTAGGCCCATATCCATAGGTGGAACTCTGAGGTAGAGCACGGCAGCACGGAAATCTTGTTTTGTTGTCCTACACTTCAGGATAAGCGATTTAACTGTGCGAACCATTCGATTTCAGGCAATGTGGTGAGGGCGTCACATGGTTTATGCCCCATTTGGCACACATATCCCTGAAAGGTTTGCCCGTATACCATGGCCCACTGTCAGAAATGATTTCTTCAGGAGCACCAAATAGACTGAATATGACACTCAATGTGTCTGTGACAACTGCGCTTGAAGTGTCTTTTACCTGTCTGACAATTAGAAATTTGGATAAATAATCGATGTCTAAGATAAAGTCGTCTCCATTAACAGAAAATAGATCAGTGACGATTTTGGACCAAGGGACTGATGGAATCTTGTGAGGGTGTCGAGATTCTTTATGTTGTTGTGGCTGGTGGCTCTGACTTGCCTCGCACATCCTCACTAACTTTTCGATGGCACCCTTGATCCCTGGCCAATAAACAGTGTCTCGTGTCAGTCGTCTTGTTCGTTCTATGCCAATATGGCCTTGGTGAAGTTGTGACAAGATGTTGCGTCGGAGAGCTTTGTGCACAATCACTTGTTTTCCTTTGAAAGTGATGCCCATTCAAGATACCAAGTATCATCTCTGTAAGGCCAAAAGCATTTGAGTGTTTCTGGCCCCTCTTTTATCATATCAGGCCAACCTTCTATGATGACTCTCCACAGGGCCTTCAGTTGTGAGTCATTGGCTGTTTCTGATTGCAGTTGGTCACATTTGAGCTGACCAAAATGCAGCAAATCGATTTTGAACACATCTTCCACCTCGATGTGCATGTTGCCTTCTTGTAGATCCAGTGGAATGTCTTCATTCTTGCGGAGTTTGGTAATCTGCTCAGTGTATCTGAGGTGACCATTTTGGTACCCAGTTTGTAGCAGACGTTGAAGTCATACCCCTGTATTTTCACTAAAAGTCACTGTAGTTGAGGTGGTGTGCTTGTCAATGGTTTGCGCCAGATCATCTCCAGTAGTTTGTGGTCGGTTTCTACCGTGAACTGCTTACCGAACAGGTCGGTGTGGAACCTTGTGATCCCAAACACCAGAGCAAGTGTTTCACACTCTATGTTTGAGTAATTGGTCTGTGCTGAGGATAAACATTTAGACCCGAATGCAATTGGTTTGCCATCCTGCAGGATGCACGCTCCTAGACCTTTCTTTAAGGCATCGACTTCCAGGATTGTCTTCCTCCTTGGATCATAGTACTGTAGGGTACAGATTTCTGCTGACACTGCTTGTTTGAGAGACTCAAACATATGCTGATGGTCCTCCTGCCATACAAATGGTATGTCTTTCTTTAACAGCTCTCTCAGTGATGATGCTTTGTCAGAAAAGTTTGGAATGTGTGGTGCCAAGAACTTGAAAACTCCAAGACATCTCTGGAGATCTTCCTTCTCTTGTGGGATAGGCATGTGCCTGAGTCAGGATGGATTTCGTAACCTGAATAGATGGAACCAAAGAAATTTGTCCGACTTATACTCACCTGGCACTTCTTGCTGTTAAAAATGAGCCCTTCGTGATGAGCTATTGTCATCAGTAAATGAAGATTTCGATCATGTTCTTCTTTGGTTTTGCCCATTACCGCAATATCATCAGCAATGCATAGACATCCAAGTACGTTTTCTATATTTCTGTCCGTATGCTGTCGAAACAGATCTTGACTGACAGATGAGTCAAAGGGTAGTCTCTGGAAGCAGTATCTTCCAAATTGTGTTCTGAAGGTGGTAATTTCCTGAGATCCCTTAGCTAGGTGTACTGACCAATATCCATGTTTAGCCTTAGATCTAGACATACCCTGACTGCTCTATCCTTCTTCAGTGCGCATGTAATTGAGCTGCACCAGTCTGTGTGATGATGCACATGACAGATGATGCCAATGCTTTCCATGTCATCTAACTCACACTTAAACTTTTCTTGTATGTGCTCACTGCACTTTCTCGGAGGGTCGATTGACATAATTGCATCCTCTCTGAGGTGCAGGATGGCCTCATCTTTGAAGTTTCCTGTAGTGTCAAACCTGTCCGGGTACATTTGTTATAGGTCGTAGACTGACTCAATGCGGGTACCCTTGGTCTCTTCTTCTGTAATGGGTATCTTGGTGACCTCATGCATAGTCTCAATGTTGAGGTCCTTACGTGTTGGTAGTCCTGCCACTGCTGGTCTGCTCGTGTCTATTTAATTAATTAATAGGAAACTTTCACCAGCCAATCTATTAAGCTTTACTACTATTAATAAATAAAACCATACAATTACTAAAATTACCCGAGTTTTGAAAGATAAACCAGAAAAACTCATCAACTAATCAACCACTTGTTTTCCTGTGACGTCACACTTTGATTTTTCTTCGAACACAGTCGTTCCACTCTGGTGGCCTGGACTGGCCTGGATTGGCTAGCTCTTTTAAAATCTACTCATCTTGCTCTGTCTCTTTCACTCCTTCCCGCCGTTCTTTTAAAGTCTGCTGGTCTCTCTCCCTCTCTCTCTTTCTTGCTCCTTCCCGCTGCTCTTTTAAATGCTGCCGGTCTCGCTCAGTCTCGCATCTTCTCATCTCTCTTTTAAAATCTGACGGTCTCTCTCTCTCTCTCTCTCTCTCTCATTCCTTCCTGCCGAGCAATACAAGATAAGATTGATTCCTGCCAATTCAGTTCCCAGTTGGCACCAGTTCGAAACACACACAAACTACTCATAATTTGGCATTGAGTGGCAGTAAAGCTAGCTGTATGGCACTGGAGTTAAAGAACTTAGAGTCATTACAGCTCAGAAGGAGGCCATTCATCCCATCAAGTCAATGCCCCCTCTCTGTAGAGCAATCCAGTCAGTCCCATTACGCTACTCTATCCCTGTAGCCCAGCAAGTTTGTTTCCCTAAAGTGCCCATCCAATTTTCTTGTGAAATTATTGATCTTGTTGGAGTTTTTTTTATTCAGTCATGGGATGTGGGCATCACTATCAGGACCAGCATTTATTGCCCATCCCTAACTGCCTTTGAGAAGGTGGTAATGAGCCACTTTCATGAATAGAATGGAATGGCTTGCTGGGCAGTTAAGAGTCAACCACATTGCTGTGGGTCTTCAGTCACATATAGACCAGACCATAAGAACATAACAAATAGGAGCTGGAGTTTGGCCCCTCGAGCCTGCTCTGCCATTCAATAAGATCATGGCTGATCTGTCTGTGGCCTTAACTCCACTTTCCTACCTGCCCCCATAACCTTTGACTCCTTTGTCAATCAAAATTCTGTCTAACTCAGTCTTGAATATAGTCAATGACCCAGCCTGCACTGCTGCCTGAGGTAGAGAATTCCAAAGATTAGCAACCCTCTGAGAGAAGAAACTCCTCCTCTTAAATGGAAGACACCTTATTTTGAAACTGTGCCCCTTAGTTCTAGATTCCCCCACAAGGGGAAACATCCTTTCAGCGTCTACCCTGTCAATCCCCCTCACAATCTGATACGTTTCAATATGATCATCTCTCAATCTTCTAAACTCCAATGAGTATGGGCTCAACCTGTTGAACCTTTCCTCATAAGACAAACCCCTCATCCCAGGAACCAGCCTAGTGAACCTTCTCTGAACTGCTTCCAGTGCAAGTATGTCCCTCCTTTAATAAGGTGGCCAAAACTGTACACAGGTACTCTAAATGCGGTCTCACCAATGGCTTGTAGAGTTGTAGCAAGACTTTCATACTTTAATATTCCATCCCTCTTGTGATAAAGGACAACATTTCATTTGCCTTCCTAAGTACTTGCTGTAACTGCATTGTGACCTTTTGTGATTCATGTACAAGGACACCCTGGTCCCTCTGTACCCCAGCATTCTGCAGTCTCTCCCCATTTAAATAATATTCTGCTTTTCAATTAATCCTGCTAAAGTGGACAGCCTCACATTTTCTCACATTATACTCCATCTGCCAGATTTTTGCCCACTCACCTAACCTATCTATATCCCATGCAGACTCTTTGTATCTTCCTCACAACTTGCTTTCCTATCTTCGTATTGTTAGAAAATGTGACTACTATACAATCAGTGCTTTCATAGAAACATAGAAAATAGGAGCAGGAGTAGGCCATTCGGTCCTTCGAGCCTGCTCCACCATTCATTATGATCGTGTCTGATCATCCAACTCAGTAACCTGTTCCCGCTTTCGCCCCATACCCTTTGATCCCTTTAGACCCAAGAGCGATCTCTAACTCCTTTTTGAAAACATACAATGTTTTGGCCTCAACTGCTTTCTGTGGTAATGAATTCCACAGGCTCACCACTCTCTGGGTGAATAAATTTCTCCTCATCTCAGTCTTGAAAGGTTTACCCCGTATCCTTAGACTATGACCCCTGGTTCTGGACTCCCCCACCATCAGGAACATCCTTCCTGCATCTACCCTGTCAAGTCCTGTTAGAATTTTATAGGTTTCTATGAGATCCCCCCACACTCTTCTGAATTCCAGCGAATATAATCCTAACCGACTCAAATTCTCCCCATACGTCAGTCCGACCATCCCAGGAATCAGTCTGGTAAACCTTCGCTGCACTCCCTCTATAGCAAAAACATCCTTCCTCAGATAAGGGACCAAAACTGCACACAATATTCCAGGTGTGGCCTCACCAAGGCCCTGTATAATTGCAACAAGACATCCCTGTTCCTGTACTTGAATCCTCTCGCTATGAAGGCCAACATACCATTTGCCTTTTTTACCGCCTGTTGGACCTGCATGCTTACCTTCAGTGACTGGTGTACGAGACCAGTCTTTCAGCCAAGTCATTAATATAGATGGTAAGTAGTTAACGCCAGCACTGATCTCTCTGGTCCTCCACTAGTTACAGTTTTCCATCCTGAAAATGACCTATTTATTCCAACTCTCTGTTTCCTGTTAGTTAGCCAGTCCTTTATCCATATATTAGCCCAAACACCATGAGCTCGTATCTTTTGTAGTAACCTTTGATGTGGCACTGTTACAACCAGCTGAGCAATGTGTCTAGGGGGGCTTTTGCTGTCTTCACCTGGTTTTATTGTAATAGGGTTTAATTTTAAACACACTGTGTTCTGAGCTCCCCTTTTTGTGACTCCGTGTTCATGGTTTCCAATTATCAGGCAAATAACTGAGCAGAAACAGGCTCTCTTTGGTTTAAAGCAGAAAGATGATATTTATTAAACGTTAAACTTAACACTTATATGGTTCACGCCTGCGGATATACGACATGCTCACTCTAGCATGCACGCGCATTATAAACATGCAAGATAGGGACAGAAAAGAGTAGAAAAAGAGATAAGTAGAACAGTTTAAGGCAATATCTTGTTACTGTTTCTCGAGCTCACTGTAGTCCTTGGCTGAAGTTATATTCTTGCGTTTTGTTGGGGCCCAGTAATCTTCTTAAAAGCTTTGTCCATGTGGCAAGCCTTTCTCTCTTTGCATTCCACGTGGTTTCAGTTTCCTGAGAGATATTCAGGCAGACAGACTGGCAGAGGAGCAGGAGGTGTTCTTGCTTCAGTTTCCGGAGCACACAGCATTCTGCCTCAAAACCCTTTGTCTGGGAGTTCAAATTCAAAAAGCTCCCAGGGTGCTCAGCAGGTCAGTCATGTGGCTAGTTCCTTATATGGAACAGTCTCTTCACATCCCTTGTTGGAGGCTTAAATTTCTCTGCCCCAGCCAGTTAGCCATGTGACTAAAACTAGCCTGACCACTTCTGTTTGATTGGAGAGCAGCTGCAGAGTCTCCACTGTTTCAACATGGTCTGTTACCATGGGAATGTCTTTCCCATCAGAGATTGCAATTTTTAAAGTTTTAATGTTCATGTGGTGAAATAATGTGTGCCTTTTGGAAATCCAAATACACTATATCTACTGGTTCCCCTGTATCCACCCTGCTTGTTACTTCCTCAAAGAACTCTAATAAATTTGTCAAATATGATTTCCCTTTCACAAAATCATGTTGACTCTGCCTGATTGTATTATGATTTTCTAGATGTCCTGCTACTATCTCTTTAATAATTGATTCAAGCATTTTCCCAATGACAAATGTTAGGCTAACTGTTATAGTTTCCTGCTTTATGTCTCCCTTCTTTCTTGAACAGAGCTGTTACATTTGCCAGGAAATGATGGTAGGTTTCCTTTCCTAAGGGACATTAGTTAACAAAATGCGTATTTATGACAATCCAATAGTTGTATGGTCGCCTTTACTAATACTAGCTTTTTATTTCAGATTTATTTAATTAACTGAATTTAAGTTCCCCAGCTTCTGTGGTGGAATTTAAACTAATATCACTTGATCATTAGTCCAGGACACTGGATTACTAGTTCAGTAACATAACCTGTATGCTACCATACTCCAGTTAGAGGGGAGGAAGGTTTAGTCTGCACCTGAGCCTAAGCTATACTTGATTTCAGAGGCTTCAATGTTGACATCAAGTTGCAAAATGTGTAAAAGCACAAGATTTCAGGACAATCACAAACAAAGATTTTAGAAATGAAACACTTAAAAACACAAGGTGGGCCAACCATTTTATAGAAAGGGAAGCTGTCCCATGATCTGAAGCTAATGGCTATCATTGAACTTCCAAGTGCCAGCAGGGCCAGATTGAAACTAAGCAGCAAATTAAAAACTGTTTGCTTCTTCAATTGGGGGTCAGGTGGGGGACAGAATATAAAAGAAACATTTTTTTGGAAGACACAAGGAGAGTCATTTCAACATAACTCACCAGGAGGGAAGTTCAGGATTGGGTATAATGCTGGTTTTGCATCCCACTGATATTATCCTCCACCGACTTGAATGTACAATTAAATCAACCAGAGTGTAAAATGAGTTCGCACCCAATCCCATCAGTTTCCCGATGAACAGGTTACAGCCAGGGCTCAGTGGGCAGCACTCTCGCCTTTGAGTCAGAAGGCTGTTCATTCACAGCCCCACTCCAGAGACTTTAGCACATAAATCTAGGCTGACGCTCCAGTGCAGTACTGAGGGAGTGCTGCACTGTCAGAGGTGCCATCTTTCAGATGAGTGATAAACCAAGGCCCTAACTGCCCTTGCAGCTGGATGTAAAAGATCCAATGGTACTATTACAATGATGAGCAGGGCAGTCCAGTGTCCAGGCCAATATTTATCCCTCAATCAACAACACAAAAACAGATTATCCAGTCATTATCACATTGCTGTTTGTGGGAGCTTGCTGTTTGTAAATTGGTTGCCATGTTACCTGCATTACAACAGCGACTACAATTCAAAAATGCTTCATTCGGAGTCATGGCGTCATAATGGCACAGAAGGAGGCCATTTGGCTCAGTGAGTTCACGCTGGCTCTCCAAAGTCCCATTCTCCGCTCTAGCCCTGTAGCCCTGCAAGTTTAATTCCCTCAAATGCTCATCCAATTTCCTTTTGAATAGAGATTTGGGACATCTTGGGTTGTGAAAGGTGCTATATAAATGCACGTCTTTCTTTCATTTTTAAAAAATTGCCAGCAAAGGGGAGGAGAGGTGAAGTCTTTAGTCACTGGCGGTAGAGCTTGACTTTGTGCAAATGTGTAAAACGGATGATCATGTCGGCAGCCTGCTTTGCATTTCTCCTGACTTTTATTTACGTTCTCTTCGGCTTCATTTTACATTCTGCTCAAAGTCAAGATCTACCCTACTGAGTTTGAAAATGCATCTTCAAAATCACTGTTTATCGCACCAGTGAAAATTGCACTCCCTGCGACAGTTTTGTTCTTATATAAACAATTTTAGACTGTACACAATGCAGTTGAGCAATATATTCATCGTAAAAGTGGTCATTTCAGAATGCATTAGCTATGAATGTATTCCCCTTTACATTTTGAAGTCTGAATGTATCCCTAATGGAAGCAGCTGAGAAGTATGTTATGCTGCATCCATGTTCTTTGGAGCTTGGAATTATGTGAAGAACAAAACTGATGGAGGGAATGGCATGAAATTGTTTAATGGCTTTAATATTATAAAAATAGAAAACAGGCTTTAAAAATTCAAAGTTAGAATAAAAGTTTTAAAACCTGACCTCTGACCTTTTCTTTCCCTTCCCGTTCTTTCCTCATTCGCTATTTACTATTTTTAATTTTCATTTAATACTATTGTTCACTTTTAGTACCAATTGTAACATTTATTTTACCTTATTTCTAACTTACCATTTAGAAACAAAATTCTACCCATTTATTTCTGCTTCAACTATTTTTCTGTTCATTCTGGCGATGGGGCTCGAGTACGGAAATTAATGTGTAACATCAAATAGAAAATGCTGAAAAATGACAATGGACCCAACAATATCCCAGAACATTTTTTTATTTAAATTTAAATTTAAATTTAAACCTTTAAATTTAAAGGTCCCGATCTCCGGGAAATGAAAATAAATTTTAATTTCAACTCTATATCCTGTCTCCCACTCCCAATGGGTAATTTAATTATTAATTGCCCTCTCCCCGCATGATAAACTTTCATTAGTATCCCGAACTTTCCCCCCTGAAATTTGTCCCCTTTGACCCTCAACCCCTTCCCACCATTCCCACAGCCAATAAAAACAGTTTTCCCCGCTCCCCCACACTGAAAATCTTATTCCTCCTCCCTCCCCACCAGGTTCTCGCCTCAAAACTTCGTATGGCGTTCCGAAGACACGCGAGGTGCGTTCGGCGGCTGTGAAATCAGTGTGGGACGGCCACCGCCTGCAGGTAAGTTAATTTAAATCTCATTATTGTTCATTTAAAATTTTAGATGAAGGCACCGAGGGGCTGGTAAAATTCAACCCTTTGTGTTTTACTTACACAGGTTCAAGATTCAATTTGCTTGAACTGACTACGCATCACCCCTCCTCCCCAATGGCCCCACCCACACAACCCCAAACAGAAATTACACATTCTGCTTGTTCAGGAAGGCTCTTCAAACTGTGTTCATTTTCGTAGATACACAGGCACTAGTAGGGACAGTGTAAAAAACATTTCAAAAAAATATTTAATTTACCAAGAAACAGACTAGTGTACACCAATGAAACTATTAAATGGTTCAGTTTGGTTCTTTTTAAAGTCATTTTCAGTGACTTTTACATCAGGTTACTCAAAGGCGGAAGTCTGAACACCCGTATTAAAATTGCTTATCTTTGGTATGAACCCATTTTCAGCTGTATTAATAAGCCAGCATCAGGTTACCACTCTTAAATACATCAAGCAATACTTCTTAATGGCAAAGAGAACAAAATAAACTATTACATGCTATTGTGCTGCTTGATTGTGCTGGTTCATTGAAGATTTTACATTTATGATTATGCAGATGAAAACTTGTATGAAATCTGAAGTGGAACATAATCAGTGCAATTTCAAGCATATTGTTAGGTGCAATTTCCTGATTGGGCCCAATGTGGCAAGTCTATCTCCAGAAAGCAGCTGGAAAGTCATGCAAGGTCTGATTGGTACTCAAAGATCAGGCCTTGAGCAAGACAAAAGGAGACCTAAAGAATCTTTCAAGTACAATGGAATGCCGTGGATGGTGCATGGAAGAGCTTTGAGGAAAATGCAGGAAAATAGTTCAAATGTAAAATTGTAAACACCCACAAGGGAGCAGTGCTGAATACTGTTCCAAGGGCTGAATTTTACTGGCCTCCTTGACGCTGCGGGTCGCAGCACGGGAGTTGGTAAAATGCTGCGGGGAAAGGCCCGCCTCGACCCGCGACGTTGAGAAGGGCCTGCCACAAATTTCCAGCGGTGGGGGGACCTCGGTGCGGCCCCCCCCGCCACCACATGGCGGCGGCACTAAATGAGCATATGGTAAACAGTACTTACCTTTGCCGATTATGCAGCCCGCCGCCTCTTTATTGCCACTTCCTGATTTTTCGATGAATGGGCGGCCATCACCTGCCGTCCCATTCACGATTGGAAAAGCCAGCAAGTCCACAGAAACAGCAGGTTTCACGGCAGTCGGTAAGTTCCTTTTCAGGGGTCTCACTCTGCATTCCTAACGGGAGGAGGGAGGGGAGCAGTACAGGGGTCTCACTCTGCATACTGGAAGGGAGGGGGGCGGATTACAGAGGTCTCACTCCATTCTTAAAGGGAAGGGGTCTGAGAATACTGGAGGGAAAGCTCTGCTGGCATGAAGGGAGCTACCGTGTACCATCCCTCCATTAAGAGTGTATGCCCTGTGTTTGTTCGTTTTTGTGAGGGAGCAATGGCACAGTAGGCACCCTCTTTGTGGGGAGGGTACCAGAAAGGGCAGGAGTATTAAGGATGGTGGGGGCAATCGATTCAGCTGGTCGGATCTTGATGTGGTCATGCTGTGCCACTCTGAGTGTTGGCCAAGATGGACAATGCCATGGCATGCCACATAGTTGATCCAGGAAAGCAGCTGATGTACCCGTCAACACCAATCCCTGCCCTGTTAGCATACATGAAGGGTTAAACTTTATTTATCACATGGAAATAGGTATGCATCATCCTACATTGCGTGATCCTCAGCACGAAAGGATCTGTATGCGCCAGAGGTAATATCAAAAAGCAGGTGTGCTCCATGTAGAAGCCCCCAGTCGTGAGCAGCAGCCCCCAAGGGAAGCGCGTCATTACGGTTGCCGTGCAGTCCCCACATGACATGCCATTGAATGTCACAGCACCAGTGTCAGAGGAGATTGCGCATATAGAGAGGGTGATGACATGTGTCTGTGCCCTATTCAAGGATGACCTGCAGCCCATGGGCTCCGATGGACATCCCATGCCTTTGTTCCTCATAGTGGCAGCGGTTCTCAAGCCTCTGCAGCATTTTAGGGGCCCACCGGAGACCTTTGTGGGGTCACACAGTCAGCAGTGCACCGCTGCATCAGGGAGGTCACCAATGCCCTGCACCGGAGGGCCAGTGAGGATGTTCACTTCAGGACGGATGCTCACAGCCAGGCCCAGAGGGCCATTGGTTCTGGCACCATTGCCAGAGAACCATAGGTTATAATGTTCATAGACTGCAGTCATGTGGCCATCAGGCCTACTGCCAGGCTACCACGTGCAGACATCACCATTAAAGCAGCCCTCTCAGTCCAGGTGAAGCTGGTATCTGATCACTGCAGACGCTTGCTGAGAATCTGTGACCGCTTCTCAGGCAGCTGCCATGACACCTGGGTCTTGCGCTAGTCCTGGCTGCCACCGCTGTTCACTGAACTGGCTCAGATGAAGGAGTGGCTTCTTGGAGATAAGGGCTATCCTTTGCAGACATGGCTCCCAACACCAGTGAAAGACTCCACCACTGCTGCAGAGGAGAGATACAACGCCAGCCATTGAGCTACATGAGCCAATATTGAGCAGGAGATCGGCATGCTGAAAGGTGCCTCCAATGCCTATATGGATAGGGTGATGCCTTGAACTATGGGCCGAAAAAGCCAGCTCCTTACTTTGCTGCTCTGCACAACTATCCACCCAATAGGCCTGGCATGATGAGGAGAGAAGTCAACAGGATTCCTCCTCGGACTATGAGGATGCTGAGGACCTACAATGTGAAAGACACATGGAAGGGCAGATAGCACCCAGGCTGTGCACGCAGTGCAAGCAGTGAGGTAGGGATGTATGACAAAGGCTGTCTGCTCCATAGGAACCGACATGAGCTCTGCAAACCACACATCACCCTCGCTCACCTGCTGTGCACCAGTCCACATCTGCAGTATGCCTGTGTAAACCATTAGAGGCAGCAGCTGACTGAACCAATGTCCATGTCACTGCATCCGTGGAGACGCTCATGAGTAATGGTGGCATGGCAATGATGTTATTGTATACGTTGGTTCTCCTGAAGTGCCAACGTTGCAAAGGGATGTGACATTGGCGCTACATGTTGGCACAGATCATTCACACAGAGAAAAGGACACACACGCTGGTGAGTAACATTTAGTGAAAGACATATTTACATTGCTGTGACACCTGTGCATTTCCATTTGTGTCAGTGTGTTTTCTGTAAACCTCTGTAATACCTTTTATGGTCTATTTAAGTCTCACATCCTGGAATGTGCAAATTTAAGATTATTCACCCAGGTGTGGCACACCTACAAGAAGGAATGTTACACTTAAGTGGAAGAAGAGGATCGCAATTTCACAGGACACTGGGACACAGCAGGGTAAGAATGTGTCGGCAAAGTGGAAAGTGCTGGGGTAACTCAGCAGGTTAGGCAGCATCTGTGGCGAGAAAAGCAGAGTTAAATTTCAGCTCTGTGAACCTGGACAAGTTAACTCTGTTTCTCTCTCCACAGATGCTGCCTGACCTGCTGGATTTCTGCAGCACTTTCTGCTTTGCTGTCAGATTGACAGCAGCCCCACTCTTCAGGAGTCAGGTAAGTATTCTTTGACAGCTGTCAGGAAGCAAGTGCTGGGGCGCTTAAAATAGGGTCCCAGCACCTGTTGCACAACTGTCAAAAACTCGCCGCGCCGAATGTCCCGCCTCTCCCCACTTAATATGGGGAGGGCAGATTGGCACCGTGATTCTAATGAGCCCCCGCGCGTAATATCGCAGGGTCTCTGCGGGGCCGCTTAATGTGGGCATCTTGCTGAATTGAAAGGACGCTGCCGCACAGCGCGACACCCAATTAAAATTCAGCCCCTAATAATTTTGTTGCAACAGTATTGAAGAGGAAATATGAAAAATGTACAGTGAAAGTGGGAGGGGAGGTCAAAAGGTTGACTGGTAATTCAAGACCAGGTTTCTGGGCAGAATGGAAAAGTTCAGTTAAGCAATCACCCAATCTGCATTTGGTTTCCAAAAATAGAAGAGAGCTCAGGTTAAGAAACAAATAAGGTACAGTATACAAATTAGAGAAAATACATGTTGATCATTATTTCACTTGGAAATAATGTTTAACAAGCCAGGACAATGTTATGGGAAGAATCAAAGAGACAAGTTGTTATACCTATCAGAAAGATGAAGCAGGCTGGGGCTCTTTTGAGGGGTGACCTGATAGAGGTCTTTAAGATTGTAAAAGGACTTGATAGGGAAGACATTGGATGTTTCCGTTTATATGTGGAGTCCAAAACTAGGGGCCGTAAATATAATATATTTACTAATAAACCCCATAAAGAATTCAGGAAGTGCTTCTTTACCCAGAGACTGGTTAGAATGTGGAACTTGCTACTACAAAGAGTAGTTGAGGCGAAGATCATAAATGCATTTAAGGGGAAGCTGGTAAGTACATGTGGGAGAAAAGAATAGAAGGTTAACAGATAGATTTAGATGAAGTAGGGTGGGAGGAGGCTCCTGCAAGCATAAACACTATACTGGACTAGTTGGATCAAATGGCCCATTTCTGTGCTGCGCATTCTATGTAATTCTATGTGTTGCATGTCAGAGTAGTATCAGAAAATACTTGAGGAGATAATTCAACAAGTCAGGCACTGGGCAAGTTATCTCACGAGCAACACCTTGGAGTTAAGTTTTGTGCTAAGCACAAGAAATTCATACACAAGAGTAATCTTTACAATTATATAGTCCTCTCTGCTGCTGTGTTTACATTTTAGCTGTGGAATGTTCCACAGGAGCTGAAAAGTAAAAATTCAACAATGGATTACAGCCTTGAGTCTCACATGAGAGAGGAAAGTGACATATGGAGTTATTTATAGAGCTGGAAATTTTCAACGTATTTAAGGCCGAGGAGGATATTAAGGGGGAGGATGAAAAAAAGATTTGGAGCAGCACTGATAACATGAGGAGCAAAGCTCTGAGCAGCATTTCCAATAGGAAAAGGATTCAACTTAGGTTAATCAACCGAAATGTGGGTGGGAGAATTAATGGTGTCAAGGGGATTGAATGATTTAGGTGATCTTGAGCTTAAAAAAACTTTTTAAAAATTATTCTAGGCCTTCAAGATAAAGAGGGAAAAATTGAGCTTGAATTATTGGACAATGAAGGAACAGACTGAATTATGGATGATTTGAATCACCCACAAGTTAAGTTATATTCTAGCTAAGGACAGCATGGATTTCTGAGAAAGGGAGCTAAATAGGTCCACTATAGGACTGCTTCTTAATGTAGCTTAACACAGAAAGAGCAAAAAAAGAGTCTGTATTTGATTTAGGGCAGTATTTAAACAGTACATCTGACATGGTGAAAAATCTTGTATTTGGGAATGATTAAATACCACAGTGATCGGAATGTAATTGAATCTGACCTTGTGGCATGGTCTGTGGCATGAGGTAATGAAATGAAGTAAATTTAAGATAATTGGGGATAAATTTGACAAGATAAATTAAGCAAAGAAAATTGTGAGAGAAAAAAGGGCTGAAAAATTATAAGGTTTAAGGATACAGTAGATAAGATTGCATCTGGTTATGCTGAAAAAGACGTATGCTGTAGTATATGTACTGGGATATACCATGTACTAGATATACTGTGTACTGCACATACATGAAACTGGAGCTTTTCATTCTTGCCATCATTCTGTTTAATTATCTGAGTTAATTATCAGATTTGCAATTTGTGGGTGGGGTGAAGTGGGTTTGACTTCTGAGGTTTAATTGTGGCAAAAAGCATAGGCATATTTATAATGACTGCATTTGTGAGTACAGCATAAATAACATGGAGAGGGAATTTCTATTCAGATGACCAGCACCGTCTAGTTAATGGTATACCCAGCTCAGTGATTTGAGCACTGCTTTAGTTCCAGACTCAGTGAGCTAACCACACTATTGTTCCAACCTAAAGCTAGACCCAGGCTCTGACATACAAAACTGACAAGTTCTTGAACCTCACAATACCGACAGTGTGCAAAAGGCATAGCAGACAACTTAGAGCAGTTCTTTATAGTTAGCTTGTTCCTACCTGATTTCTCAACACTCCAACAATGTTAGGTTTTTATAAGCCTAAAGTAGTATTCTATCTGCCATATTAATTATATCATTTTTCATTAAATAAGGTAAAGCTAATAAAACATAGGGCATTTTTAAAATATTCATTCTCAGGGTTTGGGGGTCACTGGCAAAGCCAGCTGTGCCCATCCCTAGTTGTCCTGAGTGAGTGGCTTGCAAGGCCACTTCAGATGCTAGTTAAGAGGCAATAACGTTGCTGTGGGACTGGAATCGCAGATAAGTAGGTTTCCTTCCCTAAAGGACATTAATGAACCACTTGGCTTTTTTTCATAGTTCACTTTTACTGATTTTTTTTTAATATTCAAATTCTCAAACTGTCCTGGTGAGATTTGAACTCATGTTCTATTGGATTATTAGTCCAGTAATATAATCACTGGACTACTGTACCAATGTAAATCTATTGCTTTCCTTTTCTGTATCTCTTTCTTTGATCAACTGGCATGCTATAATTTCATTTGCTTTGAAATCTGAAATCTGGCAATACTCAAAAAAAAATTGAAACCTTCATCCTGCTGAGGTTTTGACTGCTGTGTACCTTCCAGATGAATCCTGTTAAACATTTCTTAGTTTTTAAGTTGTTCTTTTTATGGTATTGAGTCAGACACATAAATCAATATAGAATCAGATAGAATATAACAGCACAGAGAAGGCCATTCAGCCCCCCATGTCTGTGCCAGCTCTTTGAAAGAGCTACCCAGTTACAGTCACCCCACTGCCCTGCGCTTCCCCCATAGCCCTGCAATTTTCTCCCCTTCAAGTATCTGTCCAATTCCCTTTTGAAAGTTGCCACTGAATCTGCTTCCACCACCCTTTCATGCAGTTTAGCTGGACATCTGTGGGGCCTGTTCCTGTGCTATATATTCTATATATAAATTCTATATAAGTTGCTTTTTGTAGCACACAATATGTTCCTGTATGATCACACTTTCCACCAACACTGTTACATGATTTTGCTACAAATAGCTCACAAGAAATATTTTGCTCTCTGAGCCAGTTCAAAATCTGACAGTGCTCAGCTGGTGGAGAAAATGACAAACTTAGGCAAACCAGCTATTTTATTGACATGGAGTAAAAAATAGTAGGTGTGGATAGTGGAGCCTTTAAAAAGGTGACATCATTATATGTTCCAGAAATACATATAATTTCAGGTTCTCTTTCCTAAATTGCTCTACATCACTTCTCAGCCATTTTGATGCAAATTAAATAGAATAAATAAAGAACATTTCCAGCAGTCATATAATGCAAAGGCCCTCTGCAGTCAAGACAGTTAATGGATTTAATTAATAAAATGTTATTAAAGCTTTCAGCTCTTTAAATGAAGATGCAATGTCTTTCAGGCAATTACATTGCCCTTTAGAATTCAAAACCTGCGGAATTAAAATGCATTAAATAATCTTTGCATCTAATACTTTGCTACTAAAAAAACACACATTTAAAAGGATGAACACCTCAGTTAAAAATAACAGACAGAAATTTTGGTGTGAATGTGTGAGACATTTGTATCATAATATCGCACAGTATAATTTCTAAACTTTTGTCATTACTATCCAAACAATAAAATAATTGGAATAAGTTGCAGTTATTTTAAAAGCACAACTAGTGCGCCGTATTACGTTTTTTGATGTGTTAAAATAAATGCTATTTAGGGATTGATCCCCAATTTTAGCAGGTCTTACCTCTCCCCATCATTTTCTTCAGCTAAAGTCAATCAACGAATGTAAGAATGGGCCTGATCCTATCTCTGACTGTAACCTGTGCGGACTGCTGTCACAGGTAGATCAAGTACATAACTTGCTCAGCTCATTGAAATTCAGGCACTGGAGAGGAATAGCAGCAATGTTACTCTGCTTCTGGTTCCTACAATGGATGGACTATTAATTGGCTACGTTTGGTATAACCACAATGCTTGAGGGCTTGCAGCTGTCCCGTGCAATAGAATGTTATGTCAATTCATGGACTCCTGGACCGCCTGTAATTTCTGTGGCCCAGAGGAGTCAATGTTTCACATATATATATGCACGTGAGAGGTTGCAGCCTGTCTTCCACTATTCGAGGGGGCTGCTCCTCAATTTCTGGTTGTGCTTTCCACGCTCCTGATCTTTAGCCACCCATTGCAGAGGGAAGTAGGCAGATCAGAGGACCCCCCTCATGGGACTGTTCCTGGGCCTGGCCAAGGTGGCCAACGACAGGTACAGGCAGCAGGCAATTCAGGGTGTCGTTCAGCCCAATTTCCTGCCTCTCTTCTGTGGCTATGTTTGCTCCTGGATGTCCCTGGAAATGGAGCACGCGGTGTCTGCCTGTACGCTTTGAAGTGATTTATGATGTTAGCCCCTTATAGGGACTAAACCAAATCAGGAGTACATCCCTACAAATCTCCTTTAATTAAGTTCAAACCAGACAAATTCTTATAGGCACTTATTTGGGTCCAGAAGATTGAACTAGCTTTCCGTCAAAGAAAGGTTAACAGAGAATATTACAATTTTTCGGATAGCCTATTTTTAATAATTATGGCTAAGTCATAAATACCCCAGATATTATAAGGGTCTGGGAAACTCTCTTCAAAACGTATCTCTTCCTAAAGAGACACAGAGAGGGGTTTCTTGTAGTTGTATACAGAATGCTACATGAGACGATTTATTAACTTTTATATATTTATTAAAGAATTTAACATGTAATACACTTTACAGTGGATAAGTATATCACAATATCAAATATTACTAAGAGCTGTAACACATAATCTTATTTCTAACATAGAATCCAAAAGTTTAACTTTGCGAATGTTACAGCAAAATATCTTAGAATATCCATCAACATTTAAAGTAAACTTTTACCTTAAATTCTGTGAGTAAACCATGGGGTGAGAAGTATTGGTTGAGGAATTCAATACTTCTAAATTTTTACTTCAGATATCCTCATGTTTATACTGTTTCTAAGGTGTCATATGACCTTTTAGCATATAGTTGTTACCTTTCTGTCTGTGTTTTTCTTGCTTTCAAGATCCATATTTGGTAGTATCATTAACTAAAATCTCCACTTAATGTTTTACTGGAATTCCCCTGCTCTTGAAGTTGTGAGCATTTATCTGGTCAAAATGTTTATAATTGTGTTTACTTGACCTCTTGTTCCTGTCAGTCCATTTTATTGTTTTACTATCTATAATTGTGTTTTATGATAGGTTGAACCCTCTTTGTGGCCGGAATTTTACGCCGCCCCAGCGGGTCAAATGGTGGCGTGGGGGCAGCGTAAAATTGAGCGGCAGGCTTCGGGAGGCCTCACCGCCCTGATCCGCCTCCGACCAACTTTACATTGGTCCAGCAGGGGCGCGGGGGTTGACAGACGGCCCACCCACCCGATGCCAATCAAGACCCTTAAGTGGCCACTTAACGGCCACTTAAGGGCCCTCGCCCGCCTCCACGGGTATTTTGCCCTTGGCAAGCGGGTGTGCTGGGGACATGAAAGGCCTCCCAGCTACAGCTGCCGGCCTTTCTGCACCCCGTGGGGGGTGGGGCCTGGCAATCGGGCACAGGCTGCCTGATTGAGGGCCGCCCCCACCTCCCACCCCAACCCCGGGAACCTGGACGCCCCCCTTCCCCCAAACAACCACCCTAGCCTCACCAGGGCACGACCAATTCCCCTGGTGAGGCTGCCCGAACTTACCTTTTGTCCCGGTTCCATTGCGTCCTCCTCGGTCGGCTGGGCTGCATTCTCAGCAGTGGCCACCGCTCCCGGTGGTGCTGCTGAGACTAAGAGCTGCCGGCCCGCTGATTGGCTGGCAGCTCACTGAGGCGGGACCTCCTCCCTCAAGTGGGTGGAAGTCCCACCTCGGGCCAATTAAAGCCCGGGGATCCGTAAAATACGGGACAGATCCCCAGGCTGGGCGGGAGCGGGACCGGCACCGACATTTACGTCGGAGTTCGGCTCCTGTCTGCCCAGCGTAAAATTCTGACCTGTGGGTCAATCTGTCTACATTTACCAACACCATCAATTAATTAAATTTATGACTACCTTTTACTGCTGTCACACAGGATGTTTCAATGTGTGTGTTTACCTTCCAAGTCCATGGCAACAGAAATTCTATTCTAACGGGGACCTTGAATGTTTTTAACTCTTAAAGGGGAATGTCAGTGAGTCTTGAAAACTGACCATTTATTCAATCTTTAATGCTAAAAGATATAATATATTAACTATATCTAAATGCTACCTAATTAAGCCTGTTATGCCTATATCCCAATGCCTATATCAGGCATTCCATAGCCAGTGAGAACCGGGGGCAGACTAGAGTGCATCATCTGCCCTGGTAATGTCGCCTCAGTCTGATTAGCTAAGTTTCCTGTAAAGATTTTGGTTTTTTTGTGAGAGTGTGATAGTGGTGTTTGTTTCAGAAGGGGCACATAGTTCCTCATGTCACAAAAATGTGGTAGGATGAATGATGATTTTTTTTAATCTACTGGCTGGAAATCTAAATATTAAACTGGTGGAGACAAACTACTCAAAATTGGAAAAGCTACAAACCTTGTCTGCTGACCGTGAGCACCGAGTCATATTCCTTGCTGCAGACAGTAGTGTTCAGTGGTTTAATTGATCTATGTTTGATTGTGTTAGTCTGTTCACCGATCAATGCTCACTGGGCTTATTGACTTAAGCCTGAGGGGGGAGCTAGTGGGTAGAGAAATTTCTGGGAAGAACAGACAGGGATCTCCCTCAAAGGAATTCGGCTGCACTGCTGTCTCCCAGAGAACCACCGAATCAGCATCCACATCTTCAAACCTAAAACCTCAGGACTGCCAAAGGAAAGTCACGTGACCACTGAATTCAGCCTGAAGCCAGCCGAGTCACCAACCTCCACAGACTGTACACCCCTTTAATTTCTCTGGACTTAAATTCAACCAGTCTATCCTTTCCCACTCTGTACCCTATTTGTGTGTGTGTGTGTGTGAAAGTTGGAGTGCATTTTATTATTTTAGATCAGTTTAAGTATAATAAAGTTAACCACTTTCTTTGTTAAATTTGAGAAAACCTGTCCAATTGGCTCTTTTTACGATCATGGCACATAAGCAGTTAAACACTCACTGATTGACCAATGTAGCTACTTAAAAAAAATAAACCTGTTGTGGTCAAACAAGGAGAAGGGAGCCCTACAACCCCTCCTTACCTGATCATAACATAAATTTGGGGGCCCTACATCTGACTTAAACTCAAAGGCAAACAAGAAATTGGTAACAGAAAAACAAATTTATCCCTAGCAATAGTTCTTTAAAAATGTTTAATACAGGTTTCCTTGTGGTTCCGTGCTAGAGTACTAAAATGTCCACATTCAAGGCCAGTACTTTCCTAGAACAGAGTGAAGTAACTTGGGACAGGTTAAAAGCCCTATCCGTTGAAGAGTTAAGGAGTTATAGCTAGGCATTTAGAGATAAGTATTCATCCAAAATCTAGGAAACAAAAAATCTGAAAATTTGTAGCCAACCATTTTGAAATTGAAACTGAAGTACCAGGGACAGGCATAGAAGCTGAAACAGACAGAATAGCATTAGCCAAGATACAGCTGGAACTGCAGGACTGGAGCTAGAATTCCAAAAAAAAGAAAAAGAAAGGGAGAGACAGGAACGGAAGGAGGAGGGAGAATTCCAGGAAAGGGAGAAAGAAAGAGCTTTCCAGAAGGAGAACTGAAGGCAACTGAATAGGGGAAGACCCAATGTACACAGTGAAGCCACCACTAGTGAGGGAACTACTCCCAGCTCAGAACCAAGTGTTGAGCTCTTAAAGCTCTCCCAATTGATACCAAAGTTTGATGAGGGGGATGTGGAAGCATTTTTTTGTCTCATTTGAAAAGCTTGCCAAACAATTGAAGTGGCCAGCTGAGGGCTGGATCCTGCCACTTCAAAGCAAATTAACAGGAAAAACCCATGAGGTTTATTCACTATTATCCAACGAGAGTTCATCAAACTATCAGATGACCAAAAATGCTATCCTGAGTGCATACGAGCTGGTACCAGAGGTATACTGCCAAAAATTCCAAACTCTCCGAAAATGGCCTGAACAAAATTACATCGAGTTTGAAAGGGTTAAGCAACTCGCTTTTGAGCGATGGATAGGGGCGCTTAAAATAGAGTCCACCTATGAAAACCTCAGAGAAATGATCCTCCTTGAGGAGTTCAAAAAACTGCTTCCTCCTTCCATAAATACCCACTTGGAGGAACAAAGGGCTCCAAGAGCCAAAAAGGCAGAAATCCTGGCTGGTAATTATGAGCTTGCCCACAAGCCCTTGTCCCAAGGTAAAATCTTCCCTAGTCACCTCCAAAAACCTGAAAAGGATAGAAAGTGGGAAGATGATAGGAGTCTGAATAGCCATGGGTAAGAAGGGACAGCTGGAATCACGGGGCCCCCATCAGGCCAAAAAGGATGGTTCTGAGAACAGGAGTGATACCTGAAAGCCTGTATGTTTCTATTGGAACAAGGTAGGTCACCTTCGAGCTGACAGCTGGAAGTTACGAAAAACTATAGGATTAGTCAGGATACACCAGACCAGGGCAGAAAAAGGGGTCCTAATGGAAAACACAGCAGACCAGGCTCTGGTTCTAACTGCATCAGTAAGACCCAGTGAGCATATCGCTGTGAGTGCGGGATAACTTAAAATCCCTGAGAGTTACCAGGATTTTGTGTCCAAAGGAAAAGTGACCCCCATACCCTTCGAGTGAGGCAAGCAAGCCCATAGTCATACTTAGGGATACAGGGGCCACCCAATCCCGTCTGCTGGGAACAGGCATGACCTTCCCCCCAGAGAGTGCATTGAATGCTAAAGTAATAGTAAATGGTATCGGGGGAATGTATATGCCCATACCTTTATATTGGATGTACCTGAAGTGCGACCTTGTTTCTGGACTGGTAACTGTGGGGATTGTCCCAAGTTTACCTGTGGATAGGGTCGGCCTGCTTCTTGGCAATGACCTGGCGGGGCCAAAGGTGGTAGCTTCCCCAGTGGTCTTAGAGGCTAAAAAAGGTCAGGTGACAGAGCAGTTCCAGGAGAAGATCCCTGCCATTTTCCCTGACTATGTGGTGATAGGTCCATGGCCAAACAAGCTCCGTCAGAGGAAGCTCAGCTGGCACTGCAGACAGATGACCCTACTATCTGGTTATCTGAAACCTTTGGGAAGTTAAAGGACCGAGAGGATGGGTTAACCAAGATTTCCTCGGTTGAGGCTCAGCAAGTGTTAAAAACATTAGCACAGACCGCCAAAACTGAAGCTGAAGCAGAAGGAATTCCAGAGTGCTACTATTTAAAGAATGATGTGCTGATGAGGAAGTGAAGTTCTCCTCATAGACCTGCGGACAAAGAGTGGACAGTGGAGACCTCCTCACAGACCTGCTGACAAAAAGTGGACAGTGGAGACCTCCTCACAGACCTGCGGACAAAGAGTGGACAGTGGAGACCTCCTCACAGACCTGCTGACAAAAAGTGGACAGTGGAGACCTCCTCATAGACCTGAAGACAAAGAGTGGACAGTGGAGACCTCCTCACAGACCTGGAGACAAAGTGTGGACAGTGGAGACCTCCTCACAGACCTGCGGACAAAGAGTGAACAATGGAGACCTCATCACAGACCTGCAGACAAAGAGTAGACAGTGGAGACCTCCTCACAGATCTGTGGACAACGAGTGGACAGTGGTTCACCATATTGTGGTGCTGCTGAGGTACTGTAGGGAAATATTGAGACAAGCCCACAAAATTCCAATGGCTGGACACGTCGGTATCCGAAAAACCCAAACCCGCATAAGACAACATTTTTACTGGCCACAACTTTACTGGCCACAATTCCACAAGGATGTGGTGGAGTTCTTTAAGACTTGCCACAAATGCCAGGTTGTGGGGAAGCCCCAACCTATAATCAAACCTGCACCCCTAATTCCCATACCGGCTTTTGGGGAACCATTTAGCAGAGTGCTGGTAGATTGTGTGGGGACCCTGCTGAAAACAAAAGGGGGCTACCAGTATCTTCTCACCATTATGGATGTGGCTACCTGATTTCCAGAGGCCATTCTCCTAAGAACTATCAATGCCAAGGTAGTGGTGCAGAGGCTAACCCAATTTTTCAACTGATATGGACTGCCTGCCAAGATCCAGTCATATCAGGGCACAATCTTTATGTCCAGTATGTTTCAAAAGGTCATGGGTAATCTGGCCATAACCCAACTAAAGTCCTCAGCTTACCATCCAGAGTCACAAGGAGTTTTGGAATGGTATTACTAGACCCTAAAGATAATGATCAGGGCATACTGCTATGAGTACCCCCATGATTGGGACAAAGGGCTAGGATTTCCTCTGTTTGCTATCAGGTACTTACCCAATTAGTCCCTTTGAATCAGTTGATGGACATGAGGTGAGAGGTCCTCTTAAACAAAACAAGGAGAGGCTTTTAGGACACAGGGACAAACCTTCCATGTTAGACTAGATCTCCATGTTCCATAAATAGCTCACGAGAGCCTATGCAGTGGTTCAGGAACACCTAAAAACCTCCTAGACAGCTATGAAAAAGCAGGCAGGTAAACATGCCAAGACCAGAACATTTGAGCCTGGAGACCATGAGCTGGATTTAGTTCTCCCCCAGGCGTCGGGGTCCATGGCAGAAGGGGGGTTCCTGAAGATGCCTCTGGGAGAGGGCCACCACGCAGCCTGAATCCTGGAGAGCCTGGCCCAATATTGCTGGCAGCGGAGAGGCCTTGTGGTGCCCCTCACCACTCGGCAATGGGGCCCCCATTTGCATATTTAAATAAATGAAAATGAGTGTATTAATAATACTTACGTCCCCGCCTGAGTTCCCGCTCCAATCTTCGGCCCGGTGGCTGGCCCTCCCATGCCTTCGGATCCCAGTCCGGGGAATTGAGGTGCCACACTGGTGGGGAGGGGGGAGGGGGGAATGAGGTCAAAGGAACATCATTGGTGCAGGGGATGGTGGGAAGGGTTTGAGGTTAAGGTTTATGCAGTTTGTGGGGGGAGGGGGGGGGATGGTCAGGTAAACAAGGTTATGCAGTTTAGGGGGGAGAGGGAAAGTAATTAATTTAATTGTTATGGGAGGGTGGGAGAGGGGCAGAAGAAATGTCTTTATTCATTTTTATTTACTTGCGCTTTAAATATTTAAATTTAACGGTAGAACTCAAAGCCCTTTAGAATTGTCATCACCGCCTGCGCACAGGCAGCTGACACCATTGCTGGCGACGGACAGCCCGCCCCTGCATGTGATCGGTGGGGGGGGTGGCCGCCCCGGCTATTTAAATGAGCCGCCACCGCATGGAAGATTGCAGCGGCTCCGTGACATGTGGCCGGCACAGGCATCGACATCGGCAGTGGGCACAGAAGATTCAGCCTCATGTGTTAGTTCTACTACCCATACAGGGTGAACCACTGGTTCAGTGGCCCATACAGAGTAGTAAAAAGGATTAGCAAGGTGAATTATTTAATTGACACCTCAAACGGTAGGAAAAAACAAGGCTGTGCCACATCAATATGTTAAAGTAGTATCACAGCCGGGAATGTGACAAACAACATGTCTGTCAGGCAGTCAGGAAAGGAGGGCGAAAGGCACAATGAGGACGAGTTAGAGGGATGCCTGGAAGATCCCCAATTTGAACCCCATACCGTCCGGTTAGCTTACCAAAATGTTAGGGAGATTAGACATTGTACTCTCCTATTTAAACGCAGAACAGAGAAGAAGGCTAACAAGGCTGCTCAGTGTTTAAAGAGATCTGCAGGGGAAAACCAGGGTGCACAACCCTAGCGCTGCATGATTTGGATGTGGGAGAGATCCCTCCCATAAAATAAAATCCCTATCGACTAGGTCTCGGGAAACTAACCCAGGTTTGGGAGGAAATACAGTACATGCAGGAGCACAAGCTGATTGAGCCCAGTCAGAGCAGCTGGAGTTCCCCAGTTGTGCTTGTGTCCAAGCTTGATGGCTCAACAAGTCTCTACATTGGTTACAGGAATGTTAATGCAGTGACCAGAGCTGACTCCTACCTAATTCCCCACCTAGAAGACTGTATTGGTAGAGAGGAAACGCCACCTACATAACCAATATAGACTTGTTAAAAAAATACTGGCAGGTTCCCTTAATCACCCCGAACTAAAGAGATCTTGGCTTATTCCAGTGTCCTTCGGGTTAAGAAATGCCCCAGCCACCTTCCAAAGGCCGATGAACCAGGTAGTGGCTGGCCTATCTGACTGTGTAGTGTACCTGGATGATCTGTTGGCATACAGTGACACCTGGGGAACCACCAAGACGAGTTAGAAGCCTTCTCCCGAAGGTTACAGTCAGCTGAACTAGTGGTAAATCTTGCAAAGGACGAGTTCGCTAAAGCTCAGGTAACCCACCGAGAGCATGTTGTGGGTCAAGGGTGGGTGCTGCCCAGAGCAGCGAGGGAACAGGCATTGATGGATTTTCCTATCCCCATGACCAATCAGGAAATAATGCAATTTTTGGGGATTTGTGGGTTTTATCGCAAGCTCATGCCAAATTTCACCACTATAGCCGCCCCACTGACAGACTTGTTACAGAAAAGAGTGAAGGTAGTGTGGTCAGGGAGGTGCCAAACAGCTTTTGAGAGGCTGAAAGCCATCTTAACCAACAAATTGGAGCTAGCAGCTCCAAACTTTAAACAAACTATTTAAAGTGGCAGTGGATGCTAGTGACCTAGGGGTAGGTGCTGTTCTTCTCCAAGATGATGTGTCAGGCATTGAGAGACCTGTTGGGTATTTCTACAAAAAATTAAACAAACATCAAAAGAAATGCTCCACTGTGGAGAAGGAAACTCTGGGACTGTTGCTAGCTCTCAAGCGCTTTGAAGCATATGTCCGAAATGGATATAGAGAGACCGTAGCTTATATCGACCACAATCCTTCAACAGATGTGGAGAAATTTCAAAACCCAGAATGTAAGGCTATTTTGATGGAGCCTGTTTTTGGAACTTTACCAGCTAAAGATTACCCGCATTGCAGAGAAAAACAGTGTGATAGCTGATGCATTATCCAGAGTCTAACTCAGCAGAGAATCATCCTGGATGAAAACTAGACCAGAACAGAGTTATGGCAGTGTGAGATTGATAAGTGAGTGTTTGAAGATGAATGTGTGTGTGTACAATTTTTTATTTTATTTTACAGCCCTGTACTGAAATGTTCCTGTCCTTGCATTTAATTTTGCTTGGTGTGGAGGTGTCATGAAAACGTGTTAGGTCGAATGATGATTTTATTTTAATCCACCTGCTGGAAACCTGAACATTAAGCTGATGGAGATGATCTACTCAAACCTTGCAAGCTTTGAACTCTGTCTGCTGACCATGGACACTGAGGCATATTCCTTGCTGCAGACTGTAGTCATCAGTGGTTTAATTGATCTGTGTTTGATTGTATTAGTCTTTTCACTGATCGATGCTCACTGTGCTTATTGACTTAAGCCTGAGGGGGAGCTAGTGGGTGGAGAACTTTCTGGAAAGAACAGACAAACAGAAACTTTCTTTGGCTAGACAGTTTAGAGAACTTTCCAGAAAAAAACAAAGATCTCCCACTTGAAGGAATTTAGCTGCACTGCGGGCTCCCAGAGAACCATCAAATCAACAACCCCATTTTCAAACTGGAAGCCTCAGGACCACCAAAGGAAAGTCGCGCAACCACTGAATTCAGCCTGAAGCCAGTCGAGTCACCAACCTCCACAGACTATATACTTCTTTTATTTCTCTGGACTCTAATGTGGCCAATCTATCCTTCCCCACTCTGTAACCTATTTGTGTGTGTGTGCATGTGTGTCAATGCTGGAGCGTATTTTATGTCACGCCAACTTGCTTTGTTGAATGATAATTTTCTTTAATTCACTAACTGGAGATTTGAATTTATATTTTTTGAAGAAATTTTAAAAAGAACAGATAAAAAAGATTCAGCAGGTCTGGCAGCATCTGTGGAGAGAGAAGCAGAGTTAATGTTTCAGGTCAGTGACACTTCATCGTCTGATGAAGGGTCACTGACCTGAAACGTTAACTCTGTTGCCCTCTCCACAGATGCTGCCAGACCTGCTGAGTATTTCCAGCATTTCTTAATTTTGTTTCAGATTTACAGCATCTGCAGCATTTTGCTTTTATTTTAGATAAATAAGATTACCTTGCTGGCAGCTTAGGATGGCCACCTTATTTGCTACCCTGCATCCTTGTGAGGTGGAGATGAAATGTCTCCTCATTTCCCAGCAAGAACCAAGACCCATGAAGTTTAAGGGGACTACCTGTTCTTTTTAGCCAGAAGAAAACCTGCTAATTACTATATTTGAATCACTGAGTGACTGTCATGTGACAAGCGCCTCCCCATTGTGGTTTTAAGCTTGTGTCTTTCTGCAGCAGAGAGGAAATGTTTCTGGACTTTGACACATGCAGACCAAAGTGGGGGGGGGGGTGCGGGGTGGTGGGGGGGGGAAATTCTCTCTCTCTCTCACTCTCACCATTCCAGCTTGAAAGCTTCCAAATTCTGCCTGTTGACTGACCACCTTTCAATACTCTGGCTCCAATCAGAAACTCCATTGGAGGAAATCATCCTCCAAGAGACTCACGGAACCAGCGATCTACCTCTCCAAACTAAAAGCCTCAGAACCATTGAATTCAGCTAGAAGCCAGCCGAATTACCAAACATCAGACTGTATACTTCTTTTTTCTATGGACTCTAACTCAACCAATCTACCTTTCCCCACTCTGTAACCTATTTGTGTGTGTGAGTGTGCGTGTGCGTGTGTGTCAAAGTTGGTACATTGTTTATTATTTTTATTCGTTCAGTTTTGGTATAATAAAGTTAACCTCTTTCTTTGTTAAACTCAAGAAAACTTGTCTGACTGGTTCTTGTTATGATCATAGCAAGTAAGTAATCAAACACCTACTGAATTGGCCAGTACATCCACTTTAAGAAAGAATTAAACCTGTTGTGTTCCAACAAGGAGAGGGAAAAGAAGAAGGCCCTTCGATCCCTCCTCACTTGACTGTAACATTTGTTATTTTTACTTAGATCGGTTTATGTACAATGAAGTTAACCTCTTTCTTTGTTAACCTCGAGAAAAGCTATCCAACTGGCTCTTTTTATGATCACAGTGCGTAAGTAGTTAAACACTCACTGAATTGGCCACAGTATCTACTTAAAAAAATAAATAAATAAACTTCTTGTGGTCAAACAAGGAGAGGCAAAAGAGGGGAGCCCTCTGACCCCTCCTCACCTGATCATAACACTCATGACTAACAACCCCCAAATTGTTCCAAAAAAGGTACAACCACAATGCTTGTTATTCTGCAAACAACAATGGCAAATTAATTAAAACAAGCTCTTTAAATCTCTATGTGAGCAAAACTAGCAATGAATAGCATAATAGATACCTGAGACAGAGAGAGACAGAGCGAGACAGATAGAAAAATAAAGAGATGAATGGAGATATACATATCTATCTCTTTCACTATATATAAATAATAAGATTTTTTGTTTAACATCTAGTGCTAGATAAGCGGAAACTTCCTCCAATTAGGTATTGGGAAGACCGAACCTATTGTCTGCAGTCCCTCTACAAACTCCGTTCCCTAACCACTGACCCATCCCTCTCCCTGGGAACTGTTTGAGGTTTTGACTGTATAAAACCTTGGTGTCATATTTGACCCCAAGATGAGCTACCGATTACATATCCCCTACATCACTAAGACCTCCTATTTCTACCTCCGTAACATCGCCAGATATCATCACCCCTGCCTCAGATCATCTGTTACCGAAATCCTCATCCATGCCTTTGTTACCTCTAGACCTGACTATTCCAACACACTCCTGGTTGGCCTCCCACAGTCTAACCTCTGTAAACTTGAGGTCATCCATATCTCTACTGCTCATGTCCTAACTCAAACTAAATCCCGTTCACACATCACCCCAGTGTTTGCTGACCTACATTGGCTCCCAGTTAAGCAATATCTCAATTTTAAAATACTCATCCTTGTTTTCAAATCCCTCCATGGCCTTGCCCCTCCCTATCTCTGTAATCTCCTCCAGCTCCACAACCATCTGAGATCTCTGTGCTCCTCCATCTCTGGCCTCTTGAGCATCAACAATTTTAATCATTCCACCATTGTTGGCCATGCCTTAGCTGCCAAGGCTAAACTCTTTTTCCTCCTTTAAGATGCTCTTTAGAACCTACTGCTTTGGCAAACTTTTGGTCATCTGCCCTTAAATCTGCTTATGTGACTTGGGTGATATTTTGTTTAATAATTACCCCATGAGTGCCTTGAGGCATTTTATTACATTAAAGTTGTTATATAAATGCAAGTTCGTGCTGTTTTATATATATATATATACACAAAATTACCTCTTTATATATCTATAACTCTCTCTCTCTCTCTCTCTCTCTCTCTCTCTATATATATATATATATATAGAGAGAAATAGATAGATAAAATAGAGACATGTAGGAAGACAGACATTAATTAAACAATAGATTCACAGAATAGAATGAGGTTATGGATGTAAAAGGTGCAACGATGTGAATAAAAGACAATATAGAAGGATAAAAAATAGACAGTACACAATGAATGCTTTATAAAGAGATGCAGATGTGAAAGATGGCATAAGAGAACAAGAAAAATGCCCATGTAAAAATAACTGAGAGAACAGAGCCAGAAACAGAAAGCTGAAAGGAATAAAAGGAAAGCTGTGTATGCAGTGCCACACAGATGCTTACTTTTTTTTTACTTTTTTGAACATGAATATTTTTTACATTCAAGGTGAATGACATTAGTTCCAAGAAAATGACATTTTTCATTTCAGGAACCCAATGTGACCAACACCCCCAGGCTGGGTACAATATGGTTATATGCAGAGAAAACCTCCCTCTACACTGTTCCCAGCGGCATACATCAAGTCTAACCTCAGGGGAGCACCTCCCATTGTACAGAGGGATGCATTTCCATCATGCATACCAGCCATTTTGTAACCACTATGAAATAGATGGCCATTTTATGGCTAGTTAGGAGAAACTTGAGTTCCATGCCCACTTGGAACTGCATCGCATTTGACTAAAATGCCAACCAGTGGGGATTGATTTGCTGGAAGGCAGACACACAATGGATTTAATAGTCCATTTTTATCAGCTAGCAGTTAATAAGAAAACATGCAGTGCAATAACTCTTCTAAATTAGTTTTCTCAATTTCAAGTATGTGCAATTTGCATATAACGATAAATGATCAAATTAATGTTGAAATTCAATTCAATTTTATTAAGTAGGACACAAAAATGCCCAGTAAGCCAAAGGGGATTTTAGACGTGAAGTGGGTGAAGAATGACAAAGCAACTGGTCCCAATGCACTAACATTGGAGTACTGATCTATTTGTACTTGTTAAATCAATAGTGCTTCATTGTATGTGCTTGGCAGCATTTAATTCATACAAGATAACATTGACTTTAAGTTTTAAATTGATGTATCTATTTCCTCTTCAAATGTTCTGATTCCGTCTCTAACAAGTTTATGTTGCAGAAAATTCTAAGCTGCCTGCTCAGAAAACCGTAAATGTATAGTCGATCAGAGCTTAGATTTTCTAATCAGGTATGGGCATTTTTGTGGGGCGTTGTGGGGCGTTGGGTGGGGGCATAATGGGCATGTTCTCAATTGGAAAATCAAGTGGAAGTCTGTCACAGCAAAAACTTCATCCATTGTTGTCTCCACTCAGATTGCACTTGACACAGTAAGCACCTGGCAGATTGTGGTTGGCAATCTGTCAGTTTGTACATAGCGACCTGATGACATCATATGGGAAACTGGCATGATTGGATTGGCCATCTATTCTGCAGCCACCTGATTTCACCATCCCTTTCGTACTGTTGCTAATGTAAGCTATATAAACTGGCTGTTTGGAGTTTCCTCAGGGCTGCAAAATCAGTATAAAAAGACCAGTAGTGAGATTGCAAAATTTTGGTAATTGCAAAAATATTTTTGTTATTTCCCTTCTGTTCCCACTGAGGTGTTTGAGGGGTCTTTCTGTCTACTGCTGTGGGGGCTGTTTTCTTTGTACTCCTCCTGTCAAAACCGCAATGGGTTTTCCACCAAGACTGTCCCAATATCTGTGCTTTTGCATAAGAGGAGCATTAAGGAGGGAAATGCCAGGCAAACCAGGCTACAGATACCTTTTGATGCATGGAGTGAAACTATTTCCACTGTCAGGCAGGTTGATAACCAGAGGACAAAGATTTAAGATATTTGGCAAAAAAGAACCATGAGTCAGAGGGTGAGGGCAGGGGAAATCTTTTTACTCAGTGAGTTGTTATGATCCGGAATGCACTGGCTGAAAGGATGGTGGCAGCACATTGAATCATAGCTTTCAAAAGAAAATTGGACATATTCTTGAAAAGGAAACAATTGCTGAGCTATGGGGAGAGAGCAACAGAGTGGAACCAATTGGTAGCTCTAATTCAGAGAGTCGGCACAGGCACAATGGGCCGAATGACTTCGTCTGTGTTGTACATTTCTATGATTCTACAATTCTACACAAATTCTACATGACCCCACCCCCCCCCCTTCGCCTGCCAAGACCCCCGTATTTGTGTTATAGGTAGATGTACACACACCTGACAATATACGAAGAACAATGCAGACAGCGATTTCATTCGATATGGGAGACTATTACAAAGTTACAGACCTGCTGGCAATTCCTCTTAATGTGTTTGTATGACATTGTTCTATATTAAACACATTAATGCTTTTGTTAATATAAACACGTGAGCATCCCTGTTAGAAAAGTGGACAGCTGAATGCTATCTGCTCATAACAAATCTACTCTCGCCTGTCCTGATACAACTGATCGTATATTTAGCATTTCTCTTACATAGGAATAGGTGTAGACCATTTAGTCCCTCAAGCCTGGTCCACCATTCAGTGAGATCATGGCTGATCTGTGACCTAACTCCATATACCCACCTCTGCCCCATATCCCTTAATAACTTTGGTTAACAAATAATTGTCAATCTCAAATTTAAAGTTATCAATTGATCTAAGATCAATTGCCATTTGCAGAAGAGAGTTCCAAACATCTACCACCCTTTGTGTGAAGGACTGTTTCAACATCTTACTCCTGAATGGTTTGGCATCTAATTTTTATATTATGCCCCCAACCAGCAGAAATATTTTCTTTCCATCTACCCCATCTATTCCTCTTAATATCTTGAAAACTTCGATCAAACCACCCCTTAACCTTCTAAATTCCAGGGAATGTAACCCTAGTTTGTGTAATCTCTCCTTGTACGTTAACCTTTAGAGTCCAGGTATCATTCTGATAAATCTTCGCTGCACTCCCTCCAAGGCCAATATATCCTTCCTAAGCTGTGGTACCCAGAACTGCTGACAGTGGTCCAACCAGGACTTGTACCTCCTTGTATCCTAGTCCTCTAGATATAAAGGTCAACATTCCACTAGCCTTTTTGATTATTTTCTGTACCTGTTCATAATGCTTTAATGCTCTATGTAGCTGGATCCCCAAGTCTCATTGGAACTCCACTGTTTCTAAGTGTTTAGTTTAGAGATACAACACTGAAACAGACCCTTCGGCCCACCGCGTCTGTGCCGACCATTAACCACCCATTTATACTAATCCTACACTAATCCCATATTCCTGTCACATCCCCACCTGTCCCTATATATTTCCCTACCACCTACCTATACTAGGGGCAATTTATAATGGCCAATTAACCTATCAACCTGCAAGTCTTTGGCATGTTGGAGGAAACCGGAGCACCCGGAGGAAACCCATGCAGACACAGGGAGAACTTGCAAACTCCGCACAGGCAGTACCCAGAATCGAACCTGGGTCCCTGGAGCTGTGAGGCTGCAGTGCTAACCACTGCGCCACTGTGCCGCCCACGTCTTCACCAATTAGAAAGTACTCTGCTTTATCCTTTTTAGGTCCAAAGTGAATGAATGCACATTTGTCTGCATTGAAATCCATTTTCCACAGTTTTCCCATTCACTTAATCTATCAATAGCTCTTTGTAATTTTACGCTTCCATCTACATTGCTTACAATGCCACCTTATCTTTGTGTTATCAGCAAATTTGATGTGTCATCAGAAAATTTGGATACATGTCTTCCTACCCCGTTATCTAAGGCGTTAATAAATAATGTAGATAGTGCAGGCCTCAACACAGATCCTTGTGGGACACCACTAGTCACATCCTGCCAAGTAGAGTATCTGCCCATTATTCCTACTCTCTGACTCCTGCCGCTCAGCCAATTTTCTATCCAGTTCAATAATTTGCCTTCAATTTCATGAACTTCACTGTTAGGTAACAGTCTTTTATGAGTGACTTTCTCAAATGCCTTCTCGAAGTCCAAATAAGTAACATCCCTAGACATTCCCCTGTCCACTACTTTAATCACTTCTTCAAAAAATTCAGTCAGGTTCTTCAGTCATGACCTACCCTTTACAAATCCATGCTGGCTCTCTTGGAAAATTTTCAAGATGCTCAGCCAGCATATCCTTAATTATAGACTTTAGTAATTTCCTGACAACAGATGTTAAGCTTACTGGTCTATAATTCCCCAGTTTCCCTCTCTTATCTTTCTAAAAAAGCAGAGTGACACACACAATTTTCCAATCTGAAGGAACAATTTCCAGAATTGAGAAACTTTGGAAGATTATAGTTCGTTGGAAGATTATCGGCAATGTCCTCGCCTACTTCTTAAAAATCCTGGGATGGAAACCATCTGGTCCTGGGGATTTGTCACTCTCTAGTACCTTATTTTCTTTATTACTGTTATTTTGCCTCTGTTAATTTTGGAGAGTCCCTGTCCCTGATTCAGTATTAGTTTCCTTGGGTTGTCTGGCATACAGACATCTTCCTCTACTGTAAATACTGATGCAAAGTAATTGTTCCACATATCCAGTATTTCCTTATTATAATTGAAAACATCACCATTGTCAGTTTTCAAGGGTCCACATTGCGCCTGGCCACCCTCCTTTTCCTAATATACTTGTTAAACGTTTCTGTGTTGGTTTTGATATCCCTTGAAAATTGCTTTTCATACTCCCTTTTTGTAGCCCATATTATCTGTTTTGTCAGTTCTTTTGCTGTTCTTTGTAATTTTCCCAGTCACCAATATCAGTGTTTTTTTCTGTTGCATTTTTGTATGTTTTTCTTTTAGCTTTATGTTGTCTCCCACCTCATTAATTGTTCATGGCTGTCTTTTATGGCAACTAGAGCGCTTGCCCCTTAGGGGTATAAACTGGTTCTGTAGAACATTAAATTATTTTTTAAATAACTCCCACAGATATTTATTTTTTATTCATTCTTGGGATGTGAACATTGTTGGCAGGGACAGCACTATTGCCCATCTCTAATTGCCATTGAGAAGGTGCTAGTGAGCCGCCTTCTTGAAGCACTGCAATCTATCTGGTGTAGATACGCTCACTGTACTGTTAGAAAGGGAGTTCCAGGATTTTGGCCAAGCAACAGTGAAGGAATGGCAATATCGTTCCAAGTCAGGATGGTGTGTGGTTTGGAGGGGAATTGCAGGTGATGGTGTTCCCAAGTGTCTACTGCCCCTGTCCTTCTAGGTGGTGAAGGTCGCAGGTTTGGAAGGTGCTGTCAAAGGAGCCTTGGTGAGATGCTGAAGTGTATCTTGTATATGGTACATACTGTTGCCACTGTGCGTTAGTAATGGAGGGAGTGAATGTTAAAGTTGGTGGATGGGGTAAGGATCAAATTGGGGTGTTTTGTCCTGGATGATGTTGAGCTTCTTGAGTGTTGTTGGAGGCCCACTCATCCAGACAAGTGGAGAATATTCCATCACACCCCTGACCTGTGCCTTGTAGATGGTGGACAGACATTGGGGAGTATGGAGGTGAGTTACTCATCGCAGAATTTCCAGCCTCTGACCTGCTCTTGTAGCCACAATATCTATATGACTGTTCCAGTTATGTTTCGGGTCACCAGTAATCTCCAGGATGTTGACGGTGAGGTATTCAGCGATGATAATGCTGTTGAACATCGAGGGAAAATGGTTAGATTCTCTCTTGTTGAAGATGGTCATTGCTTGGCACTGGTATGGTGTCAGTGCTAGTTGTCACTTATCAGTCGAAGTCTAAATGCTGTCCAGGTTTTGCTGAATGAGGACACGGACTGCTTCAATATCTGAGGAGTTACAAAAGGTACTGAACACTGTGCAATCATCAGCAAACATCCCCACTTCTGACCTTATGATGGACGGAAAGTCATTGACGAAGCAGCTGAAGATGGTTAGGCCTAGGACACCATCCTGACGACCTCCTGGGGCTGAGATAATTGACCCACAACCACCACAACCATCTTTCTTTGTGCTAGTATGATGCCAACCAACTGAGAGTTTCCCACCTGATTCCCATTGGTTTCAATTTTAACACGTCTCCTTGATGCCATTCAGTCAAATGCTGCCTTGCTGTTAAGAGCAGTCACTCTCACCTTACATCTGGAATTCAGCTCTTTTTCCCATGTTTGGACCAAGGCTATAACGAGGTTTGGAGCTGACTGACCCTGGCGGAAGCTAAACTGAGCATTGGTAAGCAGGTTTTTGCTGAGAAAGTGCTGCTTGATAGCACTGTCGATGACACCTTCCATCACTTTGTTGATGATCGAGCGTAGACTGATAGGGCCAAATTGGATTTGTCCTGCTTTTTGTGGACAGGACATACTTGGGCAATTGTCGGGTAGATGCCAGTGTTGTAGCTATACTGGAACAGCTTGGCTAGGGACACAGCTAGTTCTGGAGCACAAATCTTCAGTTCCACAGCTGGGATGTTGTCAGGGACCGTAGCCTTTGCTGTAGTCAATATCTTCAACCATTTCTGGACATCAGATGGAGTAAATCAAATTGTCTGAAGACTGGCCTCTGTTATGGTAGGAACCTGGTTCCAAATGTTTCCTGCTCGTTGTCACAAGAGTTTTGTTTTTTTATTTAAAAGCTTAACACTTTGTGTGTTTTTAAAAGACTGAGAAAAAGGATTTTCTGTGAACATTGAATGCTGAAAAGTGGTGTTTGAACTGAGGGGGACAGACTGCAAGACACCTGTTCCAAACGACAGTTGAGGGAAATGACAGGTCACATGACTTATTGTTAAGAGTTTTGATTTCACTTTTACATTGTGGAGACCAGTAAGCTAGGTAGGCAGGAGGCAGAACTAACTGGCTGGGACCTGTTTTTTGCAGACCAAATAAAAGATGTCTCCTTGAAAAAGAAGGCTTGCCTCTCTTGTAAAAAGAAATTCTACATTTGAGCTGGTGGCTGCGGTCTGCCTGGGGAGAGGAAAAAGACCCCTGGAGAGGAAAAGACCCAGGAAAAGAGGAGTTGATGCTCTCTGTGGAGAAAGGCTCCTTTGCTGAGAGGAAGCCCTGCATTATAGAAGGTAGCAGATTCCTATTGCCTCCAATCTCTGAAAAATCTCTGCCCCAGGAGTGATTCCTGTTACCTCTTATGTTTTGGGAGACTGTGAATGCTCAAGAAAGCTTCTATTGCTATACTGCTATTTCAAAACCCAAGTAGACCTAATGCTACACCCTTTTCTGGAAGATCTGTATGATGCCTGCTGCAGACAAATTTCTGAAAGCCTAATCATCACAGACTGTTCATCAACCTCGCCTGAGAGACTTAGAGTGGCATCTGACTATTTGACTCAGGGACATCTCACTGACCCAGAAATATCTTAGCAGAACGTGACAACCTAACTATTTTATTATCCCTAAGAAACAGTTGTAATCCAAAGCATCCTTTTAAAAACTAGTTAACTGTTTTTTTTAATGTATGTGTGTGTGCATGAGGGTTCGCAAGAATAATAAGTTTGAAAAGAATCCTTTCACATATAGAGTTATCTCATTATTGTTTAAGACTTAGTTTATTAATAAATAGTTAATTTTGTTGTTGTTTAAAGAAACCTGGTTTAGGGTGCTTTATTCTGGGGCAAATAAAGTGTTTAATTTGGCTATTTTCTGGTAGGTGGGAAACTGTATTAATGTGCTATGATCTGTGGAGTAGTGGAACTGAATTAACAGTGCATTACTCCCGCCTTGGTCATAACATGTTGTCTTTTGCACTGATGTGCTGGGCTCCACCATCCTCCTCTGGTTAATTGGTTAATTGTCCAATAACATTCACGACTGGTTGTGGCAAGACTGCAGAGCTTTGATCTGATCCGTTGGTTGTGGGATTGCTCAGCTCTGTCCATAGCATGTTTTTTTCACTGGTTAGCATGCAAGTAATCCTGTGCCGTAGCTTGACCAGGCTGGCATCTCATTTTCTAGGTATGCCTGGTGCTGCTCCTGGCATGCCCTCCTGCACTCCTCATTGAACCAGGGTTAGTCCCCTGGCTTGATGGTAATGGTAGAGCGAGGGTTATGCTGAGCCATGAGTTTACAAATTGTGGTAGAATACAATTCTGCTGCTGCTGATGGCCCACGGCACCTCCTGGATGCCCAGTTTTGAGCAGCGAGATCTGTTCTCACAGTGGTAGTGCCACACAACATGATGCAGGGTGTCCTCAGTGTGAAGACAGGATTTTGTTTCCATAAGCACTGTACAGTGGCCACTCCTACCTATATTGTCATAAAGAGATGCATCTGCAATAGGTAAATTTGTGGGAACGATGTCAAGTAAATTTTTCCCTTGTGTTGATTCTCTCACGACCTGGCAAGGCTCAGTCTGGCAGATATATCCTTCAGGAGTCTGCCAGCTTGGTCAATAGTGGTCCTTGCAAGGCACCCTTGGTGATGGACATTGATGTCTCCCACACAGAGTACCTTCTGTCCCTTGGTGCCCTCAGTGTTTCTTCCAAATGGTGGTCACTATGAAGAAGCACTGATTCATATGCTGAGGGAGGGTGGTAAGTGGTAATCAGCAGGAGGTTCCCTTGGCCATGTTTGACCTGATGCCATGAAACTTCATGAAATCCGGAGTCAATGTTGAGGACTCCCAGGACAACTCCCTCCTGTTTACCCATTCACAAATTTGCCCAGTTTACTGTGAATAGTCTCTGTCTCATCCCATTGAAGTCAATATTATCTAAATCTAGATTCTTAGTAGCTGTTTCACATTTCTCCCTTTCATACATTACGTTGAGCTTCATCATATTATGATCGCTATTAGATAAATGTTCACGCACATTCAGTTATTAATTACATTTGGCTCATTACTCATTACTATATTGAATATGACATGCACCCTTATTGGTTCAAGGGCATATTGGCCAGGATTTTCTCAAAAGAGGGTACGTCCCAACTTTGGGACCATATGTGGGTCTCGAGCCTGCACAGCAGGCAATGAGACCACAGTGGCGATCGTCCCAGTAGCAGCCCCTTAATCCACAGCCACTGAGGCCACTGTCCAATTAAGGATGGCAGACTGCCTCTCCGCAATGTCAGCCAGCAGCTCTGCAGCCTCGGTCATGCAACCGAGAGAGGTGGGCTCTGCTGACTCTTCAAGGAGAATGAATGGGTGCCTCCATTTTGGACACCCTCACAAGGGAGTCAGAAAACTTTTCTGCCAGTCAGGCAGGCCCCAACAATCAGAGGGGCAACACGTCTAGTGGTGGTATTGGGGCCGCAAGGGTGGCCTTTGCTGCCGGGGGCTTCCTCCTTGTGCCATGGAGCTTCTGGCTCTGATGACCCCTCCACCCCGGGAAGCCACATGATGCCAACATCCCAGGAAGATGAGCTCAAATGGACCTTTAAATGGCTAAGTTGGCCGTCCGCCTCCTGTAGGCAATGACCAAGCTGCTGCCATTCCCACCTCTGGTAAAATGTTCCAGCTGCAGTACTGCATTGGGGAGCCATCCCCATGTTGCTCTTTACTGGCTCCACCGACCTCCTAGCCCACCACACAGAGACCAGTAAAATCTCACCCATTGTTTGAGGAAACATTCCTGGACTACTCACTACCTTCCTGACATATGCTAGTCTGCTTATCCCAATCTATATGAAAGTTAAAATCTAAAATTAAAACCACTCTGCCTTTAATAATGCTTGTCTAATCTCTGAATATATGCAATCTACCACTTCACAGCTGCAACTGGCGGTGTGTACACAGCTCTCATTGCAGCCTTAAATCTTTTGCTATTTCTTAATTCTACCCATAAAGTCTCCACTACCTGTTTACCTCTCATTATATCCTCCCTTATCATTGTAGTGATTTCATTCTTAATCACTAATGCTACTCCTCCCCTTTTACCATTTTTCCTAGCTTTCCTGTAGACTTCATAACCTGGTATATTTAGTTCCCAGTCTTCAGGGTTTTGCCGCTATGTTTCAGTAGTGGCTACCGTATTATATCCACCAATTTAAATTTGCGCCTGCAATTCATTCAGTTTGTTTCTTCTACTCTGTCTTTTTTCTTTTGGGCCTCCTTATCTCGAGAGACAATGGATACGCGCCTGGAGGTGGTCAGTGGTTTGTGAAGCAGCGCCTGGAGTGGCTATAAAGGCCAATTCTGGAGTGACAGGCTCTTCCACAGGTGCTGCAGAGAAATTTGTTTGTTGGGGCTGTTGCACAGTTGGCTCTCCCCTTGCGCCTCTGTCTTTTTTCCTGCCAACTACTAAGTCTCTTCGACTCGCCACAATTTAGCCCTGTCTTTATGGCTGCCCGCCAGCTCTGGCGAATGCTGGCAACTGACTCCCACGACTTGTGATCAATGTCACACGATTTCATGTCGCGTTTGCAGACGTCTTTATAACGGAGACATGGACGGCCGGTGGGTCTGATACCAGTGGCGAGCTCGCTGTACAATGTGTCTTTGGGGATCCTGCCATCTTCCATGCGGCTCACATGGCCAAGCCATCTCAAGCGCCGCTGACTCAGTAGTGTGTATAAGCTGGGGGTGTTGGCCGCTTCAAGGACTTCTGTGTTGGAGATATAGTCCTGCCACCTGATGCCAAGTATTCTCCGAAGGCAGCGAAGATGGAATGAATTGAGACGTCGCTCTTGGCTGGCATACGTTGTCCAGGCCTCGCTGCCGTAGAGCAAGGTACTGAGGACACAGGCCTGATACACTCGGACTTTTGTGTTCCGTGTCAGTGCGCCATTTTCCCACACTCTCTTGGCCAGTCTGGACATAGCAGTGGAAGCCTTACCCATGCGCTTGTTGATTTCTGCATCTAGAGACAGGTTACTGGTGATAGTTGAGCCTAGGTAGGTGAACTCTTGAACCACTTCCAGAGCGTGGTCGCCAATATTGATGGATGGAGCATTTCTGACATCCTGCCCCATGATGTTCGTTTTCTTGAGGCTGATGGTTAGGCCAAATTCATTGCAGGCAGACGCAAACCTGTCGATGAGACTCTGCAGGCACTCTGTACATTTGCATAAACAACACTTAATTGATCACATACCATAAGCTGTCCATCTGCCAGAATGCTTTATTCACATTTTTTTATTGTTTTCTCTGGGTTTATTTCACTTTACATCTTTTAGTTTTCCCTTTTCCTGCAGTGCCTAAAGCAAAATCCTTGTCTGTCTCTATTTTCTTCCCTTGTGCTTGTTTTGAAACTGTTACCTATGTTACCTTTACCGCATGAGCCTTCCCCTCCATTTACTAGTTTAAAGTCCTTGCGACTGCCCTATTTATCCTTTCTGCTAGGACCCTGGTCCCTGCCCCATTCATGTGGAGCCAACCTAATAGCACAGTTCCTTCCTGTCCCAGGACTAGTACCAGTGTCCCATGAAATGGGACCCCTCTTTCCCACACCACTCTTTCAGCCATGTGTTCATTGCTCCAATTTGCTTATCCATCTGTGAATTTTCACACAGCTCAGGTAATTAACCCTTAGATTATTACGTTTGAGGTCCTGTTCTTTGATCTAGCTCTTAATTCCTGGAACTGTCCAAACAAGACCTCAGGCCTACTCTTCCCTATGTTGTTGGTCCCAACATGGATCACAACTGGATCCTCCCCCTCACTCCCCAATAACCTTTTAAGCTGGTTTGAGATGTCATTTACCCTGGCACCAGGTAGGCAACATACCATGTTGACTCTGAATCCTGCTTACAAAGGATGCTTTCTATCCCCCTAATTACTGAATCCCCTACAACTACCACATTACACTTCACCTCCTCCTCCTCCCCACATTGGACAGCCTCCTGTTCCAAGGTGCCATGGTTTACATTCTGGTTGTTCTTCTGAAAATGTTATCCTTATCCTCACAGAAGCAAGCACATTATACCTGTTAAATAGGATCAGCTTCTGTGGCTCCTCGTTCACTATCTCACCTTGGCTCCCCTTACGCTGTACACTATTGGTCACACCAACCTTTGATGGACAGGTTGCAAGAGGAGTGGGTGGTTCCCACTGTTCACCTCCCATCATGTTTTGTTAAAATGATGAGTTACCCTCTGAGTGTTTTGGGGGGCAAATAAATAGACAAATGACAAGTTTTCTTGTAGATTTAAAACAGATGATTAACTATTTATTGAATAATATTCATTCCCCAAAATGTTCGCAATACCACTCACACACACATTCACTCTTATGTGCAGTCTCAACAGAAGATAGATAGAAGGTAAAAGTTAAGAGTTTAAGTTGTGGTAGGTGTTCATGTTCATGGTAAATCTGTTGAATCTTCTAAGTAGTACAGTCTCTTTTAAAGGTGCAGGCCTGGGTGTTTGTAGTCTTGAACTTGTTAGGTGCATATTTCTGGTGGTTAAGATTTAAGACTGGAGGTGGAGGTCACTTTCAGTTCCCTGCTGAACCAAGTTGAAGTGTAGAATTAGCAGCAGGGCTTCTTCTTGTTCATGCTGGATCTTTCCACAGCCCCTAGCTGGACGGCTTCTGTGATGTTGCTGTGATCGCTCCCTCTCTTTCCAGAGGGGTATCTTTTAAGGGCACAATTCATAATATTGGCATTTTTGTTATTTGATACATGGCCTTCTCCCCTGGTGTAACCCCACAATCGACCAGGATGTGAAATCCATGGTTATCTATTGATGTACGAATGAGTGTCATTCTGTTAAGATGTGGCTACTTCACACCTTTTTCTCAGAAGAACACCTTGCAATTCAGGAATGTTGCTTTATGGTTTCAGGATGGGTATAGTTGACACCTCTTAGTCTAGAGTGTATCCTTTTATCCTTTTGAGACAGGGAGGCAGTCTTTGAATACACAGGCCAGGCATCTGACCTTTGGGGATCACCTTTGCAGCACAGTGTCTACTTTTTTAAAGGAAAAGTCAATTTCAAAGTGTCCACATTGAACAAAGTTCATAGTTTAAAGGTAGGAATATGATATGTCTTTGTAAGGTGTGACCTCTATGTAAGCTGTGACTGAAGTCTGGAGCAAATGGTTTAGATACTGCTGCCCTTCCTTATGTGCCAGAATGTCTCCAACTCGCATTTCCTGCCTGCAACACCCCACCTCCCCCATAATCCTTGACTGTCTTGTAGATCAAAAATCTGTCCAACTTAGCCTTGAATATATTCCAAAGATTAACGACCCTTTGGGAGAAGAAATTCCTCCACATCATCTTATAAAGGAGACCCCTTTTTTGAAACTGTGTCCCCTAGTTTTAGGTTCCCATATAAGGGGAAACATCCTCTCAGCATTTACCCTATCAAGCCCGCTCAAAATCTTATATGTTTCAATAAGATCACCCTACAATCTTCTAAACTCCAATGAGTTTAAGCCCAACCTGTTCAATCTTTCCTCATAAGATAAGCCCTTCATCCCAGGAATCAGCCTAGTCAACCTTCTCTGAACTGCTTCCAATGCAAGTATATCCTGTCTTAAGTAAGGAGACTAAAACTGTATGCAGCACTCTAGGTGAAGTCTCACCAATGCCCTGTAAAGTTTTAGCAAGGCTTCCCTACTGTTATACTTCATCCCTCTTGCAATAAATGCCAAAATTCCATTTGCCTTCCTAATTACTTACTATACATGCATGCTAATTTTTTGTAATTTATGTAGAAGGACACCCAGATCCATCTGTACCGCAGCATTCTGCCATCTCTCCATATTTAAATAATATTCTATTTTTCTGTTCGTCCCACAAAGTGGACAACCTCATCTGTTCCTACATTATACTCCATCTGCCAAATTTTTGCTCACTCACTTAACCTATCTATATCTCTTTGCAGACACTTTGTATCCTCCTCACAGCTTGCTTTCCTATCTATCTTTGAACCGTCAGCATATTTGGCTACAATACACTCAGTCCCTTCATCCAAGTCATTAATATATTGTAAATAATTGAGGCCCCTGCATTGATCCCTGTGGCACTCAACTAGTTACAATTTGCCAATCTGAAAATGCACCATTTAACCCGACTGTCTGTTTCCTGTTATTTAGCCAATCCTCTATCAATGCTAATATATTACCCAAACACCATGAGCTCTTATCTTGTGTAGTAACGTTATGTGGCACCTTATTGAATGTCTTTTGGAAATCCAAATACACTAGATCCACTGGCTCCCCTTTAACCACCCTACTTGTTACATCCCTCAAAGAACTCTTAACAAATTTGTCAAACAATATTTCCTTTTTATAATACCATGTTGACTGCCTGATTGTATTATGATTTTCTAAATGTCCTGCTACTACTTCCTTAATAATGGATTTTAGCATTTTTCCAATGACAGATGTTAGGCTAACTGACCTAAGTTTCCTGCTTTCAGTCACGGCCCCCCACTCCACCTTCTTGAATCGAGGTGTTACATTTGCGGTTTTTCAATCTGCAGAGATCTTTCCAGAATCTAGGCAATTTTGGGAGATGACTTTATATTACCAGCTTGAGTTATAGCTTGGTTTGTAAGTTTCTTGGTAATAGAAAAATTTTAACCATTCTATGAGCTTTTATAAAAGTTCAAAGTGGATTGCTGTAGGGAAAACACTGATCTCTTGGGCTGCACAACCCGTTTCCATGTTGCAACTTTCATGTATTTTCATGAATATCTTTTCTCCTCATTCTTCAGGTGAAACTCCCAAGCTAGACTAAAACCAGTTTATTGTGACTTATGGAGGTGAATTTTATGCTCTCCCTTGCAGCGGGTTTGGAGGTGGGGAGACCATAAAATCAGGTGGGATGGTGATGGGGGTGGGCTCCCGCCACCATCCCGCCTCAGTCGAAATTTGGTCCGGGGCAGGAAGGCCTGTGAACAGCCTTCCTGTCATCAATTGAGGCCCTTAACTTGGTAATTAACCCTCAATTAAGGGTCTCTTCCTGCCACAGCTGTATATCTCCTTGCGGGCTGCTTCCTGGCTATGGGGTGCGTTGGAGGGTGTCCCTACTTAGTGCCTGAATGAGTTACCCAGCATCAGGAATGAGGGGCTTGCTGAGAGCCATCCCCTGCCCTAGCTGCTGACCCCGACCACTGTCGATGACCTCCACCCTTCGAGACCCCCACGACCTCCCTGAGGCCTGGGTCGAGAACGCTCCTCAGCCTGCAGTACAGTCATCTCCAGTAACAGCCAGCACCTCCACAGTGGTGCTGCAGCTACCAGCCTCTGACTGGCTTTGTTCCCGATGTCGAGACCCCAGCTGATGATTCTGTGTGTGTCCCATCATTTCTGTTTCTCATTCAGTCCTGCCTCTATTTCCAAAGGCATTTTACCTTGAATGAACCTTGTATTGTGTCAAATTAGTGTATCTCCTGTGACTGCTGGCTTCTTGACATAAGCTTAACCCCAACATGGGGTCAGCCACTTCTATCTATTTGTCTCAACAAACTATAAACCAGCAAAATAAACTGCAGATTCATCTTACTTTTCAATGTTTTAATGATCTTCGTATTTATTAATGTTGGATGTGCCTGTGCTGGGGAATGGAAACTTTTGTTGCCTTGTTCCAGCAACACGAACAGAAATAGACGGGAGAGTAGCTTTCTTTACTTTGCTCCACCACGATTTACCTCCAACCATGATCTTTCCCCCACCACTCGCTCTCCCTCGACCATGCTCTCCCCATGTGATCTCTTCCCCCCCCCCACCCCCCACCTCAGCTGCACAAGATGCCCTGACCTCAATCTCTCTCTGCCTCTCTCCCTGCTTTCTGCTCGATGTGTCCTTGTGCTATAGGCTTTCCTGCCGACAGCTGGCCACCCTGTTGATCAGATTAGCTGTAGGGCAGGAAATCCGGAGAAAAAATTTCAAAGATGAAAATCCCACCGGACATTCAAGAAACCCAGACTCCTGGGATTCCCTTCCATAACTCCCACCACTCCGAACACGCCATAAATCACAGGATCATTATCAACGTTAATTTCAAACTCTTGTCCTGGAATGAAAAACCATTGCAAATTACAATCATTAAAAAATAAACTAAAGGGCACAAGAACATGCACAGAGACTTGGATTTTGTGCTCTCAGGTAGATGTGACTGATGAGTCTCTGTTTTGGTTTTGCATAGTTCTAGATTTCCATTACTCTTTGTGTAAAAAAGTGCATCCTGATTGTTCTCTTAAGTGACCTAGTCCTAATTTTGAGATTATGTCTACTTGTTCTGGATTTCCCCATCAGAAAATATCATTTCACTCACTGTATTTATCCTATTGAATTACTTTATTATTTTAAATATCTCAATTTGATCGCACTTCAACCGTCTAAACTTAAGGATGTCCAAAACAAGTTTACACAAGCTTCCCTCATGATTTAACCCTTTAAGCTCCAGTATCATTCTGCTGAATCCATGCTATATCCCCTCCAAAGCAATATAACCTTCCAAACCCATGACCTCCACTACCTAGAAGACCTTTGTCTGCAGGCGCATAGGAACACCACCACCTGCCAGTTCCCCTCCAAGTCAAACACCATCCTGACTTGGAAATCTATAACCATTCTCTCACAGTCGTTGGGCCAAAATTCTGGAACTCCCTCCCTAACAGCACTGTGGGTGTACCCACACCACATAGACTGCAGCGGTTCAAGAAGGTGGCCTACCACCACCTTGTCAAGGGCAAGGGATGGGCAATAAATGCTGGCCTTGCCAGTGACACCTGCATCCCATGAATGAATGGAAAAAAAAGGTGCGGTGCAGTGCCTAAAACTGACTGCAGTACTCCAGATGGGGTCTGACCAAGGCTCTGTACATCTGAAGCATCACTTCCTTTCATGTTCAATCCTGTTGAGATTTAAAAAAAATTTCATTTGCCTTTCTGACTACTTTTTCTTAACCTGTGTAATATTTTTTCTTGACTTGTGCTAAGTCTCTTTTAATGCTTATCAGGTGTCCTGTGAAATTATGCCTGCTTGAATTGGTTCTGATTGCCCTATTAATTTCACATGAGTCCCTTACTATAAACAAAGAGAGCAAATGTCAATATAATAAATGAGCGCTAACTTTAAATGGAGGTTCTCTGTACTTTAAACTACAGTTGTGTTGCTACAATGACCATCAGCGCTTCTCAGTTAGAGAGAAGAAAATCAGTTAGAGTTCCGACTCCAGACAGTAACCCAATGACCCTGCTGGAAGAATAGATCCACAGATGTCAGTTGAAACAAGGATCAAGTTCAGCTGTGTCACCCTTCTGAAGAGTAAGAGAGTGGGACTAATTCTTTAAAACAGCCAGTATAGGCATGATGGACTGAATGACCTCCTTTTGTAATGTATCATTCTATAAATAGTCAATTGAATAAGTGGCTAGTCTCATTCTTGAAGAATATTCATTTGTGAGTGGTAGCAAAGGCGACCGGCACAAATTGACTTGGATCTTAGAAGCATTCAACCTCTTCAGGAGAGAAGGAGGACAAGAAGGCGGAGAAGAATAGTAAAAAATTAAGAGAATTCTTTACACTGTCTGAGCCACTTTGATTTACTAGGCTGCTGTTTCTGACCTGTCACATTGCTAAGTCCTCACATCCATAACCTTGGCAGACCAAGAAAGAGACAATGAATTTGGTTAGTTTCTGATCAGTCCATGACTCAACTATTGAGATTGAATTCTCAACCTAATGCCAGACTATCATTAGTTGGATAATAAGCCTTATAGGGTCTGCTTGATTTAATGAATTTCAGTTTTTAAAAGAAACTTAATAATACTTACGTTGTGGTCAATATAACATTAAAATTATATTTTATATCTGAGGTGCCAATTCACTACTGTGTAAAAATTGAGGCACACTATTCAGTAAAATCCTCCCATTGCAACTCGTCCACTGTACTATCAAATACCCTCATCTTTTGGATTTGTGCTGTTTGTTAGTTTTTGTAACACAGCATGAAAATATCAGGGTATCAAAGTCATCACATTACTAATCAATGCAGCCTTTTTATGAATGAATCACTTCCATTGGGCTGTAGCCTGGCTGATGTCTGGTGAAATGTTTGACATGTATTGGCTGTTCTTTAGGTCAAAATGGTTATGTCCATGACGAGTGAACTACAAAGAAGTAAATGTGCATCTTGATAAATTGTACCATTTGTTTTTCTGTAACCGTGTTGTAGGGGTAAGAGCAAGTGAATAAATCTCAAGTCCACTGCGCTTGAATGATAATCAATAAATTGAAACCTCTCTTAATGCGATAATGAGCTTTTCTCTCATGTCAAACTGAGAATAGCTGTCAGAAATATTTTTCAGATTATTGGCATTCCATCACTGTGTGATGTAGAATCAAAGAATATGGGCTCAAAGCCATGACTGATGACATAGGAAGTTCTTGATTCCAGTTGTACTGTCAGCAACACAAGTACTTCCTTGGGCAAAGGGGAAAAAATGGAGTCACCCAGACCTCTGTCACCCATCTCTAAATGTCTAGCTCAATAATGCCATTGACAAAGCCCTGGGAGCTGATATTCTCTCTGCTCTCTCAAATGAAGATTGGTGCATAGCCTGGGGCAGAGATTATTAGATGCAAGAGATTGGCCTCAGTATTGAGGCCTGCCACGGGCCTCAATACTGCGAAGGCCCAACCACATATTGCCAGTGACGCCGAGGGCTCATGGCGGCACCGCCCCCTCACCTGCCCCCGCCCCCACCGCAGGGTCAAAAAAATGTAAACATGTAAATTTATTAAAAGTAATGAATTATTTACTTACCTGCTCCCGCCGCCGGTCCCGGTGTGATATTTATGCTGGTGGCCGGTACTCTCGCGCCTTTGCATCCCTGTTCGAAACAGGCAGGACACAAGTGGGGACTAGTGGGGAGGGGGAGGCAGGTAAGATTTCAGGGTGGGGAGGGGACCGGGGTCAAACATTTCTGATTGGTCTAGTGGGTGGTGTGTAAGGGTAAAGTTTAAAGTTTACGAACTTTGTGGAGGAAGGTTGGGAGCACAAGGTAAGTTTTTTGGGTGGGAAGAGGGCAAGTAATGAATTTGATGGTCAATGGAGGACATGGAGAGAGTTGGGAAAACTTTATTTAATTTTTTTTAAGTAATTTGTCTTTAAACATTTAAATTAGATGGAAGAGCTGGAAGCCCTTTAAAAATGGCGTCAGCGCCTGCGCAGTGGCGCCTAACATTGTTGTCGGGGATGGACTGCCCACCCCCTTCATGTCATCGGGGTGGGGGGTGGTTAGCCCCAGCCATTTAAATGAGCCACCGCATTTAATATCTAGGGAGTACAGCCTTTGTGTACAGGCCGCCGTTGTTTACAGCCGCCGCCGATCATGTGGCAACATAAATTTCAGCCCGAGACCCTTACTAGGAGCAGTCCTGTTGGAACCTTTATTTCCACCTCCGAACAGAGAGGGGAGCAGAGAGGCAGTATACAAAAAGATATTACAATACAATTAGCCAGTTTCATACAGTATACTACACTCCCTTCCCACTAGAAAAAGAATTACATTAAAATGTAAAATGGCATTTGTACATAATTTCCCAGAATACAATGACAATATTCTGAAATTTAACAGAATGAGTTGCATACTTGTTACTGTCATCGCAACTAAAACATATAGAATCAATACTTGCAGAATAATTTACTTGTAAAAAAATGTTTTTTCTTAACACTGTTGTATTGCCATCCAAGTCATACTGTTTGGTTAGTCTAGCTAGGAAAGATTACTGAGTCTTCGGTAAATTTTAACAATAATGAGTTTATTGCATATTAAAGAACTATATACAGCTTCACTGAAGTATGTTTAACTCCACTGATGCTATGCTGCTTCTCTTCAAGTCTCTCTCTCATGTGATCTCTTACATCATCATAGTGGGAGGTGTTATTCACACTGTCCCAAACATTAACCCTTTCAAACCCTGATACTACAAACACCAATACGTATTTAACAAAAATATCATCATTGACAAAAAGTGATGAAAGAAGCAAATTATTTATTCTTCCTTCATACATACTTTCACTTAACCTATCTGGCTTCTTTCTCTTTCTGTCTAGGTATCTGCTTCCATTTTCATTAGTTTGACCTTGCATTCTCAGCATCTCAGACTGCATTGACCATGAGCTTTGACTTTGACTATCAACTTCACTTAATGGTTGAGACTGTGGAATTGATTGATTAGTCTTAATCAAAGACTCCGACCCTCTTTGCTCTACCGGTAGATTTTGTGATACCGGCAAACTTTCCGTTTCTTTGTGAATTATGCTTTTCCTTCTGACTTACATTTGGGACTGTAGGAACTTGGACTATAGGAGGCTTCTCGTGCTGTCCCTTTGTCAGATTTCCTCTTTCAAGCACATGATCAACATGATACTAACAAAGTCTCTCACCAATCTTCACGATTTATGTGAATACACCTAGTCTTTTTACAACATCTCCAAACACATACTTCTCCTTATCACCTCAGTGGTTTTTCACCATGACTTTCTGACCAGCACTGCACTCTCTCAGTTGCATGCCTCAAGTATCATGACTCATCTTCACTCTGTCTTGCTTTTCTTTTACCTTGCTATTGATGTCTGGCTTAAGAAAACTAAACCTTGTCCTAGGAGTGTGTTTAAACACTAACTCATAGGGTGAGCAACCTGTTGTCGACTGTGTGGCTATTCTTTAAGAAAACAGAAAATTGTCTAGCCTGTGTTGAACACAAACATGGACATTACTGCCTAGCTTGTCACCTAGCAAATACTTTTGCAAAGACCTCTTTGCAATTTGTACACTTCTTTCTGCAGCACCATTCGATGCTGCTTGATACTGAGCTATTAGAGTGTGTTTGACTCCATTCTTACTCAGAAATAATTCAAACTCTTCTAACATAAACAGTAGGCCATTATCTGACACCAACACTTCTGGCAATTCCTAAATTGAAACCAACTTCACAAAGCCTCAATAGTTTTGGCACTTGTGGTATTGGCAATAAATTCAACAGTTGTCCACCTGCTCTAGCTACCGACCAAAACAAAATACCCTTTACCTTCCACTTCAAAGAAATCGATATGTACTCGCTCCCACGGTTTCCTTGTGTTTGACAATGGAATGAAAGGACTTTGGTTGGATTATTTCTCATTCTAAGATACACTTCACAAATTTTCACTCACTCTTCAATATCTCTACCTACCTTTGGATACCAAAAATAGCTTCTTGCTACTGCTTTCCTATGGACTATCCTTGTGTGGTATTGATGAAGTTCCGTTAACAATCTCTCTTTAAACCTTGGTGGAATAATGACACTTAAACCCCATAGGAGACAGCCTTGATCAACACTTAGCTCATTTCTACGTGTGAAATACTCCTGCAATTTTTCATCATTACACTCTTTAGACCAGCCATTCATGACATAATTGAATACATTACTGAGCACCACATCCTTGCAAGTTACTGCAGAAATTTCTCTGGCAGAAACTTGTGTGTCATTTGTCAATGCAAAGTAATTTATAGGTAACTCATGGGCTAAAAATGAATCAGTCTTCTCTTCCTCAATGTCAGACGTACTCTTACTGATCCCTACCATAAATATCTTGGCCCAATTTAAATATATGTTCGTAAGCCAATTTCTTCCTATCAGGGAGACTTTGTCCCCTTCTACTAATACCAATGGCAAGATTATAGGATGCATCATCGTATTCCACCTTAACACTCATTTCACCTAACACTAGAATACTGTTATTGAAATAACTAGTCAGTTTCACATCAGTCTTGATAAGGGAATGTGATTTAGGGACTTCTTGTACTCTCCTTTCAAGATAACAGATACTGCTGCGGCTGTATCGACTATGAAAGTAAGTTGTGAATCTCCAATTTTCATTTTTAATGTGGGTGCTGGAATTATAGTTTCAGCCCTTTTTCTCTCAACATCCATCTTCTGTTTTTCTTGCTCTCTGATTGAGTACAACTCTTGATCTTACTGCTCAATAACATCAACTTCTATTTCCATATCTGTCATGTATACTTTTGAGGACTTCCAGGAGCCTGAACTAGTTTTAGGTCTACCACGACCTTGACCTGGTGCATTGCTGCGATCTGGAGCATTACTGTTTCCTCTACTCCTGCATGCTATCTGTATATGACGGGCTTTCCCACAGGCATAGCACTTTGACTGGAAATGGAAGTATTTGGATGATTAGTGGCTACCGTGCAACAATAGCATCTAAATTTCCAACTCTGAGTCTCTGAACGTTGCTGCCTGGTTCCTGCTGACATCTACTGTGGACCTCTACTGTCAGCTTAGGAAAAGAACTTGCTGGCAATCTGCAACTGTCTCTTGCTGACATTTCCATGGCTGTAGCCTCAACACAGGCCTCCTTCCATGTCAGCTTATTGCCTTCACACAAAAGCTTGGCCTTGATTTTACTCTTCTTTAGACCTCCAATGAATGTGGCTCTAAGGTTGATTTCTAAGCTGGCACCATAACCACAGTGATGAGACAGGTTCTTTAATTCACGGATATAATTTGCAACTGAGTCAGCGGCGCTTGAGATGGCTTGGCCATGTGAGCCGCATGGAAGATGGCAGGATCCCCAAAGATACATTGTACAGCGAGCTCGCCACTGGTATCAGACCCACCGGCCGTCCATGTCTCCACTTCAAAGACGTCTGCAAACGCGACATGAAGTCCTGTGACATTGATCACAAGTCGTGGGAGTCAGTTGCCAGCGTTCGCCAGAGCTGGCGGACAGCCATAAAGGCGGGGCTAAAGTGTGGCGAGTCGAAGAGACTTAGCAGTTGGCAGGAAAAAAGACAGAAGCGCAAGGGAAGAGCCAACTGTGTAACAGCCCCAACAATCAAATTTTTCTGCAGCACCTGTGGAAGAGCCTGTCACTCTAGAATTGGCCTTTATAGCTACTCCAGGCGCTGCTCCACACACCACTGACCACCTCCAGGCGCTTATCTCTCGAGATAAGGAGGCCAAAGAAGAATTTAAAATAGACTCAATTGGCACCTGCTTCCTTTCATAGAATGTTACTCGCAGCACAATTTTGTTCTTCATCAAGCCACAATATGAGTCCAGAATCTCATTTATTGAAGAATAGTCCAAAGTACTGGGCTCTCGTGGGCAACATTGGTTAAAATCCATTCAAACGCATCCAGCCCCATCATGGTGAGGAAAACATTTTCCTTATCCTCATCTAGGATTTTATTAGCTTGCAGCCAAATGTGTAACCTTTGCTTGTAATTACACCAGTCCTCTTTGTTAGGATTGAATTCCCCCCATTGTCCCAAAATATGTCTTTGGTGCCATAGTTTTAAAATTATGTACTCACTGAGTTATAGCTGAACATGAATTGCAGACACATGAAGCAATCTTTCAAATCACTCAAACTTCCTCAAAATCAACTTTGTGAATTCCAGAAAGTGTGTCAGAATGTTCTTCAGTCTGTAATCTCTTGAAACAAAGCCCATCCTTTCGTCGCCATGTTTCTATTGTGTAAAACTACATGAGATCTTAACTGGGAGCAGCCATGAACCTTTATTTACACTTCCCAACAGTATGCAAAAGGTATTAGAACACAATCAGCCAGTTTAAATCAGTATACTACTTTGACCAAGCTTTTGGTCATCTGCCCTAATATCTCCTTATGTGGCTTGGAGTCTAGTTTTGTTTGATAATGCTCGTGGTGAAGCGCTTTGGAACCATGTTGAAGGTGCTATATAAATGCAAGCTGCTGTTGTATTCACATTTTCCAGTTGTATATTCCCAGTCCAAGTTAGGGAACTTATTTCCATCATCAATGCGTCATAATATTTCAATTGCCTCTTAATTTTCTTTTTTTCAATGAAAACAAACTCAGTTCTTTCCCCAGTCACAAATTAGGGAACTATATTCTATTACCATCAACATTGTTCTTCCCTGGAACATACTACAGTGCATCATGTCCATTGAAGGCAGGATGTTCAAACTTTGCACACAAGTTTAACTGTAGCTCAGCAATAATTCATACATGAGTAGAACAACATATTTTGATTTATGGTCAAATAATCTTGAGGTCACCCATATAAGATTAGCTTTGCTCATAATTCTCATTTTCACCACGTTTATGTTCCGCTCTGTAAATCATTGAGTAGAAGTCTAACAAAGCAGGCAAATTTGTGGCAGCAATACTACTGTCATAAATTTGGTACTTGGAACAACAGCATTTACACTGACAGAAGTATTATGTTTAGTCTATTTGCAAAAGAAAAACAGAAACAAATTTGTTTTCATTTAGCTCAAATAGCTTGAAGCTGCTGTGGATTTTATATAGCATATTAATGGTTTCTCAAAGTAACACTTTAAAAATCTATTTACTTTTAATGGTGCCGGCTCAGATCGATATTAAGCTGTACCATCCTTGGATCACTGAGTGAGTGAAGAATATGGAAGTATTTGCAGTCTCTACACCTGAATAAATTTTGTAGATGAAGTAATTTATTTCCTAATCTGTTAGCCCACTTCCAAACACTTATGCACAAAGTTGAGTAGTGGAATTAAATTCATCATGTTTTGGATGACACTCAGGATTTCATTTCTTGAAGTATTGAAGACAGTCAGTCACTTCACAAGATTGAGTGCTCCCCAAAAAATCTGGCTCTGCCTCAGGGCTGACACTTGACAGGGATACAACCAATGAGATTTACAGCACCAATCATTGCCAGATGAAAATTGCTGAAATTGAATGTATCCTTTTACTGGATCCTGAGTTGCAGATTTATTGCTTCGTGTGCCAGTGATAGCCAAGAGTTTTATTTGGCACTTTAGAAGACCTGGCTCTTAAATGTGCACATTGCTGACAGTCGTAACATCATATTTTAAATGTCATAAAAATTTAATGTTGTTTACTGAAAGGATAATAATAGTGCTATAATTATTCATTACACTTAAGTGCATGTTGCAATCCCCACTGGTAGAAAGATTTTATCTTTTTTGATATGACTTATAATTCATGTTTTGAACCAAAGGAAAAATCTACTAACTGAAACATTTGAAATTGCAATGAATGATTTGGCTAAATGTACCTGTGTAACTCTGAGTCAAGTAACCACATTCACCATGCATCAAGCTAGTTATTCTGCTTCTTACAGGCAATGTATGGCCCAAAAAGCATCAAGCCCCTAATGCTGAAGCCATACCACAGGTACCCAGTCGAGACAGTGTCCTGCAGACTGCAATTCTCAGCTAGTGGATCAGAGCTAGACTGCTGATTGTGCCCTTACTGAGCTCAGAGACAAGGCAGCTCTTAAGTGTGTGTGTTGTAAGATGCATGTGAGAACTCTGTTTCTTAATTCTTAATGTCTAGGATTTTGCAGTTCCAAACTGTCAGCATTGACCGCCATCATTCATTTATTTACAGGGTGTGGGCATCGCGAGTGAGGCCAGCATTTATTGAGAAGGTGGTGGTGAGCCATCTTCTTCAACACAACTGTGTGGCTTGCTAGGCCATTTCAGAGGGCAGTTAAGAGTCCAACACATTATTGTGAATCTGGAGTCACATATAGGCCAGACCAGGTATAGACGGCAGATTTCCTTCCCGAATTGACATCAGTGAACGAGATGGGTTTTTACAACAATCCATGTTTCATGGTCACCATTACTCATACTAGCTTTTTTATTCTATATTTATTTAATTAGTTAAATTTTAATTCCATAGCTGCCATGATGGGATTTTAACTCATATCTCCAGATCAATAGTCTAGGCCTTTGGATTACTCATCCAGTAACATAACCACTATGTTAACATACCCCTATATTACTCATTATTTATTTCATTACATGGTAAAACTGACAGCTCCTGGTGTCCACATATGCATACTTAAATGCAGAAATCCAGACGTTGCTGTTTCCTTCCTCCTCCACAGGGGTGTACTGCTAAAGTCCTTGCAGATGGAAATCAATTAGAAATCACTGACTTGACGTAACTTCCACATTCTATTTCTCTTGCTGTAAAAACCTTTGAAAAAGTTAAGCTTTGTTGAATGATAACCTTGTAACTGGGTGTTTAAGCAGCGTGCATGTCCACAGATCCCTGAAGGTAATAGAACAGGTAGATAATGTGGTTAAAAAAGCATGCAAAACACTTTCCTTCATTAGCTGAGGTATAAAGTATAAGAGCAGGGAATTTATGCTAGAGCTATATAAAACTCTAGTTGGCCCACAGCTAGAGTGCTGTAAATGGTTCTGGTCACTTCATTACAGGAAGAGTGTGATCAGACTAGACAGGGTACAGAGGAGATTTACAGAGGATGTTGCAAGGACCTTTAGCTATGGAGGAAATATTGGATAAGCTGATCTTATTTACTTTGGAACAGAGAAGGCTAAGGAGAGATTTAATTGAGGTCTATAAAATTTTGAGAGGCCTACATAATGTGGATAGGAAGAAAATATTTCCCTTAACAAAGAGGTCTATAACCAGTGGCATAGATTTAATGGAATTGGTAGAAGGATTAGAGGGTGTTGAGGAGAAATTTTTTCACCCAGTGGTGGTGGGGATCTGGAACTCACTCCCTGAAAGGGTGGTAGAAGCAGAAACCCAAATCAAATTTAAAGAATACTTGGACATGCACTTAAAGTGCTGTAACCTATTGGGCTATGCGAGAACTGGAAAGTGGAATTAGGCTGGATGGCTCTATTGCGGCTGGTATATACACGATGGACCAAATGGCCTCCTTCTGTGCTGTAAATCTTCTATGATTTCTATGACAAACTCATAATTATTGCTGAATACCCTTCCCTGGCCCTGAAAAACTAATTTTGTATTTGTACACTATCAAATATCTCCATCCAGTGCTAAAAGTTCCACAGATTTTTATAATAATTTGTTTTTCAAAATCACAAATGACATGCTATGTGACTGTGACATAGGTAAACTTTCCCTCCTTGTCCTTCTCAACCTGTCTGCAGCCTTTGACACAGTTGACCACACCACCCTCCTCCAACACCTCTCGACCTGTCGCCCAGCTGTGTGGAACTGCTCTCAACTGGTTCCATTCTTATCTATCTAATCAAAGCCAGATAATCACCTTTTATGGTTTCTTTTCCTGCTCCCACACCATTATCACTGGTGTCCCTCAAGAATCAATCCTTGGCTCCCTTCTATTTCTCATCTACGTGTTGTCCCAATAGCATCAAAAAACACAATATTATTTTTCACATGTACACTGATGACACTCAGCTCTACCTCACCACCACTTCTCTTGACCCCTCCATTGTTGCTAAATTATCAGACAGCTGATGAGACATCCAGTACTGGATAAGCAGAAAATTCCTCCAATTACATACTGGGAAGTCTGAAGCCATTGTTTTCAGTCCTTGCTCCAAACTCCATTCCCTAGCTACAGAGTCCATCTCTCTTCCTGGCAACAGTCTGAAATCAGGCCAGTCTGTTCGTAACCGTGGTGCCACATTTGTCCCCAAAATAAGCTTCCAACCTCATAATCACACCATCACAAAGACCATCTATATCCACCTCTGTAATATCGCCCGACTTTGCCCCTCTCTCAACTCCTCTGTTGCTGAAACCCTCATTCATGCCTTCGTTACTTCTAGACTTGATTATTCCAATGCACACCTGGCTGGTCTCCCACATTCTAATCTCCATAAATTGATGTCATCCAAAACTCTGCTACCTATGTCTTAACTTAACTAAGTCTCGTTCCCCTATCACCCCTCTGCTCGCTGACCTACATTGGCTACCGGTCAAGCAACATCTTGATTTTAAAATTCTCGTCCCTGTTATCAAATCCTCCAACCCCACAACCCTCTGAGATATGTGCGCTCATTTAATTCTGGCCTCTTGACAAATGGTGGCCGTGCTTTCATTTGCCTAGGCCCCAGTCTCTGGAATTACCTCCCTACACCTTTCCACTTGTCTACCTTACTTTCCTCCTTTAAGACCCTCCTTGAAACCTACTTCTTTGACCAAGCCTTTGGTCATCTGACCTAATATCACCTTCTGTGATTCTGTGTCATACTTTGTTTTATAATGCTCCTGTCAAGTGCCTTGGGACATTTTATGGCAAAGATGCTATATAATACATACAATACATAAGTTGTTGTTGTTAATGTTTGTGATATTTCATTTTCTATCTTAATCCCATCTGTAGGTTCCACTCTATTTTGCTTTCCGTAAAATTATAAAAAGCAAATGATAAAATCTGCTTGTTACCTACTGGTTTGCTGTCTGTGAGAATTCTTCAATGTGATTGGCTGCTTAGCCTGACATCACTGTTGTTGGACACAAGGGACCCCCTATAGCTGGCGTCAGAATGAAATTAACAAAGGGAAAGGTGAAATCCATGCCACAGAGATTGCTAGATCTTTGTGGACAGCTCTATGAGGTCAGCCTCATAGCAAAATCCAGATCAATATAAGTTACAACTAATCAGACAGGAGTGACCACTTCTTCCAAATATTAAAAAGGTTGAAAAATAATTATAAAAATTCAGCAATGCTCCCAGCATTGAGCCACACTCGATAGGAGCTCAGGTCAGCGAATTAGAGCTGTAGTGCTTTCAGTGCTCCTTTGAAACACAGCTCATTACTTGTTGAATTTACCTGCAAGTTCCTTGGAGATCCAATATACTGCCTGAGTACATTTAACATGTTGTTGTCACACAATGGCATTCCCCCACACTGAAAGCAAACTCTTAAGTGGTTTGAGACTACCTGTCTCCACCCACTTCTACCTTCGTACCTTCACCTGTCTCCATCCCTGCCTCAGTTTATCTTTTGCTGAAACCCTCATCCATACCTTTGTTACATTTAGATTTGTCTAGTCCAATGCCCGACTGCCCTTATCCTAACTCTCAGCAAGACACATTCACCAGTTACTCCTGTGCTCGCTGAACTACATTGGCTCCCCGTCCGGTAATGCCTCGATTTAAACATTCTCAGCCTTGTTTTCAAACTTCTCCATGACCTCATCCCTTATTAACTGGATAACCTCCTCTAACCCCAAAATCCTCTGAGATCTCTGCACTCCTCCAATTTTGGCCTCTTGTGCATCCCCGCTTTTAATAGCTCCATCATTGGTGACCATGCCTTCAGTCGCCTCAGCCCTAGTCTCTGGAATTCCCTCCCTAAACCTCTCCACATTGCTTCCTCTCGTCCTTTAAGATGCTCTTTGAAATTTACCTCTTTGACCAAGCTTTCGGTCACCTGTCTCCTAATATCTCCTTATGTGACACAGCATCAAATTTTCTTTGATAGCACTCCTTTGAAGCAGCTTGGGATGTTTTACAATGTTAAAGGCACTATATAAATGCAAGTTACAGCTGCTCTCTTACCTTAGTACACTCAGAAGCTGAATAAATCAACCTGACTAAGTGAAATATATAGCCATTTTCCCATCCATGCATACTGAAAACAAATATGGCCCTGTAACTGTATCCTGAGAGTGAAGCATTATGAAATGAAATAGAGCATCTATTAGCTTAAGAGTAACTCTGGTGCCTAAATTCACAGGAACAGAACATTCTCAGCATATACCCAGGATCAGAGTCCATTTTGTTCTAACCATTGGTCTAATGTTGTTTGAGTTCAATGCATTCATTGCCAGTTGGAACGGCAGCACATTTTATTTTCCTGTTACACTCCATAATGCATACCTTTCCTTTCAAAGGACTGCAAATGAGTTTCCCTTCAATAGTCACCAGACGCTGATCTATTTGTCGTCATTTTCCAAAACTAATATGGAAAGTCATAGAAAACACCTTGGAGGAAAAGAAAAATGGAATTCACCTCCAAATGACACTCATCTACTAAAAGCACACAAAGCTGCTTAAAAACAAAATCAACATGTTATCAGTGTACTAAAGCTGGCAAGCTTATTCAGAATTGCACTTGTGGGTATCAGTGGCAGCTGTTGCTGTCGAAATTGGAAGCTTCATGTAGACAGCGAAATGATTTAACATCACCTGGAACCACGTTTAAACATTTCATTCTGTCACTGTAGTCAGAGGAAAATAAGGTATCATCTGTTCTGACATGATGATGACATGGAATATTGCATAGTGAAATGTAGAAAACATTATTTGCTGCCTAACAAACAATTGATTTGCTCAGCAATAACATGTTAAATTGTCCTGTTGGAAAGATTTTTTTCACACTTTTGAAAGCATAATCCTTCAAATCCCTCATGTACTGAAGAGATAATTGGTAGATACCTTCAAGAACATGTGAGAAGGTTATGAGATTCTAGTTTGAAATTTGACAGAATGCCATAGGAACATAGGAACCAATGGAGGTTATTGAGCTCCTAGAGTCTGTTCCGCCATTTAAATAGATCTTGGCTGATCTGTATCTTAACTCTATTTACCCGTCATACAATATAGGTCAGTGTCAGCCCTGGCTCAATGACTAGGGTGCTTGCTCTGATTCAGAAGGCTCTGGGTTCCAGTCCTGCTTTAGAAACTTAAGTGCAAAGTCCAGGCTGCCACTTCAGAGAAATGTTAAACCAAAACCCAGTCTGTCCTCCTAAGTAGACATAAGAAATCCTATGGAGTTGGGAAATTTAAATTCATCGCATAAATATGGAATAAAAAGTTAGTATTAGTAATGGTGGACATAAAATACTAATTAGTTGCAAAAGCTCATCTGGTTCACAAATGTCCTTCAGAGAAGGAAATCTGCTGACCTTATCTGGTCTGGCCTATATGTGACTCCAGACCCACAGCAATGTGGATGACTCTCGATTGCTCTCTGGGGCAATTAGAGATGGGTGATAAATGTTGGCCTTGCCACTGATGCCCACATCCCATGAATGAATGAAACAAGTTGATGATGTTCATTACATATATAGCTTTGTATTGAATCCCCTACTTACAGGAAGCTTAATCATTTCAGATTATTCAAAGTATTCTTTTTTAAAAAGAACAACTAGCTAGGAACACCACAGGTCTATATTTTAAAGAATAAAAATTTGCAGGCCAAAATGAGGAACCAATCGAATCTGGAATTCTGTTTAAATGCTATACTGTGAGATTCATGGTTTTGATGCTATTCATTCCTTGATTCAATTGCTACTTCTGTCTCAGTCAGATTTCTGTCATCCTGCACATTTGAAAGCACTTTAACATGCAGACATAAAAATAATAAGCATGCAGCAAGATTGAAGAGTGAAACTTTTAGATTTAATTGTCCTCACTAGACAGATTTAATTGATTGGAAGACATTTGACAGCTCATGATTCATCGCTGTCGGACTGTACACGTCTTGCTGGGAGGTGGATGAAGCCAGTCGACTGCTCCTACTCAAAGTGGTGACCTTTGAGACTTTTCCAGCTTGTTCCTTAAATTCAACAGGTGCCTTTGGTGATCAACAAACTTTAGAAAGGCCATCCAGAAAAGAGCGAGCAAGAAAAATGTGCATTTATATAATGTCTTTCATGACCTTAGGTCATCCCAAAATGCTTTACAGCCAATGAAGTAGTTTATGCCAATCTGAGAGGGCAGATGGGCCTTGTTTTAATGTGTTATCTGAAAGATGGAACCTCCGACAGTGCAGCATTCCCCCAGTGATACACTGTGAGTTTCAGCATGGATTTTGTATTCAAGTCTCTGGAATGGAATGAAACCAACTGCCTCAGAGGCCAGATCCACTGAGCCACAACTGACATACAATGAAGAGCTCTTAACCTACATCAGGAATTCCAAAGGCAATTCAGACACAACAGGAGTACATCCAAACACTTTACTTCAGTCTTGTATATTAGGCGCTGTACTTACAAGATCACCACATATTGGATCAGATGACTCGAAACATCACAATAAAAACACTCAAATTTCTGCACTTGCTGCTTGTGGTGTGATTTGCTGTTTAAGCAGCACCATTTTAAATGGAAAAAAGGAAGAAAAATCTTGCATCTGAATCATGCCTTTGATAATTCCATGGCAGCCCAAAATGTTTCGCAATGGCATTGGAAGTGTATTCCCTGTTAAATCAGCAAAAAGTCCTAATGCATCAAAACATTGGTTTCTTAGTTGATCTGAGTGATAAGTCAAATGCCCCAACAAGTCACTAACACCAACATTCCACTGGTCCCAAAATATCACTGATCCCATCATACCCCAACCATATGAAATATCCTACAAAGACCAAGACCTCAATATTAACCCCACACAGGCGGTAAAGGAATGGATTAGAAGTTAAAGATCGAGATCCTGTCTCCAAGCTTCCACATTTCCAGCCAACTGTAATATTAACAGCAGCAATTCAGGCCCTGGACAAGACTCCTGCTAAAGGCAGGCGGGAACCTAAAACTTCAAAAGTCGCAGCCCAGTTATATCATCGGCACCACGATATAATTTTATGATCCACGTGGACAGAGTCCCGCACTGTCTGCTGCCAGACAACAGCAACATGGCACAAGGTCTCAACAGGGCTGAAGAGGCCCAGATAAGTTTTAAAACTTTACCTCTCACTGAATTCCTTTTGGGCCAGGAGCTGCAGCAGTCCAGCATCACAGGCCACTCGTGGGTTCCTGGGTCTCCCCAGCCCCGGACACACACCTTTGCAACCCCCCGCCACCCCCCAAATCATCATAGAGCCTCCAGCCCCTATTGCAATGTGTAAAAGAAATACCTAACAATATTGCAGAAGTACCACCATGACAAGGACTCAAGTGGTTCAAGAAGAAAGGGCCACCAACACATTCAAGGCACCTAGGGATGGGCAGCAAATGCCAGACTTGCTACAGGTGCCCACATCCTGCGAGTAAAAACAAATGAACACGTCTGCCTTACCCAGACCCAGTCGCAGAGGATCATGGGTCATGGTTGCAATCGGATGCATCTTTTAAAAATGCTTAAAGCTTTGAACTCAAAGCTTTATCGAGAAAACAACACTTCCTTAGCTAAGGCTTCCACCTGACAGAAGTTAATGCATCTGTAAAGAAAATGGGGGTTTCGTCTGTATTTGTAAAACTGGGTTTCTATAGAGATTTGCTGATCGTATGCAGCATCTGAAAGAACATATAAGATAGTGTGAGCAAAGTTTCAGAAGCTGGCATTCCAGTCAGCTTTCAAAAATATAGATTCTTTCCCAAAAGCTGAATGCTGGTAACAGAAAATTTTTCTGTTTAAAAGGGACCTTGAAACATCAGGCATTTGCACAAACTCCTTAAAGGATCATGTTCATTCAGCGAGAGTAATGGCTAGGATGTAAAAGCAATGCAAATTTAAAAAAACATATCATTTGCCAAGTAGTTAATTAACTCAGTCCATCTGTTGGGTATATCTGGAAAGGTTTATAGATGCCCATTATTGCAGAGATAAAATTCCTGAAGGGAGCACTCAAAATGAATGGATGCAGCAGTACCATGTCTCCCCATACACTTTACAGGCAACTCATGCCGCTCAAGATTAATGTAATTTTAAATCAACACGTTGACCTTTTCACATCAACAAGAGCATATCAAGACAGTGATTTTTTTAAATCTACCCCCCCCCCCCCCCACCCCCAACACTCCATTTTCTTGTTATTATTAGGATGAGGGAATTGTCCCATAATGAGAGATTGAGTAGATTATGGAAGATACTTTTTGGAGTTAAGAATGAGAGGTGAGCTCATTGAAACATAAGGTTCTTAAGCAGCTTGGTAGGGTAGATGCTGAGAAAATGTTTCCCCTGGCTGGGGAATCTAGAACCATAGAAAAGTTACGGCACAGAAAGAGGCCATTCAGCCCATCGTGTCTGCGCCAGCTGAAAAAACTAGCAGCCCAATCTAATCCCATCTTCCAGCCTTGCAGGTTACAGCACTTCAAGTGCAGGTCCAGTTACCTTGTAAATAAGTTGAGGGTTTCTGCCTCCACTACTGATCCAGACAGTGAATTCCATACACCCACCACCCTCCGGGTGAAAAAGTTTTTCCTCATGTCCCCTCTAATCCTTTTACCAATCACCTGAATCTGTGCCCCCTGGTAATTGACCTCTCCACTGGGGGAAACAGGTCATTCCTGTCTACTCTATCTAGACCCCTCATAATTTTGTATACCTCAATTAAGTCACCCCTCAGCCTCCTCTGTTCCGGGAAAACAACCCTAGCCTATTTACTCTTTCCTCATAGCTGCAATTTTCAAGCTCTAGCAACATTCTTGTAAATCTCCTCTGTACTCTCTCCAGAGCAATTATGTCCTTCCTGTAATGTGGTGACCAGGGGGTCACAGTCTCAGAATAAGGGGTCAACCATTTAGGGAAGAGATGAAAATTTTTTTCAGTCGTAGATTGTGAATTTTTGAAATTCTCAGTGGATGCTCAAAAAATGAACGTATTTAAAGACTGAGATTAATGTATTGGTCTTGGAGGAAGTGCAGTATAGATTTAACAGAATGATACCTGGACTCCAAGGGTTAATTTGCATTGAGAGATTACACAAACTAGGGTTATAGCCCCCGGAATTTAGAAGGTTAAGGGGTTATTTGATTGACATTTTCAAAATATTCAGGGAAAACTGATAGGTTAGATAGAGAGAAACTTTCTGCTGGTTGGGAAGTCTAGGACGAAGGGCTGTAGTCTAAAATCAGAGCCAGACCTTACAGGAGTGAAATTGGGGAACACCTCAACACACAAAAGGCTGGATTTTAAGCACCCACCGCTGGGAGCGGCTGCAGACAAAATAAATTTGGAGGCCCATATGTGCGGGCCATGTGCCACCAGGCCACCATAATCTTCCTCGCAGTGGCCCATGATAATGTGCTGGTCAGGCCTCCCCCGCACCCCCCTCCCCCATCACATGGAAGGGGCGGGCTCTCCAACACTGGCAAGGGTGTCAGCTGCCTGTGCGCAGGCGCTGGTGCCATTTTTAAATGGCAGCCAGCCCTGCCAGCTAATTTACATTTTTAAAGTTATACCCCCCGACTGTACCGATCAAAAATCTGTGGCCCCTTTCCCACCCCCCCCCCCCAATAACAATTCAATTCAATTTTTGCCCTATTCCCCCTGTCAAAAACATTTGCCTTCAACATTTGACCTTCCCCCCCCAAACTGAACAAAGTGCAGAGGTCAGCCATCCCCTACACTAGTACTGTAAATCTGACCCCATCTCCCCCCACTCCACCCCACTACACTAACAATCACAAGTTCCCTGCTTCCCTCCCACTGTGATGCCTGCTTTCCCTGGTTGGGAAAGTGAAGGCACGTGAAAGCTGGCCGTTGTTCAAAAGATCGCACCCCGAAGGTAAGATTGGAGAGAATTTTATTTAAATCTACTCATGTGATTAATTTAAATATTCAAAGCTGGGTCATACAAACATATGAACATATGAATTAGGAGCAGGAGTAGGCCACTCGGCCCTTTGTGCCTGCTCCACCATTCAATAAGTTCATGGCTGAACTGATTACTCCACATTTCCATCTACCCCCGATAACCTTCCACCCCCTTGCTTATCAAGAATCTATCTACCTCTGCCTTAAAAATATTCAAAGGCTCTGCTTCCACTGCCTTTTGAGGAAGAGAATTCCAAAGACTCATGACCTTCTGAGAGAAAACATTTCTCCTTATTTCTGTCTTCAATGGGCGACCCCTTTTTTTAAACAATGACCCCGAGTTCTAGATTCTCCCACAAGGGGAAACATCATTTCCACATTCTGTCAAGACCTCTCAGGATCTTATACGTTCCAATTAAGTCGCCTCTTACTCTTCTAAATTCCAGTGGATACAAGCCTAGCCTGTCCAATCTTCCTCATAAGACAGCCCACCCATTCCAGGTATTAGTCTAGTAAACCTTCTCTGTACTGCCTCCAACGCATTTACTTCTTTCCTTAAATAAGGACACCAGTACTGTACACAGTACTCCAGCTGCGGTCTCACCAGTGCCCTGTATAGCTGAAGCATAACCTCCCTACTTTTCATGTGGGATAGGTACACCCACAGTGCTGTTAGGAAGGGAGTTCCAGGATTTTGACCCAGCGACAGTGAAGGAATGGCGATAGAGTTCCAAGTCAGGATTGTGTGTGACTTGGAGGGGAACTTGCAGGTGGTGGTGTTCCCATGCATTTGCTGCCCTTGTCCTTCCAGTTGGTAGAGGTCGCGGGTTTGGAAGGTGCTGTTGAACGAGCCTTGGTGCTTTGCTGCAGTGCATCTTGTAGATGGTACACACTGCTGCTACTGTGCGTCGGTGGTGTAAGGAGTGAATGTATATGGATGGAGTGCCAATCAAGCGGGCTGCTTCGTCCTGGATGGTGTTGAGCTTGTTGACTGTTGTTGGAGCTGCACCCATCAAGGCAAGTGGAGAGTATTCCATCATGCTCCTGACTTGTTCCTTGCAGATGGTGGACAGGAATTGGGGAGTCAGGAGATGAGTTACTCACCGCAGGATTCCTAGCCTCTGACCTGCTCTTATCGCCATGGTATTTATATGGCTACTCCAGTTCAGTTTCTGGTCAAAGGCAGCCCCTAGGATGTTGATAGTGGGGGATTCAGTGATGGTAATGCAATTGAATGTCAAGGGGAGATGGTTCGATTCTCTCTTGTTGGAGATGGTCATTGCCTGGCACAAATGTTACTTGCCACTTATCAGCCCAAGCCTGGATATTGTCCAGGCCTTGCTGCATTTCTACACGGACTGCTTCAGTATCTGAGAAGTCACCAATGGTGCTGAACATTGTACAATGATCCCCACTTCTGACTGAAGGAAGGTCATTGATGAAGCAGCTGAAGGTGGTTGGGCCTCAGACACTACCCTGAGGAACTCCTGCAGCTCAAATGATTGACCTCCAACAACCACAACCATCTTCCTTTGTGTTAGGTATGGCCCCAGCCAGCAGAGAGTTTTCCCCCGATTCCCATTGACTTCAGTTTTGCTAGGACTTCTTGATGCCATACTCAGTCAAATGCTGCCTTGATGTCAAGGGTAGTTACTCTCACCTCACCTCTTTCGTCCATGTTTGGACCAAGGCTGTAATGAAGTCAAACTGAGCAGGTTATTGCTAAGCAAGTGCTGCTTGATGGCACGGTTAAATACAACTGAGTGGCTTGCTATGCCACTTCAGAGGGCATTTAAGAGTAGACCAAACAAGGACAGCAGACTTCCCTAAAGGACATTAGTGAACCAGATGGGTTTTTACAGCAATCTACAATGGGTTCATGTCCATCATGAGACTAGCTTTTAATTCCAGATTTATTAGTTGAATCCAAATTCCACCTTCTGCCGTGGTGGGATTTGAACCTACGTCCCCAGGAGAATACCCTAGGTCTCTGGGTTATTAGTCCAGTGACAATACCGCTACACCACCACCCCTTCATATTTACCTTGGTTTACCTCTACAACAACTTGTATTTGTATAGCACCTTTAACATGGGTAAAATATCCCACAGTGCTTGCTCACTTAAATACACTTGCTTAATAACATTAAACGTGAGAAATGAGTTAAACATCAGATGATCAAAGGAAAATCAAACGAATCATGTGGAGAGACAACATCAAAATACTGCCAACGCTGGAAATCTGAAATTAAAACAGAAAATGCTGGAAAATATTCAGGTCAGGCAGCATCTGTGGAGGGAGAAACTGATTTACTGGGGAGAATTTTAACCCCCAAAACAAGCTGGTTAGGGTTGGGTGGAAAGCTTAAAAATTGTTAAAAATCTGAAATAGGAACTCAACCTGCCTTGAACCAGCCCATTTCTAGTTTAGCGCGACCAATCGGCTCGAAGAAGGCATGTTGATTGTTAAAATATTTTAAGGAGGCTACGGGCCTCCAATTTAACAGTGTTTATATTTTTAACCACAGTCAGCTGGGTATCCGGGCCTGTAGGAAACCTATCAGGTGAAAGGAGGCAGGAAGGGTCAGATATATAGGGCTGAATTTTTACAGATCAATGGCGAGCTTCAAAAACGGCACAGTGCACGTGCGAGACGTGCGCCGCTGAGCTGCCACCATATTTAGCGCAGTGGCTCATTTATATGAAGGGGGCAGAACGCCCGCCCTCGATGATGTAAAGGGGGTGGGCACTCTGTCCCCGGCAACAGCATCCGGTGCCACCGTGCAGGCGCCGGTGCCATTTTAAAGGGACTTCAAGCCCTTCAGGGCCATTTAAATTTTTAAAGGTCCCGCTCTTCAAAAAGTAAAAGTAACATTTTAATTGCGCTTTGAATCCCCTCTCTCATCACCCCAATGAGTAATCAATCTATAAATTGCCCTCTCCCCCCCAAAAAAACTTTTATTTCGACCCTGAACTTTCCCGAACATCATAAACTTTGACCCTCAACTCCTTCCCACCATCCCTGCAACCAATAGCAAGTGTTTGCCCCGCTCCCACCTCCGAACAGAGATCTGAATGGAGATCCAAAAGCGCCGGAGTTCTGGCAACCGGCCGGAATACCCAAGTAGGACGGACTTCGGGATGAGGTAAGTGATTATGCAGAAATTACCATTTATTTAAATATTGAAATTAAGGTTCCGTCGTAGAGCAGTGGGGGGGGCCGCTACAAGGCCTCACCACTGCCGGTAATATGGGGCGGGGCTTTCCCGGCCTCGAGGCCCGTCACGGGCCTCTCCCGGAAGTATTTTCCGGGCACCCAACCACAACCTCTGACGTCGGGGTGCTGGTAAATTCCAGCTCATAAAGCAGGTGCATTTATAGCACTGCTTCAAGGCTCAGAGCAGGATAATTTACTCCAGGCTCAACAAGCTAACCTGTAGCTAACACAAACTTCCCCCACCCCTCCCCAACACTCCTGTGATCACTGACCCTGCCTATTATTTCCAACTCTCCCGATGACCCCTCCGTCTCTCCCTAAACTCTGATCTCTGCTTCTGATCACTTCCTGACCCCTCTATCTCTCCAACTGATCACTCAGCAAAACCCCCTGCCCCCACAAAAATCCCTCCAATCACTCCCTGTCCCCACCAATCACCTCAACTCACCCCCCACCAAATCTCCCTGTAATCATTCTGGTTCCTCAATCTTTCCTTCCAATCTCTGACCTCCCACCTCTGCTTCCAGTCTCCCAGCGTCAACCACAGCCCTTCAAACCACACCTCCCCCTCATGATCTCTACCCCCAGTAGTACTAAACATACCTGGTCCTGGGACTGCAGCCTCTTCTTGCCTGACAAGGAGACAGGCCTGCCAATCAGGCTGACTTCCGGGTGGGGAACCTATTAAAAATAAAAACATGCACACTGTGGAGCTAAAACTCCAAAGCTTTCAGAGAAATCCAAACAGAATTCCTCCCCACTCCTGCTCAGAAATCCCACCCTAGAACATATCAGGCCAACGATTCTCGGCAGAACAGAAAAGTTAGAGATGTAACAGGTTTTGAGCAAGAACAGAGGCAGAAAAAGGGAGAGAGGAGGAAAGAGCAAGTTGGAAGGTCTGTGATAGGGTGGAAGACAGGAGGTATTGAATGACAAAAGGGATGATGGTGCAAGGTAAAAGAGGATGGTAATGGGACAAGTAAAAAAACAAAAGATGGATAAAGAAGAGGTGTAATGATTATTACCTGCAACTGCTTTTTGATAAAAATGGGAGCGGTGGTTATGATTGGAAAGTGTTGAGCTCAGTATTGAGTCCAGGAGGCTGTAAAGTGCCTAATCAAAAGATGAGGTGCCGTTTTGAGCTTCATTAGAACAACGTAGCAGGCCATAGGCAGAGAGGTCAGAGTGGGCTACAGAATTAAAATAACAAGTGACTGGAAGCTTGGGGTCACACTTGTTGAATGAATGTTCTGCAACACAATCACTCAATCTGCATTTGATCTCTCCAGGTAGAGGAGACCCCACTGTGAGCAGTGAGTCCAGAATACTAAAATAAAAGAAGTACAACTAAATCTCTATTTCACCAGGAAGGAATGTCTACAGCCCTGGATGGTGGGAAGGGGGGAGGTAAAAGAGCAAATGTTGCATCTCCTGTGCTTGCATGGAAAGGTGCCGTGGGATATGGAGGGGATGTTGTGGGTGATTGAAGAATGGACCAGGGTGTTTTGGAGGGCACAGTTCCTTCGGAATGCTGAAAGGGGATAGGAGGGAATGACGTGCTGCAGCACAGAGCATAACCACAGATCACAATGTTAACTAAGTGGATCGTGAGCTCAGTTGGGATGGTTAGAATTTGGTGTGGAGGGGGAAGGGGTTCTTCGTTTTCCCTTTAACATTTGTAGTTGTTTGTGCAAGCTTAAGGTAGTAAGTCTCTAAAATTTTGTGCATTGTTTTAGTGCTTAGTGCAGGTTAGTATGTATAATAAAAACAAGCCAACCCAGGCTAAAAACATTTATTACTTGTAAATAAAGGAAAATAAGGGGCTGGATATTAAAAGCAGCTCGGGGTTGGAGTCGAAGGTAGGCGGGCCTGTGACAGGATCCCAACCCGGAGCCATTTTTGGAGAGGCCGTGTCAGGATTGGAAGTCCTATCTGCCATCAAGTGGTGGGGAGCCAATTGAGGACAATTAGGGCCAATTATGGGGCCTATTAAGGCCCCATTCCTGCACCAACTGAAATTTCCAATCAGCCTGGACCTTGGCCAGGCAGCCATGCTGGGGTCATGTAGGAAAAGGGGAGGGCAGCATTTCATCCTGCAAGGAAACCGCCCCCCTCTCCCACAACCCACACCAGTCACGGCTACTGGGCCACAGCTGCGGCTGCTATCCGTCCCGGGGAGGGGATCTCTCCCCCCACCCCCTCCCAGCATTATCACAGCCAGGCAGCTGTGGCCATTTTAAATTAACTGACTTCTTCAGGGGCTCCCTCTCTCTTTCACGAATCAACAGTTCCCACCTCAGGTGATGGGTCTGCCAATGTATCAGTGCTGGGAGTCCTCCATTGGCCCTCCAGTCTCGGGAGCCAACCTACTGTACTTAATTGGATGGTCAACCTGCTCCCTGCCATTAATTGGCCTGGCCTCTTTAAAATCCGGTTGGGCGTGTCTGGAACATGCTGTGCAGGGTCAGGACCCGGAACTGGTCCCGACTTCCAGTTCCCAACACTGGACTGAAAATCCAACCCATGGTGAGGCCCAAAGATAAAGAACTAAGATGCCTTAATTGGATTTCAAATAGTGTGAGATTTTCCAGTAGCATCCACTCAGCTGGGTAAACAACTCCCAGTCCCAGTGACATCACAAGAGGTCAGGGTAGGAGTGGGGTGCAGAATTAAATGGCAAGTGATTGGAAGCTCAGGGTCACACTTGCTGACTGGATGGAAGTACTCCGCAAAATGATCACACATTCTGCCTTTGGACTCCTCAATGTAGAGGAAACTGCATCATGAGCAGGACTGCAGCATATTGTGTGTCAGCTGTAGCTCAGTTGGTAGCACTCTCACTGCTAAATCGCAAGGTTGTGTGTTTAAGTCCCATCCAGGACTTGAGCACAACAATCAAGGCTGACACTTCAGAGTAGTACTGAAAGAGTGCTGCACTATCATAGCTGCTGTCTTTTGGATGAGATATTAAACAGAGGTCCTGTCTGCCCTCTCAGGTGGATGTAAAAGATCCCAAGGGCACAATTTCAAAACACAAGGGTGTTATCCCCGGTATACTGACCAATATTTATCCTCAATTCACATCATAAAAACAGATTATCTAGTCATCACATTGCTGTTTGTAGGAGCTTGCTCTGCACAAATTGGCTGCCACGTTTCCTACTTTGCAACAGTGACTAGATTGCAAAAGGACGTCATTGGCTATAAGGAACTTTGGCAAGTCTAGTGGTCATGAAAGGTGCTAGATAAATGCAAGTTTGTTTATCTGTTTGCTCCCCCCAATCCCGCAAGACAGTATATTGGTGATTCGTTGGTGAATACGTTTTTCCCTTTTGTTTGAATAAAACAGTAAGTAGTTAGTTTAATAAAAAGCAGTCTACCTAATTCTGATTCAGGCCATCAATAAACAATTTAAAAAAAACTAAGATGGCAGGGCAGAGTATGTGTTGGAACTGCGATATGTGGGAGTTGGTGGAGAGCAAGACTGTCCTGGATTCCCACGCCTGCAGGACATGTCTCCTCCTTCAGTCACTCCGGCTCAGGGTCATTGAGCTGGAATGAGCATTAGAGATACTCTAAAATATTAGGGAGAGAGTTGAATTTCTGGATAGTTTTGTGCACAACATAGTCATACCCCAGAGGAAAGTACATATCAGGAAGTGGACAGTGTGACTGTCAGGAAGTCAGGTAGCAGGTACTTGAGAGGTTGATCAGTTGTTCACGAAGACACTGGGCCTGTCCAACAGGTAGGATGTACTTGTTACCTAGGAGGACAAGGAGAAAGACTATGGACTGAACAACCACAATGCAGACCAAGGCACCATGGCTCAGAAGGCTATCCAAGGAGGGATGAACAGAATCAAAATGTCAGAGTGATTGGGAATAGATAGACTCCTCTAGAGTCAAAAACTAGAGTCTCAAACGATATCTTGAGGGGGGAGGTGAAAATCCAGTTGTTGTGGTACAAATAGCATTGGTAGGAACAGGGATGAACCCCTTGCTGAGAGTGTATCAGGTATTAAGACCGAAATTAAAAAGCAGGACTGAGGGAAATGGATTATTACACACGCCACATGCAAATTGGTAGAGACAGACAAATCAGGAGAATTAACATGTGGCTACAGAGCTGGTGTGGGAAAGAGGGCTTCCTTTTTATGGGACATTGGCATCAGTACTGGGACAGGAGGGAGGGGTACCAATGGCACAGGGTCCATCTCAGCCATAATGGAACAAGTGTCCTAGTTGAAAGGGTGAATAGGGAGGTGGCAAAAGCTTTAAACTAGTAAGACAGGGGGCTGGGATCTACAAATGAAAACAGCCTAAATATAAACAGGAAAGGAGAGCATCGGCCAGACTAAACTAAGGGAGGACATAAATGGCTAGGGAATAAATAGTTATAGAACAGGATTGTAAAAAGATAGTTAAAAAAGATGAACTGCTTTGAAAAAAAACCTTGAACTGTCTGTCCAGCAATGCACAGTATCTGTAAATAAAACAGGGGAACTGAAAGCAATGATACATTGTGAGGAACCAGATAGTCAGGATTATGAGACATGACTACTGAAAAATCAAGATTGGGAATTAAACATTGTAGGGTATAACATTTAGAAAGAATTGAGAACAGGGAGATGGAGTAGCTGATGGAGTAGCTGTACTTATAGAGTATATAAAGGCAGTAGAAAAAAAACGTGACAGGCATTAGTAAACCAGAACCATATGGATAGTGGAGGATCAATCACACTTCACCGTGGAAGGGAGGTGGAGAAAGAAATATGCAAATGAATTGGTGAAATGAGGAAGAAACAGAATAATCACGGAGGATTTCAACTACCCCAAAATTAATCGGCCAGAAGAAGTAAGTCCTGCAGATTAGGGAAGGAAGTTCCCACTATTTGTATCGGATTCCTTTCTAACCTAGCTGGCCCACAAGCAGAGCTGTAAAGCCACTTAACCTTCTCCCTGAAGCTGGCGGTTTCGAGGACAGGAAATCCAGCCAGCCAGGGTTAAACCTGCAAAAGCAGGTTAAATCTGAGGCTCCCAGCCTCATTATAATGTTTAAATGGCAAACTTGCCTCTTGGGAGTGATTGGCTGTCTGCCCCTGTTGTCGCCTCCATTAAACCCTGAAACGGGCGGGTTGGCATTGGGTTTGAGTTTTTTTTAAAGTCTTAACATCACACCCGACTCCAATCCACCTGTTTTGGTGGGGGTGGGGTTAAACTTCACCCCTATGATTCTGCAACAAATTCTGCCTAGGAAACAGAAGTATAATTTGTTGCTTAACGAGCAGTTCTGGCACCTGTTTGTTTTTCTTTCATACTTGGTGATTTTTCTCATTGTTCAGCATAGCAGGAATACTTCCATTTCACAAGAGAACACTAACACATTCCGAATCACAAGAAATAATGTCAGCTCTTAGGAATGAGGGTCTGACCTGATCAAGGTATTTAAAACTATAAAAAGGTAGTTCCTCTTATTTACCCTATTAATTCTGGTTGAGGAATTTCGAACAAGGGTGCAGATTGAAATTAGAAATAGGTCATTCAGGAGTGGAGTCAGAGAGCAGGTCTTCACAGAAAGAGTAGTAAGAATCTAGAATTCTTTATCCCAAGAGGCTGGGATTATTGGGTCAATCACAACTTTCAAGACTGAGGTTGATAGATTTTTGTTAGGTAAAAAGCAGAAATATGGGTTTAAGGTACAGCCATGTAGTAATTAAATGGCAGAAAGGGCCCAAGGCATTGAATGATCAATTCCTGACCCCATGGGGGGAATTTTCCCAGCCCAAGGGAGGCCGGGATGGAGAGGCCAGGAAACTTGGTAAAAATGGGAGCAGGCCAGTTTCCTGCAATATTCCTGCTCCTCCTGCTTTTCCAACGGGTGGCTTATGTGCACTGTTGGCAGCCCACCCAACAGGGGCAAGAAGCCAATTGAACTTGTTAATGAGGCAACTGTCAGCCATTTGCCCAGGGCAATAATATTTTACTAGTGGCACATCCGATTCACACGGTGTCTGGAACTCGTCACCTCAGAAGGAAAGTGCACAGTGGGAGGTCATTGAGGCCTGAAACTGACATGCACTCAGTACTGTAAAAAGAGACATTGGCAAGGCTGCAGTTTTTTTTAATGCTTTCATGGGATATGTGCATCGCTGGCCAGGCCAACATTTATTGCCCATCCCTAATTGCCCTTGAGAAGGTGGTGGTGAGCCGCCGCCTTGAACCGCGCAGTCCATCCGGTGTAGGTACACCCACAGTGCTGTTAGGGAGGGAGTTCCAGGATTTTGACCCAGCCACAGTGAAGGAATGGTGATATAGTTCCAAGTCAGGATAGTGTGTGACTTGGAGGGGAACTTGCAAGTGGTGGTGTTCCCATGCAACTGCTGCCGTTGTCTTTCTAGGTGGTAGGGATCACGGGTTTAAAAGATGCTATCGAAAGAGCCTTGGTGAGATGCTGCAGTGCACTTTGTAGATGGTATACACTGCTGCCACGGTGTGTTGGTGGTGGAGGGAGTGAATGTTTAAGGTGGTAGAAGAGGTGTCAACCAAGTGGGCTGTTTTGTCCTGGATGGTGTCGAACTACTTGAGTGTTCTTGGAGCTGCACCCATCCAGGCAAGTTGAGAGTATTCCATCACATTCCTGACTTGTGCCTTGTAGATGGTGGACAGGCATTGAGGAGACAGGAGGTGAGTTACTCACCACAGAATTCCCAGCTGTGACCTGCAATTGTAACCACAATACTTATATGGCTGTTCTAGTTCAGTTTTGGTAAATGGTAACCCCCAGGATATTGTTATTGGAGGATTCAGTGATGGTAATGCCATTGAATGTCAAGAGATAGTTGGATTCTCTCTTGTTGAAGATGGTTATTGCCTGGTACTTGTGTGGCATGAATGTTATTGCCACTTATCAGCCCAAGCTTGAATGTTGTCCAGGTCTTGCTGCATATGGACACAGACTGCTTCAGTATCTGAGGAGTTGCGAATGGTGCTGAACATTGTGCAATCATCAGCGAACATCTCCACCTTATGATGGAGGGAAGGTCACTGATGAAGCAGCTGAAGTTGGGCCTAGTACACAACCCTGAGGAACTCTTGCAGTGATGCCTTGTGGCTAAGATGTTTGTCCTCCAACAACCACAACCATCTTCCTTTGTGCTAGGTATGACTCCAACTAGCAGAGAGCTTTCCCCTGACTCCAGTTTTGCTAGGGCTCCTTATGCCACAATCGGTCAAATGCTGCTTTGATGTCAAGGGCAGTCACTCTCACGTCACCTTTTGAGTTCAGTTCTTTTGCCTATGTTTGGATGAAGATTCTAATGAGGTGAGGAGCTGAATGGCCCTGGCGGAACCGAAACTGAGCATAAGTGAGCAGGTTATTTCTGTGCGAGCACCGCTTGATAGCACTGTCGACGACACCTTCCATTACTTTGCTGATGATCGAGAGTAGACTGATAAGGAAGTAATTGACTAAGTTAGACTTGTCCTGCTTTTTGTGTACAGGACATACCTGGACAATCTTCCACATTGTTGGGTAGGTGCCAATGTTATTGCTGTACTGGAACAGCTTGGTTAGGCGCTCGGCCAAGCACAAGTCTTCAGTACTACAGCTGGAATGTTGTCAGGGCCCATAGCCTTTGCAGTATCCAGTGTCTTCAGTTGTTTCTTGATATCACGTGGAGTGAATCGGATTGGCTGAAGACTGTCATCTGTGGACCTCAGGAGGAGGCTGAGATGGATCATCCTCTTGGCACTTCTGGCTGAAGATGGTTGCAAATGCTTCAGCCTTATCTTTTGCACTGATGTGCTGGGCTCCTCCGTCAATGAGGATAGAGATATTTGTGGAGCATCCTCCTCCTGTTAGTTGTTTGATTGTCCACCACCATTCACGACTGGATGTGGCAGGACTGCAGAGCTTTGGTCTGATCTGTTGGTTGCAGGATTGATTAGCCCTGTCTATCACAAGCTGCTTCTGCTGTTTGGCATGCAAGTAGTCCTGGGTTGTAGATTCACTGGGTTGACACCTCATTTTGAGGTATGCTTGGTGCTGCTCCTGGCATGCTCTCCCGCACTCCTCATTGAACCAGGGTTGATGGTAGTGGTAAAGTGAGGGATATCGTGGACCATGAGGTTACAGATTGTGTTTAAATACAATTCTGTTGCTGCTGATGGTCCACAGTGACTCATAGATGCCCAGTTTTGAGCTGCCAGATTTGTTCTGAATCTATCCCATTTAGCACGGTGGTAGTGCCACACAACATGATGGTGGGTATCCTCAATGTGAAGATGGGACTTTGTTTTCACAAGAATTGTGCAGTGCTCACTCCTATCAATACTGTCAAAGACAGATGCATCTGAAACAGGTAGATTGGTGAGGACAAGGCCTAATAGGTTTTTCCCTCTTGTTGGTTCCCTCACCACCTGCCGCAGACCCTGTTTGGCAGATATATCCTGCAGGACTCAGCAAGAGCTTGTTTAGTAGTGGTGCTACTGAGCTACTCTTAGTGATGGACATTGAAGTCCCCGACCCAGAGTACATTCTGTGCCCTTGCTACCCTCAGTGCTTCTTTCAAGTGGTGTTCAATATGGAGGAGTACTGATTCATCAGCTGAGGGAAAGCGTTAGGTGGTAATCAGCAGGAGTTTTCCATGCCAGTTTGACCTGATGCCACGAGACTTCATGGGATCTGGAGTCAACGTTGAAGACTCCCAGGGAAACTCCTTCTCAACTGTGCCGCCACCTCTGGTGGGTCTGTCCTACTGGTAAGACAAGACATACCCAGGAATGGTGATGGTGTTTGGGACATTGGATGTAAGCTTTGATTCCGTGAGTATGACCAAGTAAGGCTATTGCTTGACTAGTCTGTGGGCTCTGTGGGGCAGCTCACTCAATTTTGGCACAAGCCCCCAAGTGTTAGTAAAGAGGACTTTGCAGGGTTGACAGGGCTGGATTTGTCGTTGGCATTTCTGGTGCCTAGGTCGATGCCAGGTGTTCCATCCAGTTTAATTCTTTTTCAACTTTTGTGTCGCCATTTTGTGTAACTGGGTGGCTTGCTAGGCCACTTCAGAGGGCAGTTAAGAGTTAAGCACATTGCTGTGGGTCTGGAGTCACATGTAGGCCAGACCAGGTAAGGAGGGGAGATTTCCTTCCCTCAAGGGCATTAGTGAACCAGATGGGTTTTTAAAACAATCGATGATAGTTTCATGGTCACCATTACTGACTAGCTTTCAATACCAGATTTTTATTAATTAATTGAATTTATTAATTAATTGAAATTAAATTCCAGGAGCTGCCATGGCGGAATTTGTACCTGAGTTTCCCCAGAGTCTTATCCCGTCTCTCTGGATTACTTGTCCAGTGACATTACCACTATGCCACCATCTCCCCACGTCTGCCATCATTAGAGGCTTGCCATTACAAGAGTAGCTCATTGAGACTGCTGCTACTGATAGCGCTCGGGCGAAAGAAACTGCTGAAGCTTTCTGCAGCATTATCTGCCAACTCAATGGGGCTACAAACCTTTGTGTATTTGAGGCTCCACAGGGACATGGGTTCCACCTATTGAGGCTTGGTGGACCACTGAAGAGCAGTGACACTCACTTCAACAGCTGTAGGCGGAGGAGCAGCAGCAGCGAGCAATACACCCACATGCAGCTGGATGGCACAGAGTGGTTGGCTGAGGGCCAGGCGATAGAAGAAGGTGCACCCCTCAGCACAGTGTTTCCAGGCAAAGGGTCAGCTGGACCTCTATGAACAGCAGTGCTTCTGAAGGCTGTTGTTCTCACAGCAGGTGGTCGCAGACCTCTGCGCCTTTTAGAGGGGAACATGAGGGCAGTAGGAGGGGGTGGACACTCATTGCCTGTAACAATCACGGTGATGGTGACAATGATTTTTTTTGCATACAGATCATTCTGGGGAGGCTGCTGGCATCTGTAGGATCTTACAACCTGCCACGCATAACTGCGTCACACTGGTGATGCATGCCTTGTATTTGAAGGCAGGGGACTTCATCCAGTTCGAAACAGATGCTGCCAGTCAGGTCTAGAGTGCTGTTGGCTTCCCCTCCACGACAGGATTCCCTCAGGTGCAGTGCAGACTGCACCATGTGACCATTAAGGCTGTGTCAGAGCAGCCAGGCCTATTTCTAAATCAGAAGAGATTGCACTCCTTCAATGTGTGACCATCTCAAAAGAATCCAGCTTCTGGGTAGCTGCCATAACACATTCATCCTGAGGCAGTATCAGGTGCCTCAACCGTTCAGGCCACCAGCCAACCTCTGTTGATGGATCCTGGGTGACAAGGGCATCCGCTAACGGCCTCGCTGATCACCAGTGCAAAACCCCATAACAAATGTACATGAGAGATACAACCATAGTCATTTGACAACCAGGGCAAACATTGAGGCCATTGGCTTGTTGAAAATACAGTTCCAGTGGCTTGACTGCTCTAGGGCACCCTCTAATATGGCTCTTCAAGGGTCTCACAGTGGTGCCGTGCATTGCTCTGCACAACTTGGGGGTGCTGCAGAGAGAGAAGTGGAACTGGTGCCAAAGAAGGTGATGCTCAGCTTCCTCAGAGGAAGAGGATGATGATGACCTGTTGGTTGAACATGCCAATCCAGAGATCCCGCTGATGCCTGTGCTGATTGACCTACATAGTAGGGAAGGCTGTGATGCCTCCATCTAGTCAAAATTCACCTGAGTGCAGGGCTTCCTACACTGCACTCTTGGGACCTAGGCCCCTGTGGCATCAATTGTGGCCACACTCACAAGCCCATTGCAACATGTAGGTCTCCTTGCTAAGACATCCCATGCTGCTACCCCAACAGTTTTAACCCTGACCCATGACATTCTTTGCTTTCATATCCAGGACACCCCTCATGGTCAATGCACAGCGGGCACTAGGAACTACATGACAATTGATTAGCCAAAGCAAATGGTTCCATTGTAATAAACTATATCTACATGTCAGTGGCATCAAATAATGCACACAAGTGAATCCCATTTTGCAACTAAGACCATTTCTGTGTTCTCTTTCTCATACTTCTATTTGGTGCTACCCCTGTGGCTGCAACAGATGGTGGCAGCCTGCTCGCTTCTATACTCTGGTGAATGAGACGCCCATGGCATGCATCCTCTGGGTTGTATTGCCCATGACTGGCTCAGCTACCTCTGTGCAAGTGCAGCCTTGGTTATGGAGGCAAGATGGAGCATTTGTCTCTGTCAGAAGGACAGAGGGCATGGGGGGTGGGGAGGGTGCAGTGCCTTGAAGAGAGCCCCCACTGCCATCACCCCTCCCTCCCTCCCTCCTCTCAGGGCCCACCTGCATGCCCCTGCTAACCAAGAGTGTGAAGGCACCTGGTTACGTCTCCATACATTTCGGAGCCATCACTGCAACCGAATGGTCTAAGCTGCTAATGGTTGCAGACATTGTGCTGTTCTTGCATCCACTCATTTGCCAACTGCATATGGCTCTCCATGGGATTGGCCAATCCTTCAATGGAGGAGGTCATGCACTCATATGCCTGAGACATCATGGCACTCATGGCATGGATGGACTCCATCTTCTGTCCAATGGTGTGCACTGCCTCAAGGAACTGAAAGATGGCCACATATTTCCTTTGCATGCTCCACAATTACCCACTTCAAGTATGACCCCCAAGGCTCAGCATCTCTGTCGAGCTGAGCATTGCTGGAGCTGTCTTCAGTTCTCCGATGGGGACTGCCCATAGCTGTCACTGCCTCCATCACCTGTTCGTGCTCTCATGTGACGTGCTGCTCACCTTGTGTCACCCATTCTATCTGCGGCTGAGGCCCCACCAATGTGAATGTATCTGTGCCAGTGAGGCTGCCCGTGACTCATGTGATGACGCTCATCATTCTCTGAGGCCTGTGCTGCCGCCTCATGCCACTGCAGCTATCCCTCGGCTTTGTCCCTGCAGGAGAGAGAGAGAGAGAAGACTTCAGCAACGCCATTGCTGTTTTGCCATAACATGTTGCTAAGCTTGAAATGGTTACTTACGGATACAAAAGCACCACTGAAAAATCTGCTTAGATGTAATTGCATGGTTAATAGATAATTCTTTCACCCACACTCTGCTGCACCCCCATCTACCCCTGCCACTCTCTCGGGCATCCTCCTCCATTGGCATCAGAGTTGCCAGTAACGGGACTTCATCCCCAGTTCAATAACTCTCCCAGGAGTTATGAGCTCTCTTTTGCTGCGATGAGAAGAAGAAAGTTAGGAACATTAAGGATGCCGTGTGTGGTCCATAAGGTACAATGACATTTTTGGACTTCACTGTGGAATGGGGTGTTCAAGGTCATCACTTTAGAGCTGAGTGAGAGTTCTGTCTGTGTATAAAATGCTAGAGTCCATTATTAAGGAAGAAATAGCAGGACATTTAGAAAAACATAATGCAATCAAACAGAGTCAACATGGTTTTATGAAAAGGAAATCATGTTTGACAAATTTGTTAGAGTTCTTTGAGGATATAAGAAGCAGAGTGGATAAAGGGGAACCGGTAGATGTAGTGTATTTGGATTTTCAGAAGGCTTTCGATAAGGTGCCACATAAAAGATTATTGCACAAAATAAGAGCTGAGGGAATGGTGGGGTAATGTGTTGGCATGGATTGAGGATTGGCTATCACACAGAAGGCAGAGAGTCGGGACTAATGGGTCTTTTTCAGGTTGCAAAACCATAACTAGTGGGGTGCCACAAGGATCGGTCCTAGGGCCTCAACTATTTCCAACTATTGTCATGGTCTTGTAGTTTTTATTTCCGGGAATATGCAGTTTTCCTTTAAGGCTTTCCAAGGATCAGTATTGCTTTAAGAACCGGCAAGCCTCAGGAGTTACAGAAAAGCGCATTTTCATTGCCTTAGAAACAGCCATTTGGAGACTGGGATTCAAAGGGTGCATTCTCATTACCATAGATATAGCCACTGGGAGTGAGTTGAATGTGATACATTTGTTATAATTCAGTTTTGACCTGGCAGTTAGTAAGACAGTTTGTTCTAACACAGACAGAAACAGAGGACACAGCTGTGATGAGCACACCTGAAAAAGAGCTCTCAATCATTTAAATGGAAGGAAGACGATTTTAGTCTGTTTATTATTATCTCTCATAATTCTAAAAAAGAAAGTCAAGCCAAAACAGAGATCCCTGCTAATTTAATTTGAAGAAAGGGAAGTTAGACTGTGACAATTTTTTATCCCTCAAAAACTCTAAAAACAGCTTGATTCCATTGAAGGTGTTTGCAAGTCGTTAATTGTTGAAATTCGCTGGAGAAGGAAAGCATCACCTACTGTTGAAGTTAGACTACAGACTGTTCTACTGTAGAAGAACCTTTTTTCCCACATTGGATGACTATGAGGACTTCAAGCAACGTTGGACTGTAAATTTGCAAGGACTCTAATTTTTTCTATTTTAAATGTTGTTTATATCTTCATAGTGTTTAAGAATTTAGTTTTTCTAATTAAAAAGTTAATTTGCTGATTTAAAGACACCTGGTTTGGTTAGCCTCATTCGGGCGTTAATAGATGGTACAATTTGGCTGGGTCTTTCTTTAGTTTGGAAAGTTTTAAATGATATGTTATCCGATCTGTAGAGCAGCGGGATTGAATTCACAGTGCGTTGGTACCACCACAATCAAAATCATATATTTTGATTGGGGGCTTTGACAGGAGCAGTCGGTCATAACAGGATCAGTCCTAGGGCCTCAATTATTTATAGTCATAGAGAGATACTGCACTGAAACAGGCCCTTCGGCCCACCGAGTCTGTGCTGACCATCAACCACACATTTATGCTAATTCTACATTAATCCCATATTCCCTACCACATCCCCACAATTCTCCTACCACCTACCTACACTAGGGGCAATTTACAATGGCCAATTTACCTATCAACCTGCAAGTCTTTGGATGTGGGAGGAAACTAGAGCACCTAGTGGAAACCCACATGGTCACAAGGAGTACTTGCAAACTCTGCACAGGCAGTACCCAGAATCGAACCCAGGTCCCTGGAGCTGTGAGGCTGTGGTGCTAACCACTACGCCACTGTGCTGCCTATCTATATTCCTGACTTGGAGGAAGGGACAGAGTGTAGTGCATCCAAATTTGCTGACGATACAAAAATAGGCGGGAAGGCATGTTGTGATGAGGACACAAAGAATCTGCAAAGGGATATAGATAGGTTAAATGAGTGGGCAAAAACTTGGCATATGGTGTTCAATGTGGGTAAGTGTGAGGTAATCCACTTTGGTAGGAAGAATAAAAAGGCAGATTATTATTTGGATGGAGAAAGACTACAAAATACTGCAGTACAGAGAGATCTGGGTGTTCTTGTATATGAAACACAAAAAGTTAGCATGCAGGTACAGCAAGTAATTAGGAAGGCAACTGGAATTTTGGCCCTTATTGCTAGGGGGGTAGAGTTTAAAAATAGGGAACTCTTGATACAACTGTACAGGGTGTTGGTGAGGCCACACCTGAACTACTGCGTACAGTTTTGGTCCCCATATTTAAAGAAGGATATACAATCATTAGAGGCAGTTCAGAAAAGGTTCACTAGGCTGATTCCTGGGATGAAAGGGCTGTATTATCAAGAACGGCTAAAAAGGTTAGGCCTTTATTCACTAGACTTTAGAAGGATGACTGGTGATCTTATCGAAACAAATAAGATTCTAAGGGGGCTTAACAGGGTAGATGTTGAGAATATGTTTCCACTGGTGGGGAATCTTGAACCAGGGGACATAGTTACAGAATAAGGGATCACACATTTAAAACTGAGATGCAAAGGAATTTCTTCTCTCAGAGGGTGGTGAATCTCTGGAATTCTCTACCTCAGAGAGTTGTGGAAGCTGGGTCACTGAATGTATTTAAGGAGGAGGTAGCTAGATTCTTGACATCTCAGGGAGTCGAGGGTTATGCGGAGCAGGCCCGAAAGAGGAGTTGAGGCCTGGGACAGATCAGCCATGATCTTATTGAATGGCAGGGCAGGCTTGAGGGGCTAAATGGCCTACTCCTGCTCCTATTTCTTATGTTCTTATATGAAGGGTTACAAAGGACCCGGTAAGACATTCCTCTGCGTTGATGCAGATGGTGTTCCTTTCTGCCTTCCGGTGCAGAGGACTGCTAAGCAGGTCTGAAAGTCATGGCTGCCAGCTGATAATTGCAGGACACTCACCTTGCCAGCTCTCAAGGCCATTGAAGTGCTTCCTGCAGAGTATCCAGGTCCTAATGACAACACTTCACCTGCTGACCTCCTCATCTACCTCCAGCCATGCCTGTTAGTCATGCTGGCTGGTCTCCTTCTCCCATCCTCTTGAAACAGCACCTGCCTCCGCGCCCTCACTCTCTGCAACATAGCGACGCAGGGTGCAGCCCTTCCCCATCTGCCATCCATGCTCTGCACAGGTCTCTGCTGAACAACACCACATTATTTCTCTCAGTGCAGCCACTGTAATGGCTGCCGGTGGTCCTTTACATTTTTCACGTTCAGGTGCACTGCCAACTTGATATCCCACCCTACCATCCTGAATTGCATGGTGAGTCAGGAGGTGGGTTGTTAATTGGACGCCTCCTGGAAGATTGGACCCCGTAGTCCTGCCAATCACATGTGCAGGTTGCCGATCCAGAAATGGTCCCGACGTTGGGAAAAAACTAAAGTTGCAATATTCCGTCCTAAGTTCCCTGAGTGGTGAATGCTTTTTAAATAATAGCAATAAATCACTTGATAGAATGATATACAAATTATTTCACCAACCTTTTAAGCCAGAAATGATGTGGTTCAGTGGAAAATGGTGATGCGGGAATGTCAAATCTCCAACTAGAAATATTTATTATAAAATCCTTGTGGGGCAGGCTTTTGATAATTCTCGGGTAAATTAACAAATAATGCCAAACACTGAACTGATGATTTTAACAGCCTATCTAGCAAGCCTCCGGGGTCCCTTCCTTGCCTGCGGCATCAATCACATTCCCCAATTAATATGTAATCCACTTTCTCACTTCACCTTAATTCATGAGTTTACTCTAAACCATGTTAAACTTCATCTGCCACCTCTCAGCCCACTGACCTCATCTGCCCAGGTGTTTTTGGATTATCAACCAAATCATTGGTCTAATCCACAAATTTAGACCAACTTTGTTCACAATCAATTTAGTCTAAATCTATAGCACTCTTCAATGCCCAGATATGCATTGTGAATTTGGTTTCATTGGATTGCCTTGTCTTTATATTAAAACAATATACATTGGTTCAATCCAATAAAATATTGCTGCCAACTTAAAGTCAATTAGTTTAATAGATTCTGTGAATTTTAGTGTCTTAGAAACATGGTGGGCTGAATTTTGTGCGGGTGGCTGGTCTCCCGGCGTCAGGCCAAAAAGGTGGGGGGATTCCACCCCCTCTTCATTTTTTCAGCCCCCGTGGAGTGATCCTCCGATCTTTTGGGGTCAAAGTTTAAGGAGGCGGGATCCCTTTAAAGACTTTATAGGGATGGGGATCCCACCCCCAAGAGCTGCCAGCCAATCACAGTGCCGGCAGCTCAGCAGTATCAGCAGCACCACCGAGGGTGGTGGCCACTGCTGGTACTGCAAAGGCCTCAGACCCAGGCCCAACAGTGGAACTCCAGAGAAGCGGTAAGTCAGGCAGGGTCGCCGGGGCCAGACCGGTAGGACATGGAAAGGTGAGGTGGGAAGATGGGGAGTGGGTGTTCGGTCCAAGGAGAGGGGTGTCCTGCAGTGGGGTGTGTGGGCAGTGGCCACAAATTGCCCAAGAAGGAGGGATCCCCCCCCCACCTCCGGCCAAGCCTGCAGGGAGGGCACCTCGTTTTACAAGGCATCCTCCCCGCGTGGCAGAGGCTCCCCCAGCAGCGGCTGGAAGAGGCCCTTAATTGGCAGTAAATAGACCACTTAAGGGCTTAAGTTGGCCTCTGAGCGGGAAGGTCGCTGTCAGCCTAACCCGCCCCTGGGAGAATCAGAACCGGAAATCCCAGTGTCAGGTTACGTGGCAGGCGATTCTGCCCCAATTCACCAGCCAGCCCCACCATGAAACCCGCTGTCAGGATGAGAAGAAAATCCAGCCTGAAGATATTTTCCATGCATATGCCTATGTTTTCATTTGTGCCTTACTCACCCGTGTTTTAGTTTACATTTGGAAATTTGCACATGCCATTTTATTATATTTGATGATTTGTTCATCTGAGAATACACTGCAAAACTTTTACAGGCTTTTAGAAATGGTTCGCAATAATTTTGGGAGGTTTGTCGATAACGTTTCATTAGTGGGAACAAAGAATGATTTAAAAGAATAATGGAATTAGATCAGCCATGATCGAATTGAATAGCAGAAAAGAAGCGAGGGGCTGAATGGTTTTCTCCTGATCCTGTATTCCTGTGATTATAGATGTCACTAATCTAATGCACTGCATTTGTATCATTAGAATATTAACAGTTGTAGGAAGATTACAATCTGCTTTAATTAACATTTAGTAGTTATATCAATAGATGACATTCCCATGGTCCAAAAATAACTGGTGACAATGTTACAAAGATTATTTCATCATCCCCATCTATAATTGTGCATATAACCCCATTCTGAACCAGATACTCATTCAAGGCCCTTTGAAAGACTGCATTTTAGAATATTATATAGTATAATGGTTTAAGTACAATTTAAAGAATAGAGCCAGAATGGACCCCTGTGGAGCTCCACGAACCATTGTCTCCAGACTGAATGTTGTAAAATTATCACAGTATGTCTCCTGTTGCCAATCTAATTTTCAATCTGTTTTATTCCCCCCGCTCTGAGTAATGGATACATGGAACAGACATTCACCAAAACAGTTAATGCTCTGTGAATGAATTTCAAGCAAGCTGAATAAATATGTGGTTAAGAATGAAGATCATGCCAATAGATAATCAGTTATTCCATAGAACACATCTTACAGGTTAATTACTGCCCTTAGGAGATTAAAGTGGGAAAATTCAGGTCATTGCAAATCCTTGGTCTGGTTTAGCAGGTAGGCTTTATTTTAGAGAAGGTCTGCTGGAAAAGATGGATATTATTTAGAACCATAGAATCATAGAAATGTTACGGCACAGAAGGAGACCATTCAGCCCATCGCGTCTGCGCTGGCTGAAAAAACGAGCCACCCAATCTAATCCCACTTTCCAGCACCTGGTCTGTAGCCTTGCAGGTCCAGGTACCTTTTAAATGAGTTGAAGGTTTCTGCCTCCACCACCGATCCGGACAGAGAATTCCAGACATCCAACACCCTTTGGGTGAAAACATTTTTCCTTATGTCTCCTCTAATCCTTCTACCAAAAACCTTGAATCTGTGCCCCCCGGTAATTGACCTTTCTGCTAGGGGAAATGGATCCTTCCTGTCTACTCTATCTAGGCCCTTCATAATTTTGTACACCTCAATTAAGTCACCCCTTAGCATCCTCTGTTCTAAGGAAAACATGCCCATCCTATCCAATCTTTCCTCATAGCTGCAACTTTCAAGCCCTGGCAACATTCTTGTAAATCTCCTCTGTACTCTCTCCATAGCAATTCTGTCCTTCCTGTAATGTGGTGACCAGAACTGTACACAATACTCCAGCTGTGGCCTAACCAGGGTTTTATACAGTTCCAACATTACATCCCTGCTTTTGAATTCTGCACCTCGGCCAATAAAGGAAAGCATTCCATATACCTTCTTCATCACTTTATCTACCTGTCCTGCCACCTTCAGGGACCTGTGGATATGCAATCCAAGGTCACTCACTTCTTCTATCCCTCTCAATAGCCTCCCATTTATTCTGTATTCCCTTGCTTTGTTTGTCCTCCCCAAATGCATTACCTTACACTTCTCTGGATTGAATTCCATTTGCCATTTTTCCGCCCACTCAACCAAACCATTGATGTAATTCTGGAGTCTACAGCTATCCTCTTCACTATCAACTGTATGACCAATTTTTCTACAAATTTCTCAATCTTGCCTCCCACATTTAAGTCCAAATCATTAATATATGCCACAAACAGCAAAGGACTCAACACTGAGCCCTGTGAACGCCACTGGAAACCTTTTGTCACTCCATAACTTCTCATGCTTTTATCTCTGTAAGCTCCTCCAGCCCAACAACCCTCAAAGATCTCTGTGCTCTTCTAGTTTTGTGTGTTTGTGCTTCCCCGATTTCCATCAATTCACCATTGGTGGCCATGCCTTCAGCTGCCTAACCCTTAAGATCTGCAATTACCTTCCTAAACATCTACGCCTCTCCATCTTCAAGACACTTCTTAAAACCTACCTCTTTCACAAATCTTTTGGTCACATATCCTTATATCTTATGTGGTCAGTATCAAACTTTGTCTGATAACATTCCTGTTATAATCTTTAAAAGAGTGTGGACGCATGTTAGATTAGAGTCACATCTCTCACAACCACATTAAGTTTTTTGTCTGTCTATTAAAACTTGTCAGTTTCTCAGCAAACAGTCAATGGCAGGAGAGACACAGCAGCACTGGGGATACATGGGGATTAAAAAGTGAACATCGCATTGTTAAATATGGTACAGCAGATTAGCATGCTGTACAGAACTACCCAAAAAGGTTAGCAGATTTCATGTGTTATAAGCAGCATCTATGTAATTGACTCTTGTGGTACTGGCAAATGGTTAGCTCCATCTGCCCGTTATACATACCTGATCCCTGATAAGCATGAATGGTGTAGGACGTGGAGACTGTATCACACTCCCCAGTTGCACTGTGGTATAATTCCATCTCAAATTCCAATTATCCTGCAACTCCAGGTTTCGTTCCGATACCTTAATCCAAGACACACATAGAATTATACAATAGTACAGCAGAGAAAGAGGTCATTTGGTCCATCAAGTCTGTGCTGGCTCTTTCAAAGAGCAATCCAGTAAGTCTCACTCCCCTACTCTTTCCCCATCAAGTGATTATCCATTCTATTTTGAAAGCTTGGAGGATGAGAAGGGAGGTGGTAAAAGGACAATTGCTGCAACTCTTGCGCTTGCACGGAAAGGTGCCATAGGAGATGCGGGGAGGTGTTGGGTGTGACTGAGGCGTGGAACAGGGTATCACATAGGGAACAGTCCATTCATAATGCTGAAAGGGGAGGGGAAGATGTGTTTAGTGGTAGCATCATGCTGGAGGTGGCAGAAATGGTGGAAGATGGTCCGGTGAATATGAAAGCTGGTGGGGTGCAAGGTGAAGATAAGGGGAACCCTATCATGGTTCTGGGAGGGAGGGGAGACCAAGGCCCCAAACACTTCTTTCAAGTGAAACAGCAATTTACTTGTACTTCTTTCAATTTAGTATACTATATTCACTGCTCACGATGTGGTCTCCTCTATATTGGAGACAACAAACACTGACTGGGTGATCGGCTTATGGAACACCTCCACTCAATCTGCAAGCATGACCTCAGAGCTTCTAATCGCCCGTCAGTTTAATTCTCCACCTTTCTCCACTCTGACTTTTCTGTCCTTGGCCTCTTACAGTGTTCCAATGAAGCTCAACGCAAGCTCGAGGAACAGCACCTCATCTTTCAACTAAGCACTTTACAGCCTTCTGGACTCAACACTGAGTTCAAAAATCTTAGATCATAATTTCTGCCCCTTTTTTTGGCTTCTTTTGCTGGCTTGTTCTTTTCTCTCATTTCTTAGTCCCTTTACTTTGTGTTTATATGGCTGCTATCCTGCCATTCACATTCCCTCTAGACACACCTTTTGTTTCTTAACTTGTCCCATTACCACTCCCTTTGGCTTTGCACCATGAAACCTTTTGTCATTTAATCTCTCCTTCCCTCCACCCAATCAACGACCTTCCCTTTTGTTCTTCTCCCCACCCTCCCCGCTTTCACTTACTCAAAACTTATTACATTTCTAACTTTTCCCAGTTCTGATGAAAAGTCATCAACCTGAAACATTAACTCTTTCTCTGCCACAGATGTTGCCGGACTGCTGAGTATTTCCAGCATTTTCTGTTTTTATTTCAGATATCCAGCACAGTATTTTGATTTTGCACCAATTTAGTAAATCTCTTCTCTACCCTCTCCCTAGCCTTCACATCCTTCCTAAGTTATGGAGCTCAAAATTAGGCACAATGGCCAGAATTTTATGCCCCCCCAAACGAGCGGGTGATGGCTGCTTAAAATTGAGTGGGAGGCGAGGTGGGGGGGTGGGGAGGGGCGGGGGTGGCCATTCCCGACCGCCTCCCACCCCCACTGCAATTTTGTGTGGGGTTGCGTCTGCGAGTAATAGCCTGCCCACCCCGGCTAATCAAGGCCCTTATGTGGCCAATTAACTGGCACTTAAGGGCATCCGCCCACTGCAGCGGGTATTTTACCCTTGACTGGCAGGCGGCTGAGGGCTCAAAAAGCTCACCTGGTGAAACCAGGTGGCCCTCTTGCAGTCTGAGGGGGGCCCTCCTGATCGGGCGCCCTGTGCCCCACGGAGGGCCGCCCCAACTGCCCTCAACGCACAACACTCCCCCCACCCCCTTAACCGACCTCCCTTGCTTTACCAGGGTCTGACCGACTATCACCGTCGAGGGCCTAAAAACTTACATTTTTTCCAGGGCCGCCCTTCATCTTCTTGTGATGGCTAGGTGTCATCCCAGAAGTGGCCACTGATCCTGGTGACACTGCTGGGACTAAGAGATGCCAGCCCTCTGATTGGCCGGCAGTTCCATTGGGTGGAACTTCCTGCCTCAAGCAGGTGGAAGTCCTGCCTAAGACCAAGGCCAGGAGAGCGAAAAATCCCAGTCCTACTCCCCAGGCCTGGCAGAGGCAGGCTCGCCACCAACATTTCGGCCGGTGGACGGGGCCTCCCGCCCAACGAAGAATTCTGGCCAATATTCCAGTTTGGGCCAAACCAATGTTTTATATAGTCAGCTCAACATAAAAATAACAAAACCACTTTCCTTTTCCACCTCAGACCCACTCATGCTTACTTCCTATGCAGCTCAATACAGCCTGTGCTGCTGGTGCCCGATGCAAAGCTCAGCATTATTGTTCCACTTCCACTGAAGTTCGCAATATAGGTACAGATGGGGAAAGTGTTAAAGCCCATCTTAGCTCATCATCCAGAAATATCCTATTGTCCCCCTCACAGTATCCAATTGTTTCTTAACTAATCCTATTGATTTTTCCCTTATTGTCTTATCCAGATGTCTGTTCTGTGTGGTGGTCACTCTTTGTATGAATAAATAGGCTGTAAATTAATCTTCTACTCGTTTGAACTCACACCCCCTTGTCTTTGCTTAGTTTGAACTTGTGTTCTTAATTTACCTTTCTTATACTATTAAATGCCTCCATACAGTCACCTGTTAGTTGCCTCCTTTCAAGATTGAAAAATTCAAATTTCTCCAGTCTATTCTCATAACTCAATAATTTTGTGGCTTTTCTTTGACTTGTCTCCAGGACTTAAAATCCTAGGAGTAGATCTTGACTTTGTGTGATAGTTTTGGTTTTACGCTATTAGTGAAAATGTTATCGTCACTGTCTTGTAATGTACCCTCAAGGAATGAATTTTGTGGATTGATTTGCTCAATATATTATTTTAAATCTTACAGTGAGAAGACATTTATTGGCACATTGGTTTCATTTTGCACTTACAGAACTTTCCGGTGGGTTCTAATCCAGAAAGCCACTTGGTGAAGGATAGAACTGGAGTCAATCTTTACACACTTTTATATTTATTTACAGAGTTACATTACAAGCTTGCACCTTATAACCCTTTTGGACCAACTGGGAGGTTGTTAATAAAGAGGAACTAAGTGCCCCTGCTGAAAAGGGCACCACTAATAGATTGTAACTGTTACTACTGAGGGAGGAGTGCACTGAATTTTTCTAGTTCCACCGCCAAAGGTCAGAGCCTATAATTAAATGTTTACCCAGTTCTCGAAACAGCCAATTATATACTCTATTTTTATTTCAGAATAAAATCCACCAACTTTGGTTTCTTAAATAAACAACAAAATTATCAATTTATTATAAAATAAGACATATTAAGTAAAGATGCAAAGCATGAACACACAGATTGAAATATAAAAGTTCCCTTCTAACTTAGTTCTCCACACACACACTGGTGACAGAAAAAATAAAGACGCTTTCTCTGCAGAGATCACTTTACAAGAAAAGACAAAAAAAACGTTGGCCAAATACTTGTTAAGATATGGAAGGATATCAGTTGTCCCTTTTCTGGCATCCCAAATATGCTGTCATTGGGATCTTTTGGAGCAGTTCTCTTCAGGCAACATCAATAATTAGTCTGGCAGGCTTCTCAGGAGAAATGCGGCATCAGGGATTTCAGCTATCATATATTGGATTCTCAGGGTTTCTCAGAGAGGTGGAGAAAGGATGAGCTGGGTGCTTCTCTCAGCAGGCTGCAAACCCAACTGCCTCAAAACCATATCCAAACCAAAACCAACTCTTGACCACCATAAATCTTGACACGTCACTTCTCTGTAAACAACTCCCATAGTCAGAAGGCACCTGCTGTTTACTTAGCTGAAGACATGTGACTTCCAAACAAAGTCCCAAAGTCCTTCCAATGATCTTCAAAAAAAACAAAGTCCAGCATCTATGGAATCACTTCAGACATCCAGGGAGAAGACTCGGAGGGTGGCGTTCCGGACCGGTAAGTATATAAAACTTACCTCGGGGATTCTTGGCCTACATCCAGGGAGAAGACTCGGAGGGCGGAGTTCCTGACCGGTAAGTGTAAAAAAATTACCTCGGGGATTCGCGGCCTGCATCCAGGGAGAAGACTCGGAAATAAAACTAAAAAAAAACTGAAAAAGTGACGTCACAGGAAAGCTGTGACCTGATTGGCTGGTAGGGAATCTGTACTGAATTTGAAAATAAAACATTGAGAAAAATTGATTAAAAACCTAATTAACTAATTAATTAATAAGTAGAGTAACTAAACTGGAGGGAGGAGATTACTGTATTTAGTTAGCATTTAATATTTATAGTAGAAATCGTGCACTTGGGACCATATAGTTAATTGTAACATAATTTAGTAAGTATTTAATCAGTATTTATTTTAAATTAATTTATTAATTAGTGCTAGAAATGTCAGTGAGAGGGGTACAGTGTTTCACCTGTGAGATGTGGGAGGTCCGTGACACTTCCAGTGTTCCGGACGACTACATCTGCAGGAAGTGTACCCAGTTGCAGCTACTCACAGACCGCATGGATCGGTGGGAGCGGCAACTGGATGCACTTAGGAGCATGCAGGTGGCAGAAAGCATCAAAGACAGGAGTTTTAGAGAAGTGGTTACACCCAAGGTGCAGGAAGATAGATGGGTGACTGCTAGAAGGGGCAGGCAGTCTGTGCAGGAATCCCCTGTGGCTATCCCCCTCTCTAACAAGTATACCATTTTGGATACTGTTGGGGGGGATGGCCTATCAAGGGAAAACAACAGCAGCCAGAGCAGTGGCACCACGGCTGGCACTGTTGTTCAGTAGGGAGGGACAAAGCGCAGAAGAGCAATAGTTATAGGGCACTCTATAGTCAGGGGCACAGATAGGCGCTTCTGTGGACGTGAAAGAGACTCCAGGATGGTATGTTGCCTCCCTGGTGCCAGGGTCAAGGATGTCTCTGAACAGACAGGGGGCATTCTGAAGGGGGAGGGTGAACAGTCAGAGGTTGTGATACACATCGGTACCAATGACATAGGCAGGAAGAGTGACGAGGTCCTGCAGGGGGAGTTTAGGGAGTTAGGTAGAAAGTTAAAAGACAGGTCCTCTAGGGTTGTAATCTCAGGATTACTCCCTGTGCCACGTGCCAGTGAGGCTAGAAATAGGAAGATAGTGCAGCTAAACACATGGCTGAACAGCTGGTGTAGGAGGAAGGGATTCAGATATCTGGATCATTGGGATCTCTTCAGGGACAGGTGGGACCTGTACAAGAAGGACGGGTTGCATCTAAACTGGAGGGGCACAAATATCCTGGCTGCGAGGTTTGCTAGCGTCACTCGGGAGGCTTTAAACTAGTCTGGCAGGGGGGTGGAAACCAGAGCAGTAGGACAGCAGGTGAAATAACTGAGGCAGAACTAGTAAATAGGGCCAGTAAGACTAAGAGGAAGAGCAGGCAGGGAGATGTTGCTGAGCACAGCAGGACTGGTGGTCTGAAGTGCATTTGTTTCAATGCGAGAAGTATAACAGGTAGGGCAGATGAACATAGAGCTTGGATTAGTACTTGGAACTATGATGTTGTTGCCATTACAGAGACTTGGTTGAGGGAAGGACAGGATTGGCAGCTAAATGTTCCAGGATTTAGAAGCTTCAGGCGGGATAGAGGGGAATGTAAAAGGGGTGGGGGACTTGCATTACTGGTTAAGGAAACTATCACAGCCGTACTACGGGAGGACACCTCGGAGGGATCATGCAGCGAGGCAATATGGGTGGAGCTCAGGAATAGGAAGGGTGCAGTCACGATGCTGGAGGTTTACTACAGGCCTCCCAACAGCCAGTGAGAGGTAGAGGAGCAGACATGTAGACAGATTTTGGAAAGATGTAAAGGTAACAGGGTTGTAGTGGTGGGTGATTTTAACTTCCCCTATATTGACTGGGACTCACTTAGTGCTAGGGGCTTGGATGGGGCAGAATTTGTAAGGAGCATCCAGGAGAGCTTCTTGAAACAATATGTAGATAGTCCAACTAGGGATGGGGCCGTACTGGGCCTGGTATTGGGGAATGAGCCTGGCCAAGTGATCGAAGTCTCAGTAGGGGAGCATTTCGGGAACAGTGACCATAATTCCGTAACTTTTAAGGTACTTGTGGATAAGGATAAGAGCAGTCCTCGGGTGAAGGTGCTAAATTGGGGGAAGGCTAATTATAACAATATTAGGCAGGAACTGAAGACTTTAGATTGGGGGCGGCTAATTGAGGTTAAATCAACATCTGACATGTGGGAGTCTTTCAAATGTCAGTTGATTAGAATCCAGGACCGGCATGTTCCTGTGAGAAGAAGGATAAGTTTGGCAAGTTTCGGGAACCTTGGATTAAGGAGAATCCCAAGGCTTTTTATACATATATAAAAAGCAAGAGGGTAACCAAGGAAAGGGTTGGCCCACTCAATGTGTGGAGCCAGAGGAAATGGGCAAGGTACTAAATGAGTACTTTGCATCAGACTTGGTGGATGATGAGTCTAGGGAAGGGAGTATAGATAGTCTGGGTCATGTTGTTATCAAAAAGGAGGAGGCGTTGGGCGTCTTGCAAAGCATTAAGGTAGATAAGACCCAGGGCCTGATGGTATCTACCCCAGAATACTGAGGGAGGCAAGGGAAGAAATTGTTGGGGCCTTGACAGAAATCTTTGTATCCTCATTGGCTACAGGTGAGGTCCCAGAGGACTGGAGAACAGCCATTGTTTTTCCTTTGTTTAAGAAGGGTGGCAAGGATAATCCAGGAAATTATAGGCTGGTGAGCCTTACGTCAGTGGTAGGGAAATTATTAGAGAGGATTCTTCGGGACAGCATATACCCCTATTTGAAAACAAATGAACTTATTAGCGAGAGGCAGCATGGGTTTGTGAAGGGGAGGTTGTGTATCACTAACTTGATTGAGTTTTTTGAGGAAGTGACGAAGATGATTGATGAAGGAAGGGCAGTGGATGTTGTCTATATGGACTTCAGTAAAGCCTTTGACAAGGTCCCTCATGGCAGAGTGGTCGAAAAGGTGAAGTCACACAGGATCTTTGGTGAGCTGGCAAGGTGAATACAGAACTAGCTTGGTCAAGAAGACAGAGGGTATCAGTGGAAGGGTGCTTTTCTGGATGGAGGGCTGTGACTAGTGGTGTTCCGCAAGGATCAGTGCTGGGACCTTTGCTGTTTGTAGTATATATAAATGATTTGGAGGAAAATGTAGCTGGTCTGATTAGTAAGTTTGCGGACGACACAAAGGTTGGTGGAGTTGCGGATAGTGATGAGGATTGTCAGAGGATACAGCAGGATATAGATCGGTTGGAGAAATGGCAGATGGAGTTTAATCCAGACAAATGTGAGGTAATGCATATTGGAAGGTCTAATGCAGGTGGGAGGTATACAGTCAATGGCAGAACCCTTTGGAGTATTGACAGGCAGAGAGATCTGGGCGTACAGGTCCACAGGTCACTGAAAGTGGCATTGCAGGTGGATAAGGTAGTCAAGAAGGCATACGGCATGCTTGCCTTCATCGGTCGGGGCATAGAATATAAAAATAGGCAAGTCATGCTGCAGCTGTACAGAACCTTAGTTAGGCCACACTTAGAATATTGCGTGCAATTCTGGTCGCCACACTACCAGAAGGACGTGGAGGCTTTGGAGAGGGTACAGAAGAGGTTTACCAGGATGTTGCCTGGTCTGGAGGGCATTAGCTATGAGGAGAGGTTGGATAAACTCGGATTGTTTTCTCTGGAAAGACGGAGGTGGAGGGGCGACATGATAGAGGTTTACAAAGTTATAAGCGGCATGGACAGAGTGGATAGTCAGAAGCTTTTTCCCAGGGTGGACGAGTCAGTTACTAGGGGACATAGGTTTAAGGTGCGAGGGGCAAAGTTTAGAGAGGCTTTGCGAGGCAAGTTCTTTACACAGAGGGTGGTGAGTGCCTGGAACTTGCTGCCGGGGGAGGTGGTGGAAGCAGGTACGATAGCAACGTTTAAGAGACATCTTGACAAATACATGAATAGGATGGGAATAGAGGGATACGGTCCCCGGAAGTGCAGAAGGTTTTTAGTTTAGACAGGCATCAAGATCGGCGCAGGCTTGGAGGGCCGAATGGCCTGTTCCTGTGCTGTACTGTTCTTTGTTCTTTGTCCTCCAAAGGAATCCATTTCCACAATTTTAAAACACAAGTCCTCACAAAATTACTTTCATAACAAACAAAAGAAAATAAAAACTTGTGTTTAACTAGACAGACAGTTGTATGCAGCTTTTTTAAATATAAAATGGACTTGATTGTCTGGCTGCTTTGGCAGATCGAAGTAAAGATTCAAAAGCTGTGTGGGAGATTTCAATTTTATTTGTTAAACTGGTTAGATCTTAGATTAGGAATTTCTCGGTTGGAGGAGTTCTAATCGGGGCCCAACAACAACAATAACAGCAATCTGCATTTATATAGTACCTTTAATGTAATAAAACACCCATTTTGAAGTCATAAGAGGATATCTAAGGTAGGTGTGATAATATTATGCATCCTTCATTTGCTTCTACTTTCAGACCATCTTGCAGCAGGCTCAAGGGGCTGTATGACCTACTCCTGCTTCTATTTCTTATGTTCTTATGTCCTGGGGAAGCTCAGAGAAGAGATATCTTCAGCGCTTCACAAAGCTGGGCTTTCATAGATTCAGGCTCCAGACCCCACCTGCAGTCAACTTTAATAAGAGGCGCAACTCTTTCCATAGCTGTGAAAATCACCACTATGTTAACCAGCAATGTGCTCTTTCTGAATATTCATTCCCAAGGTATTTCGGCAGACTACAGAAACTGTCTCTGGAATCTCTGTCCAAACGTTTTGGCCTTCAGTTTTTACAGAATGGGTGCCTCCTTTACTGCAGCAGTTCCAAAGCATTGTCCTCAAATTGGGGAGCTTTCTCTTTGCATCCATGTTTTCTTTTTAATATTCTTTTTGTACTACAAATACTGCAGTCTATTTGATTGCATGTGGTCAATCTTGTGATTTATCCATGATTTCAGACTTAAAGTAGAAAGGAAGACTTGCATTCATATAACACTTTTCATGAGCTCAGGACATCCCAACATGCTTTACAGTCAATGTTGAAGTGCCGTCATTGTTGTAATGTCGTAAGTGTAGAAACCAATTTACAGACAGCAAAATTTGACAGATAGGAATGTGATAATGACTACATAACCTGCTTTTGGGATGTTGCTTGAGGAATAAATGTTGGCTGGGGATAACTTCTTCAAAATAGTGCCACAGGATCTTTTATATCCACCTGGGAGGGTAGATAATGATTTGGTTTATCATCTCATCTGAAAGACAACACCTGTGATAGTGCAGCAGTCCTTCAGTACTGCACTGGAGCATCAGCCCAGAATTTGTGCCTCAAGTTTCTGGAGTGAGGCTTGAACTCACACGCTTCTGACACAGAGGCAAGAGGTTTACCCACTGAGTCACATTTGACACATTATTGTATTGGCTTGATACTGCTAGCTGCTTTAAGAATGGTAGGAGCATGCAAGACACAGTTAAACTATCTCCAGTCAGGAAAAGAAGAGCTCAGCTCAGTGTATGTGCTTTCAAGCAAATGTTCAGCTCAGCAGCCTCCAAATGCCTGTCATGTTAGCAGGAAGCTGTTAACAACCTTGTGTTTTCGTCAATATTAGGAACATAAAGATCACCTGGGCTCTTTTTAAAACTTTAATTTTAAGATTTATAAAGTTGGCTGTGCATCAGTTGAAGCCAAGCAGTGCAAGACAGCCAAGAGAATGAACCAGTGCCAGTCAGACTGAAATCTGTACTGTTTATCTTACATTGCTGTAATGCAAAATCTATTTTGCACTCAAGCAAGACTTGCTTTGTAATTGCCCTGTTAGAATTGATTGACAGAGGCTGTCAAAGTGTCAGATGTCCAGCCACTCACTTGTGCTTTAGATATAGCATTCTTCCTCATGTTACCTCTTACACTAAAGTTATGTAAGTGGTGGAGATTGAGACCATTCAACAACAACAACTTGTATTTATATAGACCCTTTAATAAAAGTCTGCGTTTGCTGACAACGCAATCACTCGGTGGCGCAGTACTTGCACATGCACAAGTGCAGCCTCATGCACTGAAATGTCACTGTCTGTGACATTTTTTGGCAGCTGCCAATAGCAAAGATGGCGCTGATCAAGTTATGCCAAAAACATAAGCAAATGAAACCAAAAGGTGATCACCGTCTCACCGCTTCCTCTCCTCTGCTCTGCCTCTGCTCCCCGCTCCTTCCTGCTTCTGGTCGCTGCTCCTGCTCCCCACAACAGGTTGTTTAATGCATTTTATTGACGATTATTTCTGGACACAACCCTGAACTTTAAACCAGTGTGCATTTTAAAAAGAGATTTCTAACATTTTCGAAGTTGGAACAGATAAATCCTGGGAGCTTGTGTTCAGCATGATTTTGTATGCAATTCAACAGAATCCGTGGCCTCGCCACTTCTTCCCCCTTAGCCGCTCGCTCCCCATTCCCTCCCACTCGCAGGCTGCCTCCTCTCCCTTGCCTATCTTGTCACTCTCTCTCTTCCCCACTTCCCCCGTGTGGGGGAAGAAAGTCAGCGATCGCGGGAGAGAGCGGGGACCAGAAGCGGGAGGGAACAGGGAGCAGAGGCAGAGCAGAGGCGAGGAATCAGCAAGGCTGCGAGTGATGGCCCACAGTGGGGGTGGGCGGTGTGGGGAGTAAGCAGCCGAGTGGAGAGAAGTGGCAAGGCTGGGAGTGACAAGTGACAAATGACGTTTTTGCGCACATGCGCGAATTAGTCCTGGCAAACCAGGTGCTGATGTAGGCTGTGCATGCGCAGCACCATTTTGTGCGAATCTGGGAGAGCTTTGATGACGTCGGTGCTGGACTGCATTGTCAGGAGTCACTTTGTTAATAAAATGTCCCAAGGCACTTCATTGGAGCATTATAAAACAAAATATGACATTGAGCCACATAAGGAGATATTAGAGCAGATGATCAAAAGCTTGGCCAAAGAGTTATGTTGAAAGGAGTGACTTAAAGGTGAAGAAAGAGAGGCGCAGAGGTTTAGGGAGGGAATTCCAGAGCTTAGGGCCTGGGCAACTGAAGGCCCGGCTGCCAATGATGGAGTGATTAAATTTCAAGATGCTCAAGAGGCCAGAATTGGAGAAGCGCATATATCTTGGAGGGTTGTGGAGCTGGAGGAGATGACAGAAATAGGGAGGAGTGAGACCATGAAGGGATTTGAAAACTAGGATGAGAATTTTAAAATTGAGGTGTTGCTTAACAGGGACCCAATGTATGTCAATGAACACAGGGGTGATGAGTGGATGGACTTGGTGTGAGTTGGAATACAGGCAGTAGAGTTCGGATGACCTCAAGTTTACAGAGGGTAGAATGTAGAATGTGAAGGATACATGGACACATTAAGAGGATTTCAAATTGAATTTAATGCAAATGAGTATAAAGTAATCAATCTCCCAGTAGCCTAGTAGTTACAGATTGTTCCCAAAGGAGCACTAAGGTACAAAGACCAGAAAGTCCTCCCAGGTCCACTTTTTCACTCTGCTGAATTCCTTTGTGTTACTCAATGCAGAAATTAAAAGAAAGAGAAGCCTGCATTTATACAACACCTTTCATGACCTCATGATATCCTATAATGCTTTACAGCCAATGAAATACTTTTGCAGTGTAACAACTCTTGTCGGAAACACAGCAGCCAATTTGCACACAGCAAGGTATCACAAAGAGCATTGTGATAACGACCAGGTTATTGATTGAGGGATAAATATTAATTAGGTCACTGGGGATAACTCTGCTGCTGTTCTTTGAAATAGTGCCATGGGATCTTTTACTTCCACCTGAGAGGGCAGGCTGGGCCTCGGTTTAAAATCTCATCCAAAAGACAGCACCTACTACAGATCAGTATGGCCTGACGTGTCAGCCTAGATTTATGTACTCAAGGCTCTGCAGTGGGACTATGAACCCACAACCTCCAATTCAGAGGTGAGAATGCTACCAACTGAACCACGGCTGACATTGAGCTTTTACAACAGGCCTTTTGATCTTATCAAACCTCACACACCTGGATGAGGTACTGAACATAAGAGCATAAAAAATAGGAGCAGGAGTAGACCATACGGCCCTTTGAAACTGCTCTGCTATTCAATACTGTCATGGCTTGATCTTCTGCCTCAACTCCACATTTCTGTCTGCTCTCCATATCCTTTTATTCCCTGACAGACCAAAAATCTGCCTGTCTTCGCCTTGAATATACTCAACAATGGAGCATCCACAACCCTCTGGAGTAGACAATTCTAAAGATTCACAAGCCTCTGAGTGAAGAAACTTCTCCTCATCACAGACCGAAATGATTGGCCCCTTATCCTGAGACTGTATCCTGTTTTCTATATTCCCCAGCCAGGGGAAACAACCTCTCAGTGTCTGCCCTGTTTAGCCCTTCAGAATCTTGTATGTTTCAATTAGATCACCTCATCCTTCTAAACTCCGGACAGTATAGTCCCCATTTATTCAGCCTCTCTTCATACGACAGTCCTCTCAACAAAGGGACCAATCTAGGGAACCTTTGCTCTACTGTCTACTGCAAGATATGGATATGGAGACCAAAACTGTACCTAGTACTCCAGGTGTGGTCTCACCAAAGCCCTATTACGATTGTAGCAAGACTTCCCTATTCTTGTACTCCAATCCCCTTGTAATAAAGACCAACATGCCATTTGCCTTCCTAATTGCTTACTGTACCTACATGCTAACTTTCTGTGTTCCTTATCTGTTTGAGTATACCCAAGTCCCTCTGAACATCAACATTTACAAGTTTTATACCTTTTAAAAAGTATCCTTCTTTTCTATTCTTACTACCAAAGTGAATAACCTCACACTTCCCCACATTATGCTGCATCTTTGTTGCCCACTCACTTAACCTGTCGATATCTCTTTGTGCCCTCCTCACAGCTTGCAGTCCCACCTAGCTTTGCATTGTTTGAAAACTTGGATACTTTACTCTCAGACTTCGTCTAATCATCAATATAGATTGTAAGTAACTGAGGCCCCAGCACTGATTCTTGCGGCACTTCATTAGTTACAGCCTGCCAATTTGAAAATGCGCTGTTTATCCCTACTGTCTGCTTCCCTTCCGTTAACCAATCCTCCATTCATGCTAATATAATATCCTCAACTCCACAAGCCTGAAGGGTTGTGAGTAGGAGTAAGTGCTTTCAGTATAGCAGGAGAAAAGAGAGGAGAAAGTTAAGGAAAACTGACAAGTAATGTGTATTGAAATCAAAAATGCACATACGTAATGAATGAGTGAGCAACAGTACAGGTAAAATACTGAAAGGCACAGTTAACACAGATGTGATTGGTCTTTGACAGAGCTGGCACAGGCATGCTGGGCCGAATGGTCTCCTCAGGGGCTGTAACAATCTAGGGTAAACATCTAGTGAGCCTCTAAGGGAAGAAGAATTTAATTTCCATGGATATGATGGAAAACAAATTCCATCAAAAAATGTTAGATAATGCTAGATCAATTAAATTCCCATGCAAAGACCTGGAAAATATTTGTTTAAGAATGAGATTGAAGATTATAAAGATGGATATTAGCACAGATGATCAAATACTCTATAAGAAGAATATGTTTATGGGGCTGCTAGGAGCAAGGAAATATCATCTGTGAAATATAACTGTTCAAGATTGAATAATGTAGATTGAAATGTTAGATTGCTATTGTGAAGTTTTCACTTGATTGCCTTAGGGGTTCAGAATAAAGTGCATTAAACGCCTTTCTTCTTCCACCATGGTTTCAGCTGTGGTTATTCATTCCTTTCAAGAGATTGAAAAACTGAGTAAAGTTCCTGACAGTCTAAATTGCATACGGTCTCCTAGAAAAAGCAGGACAATGCATGATGCTAATTGTATTTTGTTTTGTTGAGAAATATAAACACATGTTTCTGTCAAAGCATACATGTATGCTGATATAATGTACTTAAACTCTGGAATAACCTCCCTGAACTCTGCCTCTCTCTTCTCTTTGAAGATGCTCCTTAAAACTTATCTTTTTTGCCATGTTTTTGGTCATCTGTAGTGATGGGGGAAAAATTGAATTGTCCCAAAATCGGGTGTGGGGATTGCAATGCATTATTACTCAATGCCTGATCAAAGTGATGCAGTCAGAATGCAAACTTGGTGCTACCTGCTAATTATAATGATTGTGGCGTGCAGTCCAGTGTTGAACACACTGTTCAGTGACTACATGCCTCGGCAGGGTTCCCAAGTTCATGTGAGGTCAGCACCACTTGAAGCTGGCCTGTACTACTTAAAGCCAGACTGCACCTGTTAAAAACGAGGTACATTCTGGCTACAACAGGGACTGAAACTGATTACGGAAGCATTATAGATCAGCAAGAATGTACAGAAATGGTGCAACAGACCAGAAAGTGTGTCGCAAGGTTCTCGGATGCAGTACTAGAGGTCGTGATGCAGGGGTTGCAGTGCAGAAGAGAGGTCCTCTTCCCTCAGAGGGCCAGGAGACCGTCTAAGCAGATTGTTTTGGGGGGGATATGGGTGTCACCGGCAAGGCCAGCATTTATTGCCCATCTATAATTGCCCTTGAGGAGGTGGTGGTGAGCTGCCTTCTTGAACCTCTGCAGTCCTAGGGCTGTAGGTACACCAACAGTGCTGTTAGGAAGCGAGTTCCAGGATTTTGACCCAGCGACAGTGAAGGAACGGCAATATAGTTCCAAGTCAGGATGGTGCATAGCTTGGAGGGGAACTTGCAGTGATGGTGTTCCCATGCATCTGCTGCCCTTGTCCACCTAGGTGGTAGAGGTCGTGGGTTTGGAAGGCACTGTCGAAGGAGCCTTGGTGAGTTGCTGCAGTGCATCTTATAGATGGTACACACTGCCACCACTGTGTATCGGTTGTGAAGGGAGTAAACATTGAAGGTGGCGGATAGGGTGCCAATCAAGCAGGCTGCTTTATCCTGGATCGGGTCGAGCTTCTTGAGTGTTCTTGGAGCTGCACCCATCCAGGCAAGTGGACAGTATTCCCTCAATCTCCTGACTTGTGCCTTGTAGATGGTGGACAGGAATTGGGGAGTCAGGAGGTGAGTTACTCGCCACAGAATCCCCAGCCTCTGACCTGCTCTTGTAGTTACAGTATTTATTTGACTGGGCCAGTTCAGTTTCTGGTCAATGGTAACCCCCAAGATGTTGATATTCGGGGATTCAGCGACGGTAATACCTTTGAACATCAAGGGGACATGGTTAGATTCTCATTTGTTTGAGATGGTCATTGCCTGGCACTTGTGTGGCATGAATGTTACTTGCCACTTATCAGCCCAAGCCTGGATGTTGTCCAGGTTTTACTGTATCTGGACATGGTCTGCTTCATTATCTGAGGAGTCGCGAATGGTGCTGAACATTGTGCAATCATCCATGAACATCCCCACTTCTGACCTTATGATGGAGGGAAGGTCATTGATGAAGCAGCTGAAGTTGGTTGGGCCTAGGACACTACCCTGAGGAACTCCTGCAATGATGTCCTGGGACTGAGATGATTGACCTCCAACAACCACAACCATCTTCCTTTGCGCTAGGTATGACTCCAACCAGCAGAGAGTTTTCCCCTGATTCCCATTGACTTCAATTTTACGAGGGCTCCTTGATGTCATACTCGGTCAAATGCTGCCTTGATGTCAAGGGCAGTCATTCTCTCTCTAGATACTAAGAAGGCAGTAGAAGCAGGTAGCCATTTTGGTCAATGGCAGCAGTCCAGCCCAGAGGACCTAAATGTCGTGCCAAAAGACATTTAAGGACCTCACACAACTTGTTAGTCAGTGAATGCATCTTCACATGTTATATCCTACCAACTGCACCACTAGCCTCACACTCTGCTCCGATCACTACAGCTACTTGCCTACCAACAATCTCCATCAACCACAACTCATACCTCACATTCATAGCCTCACCTCACGCTCATGCACTTAGCATTGTTGCTGACACTCATGGCACAGTTTGCACACACTGCTATCTATTCAAGTTGGCAGGCATATCACCCAAACCTAATGCATCAGACTCACAGGCATAGTTCACTCTCTCTTGTCGGACAAGGTGGCACACAAGGTGGCCGAGTCCTAAAGGACATAGCTGCTGGACTGGGTCTGCGGCAGGTGGTGAGGGAACCAACAAGAGGGACAAACATACTTGACCTCGTCCTCACCAATCTGCCTGCAGCAGATGTTTCTGCCCATGACTGTATTGGTAGGAGTGACCACCGCACAGTCCTTGTGGAGGCGAAGTCCCGCCTTCACATTGAGGATACCGCCCATCGTGTTGTGTGGCACTACCACCGTGCTAAATGGGATAGATTTTGAACAGATCTAGCAATGCAAAACTGGGCATCCATGAGACGCTGTGGGCCATCAGCAGCAGCAGAATTGTACTCAACCACAATCTGTAACCTCATGGCCCAGCATATCCCCCACTCTACCATTACCATCAAGCCAGGAGACCAATCCTGGTTCAATGAAGAGTGCAGGAGGGCATGCCAGGAGCAGCACCAGGCATACCTCAAAATGAGGTGTCAACCTGGTGAAGCTACAACACAGGACTATCTGAGTGCCAAACTGCGTAAGCAGTATGCGATAGACAGAGCTAAGCGATCCCATAACCAATGGATCAGATCTAAGCTCTGCAGTCCTGCCACATCCAGCCGTGAATGGTGGTGGACAATTAAACCACTAACTGGAGGAGGTGGCTCCACAAATATCCCCATCCTCAATGATGGGGGAGCCCAGCACATCAGTGCGAAAGATAAGGTTGAAGCATTTGCAACAATCTTCAGCCAGAAGTGCCGAGTTGATGATTCTTCTCGGCCTCCTCCTGAAGTCCCCAGCATCACAGATGGCAGACTTCAGCCAATTCGATTCACTCTGCGTGATATCAAGAAACGACTCAAGGCACTGGATAATGCAAAAGCTATGGGCCCTGACAATATTCCGGCAATGGTACTGAAGACCTGTGCTCCAGAACTTGCCATGCCCCTAGCCAAGCTGTTCCAATACAGCTACAATATTGGCATCTACCCTGCAATGTGGAAAATTGCCCAGGTATGTCCTGTATACAAAAAGCAGGACAAGCTCAACACGTCCAATTACCGCCCCATCAGCCTACTCTCAATCATCAGTAAAGTGATGGAAGGTATCATTAACAGTGCCATCAAGCGACACTTGCTTAGCAATAACCTGCTCAATGACGCTCAGTTTGGGTTCTGCCAGGGCCACTCAGCTCCTGACCTCATTACAGCCTTGGTTCAAACATGGACAAAAGAGCTGAACTCAAGAGGTGAGGTGAGAGTGATTGCCCTGGACATCAAGGCTGCATTTGACCGAGTATGGCATCAAGGAGCCCTAGAAAAACTGAGGTCAATGGTGTGAGAATAAGAAATACTGAAATGTTGTTTCTACAGCTTGTGGAAAATTACCGAGAAGTCATTTCTACACAACATAATGAAATCACTGAAAAAGAGAACTGATAAGGGTATGTAAGTAAAGACCTTGAGACAGTACAGCAGTTAAAAATTGTGCTTAGGCAGAGAAAAGAGAAACAGCAAGAGTTAGAACAAAGGATGTAGTGAATGAGTAACTGACAGCTGCAAGTTAACACACACACAATGGAGAGCCAAATAAGGTAAAACAAAAACAAGAGTTAGGGGCTAGAAAGTTAGAGTAGGGGGAGAAGTAAACAGAGGAGGAGACTGTAGCAACCATAGGATAGGTTAGTGTCATAATACGTTATAACCAATAATGTAAAATAAAGGCGTGGACAAAGGGATTTGTATTGTATAAACATGAACTGAATATGTTGATCGGTGTGCCTGCTTGTAGGACACCCGATCTGACACCCGATCTTGCAAGAACGTTAAATAAACTTACTTCTTCAGAGTTTGACTTGGTGTAAATTATTATCAAGTGGGCTACGTTTCTCACAATGGGAATCAGGGGGAAAACCCTACGCTGGCTGGAGTCATACCTAGCGCAAAGGAAGATGGTTGTGGTTGTTGGAGGTCAATCATCTGAGCTCCAGGACATCACTACAGGAGTTCCTCAGGGTAGTGTCCGAGGCCCAACCATCTTCATTTGCTTCATCAATGACCTACCTTCAATCATAAGGTCAGAAGTGGGGATGTTCGCTGATGATTGCACAATGTTCAGCACCATTCGTGACTCCTCAGATACTGAAGCAGTCCGTGTAGAAATGGAGCAAGACCTGGACAATATCCAGGCTTGGGCTGATAAGTGGCAAGTAACATTCGTGCCACACAAATGCCAGGCAATGACCCTCTCCAACAAGAGAGAATCTAACCATCTCCCCTTGACATTCAAAGGCATTACCATCGCTGAATCCCCGAATATCAACATCCAAGGGGCTATCATTGACCAGAAACTGAACTGGAGTAACCATATAAATACCGTGGCTACAAGAGCAGGTCAGAGGCTAGGAATCCTGAGGCGGGTAACTCACCTCCTGACTCCCCAAAGCTTGTCCACCATCTACAATGCATAAGCCAGGAGTGTGATGGAATACTCTCCACTTGCCTGGATGGGTGCAGCTCCAACAACACTCAAGAATCTCAACATCATTCAGGACAAAGCAGCCCGCTTGATGGGCACCCCATCTACAAACATTCACTCCCTCCACCACCGACAGACAGTGGCAGCAGTGTGTACCATCTGCAAGATGCACTGCAGCAATGCACCAAGGCTCCTTAGACAGCACCTTCCAAACCTGCGACCTCTACCTACTAGAAGGACAAGCGCAGCAAATGCATGGGAACACCACCACCTGCAAGTTCCCCTCCAAGTCACACATCATCCTGACTCGGAACTATATCGTTGTTCCTTCACTGTCGCTGGGTCAAAATCCTGTTGCTCCCTTCCCAACAGCACTGTGGGTATACCTCCCCCAAACGGACTGCAGCGGTTCAAGAAGGCAGTTCACCGCCACCTCCTCAAGGCCAATTAGGGATGGGCACTAAAGGCTGGCCTAGCCAGCGACGCCCACATCCCTGAATGAATAAATAAATATATAATAGGCAGTAGCCACAGCAACTCATCTTTCGACTGGGCACTTTACAACCTTCCACACTCAACATTGTTTCCAATAATTTTTGGTCATAACCTCTGCCCTCATTTTTTTTCTTTTTTCATGTTTTTTTGCTGATTTGTTACAGGCCCTGCTCTTGTTTCTTTCTTAATCATTTTACTTTGTGTTCTGACAGCAGCACTCCTGCCATTTACACCTCATCCAGACACATCTTTTGTTTCTTTACTTATCCCATTACCAATCCCTTTGGCTTTGCACCATGACATTTTTGTCATTTACTCTCTCCTGTCCTCTGCCCTATGACAGAGTTCTTCCCCCTCCCCCCTTTCTCTTGCTCAAAACCGATTACATTTTTAACCTTTCCCAGATCTGATGAAAGGTTACACAGACCTGAAATGTTAACTGTTTTTCTCTCCACAGATGCTGCCTGAGCTGCTGGGAATTTTCAACATTTCTGTTTTGTGGCAGCTACAGTTACATGTCCACACCCCCACTGGCCATTATTAAAGTGGCTATCACTGAAGAAGTGGCCAGCGGGAGGGCTGAAACCATGCAGGATTATAGCATGCAATGTGCCTAATACACCTTCACACTTCACGCTCAACGTTCAATATGTCATGATGTACAAACTGCAGATGGTGTAACTTCTCTCATCCCAACCCGTGTGCTTTATGCTTTCGGATACTCAAGAACCTTTGCCTCTCCAAGCAGGAGGCTGAAGGCCTCAAGGGAGAACAGGCTGGGGAGGAAGAAACACTGCCACTCGATTTGACATTTACAACCACCAGCTCAGATACTGGCACTGTACCAACTTTCGAGGGTAGTATAGAAGCGCGATCTGTATGTGGTGATTCACCGCGCATGAGTGGCCTCAAGCCAGGCCAAGGGAAAGGATTGCGGGGTTGCCAGCTCCCAAAATGCAATGTCATGCACCAGATATGCTGCAGAGGACTCAGATTCAAACATCAATGGACATGGACACAAACATGCTGCATTGGCAGCAATGACCCTCCACTGTCATTGAGCATGGAGGGCTCCGGCTCCAACTTGGCACTGGGCCTTGTACAGAGCTTGGAACCCATTCTTTTCCAGCATGGAAGTGGTGGCCACCTTCATGAGAACATTTGCGGACCCGGCCACGATGCAGCATCTGATGGCCGTTGTCTCAGCTTCCATTGCAGCACAAGCTAAAGCCACCCAATGTCTGAGTGCTGCAGTGGGAGCTCAGACTGAGATCATAAAATCTCAGTTTGTTGTCTTGCAGGTTCAAATGCTGCCACCATGGCTGTGGATATTGGTGCTCCAAAGAGCTTGCAGAGTCTCACAGTAACCTGGCAACCTACGCTCCAATAGATTTCTAGGATTACTGAGGCACCACCCTCGTGGCTCCATGAAGCCTGAGCCTGCTGTCCTCTCTCATTTATGCTCTCACTACTGCCTCTCTACCAATGCCCTGTCAGCCCGCAGCCCAGACTGCTGCAATCCACGCTGAGATGGTGACAGGCCCTGAAGGCCCAGGGGCCTCGGGGGTGTCCTGCAAGGCCATTTTCACTCTCCTCAACTGAAAGTCAGCAGCCTTCCACCAGCCATGCTGCAGCCACTGGGGTAGCACTGCGTTGGAGCACTAGGACAGACAAAGGCACCTGCAAGATAGGTAGGAAGGGAATATACAAGAGTGATTGGTTCAGTTTTGTACATATTATTGGAAGTTTTGTTGCATAAAATTTGCATGAAATGGTTCTGTTGTGGTGCTTTTATTTTCAGGAATTCGGCCAAGAGGGCAGTGTGATGGTCCTAACTGAGAGCTGATGAAGTGTGGAATGGTGGAATTTCAGTGGTTTTCGAGGGGGTAGAGGGGTACTGGAGTCAAATTAGGTGTTCATGGGCAGCCTGCCCAGAATGTGGTTGTGCAAGCTGCCTCATCCCTTCCTCTTCCTCCTTCTCCTGAGGTCGTTGTCAAATCCGTGACGGCTTGGGCAGTGCCCTCATGATCGCCATGTTGTGGAGAATGCAGCACATCACCATGAATCAGGACACCCACTCCAGTGAGTACGGGAGTGTTCCTCCAGAGTAGTCAAGGCAACAGAATCTTTGCTTCAGCATCCCGACGGTCTGCTTGATGATATTTCTCAAGTCAGCTTGGCCCTTACTGTACAACTGCTAGCCAGAAGTGGTTGGGTTGCGAAGGAGGGATCATAGCCCTTGTTGCCCAGCAGAGACCTTCTGGTTTGAAATCGTGCTGAAAGATTACTGGAATAGCAGACTGGCGAAAGAAGAATGTGCTGCGGCTGCTGCCAAGATAGTGGGCATTCACTAGCATGATGTGCTAGGCGTGGTCACACACCGACTGCACAATTAGCAAATGATAACCTTTGCGGTCACAGTACATCTCAGCATTGAGTTGGAGGCGCCTGCAAAGCCGCATGTGTACAGTCAATGGTGCCCTGCACCATGGGAAGCCCGTTATTCTGGCAAAGCCATGTGCAGACTCTGCCCGCTTCTCCCTGTTCAGAGAAGACAACGAAGTACCATTTCCTGCCATAAAGACATCTGTCACCTCTCTGATGCAACGATGGATGGTTAACTGAGAGATGTTAGCTACGTCAGCTGTTCCAGTCTGGAAGGATCCTGATACGTAGAAGTTTAGGGCCACAATCACGTTCACTGCCACTGGTAGCACTGCCTTCGTACAGCTCTGAGGCTGCAGGTCTGATTCCAAGAGGTGGTACAGTTCTGTGTGAGCACTTCCTTTGTGAATCACAGATGCCAAACACACTGTTCCTGGCTTAGATATAGGTAGGAGAAATGCTCCCATAAGTCCTTAGGTGGATAAGGCCTCCTGCTGTGAGTCCTTCTTCCCTCTTCCTCCCCCCTCTGCGAGCAGCTTCTCTTCTTCTTTGCTGCCTCTGCTCCATCTCCCTCTCATGCTGCAGCCCATGGGGGACTGTTACTATGGTACCCATGACTGGGAGTAAGTGATTTGCCCAGAGGCCTTACAATAACAAGCAGCACCTTCCCCAGAGGCAGTACCATTCTCTGCAGTCTTTGCCAACTCCTCAGAACACTCAGCACTTCCACAAACTCAAAAAGAACCTGTAGAGATTAATAAGCAATTAACCTGCAAGTTGGATGATGATGCCTTTAAATAGCGCTGGTGGTGGTGGGGTCCATCCTGTTGCCGAATACACGTTCAGCTGTGCATGTTTAAGAGAATGACAAGGTTCAAAATGGTGGGTCTGGTGTCAAATCATGAGACACGGACTGGCATCACGACTTTCCTACACTGAATATTTCTGGTGCATGCACTCACCAAGAAGACTTTCAGTGCGGACTGCGCCGGAAGTGAGCGGAAACAGCATAGACGCCATTTTTCTTCTAAACCCTTACCTTCGTGCCAAAACCACAGGAGCTTCAGATTCGAATTTTGCACCTGATATCTCCTTCTGTAGTTCAGTGTTAAATTATGATCAATAACTTCTTGGGATGTTTTGTCACATTAAAGGTGCTGTGTAAATGGAAGTTGTTGTTGCGCTTATCCATCACAATTCATAGAGATTGGAATAAAAGAGTCAACAAATTTATTAAAGTACTGTGCACAAGCATTTTACATAAACATGTTAACCAGGGAACTATAAGTGGCACTCAGCAGACTTTCAACCGAATGTGGCAGAGATGTATATTTATCCGAATTAGATTCTTGATTTAGTCTTTTTAACTCATAACTACAAGCGACTTTACAAGAAAACTTAATTACAAAGAAATGACTCAGCATTTTCGATATCCAGCAGCCCAGACCCAGAAGAGTTGTCTGTATGTGTTGTCTGAGTTATGCAACTATAAATGGTTAATTGGTATTTCCTGCTGATCAATTGAAAGTTCAATCTGTTAATTGTTTACTGTTAAAAGTAATTAACTATGATTGGTAGCTCAGTCAAAAGTGCTTGTTAATTAAGGTCTCTTGTTGCTGATATATCTTCATAAGATCTTGACATGGGACAGTTAAGTTTCTGCTACAGATCTAAGATCGGTCAGTTTATTGACTGGTTATTTTTGATTGACCGCTGCGTCTAGGGCCTGTGGGAAGAGATCAGGGTTGAGGATTGGCTATAGTTCTTAATTAGTAGCTTGGTGGACAAAAGTTGGGCCTCGATCTATAGGCTCTACTAAGCAGTCTACAATCAGACTTCAGCCAGCAGAGGGTCTGAGTAACTTTGCATTACACTACCTAAGAAATGGGGAACTGCTTACAGGGATCTACTCAAGTTGCAAAATAGCCCAAGGGAAGCCTTCCTCTTGGTATTGATATATCATAGAGTCATACAGCACAGAAGGAGGCCATTTGGCCCATCGTGCCTGTGTCGGTTCTTTGAAAGTGCAATCCAATTAGTTCTACTGCCCTGCAAAATTATTCCCTTTCAAGTATTTATTCAATTCTCTTCTGAAAGTTGTGATTGAATCTGCTTCCACAACTCTTTCAGGCAGCGCATTCCAGATCACAACAACTCACTGTGTAATTTTTTTTTCCTGGTGTCGTCTCTGGTTCTTTTGCCAATTACCTTAAATCTGTGTCCTCTGGTTACTGACCCTTCTGCCAGTGGTGATAGTTCCTCACTATTTACTCTATCAAAACTTTTCATGATTTTGAACACCTCAAACAAATTGCCCTTTACCCAAAATAAAAGCAAAATACTGTTGTTGCTGGAACTCTGAAATAAAAGCAGGAAGTGCTGGAAATTCTCAGCCCCGTAACTAATCCCAGTTTCTTAGTCTTTACGCATAACTGAAGCTTCGCATCAGCTACGGACCAGGTGCTGGAAAGTGGGATTAGATTGGGCGGCTAGTTTTTCTGGCCGGTGCAGACATGATGGGCTGAATGGCCTCCTTCTGTGCTGTAATTTTTCTATGGTTCTTGTCAGCATTCTAGTAAATCTCCTCTGCATTTACTCCAAGACCTTGATATCTTTCCCAAAGTGCGCTGCCCAGAATTGGCCGCAATGCTCCAGCTAGGGCCTAACTGTCTGTCTCTATTTATATAGGCAAGGACTCTGTTTCCTTTTAACATCCTTCTCAACTTGTCCTGCTCCCTTCAAAGATTTGTGTACCTCTGTTCCTGTAGCCACTTAAAATTTTTACGATTTACTTTATGTTGTATGCCCTCAGCCTTCCTACCAAAATGAATCATTTCACACTCCTCTGTATTAAATTTCATTTGCTACATTTCACCCCATTTCACCAATCTGTCTATGTCCTCCTGGACATCCTCCCCACTGATAACTGCATTTCCAAGTTTCATATCATCTCCAACTTCAAAATTATGCCCTGTACCCAAATCCAGAGAATGGATTTTCAGTCTGGGGTCAGGAACCAGAAGTCAGCACCAGTTCTGGATCCTGACCCTGCACTGTGTGTTCCACACGCACCCAACCAGATTTTTAAAGGGCCAGGACAATTAATTGCAGGGAGTGGGCTGGCTGTCCAATTAAGGATGGTGGGTCGGCTCCTGAGGCTGGAGGGCTAATGGGAGGCCCTCCATCCCAGACACATTGGCAGCCCCACCAGCCGAGGTGGGAGATGCCGATTCATGCTGAAGAGAGAGGGGGCACCTCAACATGGAGGGGCTCTGAAGAAGAGGTCAGTTTTTTAAAAAAACTTTAAACGGCCAGAGCTGCCTAGCAGTCCTGGCTGCTGACTGGAAATCAGCGTGCGAATGGGTCCTCAATAGGCCCCATAATTGGCCCTAATTGCCCTCAATTGGCTGCCTGCTCCTTGCGGGCCGGTAGCCATTCCAATCTCAACCCAGTGTCTCCAAAAATGGCTTGGGGTCAGGATCGTGGCACTGAACTGGCATGACAGCCGGTGGTGCAAAATTGTGAGCCCGCCCGCTTATGATCCCGACCCTGAGCTGTTTTTAAAATCCAGCCCCAGGTCATTAATATATATCATAAAGAATGGTGGTCTCAACACCGACCTCTGGAGAATACCACTGTAAAGTTCCCTCCAGCATGAATGATGAAGGGTAGCATAGTTTGCAATTACATTGTTTTGTGCTCAGTACTGTTCATCTAATTTTTTAATGTTAAAAACATGGCTGTTAGTTTGTAGATTGAGTTTCAGCCTGATAGAGTGTGCAGTCAATTCATCTACTGAAGATGAGAATCACTGTGATGGTAATCAATATGTTCCAGTTAGCTGGCATGAAATGCCTAGGGCTCTCTGTTCGATCCCTGGGTCGCGTTATCATTTACCAAGAATATCAGCTCGGTAAAGACACACTCCAGATCATAGGGAATACAAGATCCCACTTATGAGAGTTTTGATGACACTTAATCAGAGTAGAATATCTAATACAAAATCCAAAAATTTAATGCACCATTTTTCTAAATTTTGATACTTTCACATTTAATTTCACATTTGCCTTAAAGCCAAATCACTGTGTATAGATAGTCCAAATGTGTTTTCAACATGGGTGACTAATACTTTGATGCATATGCTTCAATAGAGGTATCTGTATATAACTGCATGATGTAAAGAGCCTAAGAGAAAGAAAGGTTTCAGGCATCATTATGACATTTGTTCATTCATTGGTATCATCTTCTTCCCAGAAGATTAAGTACCATGGATCTCCATCTCTGTCTGTCCTGTGCTGTCCTCCCACATTCTGCAGAGGTCAACTGAATACAGTCTGTTATCTCTGTCATCCATTTTCTTCTCTGATTCCCTCTTTTACATTTTCCGTTAATTTTTCCTTCCAATAATTGTCTCTACCTTCTGCTCTAATGATGTGACTGAAGTATTGTATCTTTCTCTCTTTGATGTTATGCATTAACTTCTTTTCTCCAGCCAATTCCAACACTTCCTCATTAGTCTTTCTGTCTGTGTAGGATATGCGGAACATCCTCCGATATGACCACATCTCGTATGCATTCAGCTTATCAGTAGTCTTTTTGTCTGTTGTCCATGTCTCTGAGGCATATAACGTACATGACAAATGCAGCACCTCAGCATTCTTTTCCTAAGATTCAGGGTCAGTTTCTTTAATGTTAACAAGTCCTTCATTCTGACATAGCTGGTCTTGGCTATCTCAATTCTCCTTTGGATTCCACAGTCAGATCTCCCATCATCTCTGATAACCTGCCCAAGATATGTAAACCTTCTCACTTGTTCCAGGACTTGTCCATTTATTTCAATTTTCACTTCTGGGATTAGGTCTCTGTTTATCACCATTGTCTTGGTTTTCTTCACATTCATTCTTTATCCATATTCCATCCTTCTTGCATTCATTTTGTTCACAATTTTCTCATGATATACTTGTCTTGATAAATTTTCTTGCCTTCTGTAACTAGTGTGCGGCAGAAAGCTTCTATGAAATTAAGAAATGGCAGCTTAATGGTAGCAAATTCTGAGAATAATAAGCTCATTTATGTTACTGTGCTAGTTTTCTGTTACTCATTGATAGATGATATTTTTTGTTGGCATATCGATTTTAATTGGTGGTGAGAAAGTGGAACTCGCTACCATAAGGAGTAGTTAAGGCGAATGGCACAGATGCATTTAAGGGGAAACTAGATCAGCACATGAGGATGAAAGGAATAGAAGGTTATGCTGATCACATTAGATGAAGAGTGGGAGGAGGTTTGTGTGAAGCATAAAGACCAGCATGGACCAGTTTGGCCGAATGGCCTGTTTCTGTGCTGTAAGTCCTATGTAATGTTATTTATCCCTTTTTGGTTGCCAGTTATTCAGCACTCTATCTTAAGACTGCAGAGTGAAGAGCATGGAGCTCTTTTGTGCATTTTATTATTATCTGCTCTCCTCTTTAAGATGCTGATATACAAGGGGGTTGTTGGGGCAGGTTTATTTTCTAATGTTTTAAACTGATTGCCCTGCAGTAGAATTGTAATTCTTACACTGTCGCTCTATACAAATTGCTATCCAGAATATTGGCTTTATCTTTTGTGGATCTTTTGGTCTGGTGAAAGGCAAGGAAGGGAAGCAGAGGGTGAAAATTAGCATGTTGCTATTTCATCCTATCATGAATTGGAGCTTTTGCCTTTCTGTTGTGGTGGGGATGCCATTATGTGGTTGGGTGTCAGTTAGTAGCACTCTTGTCTCTGAGTCAGAAGGTTGAAGATTCAAGTCCCACTTCACGGATTTGAGCCCAAAATCTAGGCTGTGACTCCAGTGCTGTACAGTCAGAGGTTCTGTCTTTCAGAAGAGATATTATGCCAAAGCCCCACCTGTCCTCTCAGGTGGATAGAAAAATCCCATGGCACTACTTCAAAGAGGAGGAGGCCAATAGTTATCCCTCACCAAACACCGAGAAAAGCAGATTATTTGGTTGCTGTCACTTACTGTTTATTATTACAGTGATCATTTAGGAATGCTCTGGATCAGAATCTAAGCGAAGGTGGTGCTATTCCAGCCAACATTGGCAGCATCCAGGTCTTGGACCACGATATACATCCTGTCTGGAGAAATGGGCAGGTGCCTGTTGACCAGGTCGAATTTTGGAGTAACTTTTGTTCTGCTTGCTGCTGTTTTTGCCGAGACAGGAGACATATTGGACTATCAGAGCCTAAGAAACATTGACAGGGTTCCTCCTATCCTTCTCACTTCTAAGATATGGGGACAGGAAGCATTAGATTCCTTCTTTTCCTCACAAGTGGAGCATTTGATTCAATTTGCTGATCTTTTGTCCTTGTCATGGAGATAGGCTGAGCCATCTTTCAACCTGATCTTTAAAAAGACAACTACTCAATCAGATTATGTAATGATGAACTCAAGGCCTGGTAGATTGTTACCCACCCTGTGGCTGTTAATCACAAATTCAGACCTTAGTCTGTGGCTTCACTTTCCTTTATCCTGGAATATCTTCAAGATCTATCACTGCACTGTCTGAGTGAAGTTGACAATGCTGCAGCTGATTGTTATGGACAGGTGGAAAATGGCATAGCTGGTTTCCATTGGCCACCTCCCAACTGACCATAGATAGTGTTTTGTTTTTAAATTAGTGTTTCAGCTCTTGTGTTTTGTTGTCGAAATAAACAGACAGTGACAGGTTTTCTCATGAGTTTAAAAAAGATTAAATATTTATTAAACAATAATCACCTGAAATGTTCACAACACCACCCACACATGCATTCACTCTCTCATGCTCACTCAACGAAAGATAAATAAGGGTGTCAGGCATTAAGAGTTCAAAGTGTAAAAGTCTACTGTTTTCAGGAAAAACCTGTGAGCTCCTCTTTGAAGGTTAGTTTTAAAGTTGCAGGCCTGTTAGCTGGTTGTTTTACCCTTGCTGGTTGCTGAAGTCTCATGGCAGTCAACACTTCAGTTTGAAGATCGTGCTGATCTTTTAGTTCAATTTTCAGAGGTGGAAGAGTTGTTCAAAAGGCACTCTCCTACTTCTCTGCTGCAGTTGGTTGCCGACTTGTCTCATTAGCATTCAAATGTCTCAGCTGGAATTGATCTCTAGCTCTCTCAGCCTTATGCTGGGTTTAAAGATGGCTTTCGATGTTTTCTCTGTGGCTGGTGATCCCAGACTGATGATCTTGATGTTCTGATTACTTGAATGACTGATGACTCCCTTTGTTCTCCAAAAAGGTTACCTTTAAAGGTAAATTCATAAAGTGTTAGTTTTGTCCATGTGACTCTAGGCTTTCAGTTCCTGATGGGCTGTACAATAGTTTCCGACAGCAGCCCACCTTGATAAGATGAGGGTTGTTCACACTCTATTGTTGTAAGTGTGGCTGTAAACATAGAGTCTGTGAGTGTTTTTGTTTCAGTTCGTTTTGTGGATAGCTCACATCCATGGGTGTTGAGCTGTCTCATTTCAATACAGACGGGGTTAATGAGTGAGCAGACATGGATGTGTATTTTGGTGCAGGAGATGGTATTTGTTATGTGACTGTGTCTTCCATCTTGTTTAAAATATTAACTACCTAAGGGAAGCCCTGTTGAAGATATTGCAATGTAATTAATGTGCGGCCCATTAAACCATTGAAGCATGAGCCCAGCCTGTCTTAATGGTTTTGTGTATGGTGCTAATTCCTTCCTGTACCCTACACAACCAGGCTGGATGGCCTACATACTCAAAAGTTCATCTCACACTTTTTTAATGTCTCTCGATTAAAATAGCAATGAGAGGATTTTCAGACAAATATGCAAAGCCTTTACATCCTAGTGGCCCACTGCATAATTTCAGGGAAAATATGAGGATTCTTTTTTTAGGTTATCTTGCGCCAAGTCCCTTCAGATCTAGTAAACTGTCAAGCAATATTGTGAAAGGGGCTTTGATGGCAGGCAGAGTACAGGCTACTCACCAAGTTCTCTGTTGCTGTTCAGGTCATCTTTCTGGTGGGTTGGGTATGGTGATGAAGCATTGACGTTTCTGTGCAGACCTTTTGAGGTACCCACAGGCCCCACTTGTTGTTCTCTCTCCTTCCGCCCATCATCCATCTATTAACCATTTTCTAAGCTATTCCTCTTATGCTTAGATTGGCATAGGGTGTGTTCCACTGCTCAGGTAAACTCGAATGATTTATTTTCGTTCTACTTTAGTTTGAACAAAAAATCCAAACAGGAAAAAAAAGAATAATATTGTTTTATTGTTTTACACCATGGGAATTATGATGGATGACTACATCTCCGTTCAATCCAATCCACTTGGACAGATCAACTGAAATAGTGTCGTAAATTTATGAGCAAGGTGGTTATCTGGGGAATGTATTATCCTGCCAACAGGCAGCTCACCTAAACGATGTGTTTTTCCCCAGACAGACCAATAGATAAATTGATTCTTTTCATTTCCAGGGATGTGAATCCCCAAATGTAAATACAGTTCAATTACTTCATCAGACATCACAACAGTTTCTCATCAATCTCCTCGCCCCAGCTAGCTAAACTTCTCACTCCACTCAGCAACCACCACCACCCCCCCGCCCCCCCCCCCACCCACACCCACCACTCTCTGGAGGATACAGCCTCTCCTCTCTGCACTTCCTTCCTGCACCAACTGAGCCCAGCTGTATCTTTATCACCAGACTGGTAGCAATAGATATCTCTTTATGTCACTGTTTTTTGCAGCCGGAAACAAGGTTCACAGGTAGAATCATAGAATGAAGCAGAACAGAAGGAGGCCATTCGGCCCAATGTGCCTGTGCTGACTCTTTGAAAGAGCTATCCAGTTAAACTCACTCTCCTGTCCTTTCCCCAGTGCCCTGCCAATTCTAAACTATATGCTTCCTAACATGAAGAGAAAACAAGTCGTCATAAATTTCCCAGAGAAACAAAAATATCTCCCATGCTCCAGCAAGGAATGTTACATGAGATTGTTAGTATATCACTAAATGATCAGGTAGATAGGCAGATACCATAAAACAAGTAAATCATTTTTCATGATGCTCGCAAATTGAAGCAATTTGATATTTCAGTTGTTACACTTTCATTTTCATCAAGAACATAGTTCAAGTGTTGATGTTCTGACCCAAGCCCCAACCCATGGCCTATCCATGGATGAATTTACCTGGAGGGTACATAACCTTTCAGAGATACAGTTATTGCAGGCTCCATTCCACTGTACTTTATTGCTAAGCAGCAATTGGAGTGCTATGCCTCTCCCCACCCAAGTGAAATAAATGAAGTGGATCTGAATGGAGATCAATTGCCTACATGGATACTCACTCGACTGAAATTACTTCATCCTTACTTTCGAGCATTGGCACTTTAAGCATAATCCAGTTGACGAGTGTCAGTGGACTGAGATGGGCAGAGAAACTAGACATCTTTCTGTAATGTGCAACATATTTTCATGGACAGGACTGAAATTGAATCATAGAGTCATAGGCCAGAATTTTACGTTGAGTAGGCCAAAAAGTCAGAGGCAAGCCTGCCTTCGCTGGGCCTGGGGAGACACGTCAGGATTTTACAACCCTCAGGCCTTTAATTCTTTAATTGGCCTTGGCAGGACCTCTCCCATTCTGAGGCAGGCAGTCCCGCCTCCAAGAGTTGCTGGCCAATCAGCGGGCCGGCAGCTCTCAGTCCCAGCAGTGTCACTGGGAGTGGTGGCCACACCTGGGATTGCATCCAGCTTCAGCAGCAAGAAGGATGCCAGCCCGGAAACAAGCTAAGTGTCTGGGGCCTTGCCAGGGACAGTCGACCAGGTCCCAGCGAAGCAACGAGAGTCAGTTGGGATGGAGGGGGCATTGTTGTGTAGTGGAGTTGATTGGACCATGGGGGTCCCTCTGTGGGGCACAGGGTGCCTGATCAGGAGGGCCCCAACAGCCTGCAAGGAGGCCACCAGGTTTTACTTGGCGGCCTCCTGGGGGACCTCATCTGCCCGGCCGGCAATGGTAAAATACCAGTGGTGGCGGGAGGAGGCCCTTAAGTGGCAGTTAATTGGCCACTTAAGGGCCTTGATTGGCTTGAGGCGGGTGGGCCATTTCTTGCCACCGTCACCCCTCATAAAATTGCAGCAGGGTGCGAAGGCATTGTGAATTGCACCCCCTGCCTCAAACTCAATTTTATGACCTGCCCCCCAGTCCGCCACCAGCCCACTCTGGAGGGGTGGGGGGCATAAAATTCCGGCCACAGAATGGTTACAGCACAGAAAGAGTCCACTTAGCTCATCGTGTCCATGCCAGCTCTCTGCAAGAGCAACTCAGCTAGTCCCTCTCTTCCGCCCTTTCCCCATAATGCTGCAAATGTTTTTTTCCCTTCAAGCACTGATCTAATTCTCTTTTGAAAGCCATGATTGAATCTTTCTCTACCACCCCTTCAGCAGTGCATTCCAGCTCATAATCACTCACTGTGTAAAAATGGCGTCTTTTGCCAATCACCTTCAATCTGCATCCTCTGCTTCTCGACCCTACCAACAATGGGTACAGTTTCTCTCTATCTACTCTGCCTAGACCCCTCATGATTTTAAGCACTTCTATCAAATCTCCTCTCAACCTTCTCTAAGGGGAACAATTCCAAGTCCCTCATCTCTGGAACCATTCTAATAAATCTTTTCTACACCCTCTTCAACATATATCAACACATACATTTTTTTTTACAAGTTCAATGTCCTTGGTCATGCAAAATACACAGTATGCACAAATTTCTAATTTTACAGAATTTACACATGGGAGGTGAATGGATCATCTGATGGCAAAATCAGTACTCTGGATCTTCATAACACTCGCATTAATGTAAATTAGTTGAAGATTCAACTGAAGGATGAAGACACCTGAGCATAGATTTTCCTCTCCAGCTGTTGGAAGCATGGCATGGTGGGACATCTGCCTGCCTGAGTCAGTGCTGATTCCAGCCAACTTTCCAGTGTCATCTTAATTTAAGTAAGGACTACAGGCTCCTAGTGTCATTCTGCCTTGAATTGAGAACTGCCTGTTAGTTGGCGGCTGATTTAAATGCCTGCAGCAACTTATGTGGCCAGAACCATGGAAACTGTTTTCGATTTCTTCAAGCAGGATTCCGAATTGCTAAAAATATTAGCGGATTTCTCGTGATTATGCTCGCACAAAAGAGTTGTTGCACTAGCAACAATAAACTCCACGTGATTCAGGCCCAAGTGGTTTTAACTAAAAGGCTATAATATACATTGACTCATAACAGTATTGGTTTTATATAACTGTCCTACTGTATCACATTGAATGACGAGCAATTAACACAACCTGGTTACTTCACGACATCTCATTCAAACACATCAGACCCTTTGTGGACGGACTACCAACTGTCACAAGTGCACTGTAACATTATGAGAAAACAGGTCCCATTCTTATACTATTCAGCTACCTTGGGTTGCACCGACACACAACAGGAGCATGTATGCTGAGGCCACATATTGAGGTGTTTACCTCTCTTCTGATCTTCTGGCCTTCATCTTTGTTCTACAAGCTTTGTTTATTGTATTTTAAATAAGAAGCCCAAGTTGCCTTGTAGGCTTTCATATGTGGTGTCTGAGCAAATCCCCCCTTGTCTCAGTAGGGGCTGTCTCTTTACCTGGGTGTTTAACTTCCTCTGTATTTTTGAGCTTCCAAACTATCTTTATTCATCCATTTCCTCTTTTGTCCACATTCGATCTCTGGCTAAAAAGCTAAAGCAAAGCATGCTGGGATACTTTGACCATTTAAACTACTTTATAATATTCTAACAAAAGCTATCTCAAGAGTTCTGCTGCAGGACACAGAGCCCCCCGTTTCCAAAACATCATCAGAAGTGCTGATGGACCAAATGGGTCTTTGGGACAGCACGGAGAAGGCCCATATGAGTGAATGCCTCGGCACAGTGAACAACACGCCACAGAAATAACAAACCCCACACCCCCAACTGTGCATGGCTACTCAGTATGAGAGATTTAATAAACTTACCTGATCAGGCAAGAAAAGATTAAGCAGCTATACCTTCAATGAATCTTTTATTTTCAGCATGCTTGTCACTTTCAACCACTTCCCTTTGGATCCTTTCATGAGCTTATCCTTTGCACCTTAGCCTTCACCTGCAAGTGAATGAAACTGGTAATTACATATCCTGTAAGCATATTAGTGCAGATAAAACCCTCAAGGTATGTAATTGATAGTTTTATTCATCTGTCATTTCCCAGTAAGGTTTGCCTGCTGACATCCAGGTTTGACTGCTATTCATAGCAACCGGAGGAGATTCTTCTTCAAAATGAATACAGCCCATAACATGAGAGAGAGAGTTACCACAAGCAGTATCCTCTCCAACCTCAGGCCTTTCATCCCCTACAAAGAGGTTGTGCTGGGCACTTGAGGAGGCATACAGAGGACATCATAGATAGGGACTTGAGAATAAGTGTTAGCTGCAATTTTGTCTTTAATATTCTATTTCTCTTCCTTCACATGCCATTTGGCCTCATACAACTTGTAAGCAAATTACATCATGAAATTCACATCTAACGCCATCTGCTGAGAGTCTTCTGAACTCTGCTCCTAACCAACAGATCATAATCTTTCTTCTTCTTCTGATCCTTTACACCATCCACGCTACATAAATGTGAGCTCATTCAAAACTATGCTGCCCCTATCCTAACTCATACCAAGTCCCATTCATCCATCACCCCTGTGCTCTCTGACCTACTTAGGCTCCCCGTCTGGCAACACCCAAATTTTAAAATTCGCATCCTTGTTTTCAAATCCCTCAGTGACTTTCATTCCTTCCTATCTCTGTAACTCCAGGCCTTCAACCCCCTAAGATTTCTGCACTCCTCCACTTCTGGTATCTCCCAATAGATCCACCATTAGCAGTCATACCCTCAGCTCTGGAATTCCCTCCCTAAATCTCTCCACCTCTCTAGCCTCCTTAAAGACACTCCTTAAAACTGGTCTCTTTGGCCAAATTTTCGATTACCTCTCCGAATGTCTCTGTTTTTGTCTCAGTGTCAAATTTTGTTTGAAGGGGCTCCTGTGAAGCACCTTACAATGTTTTACTACATTAAAGGTGCTGTATAAATGCAAATAGTTGTGTACACCCCAGGCACAGCTGAGGAGGCAGAGATCTGTTAAACCCTTCTGCTTTTGCTTTGCCAACACTGCATCAGAGACAACATCATTCATGCTCTTGAAGAAGCATCTGGCTGACAGCTGCTTCAGAATGTCATGACAATTACCTCAGTCCACACCCACTAACCTGAAGGTTGAACCCACCACCAATCTCACCATCTCCTGCAGCTAGAGTGGCACAGCTTCCCACCAGTTTTGTAGCTTGTAGATCATAGGGCAGGAGGTCTGCTCTCTAAAATCTGGTATGCCATCTGATGTATATTGTGCACAAGTTGCTCCTGTAACAAGATCACAGCACATAGTAGAATTGTGTTCAACCACAATCTGTAATCTCATGGCCCAGAATATCCCTCACTGTAGTATTGCTACCAAGCCAGGGGATCAACCCTAGTTCAGTGAGGAGTGTAGGAGAGCATGCCAGGAGCAGCACTGGGCATATCTGAAAATGAGGTGCCAACCTGGGAAAGTTACAAAACAGGACTACATGCATGCTAAACAGCGAAAACAGCATGCATTAGATAGAACTGAGCGATTCCTCAACCAGTGGGTCAGATCAAAACTCAGCACATGAATGATGGTGGACAATTAAACAATTAACGTGAGGAAAAGGCTCCACAAGCATCCCCAACCTCAATGATGGCAGAGACCAGTACGTTGGTGCAAAAGACAAGGCTGAAACATTCACAACCTTTTTCAATAGTGCCGAGTGAATGATCCATCTCGGCCTCCTCCTGAGGTTTCCAATATCAGAGATGCCAATCTTCAACCAATTCAATTTACTCCACATGATATCAAGAAATGGCTGAAGAGAAATAGCAAAGGTTATGGGTCCTGACAACATTCCAGCAATAGTACTGAAGACTTGTACTGCAGAACTAGTCATACCCCTAGCTAAGCTGTTCCAGTACAGCTACAACACTGGCATCTACCCGGCAATGTGGACAATTGCCCAGGTATGTCCTGTCCACAAAAAGCAGGACAAATCCAAACCAGCCAATTACCATCAGTCTACTCTCGATCATTAGTAAAGTGATGGAAGGTGTTATTGACAGTGCTATCAAGTGGCTCTTGCTCAGCAATAACCTGCTCAGTGACGCTCAGTTTGAGTTCTGCCAAGGCCACTCAGCCCCTGACCTCATTATAGCCTTTGTTCAAACATGGACAAAAGAGCTGAGCTCAAAAGGTGAGGTGAGAGTGACTGCCCTTGACATCAAGGCAGTACTTGACTGAGTTGGCATCAAGGAGCCCCAGCAAAACTGAAGTTAATGGGAATCAGGGGAAAAACTCTGGTTGAAGTTGTACCGAACACAAGGAAGATGGTTGTGGTTATTGGAGGCCAGTTATCTCAGCCCCAGTTCATTATTGCAGGAGTTCCTCAGGGTAGTGTCTTAGGCCTAACCATCTTCAGCTGCTTCATCAATGACCTTCCCTCCAACATAAGGTCAGAAGTGGGGATGTTCGCTGATGATTGCACAATGTTCAGCACCATTCGCGACTCTTCAAAGACTGAAGTAGTGTCTGCATGCAGCAAGACCTGGACGACATTCAGGCTTGGGCCGGTAAATGGCAAGTTACATTCGCACCACACAAGTGCCATGCAATGACCATTTTCAACAAAAGTGTATCTATCCATCGCTCTATTACATTCAACTGCTTAACCATCGCTGAATCCCCCACCATCAATTTCCATTGATGAGACTATTCACTGGACCAACGTATAAATGCTGTGGCTACAAGAGGAGGTCAGTAACTCACCTCCTGACTCCCCAAAGCCTCTCCACTATCTACAAGGCACAAGTCAGGAGTGTGATGGAAGACTCTCCGCTTGCTGAATGAGTGCAGCTCCAACAACACTCAAGAATCTCAACATCATTCAGGACAAAGCAGCCCACTTGATGGGCACCCATCCACCACATTCAACATTCACTCCCTCTGCCATCAATGCACAATGGCAACAGTGTGTACCATTTGCAAGATGCACTGCAGCAATTTGTCGAGGCTCCACCGACAGCACCTTCCAAATCCCCAACCTCTATCACCTAGAAGGACAAGGGCAGCAGATGCATGGGAACACCACCACCTGCAACTTCCCCTCCAAGGCACACACCATCCTGACTTGGAACTATATCGCCGTTCCTTCACTGTCGCTGGGTCAAAATCCTGGAACTCCCTTCCTAACAGCACTGTGGGTGCACCTCATGGACTCCAGCAGTTCAAGTAGGCAACTCACCTTCTCAATGGCAATTAGGGATGGGCAACAAATGCTAGCCTTTCCAGCGCTGCTCACATCCCAGGAACAAATTTTTAAAAAAGTAGATTATGCCTTGCAATTTTGGGATGTTTCCCAGGTGACAAAAGGAAGTTGATGGAATAGAAATGCTGTTATCACTCAGTCACTGTGGACAAAAGTGTTTTTTTAGTTTCAGCATACACGTAATTACTGTTAGGGGAGATGAGGCTCATTTTGTAAGGTGCAGATTTAGTGATACCCTGAATCACATTACAGTATGAAGGGTGACTTGTGCAGCCTATCAGGTCACTGAGCTGATCTGCAGCCCTACGGGTGAAGGAGGTGGTACTTTACTACCACTGCCACTTACCTTCACATGGCACATGAGAGTACTTTTCTGAGGTTGTCACCTTTGGGCCCAACTGTCTTTTCTCCTTTGTTGCATTTTCGTTAAGGGTATCTGAAGATCCTGCCTCATTAAAAGTTTGATCTATTCTTCCTGCCTACTTCCAGTGGACTGCTCCTTGTCTTTAGTGCCATTACCCATTGCTCCATTGTTAAAAGTGCAACAAAATCTCACATAGGCCGCCTGATACACAACTATAGCCTTGCTTACCAGCATGTCTATTGGCACTACTGTGCCAGCCAATCGGTTGAGACGGGTCTTATGACAGGACTCACAGCAAACAGTATATTTTATAGCAAACATATCCTATTTATTCAGAAGAGTCTATTTGAACTGCAAACAAAGACTATTTAAACAGAGTACTAAAGCAAATGATCTATTTATTTAACAAACAAAGTCTATTCAATCAGCCTACTACAGCAAAGAGTCTACAGAGTCTTTTTAAAAAGATACTCTATGAACTACAGCAAAGAGAACTCATGACCAAAGCAGGGTCATTGTGTCTTCCAATAAAAGCAGAGTAATTTCTCCAGCAAAGTGTAATGAGTGGACGATACTTATATAGATAAATAATGGGCATAAAATCAATCCCAGTCACGTACAGCAGCGTTTGACAGGGGACATTACTCAATCATTTCCAATCGGGAATAGTGGTATTTTCCTGCTACTCCCTAGCCTGCTGCTGCTATAAAGTTCAATCATTCTAGTCTGGTTAAAGGCTGCACTCAAAATGTCCAACCCCAAAGCTGTAATACACTGGAGTTACACTCAGCCAATGTCATTGCATGTCCAATGAGCTACTTTACAGTGGGAGAGGATCAGCAGACAGAATTACCAGCTCAGTAGCACATCATCAGAACAAATGGCCAGAAAGAATTTGCAAGGCCTTGGATTTTACAAGACTTTTTTAAAAACACCTGCTGTGACCCTTTAAACCTCTTCCTTTCTTTCTCTAGCAACACTGGATGCCTGGTTGGATCATAGAGTCATAGAATTATACAGCACAGAAACAGGCCCTTCGGCCCATCGTGCCTGTACTGGCCATCAAGCACCTAACTACCCTAATCCCATTTTCCAGCACTTCTACCACCTCTTCAGGTAGGGCGTTCCAGATTCCAATCACCCTCTGAGTGAAATATTTTTTCCTCAAATCCCCTCTAAACCTCCTGCCCCTTACCTTAAATCTATGCCCTCTGGTTATTGACCCCTCCACTAAGGAAAAATGTTTCTTCTGATCTAATCTATCAATGCCCCTTATAGTTTTGTATACCTCAACCATGTCCCCTCTCAGCCTTCTCTGCTCTAAGGAAAACAACCCTAGCCTATCCAGTCTCTGTCATGTATTGTATTATTTAAAGGAAAAAGAAAGTCTTGCATTTATATAGCATTTTCATGACCTCAGGATGTCCCACAGCACTTTACAACCAATTAAATACTTTTGAAGTGTGTTAACTCTTGTAATGCAGAAAACACGACAGCCAATCTGTGCACAGCATGTGATAATAACCAGATAATCTGTCTGAGTGATGCTAACCGAGGGATGAATATTGACCAGGACAACAGAGGAGTACATCCCTACCCTTCTTTGAGATAGTGCCATGGGATCTATTATGTCCATCTTAAAGAGGGCAAAGGGGGCCTTGTTTTAATGTTTTCTCTAAAAGATGGCACCTCTGACAGTGCAGCACTCCCTCGGTATTGCCTGAAGTGTCAGCCTAGATTTTTTGTGCTCACGTCTATGGAGTGGGACTTGATCTTTCTGACTCAGAGGCAAGAGGGCTATGCACTGAACCACAGATGACTCTTGAGGCAATAATGATGGAAAAATGGATGTATGACATTCTTCCATGATCCAGATATGCCTATACCTATTCAGGAAGGTGCTTCCCACATGTGGCAGAGGTATGTTAGTTCTGGCTAATGCCCAGTGTTCAATCTATCATACAGGGATCAAGTACGAGGCCTAGAAAATACTGCAGACTGTCCTTTATTGTAATTAATGAATCAGAAATAGATATTTCACATGGCAGGGGTAAGAGGTAATGATTACCTATGATTGAATGCAAAGACACTAATCAAATTTAGTTACATTGGAGCATATTACATCGATCATCTAACACTAAAATTAAATTACGGTTTGAACGCTGTGCTTGGCATTTGCTACTGTTTATGTTCCATATTGTTTTGATTACATCTGGGGATGTATTTGATTTTTAAGTTAATTCCTGTGCAAGCAGCAGTTGTCAGCTTGCATATCAAAACCATCAGTGCACTCCAACTGTCAGTTCACAGTAAGAATCAGATCGTTTCCGGCATTAGTCTGTTTACTAAATACAGTGGTTATCAAGAAATCCTAACATATGTAAAATATTAAGGGGGCAAAATTAGATAGCCCCGAAAACGGACATTGGGATCGAGATGCCCGATTAACCAACACCTGTTAATTGCAATGCAGCAAGCATGCCAACTTCATGCAGCCTGCTTATTTCAACAATTTTAGCATGCACCTTGTGCTAACTGCACTGTTGATTGGCTGGATAATCAGCAGGAACCAATATTGTGCATGCTTATCATCTCTTAAAGCTAGCCTGCACCTGTTGGAAGGGAAGTGCATTGCAGCTGGAGTTGGTGCAGGCAGTCATATAGGAATCAACTCTGACTGGGGAAAAACAGAAGAATGGCACAACATGGGAAAGCACGGGCTCCAAGACTTTGGGACGCTGCACTGGAGGCTTTGGTGGAGGAAGTGGAAAGGAGGAGAGATGTCCTGTATCCATAGGGAGTCAGGAGGCCCTCCAGCACATGTTTAGAAGGCAGTGGGAGCAGGTAACGGTGGAGGTCAATACCAGGAGTTAAGCCCCAAGGACCTGGATGTCGTCCGGCCAGAAGCTGAATGACCTCACAGCAAATGTATCTTCAATTGGCATATCCTATCAACTGCACCAGTAGCCGTATACTCTGTTCAGTTCACCACACCCCCATCACTCATCTACCAATCATCTCTATCAATCACAACTCCTACCTGTTACAACCAGGTGAGAAAGGTGTATTGGGGTCTCTTTCAGCCTTCATTTGGTCTTATTTTAACAGGATTTAATTTTTAAAAACATTGTGTTTTGAGGTCCCACTTGGTGAATCCTTGTTCACCACTTTCCAATTATAAGGTAAAGAAATGAGCACAACAGGCCTTCATAGGTTTAAAGAAGAAAAGTGAAATTTATTAAAACTTAAACTGAAACTCTAATTCGGTTAACGCCTACGGATCCACGCTGTGCCCCATGCTAGCATGCATAGGTGATACACACATGCAAATAGAGATAGAAAAGAGCAGGAGAAAAGTAGAAAAATAAAATGGAGAGGTTTGAGGCAATATCAGAAGAGTTTCTTGTTACTGTGCTTTGAGCTCACTGTAGTCCTTTTTAAGGTAATTCTTGCTTTTTGTTGGGGCCCAGTATTCTTCTTAAACCTTGTTCACTATAGGAAACTTTTCTGTCTTGGGATTCATGTCTCTTTAATGGGTCTTCAGTTGCGTGAGAGAGATTAAAGCAGACAGGAGAGAGATGTTTTCAGTCCAGGAGCAAATAGATTTCTGAGTTTTAAACCTCTGTGGCAAGTTCAAATTCAAAAAACTCCAACTGTCAGTTAGTTATGTGACTAAACTGGTCTGACCACATCTTCTGTGTATTGAGGAAGCAGGGAAGCTTTTCTTCAGTTTGCCCATTGCCATAGCTGCCTAGGGTTTCTGTTCCTGTTGAGGTCATTTTTTTTCAGGAGAGTCAGGAGTGGGTGGGGTGCAGGTTTCACTGTAGGTTGGGGTTTCCCCTCAATCTGGCACATATGGTAGTGCTCCTGCAGTACTCCACCTCATCTTTGTGGAGTTTTGGCCAGTCAAACTGCTGTCTTATGCGGGCTTTAGTCTTTTGTATACCAGCACGTACAGCCACTGTAGTCTCGAGAGCCCTTCTTAATATTTCTCCCCGGTACCTCTGCGCCACCACTAACTGGTAAACTACTGTCCACTCCTTGCCATCAGTTCTGTGAGGAGAATTCCATTTCCTCATCAATATCTCATTCTTTAAATAGTAGCAATCTCTGAGTCACTTCAGGGGATGGGTGGTTCCCTTTTCTTTTGACTGTGGGGGAGGATTCTTTATTAATCTCTCTTTTGTTCTCTGGGACATTCCTTCCTGCAGGTATGTGTGCAGATTTGACTGCCCACACCTGTGGCACATTGACTAGTTGAGACATCACCCTCACGGTTTCTGTGCCCCCTAGAGGTCTCTCTTCGTCTCTGCACGTTCCTGTAAATACTGTTAGCAACTCTGGTGGGGTGCTTCTACAGTCTGCATTTACATAGGAGGAGGTGTGGTCTAACTTTTCAAATGTTTCGGGGTTGACTGATCAGACAGTAGGGGTTTTCATCTGGGATTCCTCCCGGATTTCCTTTAACCTACCTTCTCTTTCCAAACCTTTGCCAGCCGTGTGCCTGTCTGACCCTTTAGTTCTCGGCGGGGGTCCCTTACAGTTCACCAGCCCTCTGCTGGTGCGTCCTCCAAACACTGATACAGGACTTAGGGGCGCAGGTTTCACTGTAGGTTGGGGTTTCCCTCAATCTGGCACATGTGGTCACTCCTGCAGTACTCCACCACATCTTTGTGGAGTTTTGGCCAGTCAAACTGCTGTCTTATGCGGCTTTAGTCTTTCATATACTGGCATGTACAGCCATTGTAGTCTCGTGGGCCCTTCTTAATATTTCTCCCCGGTATTAGTGGCACCACTAACTGGTGAACTACTGTCCACTCCTTGCCCTCAGGTCTGTGAGGAGAACTCCATTTCCTCATCAGTACCTCATTCTTTAAATAGTAGCAATCAGGGACTCCCTCTGCTTCAATTTCAGACTGGGCAACCTATACTAACTCTTGCAATACTGGTTCGGCTCGCTGAGCCACAGCTAGGGAAAATCCATTTAATTCATTCCCTGGGTCTCCTAATTTTCCAAAGAAAGTCTCAGACCGGCTGACCTCATGGTCATTTGCCTGCAGTGCCAATACAGTCTCCTCTGGGGGAGCTGGTTTGATCATGGCCTGATTCACTACACATTCAGGGGCTCTGCAGGGGACTGTTTCCTGCCACTGTCCTGTCTCTCTGACCTCCTGTGGTCTATCTTTCACTACTGGGAGGGCTACCACCTTCACCCCTGCCAGATCATTACCTAGGAGTAGGTCAACCCTACCCACAGGCAAACTAGGGTCAATCCCTATGGTCACCGGTCCCAATACTAGGTCACACTCCAGATACACCCAGTGTACAGGTACAGGCATACACTGCCCTCCAATACCATTCACCACCATTTTGGTGTTCACTGCACTCACTGGAGGAAAGTTCAGGCCTTTTCCCAGTAAAAGGGATCTAGTCGCCCCTGTGTTTCTGAGAATCACTATGGGCTTGCTTGCTCCATTCGAGGGCTATGGGGTTACTTTCCCTTCAGACACAAAACCCTGATAACCTTCAGGAATCCTATTAACTCTTCCTGCACTGGCCACAGTAAGCTTCCTGGGTCTCACTCTTACTGCAGTTAAAGCTACAGCTTGTTCTGCTGTGCTTTGCGTTAGGGTCCCGTCTTCACTGAGCGGGTGTGCCCTGATTAACCCTATCGTTTCCCCTTTAGTTTCCAGCAGTCAGCTTTTAAAAGCCCTGCTTAAATACAATGGAAGCACACAGGTCTCTGGGTCTCAATCTTGCTCACAGCACCTTCCTTTTCGGCTGGAGGAGGGTCCCCTGTGTCTCCTGTTTTTCTTTCTCTCCCAGGACTGCTTGGGCTCCTGTCACCTTCCCATCCTTTGTCCTTTTCAGATTTGTGGGGGTGATTAGGAAAGGTTCTCCCCTGGGAAACCGACTTATAAATTAAAGCAAACTCATTGGTCAGAACGGTTACTTGCCGGGCTCCCTGAACCAGCTGCTCCTCTACATGGGTCTTTATTGAGAGTGGAAGGGAGTTTTTAAATTCCTCTAACAGGACTACTTCTCTGAGAGTCTCATAGCTGAGCTGTACTTTAAGAGGCTGCTTACTTCTTTCAAATTCCAGGTAAGTTTTGATTAGCTTGCTTTTTGAGGGTAGGCTTCGGGTACTAATTCATATGGTCCTGAGTTTTGCATTTTTGATCAGTTCATAATTTGATGAACTCTCATCTGGCAACAAAGAATAAACGTCATGGGCTTTTATGGTTCGTTTGCTTTGCAATAAGAGAGACCAGATCTCAGCTGGCCATTTTAGCTGCCTTGCCAGTTTCTCATAAAAAATGTTTCTACATCTTCCACATTGAATTTTGGAATTAATTGAGTGAGTTGTAGCAATTTTGTACCCAGCCCTGAATTACGCTCCTCCATATTCCCATGCTTTCACTGGGGTTACTCTGTCGCCCCCTAGTTAACTCAAGCTGCCTCAACTCTCTTTTTTCGCATTCTTTCTAGAATATTCTTTCTCTCTCTCTCTCCTGACTTTCTGTTTCTTCACACTCCTTCTGGAAGGCTCTTTCTTTCTCTTCCCGTTCCTTCTGGAAGGCTCTCTCTTTCTCCCTCTCCTGCCTTTCTCTCTCTTTTCCCTGTCTCTCCCTTTCTCTTTCTCTTTCCCTGTCTTCTAATTCAAATTTCTTTTGTTCCAATTGTATATTTGCTGGTAGTACCCTGTCTGGGTCTACTTCTAACACTGGTTCAGCTTCTTCAGATTCAAGGGAAAAATGGTTGGCCACTAACCTTAGGAGTTCAGACTTCCTAGCCTTGCCACGTACAATGATCCCACACTGCTCAGCCATTTTTCTCAACTCCTCCATAGACAGTGTTTTTAACTTATCCCAAGTTACTTCACCCTGGCTTGGAGAGCTACTAGCATCAGTTGCAGACATGTTAGTATTCAATCACACACAACCACACGAACACCTCTAAAAATCTTGCTCTTTTTTGATTGGGAACAATTTGGCTTCCCACTTCCAATTTCGCTTGTTTATCTGTGGGTAAAATTCCAGATGCTAGCCCCCAAATTCATGTTACGACCAGGTGAGAAAGGTGTCTAGGGGCCTCTTTCACCCTTCACCTGGTCTTATTGTAACAGGATTTAATTTTTAAACACACTGTGTTTTGAGCTCTTCCTCAGTGAATACTTGTTCACCACTTTCCAATTATAAGGTAAAGAAATTAGCACAAACAGTCCTTCTTAGGTTTAAGGAGGAAAAATGAAATTTATTAAAACTTCAACTGAAACTCTAATTCGGTTAAGACCTATGGATACAAGTTATGCCCCATGCTAGCATGCATATGTAATACGCACATGCAAATAGAGACAGAAAAGAGCAGGAGAAAATAAAATGGAGGGGTTTGAGGCAATATCAGAAGAGTTTCTTGTTCCTGTGCTTCGAGCTCACAGTAGTCCTTTTTTAGATAATTCTTGCTTTCAGTTGAGGACCAGTATTCTTCTTAAACCTTGTTCACTGTTGGAGACTTTTCTCTCTTGGGGTTCATGTGTCCTTAATGGGTCTTCAGTTCCATGAGAAAGGTGAGAACAGACAGGAGAGAGATGTTCTCAGTCCAGGAGCAAAGAGCTTTCTGAGTGTTAAAACTCTCTGGCAAGTTCAAATACAAAAAACTCCAACTGCCAGTTAGTCATGTGACTAAACTGGGTCTGGCCAGGTCTTCTCTGTATTGGGAAATCAGGGACTGAGTCCTTTGTTCCAACACTGTCTGTTAGTATGCAAAAAAGGTCTTTCTGGAGAGGGATCTGGCAATTCCTTGTGATAGATCCTCTTTTCTTCCCGGTAGCAATTTGAAGTTTTAATGTTCACGTGGCAAGATAACGTGTGCCTCGTTCTTGGCAGGTGGGGTCCTGCATGACATACCTCATATCCATATGCTGCGATGCACCTTCGCACACTTAGCACTGCTGCAAGCCTCACACCCACATCTCACAGGTTGCACACACTGCCAGCTATTCAACCATGACAGCCAGATCACCCAAACACATTGCACAACCCTCACTGACACACTACCCTCTCTCTTGCAGGACAAGATAAAACACAACTGGAGGCAGCAGGAGCTAATCACAGGGGGACGGGGCACCAGCATATCCTAATCCCCAAAGAGGAGACATTGTTGGTCATTATTGGGACCGCCATGACTGAGGCTATGGCCAGCAGAGGGACTGAAACCATTGAAGATGATGGTATCATTGTACCTAATTTTTCTTCTCACATCTCTCCTCCCTCTCATCCCACACTCTCTTTTGATTTATGAGCTGCAGATAGTGTAAGCATGCACCTCTTACTTACCCCACCTCCCCATACCACAACCTTACCCTTGCACCTTTCTCCTTTCAGATACCCAAGATGTGCAACCTGGTCAGGAATTGGAGGAACAGCAAGAAGACAGTGATAATGAAGAGGCACCTTCATTTGATTTCACACTCAAAGCAACCAGTTCAGATACTGACACTACATGTATCTCCGAGGATGAGTAGCCTGCAACCAGAGCGCGGGGCAACTATAGCATTGGTGCCAGCTCATTGGAGGGCAAGGTCACACATGAGTTCTGCTACAGAGGACTCAGATGATGACTTCAATGAAGCAAAAAAAGGCTAATGGGCATGCACAATGAAATACTTGATGCATTGGTAAGCCTGCCAGAAAACCTGCATGAAATGTCAAACAGCATGGAAGATTTCAGCATCAAGTTCACACAGGGCTTTGCTGGTGGCAAGTGCTGCCCACCCCCCCCCCCCCAGCCCCCACCCCCCAATGATGGCAAGCTTGTTTAGTGTGCAGAACACCATGATTTTTAAAATTCATTCAAGGGATGTGGGTGTCACTGGCGAGGCCAGCATTTATTACCCATCCTTAATTGCCTTTGAGAAGCTGGTCGTGAGCTGCCTTCTTGAACCGCTACAGTCCTTGTGGGGTAGGTACACCCAGAGTGCTGTTAGGAAGGGAGTTCCAGGATTTTGACCCAGTGACAGTGAAGGAATGGTGATATAGTTCCAACTCAGGATGGTGTGTGGCTTGGAGGGAATCTTGCAGGTGGTGGTGTTCCCATACATAGAGTGATACAGCACTGAAACAGGCCCTTTGGCCCGCTGAGTCTGTGCGGACCAACAACCACCCATTTATACTAATCCTACTTTAATCCCTTATTACCTACCATTCTCCTACCACCTACCTACACTAGGGGCAATTTACAATGTCCAATTTACCTATCAACCTGCAAGTCTTTGGCTGTGGGTGGAAACTGGAGCACCTGGCAGAAACCCACGCAGTCACAGGGAGAACTTGCAAACTCCACACAGACAGTACCCAGAAATGAACCTGGGTCGCTGGAGCTGTGAGGCTGCGGTGCTAACCACTGCGCCGCCCCCTCCAGTTGACTCCATTCTGACTCCTGTTCTGCCGAGTACTGCAGAACTCCTCCAAGGTGGTCCAGGCAGTGGAAGCATTGTTTCAGCACCCCAACTGCCTGCTCTATCACATTTCATGTGGCAGCATGGCTTTCATTGTGTGCAAGCAGCACACGTGTACATGAGTTGTGCACTAGAATCGTCAGACTTACTGTCAGCGGATAACTCCCGTTGCTCAGTAATCACCTTTGGTTTGCCATAGTGGCTCAAATGCAGGTGGCACAGCGAAGTGCTGCAGAATGAAATCATCATGACTGCTGCCAGGCTGCTGGGTATTAGCCTGCATGTTTTACTGCCTATGGTCACACACCAACTGGACGTTGAAGGAGTGGTATCCCTCTCGGTTCCAGTATAGGGCAGAGTTGGCAGGTGATGCCTGCAAAGCAATGTGCAAGCAGTCTATGGCACCTGGCACCATGGAGAAGTCTGCAATCCTAGCAATGCCACATGCTGTCTTCACCTGCTGGTCTCTGGCAAGAGATCATGAAATGTAGTCAGCTGTCTTTGAATAGAAAGTGTTAGTGACCTCCCTTACGCAACAGTGGACAGCAAACTGCAAGATGTTTCGAATATCTCCAGCTCTAGCCTGGAAGGAGCCAAGAGGCATAAAAACTTATCACCATGGTCACCTTCACAGCCACTGGAAATGTGGTCCTCCCCCGACTCTGAGGTTGCAGTTGTGGGAGATTTCAGTAAGAACATCCTTACTGAAGCACAGATGTCTCACACACTGTTCCTTGCTGAGGTGCAGGTAGGAAAATTGCTCTCTGAACACACTGGGTGGATATGACATTCTGATGAGAGACCTTTGCCCCCCTCCTCCTCCATCATCTAGCAACTTGTCCTACTCTGTGTGGCCTCCGTTCATTCCCCCAATCCTGCTGTATTCCAAGAGGAATACCTACTACTGCACCCATGTCTGGTTTGTGCAGAAGTCTTGAAGTCAGCAAAAAAATTCCTTCAGCATCTGCCTCACCACTCCCTTTCGCAACTTGAAACAACTGCAGAAAGCAGCAAACAGCTGTAGCATTGTAGTAACAGCTAGAAGAAATCAACCAGCAACTAACCTACAAGTAGTTAATGATGCCTTTAAGTAGCGCTGGTGGTGGGGTGCTTCCTGCTGTTCAACACGTGTTCAGCTGTGTGAGCTGAAGAGAGAGCATTAGTTGGACCATTGCGCTCCAAAATGGCACCGCTGACATCAAATTAACACTGCATGTTGATTGATGCCATGATCTGCCTGCTCCGCATATTTCCGGCAAACGTTCACGGCACGTGTGCTGATTCTTTCACCAACATGGTGTTAGGCTTAATTCACCCCACAAACATATGGCACACAGCGAATGCCATTTCAGAGCTCTAAGAGGACATAAGGAGGTTGCAGACCGATGTAGATAGGTTGCGTGAGTGGGCAAAAATCTGGCAGATGGAGTAGAATGCAGGAAAATGTGAAATATTACTTAAATGGAGAACGACTGCAGAACGACAGAGGTGCAGAGAGATCATGAGTCACAAAAAGTTAGTATGCTGGTATAGCAAGTCATAAAGAAGGCTCATGGAATGCTATCCCTTATTACAAGAGGAATTGAAAATAAAAGTAAGGATGTTATGCTTCAGTCATACAGGGCATTCGTGATACCACATCTCGAATATTGTGTGCAGTTTTGGTCCCCTTATTTAAGGAAGGATGTAGATGCTTCAGAGGAGGTTTACTAGATTGATACCTGGAATGAGTGGGTTGTCTTAGGAGGAAAGGTTGGACAGATTGGGCTTGTTTTCACTGGAGTTTAGAAGAGTGAGGGGAGACTTGATTGAAGTATATAAGATCCTGAATGGTCTTGACAAGGTGGATGTGGAAAGGATGTTTCTTCTTGTGGGTGAGTCCAGAACTAGGGGGCACTGTTTAACATTAAGGGTCACCCTTTTAGGACAGAGATGAGGAGAAATTTTTTCTCTCAGATGGTTGTGCGATTTTGAAACTCTCTGCCTCCGAAGGTGGTGGAGGCAGGGTCATTGCATATTTTTAAGGCAGAGGTAAATTGTTTCTTGTTAGGCAAGGGAATCAAAGGTTATTGGAGTAGATGGGAGTGTGGAATTCGAGACACAAATAGATCAGTCATGATCTTATTGAATGGTGGAGGGGCCGAAAGGCCTACTTCTGCTCCAAATTCGTATTTTCATATGTTCGTAGCACCAAGAACAAGGGTGCTAACCATCCCAATTTGTCGCCATAGTGTTAGCATTTGTTCAGTTGTGTTATTCTTGCCTCAATTGTGGATCCAAGCCCAATTCCAGAGACTTGAGTAAACAATCTAGCCTGGAACTTCAGTGAAGTATGACTGGATGCTGCCCTATCAGAGGATTAGATGTTAAACCGAGGTCTCATCTGCCCTCTTATGTGGGCGTACAAGATCCCATGTCACTATTCCATGAAGAACAGGTGAATTCTCCCAGGTATATAAATGCAGATATTTCTATCTTTCTATAAAGGATATACTATGAAATCTAAGGGTGTACCAGAATTAAACCAGAGAGTAATGGCAGATGCACAAATTATGTGTTTACTGATCAATATAGGCTAGAGATGCTCATCCTTGTATTTAAATTCCTCCATAGTCTTACCCCTCCCTATTTCTGTAACCACCTCCAGACCTACAATCCTCTGCGATATTGGCACTCCTTTAATTTTGGCCTCTTGTGCATCTGCAATTTTAATTGTTCCACTATTGGTGACCCTAGGTCCCAAGCTCCCTCCTTAAACCTCTCCATCTTGCTATCATTTCTTCCTCCTTTAAAGTGCTACTTAAAAGCTAGCACTTTGACCAAGCTTCTAATCATCTGTCCTAATATCGTCTTACGTGGTTTGGTGTCAATGTTTGTTTGATAATTGCTCCTGTGAAACCCTTGAGACGTTTTCCTACATTAAGGGCACAATATAAATGCAAATTGTTGTTGCTAGTATATTTGATCATGATATAATTTCCTTGCCCTATATCATGACCATGAGTTAGCTCCCTTGGAAGGGCTGGCTTAAATTTTGTCATAGTTGGGGTGGGATGAAAGCACTTGCAAGAGTGGATCATTGGCACCCGCCTGGCCTGACCATGTTCTCAAGGTAGAGTGGCACCATGCCATTCCACCTTCCAAGATCCAACTGGGCCAAAGAAATGCATTCATTTTTTAAAAAAAAGTCTTTGGTTCTAATCATTAATACAAAAGCAAAATACTGCAGATCCTGGCAATCTGAAATCAAAATGGAAAATGCTAGAAATGCTCAGCAGGTCTGGCATTATCTGTGGAGAGAGAAACAGAGTTAACATTTCAGGTGGATGACGTCTTATCAAAGATCAGTTTTTGTTCTCATAATAAGTCTACATATTGCAAATGTATTCATCATGATCACAATAGAAAGAACAAGATATGGATCATAATAATATAAAAGCAAAATATTGCGGATGCTGGAAATCTGAAATAAAAACAAGAAATGCTGGAACCACTCAGCAGGTCTGGCAGCATCTGTGAAAAGAGAAGCAGAGTTAACGTTTCGGGTCAGTGACCCTTCTTCGGAAGATATGGATCATGGTGTACGACCTCTAGCAATACTCTGGTGCTAAATGATTTCCAACAACACTCATGTTTCATTGCAGACTAGATAGGATGTAACTTTCCAATAAACATAAATCTTCCTGTTCTATCTTGTGGCAAAATCTCTGTTCAGTGGGCTGGATTTAATGGGCCCCTGGAGACAGGCTAGGACACAGGAGAGCGTATAGAATTGTGACGGGAGGCGGGGGGTGGAGGGTCCGTCGCCCTCCCTTCACAGCGCAACTTGGTCGAAGACGGCCTTCCCTCCCAGAGGCCAATTGAGCCCTTTAAGAGGCCTATTATCAGCCACTTAAGGGTCTCTACCCACCACAGCTGGAATTAAGCCAGCAATAGAGGGGCATCCGCCATGTGGGGAGGTCGTCCAGTAAAATGAGGCGACCTTCCTGTGGGTTTGGGAGGGCGCCCTCCGATGTGTGCAATCTGTGGCCCACGGAGGGCCCCCACCTGCAATCAAACCATCCCCTTGAATTCCACCCCCCCCCCCCCCCACACTCAACGCCCACCCTTTCCCCCTGTCGCCAGGGTCTGCCGGACTGGCCCCAGTGACCTTGCCTCACTTACCTGGGGTCTGGGTCTCCAGCGTGGGCCTGGGTCCAAGGCCTCTTGCAGTACTGGCAGGGACAGGGATCCCGATGATGGGCTATTAAGTGCTACGGCACTGTTAAATAAAGCTGGTGGGACTCTGAATGGCCGAGGTGGAGTTTCCACTGTCTTTTCGACCAGGTGCTGGGATTGCTGCTAGTTACACTAAATGCAGCCCACTTTGTGCAATTAGTGAGTTTGTGAGAAGGGCTGCAATGTTCATTTGCAGGAGCTTGACCGCTGATATCTGAAGACAGCAGTTGTGAGCTGAGAGATGTAGTAGCCCCTGGGTAAAATGATCTCTGGTTTGCATTAAGACATTTATCAAAAAAAGTTATGGCTTATAAAGCTGTATAAATTAACTTTCTAACTTTGATACTCATTAATAAGGTTGCTAGCTCTTTGAGAAATACTTTTAAAGATCACTATTGCAGGTGTATTGTTTGCATTTTGGTGATTTTCTGACAATGCCACCTTCCATACCAGTGCTTCCAATACATATTCATTTTTCCTCAACCCCTCCACCATGGTTGACAGGGCTCTCAATTGTGTCTGTCCCATTTCTTGAATTTCTGCTGTCACCCCATCCCCTCCCTCCCAGAACCATAACAGTGTTCCCCTTGTCCTCCTGTCCATCCCACCAGCCTTCACATTCAACGGATCATCCTCTACCATTTCTGCCACCTCCAGCACCTTGCCTTCCCCTTTCAGCATTCTGAAGTTCCCGTTCCCTCTATTACACCCTGGTCCACTCCTCAGTTCCAACACCCCCTCCCCCCCTTCCCACAGTACCATCCGTACAAGTGAAGGAGATGCAACACCTGCCCTTTTATCTACTCCCTTCTCCACCATTCCTGGCCCCAAACACTCCTACCAGGTGAACCAGTGGGTTATTTGTACTCTGTTAATTTAATATACTGTATTTGATGCTCACAATATGGTCTTCTCTACAGTGGGGAGACCAAATGCAGATTGGATGACCGCTTTGTAGAGCATCTCCATTCAATCTTCAAGTGTGATCCTGAGCTTCCGGTCGACTGCCATTTTAATTCTCTGCCATACTCCCACTCTGACATCTATGTCCTTGGCCTTCGAAATGTTAACAGTCAACGTGCTTCCTTTTATGGTTCACTACAATGTTAATGTAGAATATGGAACAGTCTTTGTTAATATACAGCATAGTGATTGGACTAACTGCATACAGGGAGAGCTGCTTTTGTATCTTTTGAGTCCTCTGAGGTAGTGCTGAAAACCATGCTCCTTTCTGCACCATATTTTGCCTGCATCAAAGATGGATGTCACAGCTAATACATCACAATGTATCGATTCCCAAAGCAAGGGCTCACAAACAGCAATGTGATAATGGCCAGATCATCTGTTTTAGTGAGGTTGCCTGGATGAGTGCAGCTCCAACGACACTCAAGAAGCCCGACACCATCCAGGACAAAGCAGCCCACTTGATTGGCACTCCATCAGACTTTAAACATTCGCTCCCTCCACCTCTGACGCACAATGGCAGCAATGTGTACCATCTACAAGATGCACTGCAGCAACTCGCCAAGGCTCCTTCAACAGCACCTTCCAAACCCACGACCTGTACCACCTAGAAGGACAAGGGCAGCAGTCGCACCACCATCTGCAAGTTCCCCTCCAAACCACACACTGTCCTGACTTGGAACTATATCACTTTTCCTTCACTGTTGCTGGGTCAAAAATCCTGGAACTCCCTTCCTAACAGCATTGTGGGTGTACCTATACCACATGGACTGCAGTGGTTCAAGAAGGCAGCTCATCACCACCTTCTCATGGGCAATTAGGGATGGGTAACAAATGCCAACGACGCTCATGTCCCATGAATGAATAAAAAAAATGGCTAGGACACTGGGGGAGAATTTGCCCTGCTCTTTTGTGGGATATTGCCATGGGGTCTTTTACATCTAGCTGAGAGGGCAAGTGGGAACTCAGTTTAACATCTCATCTGGAAGACAGCACCTCCACGAGTGTAGCACTCCCTCAGTACTGCCCAATTCTTGAAGCAGAACATTCATAGCCCCATGAGATTCTGGTCAGCTGCTGCTCCTTTGTTTGAGGATTTGTCCAAGTTCTGACAAATAATTGGCTGGCAAAAAATAAACTGCCCCTTTAAATAGCTGCTGCAGCTCTTTTGAAGCTGCAACAGCACTTATAAATCCACCCCATTTGAAAGCGTTGGAAGCCCAATTTAAACAGAATTACATCAGGAATATTAAAGCAAAGCCTATTCTGGTCAATCCAATGTGGTCGAGTAGGGGTCAAGTCTGCTGCACAGTGTTACAAATTAAACAAAATAAGACCAGGAATAGAAATCTACCCCATGTTCCCTGCAGCTTATCAGAAATTAACAGCATACCTTGTTTGTTTCCTCTGTGCCATATTGAATTTTCTTAGCTTACTTAATATGTTCTGTACTTTGTGCATCAGGCATGGGTCGATATGCTTCTCAGGCATCTTTTTTCTCTCAAAAAGAAGCTTGAATTCAAATGTATCGTGACTTATCCCACATAAGATGCACTCTTTTTGAAGTTCCAAGCCTTTACTTTCGTCTTTAAGTCTTTGTTGCACTCATTAAAAGTTCTCTGTTCCCACTGATATCTTCTGTTAACAATACAGTATGTCTTTCACAGGTTTAAGTTCTATGGGGTTACAGTTCTCTTCGAACTTTACTTTCATGACTTCCGCAGTGTTATTATCTGAATGATTTTCAAACCAAAACATATTTTAATACCTCCTCTGCTTTTCTCTAATTATGTGGAGAATGATGGTGGCCTCTGTATTCTTGGTTTTATAAGGCACCTTGCTTTTTGCTAGATTAATTCAGCCTACTGCCCGAACTGTCATAGGAACACAAGAACAAGTGTAGGCCATTCAGCCCCTCAAGCCTTTTCTACCATTCAGTTAGATTATGAATGATCTGTATCTGAACTCCATCCACTCGGCTCGGTTCTGCAACACTTAATATCCTTGCCGTAACAACTTGTTGGGGGGGAGACTTCCAGGTTTTCCCATTTAAATGGCAAGTTACCTTTTAGATTTTGCTCACTTGTTTCTGTGATGTTTTCACCAATTTCTAAGTTCTGGCACTAATAATAATTGCCACAATTTGATTTCAGATTCAATCTTCACTCCCATACTCGTAGTACGATGTCATATATGTCCAGTACATCTTTAACTAGTATAGCTGCCAATACATATTGAACATACAGACATTAAAGCTTGGAGTTTCCATTAGGTTTTACTGTTTATCTCACCACAATTTGCCCCAAATTGGCCAAACATGTGCAAACGATTGAGGAATTTTGAACACAAATTACGTCCAGTATCAATCGAGTTTCTGCTGGTTTAAAAAAAATTGCGATAGATGCAGGCCCCACCCACGAAATCACCCCAAATCATATTAATCATCATGGCTAATTTCTGCTGATTGCATCTATTTACCGTCTTTGAGGAGGCTCTTAAAATTAAGCCTTTTGTAGGTGTATGGAGGCACCATCTAAAATTTTAAATATTAAAAAATGTTCATTTTACTAAAAAATTGACTACTATGCACCAATAAAACTGGTAAATGGTTCTGTATAGTCTTTTTCTAAAAGTGATTTTCAGTTACTCACAAGTGGTGCACTAGACACTCTTATTAAAAATGATTATTTTTTGTGATAAACCCACTTTCAGCTGTATTAACAGAACTGTACCAGGTTACCACTCTTAAATATACCACGGAATATTTATTAATGGAAGAAAAAAATAAACAATTACATTCAAAAATGCTGCCCAATTGCACTAGTTCATGGAAGATGTTATGTTTGGTGAATAAGTTTCAGCGTAAGCTTCGGCAAAAGATTCAATTCAACAAACTAGCGCAATATTGAGCACAACTTGGGGCCAGACTGCCAATTGCACCCAAAGCGGAAACTATACTCCTAAATATCTTTGTCATTAAACGCATACATTTAGTGCAGAATATTCTGACACACTAAGAACAACTTACCTGAAATTAGTAGGACATACTACTCTGAGGAGAAATTAGCCACTTGGTCTCTGAAAATAAATGCAAGTGATATAGCCTGAAATGTCTGTATGCTAGCATAAACAGTAACAACTTGCATTTATAAACTGTCTTTAAAATGATAAACCATCCCAAGGTGCTTAACAGGAATGATTAGCAAATGAAATTTGACACTGAGCCATACAGGGTGACATTAGGCAGGTGCCCAAAAGCTTGGTGAAAGAGGTAGGTTTTAAGGAGCATCTTAATGGAGAAGAAGGAGGTAGAGAGGTGGTGAGGTTTAGGGAGCGAATTCCAGAGCTGAGGGCATAGCCATCAATGCTGTAGCAATTAAAATTGGGAATGTGTGAGAAGCCAGAATTGGAGGGGCACAGATATCTCGGACGGTTGTAGGGCTGGAGGAGGTTACAGAGATAAAGGTTGTTGTCCTGAACTTCTTCCAACTCCTACACCTGCACATGTAAATCAAAACATGAATATTATATTTCAGATCTGACCTGGAGTTAGTTTTTCCTCACCGTACCATCTAGTTATCAGGCAGCTGATATAAGAACATGGGCAAAAGTTCTGGCCCAAAACATTTTGTGGTGTGTGCAAAAGTAGACATTTAGTTTAAATATTAATTTGTGGATGTTGGTCCTGCATGCTGTTACCTACCAGCCTGTCACACAGGATGTCAACTGTAAAGAAAGTCCATTTGAAATGGTGGATCAGGCTGCAAGACAGATGCGCTGTGACCAACTGACAACACTCACACATCCACATTTGTCGACAAAGGAGAGCATAACACGCTTCAGCAGAAGATTAGAACAGACAGATGTTTGTGCACAGAATGATTGATTTTGGCGGGAAAGCTGGGAGATGTTGCGAAGGAGTGTTGCCCAGGATTACCACCTTAATTTGAGGAGAATTTTCCATTGATGTTTTTCCGATGATCATCCCTAGTAGCCGAAAGCTACTCATCCTGACACTGTGTGAACTTTAATACTTCTCTACTGTGGTGGTTGCACAGGGCTCAATGTCATGTCCTACTGCCCTGGTGACTTTGGTAATTGAAGTATGATCACGAGCCATGGACATCTTGTCTCCCATAAACTACCTTGACACTTGACTGTCTTCTCTGAATAGAGATAGGTGTCTAGTGTTTCTCGGGACAAGTGTATTGTGTTAATTTCCCAGAAATTTGACACAGACATACAGAATTTGGCATAGCTTAGAAGGTTGATAGCTGGGCTGACTTTGACAGCCACAAACAGAGCTATTCTATTACTTGATTAGGGCTTCTGGCCATTGTGCAGAAGATGGCATAACCCATCTAGGGCTTTCTTTAGTGTTGAAAAGGCAAAGCCTCTTACTCAGTACCTCATCAGATTCTCCCTATGTGCTTATTGTGGGAGAGCGATGGGGGGTTGGTTATCATGGATTGTTCTTGCCTAATTTTGATGCCACTTCACTTTTCGTTGCTGCCTTCTGAGGCCTGTCGTTATCATTAACAAGATAGAAAAAAGTGGTATCCTCATAGAGAAACCCTGCTGCTTATTATTCCTTACTGTCAATGGGAGCTGCCAATAAGCTAGCGATTAGAGAGTCCCACAGTCTAAAAGTTTGAAATGCAACAACGCAAAGCAAAAAAAAATCGTAAAATAAGCAAGTCCGCCTGAGAAATGGGCAAAATTTCCACCGTCAGTAAGTGCCGTTTTAATGAATCACATCTTCCAATCAGGTCTGTTCATGACCTGTTCACACCTCATTCCTGGGATGAGGGGATTGTCCTATGAGGAGAGATTGAGTAGACTAGGCTTATATTCCCTAGAGTTTAGAAGAATTAGAGGTGATCTCACTGAAACATATAAAATTCATATATTGACAGGATTGATGCTGGGAGGATGTTTCCTCTGGCTGGAGAGTTTAGAATTAGGCATTATTGTCACTGGATTAGAGGTCAGCCATTCAGGTCTGAGATGAGAAGAAATTTCTTCACTGAATGGGTTATGAATCAGAGAGCTGTGGATGCCCAGTCAGCCCAGCAATCAACCTTTATGCTATAGGCACCTTCTAAGCTATGCCAAATCCTATATGCCCACATCAAATTTGTGAGGAATTAACAGCACACTTATCATGAGAAATATCAGACACCTATCTCATTGAGACAGGAGTGGGTAGATTTTTGTATACAAAGGGAATCAAGAAATAAAGGGATAGCATGAGAAGTTGGAGTCGAAGTAGAAGATCAGCCCCGATATTATTGAATGGCACAGTAGGCCTGAAAGGCCAAATGGCCTACTCCTACTCCTATTTCCTATTTTCTTATGTTCTCATTATCTGCATGTAGTGTCCAGTTTTACAGTTTATAATTACACTCAGCCTTCTATTGTGCTCTTAGTTAAGTGAAGCAAAACAAATATGAAGCATGTTTTTTTCTGGAAGTCAAACCAGTAAAAGGGTTGGGCTATTATTATCTAAAATTTCTCTAAAGTTTCTCAATTCCTAAGAAATACAAAAGACCTCAAGCTTCAGGTTAGTTTTGCAGTAATTTGTCCACTGGCTTCAGCTTCATTGATGTCAATGTGAAAGGTGACTTGGCTGTTGAAATTAATAATTTGCTTTCCCCACTAAGCTATCACAATTCCACATTGGAAAATGTAATTTATACTACTTCATAATGGATCATTAAGGATTTAACATACATGCATTGTTGGAAATACGGTTAGGTATTTAAAAAAAAACACACATCAAATGGGTCTCTTGAGTTGCTGTTAATAGAATCTACTCCTTACTTAGACTGCAGTTTTCTGACTGGTGGTGAATGGGATGTTAAAGTTGCTGAAATTATGAAAACTAGTCATGACTAACACTTGGAAATGCCAATCAAGAGGAAAATTGGGATCTGGAAGTACACCTTCAGGCATTTTATAGCATACAGTACCAAATGGCATAAAGAGCTAGGTTTTCCTTTCATTGCATGTGAATGGGCGGAAATCTAGTTACAAATCTGTGGAACACATGAGTTTCAATCAAAGATACATCGGCAATTAAATCCATTTGTCTCACTTTTTGAGTTACGGCACTTCTCTGTCTAAAGCACCAAATAAAGCACCATGTTGAAATTGGATATTTATCACTGGAGGGAGGAATAATACAAAATAGCTTGTTTCATTTCAAATTATGTTTCTTCCTGGATGATGGCACAATAGCATTAAAAATGTGACGCGCAATCTTCAACATTCCTACAGAATTTTTTCTCCTTCAGTGTATCCAGAAATTTTTTTTTAAAAAAAGAGTTCTTTCTCAACAGCAATTTTTTCCTGGGATTTAAGTTAGACACTGAACAGCTATCATCTCATAGCAAGACTTTCCATCATTTCAAGGCTTAATCCCACAAAATGTTCCATTAGATTTGACGTAAAGCCACTTTCCAGTTATCCTGCACCAGTGTGTGGTAACAGATATAGATGCAGTGAATCTAATGTTCCGTTCCCAGTGTTAAAGAAAATGGACTGCATTTGCTTTTGAAGATCCAGAACAATATGTTCTTTTAAATCCCACACCACATCTCAAACCAAGATTGAGCGCTATTAAAATTCTCTAAATCCTGAAGTTCTTATTTGCAGACATATTTGAAAGGGTTATTGTTATATGCTCTATGAAGTAGCTCCTTAAATGATGAAATTTTATTTATGGATTGTCATTTCTGAAGACATGTGACTGCTCAAGGATTATTTAATAACTGCTTAAAGGACAGAGAACATTAGAAACTTACAGACACAATTTCAAATGCTGAAGTGGGTACAATCAGAGCATTAATGGTACAATAATGTGACAAGCACATGACACAAAATGTAGAAGACCTTATAGGCAAATTGGGTTTGCCTAATTTGTTGTTCAACCAATCTCACAAATAGCATGCATTTTGTTGGTAGATTGGCGTATGAGAAATTTATACTTGGTGCGGTACACTTTGATATCTCTTCATACACAGAATAGAAATAAGATCTGCCAAGTGCTTTCCAATGAAGATAACATCGAAATTAATACTGCACAAACATTTAGTGGGTTCATAACAAATTTTTCTTTCTTGACTTAGTATTTGGACAATAATACTTTGCAAGTACTTTTCAAACTAGAGAAATCTCTAGTCAAGTAAGAGGTAGGAGATTTTCAACACATTCAAATATCAACAACGATAACGTTGTGAATAAATAAAACCTGACTCCGTTGCAGTTTGGTAGTGCTGTGTTTGTGTAACCATATGATGTGCCTTGGAGTTACAATGCAGCTTTGTATTGAGCTCATCCAAAACTCTGGTGCCTGTATCCTAACTTGCACCAAGTCCCAGTCACTCATCACCCCTGCGCTTGCTGACCTACATTGGGCCCTGGTCCAGCAATGCCTCAAATCCATATTATTTTTAAGTATGCTGCTTAATGTTGTAGCTAGCTTTTAGAATCCTAATCTTCCTCTCCAATTGCTGCATAGTCATTGCTGTTGTGTTGGAGTACCAAAATAAATCATCATAATGCCATGCACAGTAAAAGATATATGGTGGCATCATGACTAAATAATCATCTCGCCAAAAGGAGGAAGTAAAGCCTAGTTCAAATTGTTCCATAATCACACACGTTTAACACTTGGAAGTTAATCCATATTCCCCTTGATTATTGGCAATTGGGAGGTCATGTTTAGTGCTTGCAATTAGTATATCGCCTGAAATGCACCCTGGCAGTAATAATACCGAGAGTAGATTTTACATTGAGAGGAAATAGGGGTGAAATTGGCAGCCGTGCAAAATGAGCAATAGTTAATCGGCCGTCCATTCAAATTCAATAGTAAAGAAAACCAGACAAGGTGAAAAACAGGTGGCCGATTCCTTATCTTCCATTTTGTCCCATCGTTGAAGATTAATTTCACACCCAGTGACTTTCACCCAAATTAATGGGAAGCAAACAACACCACAGAGAACAACCTCACCCTCCTTTACGAATGGTCTATTTTCCTTCTGTGATTCTATCTATTGCATCGCTATCATTTCTTCTTTTACTCATAAAACCTTTCTTTGCTGTTTTAATAAACATGCTATCCTGTTTAAAATAACTTGTTATTGCCTCCATTTAAAATGATGGCCAGAGATTTGTCACACAAGTGCATTAAGCATATGCACTCCCATACATCACAATTGGCATTTTCTAGGCCATACCTTTATTTTGTGCTTCATTTATTTTCTAGCTATTTCAAGCTGTTATCTACAATTGGAAGCACTAACGTTTTCAACAGCACCAGTCTGTCTGGTGTGTCAGTAATTTTTCCACAGACTTGGATGCTAACCTGCAATTGTATTCCACTCTGGCTGCACTATCACTGGTTATGGATTTTAAGTCACCACAGTTGATAGTGCTTCATTAGCAAGCGAAGTTTCACTGTCTCTCATCAGCAGACTTCAACTGTTGTAGCTTGTAATATAAACTGAAGTCTCTCTTTGCCAGATTGTAAATCACTGATGCTGGAAGTGAAAGAAATAATCCTCTGATGAAAATAAATGATGCTTGGGAGAAAAAGATGGATAACTGGAAGAAGCATAGAATTATACAACATAAAAGGAGGCCATTTAGCCCATCATGCCTGTGCCAGCACTTTGAACAAACTACCAATCAGTCCCAATCCCCCTGCCTTTTTCCCATAGCCCTACAAATTTTCCCCCTTCAAGTAGATATCCAATTTCCTTTTGAAAGTTACTGTTGAATCTGCTTGTACCATCCTTTCGGCAGTGCGTTCTAGATCATATTCACAAGACCTCACTGTGTAAAGAAATTTCTTCTCACCTCTGCCCTGGTTCTTTTGCCAACTATCTGAAATCGGTGTCATTGGTTGGTGACCCTCCTGCCATTGGAAACAGTTTCTCCTTATTCACTCAATCAAAACCCATCATAATTTTGAACAGCTCTTACATCTCACATTAGTTTTCTCTGCTCTTAGGAGAACAATCCCAGCTTCTCCAGTCTCTCCACATAACTGAAGCCCCTCATTATGTCAGGCTTTGTTAAGTGGGTTTAAAACAATTTCCCAGTTGGTTCTCAGATTGGCAGAAGACGTGTGTGAGCATCAAGCCCAGTATAGGTGGCAATAAAATATAAGTCTGAACATTTGGAAGTATGGCCTATACCATTGCAGGAATCTGTTACATTGGGATCATTCATGGTCATAGGGAGCAACTCCTACTGTCCCAGAAGTAAATGGGGACAGCCGCTAGCTCTAGATAAAACTCTGTTTATAGAGGCAATTGAGGATAAAGCAATTTGAAAAGGAGTTCCAGGACCACAAGGGCACAACAACAGTTTTAATTGCAACGATATACTTGTTTGCACCCATTTTCATTACGTTGTGCATAAATCTTTGCTTGTAAATATTCCTTTTCATGCACTACACCTCTATACATACATCTTGTTAAACTCATGGGGGGTGAATTTCCATTGCAACTTCAGCTGCAGAAAATCTGGAAAACATAGCGTAAACTCTATTTACATTGCTGTTCTGGGCTTCCTTTGATGTAGTGATGGGCAAGTGGAGGAACTTCCATAGCAATTCACCTCCATAGAAACACTTCATGACATACTCAAGGATTTAATGCATGGTCGTTTAAATTTACTCATGTCACTAAATGAAAACATCATACTCACTTTGCCTATTCTGTAAACACTAAGGGATATGATTACTTGATTTGGTCCTTAGAGTTATGTTAAGATGCAAGACAGCAATTGACCTGCAGGTAGGACAGGACATTATTGGAGGCAGCACAAAGAATGTTCCAGTGCAGCATCTCGGGGAACTAAAACATCAACCATTGCTGCTGCTTTCTCGCGCTGCTAATGGTACTTATTCCTTAGAATCATAGCTTAAGTCATGTGGCAGCACCAGACTGGTGTAGGCACTCAACGCACTGTTCAATTAACATCCTGGTACAGTAATGGACCTCAATGAGTCCTGGTGCACAGATTGTGAAGGAGTATGAACCACATTTGTAACACAAAGGGCTGGATTTTATGCACCCGTTGGGAGCAGTGGCAGGTGAAAAAAATGGCGCGCCACCACAATGCCGCGATCTTCCTCCAGGCACCCACAATATCTGCTGTACAGGCCACCTGCTCCCCAATCATGTGGAGGGGGCGGTCTCTCTGACGCCGGTAATGGCATCAGTTGCCTATGCATCCTTCCCACCATCCCCTACACTAAGGGCGTAAATTTGACCTTGACCTCCACCCCACACTAAAAATCTTAAGTTCACCCGTTCCCCGACACTGCGACGCCTACTTTCCCCAGACAGGAAAGTAAAGGCATGTGAGTGTTAGCCGCCGCTCAGAAGATCGTGGCCCAATGGTAAGATTGGAGTCAATTTTATTTAAATGTATGCATTCTGCTACTTTGAATATTTTAATCCAGATCCCGTCGTCCAGCGGCGGGGCAGGGGGGCCGCCACGGAGCTTCGCTGCCAGCAAGGTCGGGCCCAGCAATCCCAGCATGGGGTTCCATGGCGGACTGCTGCTGGAACGATCTTCCAGCCCCAACCGCCACGGAGTCCGATGTCGGGAGCTTTGTAAAATCCCGGCCAAAGTGTGAGATAATTTGAATCTAATATCAAGGCTGGGATCTTGTTCTCCTCTCGATGTCGGGTTCTGTGGTGGGGGGGCTGGGAGGCCGAAGCAGCAATGGCCCGCCATGGAACCCAACGCCAGGATTGCCGGGCCCGATCTTCCCGGTGGTAGGGAAGCTCCATGGCGGCATCTCCGCCGCTCCACAGTGGGACCATACTTTAAATATTCAAATGACCTATTTGCATACATTTTAATGGAATTCGCCATTATCCTACCAGCCCTTTCCAATCTTCAGCTTGATGTGCGGCACTCAAGTGCATCACATTCCCGTCCTTGAAAAATTGGCGCCACCAAGGCGATCAGTCCTCGTTGCCTGCAAAGGTTGGTAGGTAATATCCTATTCTTCACTTTGGCAGCAAACACGGACATTTGTATTATATTTAAGTAGCCAGAAATGAAAGGGGGAGCGGTGTTTGGAACTCTGCATCCATTAATATATCAGCAAGGAGGGGGATTGGGTGGAAGGGGTGAACTCCACATTGTTCTGTCAGCAAGAGTGGTGGAAGAGGCCAACTCTGCTCTTCACGGCGTCACTGAGGCCATCCCGGCCACGTGATTTGGGGGGGGAGCGGGCCGCCGTGCATATGTTAATGAGCCGCCAGCCGCAAAATTGTGGCGGGTGACAGCACACGCCCCCTACGTGCTGGCTGCCATTTCTTTTGCCCGCCGCCACTCCCACTGGCAGGACAACAGGATTCAGCCCCAAATGTGGTTGCAACAAAATCCATTTATTGTGTTCAACAAAGTCCAGACACGTGCAATTTCTTCAAGCAGTAGACATACAGAGAAATAATTTCAATTACCTCATTTTCCCTGGGCAGAGAAAGGATCAATCATTTCGACCCTGACTCTATAAATGGTTAAGGAAAGTTCAAAATCTTTTAGGTCACTACTCACGCATACCCTCCTTGCTGATCCATTACTTCTTGACAAGTGTTAGAGTGAACAAGATATCCAGAAATGAGACAGTTCCTTCAAAACACCAGATGCCAACTTGTTTACCATCATGGCCTATTATCCCACTTCCTATCTCAAGACTGTCTTGCCTATCTCATTTCATTAAGTGATGACAAAAATAAGTCAATAGCATGAATTACACATTCTGCATTTTCAGGTGTCAACTGTGGATCGGTGGGTAGCACTCTTACCTGTCAGTCAGACTTGAGCATATAAATCTAGGTTGATAATCTGGTGCAGTACTGAGAGAGCATTGCACTGTCAGAGGAGCCATTTTTCAGATGAGGTGTTAAACTGAGACTCTACTCTTTCAGAGGGATGCAAATCATGCACGGCACTCTTTTGAATAAAGCAGGGGAGTTATCCTCAGTGTCCTGGTTAATATTTATTCTTCAATTATCATCATATAACAGATTACCTGGCCATTACAACATTGTTCATTGTGGGAGCTTGCTGTGCACAAATTGGCTGCTGTGTTTCCTGCATTACAACTGTGACTACATTTCAAAAGTACCTCATTGGCTGAAATTGGCTTTGGGATGGCCTAAGTTCAAGAAATGTGCTGTATAAATGCAAGTATTTCTTTTTTAAAACCTAAAGCATCCTGGCAATGAACAACTTGACCATTTCATCATTTTTAGCTGCAGTACAAATACTACATTTTTAAATAGAAAGAAAGCAAACACCTCAATCACGTGAGCTTAAACCAAATCTTAAACATATCTATATATGTATATATATATGCAGCTAGGATATTCGACATTAAGTTATGTCTCTTGACTTTGCTTCCTTGGGAAAAGTTCTGTAATATCATATTAGTGCAGAATTTATGAATCATGGGTACTTCAGAGATGTGGGCACTGATTTGCAAAATCCTAAATGAATGGTCACAAATAATCTGCACATGAATGGAATGAAAGCTCTTTTGATTTATACATGGCATGGAAAACAGGGCCGTGCCCAAATAGCCACATAGATACAATGGGCTGGATTTTGTTCTCCCCCAGGCATCAGGTTCCATGGCGGGGGAGGGGTTCCTGAAAATGGCTCCGGATGAGGCCTGCCATGGACCTCGATGCCGAGAGGGTCCGGCTCGATCCTCCCGGCAGCGGCAAGGCACCGTGGTTGCCCTCCCGCTGCTGGGCAATGGGACCACAATTTTAATATGCAAATCAATTAGAATAATTAATTCAAATAAACTTACAGTGCCTATTGATGGCCCGCCGTGATCTTCGGCCTAGTGGCCGGCACTCCCGCACCTTCAGATTCCCGTCTGGGGAAACGAGGCGCCACACTAGTGGGGAGAGGGGGAGGTAAGTTTATCAGTGCAGGAGGTGGGGGATGGGGTCAAATTAACGTCATTAGTGTCGGAGATGATGGGAAGGGTTGTACTTTAAAGTTTGTGTAGTTTGGGGGGGAAGGTCAGATGGTAAAGATAAGTGTATTTTTTGGAGGGGTGGGAAGGGCAAATAATTAATGTAATTGTTATTGAGGGGTGGGGGCCGGTAGGGCTAACAGCCCTTTCAAAATAACGTCAGCGCCTGCGGAAGGCAGCTGACGCCACTGCCGGGGACGAATAGCCGGCCCCCTCCACATCATTGGGTGGGCCACCATTTTTTTCACCTGAAGCCGATTTCAGTGGCGGGCACTTAAAATTCAGCCCAATTATTTCATTCTATTGTGAGGGAAATCATACCTGCCAAATGGAAACATATTAATTTTGTCATGTGGAACACTACTTGAATCTTTTTTTACTGGAAATTGAACATAACTTGTTTAAAAAGGACAACGGAGGTGAACAGCTGAAAATATGGTTGCACATTTGCATTCTAAGAGACAGTTGAATAGAGAGACAGTGGAAGTGCTCACTGATTCAATTAACAAGATTGGTCTGGGCAACAGTGACGATCCACATCTTGTCTGTGTAAGAGCCAGAACTCCACCCGCTACCGAGTGTCTGGGAGACTCTGAAGTCCAGAAAACCTCTAAGTAGTTGCTATTTCAAGCCAAAAAATGGTCACATGACTTATCTGCTGGCCACATTGGGGACTGTTTGATTTGTGCCACACAGAAGTGATCAGACTGCAATATGAAGACAAAAGAGAAGGAAGGTCTCTCCCTGTCTCTCTCTCTCTCTCCAGAAAAGTCCCATGGACCCAGGGTAGCTGCTTGAGCTTCAAGATAGAACACCTTTTCAGCCTTCTGGTACCAGAGAAGCAAGTTGGAAATTGTGCACTGGAAAGGGGCAAGAGGGGAGCCTGAGACCCCTTCCTCACTGGGTCATAACATAAATTTGGAGGCTTATGTCTGGATTGGACCCACAGACAAATGAAAAATTGGAAGTGGGATATCAAATTGATCCCAATTAAAAAGATAAAAGGTTTCAATGCAGGTTCTCTTGTGGTTGTGTGTGCTAGAATACTAACATGTCTGCGACCAAAGCCAATACCTCCCCAAGCTAGGGTGAAGTAACTTGGGATAAATTAAATACACTGTCTATGGAGGAGTTGAGGAATATAGCTGAGCAATGTGGGATCACTTTCCGTGCCAAAGCCACGAAATTGGAACTCCTAAGACTCATGGCCAACCACTTTTCCCTTGAATCTGAAGAATCAGAGGCAGGGTTAGAATTAGAGTCTGACAGGGTAATATTGGCAAAGACACAATTGGAACAGAGGAAACTTGAATTAGAAGACAGGGAAAGAGAGAGAGAAAGGGAGAGAGGAGAGAGAGAGAAAGAAATTTCCGGAAGGAACAGGAGGAAAGACAGCTGAGGTGGCTTGAGTTAACTAGGGGGCAACAGAGTAACCCCAGTGAAAGCATGGCCAATATGGAGAATACAAGTAATGCGGGGCTGTGTGCTGAGTTTTTAAAATTTTCCCAATTGATTCCAAAATTAAATGAGGGAGACATAGAAGTATTTTTGTAACTTTTGAGAAACTTGCCAGAGAGTTAAAATGGCCGGCTGAGAGCTGGACTCTCCTGCTGCAAAGCAAGTTAACTGGAAAAGCCAATGCAGTTTATTCCCTGTTGCCAGATGAGAGTTCATCAAATTATGAACCGACTAAAATGCTATTCTCAGGGCATATGAGCTCGTACCAGAAGCCTACCGCCAGAAGTTCCGAACCCTCAGGAAACAAGCTACTTGGAGTTTGAGAGGAGTAGGCAGCTGGCTTTTGACCAATGGTTGAGGGGTCTTAAAGTAGAGCCCGCATATGAAAACCTCAGAGAGGTAATTCTGCTCGAGTAATTTAAAAACTATCTCCCATTCTCCATAAAGACCCATGTGGAGGAACAAAAAGTACATAGAGCAAGGCAAGCTGCAGTTCTGGCTGATGAGTTTGCTCTAATATACAAGTCAGTTCCCCAGGGGAAAACCTTTCCTAGCCATCCCCACAAATCCAAAAAGAACAAAGGGTGGGAAGGTGATAGGAGGTGGTGGTGGGAAGGGTAGACTGTTTACCACTGAAGTCTGAGAGTCTGATAGTACTTCTGAAATGACAGGGAAATTTGCAAATCCAATGTTCTCTAGTCTTGGTTTAATCATCTCCAAAAGTGCTGCTCCTGGACCTTGTCCAGTTAAGCAAGGTGGGAAAGGTTAAAGATAAAAGTTTGTGAACTTTGTGGAGGGGGTAGGTCAGGTGCACAAGGTAAGTACTTTGTGGGGGGAAAGCCAAGGAATGAAGCGGTTATTGGGGGGGGGGGGGTGGAAGAGGGGCTAAAATCATTTATTTAAATTTTTAAATTAATTTTGAAATTCCAATATCTTTAAATATGTAAACAAAATGGAAAGGCTCAAAGCTCTTTAAAAGTAGTGGGGGCACCTGCGCCATGGCACCTGATGCAAGAGATGGGGACGGATCACCCACCCCCTCCACATCATTGGGGTGTGCAGTCTGCCGTGGCCAGTTAATGGGCCCCCGCATTTAATATTGCAATGGCTCCGTGACAGACGGTCCACGTGTGTGGACCCTCATAGTTTATGGCCGTGTAAAATCCTGGCCAAAGACAGCAAAAGAAAGATTGGATTAAAAGAGAAAATAAGTGGAAAGGAAAAGTTTAAACAATTCTTCAACACCAATTAAAACCTGAAGTACTGAGAATCTACACTTGTAATATTTAATTTTCAGTACCAGCAAGGTACTTTTCGTGCCGTTAAACTTGAAATGACTTAACTCTCCATGGTGAGTTAGTTTGTATCTACGATGCAAAGACTGCAACTTCTGCCTATCGATGCATTCGAATGGGGTGTCATACAGGTAAATGTGGGTCGCGGCATGGGAGACAGTAAACTGCGACAGGGAGCAAGCCTCAACCCGCAATGTTGGGAAGGGCCCGCCGCATATTACCGGCAGTGGTGGGACCTCGTTGCGCCCCCCCGCCACACGACGGTGGCACCACAATCAACTTATGGTAATGATTACTTACCTTTGCTGATTATGCAGCCGGCCACCTCTCCACCGATACTGCTGCATTTTTCATTGAACGGGCAGCCGTCACGTGCCGTCCCATTCACGATCTGAAAAGCCGGCGGGTCCTCACTCTGCATTACAGAAGGGAAGAGGGAGGGGGGATACACAGGGGTCTAACTCTGCATTCTTAAAGGGGGAGGGAGGGGGGATACACAGGGGTCTAACTCTACATTTAGGAAGGGAGGAGGGAGGGGAGATGCACAGGGGTCTAACTCTGCATTTAGGAAGGGAGGAGGGAGGGGAGATGCACAGGGGTCTAACTCTGCATTCTTAAAGAGGGAGGGAGGGGGGATACACAGGGGTCTAACTCTACATTTAGGAAGGGAGGAGGGAGGGGAGATGCACAGGGGTCTAACTCTGCATTCTTAAAGGGAGGAGGGAGGGGAGATACACAGGGGTCTAACTCTGCATTCTTAAAGGGAGGAGGGAGGGGAGATACACAGGGGTCAACTCTGTATTCTTTAAGAGAGGGGGGTGGATACATAGGGGCTTCACTCTGCATTCTGAAAGGGAGGGGGTCTGGGATTACTGGAGGGAAAGCTGTGCTGGCATGAAGGGAGGTACTGTGTACCACCCCTCCGTTAACAGTGTACACTCTGTGTTTGTGAGGGGGAATGGCACACAAGACACCCTGTGTGTGGGGAGGCTTCCAGAAAGGGCAGGAGCATTAAGGTTTTATGGATGGTGGAGGCAATCGATTCAGCTGGTAGGATCTTGATGTGGTCATGCTGTGCCACTCTGAGTGTTGGCCAAGATGAGCAATGCCATAGCATACCACATAGTTGATCCAGGAAAACAGCTGATGTACCCGTCAACACCAATCCATGACCTGTTAGGAACCTTCGAATACATGCCGGGTTCAACTTTATTTATCACATGGAAATAGATATGGCTCATCCTACATTGTGTGATCCTCAGCATGTGAGGATCTGTATGCACCAGAGGCAATATCAACAGGCAGGTGTGATCCACGTAGAAACCCCGGCACATGAGCAGCAGCCCCCAAGGGGACACCAGTGAGAGACTTCACCACTGATGCAGAGGAGAGATACAACACCAGGCACTGAGCTACATGAGCCACCATTGAGCAGGAGATCAGCATGCTGAAAGAGTGCCTCCAATGCCTGTATGGATAGGGTGATGCCCTGTACTATGGGCCGAAAAGGCCAGTTCCTTTCTTTGCTGCTCTGCACAATGACGCACCCAATAGGGGCCAGGCCTGGCATGATGAGGAGAGACATCAACAGGATTCCTCCTCGGACTATGAGGATGCTGAGGACCTAAAACATGAAAGATGTATGGGAGGGCAGATGGCACCCAGGCTCTGCACGCAGAGCTACCAGTGAGCTAGGGACACGGAAGTGGCTTATCAAACAAAGGATGTCTGCTTCATAGGAACTGACATGAGTTCTGCAAGCTACACATCACTGTCATTCACCTGCTGTGCACCAGTCCACATCTGAAGCATCCCTGTGTAAACCATTAGAGGCAGCAGCTGACTGAGCCAATATCCATGTCACTGAGCCCATGGAAACGCTCATGAGTAACGGTGACATGGCAATGATGTTATTGCATATGTTGGTTCTCCTGAAGTGTCAACGGTGCAAAGGGATGTGACATTGGCGCTACATGCTGGCACACACCATTCACACAGAGAAAAGGACACACATGTTGGTGAGGGACATTTAGTGAAAGATGCATTTACATTGATGTGACACCTGTGCATTTCCATTTGTGTCAGTGTGTTCTCTGTAAACCTCTGTCATACCTTTTATGGTCTATTTAAGTCTCACATCCTGGAATGTGCAAAATTAAGATTATTCACCCAGGTGCAGCACGCCTACAAGAAGGAATGTTACACTTGAGTGGGAGAAGAGGATCGCAACTTCACAGGACACTGAGACACAGCAGGATAAGTATGCGGTAGCAAAGTGGAAAGTGTTGGGGTAACTCAGCAGGTCAGGCAGCATCTGTGGACAGAGAAGCAGAGTTAACTTTCAGGTCTGTGAACTCGGACAAGTTAACTCTGCTTCTCTCTCCACAGATGCTCCCTGACCTAAAAACAAGAAATGCTGGAACCACTCAGCAGGTCTGGCAGCATCTGTGGAAAGAGAAGCAGAGTTAACATTCCGAAGAAGGGTCACTGACCCGAAACGTTAACTCTGCTTCTTTTTCCACAGATGCTGCCAGACCTGCTGAGTGGTTCCAGCATTTCTTGTTTTTATTTCAGATTTCCAGCATCCGCAGTATTTTGCTTATATTTTAGTGCTCCCTGACCTGCTGGATTTCTGCAGCACTTTCTCCTTTGCTGCCAGATTCACAGCAGTCCCACTCTTCAGCAGTCAGGTAAGTATTCTTCGGCAGCTGTCAGGAAGCAGGTGCTGGGGCGCTTAAAATAGGGTCCTGGAACCTGCTGTACAACTGTCAAAAACTCTCTTACTGCGCCGAATGTCCTGCCTCTCCCCACGTAATATGGGGAGTCCGGCTCGGCGCAGTGATTCCAATGAACCCCCACAATTAATATCGCAGGGGCTTGGCGGCGGCCGGCGAATGCAGGCGCACCGCTGAATTCAAAGGGCACCGCCACGGACGACGGTGCCCCAATAAAATTCAGCCCGCTGTTTTTGCAAAGCTTATGGCAAAGCAGAAATCTCCAACAACAACTTCTTCATAATTGCATTTAATCACATATCTGCCCTAGTCTGAAGTTGCTGTGACATTTGCACTTAAGTAACAGGGAGAACTATTAGCCTCGCTGTTATTTTGATCGCAGTTTTTGGGTCATTATTGTGGTACAACTTATCTATATGTTTGAGAATCTTCAATAACATCTCCCCAATCTCAAGTGGTGAACCTCAAGGAACTCTGACCCTGAAATTCTAAAGGGTTCTTCCAGTATCCTGCCATAACCAGCAAGGCTTCCCCCCTCCACCTTCCCAAAAATATTGGCCGGAAAAGCCACAATGAGCGGCTGGTGGCAGTGGAGGGGAGGGATGCGCATAACATTGAGTGGGAGGCGGTGGGGGGGGGGGGAGGGGGCGCCGTTTCAGACCCCATTTTCACCTCGCGACTGACCGAAGACAGCGTTTTCTTAAAGTTTTTTTTTTACCCGAGCACTTTAATTATCAAGAAAAGTGAAATGAGAGGTTTTCTCATAAGTTAAATAAATGCATATGATACAGCACCTGAAATATATGCAACAACACCTACTCTCACACTCTTACAGATATACACACACTTGAGAAGAGATAGAGATTATAAAGATAACATGCGTTAGGTTGAATGATTTTAAAGAGTTCTCTGTTAAACTTGCTTTTCCCTGGGTGAAGTCTTGAAACAGTACAGACCTGTAATCATTTCCCTTGTTCACTGAAGAAAGACTTGGGAAGTTCATAAAGACAGATGCGCTGTTGCAGACTGCTCCTTTTATATTCCAGCCATAGGTCAAAGGCGAAGTCCTGATCTGATTTCTCATATAGGGAGTTCAAAGTGTTACGACCACTGAGGACAGAGCCCTGAATCAAAATATATGATTCTGATCATGGTGGGAGCAACGCACTGTCAATTCAGTCCCGTCGCTCCACAGGTCGCATCATGTCTCTTTAAGATTTCCAAATCGGAAAAAAACAGCCAAATTGAACAATCTAGTAACCCCTGAATGAAGCGAACCAAACCAGGTATCTTTAGATATCAACAAATTAACAATTTATGAAAAACATTAAAATCTTAAACACTACTAAGATAAACCAATATCTAAAGATCTGATAGCTTCTTATTTTTAAAAAGTCTAACTCTTGCATTCACATACATATACTCAAACTAACAGTAGTTTGGCTTTTGATTAGCTGCCCGAAAAAAAAAATCTTTGCAAGTTATGTTCCTGACAAATGGAATTTTCCAATACACACAGTCAAAGTTCACTTGCAGTCTTCCAAGGGCTGATGAAATCGATAGGAATTCAGCAGTTAAGTTCAGCAGTTGTATCATAATTTGTCCCTTCAGTGATTAGCACAGCAATACTGATACTTTGTTAAGTAAGAAAAGCTTTTCTTATTTTTCTTAGGGAATTAATTCATCTTGTTGCTTTGTAGAATCTTCTTGCGAGACAAATAACACAGCTCTTTCCCCTTCAGTTTAAATTTTCTCTCAGAGAGCTCTCAACTCCTTCCTTCAATTGCTGGAACTGTCTGTCTCTGTCCAAACCAGTTTTTTGTCAGCTGGTTTTCAAAGTCAAAACTGCTACATTGAATCTCTGTCCTCTCTCTCTCTGTAGCTGTTGCTTGGCAACCAGAATGCACTTTGACTCGCTGTCTCCAGAGAGTTCTTAAAGATGCACTGATCTCTTTACACTCTTAAAGGCGCACTGCAATATTTCTGAGGAGAGAAAAAAAAACACAGGACCATAACAAAAGCCAAACTCCAGTTGCTGCCTACATGTAGTTTAAAGCTGGTAAACTTAGATAGGGCCCTCTCTCTTCAATGGCATAGATGGATCTCCTTTGTCTGACCAGAATATACCTTTATTAAAGTTCCTTATCAGAAACTGTGTTTCTTTCATGTGACCATAGTTTCTCTTTCCATTGTCCTGATAAATGGTTTGTAATGGTGAGGCCATTGTTAGACAATGGAGGGCGGGTGTCATTTAGCCTCATCTCACCTTGATAAAGTAGGGCTTTTCACACCCAATCTTTGGAATTTGAGTTTGGAGTCTAACAGTCTGCGACAGTATTGTCAACTCAATCAGTTGGACAGAAGCAGCCAATATCACAGAAAAGGTCATTTACTTTTTAGTAATTTCTCAAGCTTGTGTCCGAAAAGGTAATTTTTACTTTAATCACTTCTCCAAGACTTGTCCCGACATGAATGTTAGCTCAGCGTTCCTGTAGTTCTATGTGTACTGGCAGGAAAGGAAAGGCCACCTGACCTCTTACTCCATTTGCTTTACAAGAAAAGTGTCCTTATAAGTTCTTATATGTTCGGATTGTGTGAGCATGACTTGTGCATTCTAAACAGTATCAGCGATATCTATCCCTTTCTCACACACTACAGCCTGAGTAACAGGATTCCTGAAAATGAATCTCATTGCTTGCCTTGAGGCGAAAGTGGGATTTTAGATTCTTCATTGCATTGGATTTAACTTTTTCTCCCCATCTAAGTATTAAAAAGGGTACTGCTTCGAACACATTTTTGCTACCCACTCCTCTACCAGTTTTGACCTAAATGTTGTTGCCTTTGGAAGCAAAATTGGTAGCAGTGCTTCAGAAGAGAACCAACTCCCCATGACTATGACACACAAAGTTAAATATTTAACAATAAGACAAAATAATTTAAGAAAATCTAGCACCAGTCAGATTTAAATTTTCATGAGGACAGTTTGTTTGTCATCCAATTTTTCTCCTTTTAGTAGGCCAGATGAAAACTGTTGAAGCTTCCTACAGTGAGGCAATTGGGATCAATTAATTCAACTGAATGAGATTTCGAAACACACATTCTGAAAGGCCAAGTAACTTCATAACCAAAATATGTCAAAAAATATTGCATTTCTTAATTTAACTGTACACTTATCTCTATTGCTGTGGCCCCAGTCCAAGGAATGTGTTGCCCAATTTCTGTCAAGTTTATGAACAAAACATAGGAAAAGCAAAGCATTTTGTCATCTGGGACATTAAGGGGCAGGTACATCCAAATTAAAGAACCTGATTGAATTTGTGTCTCTCATGATTTAACGCAAGCATGTAAGAAACAACCATTCAGCCCATTCCATCCGAAGTACCAAGCACAACACTGCCATGGTCTTTATTCTAATGTGATCCAAACAGTCCTGAGGAAGACAACTCGAGATAGGTAGAAACTGCCAAATCGCCAAAACAATAAGAGAATTTTATGGGCCTGCAAAGTGCGACTTTCATGGCGGATGGGGTGATTTCATTACGTGGGAGGTGATAGTTCAATGTCCCGATGGCGGGTTTAATTTCAGGGATTAAGTCAGCAGTATGTTTGTGGCGGGACAGGCCTCATGCCATCATACGGCGGGTTCAGCTTTTCATACATCTGCATACCATGACTACTCATTAACTTATAATTATTTGAAATTAAGTCCCACCTGCCAGATTAAGTCAGCGGTGCACAGGAATCTCGTGGCACCCGGTTCACGTTTGTTTAAAGGTGGTGTGCACTAGTCGGCTTTGTGTAGTTGTGTCTGAGGTCAGTGGTTTTCTTTCTTGAACTCTTCAGCATAATGGAAGGGCAACATGGGAATGGATGTTTGGCGCCAGGCTCAGGACAGCAAAAGTGGAAGGTGGGGGGTTTGCAGGGAGCTTAGAAAGGGTGGTAAATTGGTCGCCTGTAGTTGCAGCAGAGGGAAGCCAGGGAGGGCAGAGGATGGGGTCTCAGGTGCAGTGGGGTGCAGAGGAGGGAATGGTCGAGTGCTCAGAGTATGGAGGCATTGGTGCTGCTAGTGGTGTTGGGGTGGGGGATGTGCTTGGAGTAGATAATGCATGTGAAGGGTATGATGGGTCTAAAGGGAGGGGTGAGTATTGTCAACGTTGGGATTATGTGGGGTGAACTCAGGGTGCTGGCTGGCAAAGGGAATGGTCACAGTCACAAGCGGCAGTGTGATGAGGTAGGTGGGCAGGTCCAGAGTCAAGGTTGGGTATTGGAAGGAATCATAGGGTGGGGCACGTAATTGGGTGACGACATTAAGGTGGATAACTGGAGGATCCAAGGTGAGAGTGGGCATATCGATGGTGACAGGTGTAGGCAGTGTCGGGAGAAATGGCATGTAAATGTCAATAATAATGCAGTCCAGGGTAATGGGGGGAGGTTCACGAGTCACCGAGGGAAGGTTGTAATTAATGTTGGGTGGGTCAAGTGTAATGGGGGCAGGCTGGAAGGACGCAGGAGGAGGGTGGAAGGTGGAGGAACTTGTCTGGAATGTGATGCACACCATTTTCCGAAATGAAGCAATAAATCACGTGGGCGTGCAAGAATTGCAGATTGATGTGGGAGGAGGTCAGAGCTGGGTGGGTGGAGTTGCAGCTTTGCGTAATGGGAGGTACATACAACCTATTTTCTCATGAACTCAATGGTTCAGCATTGTGGGCGAACAAAGTTGAAGTTTAATTCCGGTCTCATTCAAACAGTTATAAAGTTGCAATGACAAGGGTCTCACTGGCTTGTAATTACCTGGTTTATCCCTACTATCATTCTTGAATAATGGTATCACATTTGCTGTCCTCCAGTCCTCTGACACTTCACCTGTGGCCAGAGAGGATTTGAAAATATGCGTCAGAGCCCTTGCAATTTCCTCCCTTGCCTCACGTAGCAGCCTGGGATGCATTTCATCTGGGCCTGGGGATTTATCCACTTTTAAGCCCATTAAAACCGTTAATACCTCCTCCCTTTCAATGCTAATTTGTTCAAGTATATCACAACCCCCCTCCCTGATCTCTGGACCTGCATTGTCTTTCTCCATAGTAAACACAGATGAAAAGTAATCATTTAAAACCTCACTTACGTCCTCCGCCTCCACACACAGATTGCCAATTTGGTCCCTAATGGGTTCTACTTTTTCCCTGATTATCCTCTTGCCCTTAATGTACTTATAAAATGCCTTGGGATTTTCCTTTATCTTGCCCGCCAGTGTTTTTTATGCCCCCTCTTTGCTCTCTTAATTACTTTTTTAAGTACCCCCCTACACGTTCTATACTCTTCTAAGGCCTTGGCTGTTTTCAGCCCTCTGAATCTGCCATAAGCCTCCTTTTTTTCCCTTATTCAATCCTCTCTATCCCTTGACATCTGGGGTTCCCTGGACTTGTTGGCCCTACCCTTCACCTTTACGGGAACATGTTGGCCCTGAACTCTTACTATTTCCTTTTTGAATGACTCCCACTGGTCTGATGTAGAGTTTCCTACAAGTAGCTGCTCCCAGTCCACTTTGGCCAGATCCTGTTTTATCATATTGAAATCGGCCTTCCCCCAATTCAGTACCTTTATTTCCGATCCATCTTTGTCCTTTTCCATAACTACCTTAAATCTTATAGAGTTATGGTCACTATCCCCGAAATGCTCCCCCACTGACACTTCTACCACTTGTCCGGCTTCATTCCCTCAAATTACCTCCTGTCTCCCCAATGCCTGTCCACCATCTGCACGGCACAAGTCAGGAGTGTGATGGAATACTCTCCACTTGCTTAGATGGGTGCATCTCCAACAACACTCAAGAAGCTCAACACCATCCAGGACAAAGCAGCCCGCTTGATTAGCACCCCATCCACCATCTTCAACACTCACTCCCTTCACCACTGATGCACAATGTACCATCTACAAGATGCACTGCAGCAACTCACCAAGGCTCCTTGGACAGTGCCTTCCAAACCCGCGACTTCTACCACCTAGAAGGACAAGGGCAGCTGATGCATAGGAACACCAGTACCTGCAAGTGCCCCTCCAAGCCACACACCATCCTGACTTGGAACTATATCGTCGTTCCTTCACTGTTGCTGGGTCAAAATACTAGAACTCCCTTCTTAACAGCACTGTTTAGTTTAGTTTAGAGATACAGCACTGAAACAGGCCCTTCGGCCCACCGAGTCTGTGCCGACCATCAACCACCCATTTATACTAATCCTACACTAATCCCATATTCCTACCACATCCCCACCTGTCCCTATATTTCCCTACCACCTACCTATACTAGGGGCAATATCTACACACCAAAGACTGCAGCGGTTTAAGAAGGCAGCTCACCACCACTGTCTCAAGGGCAATTCAGGAAGGGCAATAAATGCTGGCCTAACCAGTGATGCCCACATCCCATAAACAAACAAAAAAAAGCATGGTTTTGTTGGGAACCCCATGCCCATTGCCGTCAAAGTGACTGCGGCACTTAAATTTGTTGCTTGCAGTGCTTTCCAGGTCTCAGCGGTTGACGTATGTGGCATCTCATAGGTGCATGAAGGAGGTGATAATGCCCTATTTGGTCATGAAAATGATGTCATCTATTTCCCAGTAGATGAGGGCAGCAAGATCAGCGGCCTTCGACGCCATCACTCGTTTCCCTATAGTGCATGTGGCCAATACAGTTCCCTGGAACTAGCCAGCTGCATTTGTGAATCACACAGGCTTCCACTCTTTGAATGGTCAACCGGTTTGTGACTACAGGTGAAAAATCATACAGGTCTGTGCTCGATTCTCAGGGAGCTGTCACGATGCATACATTTTGCGAAACTCACAACTAACGGGCATTTTTGGAACACCAGCCCAAATTGACATCTGGATCCTGGGTGGCAAGGGTTATTAACTTGGGACATGATAAATGACACTAGTGAAGCATCCCCAAAGTGCAGCTGAAGAGCAATACAATGCTGCTCATGCCTCCACCAAAGCCATAATTGATCACACCACAGGCTGAACATGCATTTCTGTTACCTTGACTGATCTGGAGTGGCTCTGCAGTATTCTCCACAGAGGGTCTCACGAGTAGTCATATACTGCTGTACACTACACAACCTGTCAATGCAACATGGACATATTTTGCAGGAGGAGGAGGAGTGGGAAGAGGACCACTCCACCTCAGAAAAGGATGATTTGGATCATCCTGAGGAGGAGCCCATTAATGTGAATGAAGCTTTAATGGATGCCAGGTCCGTCTAGAGACATGCACGGGACATCAGGGACAACCTTATATTTGGAAGTTTCATCCAAGAGTGAGGCACCTACATGATTACAGTTCCAATGCAGGAAATACATTGCCAAACTAGGATGATGACCTACCCATGTCAGTCTAACCATTTCTCCAATTGAAAAGCAGGCATCCTCTATAATTGCATGTGGAGTGGATCTTTACTGAACATACTGTCTGTTGAATACTGAATCAGAAAAAACCTGTGACACACTTGGACATATGTTTACCATCCAGCCATGAATCAGAACCAGCTACACCATAATATCACTTTAGGTGCACCTGCACCTTCTAACATCTCCGAGTTGTATCTGAACCTGGACAAACTCCTTTACAAGGCATAGAACGGAGGGCCTGCTGAGCCTACATATGGAGGTGTGTCGCAACTATTGACTATTACAAAACTACAAACTACAACTAGCAGTCAATGAAGACTGAAGGATCAAACCTCAAGGTTAAAAGAAGAATGGCCATGTCTGTCATTCCTTCAAAAGCATCAAAACGTGTCAGCCATGAACCGTGCCATTACATATTGGTTCTTTACTCGATGAATAACAATAATGCATCAAATAATAAAGCAAATAAATCTATTGACATTTACATTTACTTGTGTAACAATTTTACTTTGACCACCCGTGGCACCTTCGTGCTCATAATTCTTTAATCTTTCTCTTCCGGCCACTACGTCTTGGTGCCACCCCGACGTTAGCAGCTCAGGTGGAGGCAGTCTGCTCATTGTGCTGCCCCATTGCCCTGGATGACCGTGGCAGGCATCCTCTGGAGGAATTGGGCCTTGAGGTCTCCATCCCAACGGGGGTCTCCAGCACTGGTACAAGGGCATCTCCCTCTGGGCTCGCTTGCTGGAGGTAAGGTGGTCAATGTTTGGGGGGAAGAGGAGACGCCGCTTACTCTGGGGGTGTCCTGAGAGGAAGACCCCAGGGCAGCTGGCATGCAATCCTCCTCCATCTGCGTGCCTGATGGCACCTGCCCCTGTCTCCCTGAGGAGAAAGAGCACCCGGAGAGAGGTCCAGGTTCCTCGTCTTCTCTCACTTAAACAATGCCGCATAGAGCCCATGGTTACAGTGATGGAATGCAGATCAGCGTGCATATGGTCAAGTGCTCAAACTGGCTCTGCATGACAGCGCCACCATCTCCATGGAGGAAGCTATACGCTCGCATGCCTGGGACATCATGGCTTGCAGGGGCTCCTCCATGGCATGCACAAAGCCATGCATAACCTCTGGCATCTCCGACATATTTTCCCCACGCGCTCACTGCAATTCCAGCAGATTTCTTGTGGCCTCGAACACTCAATCATCATCAGCTTGGGACTCAGCAGGGGCCTGGTCCCCAGCAGACCTGCAAATGTCAGGGGTCCTGGCTGCAACATTCTTCCTCAGCTGCTGTGTCTGTGTCGTGCCCACCAGATTGCGACTCTGATTCGACGTGCAAACTGCCCATGAACCATGTGGATGTAATTGTGCACGCGAGGTTAGAAAAGAGGCAGGTGACGGTGTAATCACTGGGCCATTAGCTTCATCATCCCCAGAGGCAGAGTCAGCATTTTACTGGAGTCCATCATGCGAGTGCGGGCAGCTGCAGTGGAGAACAAACAGACACACATTAAGCATCATCACAGCGTGAGGTTGTCACATGTTCACACGATCCTCTCGTTGGTCCATATGGCATCAACAATGAGGTTGACACTTCATCCTTACACCTTGATGATCCAGCTTCGTCATCCCCAGTGGCTCTTTCTCCATCCTCTCTGGCAATTTGCACAGCCTCCTCCTCTGCTGAGGTCAGGAGTCTGAAGTCCAGTACACCACCTGCTGTCTTGGTTCTCTCCCTTTAATTGTGGGTTTGCTTGTCCTGCACGAGAAAGTGCTGATTGAATGACATGTCAAGTGATACCTAACACCCCTTGTCTACATGCATCCCCATCACTCATTCTGGCCTGTCAGTCGCACGCTGTATCCAAGCGCTATCAGACACCAGACTTGCACATTCTCTAGTCACAATTGCTATGTGGCACTGAGGCTGATCACGCATTCGAACGTATGGCATCTGCCCGCTGACAGACATAAAATTTTACTGAGCCCACGAGATACCATTTACAAAGCCTCGGATGCATTACTTATTCTCGCTGATTTGAACAGGTCATTAACCGTTTCCAACACTGTACCCAGACTCGCCGTGTAACCCCACGGTTTGAGACCTCCTCTGCCACTTCCATCCAGGCCGCCTTAGTCAGGCGGGAGAGTCTTCTGAGGCCATCTGCAGGGAAGAGGACATCCCGCCTTTCCTTGACAGCCTGGAGGAGCACCAGCAGGGAGGCATCGCTGACCCATGAGGCTGGTCTCTGCCAGATGGCTGACATTGTGGTGGTGGTGGAGATGGAGAGATGAAAAATAACTAAAAGGTGATGGTGATGCTGTGGGAGAGGTTGAAAAACAGATGAAGATGGGTAATAAATTAGAATGACTAAAAGGAGGTAACATAAAAATCTCTGTATCATGGGGAAAATCGGCCAAGCTGGTGATCCTCCATGATTGCAATGCAGAATGATTTATAGCCGTGCCGTAAATGGTGCTTTGCAGAATGACGGTGGGTTCCACCATTGAAATGCCGTCCCCACCGCATGATCACACGTGTCTCCCGCGCCCACCGGCCGAATTTAAATTTTAAATTATAATCACGTGGGAGCTGGTAAAAAGGGTGGTAGCAGAAATGCCACCAACTTCCAGTTCCACCATCGGAAATGCTGCAAAATGCATATACCGCCCAACAAATTTCCACAAAATATTCTATCATATATTGAACATACCACAAATGTTCCATAAGGTAATCACTTATACCAAAAGTCCCACTTATAATGATCAATCCCAATTTGAATTAAACAGGATATTGGAGTTCAGCATTTGGTTTCCCAATAATTCCTACTGCTTAATCGTTAAACTTAAGCACATAAGTGTAATAATGGTAAAGAATAATCTGAAATATTGCATATTCAGAGATAAATTCTTGAAATAACTATATTAAAAGCATACTTGAAATATATCTGTTTTAATGTACAGATAAAGAGTGTAAATGTTACAACCAAAAATCTGTCAAAATGCTCATTACTTGGTCCCAGAATTACTATTGTATTAAGCAACGTATAAGTCACAAATCCATCTTTGTCTGCTTCATGATACAAGTGTAGGGAAGTAATTTACTGCATTGATGAAACACATTGGATTTTAATCAAAATAGAAGTAGGGGAGTAGCAGGTTTGATGGGATGGAGAAGTTGATTCAGTCTTTCATTAATAAAATAGCAAGCCACAATGACTAAGTGCTTACCTAATAAAGTTATCTTGTACACAGGAAAACAGATGGCTGGCAGAAATATACAAATCAGTATCTAAATTGAGGGGATACTATGGTGTCATCATTAAACTAGGATTCAATTACTGCTCTAGATTTGACAGCTGTTTTATATTACATATTATTTAGTGTTTAGCGTTACTTGCCAATGTTTCTACGTTAGTATGGTAAAGATGAAAGCTCTCTCATGAATTAAGAAAGAAGGTGAAATAGATAAGAATGAGTTGAAACCTGACGGTATGTACAATACTAAGCGTTATGGCCTGTAGTATATTTTGTAAGTCCAATTGGGAAAGCGTTTTGGAAGCCAACAGATGAAAGTTTTATGTAAAGTACAATATTTAAAATCTATTGGATCTTTTTGAATTCCCTCCCTTACACAGGGAGTACTAAAAAGAGGCATGCATTTATACATTGTCTTTTACAGCGTAAGGACATCTCAAAACATTTTACAACTAATTAAGTAATTCTGAAGCACAATTACTGTTGTGAGGTAGGAAAGACAACAACCATTTTGCACACACCAGCAATGTGATAACTTTGGTTATTTTTAGGATAATGGGAAGAATTCCCCAATGCTCTTTTAATACAGCCTCAACCAAATGACAGCATCTCCAACAGTGCAACACTCCTTCAGTCCTGCACTGGAGAGTCAGCCTAGATGTTGCACTTAAATTTCTGGATTAGGATGTGAACCCATGATTTTCTGCCTCAGAGGCCAGTATGCTACTGACTGAGCCATGGCTGACAGCTTATTGTATGGGATAGCCACTGCTACATTACCTTGATGTGCATTCCCCATTTGCACACATACTGCATTAACTTGCGAGTGCAATCACTGTTCCCCATTGGTCAATGGTAATATAATGACTAATAATTTTAAATGTTAAAAAGGCCACACAGTAATTAGAGGCACAGATGATTAATTCTGACCAACAATTAATTCAGTGGCAGAGTCGCCAACATGTTACACTTCATCACTGGTACACACCCTGGACCACCACCATCTCCCTTCCCCCATCCCACTATTCCTAATGGGAAGAGCCTGTGCTGGATAAACTCTCCACTTCCGCTGACCTTCCTCCCTCTTTACCTGCCTTAGTGCTGTAGCCTGAAGATGCATCCCTTATCCTTGTCATTGGATCATTCATGAATTACATAAATTTCTAAATTCACTTGAAAAAGCCCTTCAAAACACTCCTACAGGGGATGCATAGATCAAGTGGACCCACATCAGAGACGCCATCTATGACTCAGCAATGACCACCTATGGAAAATGTGTGAAGCGGAATGCAGACTGGTTTCAATCTCACTTTGAAGAGCTGGAACCTGTCTTAGCCACTAAGCGCATTGCACTGCTGAACTACAAGAAAGCCCACAGCGAGTTAACATCCATAGCACTTAAAACAGCCAGAAGCAGTGCACAAAGAACAGCCAGGCGCTGCGCAAATGACCACTGGCAACATCTATGCAGTCATATTCAGCTGGCCTCTGACACTGGAAACATCAGAGGAATGTATGATGGCATTAAGAGAGCTTCTGGGCCAACCATCATGAAGATCGCCCTCCTCAAATCTAAATCAGGGGACATAATCACTGACCAACGCAAACAAATGGACCGCTGGGTTGAGCACTACCCGGAACTGTACGCCAGGGAAAATGTCCTCAATGCAGCCCAGTCTCTGCCAGTCATGGATGAGCTGGACGTGCAGCCATCAAAATCGGAACTCAGTGATGCCATTGGTTCTCTAGCCAGTGGAAAAGCTCCTGGGAAGGACGGCATTACCCCTGAAATAATCAAGAGTGCCAAGCCTGCTATACTTTCAGCACTGTACGAACTGCTTTGCCTGTCCTGGGATGAGGGCGCAGTACCATAGGACATGCGCGATGCCAATATCATCACCCTCTATAAGAACAAGGGTGACCGCGGTGACTGCAACAACTACCGTGGAATCTCCCTGCTCAGCATAGTGGGGAAAGTCTTTGCTCGAGTCGCTTTAAACAAGCTCCAGAAGCTGGATGAACAGGTCTACCCTGAGGCACAGTGTGGCTTTCGAGCAGAGAGATCCACCATTGACATGCTGTTCTCCCTTCGCCAGCTACAGGAGAAACGCCATGAACAACAGATGCCCCTCTACGTTGCTTTTATTGATCTCACCAAAACCTTTGACCTCGTCAGCAGACGTGGTCTCTTCAGACTACTAGAAAAGATCGGATGTCCACCAAAGCTACTAAGTATCATCACCTCATTCCATGACAATATGAAGGGCACAATTCAGCATAGCGGTGCCTCATCAGACCCCTTTCCTATCCTGAGTGGCGCGAAACAGGGCTGTGTTCTCGCACCTACAATGTTTGGGATCTTCTCCCTGCTGCTCTCACATGTGTTCAAGTCTTCAGAAGAAGGAATTTTTGTCCACACAAGATCAGGTGGCAGGTTGTTCAACTTTGCCCATCTAAGAGCAAAGAGCAAAGTATGGAAAGTCCTCATCAGGGAACTCCTCTTTGCTGACAATGCTGCTTTAACATCTCACACTGAAGAGTGATGCAGAGACTCATCGACAGGATTGCGGCTGCCTGCAACAAATTTGGCCTAACCATCAGCCTCAAGAAAACGAACATCATGGGACAGGACATCAGAAATGCTCCATCCATCAATATTGCCGACCATGCTCTGGAAGTGGTTCAAGAGTGCACCTACCTAGGCTCAACTATCACCAGTAACCTGTCTCTAGATGCAGAAATCAACAAGCGCATGGGAAAGGCTTCCACTGCTATGTCCAGACTGGCCAAGTGAGTGTGGGAAAATGGCGCACTGACACAGAACACAAAAGTCCGAGTGTATCAAGCCTGTGTCCTCAGTACCTTGCTCTACGGCAGCGAGGCCTGGACAACGTATGTCAGCCAAAAGTGACGTCTCAATTCATTCCAGCTTCACTGCCTCCGGAGAATCCTTGGCATCAGGTGGCAGGACTGTATCTCCAACACAGAAGTCCTCGAGGTGGCCAACTTCCCCAGCATATACACCCTACTGAGCCAGCGGCGCTTGAGATGGCTTGGCCATGTGAGCCACATGGAAGATGGCAGAATCCCCAAGGACATATTGTACAGCGAGCTCGTCACTGGTATCAGACCCACCAGCCATCCATGTCTCCGCTTTAAAGACATCTGCAAACGTGACATAAAGTCTTGTGACATTGATCACAAGTCGTGGGAGTCAGTTGCCAGCGATCGCCAGAGCTGGCAGGCAGCCATAAAGGCGGGGCTAAAGTGTGGGGAGTCGAAGAGACTTAGCAGTTGGCAGGAAAAAAGGCAGAAGCGCAAGGGGAGAGCCAACTGTGTAACAGCCCCAGCAACCAATTTTATCTGCAGCACCTGTGGAAGAGTCTGTCACTCTAGTATTGGCCTTTATAGCTACTCCAGGCGCTGCTTCACAAACCACTGACCACCTCCAGGCGCGTATCCATTGTCTCCTGAGACAAAGAGGCCAAAGAAGAAGAAGAATTAGAGGCACAGATGATTAATTCTGACCAACAATTAATTCAGTGGCAGGGTCGCCAACATGTTACACTTCATCACTGGTGCACACCCTGGACCACCACCACCTCCCTCCCCCCATCCCACTATTCCTAATGGGAAGAGCCTGTGCTGGATAAACTCTCCACTTCCGCTGACCTTCCTCCCTCTTTACCAGCCTTAGTGCTGTAGCCTGAAGATGCATCCCTTATCCTTGTCATTGGATCATTCATAAATTCTGTGCTCAACTGGACAATATCTCCAGCCTTTGGATAGTTGTGACTGGTCAGTAAATCTGTCAGTCATTGGATAGGCCAGCATCACACAGTACAATGTGAAAAATTGTCCTTTTGGCTTCAGTTTTTATTCTGGAGAATTTAATCCATGGAGAAGGGAACAATGTGCCCTGACAGGGTTGGACCAATCATTCCGGGCAGTACGCAGGTTGCAAGGTTAGAAATTGTCCTGTAGAATCACGGTATTGAGAGCCAGGACTGAAATGCTCATGCACAATGTTGAGAATGTTGGTTGGGAAGTTTCAACTGTTCTGAATGGTGGTTATGACTTTCAATTGATTAACTTTCAAATACTCCATTGATAAAATTAATTATTCCATTCCCTTAATGAATTAACTTCTAACCACCAATCCATCACAATTGAGTATGTATTCTTTTTTACATGAATGGCATTATCAACACCAAAGTATATAGCAGATTGAATAGTTCTTCGCTGTAGCTGAACAAAGACAAAGATGCCCTTTAATGTTACTGACAAGGGAAGCCATTCAGGAGATGGAGATCACATTAAATATTGTTGAGCCAGAACAATTCCATGAATACATGGACCCTGGCAGTCTCATCACAGAAGACAGGAGAACCTGCAGAGAAATCAGATGGTAGGTCAATACAGCGGCTATTACTCTTCAATCTCTCTGGCATGTTGAAAAGAGCAACAAAGATCTCAACATGTAGATCAAAATTACAGTCTACAATGCTACTGATGTTAATGTCCTTCTGTCTGGCTCTGAGAACTGGTCACTGATTCAGACCGAATGCATTCCCTTGAGATTCCCTTTGTGATACATAGAAAGTCACACTCTCAATACACCAATTTCAAGAACTCTCACTCATTCTGTAATCAATCAGCATCAATGCCATTGCTCCTGGTTAATTATAACAGTCTGACCATGTTCATTACATGTCTGCTAAAAGGGCAGAACTGGGCCTACTTTGGAGACCTTCCAGAGAAGCAACATGCTGATTTAGAGCAGTAAATGTGAACTGACTATATTGGAGATAATGGGCCAGATTTTTTCAGAGCAGGGTGTTACAGCCGGATGACAAGGGGGCCTCAGGCTCCCCTCTTGCCCCTTCCTCTTATTTGACTGCAACAGGGTTTATTCCTTTTAAACAGTGCTTATGCTTACCACCTCCGTGAGTGTTTTCTCCAGAAAAATGCAGTATAATACCAAGGGCATTGAAACCCTGACATTACGGTGAAACACTGCTCCCAATGCTGCCCATGTCAGCAAAGGGACGACCTTGGCAATTTTACAGTATGTGCCCTCTTAATTGGCCATCTGCAGAACCGCTGTCCAATTGATGCTGGTGGGCAGTCTCCTGATACTGCCAGCCCAATCAGAGGGCCGGAGCTCTGAAGCCTTAGCAGCACCACTGGGAGAGGTGATCGCTGCTGAGACATGCTGGAGGCCTCAAGAGATCAGCTAGGCAAGTTTTAAAAAGATGAAAAAAAACAGTGCTGAGTGTCGGAGGGGAAACCCCTCCGATGAGATTGTTGGGGCCACGGGGGTTGCCTTCCCTGCCTGTGGCCCCCTTTCTGGGCCATCAAGCCTGGCTGCCCTGGCTGCCACAGGAAGGCTGCCTCTATTCAGCTGGTGGCATCTCCACACATTGGTGGGGGAGGGAGGGTCTCTCCACCGTCAGCAAAATGCCAACGGCCCCATAAAATAGTCATAGTCATAGAGTCATAGAGTTATACAGCACAGAAACAGGTCCTTTGGCCCATCGTGGCCCTTACAGGGCCCTTAATTGTGGTAATCTGCTGCCCGCCTCCTTGAAGCAGGCAGCGTCTCCGCATCTGGCCCTGACATGGGGAAATACCCTGGTGGTGAAACCGCATCGGGGAGCCGACTTGACACAGCTCCCCATGATTTTAACAGCCACTCCCACCTCCCAGCCCACCGACTTGTGGATCAGTAAAATCCTGGCCTTCCAAATTATTTGCATAAAATCGACCATAGTTGCTTACAGCTGTGCAGTCTCCAGGTGTAATTGACGAAGGAATTTCCCAATCATCTCTATGCTGACCAGGAATAGTGGTATCACCCACAAGTACACAAAAGCAGCAAGAGGTGAAGAAAACTGAAATTTAAAATGAAGGTTTTGAGTGTATGAGTTTTCATTGTGTTCTAACACACAACAAAGCATCAGTTTGCATCAGTGATCACCAGTTGGTTGAAATCCAAGCAGCCTTCCCAATGACAAGTGTTAATCGTGACTCAGTGGATAGCACCCTTGTCTCTGAGTCCAGAAGATTATCGCTTCTGTTTCGACCGACCGCTCCTGTCAAAGCCCCCAATCAAAATATACGATTCTGATTGTGGTGGGAAAGACGCACTGATAATTTAATCCCATCGCTCTACAGATTGCCTAACATATCATTTAAAAAAAACTTTCCAAATTAAAGAAAGACGCAGCCAAATTGTACCATCTATTAACCGCTGAATGAGGCTAACCAAACCAGGTGTCTATAAATCAATAAATTAACCAAAGTAATTCATGACAACGCTACGTCATCGCTGACGTCATCAGGATGCGGCGCGGTGCGCACATGCGCAGACGGTCTCATGCCCTCTGCGCATGCGCTGCGTTCCGGCTTGCCAGGACCGCGTTGCGCATGCGCAGATGACGTCATCGCGTTATGTCGTCTTCCTCGGGCAACGCGCCAGGTTGGCCTCTGCGCATGTGTCAAAGCTTCAGCGCGACTTTTTGAAAGTGGAAGGAGGAGAGGTTTCGTCAGGCATTTTCTCGCATTTTATCTGAATTATTTATTCGTTTTGGAGACTTGCTTCATTTTTATTTGACACAGGAGATTGTTCCAAGGTAAGTTGCTCTGCCTTTGTAAGTTGCTTTGAAAACATTTCCATTGTCTGGGCCACCGCATGTTCTCCAGTCCCTGTTGTGAGTTGCTGTGTGCAGGCAGTACATGTGCTGCAACCTACCGTCTTAACGGTCACTTTCGTTTTTGTAACGTTTTAATGGAGTGCATTCTGTATTTCTTATCTCATCTCATGTTTCCCGTGAGGAGACTGGACTGGCTGCGGCAACAGACTCTCCGCTGGCAGCAAGGACTGGCTGATGAGATGGAGCCATTTACTATGCCCAACAATTGCCCGGAAGCACCTTCGGATGGAGGTGGCCACGTGCTGGACATCAGTCACGTTTCACAAAGCCTGGATCCTGAGCGTCTCACCCCCTGGCCTAATGATCTGATGGACCATACATATGCCTGCCTGTTCAAAGCTCCACTTCCCCGACCTGCGGTACCCTCTCCTTGCTGCTCAGTTACACAGTCACCTGTTCCTGCACCCATCAGAGCAGTGCACATGGGCACACAGTTACCTGCTCCTACACCCATCAGAGCAGTGCACATGGGCACACAGCCACCTGTTTCCCCATCGACCTTTGAAACAACCATGCAGAGCCTTGTGAGACTCCGCAATTGCCAGCTGCTGCCTGTCAAGCAGAGAGGGCGTCCAAAGGGGTCAAGCACTTGGGGAACATTCAGCAAGAAGAGACTGAGCACTAAAAGAAACAAGCATGCCGTGTCCAGTAGTAGCAGAAATGTGAATGCTCTTGCTGGGAACACAACTGGTGATAGTAGTAGGCAGGATTAAATGGGAATGGATGGGAAGACGCACGAGTAACATAACCACTAGCAGGGAACTGCTGGGCTAAATGGCCAGCTTTATGTTCATAGCCCAGAAGAAATGTTCTTCTTTTCCAGCACCCTCACATCATTCATGTTTTCCCTGAGAGCAGCATTGAACCATCACGAGATAGGGGCAGTAACATCATCCTGCCTCCGACAGCTGAGGTGGGTACTAAGTGATTCATTGGCGGTGTTATCAGTACATGCCTTTACCGCAGAACACAAAGCATGCTCAACTGTAATTTCATTGGAGGGAGGGAAGCTCTGACACTGATGTTCTTTCCTTATTTCCTTTCATGTAAAACGTGCCCTTGAGAAAAGAATCCTTGACACTTAAGGACGGCATTCAAGCAAAGGAGGCAGTGCGGGAGAGGACGCAAGGATGTGCTGATTCCTCCATCTGAGGTGGGTAATAAGTGCTTCATTGGCGACGTTATCAATTGGTGCCTTCACTGCAGAACTTAAAAAGGTGTGCACAACAGTAATTTCAGTGGATGGAGCGAGGCAAGCTCTGACTCTGATTTGCTTTATTTCTTTTCATGTAAAACATGCCGTCGAGAAAACAATCCTTGAGACTTAAGGTCAGCATTCAAGCAACGAAGGCAACTGGATCATGCTGCGGAGCTTGTCACGATGTGGAAAGGAACATTGCATTTATGGATGAATTGGGAGTGCACATTGGGATGCGCTTGGGGAACATTCACCAAGAATAGACTGAGCTCAGACTCTTGTGACTTTGCCTTCTTCACATGGACAATACAGTAGTGGAATAGAGAGCCAAGCGTTCATTCACCACAAGGCTCTCCAGGAACAATCTCTTTAGCTGTGCATAGCAGAGACTCGGCCTGTCTGTCTAACGGGAATGCTGGAAACACAACACTCATGTATCCATGCACAGCAGTTCCTCGGATGCTTAATGAACTTAATAAAACTTCTCAATAATTAACCCCAGAATTGTCGAGGCTTTGTTTTGCATGCTATTTCCCCAACTTTGCAACTGCACTTCAGATATTCAACTGTGGTGGAGGGGTGGAGGTAGGCGGGTAGAGGGAGGGGTGGAGGTAGGGGGGTAGAGGGAGGGGTGGAGGTAGGGGGGTAGATGGAGAGGAGGGAGGGGTGGGGAGAGCAGGGAGGGGTGGGGAGAGGGAGCATGCAAAATGCAGGGACCAGACAGTTGCAATGCCTGAAGTACTGTGGAGAAGTAGGGGAGAAGCAACTGGATTGGGCATCCGCAGTTGGAGGGAACGGCTGAATGGAGAGGGCCGGATGCGAGAGGCCGTAGAGAGCTGCGGGGAGCGAGTGTGCGAAGACCTCGGTGTCGCCGGGTCCAGGGACTGGCCAGTAAGTCTTTTGCTGTTGTGTTTCTGGCGCATGCACAGAAAAAGGCACTCCTCTTCCGCTCCGCTGCTCCCCCCCCACTCTCCCCCACCCCCCCCACTCCTGCGCTTCAGCCCCACCCCTCCCTCTCCCCCCCTCCCTCCTCTTTTCCCTCCTCCCTCCCTCCTCTCTTTCCCCCCCTCCCTGCTCTCTTTTCCCCCCCACTCCCTCCTCTCTTCCCCCCCTCCTCTCTTTCCCCCCTCCCTCCTCTCTTCCCCCCCCTCCCTCCTCTCTTTGCCCCCCTCCTCTCTTTCCCCCCCTCCCTCCTCTCTTTCCCCCCTCCTCTCTTTCCCCCCTCCTCTCTTCCCCCCTCCCTCCCTCCCTCCTCTCTTCCCCCCCTCCCTCCCTCCTCTCTTTCCCCCCTCCCTCCCTCCTCTCTTTCCCCCCTCCCTCCTTCCTCTCTTCCCCCTCCTTCCCTCCCCTCTTCCCCCCCTCCCCTCTTTCCACCCCCCTCCCACCTCTCTTTCCCCCCCCGACACCCTCAACGCTGCTCTAACCGGCCCCCGCGCTGCTCTCCCCGGCCCCCGCACTGCTCTCTCACTCCGGCCATTGTATACTGCCACGTGTTCGTTAGGTTGCCTCTGTGTGATTCTTTGAGCAGCGCCATCTTTAGTCCTGGCAGCTGCTACAGTCGCAATCTGTGACGTTTCCGTGGCACATGCTGTATTTGCGCATGTGCCAAAACAGCGCCACCTACCGTTTACGTTGTCAACAAATGCGGTCTAAATTAACTCATTAATTAGAAGAACTAAATTCTTGAACACTATGAAGATATAAACAACATTTAAAATAGAAAAAAATTAGAGTCCTTGCAAATTTACAGTCCAATGTTGCTTGAAGTCCTCACAAGGTGTTGCTCGAAGTCCTCACAGAATGATGCTTTCCTTCTCCAGCGAATTTCAAAAATTAATGACCTGCAAACTCTTTCAATGGAATTAAGCTGACTTTAGAGTTTTTGAGGGATAAAAGATTGTCAGAGTCTAACTTCCCTTTCTTCAATTTAAATTACCATAGATCTCTGTTTCGGCTTCACATTTTCTTTGAATTTTGAGAGATAATAATAAACAGACGAAATTTCTCTTCCTTCAGTTTAAATGGTTGAGAGCTCTTTTCAGGTGTGCTTCTCACAGTTGTGTCCTCTGTGTCTGTCTGTGTTAGAACAAACTGTCTTACTAACTGCCAGTTCAAAACTGAATTGTAACAAATGCATCGCATGAAACTCACTCCCAGTGGCTATATCTATGGTAACGAGAATGCACCCTTTGAATTGCAGTCTCCAAATGGCTGTTTCCAACGGCAACCAAAAATGCATCTTTCTATAACTCCTGAGGCTTGCTGGTTCTTAAAGCAATATTGATCCTTTACAAACCTTAAAGGCAAACCGCAAATTCCCCGGAGAAAAAAAAACAACAGGATTTTGACACCCCCGCCCCTAGCGGAATGAAACGCCATTCCTGAAATGCCTTTCATTACAATGGGTGAAAAAATACAAATTGAGAAAACGTTAACTTTTTTTCACGCATTTGCCAATGTACACATTTCTAAAAAAAATGCTTAGACTACAGCAACAAATTCCACCAGGACATTTCGGCTTGAAGTTTTCAAAAGGTTGTTCCAATTAACCCATTTCAAATTTACAAGCATAGTCTTCCAATTGTTTCATGTTTTCCTTCTAAGTGTCCCTATTGTCCATCACCTCAGCCAGGTGAGCTGCACAGCTAAGAGCACTGACCACTACTGGGTTCACTATTCTCTGAGAAGTTTCTCGAGTACCGTTAACCTGTGTGGCATCACTTGACACTGGAAAACCCTGTCCGGTGTAACTGAAACTGATTTTTTGCCTTACACTGGAGTTTCAAAGGAATTTGACAGTATCTTTCCAACATATTTGTCTCTTTAAGACACGTTGTGTTGCCCATTCTGTCCTTCCAGTCCTTTAAATGAGAGGTTGGGTAGGAGTCTGCCTTCTTTACCACAATGACTTTTCTAGATTCTATGCAAGTTTGAGCCGTCAGTCATCAAAACCATCTGCGAATTCCAGCTGTCCTAACTAGGTTCATCTAAGCTACCCTCCAGCATGCATTGTACCTCTGCTTCCACTTGGGCCTGTCTGTCTGGACCTAAGCAACAAGGATGTTGTTTTAAAGGAATGGCTCCCCCTATACCCACATCATGAGTGGCTAAGGCTGTACATCCTGGCTTATCCCTACAAACTTTTTGAAACATTGTGAAAACCCTGGTTAGGACCTCACACTGTTTTGCCTCTATGTGCAAAAGCCTATTGTTTAATTTTCCGAGCCATTCTGCCCATTTGCTGATTGGATAGTTGGAGGTTCAATCTGAAAATTTCCTAGGCCTGCTTCTGCCTCATCCTCACTATCCTTTTCGTTATCCACAGTCCCGATTACCTGACATATCTGTCCTGGCTTATCCTCCTCCCTGCGGTAATGTGGTTTGAGCAAATTAACGTGACACAACCAGTTCTTCATCCGACGATCAGGGATGTCAATCAAGTAATCTACCTTATCCACTCTTTTGATCACTCTATATGAGTCACTGAACCATTGCTTTCACTGGTTCTCCCTGTGACCGTAACAACACTAATACTTCATATCCTGGTTTTATGGTATGTTGTGATTTTCCCACCATTTGACAGGGTGGCATGCCCTACAAAATTGTCTTATATCCTTTGTAAGACCTGGCCAGTAATAATGTTTGCTTATGTGTGATTTGGTCTTCCGAATTCCCCTGTCCTGAAAAAGGAACGTCGTGTGCTACCCTTAATAATCTTTGTCGATATTTAGGTGGTACCACTATCTGTTCAACAACTGTCCAGTCTTCATCGTCAGGTCTATGAGATGGTCTCCATTTCCTCCTCAAAACCCCGTTTGCCATATAATAGCCGTCCAGAACTCCTTTCACCTCGCTTCTGACATATTTGTCTGTGCTATTTGGTAGATCTCTAGATCATCTTGCTGTGCTGCAATGATAGACGATCTTTTAAACATCTCATTTGGATTATCTAAATCCCCAAATAAGTTTTCAGATGCCTGATTATCTATTTGTGGTGCCCCTTTTACCTCTGACAATGGATCCTGTTTAGCCATTACACACACAAGAAATATTCCTGGAACTTGCTCCTGTAATTGCTCCGTTTCCTTAATTTTACATGGTTTCTCTGTAACCATAGGAGAAACTGATATTTTTGATCCAGCCAAATCATTTCCTAAGCGTAGATCAATTCCCTTTTACTGGTAAACTGTGGACAACATTTACAGTTATTACCCCAGTTATTAAGTCAATCTCTACCAATCTCAGCTGACTGGTGAATAAGTCCTGGTGGGTATTTTTCAAACTGGATTGAATTGTAAGTCATTGTTTTAGCAAGACTTAGTTGTTTTTTAAAATTATAATAGTCGTCCAAAGATTTAAATTCAAAGGGTTTAGTCATGGCAGGAGAGCTTAAAGCCGTGGTTTGCTCCTCTTGCTGCATGTGGGAATCCGGGAATATTTCCAGTCCCCGGGACCAGCATGTGTGCAGGAAGTGTGTCCAGCTGCAGCACCTGGAAGCTCGGGTTTCAGAGCTGGAATGACGGCTGGAAACACTGTGGAGCATCCGCGAGTCTGAGAGCATCGTGGATAGCACGTATAGAGAGGTGGTCACACCGCAGCTGAAGGGACTTGAGAAAGGAAGGGAATGGGTGACCACCAGGCAGTCCAAGAGGAACAGGCAGGTAGTTCAGGAGTCCCCTGGGGTCCTGCTTGCAAATCGGTATCCCATTTTGGAGGCTGATGAGGCTGGTTCCTCCAGGGAGTGCAGACAGAGCAAAGCTTCTGGCACCGCAAGCAGCCTGTGTGCACAGGAAGGGGGAAAGAGAGGAAGAGCAATAGTAATAGGGGATTCTACAGTCAGGGGAACAGATAGGCGCTACTGTGGCCATCAACGTGACTCCAGGAAGGTGTGTTGCCTCCCTGGTGCCAGGGTCCGGGATGTCACTGAACAGCCGCAGGGCATCCTGAATGGGGAGGGTGATGAGGCAGAGGTCATGGTACATGTTGGTACCAATGACATAGGTAGAAAGAAGGATGAGGTCTTGCATCAAGAATTCAAGGAGTTAGGCAGTAGACTAAAAAGCAGGACCTCTCGAGTTGTAATCTCTGGATTACTCCCAGTGCCACATGCTAGCGAGTGTAGAAATAGGAGAATAGCACAGATGAAGGCGTTGCTTAAGAGTTGGTGCAGGAGGGAATGTTTTAGATTCCTGGACCACTGGGACCGTTTCTGGGGAATGTAGGACCTGCACAAGCGGGACGGTCTACATCTGAACCAGAGGCGGACTAACATCCTTGCTGGCGGATTTACTAGTGCTGTTGGGAAGAGTGTAAACTAATTTGACAGGGGGAGGGGATGCAGACTCCTAGCAGAATAGGAACACAGCTATACACAGGAAAGCGAACAGGTCAGAGGGAATACAGCGGAAGTAAGTTTCAAGGGAGTAAGACCAGGATGGAAGGCCTCTACTTTAATGCCAGGAGTATTGCAGGTAAAACGGATAAGTTAAGGGCAAGGATTGACACATGGAATTGTGATATAGTAGCCATCACGGAGACATGGTTGAGGGAGGGGCAGGATTGGCAGCTCAATATCCCGGGATATAGAATCTTCAGGCGAGACAGAGGAGGGGTAAAAGAGGAGGGGGCATTGCAATATTAGTTAAGGAGTCAGTTACTGCAGTAAGGAGAGATGATATCTTGGAGGGGGCATCAAATGAAGCTTTATGGGTAGAGTTTAGGAATAAAAAAGGGACAGCCACATTGCTAGGTGTTTATTATAGACCCCCAGATAGTCAGCGGGAAATTGAGGAGCAAATATGTGCGCAATTTGTAGAGGTGTGTAAAAATAATAAGGGTAATTATATTAGGTGATTTCAACTTTCCCAACATTAGTTTAGTTTCGAGATACAGCACTGAAACAGGCCCTTCAGCCCACCGAGTCTGTGCCGACCATCAACCACCCATTTATACTAATCCTACACTAATTCCATATTCCTACCACATCCCCACCTGTCCCTATATTTCCCTACCACCTACCTATACTAGGGGCAATTTATAATGGCCAATTTACCTATCAACCTGCAAGTCTTTTGGTCATGTGGGAGGAAACCGGAGCACCCGGAGGAAATCCACGCAGACACAGGGAGAACTTGCAAACTCCACACAGACAGTACCCAGAATTGAACCCGGGTTGCTGGAGCTGTGAGCTCTTAAAATGTATACAGGATAACTTTTTAGCTCAATATGTAGAGGATCCAACAAGGGAGGGTGCAGTGCTGGACCTAATTCTGGGGAATGAACAGGTGGTTGATGTGTTGGTGGGGGGTGCATTTTGGTGATAGCGACCACAACATGGTACAATTTAAGCTGGTTATGGAGAAAGAAATAGATAAGTTGCAAAAAATGGTTTTGGATTGGGGGAGAGCAAATTTTAGTAAAATAAGGCAGGATCTGGTCAAGGTAGACTGGAAAGAGTTACTTGTCGGGAAATCTACAGAAGAGCAGTGGGGGGCATTCAAAAAGGAACTGGGGAGGGTACAGGTCCAATATGTTCCCTCTAGGGTAACAGGTAGGAGCAACAAGCCCAGAGAACCGTGGATGACCAGAAACATTCAGGGTACGATGAGAAGGAAAAGAGAGGCTTTTAGCAAATACAAGGAGAGCAAATCAATGGAAGCATTAGTGGAATACAGAAAGTGTAGGATGGAGCTTAAGAAAGCAATTAGGAGAGCAAAGAGGGAACATGAGAAAGCGCTGGCTGGTAAAAACAGGGAACATTCCAAGATAGTCTATAAGTATATCAATGGGAAGAGGATAACCAGGGAAAGAGTAGGACCCATTAGGGACCAAGGGAGAAATTTGTGGGTGGAGCCAGAGGACATTGGTAGGGTGTTGAATAAATACTTCACATCTGTCTTCACCCAAGAGAATGAGGATGTAGATATGGAACTTAGAGAGAGAGACTGTGAGGTTCTTGAGCAAATTGTCATAGGGAGTGACAAGGTATTGGAGGTTTTGGAAGGCTTAAAAGTGGACAGATCTCCAGGCCACGGGGGAGGTGCCAGAGGACTGGAGAACAGCTAATGTGGTCCCACGATTTAAGAAAGGTTGTAGAGATAAGCCAGGGAGCTACACACCCAGTGAGTCTCACGTCAGTGGTAGGGAAACTATTGGAGAAAATTCTGAAGGAGAGTATCTATCTCCACTTGGAGAGGCAAAATTTGATTAGGAATAGTCAGCATGGCTTTGTCAGAGGGAGGTCATTCCTAACAAATTTGATTGAATTTTTTGAGCATGTGACCAGGTGTGTGGATGAGGGTAGTGCAGTTGATGTAATTTACATGGATTTCAGCAAAGCTTTTGACAAGGTCCCACATGGGAGACTTATCAAGAAAGCAAATGCACATGGGGTACAGGGTAAATTGATAAGGTGGATTCAAAATTGGCTTAGCTGTAGGAGACAGGGAGTGATGACAGATGGCTGTTTTAGTGACTGGAAGCCAGTGTCCAGTGGCGTACCACAGGGATCTGTGCTGGGTCCCCTATTGTTTGTCATTTATATGAACGACATAGATGACTATGTGGGGGGTAGGATCAGTAAGTTCGCGGATGACACAGAGATTGGCCGAGTGGTTAACAGTGAGTGTCTTGGGTTACAGGAAGATATAGACGGGATGGTCAAATGGGCAGAAAAGTGGCAGATGGAATTTAACGCTGAAAAGTGTGAGGTGATACACTTTGGAAGGGGTAATGTGACACGGAAGTATTCAATGAATGGCCTGACACTGGGAAGTTCCGAGGAACAAAGGGACCTTGGCGTGTTTGTCCAGAGATCTCTGAAGGCAGAAGGGCAGGTTAGTAGGGTGGTAAAAAAGGCATATGGGACACTTGCCTTTATCAATCGAGGCATAGATTACAAAAGCAGGGAGGTCATGTTGGAGTTGTACAGAACTTTGGTAAGGCCACAGCTGGAGTACTGTGTACAATTCTGGTCGCCACATTATAGGAAGGATGTGATTGCATTGGAGGGGGTGCAGAGGCGATTCACCAGGATGATGCCTGGGATGAAACACATCAGCTATGAAGAGAGGTTGGATAGGCTTGGGTTTTTTTCACTGGAGCAGAGAAGACTGAGGGGTGACCTGATCGAGGTGTACAAGATTATGAGGGGCATGGACAGGGTGGATAGGGAGCAGCTGTTCCCCTTAGTTGAAGGGTCAGTTACGAGGGGTCACAAGTTTAAGGTGAGGGGCTGGAGGTTTAAGGGGGATTTACCCAGAGGGTGGTGACGGTCTGGAATGCCCTGCCTGGGAGGGTGATAGAGGCGGGGTGCCTCCTATCCTTTAAAAAGTACCTGGATGAGCATTTGGCATGTCATAACATTCAAGTCTATGGGCCAAGTGCTGGCAAATGGGATTAGGTAGACAGGTCAGGTGGCTTTAATGCATTGGCGCAGACTCGATGGGCCAAAGGGCCTCTTCTGCACTGTATTATTCTGTGATTCTGTGATTCTAGGCATACTTTATACAAAGGTACGGGTATACACACCCCGCCAATTCCATTAACTAAAACTTTAGCATTCAAGGCACTCTTTGTTGGAAACTTCATATCTTTCCCCAGCAAGAGTGTTTGGATCACTCCTGTATCCCTGTGTATAATGATAGGTTTTACTGCCTCACTTACAGGATACGGAGTTACTCTCCCCTTTAACAAAAAAATCATTATAACTCTGAGGTATTTTATTCTTAACCTGTACACTCCTCTTAGTTTTAGTATCTGGTTTCACATTCACAGCTGTCATTAAAGCTATAGCCCGGTCTGCTATACTCTTAGTCAGAGTCTTGTCCTCTGCACACCCTAAAAAGTCCTATGGGTTTACATTGCATTTTCCAGCACTCTGAATGAAGATGAACCGTTTTGTTGCAATGATAACACTTTGGCTTGCGAACCCCACTTCTACCCTCAGCATAGAGTCATACATCACTGAAACAAGCCCTGCGTCCCACCGAGTCTGTGCCGACCATCATTTATACTAATCCTACATTAATCCCATACTCCCTGTCACATCCCCACCTTCCCTCAATTCTCCTACCACCTACCTACACTAGGGGCAATTTACAATGGCCAATTTACCTATCAACCTGCAAGTCTTTGATTGTGAGAGGAATCGGAGCACCCAGCAGAAACCCATGCGGTCACAGGGAGAACTTGTAAACTCCACACAGGCAGTACCCAGAACCGAACCCAGGTCACTGGAGCTGTGAGGCTGCGGTGCTAACTGCTGTGCCACCCACAATCTGACCTTTCTGACCTGAGGAGGTGATGCTGGGGAATTCCCAGCTGTTCCTTCTTGTCCCTGGCTACTTGCCTTCCTTTCATTCTCCCACTTTCTATCCTTCTCAGGTTTATGGGGGTGACAGGCAAAATAGGTTGGCTTAATCACAAGCTCAAAATCATCAGCAATCTCTGCTGCTTGTCTACCTTTCAAAACTTTCAGGTTATCTATACGAGTTCTCACTACTGAAGGAATGGAGTTTTTAAACTCTTCTAAGAGAATCAATTCTTGAAGGTTCTCATATGTGGTTTCTATCTTTAATGCCTGCATCCAACGGTCAAAATTCATTTGCTTCACCCTCTCAAATTCTAAATATGTCTGCCCAGTCAATCTCTGTAAGTTCCTAAACTTCTGACGGTAAGCCTTAGGGACTAACTCATACGCAGCGAGAATAGCCTTTTTTGCCATCTCATAATCTGCAGAAGCCTCTTCAAGAAGCATGGCATACGCTTCATGAGCTCTGCCTAGCAGCCTGCCCTGCATGAGCAATGTCCAGCTTTCTTTTGGCCATTTCATCTGTGTGGCTATTTTTTCAAAAGATATGAAAACCGCCTCGACATCCCTTTCCTTGAACTTAGGAATTTAAACAACTTCTCCCTGGGTCCTGATCTAAATTCAGATTCTTCCTGACCCGAATTTTCCCTGGATTTAAGACTACCCCCTTGTCTTAGTTCCATTTCTTTTAGCCTAAATTCCCTCTCTTCTCTTTCACTGTCTCTCTGAAGTTCAAGTTTTCTTATTTCTTTTTCTGCCTCAAGTGTTTTTGTTTCTTTTTCCTGCTGAAGCCCCAGTTTTTTTCATTTCTAACTGAATCCTAGCCTATTCCACTGCATCACTCTGGCACCTACTACCTTCACGTCTTTCGTATTAGCTTTTTTGTTCCTCGTATTGCCCCTCATCTGTATTACAATTATTATCATCATCATCTTCTTCTACCAGTTCCAGATGTTCAGCTATTATTTCAATTATCCTTGCTTTTTTGGCACCTGATTTCAATTCCTACCCCAATTTCACTGCCAATTCTTTTAATTTTTTTTAGATTTTAGATTTAGATTTAGAGATACAGCACTGCAACAGGCCCTTCGGCCCACCGAGTCTGTGCCGACCATTAACCACCCATTTATACTAATCCTACACTAATCCCATATTCCTACCACATCCTCACCTGTCCCTATATTCCCCTACCACCTACCTATACTAGGGGCAATTTATAATGGCCAATTTACCTATCAACCTGCAAGTCTTTGGCATGTGGGAGGAAACCGGAGCACCCGGAGGAAACCCACACAGACACAGGGAGAACTTGCAAACTCCACACAGGCAGTACCCAGAATTGAACCCAAGTCGCTGGAGCTGTGAGGTTGCGGTGCTAACCACTGCGCCACTGTGCCGCCCTTGGTTAAAGTTCTTAGTTAAAGTTATCAAGTCACTCAGGGAAACATTCTTCTCTCCCAAAAACTCTGCTCCAACCACTAATGCCATAACAATGGTATAGACTGTACCTTATTATACCAGACACCTGGTTCTTTTAGTTTCTTTGTAATTGGTGTCAGATTTAGATCCCAACAATCAAGTTTCCAATTGATAAGATCCCAGACTCGAGAGCAATTAATCTGATGCCAAACCCAGGACCCCAATTTAAATATGTTACCTCAGAGACGAGTAATTACTATGATTCCAAATGCGAGCCCTTCAAATTTGTCTGATTCTGATCCTAGACGCGAGCCACCGAATTAAGATATGATTCAACTGCGAGCGAGCCCCCAAATAAGATATGACTCAAATCCAGAAACCCAATTAATATGTGATTCAAATCTTGAGTGAGCCCCCAATTAATATGTTATTCAAGTGCGGATGAGCCCCCAATAAATATGTTATGCAAGTCCCGGACGAGCCCCCAATAAATACGTTTCGATCGACCGCTCCTGTCAAAGCCCCCAATCAAAATATACGATTCTGATTGTGGTGGGAGAGACGCACTGATAATTCAATCCCATCGTTCCACAGATCACCTGACATATCATTTTTAAAAACTTCCAAATTAAAGAAAGACCCAGCCAAATTGTACCATCTATTAACCCCCGAATGAGGCTAACCAAACCAGGTATCTTTAAATCAATAAATTAACTCTTCAATTAGAAGAAATAAATTATTGAACACTATGAAGATATAAACAACATTTAAAATAGAAAAAAATTAGAGTCCTTGCAAATTTACAGTCCAATGTTGCTTGAAGTCCTCACAGGGTGTTGCTCAAAGTCCTCACAGGATGTTGCTCGAAGTCCTCACAGGATGTTTGTTGCTTGAAGTCGTCACGGAATGTTGCTTTCCTGCTCCAGCGAATTTCAACAATTAACGACTTGCAAACTCTTTCAATGGAATCAAGCTGACTTTAGAGTTTTTGAGGGATAAAAGATTGTCAGAGTCTAACTTCCCTTTCTTCAATTTAAATTACCAGAGATCTCTGTTTTGGCTTGACATTTTCTCAGAATTTTTTAGAGATAATAAATAGACTAAATTTCTCTTCCTTCAATTTAAATAATTGAGAGCTCTTTTCAAGTGTGCTCATCACAGCTGTGTCCTCTGTGTCTGTCTGTGTTAGAACAAACTGTCTTACTAACTGCCAGTTCAAAACTGAATTGTAACAAATGTATCGCATGAATCTCACTCCCAGTGGCTATATCTATGGTAACGAGAATGCACCCTTTGAATCGCAGTCTCCAAATGATTGTTTCCAATGGCAAAAATGCACCTTTCTATAACTCCTGAGGCTTGCTGGTTCTTAAAGCAATACTGATCCTTTGCAAACCTTAAAGGCAAACCGCATATTCCCCGGAGAAAAAAAAAACTACAGGACCTTGACACTTCATCTACTCTCTTAGGTTAAATATAAAAGATCCCAGGGTGTTTTTTTCAAAGAAGAGTAGGGGAGTTCTCCCTGGTGTCCTGGCCAGTTTGTACTCCTCAAACAACATCTCTAAAACAGAAACATAAATTTCAACAAGGACACTGGGGAGAACTCTACTGGCCATCTTCAAATTAACAGCATGATTTATGTCCACCTGAAAGGGCAAACAGGGCGTCAATTTAATGTCTCATTCAAATGTGCAGCACTCCCTCAGTAATGCAAGACTAGAATTTGCATTCAAAGTCTCTAGTGTACCACTTGAACCAACAACCTTCAACTCAGAGGTGAGGGTGCTACCCACTGAGCCACAGGCTAAGCCAGATTACTGGACCGATGCCAAAAGTTAAAGAGTTACCATAGCAACAAAGCGCCCATTCTGAATGAATCTGCAAAATCTGCGCAGGACACCAACTGGGAAACTTCTCGCAATGCCTCTGATGTTTTTGGAGCTCACACGAAGACAATGTCCCAATATGGAACTTTCTAATTTTTGTGCAAAGATTTAGTCACTGCATCTAGCTGTGGGAGATCTGTAACTTGCCAATTATATCCTAGCACATTTTGTCCCTGAGTTTCTTTGTGCTCCAGGTGACAATGAAGGTCAACTTTCTGAGCCATTTATCCTACTCTCAGTGATATCATGATGCGCTCTTGTTTTAACACCTTGCATACAAAATTTATATTTATCATTTTAGGACAAAAGGTTACCTGAAACCTATATTGAAATGAACAGTATAAATGGCAACAGTGATCAATTTGAGGGGACACAACCTTGAAACCTTGCATTTGGCAATTTATTTCTGTTTGTCAATGGAGAAGACTAAAAGGATGGTGTGTCATTTGCCTTATGTTAGTATCACAGGCAATTGATACACCATCCTTTTAGTTCTTCAAATTAATTGATCAATTTATTAAAGATGATGCCACTTTAAGCTGAATTTCATGCTCCGAGTAACATAACTAAATTATATGCAGTTAATGTAAGGGTTTCAAAGCCTTATGTTTTTCTCAGACAGTACCAGATTACTTTTAAAAAACAGCAACAAAAGACTTTAATATAATAACAAGGAAAAAAATCATTTGAAATTCTCATGGCAAAATAAACAGAAAATAAGTGAAATATTATGTGAAAAACATCTCCAATTGAATTTCAAAAAATCAACGTTTTCATTTCCACCTAATTATTTTTGTTTCGCATTAAAGCACCCCCTTTGTAATGTAGCTTAAAACACATGAAGACAAAAGCAAAATACTGCAGATGCTGTAAGTGTGAAATGAAAACAAAAAATGCTGGAAATACTCAGCAGATCTGACAACATCTGTGGAGAGAGAAAGAGTTAACGTTTCAGGTCAATTATCTTTCATCAGAACTGAGAAAATTTAGAGATATAATAGGTTTTGAGCAAGTGAAAGCGGGGAGGGTGGGAACAAGAACAAAAGGGAAGGTCTGTGAAAGGGTGGAAGGCAGGAGAGATTAAATGACAAAAGGTTTCATGGTACAAAGTCAAAGGGAGTGGTAATGGGACAAGTAAGGAAATGGAAGATGTGTCAAAAGGAGTTGTGAATGGCAGAATATCTGCCATCCAAATGCAATGGAATTCCGAAATGAGAGAGAAAAAAACAGCAAAAAATAAATAAAATGGGGACAGAATTTATGATCTAAAATTGTTGAACTCAATGGTGAGTCCAGTAGGATGTAAAATACCTAATCGAAAGATGAGGTGCTGCTTCTTGAGCTTAATTGAGCTTCATTGGAACACTGTAGAAGACCAAGGACAGAAAGGTCAGAGTGGGAGTAAAGTGAAGAATTAAAATGATAGGCGACTGAAAGCTCAGGGTCATGCTTTCTGCAAAATGGTCACCCAGTCGGCGGGTTGGTCTCCTCAATGGGGAGGCGGTGGCGTACTGGCATTGTCACTGGACTAGTAACCCAGAAACCCAGGTATTGCTCTGGGGACATGGGTTCGAATCCCACCACAGCAGAAGGTGGAATTTGAATTCAATTAATAAATAAATTTAATTTAAATTGGAATTTAAAGCTAGTCTAATGATGGCCATGAAACCATTGTTGATTGTCTTAAAAACCCATCTGGTTCACTAATGTCCTTTAGGGAAGGAAATCTGCTGTCCTTACCTGGTCTGGCCTACACGTGACTCCAGATCCACAGCAATGTGGTTGACTCTTACATGCCCTCGAAATGGCCTAGCAAGCCACTCAGTTCAAGGGCAATTAGGGATGGGCAATAAATGCTGGCCTGGCCTGCGACACCCACATCCCATGAATGAATAAAAAAAACACATTGTGAACAGCGAATACAGTATAATAAATTGAAAGGAGTACAAGTAAATTGCTGTTTCAACAGGAAAGTGTGTTTGGGGCCTTGGACTGTGAAAAGGGAGGAGGTGAAAGGGAAGGTGTTACATCTTCTGGAAAGGTGCCGCTGGAAAGGGAGAGTGTGTTGGGGTGACTGAGGAGAGGACCATGATGTCACAGAGGGAACAGTCACTTCGGAATGCTGAAAAAGGAGGGGAGGGGAAAATGTGATTGACAGTGGCATCACGCTAGAGGTCGTGGAAATGGTGGAGGATGATCTGTTGAATACGGAAGCTGGTGGAGTAGAAGGTGAGGAAAAAGAGAACACTTTTGTGGCCCTGTGGGGGAGGGAAAGGGGTGAGGGCAGAAGTGAGTGAAACAGAATGGACAAGGTGGAGGGTCCTGTCAACCATCATGGGAGGGAATCTTCAGTTGAGGAAAACAAAAACTTATCGGAAACACTAATATGAAAGGTTGCATCATCTGAACAGATGCAAAGGAGACAGAGAAACTGGGAGAATGGAATAGAGTCTTTGCAGGAAGTGAGGTGTGAGGAAGTGTAGTCAAGGTAGCTATAGGAATCCGTGGGCTGAGGGAATATTGGTTGAAAACCACATGAATGTATGCTTTCAAATATCTTATTGTGCTTGCACATACTGCCCTCCACAGACACATAAAAGATCCATTAAGGTCAAAAGAGAAAGAACTTGTATTTATATAGTGTTTTTCATGACCTCACAACAGCCCAAAGTGCTTTACAGCCAATGAAATACTTTTCAAGTGTATTCACTGTTGTAAGGTAGGAGACATGGCAGGCAATTTTGTCTGTTTTTGTGACGTTAATTGGGAGATTACTATTGGCCAGGACACCACGGATGACTCTTCTGCTTTTCTTTGAAACAGTGCCATGGGTCATGGAGGGGCAAGAAATGGGCCGCCTACCCCAGGTCGATTAAGGCCCTTATTTGGCCACTTAATGACCACTTAAGGGCCTTCGCCTGCCTCCACAGGTATCTTACCTGTGGCAAGCAAGTGTCTGGTAGACGTGAAATGCCGCCCAGTGATACCTGGCGGCCTCTCAACACACCGGTGGGGGATGGGGGGTGGGGGTGGGCCTGACAATCGGACACAGCCTCCGCTTCCCCAACCACCCCCAGGACCCCAGGACCGGAGAGGCCCCCCTTCCCCCCAAAGACCATCCTTGCCTCGTCGGGTCACGAACGATTCCCATGGCGAGGCAAACCCCAACTTACCTTCAGTCCCGGCTCCATGTCCTCAGCTGGGCTGCAGTCCCAGCAGTGTTCACTGCTCCCGGTGGCTCTGCTGGGACTAAGAGCTGCCGGCCCGATGATTGGCCAGCAGCTCAATGAGGTGGGACTTCCTCCCTCAAGCTGTTGGAAGTCCGGCCTCGGAACAATTAAAGCCTGGGGACCCGTAAAATGCGGGCCGAACCCCCGGGCCACGCAGAAGCGGGTTCGCCACCGACTTTCATGTCGGTGGCCTGCTCCCGTCCACCCAACGTAAAATCTAGCCCTATGTCATGGACACACAAGGCACATTAAAGGCTTGATGATTCTAATACAATTGCTTGCAAGTTTATTGAGTAAAAGTAAAATCATTGATTACCATGAAACAACATACCTTGCATCATGCGACGTTACTAAGTATTTTCATATAGATTATTTGAGTGTATATACAATTCTGGATATGCATTGCCTGTGTAGTTACAGGGAGTAACAAAGCTGAAAAGACAAATCGAAGTGAGAGTACCGAGGTGCAGTTAAAAGGAGTTAAAAAAGAAAGAACTTACATTTATATAGCACTTTCCACAACCTCAGAATGTCCCAAAGTGCTTTACAGCCAGTGAAGTACTTTTGAAGTGTATTCACTATTGTAATGTAGGAAACACAGCAAGAAATTTGCACATAGTAAGCTCCCAAAGCAGCAATGAAATAAATTACCAAATCATCAATCTTATATGTTGATTGATGAATTAATGTTGGTCAGGACATCAAGGAGATGCTCCCTGTTATAGGGACACACGGGAGTGTAAAGGCTGAATTTAGTGGAGCCAGCGGGGGTCCTGTCGCTGGCTGAAAAGGTCAGGGAAACCCTATCTTGGCCCTTTGGAACCCACCCCCCCCCCCCTCACCCCCGGCGTAATTCAACAGCACTCAGGCAATTAGCTGTCTGGTGCTGAGGTCCATGTTTCTTTAAGAACGGGAATCCTGCCTCCAAGAGCTGCTGGCCAATCAGAGCACTGGCGGCTTAGTAGTATCAGCAGCACTACTGAGAGTGGTGGCCACTGCTGGTACTACACCAGGGCCTGGGACCAAGCTCATTGCGGGAGCCCCGGACCAAGTAAGTGTGACAGACTCACCGGGGCCAGTCCAGCATGCCCTGGCGAAGGGGTGAGGGATCGTTGAGGGTGGGGGTGGGGGAGGCCTCTGCTGCAAGAGGTCCTCCGTGGGCTACAGAGTACCCACAGAGGAGGCCCCCCGCCAACCCTGCAGGAAGTCCACCTTGTTTTACTGGGAAATCTCCCCGCGTGGCGGAAGCAACCCCTGCCACTGGTCGAATACCAACAGTGGTGGGAAGAGGCCCTTAAGTGACCATTTAAGGGCCTCAATTGGCCACCTTCGGTATTTCCTGTCCCCAACATAATTCAAGGGCGATGGGAAGGCAACGGCCCCTCCGACCCGCAACCCCCCCCCCCCCCCCCCCCCCCCACACACACATTCTGGCACTATTCTGTTTCCCCCTACCTCCCAGCCTATTTCCTTGGGGCCCATTAAATTACGCCCTATGTGTGCATGCCTGTGAGTGTGTGCTCTTTGCGTGCAAAAACAGGAGATCAAATCCCACAGAGATAGACTGCAATATGAGCTGGTTCTAAACTGGTTCATATTTCTTTCAGGAAAAACTGAATTAAAGTGACAGATGACCGTACTGGATCATAGAACATTTGCACTGTGCATCTAGTGACAGTGCCAAGTCCTAATATGGTGGAATTTGGAATAAATGTTGTGATCTCTCTCTATTGTCCTGACAAATCAATCCATTTCTCACTGAAAGTTTCAGTTTGATCCAGACTTGCACTTATTATAATTAAAATAGCACAAGAGAAGGCGCTATCCTCTGAAAAATAGATCAGTATTTTTTCTCCTTTTTGACTAGGGGGTCTCAAACAAATAAGCATTAGAATGAGTAAAAGTAACTAATAATTACAAACTGACGAAGCTATACATACTTAACAATGTTTCTTAAAATGGGGTTCCACATATTGATATTTTTTCCCGTTTTAATTTAAGCAGTTCAAGCATTTCCATTTAAGGTCTGATTAATGGCAGGGAATTATGGATGCCTTGGGTGTTCTGACAATTGTAATGAATCACACTGACTTTGAGTAATTCTTGGTCACTGAGGAGTTTTTGTTTGTAAAGGGCAGACTGACAAAATATTGGTGGTTGTATCATATAAAGTGAGGCTTTGATGCTTTTGGGGTATTAGTAGGAATTACATTGGAAAAAAGCTCCACCAAAATTATCATGATCTGATGCTTTATCTCTCACTCTTGAAGGCATCATTATCAATTAGTGGGATGATACAGTGCTCTTCACTGGTGCCTGAAAGACAAATATACAGGAATTATTTTCCAGAGATCATTCAATGATGTTAGTTGAACTGTTCTTGTACAGTTAACATATTGAATGCAAACAAATAATAAAATAGCCATTATTAATCTTAGTAAAGTAGTTAGTCATAAAAGATCTGCATTAGTATTTTCACATATTTGGCTAAATTTTATTACTATGCCATTGCAGCTAAATCACCATTAGCATCATATTTCTAATGATAATGTTGTTAGTGAAATGCCTTTAATATTTATATTTCTTTAGGAATGACTTGTTGACCCGGATTGTACTGGAGTGGGCATCTTACAGATGAAGATACAGCATATCTCATTCATTAGATTTTTTTACCTCAGCTATCAGCTTATTTTTTTTTTACTTATTTAGAGATACAGCACTGAAACAGGCCCTTCGGCCCACTGAGTCTGTGCCGAACAACAACCTTCCATTTATACTAACCCTACAGGAATCCCATATTCCCTATCACCTCCCTACACTAGGGGCAATTTACAACAGCCAATTTACCAATCACCTGCAAGTCTTTGGCTGTGGGAGGAAACCGGAGCACCGAGGGAAAACCCACACAGTCACAGGGCGAATTTGCAAACTTTGCACAGGCAGTACCCAGAATCGAACCCGGGTCCCTGGAGCTGTAAGGCTGCGGTGCTAACCACTGTGCTGCCCTTGAGAGCTTGAAAACCTTTTGGCCTGTAAGTTGCTTGAAGTGTGAGCTGATAACAGCACAGCAAGAGCCACCAGGCCTTTGGGACCTCAGTACGTAAAGGAATCAACAGTGTATTTCCTTTACCATTCAGATTTCAGGATTGAGAAAGAAATAGAGGGACAATGGAGAGGAAATAGAGTAAATTACAGTCAAAGATGGTACAGAAAGGGGAATAAAGAGAGACAAAAAGAAAAAGCAATAAAAATAAATTAAAATAATGAATTTTAAATTTCAAAAATCTCTAAGAACATTTTACTACCTGTGCGAATGAGACACCACAGTTTAACTTGTTCCCTTTCTGGGTCATGGAGGTTGGGTGGAATTTCAAGAACATAAAACCCTTTTGTAAAAAGGTGTTTGGGCTGTTAAGTGTCAGCCCTAACTTACTGCAGTGAGTTTAATGGGAAATTAACAAACAAAGGCAGCAATTTCATGAAACTCATGGGGTAATTGAACACAAGTTGTCTTTTTTGTGAGGTTCATGGCAGACTGATGCAAATTGTCCAGCAACCTGTGGAGAGTTACAGTTCACAGGGTATCTCTTATGTCACCACTGGATGATTTACATAAGAACAGAACAACATCAGAAATACAAGCAGGAGTAGACCCTCGGTCCTGTTGAGCCTGCTTTGCCATTCAGTATTATCATGGCTGATCTTGGCTTCAACTCCATTTTCCTGCAAGTCTCTATATTCCTTGATTCCCTGAGAGAACAAAAATCTGTCCATCCCAACCTTAAATGTATTCAATGATGGAGCATCCACAACCCTCGGGGGTAGAGAATTCCAAAGATTCACAACCCTTTGAGTGAAGATATTTCTTGTCACCTCAATTTTAAATGATTGTCCCCTTATCATGAGGCTTTGCTCATGTGTTTACCCTATTAAGCCCCCTCAGAATCTTGTAAGTTTCAATGAGATCACTCCTCATTCTTCTAAACTCCAGAAAATATAGGCCCAATTTATTCAGCCTCTCATCACAGGACAACCCTTTCATCCCAGGGACCAATCTAGTGAGCATTTGATGTACTGCCTCCAATGTTAGTATATCCTTCCTTAAATATAGAGACCAAAACTACACACAATACTCCAGGTGTGCTCTTAGCAAAGGTCTGTACAATTGTAGTAAGACTTCCTTATTCTTGTACTCCTTGCAATAAAGGCCAACATGTCATTTGCCTTCCTAATTGCTTGCTGTACCTACATGCTAACTTTCTGTGTTTCTTGTCCGAGCACACCCAAGTCTGGGGCGGCACAGTGGCGCAGTGGTTAGCACCGCAGCCTCACAGCTCCAGGGACCCGGGTTCGATTCTGGATACTGTCTGTGTGGAGTTTGCAAGTTCTCCCTGTGACTGCGTGGGTTTTCCCCGGGTGCTCCAGTTTCCTCCCACAGCCAAAGACTTACAGGTGATAGGTAAATTGGCCGTTGCAAATTGCCCCTAGTGTAGGTAGGTGATAGGGAATATGGGATTCCTGTAGGGTTAGTATAAGTGGGTGGTTGTTGGTCAGCACAGACTCGGTGGGCCGAAGGGCCTGTTTCAGTGCTGTATCTCTAAATATAAAAATAAAATAAAAAAAATAAAAAAGTCTCTCTGAACATCAACACTGAGAAATTTCACTCCTTTTAAAAAATATTCTGCTCCTCTGTTCTTACAACCAAAGTGAATAACGTCTCACTTCCCCACATTGTTCTCCATCTGCCATCTTGCTGCCCACTCATTTAACCTGTCTATATCTCTTTGCAGCCTCTCTGTGTCCTCCTTAAAGTTTGCATTTCCGCCTACCTTTGTATCAGCAGCAAACTTAGATATATTACTTTCTGTCTCTTCGTCTAAGACATTAATATAGATTGTAAACACTTGGCACACACTCATAATGGTGAGCATCATTAAACCTGCATTATTTCACCAACAAAATCTAGGCCATTCCACCTGGAGAGATAGGATAAGAACACAGACTAAGCATTAACAGGGTAGCTAAGGTTAGAGTTTACTGACCCTGTAAGCAACTTTCACCGTATCTCAGGCTCAGAGTGGCATTGCCACTAATGCCAGTTTTCGAGTGACATGCAATGAAGGTATGCTACTGACCTTACTACATTTTAACAAATAAACTCTATACTTACCGCTGGTACCTGAGAGGGTGTAACTTCTGAAGGTCTGATATGCATTTTATTTTGTTTCCAGCTGCCAAAGCCTACAGTGATGATGTAAATGCGAAATGGACCATTAAACTTCCAGAACCAAAGCCAACTGGCCTTGACTTTTTTTAGCAAAGTTCTTCAGTTGATGCCTTGAAAGCTCAACAGAAATTAATTAAAAAATGTTCATAAATATTAACTACTTTCTAATAAAGTGATGCTTTTCACACTGTACAGTTTCAAATTGCTAATGGTGATGCACACTAGAAAGGTAAAGCATTACAGGGAATATTCCCTAAACGTGTGCTACTGATATGTGAATAAATTGTTATGATAACTATGTGTTGCACTTCCTGCAACTGTCTGTGCACAAAAGACAATGGATGGTTTGTACTTACCCATTTAATTTAGGGACAATTTTGTTTTAAATTATACATGCTTTTATGACTTAGTGTAATTTTTACTCTTTTTAATGTGCAGTTGCATGGCATTTAATATAATGAGTTTGTCATAATTGTACGTGCTCCATAAATAGGCTTTTTGCAAGTTGCTTCAGTGAGTAGGATGAATCTATGTAATCACAGAATGATAATAGCACTGAAAGAGGATATTTGGCCTATCATGTCTGTCGAAGGGAAAATCTGTTTAAACATCCGTAACAACAAAAGGAACTTTAATGGTGGCTAGACCACATTAACTGCAAGCTGAGAAGCAGGAATATAAAGGAACATTAACAGACATTATCTGTCGGACAAAAGCAGCTAGTAGCCAAAGACAAATCTTGGCTTGTCGTGGGATCAGCAGGATGGAGGCTTCCGCCTCTCCTCGGGATCCAACCCGTATTTTGCGGGTCGCCAGGCTTTACTTGGTGTGAGGCGGGACTTCCACCCGATTAAGATAGGAAGTATTGCCTAATAGAGCTGCTGGCCAATCAGTGGGCTGGCAGCTAACAGTCCCAGCAGCGCCACCGGGAGTGGTGGCCACTGCTGGGACTACAGCCCAGCTTGAAGAAGATGATGTCGAAGAGGCTGGAACAAAGGTAAGTTTTGGTTGCCTCGCCGGAGGTGATCGATTAGGGGGATGGGGGGACATGTTGGGTATTTGGGGTGGGTGGGGCAGCAGGGCAGCCCTCCATCGTACACAGTTGCCTGATCATGGGGGCTCCCACCTCCAGGCCGTCAGAGAGCCGCCTGCTTTTGTCAGGCAGCTTCTTTTGGGCATCGGCCGCCCAATTAGCCACTTAAGGCCCTTGATTGGCCTGGGGCGGGTGGGCCGTTTTCGTCCTGCATAAAGTGGCGGCGGAGGCGGGAACAAGTTGGGAAGGGTTCCGGAGCCTCCCACTCCATTTAACCCAACGCCCCCCACTCCCTCCACGATCCTGCTTTTTAGTGGGGTGTAAAATTCAGCCCAGTTTTTCCTTATTTACTCTGTCAAAGTCTGTCATGGCTTTGAATACCTATATTAAATCTCACCTTAACCTTTTCTGCTATAAGGAGGACAATCTTAGCTTCTCAAGACACTCCATTTAGCTATAAAATAAAAGGAAAAAATTGCAAATGCTGACTTATATTAGCAATGTTACGACCTGGTGAGAAAGAGGTCTAGGGGTTCCCTTTTAGCCTTCACCTGGTCTTACCGTAACAGGGTGTTATTTTAAACACACCATATTTTTAGCTCCCCCTTGGTGAATCTTTGTTCAATGCTTTCCAATTATAAGGCAAAAAAACCAGCAAAACATGTTTTCTCAGGTTTTAAGAAGAAAAATGAGATTTATTAAACTTAAACTTGAACTCTAATTCGATTAACACCTACGGATACATATTGTGCCCATGTTAGCATGCATGTGCGATACACACATTCAGATAGGGACAGAAAGAGCAGAAGAAGAATAAAGTGAAATAGTTTGAGGCAATCTCTGAAGAGGGTTTTTTGTCACTGTGCATCGAGCACGCTGTATAGTCCTTGATTGTAGGTGGATCTTGCTTTTCATTAGGGCCCAGTATTCTTCTTAAGCTTTGTTCACGGTAGCAGACTTTCCTCTCTTGGGGTTCATGTGTCTTCACTCAGTTTTTGGAGTTCCGTGAGAAAGAGATGGGAGCAGACAGGAGGCGCTGTGGCGAGCCAGCCAGGAGAGGTCTTTTCAATCCAGGAGCAAAGAGCTTTCTGCCGGCTCTCAGTTCAAAACTGTACCGTTCAGAAAAAAGCCCCAGACTGCCAAGCAGATTTGTCATGTGACTAACTGGTTTGACCACGTCTGTTTGTGGATTGTATTGGAACAGGGGAGTAGCTCCTTGGTTCCACACACTGTCTGTTAATATGCAAAAATGTCATTCCAGCCAGGGGCCTGGCAACACCTTGTCACAGACCTACTCTTCTTCCCAGCAACAATTTGAAATTTAATGTCCATGTGGTGAAATTAAGGTGCCTCATTCTTTGCAGGTGGAGACCCTGCATGACAGCAGAAAATGCTGGAAATACTCAGCAGGTCAGACAGCAGCTGTGGAGAGTGAAACAGAGGGTAATCCAAAACTGCTGCTCGTGTCCTAGCTCCGACCAAGTTCTGTTCACCCATCACCCCTGCACTCGTTGAGCTACATTGGCTCCTGGTCTGTCAATGCCTCAACTTGAAAATTCTCATCGTTGTTTTCAAATCCCTCCCATGTCCTCGCCCGTCCCTATCTCTCTAATCTCCTCCAGCCCCACAACCTTCAATGCTCCTCCAATTCTCGCCTCTTGCATTTCCCTGATTTTAATCACACCACCATTGGTGGTTGCCTAGTCTCTAAGCTCTGGAATTCCTTCTCTAAATCTCTCTGTCTATCTATCTCTCTCTCCTCCTTTAAGACACCCTTAAAACCTGTCTCTTTGACCAAGCTTTTGGTCACCTGTCCTAATATCTCCTTATGTGGCTCAGTGTCAAATTTTATCTGATTATACTCCTGTGAAGTGCCTTCGGATGTTTTATAATGTTAAAGACACTATATAAATGCAAACTGTTGTTGTTAATGTTTCAGGTCGGTGAACTTTCATCAGAATTGGATAATGTTACAAATGAACATCTTGTAAGCAAATAAAGTGAGACAGGAAAAGAAAGAAAAGGCAAGGTCTTCAATTAGATGGTGGGCAGGAAGTGATTATATATCAGAACTGATAATGGTGTAAGGGAAGTGGGAGTGATAATGTGAGAGATTAGAGGAATAAAAGATGTGTCCAGGTGAGGTGTGAATGTTTACAGCAGAATAGCAGAGCGGGAGGGAAGTGTGGAAAATCCAGCAAAGCACAGAAGGCCATACCCACTATATGAACATACAAATTAGGAGCAGGAGTAGGCCACTTGTCCCTTCAAGCCTGCTCCACCATTCAATAAGATCATGGCTGATCTGATTGTATCCTCAACTCCACTTTCCTGCCTACCCCTGATAATCTTCCACCCCCTTGCTTATCAAGAATCTATCTGCCTCTGCCTTAAAATATTTGAAGACTCTGCTTCCACTGCCTTTCGAGGAAGAGAATTCCAAAGACTCATGACCCTCTGAGAGAAAAAAATTCTCCTCATCTCTGTCTTAAATGGGTGACCCCTTATTTTTAAATAGTGACCCCAAGTAGTAGATTCTCCCACAAGGGGAAACATCCTTTCCACATCCACCCTGTCAAAACCATTCAGGATCTTAAATGTTTCAATCAAGTTGCCTCTTACTCTCCTAAACTCCAGCAGACACAAGCCTAGCCTGTGCAACCTTTCCTCATAAGACAACCCGCCCATTCCAGGCATTAGTCTAGTAAACCGTCTCTGAACTGCTTCCAACGCATTTACATCCTTCCTTAAATAAGGAGACCAAAACTGTACACAGAACTCCAAATGTGATCTCACCAATGCCCTGTATAACTGAGGCATAACTTCCCTACTTTTGTATTCAATTCCCCTCACAATAAACAATAAACATGTTAGCTAGCCAATCTTCTATCCATGCCAATATGTTATCCACTACACTATGTGCTTTCATTTTCTACAATAACCCTTCTGGAAATTTAAGTACAGTACATCCATCAGTTCCCCTTTATCCACAGCACACATTACTTCTTCAAAGAACTCCAATATATTGGTTAAACATGATTTCTTTCCCTTTCACAAAACCATGTTAATTCTGCCTGATTACCTTGAGCTTTTCTAAGTGCCCTGCTATAATGTCTTTAATAATAGCTTCTAACATTTTCCCTAAAACAGATGTTAAGCTAACTGGCCTGAAGTTTCCTGCTTTCTGTCTCCCTCCCTGTTTGAATAAAGGAGTTACATTCGCTATTTTCCAATCTAATTGAACCTCCCCGAATCTAGGGAATTTTGGAAAATTAAAACCAACGCATCAACTATCTCACTATCCATTTCTTTTAGGACCCTAGGATGAAGTCCATCTGGACCTGGGGACTTGTCAGCCTACAGCTCTAACAATTTGCTCAGTACCTTTTTCCTGGTGATTGTAATTTTGTTGAGTTCCTCCCTCCCTTCCATTTCCTGATTTATAGCTATTTCTGGATGTTACTTGTATCTTCTATAGTGAAGACCAGTGCAAAATAACTGTTCAATTCATCTGCCATCTCCTTATTTTCCCTTATTAATTCCCCAGACTCACTTTCTATAGGACGAATGCTTACTTTGTTAACTCTTTTTTAAATGTCTATAGAAACTCTGACTATTTGTTTTTATTTTTCTCTCCAGCTTTCTCTCGTGTTCTAATTTTTCCCTCCTTATCAATCTTTTAGTAATTCTTTCCTGTTCTTTATATTCTGTCCAATCGTTTGAGCTGCCACCCATCTTTGTGCAATTATATGCCTTTTCTTTAAGTTTGTTACTATATTTAACTCTTTTAGTTAACTACAGATAATGGGTCCTCCCTGTTGGAATTTTCCTTTCTTGTTGGAATGTATCTATTCTGTGTATTCTGAAATATCCCCTTAAATATCTGCCACTGCATCTCTATTGACCTATCCTTTAGCCTAATTTACCTAGCTCTGCTTTCATGCCTTCATTCTTACCCTTATTTAAGTTCTCTTAACTTCTCTTCCTCGAACTGAATGTAAAATTCAATCGAATTATGATCGCTGCTACCTAGGGGAATCTTCACTATAAGGTCATCAATTATATTACGACCAAGGCTGGAGGCCTGCATTGTTTTTCTCCAGTTTCACTTCTCCATGGGTCACAACTTATATTTAAATGTTTACCCAGTTACTGATACAGCCAATTATATATTCTATTTTTATTTCAGAATAAAATACACTAATACACCAATTCTTTAATAAACAAAATTATTAATTTATTATAAAACAAGACTTAGTCAATAAAGGTGCAAAGCTCTAACACACAGTTTGAAATATGACAGTATATATATATATATATACTCCCTTCTAAATACCCAACATACACTTCTACACACACACTTCGGTTAGAGGAAAAAAAAATATTCTCTGCAGAGATCTTTTCACAAAAAAGACAAAAAAGAATACTTTGGTCAAATACTTGTTAACTCTTGGAGGAAAAGCAGAAGATTTGGAATGATACCAGTTGTCCCTTTATTCTGGCATCCCAAATATGCATAGACAGCTGTCACTGGGATCTTTCTGGAGCAGTTATTTTCGGGCAGCGTCAAGGATTAATCTGGCAGGCTTTCCAGGAGAAATGTGGCACCAGGGGTTTAGCTATCACATACTGGATTTTTAAGGGTTTCTCAGAGGGGTGGAAAAAGGATGAACCGCTGTCTTCCCTCTTAGCAGGTTGACCTCCAACTGACTCAGAACAGTATTCAAAATGAAACCAACTCCTAACCACCACAAATCTTGACATGTCACTTCTCTGTAAACAACTCCCATAGTCAGAAGGCAGCTGCTGTTTACTTAGCTGAAGACATGTGACTTCCAGTAAGTGTTTTTAAACAAAGTCCTTCCAGTGACTTTAAAAAAAAAGTCCATCATCTGTGAAATCACTTCAGTCCCAAATGTTCATCTCCACAATCTTCAACCGTGAGTCCTCAAAAAATATTAAAAAATAGAAACATTTTCATAACAATTAATCCTATCTCGTTGCACAATACCAGGCCTAGTATAGCCTGGAAGAGAAGCAGGTAGACCCGAGTGTCAGTCCACACCTGCTCCATTTGCAGTAATGCTGATGCACCCAGCCTACATTACCAGCTTCTGCTGTCCAAGAGAGAATAGGAACAGTAGTTATGATCTGAAGTTGATCAAGTCAATGCTAAGATCAGAAGTTCTGATGAAAGTGATCAACATGAAATGTTAACTCTGTTAAAAAAGAAAGACTTACATTTATATATCACCTTTCACAACCACCTGATGTCTCAAAGTGCTTTACAGCCAATGAAGTACTTTTGAAGTATAGTCACTGCTGTAATGTACCTCTCTCCACAGATACTGCCAGCCCTGATGAGCACTTGCAGCATTTTATGTTGTCATATTAGAAAGATGATGCTGCTCTTTGAGCTTGCAATAAGCTTCATTAGAATAGTGAGGTCAAAGGTCAGAGTGGGAGTGGGATAGAGATTTGAAGTGACAAGTGACCGGAAGCTTCAGGTCAGACTTTTGGGCAGAATTGAGGTGTTAACCAAACTGATCACCCAACCTGTGTTTAATCTTCCCAATGCAGCGGCAAACCGTTAACTCTATGTTTCTCTCTCTACAGATGCTACCTGACCTGCTGAGTGTTTCAAATTATCACATCTTAAAGCCAGCTGCAGCTGCCAGATTTAAGGCGATTCAGACCTGTAGCAGCCGGGTGTTGGCAGAGATATCTGAGAATTCATTAAGTTCTGGTGAACTCACAATCTTGAATTGTAACATACTTTTAATTCTCTGGTAAACTCACAATGTATTGCCATAAATGTGCCATTAAGTAAATAATAGTTATCATTGTATATACTTAATTCCTTACATTATCAATAAATAATTTAAATCCTATTAACTTCTGGAATAACACATAAACTTATAAGAAAGAGCATTATTTCTTGTGATATGGAATGCACTGCCTGTAATGGTGGTGGAAGCAAATTCAAGAGAAACTTCCAAAAGGGAATTGGATAAATTGGGTGTAATGTAGTGTAGTGACTTCACCTTTAAGAAACCATACCTTAAAGAGACCAGGTCACTAATGCAACTGATGACATCATCAGATATATAGAAGGAAGAGTCAGCATTTTGATAGACACACTCAGCACATGTCTTTTAGAGACCATACATACACCAGCGAGGAAAAGACCGAGGGCTGAATTTTATGAGTGCGCCGCAGTTCGTGGCAGTGCACTCTAAAAGCAGCGTGCATCCTGCACAGATGCGCCGTCCCTGAGCCCCCGCAATATTACACGCGGGGGCTCATTTAAATAGAGGGGGCGGAGTTGCCACCCCTGATGACGTAAGGGGGAGGCTGCCGCGTCCTCAGCAACGGCGTCCGGCACCACTGCACAGACGCTGGCACCATTTGTAAAGGGCTTTAAGCCTACACAAATAAGTTTAATTGTTAAAGGGTATAAAATAAAAGATTTTTAATACATTGAAAGATAACTAACGGAGGCCCTTCCCCAACCCCTACAATGGTCATTTCATTGCCTGCGGCATCAAGGGGCCAGTAAAATTCAGCCCCTAGACCTGGGATTATGCAATGGAGATAAGTAAGACAATAAATAGTGTTGATGTCGAATTCAAATATAAAGCCTGATGCTATCATATCATGAAGACTTAAGAACACTGCACAACACTACATCGGGAAAGGGCAGGAGATTGGGACGTTTTCAACGAGCCAACATAGGCATGATGGACCGAATGGTCCATATGATTCTATGATCATCCATTCCCTAACAGACTGTAGCAGCCAGCATACCTCAGTTGATCCCAAGCTCTTAAATTCCCCATGACTTTTGTAGCGTGGTTGCCACAATACACGCAGATATTGTTGGTGACACAAAGAATTATCCAGTTTAATAATTAGTTAATCTTCACATTATTAATTCAGTGCACTACATATATCGGCATGATTTTCATATGGCATCTTGCATGTAGTGCAAGATGAAGTTATATCATCCCAGTCTCATTTTAATGAAACTCATAACAATTCCAGGTGGAATTTTCTTGCTGTGATTTGAAATCAAATGTAAAGTCATGCGATACACAATCTGCGTAATGGGCTCCTAGCACCTATTTCATTACACCCAGTGTGCACTAGTTTACAAGGCCTAATGGAAAAGAAAATTGAGGCCAATGTGTTTATCTTTCCATTATTTCCCTTATTATTTCAAATGCACAAAATGGACATCTTTTGAAACACAGTGTTGTCAACAGCAACAAATAGTTGCTCCGGAAACAGCAACAAACAAACGTTGGAAAGAGGGCATTTACATGAACACACTGTGCAAAGGTGGGGGCTTTATGGAACAGCCACAAGTGAGTGAGCCCCATGTAAACTGATAATTGTCACCCAGTCATCTTTGTGCTCAAAGGACTATTGATAATTTTAAGTGCTAGTTTTAATTTGGAACAAATTCGTTTCAGTGTGTCTGATACCAGTGCTTTTGGACAGAGAAAGAAGACAAAAGTGATGGAATGAAGGTTTATTCTTTTTTTGCTGGCTATTATGTTGAATGATCTTGCAGAGCCACAATCCAGCTGCTATTGGATGTGGGCTCACAGCTGTAAATAAAAATGCCTATAACTTGATACAATTGGTACAAACTGACAATCTTCCTGAGAGAAGTTAGACAGCTGACTAGTGCAGCAAGCGGAAGTTCCAACTTAGTTCATTGCTACTCCTGTGAGGTTAGAGATTGAGGCACATTACTGGAGGAGAGCAAAGGGTACTCTCTTTTACATCTTTCTCTTGCTATACATCATCTGAAAGTGTTTAATTCTGACCCTGTTGGTGTCCAAATTGGAGGAAGGGTGTTTTCATCCCTCACCTTGAGTACCAAATGAACCCACCACTTACCAAAAAATCTAATATCTTTTGAAAAAGGTACATTTAGCTATAGCTGGAAGTAATTACTGCTTTCCAAATGGTAATTACTACTTTCTGAATGCAAAACTTTCAACCTGAAGAACTTTCTGCAAGGCAGAAGCTACGCTCTTGGGTCTGTTGCATGCTTTTACTCTAGATTGTTACAGGCCTGGCACCTTAGTTCAAGGATATCCAACCTTTTAAAGCAGGGATGGAGGATGGGGGTTGCGGGGAGGAGGTGCTGGGTCAATGCTCTTGTCAAAACCAGAATGGGGAGCATGAATATATCAAAAATGCAAGTCCCACACACAAAATTTCAAAAGCAAACTACTGCGGATGCTGGAAATCTGAAATAAATTCAGAAAATGCTGGAAATACTCAGCAGGTCAGGCAGCATCTGTGGAGAGAGAAACAAGAGTTAACATTTCAGTTCAGTGACCCATCATCAGAGCATTTCAAATACCCAGACCTCATAAAAAAGCCAATGACTCATTCATAAAACAAGCAAGGGTGCCCGTACATAAAAGGCGAGATCATGTACAATTTTCAAGCCTCCATAACTCATACTCTCCCCTTTTTGCCACTATCTCTTTTTTTATCATTCTGGGAATCTGAGCATCACTAATTATGACTCTGACCAGTGAAGAGTTTTCTCCCTGATACCCATTGACTTCAATTTTGCTCGCACTCCTTGATGCCGCACTCAATTAAATTCTGCCTTGATGCCAAGGGCAGTCACTCTCACTTCACCTCTGGAATTTAGCTCTTTTGTCCATGTTTGGGCCAAAGCTATAATGAGGTCTGGAGCTGAGTGATTCTGACGGAACCCAAACTGAGCATCAGTGAGCAGGTTGTTATAAGTGAGTGTCGCTTGATAAGGACATCACAGGGTAGACAGAGGTGGAGATCCATAACAATTAACCTTCTGGGAAGAAGATGACACCAACGAATGAACAATGGCACCTTGTTGAATTTATCAGTATCCTCCTTGCTCTCTTGCCAGGCTATTACATCATCCGCAATTGTACCTACTGCATAGAGGAGAGTGTTCACTTGCTCCACTTCAGATTTTGTATGCAGTTTCGAAGCGAAACTGAACCTCAGGAACCTTTTGCTCCATGAAATCCAGTTTTGAATCTGAATGGGTCCCTCTTGATTTTGGAAACTTTCTAGCATTCCATATTTTGGATTCATTTTGCTTTTTTGTTATAAACTGTTTTAGAGTGTTCCCCTTTAAGAAATTCTGTATTTTTCATGCTAGCTTACTTTAATGGAGTGTCACAGGTGTTTTTGAGTGTTCCCTGCTGTTTTAATAGGCTGTTTTCGGGTTTTCACCTTTCTTTGAGAACGTCACTTTTTTGAGGCTAGCTTGCCTTAATGGAGTTGACACAGCTGTTTGAGTGTTCTCTGCTGTTTTTATAGGCTGTTGTAGGGTTTTCCCTGTTCTTCGAGAACTTCAATTTATTTGTTTTTTTTCTTCAGGCTTGGTTTCCGTAATGGAATGTCGCTGCTGTGTTCAGGGGTTTCCCGCACTTGTCGGCACACACTTTTTAGGGATTTTCAGCTCTTTGCCCTTGTGTTCCCCGAGTGAAGGATTGGGTTTATCCCTATTTTTTTTTCCAGCACAATGCCTTCAGAAAATTACTTTATGACCTTCAAATGTTTTTAACATGATTCCTGTTAATCACCCCAGCTGCAGAGCTCCACTTCTGTAGGTAAGTAGTGTTGTAAAATTACCGGCCAGTATTTCTCTTTAACTCTCTCTGTTGTACCCCTGGTGTTTCTTCCAAAGATAAGGAGATCTTCAAACTCTCCTGGTCGCTTTCACAGCTGCCACCATGTTGATTTATTTGTTTGTGTAGCATTGTTGGGCTATTCTAGAGAAATTCATAGCCTCTGGTAAAGGTTAACTAACAACTCTTTATTACTTACTGTTACTATATACACTCTCAGCGAGCCACCTAAGCCAGCATCATATGTGCTGTTATACCTTCTAAGTATCGAGCCTATTTCGTGTGACCATTACATCATCGCTTCTACAGTGGGAGGGGTCCCCCTCACTGTCTTCGGTATTAACCCTTTACATCCTTATAGTGCAGTAAGGCCTGAATAAAAGGGGCTCCTGGGCTAGATTTGGCCGATGGGATGCAATCTGGACATTCGCCTCTTAGATCACTCTTACAGGCAAGCCCCAACTCTTGATACCTTCAAAAGTGTCTATCCTAGTCTTGCAATCTAGGCAAGCATTTAATAACACACCCAGGATAACAAAACAGAAAACCCTATCTGTTAATCTTTCTTAGCCGCTAGGCTTATCCTATATCTTCCTAGAATCTCTCTCTTCCCTGATGAGCAAATCATACTTTCAAACCTTTACAGCAAATTTATTTAGCAAAAAAGGCAAACAGGCATTATATAATAAAATTACACCTTTAAAAATCCTTTCACCTAACTCTTTGAATATACAATAAAGGATTGCATTTCAAAGTTAACCCTTTAGATGGTGTTTCTGGTCTTAACTTTCTTACCATTGCATTAATCTAGAAATCTCTTGGAAAGTTCCAAAATGATTTTCTTTCTCACTAAAGAGTTTCACACACCTTCCTTCAAGATTTGTAAATTCATTCCTCTCCTCTGAGATTATGAAATGGACTCCCCTTCCCTCTTAGATTTCCAAAGTTACTCTCAGCATCAAAGAGAACAGCTCTTTTTAAATCTCTGAAAAGCATTACCAGGATTTACTGGATTTTGAATAATTGAGCACTCAAATTTAACAAAAAAAAGAATGCATGGTCATATATCAGCAGAACCAGCATTGCTCATCTCTCATATCTCTAACCAATAAAACTGCAACTTTGCAAGCTTGTGACAAGAATTTGAATGGCATCTAGTTTTGAAAGTGCTTTTGTGCAATGGTTAGATTTGAAGGAACAGTCACCGGACCAAACCAAACCAAAAAGATCTTGTGTTTTTTTGTTGGAATAGATCTGCCACTTCAAAAACTGGATAAGAGAACCAACTGTACTTTAGAAAGAATGACTAGCATTCACACAGCACCTTCCATAACATCAGGACATCCCAAAGGACATTACAGTCAATGAGGTATTTTTAAGTGTAGTCACTGGTGTAATTTAGAAAACACAGCAGCTAATTTGCGCACAAACAGCAATGTGATAATGACGAGATTACCTGTTTTAGTGATGTTGTTTGAGGAGTAAATATTGGCTGGGAAACTGGGTATAACTCTTCTGCTCTTCTTTCAAATAGTGCCCTGAGCTCTTTAACCCTCATGTCAGAGGGCAGACAGGTCTCATCCAAAACATGGTGCCAGAAAAAACATGAACAGTTCTTCTCAAACAAATAATTTTTAAGATAGAAAGAAGATATGGGCCGGAATTTTACGCCACCCCAACAAGCTGGAAGGTGGCGGGGGGCATGGCGTTAAAATGGAGCGGGAGGCTTTCCCGACCCGCTCCCGCCTCTGCCCCCTTTACGTAGGGTGGGGGGGGAGGGTGCAAAAAACAGCCCACCTGCCCCAGGCCAATCAAGGCCCTTAAGTGGTGACTTAACGGCCACTTAAGGGCCTTCACCCGCCACCACGTGGATTTTACACGTGGCAAGCGGGCACCCTGAAGCTGGAAAAAGCCACGTGGGAAAAACAGGCGGCTGCCGATCATCCCAGGGGGACGTGCCCTACTCATCGGGCACAGGGTGCCCGATGGAGGGCCGCCCCCATTACCCCAAACACCCCCAGCACCCAACGCGCCCCCTTCCCCCCAATCATCCACCCTTGCCTCGCCGGGGCCTGACAAATTACCCCCAGCAAGGAAACCAAGACTTACCATTCCTCCCGGCTCCACGTCTTCTTCTATCTTTGGCTGAGCTTCAGTCCCAGCAGTGGCAACCGCTCTCAGTGGCGCTGCTGGGACTAAGAGATGCCGACCCGCTGACTGGCCAGCAGCTCAATGAGGCGGGACTTCCTCCCTCAAGTGGGTGGAAGTCCCTCCTTGGCACAATTAAAGCCTGGGGACCCGTAAAATACGGAACAGATCCCGAGGCGAGGCGGAATTGAGGTCACCACCGACTTTTACATTGGAGGCCAGCTCCCGTCCACCCACTGTAAAATTCCGGCCATGGTATGAAATATGATCGCTTTGATTCCCACGCTTGATGGAGATATTGCCAATCAGGTTACAGCTCCAACCATTGCACCCAGCATCCAGAACTTACTATATACTTACAGACTGACTTAGTCTCCAGTGTATAGACAACAAACAAAAGCAGCCTCAAATCAGTCAGGAAGCATGCTGTAAGCACAGTGATGCCATTAGCATGAATGATTCTGAACTGATGCAGCTTAAACAGATTCCCTTTATGTATCCTATCCACCACCTCTGCTTCATGAACTGGATTAATGCAAGACTCACGGAAAATGTGAATGGGCAGGATACTATCTTGGAGGTGGGGAGGGAGCGGGCGTGGGTGGCGACGAGCTGTTTTGAGGTTGGGAAACTCCGAAGTACAGGTTTTCTGAAAATCCTGCAGTTTTGCTTTAAATTTACTAGCGTAGGTTTCCCACCCACAGCCAGTCTGATTTACAGGTGGAAAATCCTGCAGAAGGCCGCAGCAGAACCTGGCTGAGAGCAGGTAGGAGTAGTGGGAGGGTGGCAGTGATCATGAGGAAGGGGGGAGGGTAGTCATTGGTGGGGGTGAGGTGTGAAAATGACAGTGGGTAGGGGGCTCCGATCAGGGGAAAGTGGAAGCCGGTGGTTGGAGAGAGCAGATGGTGGTTGGGAATGGTCTGATCAGGGGGAGCAGACGTTAGTCAGGGAGTTCTGCTCACCAGGTGAGGAGGAGCAGACAGATCGTGGGGATGTGTTTACCGGGTGGCTTGTTAGGCCTGAAGGAAGCACTCCTGTTGCTCCTGACCCACAAGCAGTCCTTCAGACCATTTTGTTTCTATCAGTTTTGCCAAACAACTGTGGTTAAAAATAGAATCACTCTTAAAATGAAGGCATGCAGCCTCATTAAAATATTTAAATGGCCAAAATGCCTCTCACAATCTGATTGAGCACCCATCCTTATCCCTCTTCTGTTAAATTCAGAAGTGGACAGTTTTGAGGTGGTTGGGTTCCTGTTTCAGATTTTTTAACCTCCCACCCGAACCAAACTCACCCATTTTTAGGAGTCAAAACTCTCAACCAAATGGCTTTACAAACAATTGAAATGCCTATGCTTATATTTCCTACTTTGCACCTATTGGTTTTAATACTATAAGGCTTTGATGGTGATTCATTTCTCCTGTCAAATGAACCAGGAAAAAAAAGCAGAACAGTTCAAGACAAAACTTACAAGGACTAAAACCAAAAGTGTACAGAGCATTTAGAGATTCCCATAGGAAGGGGAACACATATTAAAGCAATTCATGTCAAATTTTACTTCTTATTGCTTATTTATTGCTTATCAGAAATATATGTTTCCATTTGAAATGAAAATAATGGAAAACATGGTGGATCAGAAAACTAGACTGCATGTAATGTGTTTTCCCAGAGTTCACTGGAACAAGCTGGATTTGTTCACTTTCAAACACCAACAAGTTAAATTTATTTAGTGCCTTTAAACATTAAAAAATCATAAGCACAAAACAGCAGCAGTAGAGGAGTTAGGAGAGGTGACGTAAAGCATAGCTTAAAAGATATGAGGTGAGGAGGTGTGATGAGGAGAAATTTGTTTTCACACAATGAGTTGTTATGATCTGAAATGCATTGCCTGGAAGGGTGGTGGAAGCAGACTCAATAGTAACTTTCAAAAGGGGAAACTTTTGCAGGGGTGTGGGGACTGGGCAGGGATTTAGGATTAATCTTTCAAAGAGGAACAATGGGCTGAATGGCCTCCTTCTGTGCTGTGTTATTCTAAGATTCATTTTGCAGAGGTAGAGAGGATTGATGGTATGGATATATTTTATAGATGCATGCAAGAACAAATTGGGATAATGGATTATAGGAACTAAAGAAAAGAGGATGCAAGTCTAAAGCAACTGATGCAATGGCAATGGCACTTGAATTTGTGATGAAAACCACACCTGCCAAAATGTGACATATTAATTTTGACATATGGAACATTTTTATTGAACTGTTACTGGACTTGAAATAACTTGTTTAAAAAGACCACAACAGTGGCTGAAAACACGACTGCACATTTGCATTATAAAAGACAGTTGCCTGAAGAAGATAATAGGAGTGCTTCCCTGATTCAATTAGCCAGATAGATTTTAGTCAATAATGATGATCAAGAAACATTGAATGTGTAAAAGCCAGCATTCCACCACCCCCCACCCCCCTACCCACCCCCACTACCTCCACTGAGAGTGTCTGCTAAACATGAAGGAATCCACAAACCTCGCAGGAGAAACTGTTCCAAATAAGGAGCTAGTCACATGATTAACCTGCTGGCCAATCTGGGGGTTGTTTGAATTGTGCCATACATAAAGGAAGAGACTGCAATCTGAAGTCAAAGGAGAAGGAATGTCACTCCCTGTCTCTTTCTCTCTCACGCAAAGTTCCAGAGACCCACGGAAGTAACTCATGCCTCAAGACAGAAGACCATTGAAGCAAGTCTGAAAGTGTGCACTGGGCCCCAACTAGAACTGCAAGATATAACTTCAATCAAAGTCTTTACATCAAACCCAAAGCCAGTAACTGAACTCCAGCTATTAATTCAAACCTTTCCACTTCTTTCTCCTCCTCAGTCTCGATTTGCATGTGTGTTTATCGCATATGCATGCTACAGTGGTCGCATCACATATTTTTTAGTAGTTTTAACTGAATTAGAGTTTTAAGGTTATTAAACTTACACTTTTCTTGGTTAAATCGGAGAAAACCTGTCTGGTTGATTTCTTTGCCATTACAATTAGAGAGCAGTGAGCAAGGACTCACTGAGAGCAAAGCTAAAACATGGCATTTTAAAAATTAAACCCTGTTACGGCAAAACCAGGAAAACGCTGAGAGGGAACGCTAGATCCCTTTCTCACCTGGTCATAATAGATTGCTTACAGTAGTATTCAGGCACACAGCACAACATTGACTCCAAATTCGATTTGACGAATGGCATCCATACCAATACTTACCAAATATAAGTGAACCCTCATACACTAAAGTAGTTATCTCCTCAAAGAGTTCCATTAGTTAAGTGAGGTATGACCTAATGCATATAAATCCTTGCTCACTACTCCTTAGAGCATTGCACTCCTTAAATAAATACTGATAGTATTCTGGTTGATATTTTCAAATATTTTTCCCATTACATTTATTAAGCTAACTGGACGATCATTTCGGGTTTATGTCATTCCTTTCTGAAGTATTGCCACCATGCATTGGAAAAATTATGCAGATAGGATGGCAGCTGGATTTTAATGCAGGTACATGGAATATTATGCACATTGCATCAGAAAGCGGGAACCATGGATACATTCAAACAATGTGTCCATTGGGAATGCCAGCGAGATTCTCAGTTGGTGACAGATTGCATTGATTGTGAGGCTGTTACTAATGAGGCTAATCTCTTCTTACAAGATATCTTGATGACGTGTTAAACAGGTCATTTTGGTCATAACTAATTCTTAATGCTAGTGGAGGCATATTCAATCGTGGATTTCAAAAGAGAATTGGATAATTATCTGAAGAGAAAATTGCAGGGTAATGGGGAAAGGGTGGGGGAATGGGGCTAGCTGAGTTGCCCTGGCTGACAGCTGGCACAGACACAAAGGGCAAAATGGCCTCGTTCTGTGATTCTATAATCTGGAGTTTCACATATAACTGTGGAAACACAATTTTATAAAAAAGATGCTGGCATCATGCTTTCTTGTCTTAAAATTAAAGTTCGCAGAAATAAAAGGGGACAGGGCTGAGGATAGAAAAAGCAATAAAGGTAAATGGACTGTACATGCATACAAGACAGTTAGCTCCAACTGTGATCGCAGAACTAGAGGATATCTGAACAAAAATAGCCACCTCAAACAGGATGTTAGTAGAGTCACAGAGTGATACAGCACAGAAAAGGGCCCTTTGAGCCTATGCTGACCAACAACCACCCATTTATACTAATCCTACATTAACCCCATATTCCCTACCACATCCCCACTGTTCTCCTACAACCTACCTACACTAGGAGCAATTTACCTATCAACCTGAAAGTCTTTGGCTGTGAGAGGAAACCAGAGCACCCAATGGAAACCCACATGGTCACAGGGAGAACTTACAAACTCCACACGGGCAGTACCCAGAACTGAACCTGTGTCACTGGAGCTGTGAGGCTGTGGTGTTAACCACTGCGCCACTGTGCCACCCCATTCTTTAAGTAGACTTAAAGAGTATGAGATATGTAGAATAAACTGCCATCGATAACAGCTTGATGGCAAAATTGGACGAGGAGGGAGTGTACGCCCTGCGGGAGAAAGACCGTATCATCGCTCAACTCCAAACAGCCCTGCAGAACAGTGCCAAAGATGTGGAGGTTCTCACTGACTCCCTGCTCAGCCAGGGACTGGAGCGTGGCTCTGACGCCTCCACAAGCCTATACCTGCAGCTGAAAGACAAGGAGCAACTTCTGTCACAGGTCCTTGCAGAGCAGAATCGCCAGTGTGCTGACCACGAGAAGGTCATTGAGGAGCTCGTAAACAAGGTTGCTGATAAAGATCGGGTACAAACTGGGTGGTTTTATTTTAATAAAAAAAAGTCAACAGATGAAACCACCCGATAAACAGGACCTGGAAGAAGCAGAGATCAGCAGCCGCCAGCCTCTCAATCCGGTGCTGGGGAGGAGGGTGGGTGGGGGTGGGGGGGAAGGGAGGTGGGGGAGGGCAGCATCCTTTTGGGAATGGTAAGATCCTGTAAGGTTACAAAGTGGCATCCATGGCATATGCACACACATCTGCTGCATCGGACGCCATATTGGTAAAGAGGTTAGCCCGCACACCCCTCATGTCTGTTGGCGATTAGGCAGATCATGACATCAATCAACATGCAATGCTGAATTGACACCAGTGCTGCAATTTTGCCGTTCCTCCGGCCTGGGTATTCTGCTGCGGGGAGGTAACTTCACCATCTCCGAAGTTAAGGAGGTGGTGGGCGGTCGCCTCCTCGTAGCAGACGTAATGTACAACAACGCTCCGCTCCGGTTGATCAACGTGTACGCCCCGGTACAACGCAGCGAGCGGCTGACCGTCTTCCAGCAGCTCCCACTGCTGCTGGCGACGTCCAGGCCGGTCATCCTAAGCGGTGACTTCAACTGCATCATCGATGCGGCTGGACGATCCGGCAGTGACGACAGCAAACTGGACGCTACGTCCAGATTCCTAATAGAAACAGTTAAAGATGCCAAACTGCACGACGTCTTCAGCAAACCTGCATACGGAGTGCAGCGTAAATACACATGGTCAAGATCGGACGGGTCTGCCCGTTCCAGGATTGACTTCCTGTTTGTGTCCCGTGCTGTCACGGTCGGATCCACCGACATCAAGCCGGTGTTCTTCTCCGACCACGGCCTCTTACTGGCCGACTGTCACTTACAGGACGACCAGCGGGTTGGCAGAGGGACGTGGAAGCTCAATGCTACACTGCTGACCCCAGAGAACGTTGAGGAACTCAAAAGGGATTACAAAGGTTGGAGGACCGTAAAACCCCTCTTTGAGTCTCCAGTTCACTGGTGGGAAGCGATTAAGGAGAACATCAAGAGTTTCTTCATCCACAAAGGTGTTCAGAGGGCGAGAGAGAGACAGAGGGAAATGTCCCGACTCCAGAAAAGAATGCAAAATCTGCTCCGGTTGCAGTCAATGTGGGTCGAGGTCAAGGAGGACCTCCAAGAGGTGAAGAGCCAGCAGGCCTCGCTCTTTGCCAAGGAGGCCTCCAAGATCATCTTCCGGTCCAGAGTCCGCTCCATCGAGCAGGATGAGACGTACTCGCGTTACTTCTTCCAAAAGGTACACACAGAGAGCTCTGTTATCAGCAGCCTGAAGGAAGAAGATGGTTTGGTAAGGTCTTTGCAGTCTGACATACTAAGGATCAGCAAATCCTTTTATGCTGGGCTGTATGACGCGAAGCCCACAGACAGCAGAGCCTCCCAGTCCTCCCTGTCATCTATCACAGAGGTCTTAGATGACAGCAGGAGGGAGAGACTGGACAAGCCGTTAACTCTGGACGAGCTGACAAAGGCCGTCGAGTCCTTCGAGACGAGTAAAACTCCCAGAAGCGACGGCTTACCGGTCGAGTTGTACTCGGCCCTGTGGGACTGGGTCGGCCTGGACCTGCTGGAAGTATACGAGAGTATGCTCCTGGCCGGCAGCATGTCAGAATCCATGAGGAAAGGCATCATCACCCTCATTTACCAGCGGAAGGGGGAGAGGGCAGAAATCAGAAATTGGCGGCCCATCTCACGGCTTAATGTTGACTACAAGATTCTGTCCAAAGTCATAGCCAGTCGAGTCAAGTCTGCTCTGGAGTTGGTGATCCACCCCGATCAGACCTGTACTGTACCCGGCAGGAAGATCTCTGATAGTCTCGCGCTACTCAGGGATACGATCGCCTACGTACGGGACAGGAGGGTGGACACCTGCCTCATCAGCCTGGACCAGGAGAAAGCTTTTGACAGGATATCGCACGCCTACATGATGGACGTGCTTTCCAAAATGGGGTTTGGGGAGGGAATCTGCAATTGGATCCAACTGCTCTACACAAACATCAGTAGCGCAGTCTCAATCAATGGGTGGGAATCGGAAAGTTTCCCGATCCAATCTGGAGTCAGACAGGGCTGTCCTCTCTCCCCGGTCTTGTTTGTTTGCTGTATTGAACCCTTTGCTGAGTCTATTAGGAAGGATGCGAGCATAAGAGGGGTGACAATCCCAGGCAGCGGAGGCACTCAGGTTTAAACCTCCCTGTACATGGATGACGTCGCCGTCTTCTGCTCGGATCCGCTGTCCGTGCGCAGACTGATGAGCATCTGCGACCAGTTCGAACTGGCCTCGGGAGCCAAAGTTAACCACGGCAAGAGCGAGGCCATGTTCTTTGGCAACTGGGCTGACCGATCCTTTGTCCTCTTCACCGTCAGGTCAGATTACCTGAAGGTGCTGGGGATATGGTTCGGAAGGGCCAGGGCGTGCACCAAAACCTGGGAGGAGCGAGTAGCCAAGGTACAACAAAAGTTGAGCATGTGGGGGCAGCGATCTCTCTCCATTGTGGGTAAGAACCTGGTCATCAGGTGCGAGGCACTCACGTTGTTGCTGTACGTGGCGCAGGTCTGGCCCATACCCCACTCCTGCGCTGTGGCGGTCACCCGAGCCATTTTCCGCTTCATCTGGGGATCTAAAATGGACCGGGTCTGGAGGGACACGATGTTCAAATCTCTGGATAAGGGCGGGAAAAATGTTCCCAACGTGGCCCTCATCCTGATGACCACCTTCGTGTGCGGCTGCATTAAGCTGTGTGTAGACCTCCAGTACGCAAACTCCAAGTGTCACTACGTGCTGAGGTTCTATCTGTCCCCGGTGTTGCAAAGGATGGGCCTGGTCACATTGCCGCGGAACACTCCATGCAGTTGGGCCGTGCCATACCACCTATCCTTCGTGGAGCAGTTTCTGCGGGAAAACACCTTTGACCACCGGTCCATCAGGCAGTGGTCTGCACAGAATGTCCTCAAGGCCCTACGGGAAAAGGAGACGGTGGATCCTGTTGGATGGTTCCCCGAGCAGACCGTCAAAGTCATTTGGCGGAATGCCTCATCGCCAGAACTTTCAAACAAGCACCAAGATGTAGCTTGGCTGGTGGTGAGAAGGGCCCTCCCCGTCAGATCCTTCATGCACGCCCGAAGTCTCACCCCCTCTGCACAATGCCCTCACGGTGGCTGTAGTGGGGAAGAGACGGTTGCCCACCTACTCCTGGAATGTGTCTTTGCAAAGCAGGTGTGGAAAGAGATGCAGTGGTTTTTGTCGAGGTTCATCCCAAGCAGCTCTGTAACACAGGAGTCTGTGCTCTACGGGCTGTTCCCAGGGATGCACACCGAGACAAACATCAACTGCTGCTGGAGGACTATCAATTCGGTGAAAGACGCCCTTTGGTCTGCCCGAAACTTGCTGGTCTTCCAGCGCAAAGAGTTGTCCACCACCGAATGTTGCAGACTGGCACATTCCAAGGTCCAGGACTACGTGCTGAGGGACGCACTAAAGCTTGGGGCAGCCGCAGCAAAGGCTCAATGGGGAAAGACCACAGTGTAAGGTCCCCCCACTAAGCTGAACGGAGGGGGCTGGATCCATGGGAAACCCCTCGAACTGTATCGGGAAGGTTTTGTGTGCTGTAAATGTAAAAATGTATATGTCATGACAATGAAATGGAAGAGTTGTGAGGCAATTCATGATTGTATAGAAGGAAACTGATCACCTCTGCACTGTTTGTATTTTTTGACTTGATGCTGGTTTAAACTGTTTGGGAATGTAATTTTTTCAGATTTTTATGAATAAAGTATATTTTGGAAATAAAAAAAAACCAGTGCTGCAATTTTGGAGCTCCATGCTCCAATCAATGCCCTCTCTTAACCTCACACACCTGAACACATGTTCAATGTAATGGAGGATTTCCCCACCAGTGCTATTTAAAGGGACCATCTACTACTTACAGATTCATTGCTGGATTATTTCTTCTGGCTGTTGCTGTATTTTCATATGTTAAAAGTTTCAGGGAGTAGTCTGGTTGGTGCTGATGTACTTCTTTGGTGACTTAAAGGCTTGTGCACAAACCAGTTGCTTCCAGACATGGGTGGCTCAATGGAGCTTCCTCTTGGCATTGATCATGATTGGGAGAATGAGCAGAGGCCACAAAGAGCAAGAAAAGCTGCTCCAAGAGGGAGGAGGAGGGGGAGAAGAGCTGTCAGCAGGAGACTAAACCTGCAGAGGGTTTTTCGGGAGCAGACCTATTGCAGAGTTGATTGCAGGAACGCCGTGAGGCCCTGGAAGCCTTTTTGCACACTGGTATCCATAGCCATGATGGAAGGAGTCTGAAATTCCAATGGCAGCAAGCTAAGATTGCATGTTCAACAAATTCCATTGAAAAACTAAAACTCAGCAAGAAAGACCAATCCATGGAACACTCAGGAAGTTAAGGATAGTATTAGATTAAAAGAAGAGGATTTCAATGTTGCAAAAAAGAGCAGCAAGTCTGAGAATTGGGAGCGTTTTAGAAACCAGCAAAGGATCACCAAAAAGTTGATGAAAAATGAAAAAAAAAAGAGTATATTAGCTAGTTATATAAAAACAAATTGTAAGAGCTTTTATAGATATAAAAAAGGAAGAGAGTAGCTAAAGTAAACGTTGGTCCCTTAGATGTAAAGATATTATAAATTATCATGGAGAATGAGGAAATGCAGAGGCATTGAACAAATATTTTGTGTCTACCATCACAGTCGAAGACATAAGTTTCGTACCAGAAATATATGGTAACCTAGGGGCTAAAAAGAGTGAGGAAATTCAGAAAATTAATAACAGCAGGGAACAAGTATTGGAGAAACTTAAGGGACTAAAATCTGACAAATCCCTAGGGCCAGATGGCCTACATCCTAAGGTTCTAAAAGAGATAGCTGCAGAGATAGTGGATGTGCTAGCTATGATTTTCCAAAATTCCTTAGATTTGGGAATGGTCTCATCGGATTGGAAGTTGGCAACTTTTTCACTGCTTTTCAAGAAAGGAGGGAGAGAGAAAATAGTGCACTACAGATCAGTTAGCCTAATATCAGTCATTGGGAAAATGCTGGAATCTATCATTAAGGAAGTCTTAACAATGCACTTAGAAAAGCACAGTATGGTTAGAACAAGCCAACATGGTTTTGCTGAAGGGAAATCCTGTTTGACAAATTTATTCGAGTTTTTTGAGGATGTAACTAGTAGGGTAGATAAAAGGGAAACATTGATATAGTATACTTGGATTTTCAAAAAGCATTCGATAAGGTGCCAGACAAAATGTTAATAGGCAAGATCGGGGCAAGATAAAGGGTTGTGGGTAATATATTAGCATGGCTAGAGGATTGGTTAATGGACAGGAAGCAAAGCGGCATTTTCAAGTTGGCAGGCAGTAATAGTGGAGTGCCGCAAGGATCAGTGCTGGGGCCTCAGCTATTTACAATCTATAATAATAATTTAGATGAAGACACAGAGGGTAATGTATCTAAGTTTGCTGATGATACAAAGGTAGGTGGAAAAGTAAGCTGTGGGGAGGACATCAAGAGGCTATAAAGACATATAGACATGTTAAGTGGGTGGACAATAAGGTGACAAATGAAGCATAATGTAGGGAAGTATAAAGTTATTCACTTTTGTCTTAAGAATAGAAAAGCAGAATATTTTTTTTAAAATGTGAAACTTGTAAGTGTTGATGTGCAAAGACACTTGGGTGTACTTGCACAAGGAACGCAGAAAGTTAGTATGCAGGTACAGCAAGCAATTAGGAAGGCAAATGGCATGTTTGCCTTTATTGCAGGGAGATTGGAGTACAGGAATAAAGAAGTTTTGCTGCAATTGTACAGGGTTTTGGTGAGACCACATCTGGAGTACAATGTGCAGTTTTGGTCTCTACATTTAAGAAAGGATATACTTGCATTGGAGACAGTACAGCAAAGGTTCACTAAATTGGTCCCTGGGATGAGGGGGTTGTCCTATAATGAAAAGCTGAGTAAATTGGGCCTATATTCTCTAGAGTTTAGAAAAATGAGAGGTAATCTCATTAAAAGATACAAGATTCTGAAGGGTTTGGATAGGGTAGACACTGAAAGATTGTTTCCACTGGTCGGGGAATCATAAACTTGGAGGCACAGTCTTGGGATAAGGGGTCAATCATTTAGGAATGAGATGAAGAGAAATTACTTCACTCAAAGGGTTGTGAATCATTGGACTTCTCTATCCCAGAGGGTTGTGGATGCTTCATCTGAGAATATATTTAAAGCTGGGGAAGACAGATCTTTGGTCTCTCAGGGAATCAAGGGATATGGTGAGCAGGTGGGAAAGTGGAGTTGAAACCTAATATCAGCCATGACTGTATTGAATGGCAGAGCACGCTCGATGGGCCACGTGGTCTACTCCTGTTCCTATTTCTTGTGTTCTTCTTCTTGTGTTCTTGACGGAAGCCCGAGCTTCCACTACAGCATTCAGAAATTGGGTAGATGCTTCTTGTGCTGCAATGAAAGCTGAGACATCAGCCATCAGATACTACATCATGGTGTTGATGGGAGTGGCCACCCATTCCACATTGGAAAGGATGGGTTCTAAGCACTGCACAAATTCCTGTGCCAAGTTAGTGCTGGACTCCTCCCTGCCCTTTGACATTGAATGTGGGCTTTCTGGCAGGTTTCCAATGCACCCAGTATTTGGGTGTCATACCCATCAATATTCTTCTGGAGCCTGGCCCATCAAAGTCACCATCTAAGTCCTATGCAGTAGAAATAGTATGCAAACTCTACCTCTGATGAGCTGACACCTACACTACCCTTTCACCCTTGCTTTGCTGCAGTGCCCACTGTATTGCCATGTGCAGATTCTAATTTATGCACAATGCCAGTACCTGAGCTGGCGTCTGCAATTGTGAAATGGAGTGATGGTGTGACTCCATCTTCACTTTCTTCTTGCTCTTCTTCCACTGTTGCAGGTTGCAGCTCTGAAAGGAAAAAGGAACAAGGGTTGGGTTGTTGTGAGAGGACAGGAGAAAATAAGAAGTGAATGCTGACACCATCTACTGGGGAGGCGGTGGCGTAGTGGTATTGTCACTGGACTAGTAACCCAGAGACCCAGGGTATTGCTCTGGGCACATGGGTTCAAATTCCACCACATCAGAAGGTGGAATTTGAATTCAATTAATAAATCTGGAATCAAAAAGCTAGTCTAATAATGACCATGAAACCATTGTCGATTGTTGTAAAAACCCATCTGGTTCACTAATGTCCTTTAGGGAAGGAAATCTGCTGTCCTTACCTGGTCTGGCCTACATGTGACTCCAGACCCACAGCAATGTGGTTGACTCTTACATGCCCTCTGAAATGGCCTAGCAAGCCACTCAGTTGTATCTAACCGCTAGTACTGTGGGTGTACCTACCGCACATGGACTACAGCGGTTCAAGAAGGCAGCTCACCACCACCTTTTCAAGGGCAATTAGGGATGGGCAATAAATGCTGGCCTGGCCAGCGATGCCCACATCTCATGAATGAATTTTTAAAAAATTCTCTTTCAGAAAAGATTGAGGAATGAAGGGGAAGTGGGATGTGAGAAGGAGAATCAGGTATGAGAATACCATCATCTTCAATGGTTTCAGTCCTGTCTCTAGCCATGGCCTCAGCAATGGCCCTTCCCATAATGACCAGCAAACTCTCCTCCATGGGGGTTAGAACATGCAAGTGCATCTCTCCCCTCTGGTTAGTTCCTGCTGCCTTCGAATGTGCGCCACCTTGTCCAGCAAGCGAGAGGGAAGTGTGGGCGTTGTACAATCTATTTTGGTGATGTGACTGTCATGGTGGAATAGCTGGCATTTTGAGCAATCTGTGAGATGTGGGTGCGAGGCTTGCAACAGTGTTAAGTGTGCAAGGGTGAGATGAAGCTATGAATGTGAGGTATGAGTCCTGATTAATAAATTGTTGGTAGGTGAGAGATTGGGGTGTGGTGAATTGAGCAGTGTATGACGCTACTGGTGCAGTTGGTAGGATATGGCATTTGAGAAGCATTCACTGACCTTGACCACTTGTGTCAGATCATTAAGCTTCTTTTGGAACTGCATCCAGATCCTTGGGCTATGCTCCATCATTGACTTTCATGGTTATCTGTTCCCATTGCTTTCTCATCATGCATCTGGAGGGCTTCCTGTGCCCCTGAGGATACAGGACATCTCTCCTCTTTTCACCTCATTCACTAAGATCTCCAGTGCAGCGTCTGAAAACCTGGGGACCCACTCTCTCCCATATTCAGCCATTCTTTACTCATTCCCAGGTCAGATTCCCTTGTAGAACAACTCTCAGCACCTGCTGCTGCCACAATGTGCCTCCCCTTTAAGAGGTGCTGGCTGGCTTTATGTAGGGCACGTTAGTAGCAATATTTGGGCCCTGCTGAATCATGCAACTAGTGAACAGTGCGAGTGCGCTGGCTACATGCAGCAAACATTATAATTAGTATGTAGCACGAAGTTGGCCTACTGTCTGCATTCCATCATCGCAATCCCTGTGCCCGTTTTTGTGCACTAACCAATCTAACCACAGTGTTTTCTGGATGATTCAGCAAGTTTATCCTTTAGGCAGGGAATGTCCACCTTCAATTGTCTGACTGTTCGGAGTTAGACAATCTCAATCAGAGCAATAACAGGGACGCTACAATTGGTGTCAACATCTTCAGATTAGGAAGAGGAGGAAATTGGTCATGATTCTTGCTCCTATTTGTTGTGCAGTGATCCCACACTGGAAGAGGGTGAGAGCAGATGTTGGACAAGGTTAAGACTGGGCTAACTATTCTTCTATTCTCCAATCAAATAGCCTGTCAACAACAACCATTAAGACTGCCAGGTAAATAAAGACCATTAGGTGAGAAGCACTGGTTGACCATATGTTTCTGCACCAGTATCCAGAAGAAAGTCTACTTCAGGATAGCAAGAAAGAAAATTGGCAGAGAAATGCTCAGCAGGGCAGCAAGTTATTTATATGTTGAACACTTCATTTAAAAAACAATTGGTTGAACAAGAAAGTCATAAAGTTACATTGAGCGTGCAGCACAGAAACAGGCCATTTGGCCCCACTGGCCTATGCCAGTGTTTATGCTCCACGTGATCCTCCTCACACCCGACTTGATCGAACTCTATCAGTACATTCTTATATTCCTTTCTCCCTCATGTGTTTATCTAGCTTTCTCTTAAATGCATCAATGCTATTCGCCTCAAGTAAATCTGGTAGTAGCGAGTTCCACATTCTTATCACTCTTTGGATAAAGAAGTTTCTCCTGGATTCCCTATCGAATTTCTGAATGATATTATATTTATGGCCTGTTGTTTTGGGACATGTAACTTCTATATGTTATACACGTTGAAGCACCCGAGGGAAATCTTACTGTGTTGCTACCAGGGAGATCTGTAGAATGCAGCCGATCAAGGTTGAATAACACAATATTGAGTTTTATGTCACGTTGGATCAATTTTAGTGTCATTTAACAGATTTTACAAACTGTTACAAAGGATTTTACAAACCACCTGCAATCTAAAACATTAATAGGTTTGGATAATTAGCTCCAATTTACATACACAAATTCACCCAATTAGAAAATATACTATAAACCCTGAGTACAATTTATTTTGAAAGTTAGTGAGTGTGTTTGTTACATTACGGATATTATTGTAGCAAATGATGTAAATTGGCATGTATTTACATATATTAATTGCTAAGTACACAGGAGACTTTCTTCTGTACTTCAACAAATAAAAATCTTCTTTTGTAGGGGATATTTGTCTTGCTGCCAGATAAAGTATATTAATGTATTATGCTAATTTGAGTTACTTAGCATTCAAATTAAATCGGGGAAATAAGATTTTTTTGAACGCAATAAATGCATGGTTTGTCAGTATGAAATTTGGAGGATGAGTTCAAAATACTACTAGGAATAATATTTCAAATATATGATAATTAGGCACAATTTACATATACAAATTGGAGTGGGTTGGGAGACACGGGATGCTTAAAATCAGGTGGGATGGTTGGGGGTGCCGTGCCCGTCACCTACCCCCGCCAATGGTATTTTACCAGCGGCAGGGGAGGTGGTGGCCAGCCGGCCTGCATTTAGGCCAATTTTACCAGCAGCAGATGGGCACTTCGCCACCTGGAGAGGCTGCCCAGTTAAACCTGGCAGCCTTCTTGTGAGCTGGTGGTGGGGGGGGGAGCGGAAGGGGTCCCTCCTGATTGGGCACCCTGTGCCCCATGGAGGGTCCCCCAGTGGCAAGACACCCCCTGCTGGAAAAACCCACCTGCCCTCGTGACTGAACCCTCTCTCCCTCGCTGGACCTTGCCTGATTGGCCCCAGCGAGACCCAACCCCACTTACCTTCTCTGGCCTCCATCACTGGCTGGGTCCGGGGCCTGCTGCAGTCCCAGCAGTGGCCACCACTCCCAGTGGCGCTCATGGGACTGGAGTGCTGCCGGCCCTCTGATTGGGACATCCTGCCTCAGAGGGGCAGCAGCCACAATCTCAGGCAATTAATTGCCTGAGCTACTTAAAATAACCATATGGTTCCTGGGCCAGAGGAGGCGGGCTCGACTCCAGATTTCCAGCCTGTGGGCGGAGCCTTAGCCTCCTCATTAAATCCTGGCCTATATAATTTACAATGGTTGCTCTAGTTTGGCAACAGTCAATTGACATAATTATATCATTGTGCAAAAAATGTAAATAAATTAATTTGATTAACATAGAAACATATGAATTCATATGAAGCTTGGAGGAAATTAACAGCCAACAGAGTAATTTTTGAAGTGTAATCACTGTTGTCATGTGGTGAATTGTACCCAATGTAAGAAAAACAAGGCCTCATAAAGAGAAAGCTGATAAATGGCAAGATATTCCGCTTTTAGGATGTTGGTTGAGGGTTAAATATTGGCCAGCACATCAAAGAGAACTCCCTTGATCTTCTTCAAAATAGTGTCATGGGATCATTTACACCCACCTAAAAGAACTGATGAAGCACCAGTACAACATCTTATCTGTAAAATGATACCTTCCACAGTGTAGCAGTTTCTCAGTACTGTACTGCAGTGTCACCCTAGATATTTATCCTCAATAGTAAGACTTAATCCATAACCTCCTGAGTATGCTACCAGCTGACCCCCCAGCTGATCCCAATGGCCAGTCTTGTTTATCCAGTATGTGGTTGAGCCAATTAGGCCAAGGAGATCCCAGCTTTGGCCGTCAATCTAAGTCGAGTTAGCTGATCACAGCTAGAAGGGAGATCGGAACACTACAATTAGCCTCAGTGTCCTGGGATTAGGGAAAGGTGAAATTAACACAGGATTTCTGATCCTGATTGATATACAGCTGCCCCTGTGATTGAATATTCCTGACAATATACCTGCTGATGATGCAGCGGGCACTGCTTTCCCACATTATCAAGACCCAGAGTGCACCTGAGGCACCAATCACAATATGGTGATGAGCATTTAGAGCACTTAGAGCTGTGCACAAGACTATCTACAAAACCATTTATTTCTTTCTCCCTCATGTGTTTTTATCCAGCTTTCCTGTTAAGTGCACCAATGGTGAGGTAAAAGCAAAAGAAGGAAAAACATGAGGCTGAATCTTATTCCAGACTTGTTTTGTGTACTGTCAATAGGTACTCAGTGGTGCATTGGATTGCCTTGAGGTGCTGTTTTACTCATATTATTCCACACTGCAAAGCACTGCTTTATGGTACTGAATGAATATCCATTGACACATTTTTTTCCCTCCAATTTCACTACACGTTCATAGGGAGTATTAAAATTTCATGTGGGAACTATGAAGGAAATAGCCCCGTACAATTAGCCTACAGGCAGTGAGCATTTCTGCCCCAATATCAAAATCCAAGGTAAGATTTAACTGAAAATTTTTCTTTAATTCTATAAGATCTACGTTGGCAGTAATTTACTGTTCCCTGTAGGTGTCCATGGTGGGTGTGCAACTTAAAAATGATCATAATGTGGTTGATTTACCCTGGTTGCTGCACTGATTTAAACTCCATCCCCTCTTTCATACTGTACAATAAATGATGGGAAGAAGTAGGAATAAATCCATAGATTTCTATTCTAGTATTCATGACACAAAATGGGGCACGAGCACATTTTTTGTTGCCATTTCAGAGGTTAGCACCACATTCAGCAGTAGCTTCTCCGCCAGTGTCACATAGTCTTATTTTAATCTATAAATTTTAATGTAATAGTCTCTTAGCATCGCGCTCCAGGCCAAACATTTACTGCATTGAGAGTGGCATCATTAATTTTTACTGTACCTCACCAAGTTATTGTCTCTGGTTATGACCCAGTTCTAGTGGTCATTGCCAAGCTGACTTGTCCAGTTCTTGGTTCAATTACAAATTGGATTATATTTGTGCCAAGAAAAAGTTTGTGCCCTCTCGAGACTGCCAGCACTTTATCAGCAAGAACTGATTCTGCCACAAGACTTTGCGGTAAATACAATAAATTTAAATTCACAGTGCCTTCAAATGTGTGAAAATAGCAACATTTAATTGGCAGCAAAAAATCACCCATCTAGAATAATTAGGACCAGTAAATTGGGACCTTGTTACAAAACTGCACATTTCTTCCCAGCAGCAGTGTCACCCACCTCTCAGCTTTCACATAGTAAAATTGACAGAACAGTCTGCTCTTTCCTCTCACTAGTTTAATGGGTGCCCAGATAAACTGCATTTGGGAAGTAGAATCATTGAATCATGCAGTACACAAGGAGGCCATTTAGCCCATCATGCCTCTGCCAGCTCTTTGAAGCAGCGAGCCAAATAGTCCAGTTCTCCTGCTCCTTCCCCATAGCCCTGCACATTTTTCCCTTTCAAGTGTTTATCCAATTCACTTCTGAATTATTGAGTCCTGCTTTCAAGTTCTGCATTCCATATCACAACAACTCACTGCGTAAAACAAAATTCTCCTCATCTCATCTCTGGTTCTTTGGTCAATTGTCTGAAATCTATGCCCTTCGGTTACTGACCCTTCTGCCACTAGAAAAAGTTCATTTTTATTTACTCTATCAAAACCCTTCATGACTATGCAGACTATCCATTAGATCTCCTCTTAACCTTCTCTGCTCCAAGGAGAACAGTCCCATCTTTTCCAATCTCTCCACATAAATGAAGTCCTGCATCCCCAGTACCATTCTATTAACTCACTTCTGCACTCAAATAATTCTCAAATTAAAACAAAAAAGTGCCCTCAAAAGGAATGGAGATCTATGTAAAATAATATTTTCTTAAAAATTGAGAAAAATTTATATGAACGATTTTTAGTACACGCTGATTTAATTTCTCGGATTTGCAGACTTGTAGCTTGTTGTGGCTGCACACACTGGCCTCAGAGGCTCATACCCTTTGTTTAATTTGCATCTTCAAAAGTAATTAGCAGAGATAAAGCAAGAGGAATTATAAAAGTCACAATAGAGCAATATTCCCAACAGCAGAATGGAAAATCGTCTTTGTGCAAGTCCACCAAAATGGCAAGGTTGTGGAACTCTGTTTCACCCATGTCACAGTGACACTCTCACAAATACATCGTCAACTGGAGATGTGGTCAAGAGAAGTTAATACAATGCACAACAATAGTGCAGCATTTTCTCAGCGTTTTACTAAATTGATTTCAACTTCAAAGAGCTGCAACAGGCACAAATGGCCAGATGGCCTCCTTTTGTGCTGTATGATTCCATGATTCTTTGAAATCCAATTGCCTTTTGAAAGTTGGCTGCGTTTGCTGACAACGCTACCACTAGGTGGTGCTGCAGTGGCACATGCGCAAATGCAGCATGAGCCACTAAAACATCACAGTCTGCGACTTCAGGCAGCTGCCAGGACTAAAGATGGCGCTGCTCAAATAATCACATGAAGGCAACCTGACCTAAACACATGGCAGCACACAATGGCTGGAGGGAGAGAGCGAGCGAGCGAGCGGGCAAGGTCAGGGGGGGAGAGGAGCGGGCCGGGAACGGGGGCGTGGGGGGGGAGCGGAGCGGGCCAGGTCGGGGAGGAGTGGAACGGAGCGGGCCGGGTACAGTGGTGGGGGGGGAGGGGGGAGCAGAGCGGGCCGGGGGGAGGGGGTGGGGAGCGGAGCGGGCCAGTGAAAGGGGGGTGGGGAGAGTGCAGCGGGCTAGGGAGGGGGCGAGTGAGCGGGCCAGGCCCGGGGATGGGGGGGGCGCGAGCGAGCGGGCTGGTGACGGCGGGGGGGGTCCTGAGCGACCGAAGGAGTGGAGCGGCGAGGTGGAGAGCAGAGCAGCCGGAGAAAGCAGTGAGGGAGGGAGTCGAGCAGCCAGAGAGAGCAGTGAGGGGGGGAGTCGAGCAGCCAGAGAGAGCACTGAGGGGGGGAGTGGAGCGGCCAGAGAGAGCAGTGAGGGGGGGGAGTGGAGCGGCCAGAGAGAGCAGTGAGGGGGGGAGTCGAGCGTCCAGAGAGAGCAGTGAGGGGGGGAGTCGAGCAGCCAGAGAGAGCAGTGAGGGGGGGAGTCGAGCAGCCAGAGAGAGCAGTGAGGGGGGGAGTCGAGCGTCCAGAGAGAGCAGTGAGGGGGGGAGTCGAGCGTCCAGAGAGAGCAGTGAGAGGGGGAGTCGAGCGTCCAGAGAGAGCAGTGAGGGGGGCAGTGGAGCGTCCAGAGAGAGCAGAGAGGGGGGGAGTTGAGCGGCCAGAGAGAGCAGTGAGGGGGGGAGTGGAGCGTCCAGAGAGAGTACTGAGGGGGGGAGTGGAGCGGTCAGAGAGAGCAGTGAGGGGGGGAGTGGAGCGGTCAGAGAGAGCAGTGAGGGGGGGAATGGAGCGGTCAGAGAGAGCAGTGAGGGGGGGAGTGGAGCGGTCAGAGAGAGCAGAGAGGGGGGAGTGGAGCGTCCAGAGAGAGCAGTGAGGGGGGGAGTGGAGCGGTCAGAGAGAGCAGAGAGGGGGGGAGTGGAGCGTCCAGAGAGAGCAGTGAGGGGGGGAGTGGAGCGGTCAGAGAGAGCAGAGAGGGGGGGAGTGGAGCGGTCAGAGAGAGTACTGAGGTGGGGAGTGGAGCAACCAGAGAGAGCAGTGAGGGGGGGAGTGGAGCGGCCAGAGAGAGCAGTGAGGGGGGGAGTGGAGCGGCCAGAGAGAGCAGTGAGGGGGGGAGTGGAGCAGTCAGAGAGAGCAGTGAGGGGGGAGTGGAGCGGCCAGAGAGAGCAGAGAGGGGGGGAGTGGAGCGGTCAGAGAGAGTACTGAGGTGGGGAGTGGAGAAACCAGAGAGAGCAGTGAGGGGGGGAGTGGAACAACCAGAGAGAGCAGAGAGGGGGGGAGTGGAGCGGCCAGAGAGAGCAGTGAGGGAGGGAGTGGAACAACCAGAGAGAGCAGAGAGGGGGGGAGTGGAGCGGCCAGAGAGAGCAGTGAGGGGGGGAGTGGAACGGCCAGAGAGAGCAGTGAGGGGGGGAGTGGAACGGCCAGAGAGAGCAGAGAGGGGGGGAGTGGAGTGGCCAGAGAGAGCAGTGAGGGGGGGAGTGGAACAACCAGAGAGAGCAGAGAGGGGGGGAGTGGAGCGGCCAGAGAGAGCAGTGAGGGGGGGAGTGGAGTGGCCAAAAGAGCGGAGCAGCGAGGTGGGGGGAGCGAAGGCTGACCAGGCGCGTTGCCCGACGATGCACACGTCACGCAATGAAGTCATCGGCGCATGCGCTAACCAGTCCTGGCAAGTCGGAACGCAGCGCCCGCGCAGACAGCAGGAGCCTGTCTGCGCATATGCACACCTTGGCGCAGACTGATGACGTCAGCGGCCAGCTGCGTTGTCAGGAATTGCTTTGAATTTCAAATTTATTTTAGATTTTGTTAGTTAAGGTCACTAACAGAATGCAAATTGGAGTTGAAATACAGATTAGCCATGATCTGATTGAATGGCAGAACCAGCTTGAGGGATTGAATGGCCTACTCTTGTTCCTGTAATAGGCTGGGAACGTTCTATTTGTTGAATAACTTAGGTGCTTTTATCAGTATTTTATTCTCCAACTGAAAGCAGTGAGAGCAGTAAGATAATATTATCTTACCTGGGGTAATGTCTTTTTTTTTTACTGTCTTAACCTCACATTGCTGGATCCCAAGACAAATGTGTTATACCTATAATAACTATATCAAGCATATTTTTCTGCCCAACTCCAAAGCCTCGAGCACAAAAATCTAGACTGGCACTCAAAGTACAGTACCGAGCAGTGCTGCACTAACGAGGTGCCATCTTTCAGATGTAACATTAAACCGAGTCCCTGTCTGATCTCTCCGGTGGACGTAAAAAATCCCATGGCGCTATTTTGAAGAAGAGCAGGGGAAGTTATTCCCTCTGTCCTGGGCAATATTTATCTCTCAATCAAAATCACTGCAAGAGATCAGGCTAGAAATTCCCTAGCATAGCTCCACCTCCAGCAGTGTTCGGGCGGCCTGGCACCGCTCTTGTGGTGTGTTTCGTGGCACTGGCCACTTCCTGTGTGGCCCGCGTGGCATTGCAATAGGAGAACAGTGCCTGGAGGCGCGTCCCCTGCTTGCATCAGAAGGCACTGTATCAGCATTAATCTAATGTCACACAGCCCAGCCTGCTGATGTGACAACAAGATTCCACATTTGGACCACATAGTCCCATTTATGTATTCGTCCATCACTCTTCAGTCAGTGTGAGGCTGCAAGATGGGCCCTACACCCATGTTCCTTAAAGGGCCAGGCACCTAAAGGTGAGCACGTTAACGGCACTGCATGTGGTCCAGGAGGTGCATCAGTGTTCCTTCCAGGTCCAACAAGCCTACCAGTTTCCCTCCTTTTGATTGGCCGATCCCCCACCTTCATGATCTCCGACCCTCCCCATCTTCCCCCTACCTCTCTCCCTCCTTCCCTCCCTCGTCTCTGGTCTCTGGCTGCAGCCTGGTCCTGCAGACTGTCTCTCCCAATCAGGCTGGCTGTTGGGCAGGAAACTTGGTGAAATTTTTCAAATGCCTCCTGCTGTTAATTTCCAAGGGATGTCCAGGAAATCTGTACTTCTGAGCTTCCTGTCAGAAGCCCCTCACCTCCTGCTCCCTGCCTCGAATATGAATATTATGGCTGAAATGTGTGTGGATAAAAGTAGAAAAGACAAGGAATAGAAAAGGATTTATACATAACATTGACCATTCATCTATGAAATATCCAGTTAATGTAAAACTGTTTTAAACATGGCTAATGAACTGGTAGAATACTTCGATAAGGCTTTTGGCTATTCAAATCAAGTTATTCCTCAGTTATACTTTCTATCAACTATTTGGAATATTGCTTGCCTGTTTGTGTTTATTTAAAAGGTCTCTGGATCACCAGAGATGGTTCACAGAAGATCAGGAAGGATGTTCTGGGACTTAAGCTATAACTTGTGAAAAGATTTAATTTCATTACAATGTTTACCAAGCCTGAGGTTAGACCTCACCCTCCAACACCCATCACATTGTAGATATACAAAATAATTTCCAACAAAAACAATTAACATGGAGTCAGCAAATATTTCATAATAGAGCGACCTTAATGGGTCATTGAGTGTTTGTGGCAATTAGTTGAGTCATTCAAACCAGGAAGGTTACAGATTTGATCCAGAACCTGTGCTATGTTAGTTAGTTTCAGTGCCTTTGGATTGGGGAGGGATATCAGACAAGGAGGTGGGTTGGTGAGGGCAGGGGGTGTTGGCACGGGGGTGGCCGTTGCTGCTGGGGGGGGGGGGGGATCCCTCCATGGGCCAATGAGTGCCCGAAGAGGACGGCCCCCCAAGCCTGCAGGGAGGCTGCCAGGGTTCACCAGGCGGTCTCCCCACATGGTGGAGGGCCCCACCGCTGCTGGTAAAATGCCAGCAGCAGTGGGAAGAGGCCTTAATTGCCCACCTAATTGGCTCAATTGGCCACTGGGCAAGAGGGCTATCCATCTTCCCTGGGGCAGTGGTAAAATGGCATTGCGGCGGGAAGACAACGGTCACTCCAACCCTGCCTTCCCTCATCATTGTAGCTCCCCCATTTCCCCCCCCCCCCCCATTGCCTCCCAGCCTGTCCCCAGAGGGCTGATAAAATCCACCTAAGGTTGGCACTTCTGCTAGGCTGTCTAGAAACCTCTACAGGAAGAACATGTGTATAGATATGGGGTGGGGACATGACCTGCTTTGACTGTGATGCTCCAGCTCAAAATATTGGAAAAGCCTTTTGACATTCACCATCACAGCTCATAATGGTCACTTAGCTGATTAAAGAGTGACTGACACATCTGCAATCAAATCCCACAAGAGGAGAGATGGGGACAAAACTGTCCAGAATGTTTTTTTAAAAATCTTCCAAATAAAAGTTGAAGTTGAAAGGGATAAATACAGACAGCGGTGATCAAATATTCAATGGAAAGGATATTTGACATTGATATTCTGGAATTTTTTTTATTACTGTTGAAGATCAAGAAGTATTTTTGTTAAAGTAGAATAGCATTTATAGTGATATTAGTGGAGAAAAGCTATGGGCCAATGTATAACAAACTTTTTTTAATGCGTTCATGGGATGTGAGCATCACTGGCATGGCCAGCATTTGTTGCCCATCCTTAATTGCCTTGAGATGGTGGTGGTGAGCCACTTCTTGAACCACTGTAGTCCATGTGGTATTAGACAGACAGTTCCAAGATTTTGACCTAGTGATGGTGAAGGAATGGTGATATAGTTCCAGGTCAAGAAGGTGTGTGACTTGGAGGGGAACCTGCAGGTGGTGGTGTTCTCACATGTCTGCTGCTCTTACTCTTCTAGGTAGTAGAGGTCGTGGGTTTGGAAGCTGCCGTCGAAGGAGCCTTGGTGAGTTGCCTTGACTTGTCTTGATTGCCCATCATTGGAACATATTTCATTAGCTATATGTTCCACAAGCGAGAACATATAACAGATGAGGAAGGGAAACAGTTGAAAGGTTAAAATATGATGGTTACCTTGGATTATATAACTGGGAGAAAATGATGTCGTTTTTAAACATGGAAATTAGTCATCAACCAATAAAAGAGATGCAAATATAGACTGTGTTGGTTGGTTAATTGATTTGACACAGGTCACTGGCCCACCGGACCCTAAAGAAAAAAAATAGTGAACCTCAATGTCTCAGCAGGTAAATCTGCCATGGTATGATATTGAGCCAATTAGAGAGGGGACGTCTCAGGTTTAGTCTCTGGTTTGTGCTAAGTAAGCCAAACTAAACAGCGACAGCAATGTGAACAATTGATTCAGTGGCCCCAGGCTGCATGAGGTAGAACCCATTTTCTACTCTTGTTGGTGATCTCCAGCTTAGTACTGAGTGAGAATTTGCATTTTTGTTGTCATCGGATAGATACAGGTCAAAACTAGGCAACAATGCCTTTTATGATTGAATAGATTTTTAAAATTTATTCACGGGATCTCAGCCTTGCTGGCTAAGCCAGGATTCATTGCCCAATCCTAATTGCCCTAAATGTCAGAGCTTGCTATCTAGATTCAGATGTGAATGTGGATATAGGGCTCAGCCCCCAGGGATTATATTCCCCAAGTTAAGTTGTACACTTTGACGAAGGTTGAAAAGGAAAGAGTGGGATTCCAGAGTACTGGAAGGAGCAGGGATTGGGACTAATCGGATAGCTCTACCAAAGAGTTGGCACAGGCACAAGGGGCTAAATGGCCTCCTTCTGTCCTGTATCATTTTACAATTCCACTTCACATCCAATACCTAGAATGCTAGAGGAGGAACTTGATATCAGCTAAGGAATGTTCTGAATAGTAACCCGGGCCAAAGAAGACTCTTAAGGCTCACTGCTGATCTTTTCATGCCACCAATCTAACTGGAGTGGACATAAAAGCCATCGGCACCATATGGCATGTTAAGGGCTTGTGCTTTATGCCTAGCTGCATTGGATTAGGGATGCACCAGGACTGGAATATGACAGCATTTTTCACAGCCTCTGCAGGACATCTGGATGTGAAATGATTTGCTCTACTGCAAGAAATAAACCATTCATACTTGTTCCTGTTGTAACTCCATCTATTCCTTCACCATCTAATGTGGGGCCCATTCAATAAATTCTAACATTTAGACTCTCACTGTGTTATGCATATGCTGCATAAAGTGTGTTGGCTGGAGGATGTGTCACCAAGAAGTAAATGACCAAAGTATAGATTTTCCACTGCTTGGAGGGGAGTAGGACTTCAGCACTGTCTGTGGTTAACAAGGAGGCAACAGCACTGATAGATGTATCTTCAAAGACACTGTCTTCATAAACAGCTTAAATAAAAACAAAAAGTGCTGGAAATACTCAGCAGGTCTGGCAGCATCTGTGGAGAGAGAAGCAGAGCTAACGTTTTAGGTTAATTACCTTTCACTATAACCTGGAAGAGAAGTGGCAGTGAATTAAACACTAAAAATAAGCAAAATACTGCAGATGCTGGAAATTTGAAATAAAAATAAAAAGTGCTGGAAATACTCAGCAGGTCTGGCAGCATCTTTGGAGAGAAAAGCAGAGTTAACGTTTGTTTTTGTTTTTACTTCAGATCTCCAGCATCTGCAGTATTTTCCTTTTATTTATAAATAGCTTATTAGCAAAAACATCAGTTTTTACAACACTTAGTGGAACAACATTTCACAGCTGTAACAATTACAAACTATCAGGGTGAAATGGAATCCTGATAAATGAATAAATGATTTACCCCAAAAGGTGCTATATTTGGATCAGTATTATGCTTGGATGGGGATTTCAGTAAATGATAGATAAATCTGGACAATTTGCAAATTTGTTTCTGGCAGACCATTTAAATCATTCATTCCATAAATCTACCTGATCAAAAACAGAACGTAGTGCATTGCTTCCGCCTGAGTAATATTGAGGGTCACCTCCAGAGTGATGCCACTACTAAACGCATCTTCCCTGCTACTCCCCTATCAGCATTCCAAAGGGATTGTTCCCTCCGCAACAACCTGGTCCACTCCTCCATTACCCCCAATACCTCACCCCCTTCCCACGGCACCCTCCCATGCAATCACAGGAGATGTAATACCTGCCCATTCACTTCCTCTCTCCTTACTATCCAAGGCCCCAAACACTTCTTTCAGGTGAAACAGCGATTTACTTGTACTTCTTTCAATTTAGTATACTGTATTTGCTGCTCACAATGCAGTCCCCTCTATATTGGGGAGACCAACCTCAGATTGGGTGACCACTTTGTGGAACACCTCCGCTCAGTCTGAAAACATGACCCCGGATCTCCGGTCGCTGCCCATTTCAAAACACCCCCCTGCTCTCATGCCCACATCTCTGTCCTGAGCTTGCTGCAGTGTTCCAGTGAACATCAACACAAGCTCGAGGAACAGCACCTCACTTTCCGATTAGGCACGCTACAGCCTACTGGACTGAACACTGAGTTCAATAATTTTAGAGCATGACTGGCCATTTTTTATTATTATTTTATTTTATTTTTTTCCATTTTTTTTTACCATGTGCCTACCTACTGGTTTTTTCATGTTGGTGATTTTGGCTAGGGCTGTTCATTATTCTGTCATTCACACTCCCGCTGCACTAATGCTTTGTCTTTCATCACACCATTAGCACATCCTCTTTGCCATTGCCCATGGCCTCCTTGTCAGTTAATCTCTCCGGCTCTCTGTCCTATCACACACCTTCCCTTTTGTTCTCATTTTCCCCCACCCCCACCCCCACTTTACTTGCTTAAAACCTATTACATTTCTAACTTTTTTCAGTTCTGATAAAAGGTCACTCACCTGAAACGTTAACTCTGCTTCTCTCTCCACAGATGCTGCCAGACCTGCTGAGTATTTCCAGCACTTTCTGTTTTTATTTCAGATTTCCAGCATCAGCAGTATTTTGCTTTTATTCCCATTTCTTTCAATCCATCTGACTCTTTAGATATTCTGTACTAGTTTAATGGTAAGCAGAATATTATATGGTGGCAACAGTGGTGGAAAACAAGAAAGTGGAAAAGTCCCTACCTTTACTGGAAAGCTTTGAAAAAATGGCAGGCCTGAATCAAAATAAGCTGAAGTGGCATCAGAGATTTGCCAGGTATTGTACCTCATCGGGTCTAACTATGAAACTGAGCAGTGAGCAGGTCAGTACGCTGTTGTATGCGATGGGTGACTGTGCAGATGATATTCTCACAACCTAAAGTATCGGCGAGGAGAAAGCACGTCCCATGAAGTGATCAAAGCATTCAATTCATATCTTAATTTGAAAAAGAGTATCATCATGGAGCATGCCAAATTTAACAAATGCACACAGTGTCCAGGGGAAAGTGTAGAATCATTTATAAAACATTTATACAAACTTTCAGAAGACTGTGATTATGGGGGTTTGAAGGGAGAGATGATGAGGGACAGAATTGTTGCAGGAGTGTTTGATGATGCCTTGTCTGACCACTTGCAGTCAAGAGATGATCTAACCTTAGCAAAAGCAATCCAACTGAGCAGACAAGCAGAGGTCAGAAAACAGAATCGATCAGTGGTCTGGGGTGACAGGGAGAGCCCCATCGCAAGGCCAGTTGATTCAGTTGAGCTTGGTAGGCAATGAAAGGGAAAGATGGCGGTAAAAGGTAAGGGAGACAGGATGTGCATCTCGCGGCAGCCCAGGCTAATTGCAGTAGGTGTGGCTGAGAGAAACTCCAGCGGGTAAACTATCCCGCCAAAGAGGCTGAATGCCATTCGTGCAGGAAGAGGGGCCTCTTCCAATCAGTGTGCTGTAGCAAAAAGCCAGTACAGAACATGCAAAAAGGGAAACCTTTGAAAAGTGGAAAAATCCATAAAGTAAAAGATATTCATGATGTTGAGATACCTTTCCTGGGAAAGATCCAAGAACCAAGTGGAGGTTGCTGGTGTGCAGAGATCCTCGTAGAGGGAAACAAGATGAACTTTAAATTGGATACTGGAGCAGTAGTTTCAGTTCTTTCCGATGCTGAACCGTGGAGAGGTGGTAGAGCAAACACCATATCCCAGGTCCTACATTATCCAAACAGTGAATGGCATGGTGAGACATCACGGCAGTTGTGGCAATACAGAAGCAGCCTTCTATCCAAGGAGATCAGTTACCTCCAAAATCAAATGGACCAGAAATTCTGCATTCATCCACCAATCCAGAGGACAACCCGAATGATGAACTTGAGTCATCTACCAATTCCACTCTTGTACAGCTGAGTCAGTGAGACCACTCAGAGGACTCGAACCCTCCTTCCCCTTTAAAGGAAATGAGGACTCATTACAGTAGATTTGTGAAAGTGCCACAGTGATTGCCTATGTAAAAAATAGAAGTCAGAGACTTGGAAAGATGTAGTAAAATGTGGCATACTGGACATTAGGTTGTTACTGGCTTAAATATGTTAATCATGCTGTATACCTCATCACAGAAAGTGATGTAATGCCACATGTGTGGAACCCTTGTGTATAGGCTTGGAAGATGTGAACCATGGTAGTAAGACATGTTTAATAAAGGTCCCAATTCTTTTAACCCATCTTACTCCAGATATTCTGTATAAGCTCAACAGTAAGCAGAACATTACAATAATGTGCTTGTATTGGAAACACAGCAAAATGGGAGTGGATAGGAAGTGGTTTGGTACATTGAGATCAATGTAATAGGATTCAAAGGGACACTGGAATCCTATTCATGAAAGTTAGGGAAAGTGAATTGATGTGTGATCTTTCTATATGATCAGAGGAAGTTTGGCACATCAGAATTGTGTACTTGGATCAGAATTAAGTAGCATCAATTTGGCACTTTCGCCTTGAATCAGAATCTTCTGGGTCTAAGCCCCCACTACAGGACTTGAGCACATGACTGTAATGTAGTGGAGTGGTAACTTCACCTTTAAGAAACAGTACCTTTAAGAGACAAGGCCATTGATGCAACTGATGACATCATCAGATATATATAAGGAGATACTATTTTAAGAGACACACACAACACATGGCTCACAGGGTGCACACATACACCAGCGAGGAAAAGACCTGGACCTGAGATCATGCAATGTAAATTAATAAGACAATAATAGTGTTTGTGTTGAATCCAAATGAAAAGCCTATGGTTAACATTTCATGAAGACTTAAGAAAACACAGCACTACACTACAACAACTTAGACTAACACTTCAGTGCAATATCAGAGGGAGTTTTATCTTTTCAGGGGTGCTCTCAGATGGTGCTAAAAATGCCATGGCTCTATTTGAAAAAGAACTGGCCAACATTTCTCCCTCGGCCAAAACTATCAAGAAACAGGCTAACTGGCCATTGATTTCATTGCTATTTTCGGAATCTTGATGTGCACAAAATGGCTACAGTGTTTGTCTCTATAGCAAGACTCAGAGCAGTTTAAAAGTAATTAATTGTATGTGACGTATTTTAACATCCTCCTGAGAATCAGAACAAATTGCTTTACAAAAGCTTTACTTCAGGTACTCAGAGGAGGCATTCATTTATAATCTAATGTCCTAGATTTACATATTTGCAATACACCCTTTCCCAAGATTAGCCATTGGATTAGTATATTATACAATAACCATCCTTTTTCAAACTGTTTAGAGATTGTGTAATATTCTGCAAAGTAGTTTCCTCTGGTCAGCTAGCTAATAAAATGCACGACTTTATTGTGATAGTCACCAGAGCAGACTTCATCCTTTATCCAATGTCCTCATATGTCTGAGGCTAGGAGTCACTGGTTGGTAGGGATTCAGGCACATCTTCTTCTCCCCAACCCAAGGGTGGCCGAGATGAATTCTAACACACCAATCATGGTCTTGGCTAATTCAGTACAGAATGGAATCAAATCTGGACTGACCTGTAATCTGTAATGCTTAGCTATTCACTGAGTCATTTGAGGATCAAGGATAAAAACATCCTTGAAAAGGAAAAGGACAATTTAGAGAGGCAGGACATATCTTCTCCTCTAAGCCATTGTGGCTTCCCTGGATAAGCCTTGGATTAGCATTGCGGTTGGACCACATTGATGTCATTGGAAGCTGATCTGCATATCGAAAGAAGAACCTGCCAGCTTCAGGCAGGTGTCCTTATTGACTGCAGCTGGCCAGATCAGGACTGGATCTATTTTAACTTGCTGCCTGCCTTTGGCCAGGCAAAATGGGCAACAGGTTTGTTGGGAGGGTTGGAAAATTAACCCCATACTGTCGACAGTTACATGAGAGAGTTTTAGTATACTGCTACACTATTGAAGCTGCTGGGAAAAGAGCCACATTACATCAAACATCAGCAACATTTAAGAGTTTGGGAGATATTTATCATTTTCAAACATGGCTACTGTTTGATGTACAGAGGTGGGAGGCAGCTTGTGTGGAGCATAAACACCAGCAGAGAGAAGTTGGGGGCCAAATGGCCTGTTTCTGTGCTATGTAATTCTATGTACTATTTATTTACAGCGGCAGGAAAATAGGAAATCCTCTCAGGGTAAGTCTAGGAAGTTGAGTTTTTGAAGTGCAATCCAAGTAGTTTTGTGAATCTGACAAGAGGTGGGAGAGGAAGATCAGTCCAATATTAGCAATAAAGGTAGTGCAATAGAAAGCAAACCAATCTGAGTCATCTAGTTAGTCAGTTTGCAACTGGAGAGCACCCTCAGAAGGTATTAGGAGCAGGTGGCTTATTCCTCGTGTCTGGTCCGAAGGATTTGAGAGCGGTACTACAAGAGGTCTAATGACCTCACGTGGGTGGTCGACGTCAGTGAATGCATCTTTGTATGATATCTCCTACCCACCACTCCACCAGCCTCATATGCTGCTCAATGAACCACACCACCCATCACTCACCCAGCAGCACTCCGTAATACCTTGTGGTCTCCTTGCTGGCTGGGGGTGCCCTCCTATTGGGCACCCTCTTCCCCACGAAGGTCGCCCCTCCCCCCCCCAGCAGCATGGGCCGTTCCCCCACCCCACCAAAACTACCCACCTGCCCTAGACTCTGACACACCACCCACCCTCGCTGCGGCCTAGCTGATTATACCTGTCAAGGCTCGACACTCATTTAACTTTTTGGAGGCCTGTATCCATCGTCTCCTTCTTGCTGGGTGCAATCCCAGGAGTGGCTGCCACTCCCAGTGGCACTGCTGGAACTGAAGAGCTGCCGGCCTTTTGACTGAATGTGGGACATCCTGCCTCAGAGGGGCAGAAGCCCCGACTGAAGCAAATTAAGGACCAGTGCCACACAAAATAGCAGCCTGGCTTCCAGGCCTGGCGGAGACAGGGCCACTGCCTCACTGTTAAATTCCAGCCCCTATATCTGTTCCAGCCTTTGTGTGAACACGCCACCAGATCCTCTGCCCACCTTGTGTGGTTGCAGCAACTCACCGCAACACCTTCAAAAAGATTCCACAGTACTTCTAGAGATTTTGCAATAGTATAAATTATTCTAAATTACCTTACCTGCAGACACAATGGGCTGAATGGCCTCCTTCTGTGTCGTAACTTTTCTATGGTACTGTGGTTCTAAATTGGGAGCCTGGCCCTTTAAATAAACTTGGCAGCGGGCCCCTCTTGTAGTTGAACGCATGTTCTTTGGTAAGGGAGAAGCAAATGCGTTGAATGGACCTGCGTGGTCCAAAATTGTAAATAGTGTGTCAATCAGCTAGTATGGCTGCTTGGTGTCATGACAGCACCAGCTGGGAAGCTTCTGGTGCACGCAGGGCTGCCCACATGGGTGCCCTTCCCAACATGGAGCACCATGTGCAACGCACCTCACTCATTTCTATACTCATCTTTTGATGTCACGTCCACCTGATCCATCCCCCGGTAAACACTGAAGCAAAATTATTATTGGTTATTTCTGCCGTTTTGCTATCACTGCCTGTGATTTTATCCTGTCCATCCTTCAGTGGCCCTATTCTCATCCTGACTTTCCTTTTTTTAAATTTATGTGCCTGTAGGATATTTGTCCATTTTGTTTTACATTCCTCGATACTTCATTTCATTGGAGAGCAAAGAGGAACTTATTGTTTTTTTTCTCTCTTAACGTCTTTGCATTCTCCCTTGTTATGCTTTCCCATGCTGTCTTTATTTATCCATGGTGACTCATGGGGAACTCTATTGGACTCTATTAAATGCCAGCTGGAACTTTTTTTTTAGAATTTTTTTTTTAGAATTAGAATATTACAGCGCAGTACAGGCCCTTCGGCCCTCGATGTTGCGCCGATCATCTGACCTACACTATTCCATTTACATCCATATGTCTATCCAATGACCACTTAAATGCCCTTAAAGTTGGCGAGTCTACTACTGTTGCAGGCAGGGCGTTCCACGCCCCTACTACTCTCTGCGTAAAGAAACTACCTCTGACATCTGTCCTATATCTTTCACCCCTCAACTTAAAGCTATGTCCCCTCGTGTTTGCCATCCTCATCCGAGGAAAAAGACTCTCACTATCCACCCTATCTAACCCTCTGATTATCTTGTATGTCTCTATTAAGTCACCTCTCCTCCTCCTTCTCTCTAACGAAAACAACCCCAAGTCCCTCAGCCTTTCCTCGTAAGACCTTCCTTCCATACCAGGCAACATCCTAGTAAATCTCCTCTGCACCCTTTCCAAAGCTTCGACATCCTTCCTATAATGCGGTGACCAGAACTGCACGCAATACTCCAGGTGCGGCCTCACCAGAGTTTTGTACAGCTGCATCATGACCCCGTGGCTCTGAAACTCGATCCCCCTACTAATAAAGGCTAACACACCATATGCCTTCTTAACAGCCCTATTAACCTGGGTAGCAACTTTCAGGGATTTATGTACCTGGATACCAAGATCTCTCTGCTCATCTACACTACCAAGAATCTTCCCATTAGCCCAGTACTCTGCATTGCTGTTACTCCTTCCAAAGTGAATCACCTCACACTTCTCTGCATTAAACTCCATTTGCCATCTCTCAGCCCAGCTCTGCAGCCTAGCTATGTCCCTCTGTACCCTACAACACCCTTCGACACTATCCACAACTCCACCGACCTTCGTGTCATCCGCAAATTTACTAACCCACCCTTCTACACCCTCATCCAGGTCGTTTATAAAAATGACAAACAGCAGTGGCCCCAAAACAGAACCTTGCGGTACACCACTAGTAACTAAACTCCAGGATGAACATTTGCCATCAACCACCACCCTCTGTCTTCTTTCAGCTAGCCAATTTCTGATCCAAAGCTCTAAATCACCTTCAACCCCATACTTGCGTATTTTCTGCAATAGCCTACCGTGGGGAACCTTATCAAACGCCTTACTGAAATCCATATACACCACATCCACGGCTTTACCCTCATCCACCTGTTTGGTCACCTTCTCGAAAAACTCAATAAGGTTTGTGAGGCACGACCTACCTTTCACAAAACCGTGCTGACTATCGCAAATGAACTTATTCTTTTCAAGATGATTATAAATCCTGTCTCTTATAACCTTTTCCAACATTTTACCCACAACCGAAGTAAGGCTCACAGGTCTATAATTACCAGGGCTGTCTCTACTCCCCTTCTTGAACAAGGGGACAACATTTGCTATCCTCCAGTCCTCCGGCACTACTCCTGTCGACAATGACGACTTGAAGATCAACAACAACGGCTCTGCAATCTCCTCCCTGGCTTCCCAGAGAATCCTAGGATAAATCCCATCTGGCCCAGGGGACTTATCTATTTTCACTCTTTCCAAAATTGATAACACCTCCTCCTTGTGAATCTCAATCCCATCTAGCCTAGTAGGCTGTATCTCAGTAATCTCCTCGGCAACATTTTCTTTCTCTACTGTAAATACTGTCGAAAAATATTCATTTAACGCTTCCCCTATCTCCTCTGATTCCGCACACAACTTCCCACTACTATCCTTGATTGGCCCTGTTCTAACTCTTATCATTCGTTTATTCCTGATATACCTATAGAAAGCCTTAGGGTTTTCTTTGATCCTATCCGCCAATGACTTCTCGTGTCCTCTTTATGTGATGGTGGGGGTCCCGCCCACCAGCTTAAAAGTCAGGGGATGGCGTGGCCCAGGCCCATAACAGGCATCGGGTGGAACTTCCGCCCCTCTGAGATAGGAGATCACTGGGAGCGGTGGCCACTGCTGGGGCTGCACCCAGCCCAGAGCCACATCATGGATGCTGGCCCTGAAAAAGATAAGTGGGGTTTCGGGCCTTGCCAGTGACAATGAGCTGAGCCCCGAGGAAGGGGGGTGGGGTCGTTCAGGAGGGCGGGGAAGGTGCTACATTGGGGACAGCTTGTGCTGCTGGGAGGCTCCTCGGGCGGGCACCATGTACCCGATCAGAAGGGCCCTGCCCTGAACCCACCAGGAGGCCACCTGGTATAACTGGGCAGACTCCTGAGGGAGGAGACCCTTAAGTGGCAAGTAATTGGCCACTTAATGGCCTCAATCGGACTAGGGTAGGCAGGCCATTTTCATCCTCCCCTGTTGCTGGTAGAATGGCCGTGGGGGCACAGCAAACCCCACCACCACCTCACCTCCCCCCCCCCCACCTCCAGCCTGCTCCCAGGGGGGCATAAAATTCCAGCCACCATTCTAAATGTTTTCCATTGCTGTTCTAAATCATTGCTTGCCAATTTTGTTTGCCATTTTATTTTCTCAAGTTATATTCTTGGCTTTTCTCCATTCCTTAATTTGTTTGCATATTTCTTCCCCTCCTCCCTTCCACTATTTGGTGGTCTGTAGACTGCCTCTATTAATGTGATTGATCCTTGATTATCTTTTATCCCTATCACTTAGATTCTATTTCTGTCTTACTGATGGATGTGTCACTTTTTTGTACTGTCATTATGCTATCTCTAAGAAGTACAGCTACTCCAAGAGCAGTGGTATTACCATGTTACTGTTAAGAGCAGTGGTGTTAGCATCCCCAGTACTTTAATAAGATGTCAGTTGTAATGCCACTGGCAATTTGAATGGCTACGTGGTAGGAATGATGTACTACTTTAGTAGCTTACAGTCACTATGTTAAGCTGGTGTAAGGGAGATAACAATAGCATTATAAAGTCAAGTCTCCATTCCAATTCATGTCAATTAAAATAGAGTTTCAAAATACAGCAACAACCAATTAGTTTACATCAAAATGGTTCAGAACTACCATATTGGACTCCTTCCAATCCGCAGGAGTTTTAATTGGCTAATAGTCAGCTCATCCAGTCTTAATTTCAAAATACCCCTTCCCAAAAACTGGAAAAGCAACTTCTTCTAAAACAATATTAGGCCAGATTTGGCTGGAGCAGAGCATCTTATGATGTAGCCAGTTGCAAGCTGATAACAGGATGATGAGGGTAACAGAGCATTTGGGAATTCAATGAACAACAGGACCAACAGTTTATCTCCTTACCCAGTGAGATGTAAGGATTGAGAAAAAGAGAAGAATGACGGAGAAGGGAATAGGGTGAATTAGAGTCAAATCAGGTACAGATATGCTGATTGATTTCAGTGTTTTCTACTTTTAACCTGAAAGATAGACTGGAAAGTGTTAAACAAGGAGGATGCTGAAGGTGGGATGTAAAGTTTAATAGAGATCAAGGTGCTTGAACCCAGAAAATGTGCCGCAGTTTGGGAGTAGTTCAAGATGCGGTCTGGATATGGTTGTCACTTCTTCGATGACAATTTAAATATAAAATATGGTGAACATTTAACGGACAAATTTCTGAGAGAGTACTGAAACAGACATTAGGCCCACCATTAGCATTTGCAAGGGCCCTGCTGGGCAATATGGTGGTGTATCTCAGGTATCCTTCATCCCGCAAAATTCTTACGGATATTCCAACAGGCTTCTTCTCTCAAATTTTGGCAACCATTTGAATTTAACACTAGTCCTCGGGGCTCGGGAAATCCAGCAGCTAAATGTAGGCGGAAGTAGTTCAATCAAGCAGCTCAGTGCTTTTTAGAGCACTGCTTGTGAGCCATGAAGAGCAGGAGTTCTTCATCCCAGTGCCTCAGACAAATATTCTACAGCAACCAGTCTATTCTGCCACCTAATATGGGAATGTAGTGAGTAAGTTGCAAAGCAGCTTCAAGGGGATTTGGACAGACTTAGTGAGAGGGCAAGAACATGGCAGATGGAATATAATGTGGAAAAATGTGAGGTTATCCATTTTGGTCGGAGGAATAGATGTGCAGAGTATTTCTTAAATGGTAAGAAATTAGAAAGTGTAGATGTACAAAGGGACCTGGGTTTCCTCGTCAATAAGTCACTGAAAGCTAACATGCAGGTGCAGCAAGCAATTAGAAAGGTTAATGGTAGGTTAGCCTTTATCGCAAGAGGGTTTGAGTACAGGAGTAGTGAAGTCTTGCTTCAATTGTATAAAACCTTGGTTAGACTGCGCTTGGAGTACTATGTGCAGTTTTGGTCCCCTTACCTTAGGAAAGATATTATTGCCATAGAGGGAGTGCAACGAAGATTCACCAGACTTGTTCCCGGGATAGTGGGACTGTCCTGTGATGAGAGTTTGGGAAAACTGGGTCTGTATTCTCTGGAGTTTTGAAGAATGAGAGGTGATCTCATTGAAACCTACAAAATACTTAAAGGGATAGACAGAGTAGATGCAGCTAAGATGTTTCCCCTAGTTGGGGAGTTTAGAAACAGGGGGCACAATTTCAAAATAAGGGGGAAGCCATGTAGGACAGAGATGAGGAGAAATTTCTTTACTCAGAGGGTTGTGAATCTTTGGCATTCTCTACCCCAGAGGGCTGTGGAAGCTCAGTCATTGAGTAGGTTTAAAGTAGAGATTGACAGATTTCTAAATACCAACGGCATAAAGGGATGTGAGGATAGTGTGGGAAAAAGGCATTGAAGTGGACGATCAGCCATGATCATATTGAATGGTGGAGCAAGCTCGATGGGCTGAATGGCCCACTCCTGTTCTTATGTTCCAAACCCGTGATCCCTCCTGATTCCCTCCTTCTCCTTCTGATTGTTGCTCTGACTCCCTCCTGCCTCACCCTTCCAACCTCATGATTTCTCCTGGCTCCCCCTCCCTCCTGATTGCTGATCTGACTGCTGCTAACCCAAACCTCCAGCGTCGGTTGCCGGGGATGATCCCCAAAGGCCCCGTTGGCTTTCCCGCCCTGCAATCTGTCAATTTGGTCAGCTGCCTGGCAGGAAACTGAGTCAAAAAAAAATATTAATGAGGTTAAATTTAACAGGACCTCCGTGTTCCTGGCATTTCTGTGTTCCTTTCTTTCAACCTCAACAAACACACATTTACACTCCCTCTATGTCTCACTGTAAATATTGGGGTCTGTAGATCCAAAGCCAGCAGTTCTCCTAAAAATGCTATAGCTACCACACACTATGGGCTAAATTTTATGGGCTCCCTATGGATGGGAACAGAGTGGGGTGGGCCCATAAAATTGCATGGGAAGACTGGGGGGTTGGGGGCGCGGTGGAGTGCCTGTCATCTTCCCAGTGCCTTCGAATTTAGTCCGGGGCAGGGAAGACCACTTAAGGACCTCTTCTGACCTCCAGATCAATTTTGTCAAGGTGAAGGGGCGTGCTGACGTGGAAAGACGACGCCAGATAAAGCCTGGCAGCCTCCGAGTGGGATCATGGGATCCCTATTTTGGGGGCAATCCAGGGCCACCAGAGGGCACCTTAGCAGTGATGGCCACCCATCCCCAGGGAGACCACACCTCTCTCATTAACCCCAGCTTCACTAACACCACCACACACCCCCCGACCTTACCCCGTCACCAGGGCCTGCCTGAATGACCCTGGTGACCCCGACCCCACTTACCTCTCTCGGGGTCTTCATCAATCTTCTACTCTGCAGGGCCTGCTGCAGTACTGACAGTGTCCACTGCTCCCGTTGGCACTGCTAGTACTGCTGGACTTCCGATTGGCCAGCAGCTCTGGAGGCAGGAGCTCGTCCCTTAAACGGGCGGCATCCACGACGGCGGGCAGTTAATTGCTTGCCCATGTTGAAATCGGCCTCCCTGTCCCACCACCAGGACGCCCGTCACTGGAATAAAATACAGCCTCACGTCTCAAACTACTCATACACTCTATCCCAAAATCTACTGCAATGGAGGGTCACATACAAAACATTTAACTTTTTCAGATGCTGACTGACCTGATGTGCATTTCTAGTGTTTTGATTTTGTTCCAAAAAGCAAAGCCATTGGTGGCCATGTCTTCAGTGTCTAGGAATTCCCTCCCTAAACCTCTCCAACTCTCTCTCCTCCATTAAGCTACTCCTTAAAACCTACCTCTTCATCTCCTTCTTTGGCTCCGTATCAATTTGTGTCTGATTACGCTCTTGTCCAGTGCCTTGGGATGTGTTACTGCGTCAAGACGCTAAATAAATGCAAGTTGGTGTTGTTACCTCTACTGTAATGAAAGGGGCTGATAACCTTCACTAACATGCACGGCATCTTAAGTTTGAGGATCATTGACAGAGTTTTAACATTCAGCCGATTAGAATGGTATGTTTTCAGACATGGATCAGTGAATTGATAATGTCTCCAAAGCTTAGTTTTAGTGGATTGGGAAAAGTGAAACACATTGAGACACATCTCTGCATAATCAGCCATCTTAATGCATGCAGAAAATGAGCTGGCAATATTCCAAAAAGCATTTATTTTTTAAACCTCATTATGCAAAGTAAATAGGAAAAGATAATAGTGTTATGGCTCATATTTTACATGCTGTGGTTAGCATATTTTGAGAATAAATAATGCATGCTATTTGAAGAACCATGTCATTAAAACGTACTGAGTAAAATTCAAGGTTGCATGCCTATTTGAAATATGGAATCCAAATGAATGTGGCTTGGATAGGTTCAAATTTATTCAGAAAAACACCAATTTGTTATAAGTCACATAAGTTTAGCCTTGATCATATTACTTAGACTATTAAAACTCTAACTAATCTCCTTTGGATAGTTTGACATCCAGGACATTCTTCTTATCGCTGTCTGTTGAGGTCCCTTTATGCCTAAGCTAAAGTACTCCTGTTGGATAACAGTCCAAACAACTGTTTCTAAACTTGGAGATAACTACAGATTAATTGTAATGACTTGAAAATTTCTGGCTGCAGGTCAGAAGAACCCATCATGAAGCTTAAGAGCTTTATTTTCGATTCTGTAGCAAAATGCAATGCATTGAAAAGAGATGGGAAAATGCTAGACATGTGATTTTGTGACCAATAGCAGATCCTGCATGTCATTGCAGCTGATGGATCAGGATTTATGCTGTTGCAATGGGATACTGAGGTGGAGAAACAGGTTGTTGAGGTGGGGGTGGGGAATACTCCTCAACAGTGAAAGAATTTAGAAAGAAGTTTGCAAGAAATTTGCCCTTAGTCAGTGAAAAAAGATTTTTTTATGCCATTGAAAGGGGAGAGAAAAGAACAAAAGGGAAGGTCTGTGATAGGGCAGAGAGCAGGAAAGATTAAATGACAAAGATGTCATGGAATAAAGGGCAAAGGGAGTGCTAATCTTCTTCTTCTTCTCCTTTGGCCTCCTTGTCTCGGGAGACAATGGGTAAGCGACTGCAGGTGGTCAGTGGTTTGTGGAGCAGCGCCTGGAGTGGCTATAACGGCCAATTCTAGAGTGACAGACTCTTCCACAGGTGCTGCAGATAAAATTGATTGTCAGGGCTGTTTCGCAGTTGGCTCTCCCCTTGCGCTTCTGTCTTTTTTCCTGCCAACTGCTAAGTCTCTTCGACTCGCCACACTTTAGCCCCGTCTTTATGGCTGCCCGCCAACTCTGGCGATCGCTGGCAACTGACTCCCACGACTTGTGATCAATGTCACAGGACTTCATGTCACGTTTGCAGGCGTCTTTAAAGCGGAGACATGGACGGCCAGTGGGTCTGATACCAGTGGCGAGCTCGCTGTACAATGTGTCCTTGGGGATCCTGCCATCTTCCATGCGGCTCACATGGTCAAGCCATCTCAAGCGCCGCTGACCCAGTAGGGGTGTATAAGCTGGGGATGTTGGCCGCCTCGAGGACTTCTGTGTTGGAGATACGGTCCTGCCACCTGATGCCAAGGATTCTCCAGAGGCAGCGAAGATGGAATGCTAATAGTTGTAGTAAAAGACAAAGCAGTTGTCCAGAGAGAATGTTAATGGCAGAATAATGAATAGCTCTGTCCAAAGGCAAAAACATGAATAACAAGTTTACTAAAAAATTAAAATGGGGGTCATAGGCTGAAATGGTTGACCTCTGTGTTGAGTCCAGAGGCTCTAAAGTGCCTAATCGGAAGAGGAGATGCTGTTCCTCAAGTTTGCATTGAGCTTCACTAGAACACTGCAGCAGGCCCAGGACAGAAATGTGGGTGTGAGAGCAGGGTGGTGATTTAAAATGGCAAGCAACCAGAAGCTCTGGGTCATGCTTGCAGACTGAACGGTGGTCATATCCAACTCGAAACTTCATTTCTGTTTCTCTGTCCACAGATGCTGCCAGACCTGCTGAGTACTTTCAACATTTTCTGTTTTTATTTCAGATTTCCAGCATCCAGCAGTATTATGCTTTTAAAATGATTTTTTTTTTGCTGAGCTCCAGGATATTTGAGCAAATGAATATATAAAAATGCTTTTGTTATAAACAAAGGGGTACCACATATTAAATATATTAGTCCCAGTATTCAACCCTGTTACAGTAGGAATTGGACGGTCAGTGTGCTCAAAATTAGATCCCAGAACTTACCATCACCGTCACTTCTGCCTCCATTTTGATTGGGGCCTTCAGAAAAGGTGGCTGAACTCTCACTGGATTTGGACGGGAACCTCATTACGTCATTCAAATCAGGATCCAGTGATGCCAGTCGAACTGCAGTGCATTAATGGTCCTCTTGGCCAATCAAAAATTAGACCCACCCAATGCCCTCCCTTGAAATTCGCTCTCCTTTCAAAGGAAATGCACTATTGAAAATAAATTACAAAATAATGAAAATTCGACTTTGAGATCTTAGCATTTAAAAAATTTCATTTATCATATATGCAACATGTTGCAAATAACTCATTGATTAAAAGAAAGAAAGATTTGCTTTTATATTGTGTCTGACACAAACTCAGGATGTTCCGAAGCACTTTAAGCCAATGAAGTACTTTGGAAGTGGAGTCTCTGTTGCAATGTAGGAAATGCAGCAGCCTATTTTCACATGGCAAGATCCCACAAAGAGGAATGTGATAATTATCAGATAATCTGTTTCAGTGATGTTGTTGGAGGGGTAATTAATGGCCAGGTCACTGAGGAGAACATCCCTGCTCTTCTTTGAATTTGTGCCATGGGGGATGTTCATGTTGACCTGAGAGGCCAGGCAGGGCCTCAGTTTACCAAAGCTACCAAAGTTTATACTTTGTATTGTTTTGGAAAATATCTCATAATTACTGCTGCAGCCTCTGCTTGCAACACTACACATGTTGGGAGTAACTTTGATTTTTACGATAGCATACCACAGATGATAATGAATCAGCAGCGTGTTTTACATCTCTCACTACTTTTGTTTCCATCGAAGTTTTGTTGAGCTCCTGATGCCAGGCTCTGTGGCGGGGCAGGGGGCAAGCCGTGGAGCCCGACATTGGGATTGCTGGGCCTGATTTTCCCGGTGGCGGTGAGGCTCTGTGGCGCACCCCCCCCCCCCCCCCACCCAACCCCGCCCCACCACCGCTCAGCGACAAGACCATGCTTTAAGTATTTAAATAAAGGAAATGAATACATTAACATACCTTTCACTGCAATCCTGCCAGCTGTCTGCGGTCTTCCATGCAGCGGCCAGCACTCACGCACCTTCATTTTCCTGTCCAGGGAAAGCTGGCGCCACCGAAGGGGGGATCATGGGATTTTTAAAGTAGTTGTGATGGGGGGCGGGAATGGGGTCAAATCTGCATGTGTCGTGTGGGGGGGAGGAGGGGTGAACTCTGCATTTGTGCAGTTGTGGGGGTAAAATCACATCTTAAATGTGAGTGTTTTTTGGTGGTGGAACGGGGTGGCCATTTATTTTCTTTGCATTGAGGTGGGTAGGGGAGGGAATGGGCCAAAAATCACCTTCCAGTGTTTGTTTAGGGGGTGGGGGGATGGGCATCAACCGTGCAGGTCTGGCAGCCCTTTAAAAATGTTGCAAGTGCCTGCGCAGAGGTAGCTGACGCTGTTGCCATTGTCGCAGAGCTTACTCCCGACACGTGCTTGCGAGGGGGGTGTGGGCCATTCAGCTAATGCAGATGGGCCGCCGTGCACTAGATATATATTTGGGCTTGATTTTACCCCTCTGTCTAATGGGTTTTCAGTGAGTTAAAATCTCAACTTTTGTGGAAAATTTAGACAGTCATAAAAATACAAAGTTTACTCACTAAAGATCACTTACTTCAGATAAAAGTCCTAACATTTCATTATTTATGTAAGATACACTATCCACAAATAGCTAAGCAAATTCATGATGCGTAAACCAATCTGATGTAAACTGTGATTTAATTTTGCATTATAAATGTAAACTATGGAGGAACAGGTACTCAGTGTATGCTTTTGACTGTCTTCCTTTCGCATGATCACACTCAGCTTGACTCACTTTTAAAAGCTTTTCTTAAAAAGAGTGACTACCTCTTAATGCAAAACTTTAACCAAGAACTTTCTTAAATTCAACCTTTAGTATGCATTCAATGATTTTTGAAAACACAAAGTGACAAATAAACAGACAATATGGCTGGATTTTCATTCCGCAGCCGAGGTGGATTCAGAGGCAGGCATGCAGGCAATTTTGTGCTACCAGTGGCTGCAACTGAACCCAGGCAGGCGGGTGGGGCCTCTAAGCCTGCCTGAAGCACTGGCTCACCAGTCTGCTGCCTGGAAGCTTCCTCCAGGCAAGTGAACCATCCCCCACCGCCTGCAGGGACCTGGAGATCGGCTGGAAAATTCCAGTCATCTTCCGACCAGAGGCATTAATATGCCTTTACTCATCTTAATTGGCAACCACCACTTGTCGGCAGGTAGCCCTGCTGCAGCCCCCCTATCCTGCCACCAGGCAACTGGCCCAGTGGTGGGATGGAGCCGGGGAACCAGCACGCTGTCCGCCTCCATGCGCACCCCCATTGGGCACTAAAAATTCAACGTGATGTGACTTTTTGCACTGAGAAAAAGGATCCTTTTTCCACTTGTTTTTCCACTTGAAACAAAAGTAAGTGTAGGTATGCATTCCATGTTGTCTGTCGGGCTTGACTTGTGTTTTCCCACCTCCACCACACACATCTAACAGTTTCTCTGTAGTAAAAAAAACCCTGCAATTTTAGCTTTACTGGAATAAAGCTACTGAGATTCACCCTCGAGCTTTACTACAAATAATTAGGAAAATCAGTCAAACAGATACATGTCAAAGAGAAAAATTCTTCCAGTTGGACTGATAAAATCCTATTGATGCAACCTTAAAAATGGTACACCTGCTCAGACTGCAGTATCTGCCTTCAGGCAATAGGTTAATAGATCTGAAAAAATACGCAGACATGTAAAGAATAAGCAGATGGGAATCTGGTGAATTTAAATTGCTGTTATTAGCAATGCTCATGCAAAGTGTGCATTCAGCACCAATTGTTTGCATTAACGTTAATACAGCATTGCTGTAATTTTGCTCATATATGAGTGCAAATATTTCTAATGTAGATATTTGCCATTAATACTTTAACTTGTTAAGCAGTAACTCATCTGGAATGTGCAAATTTACTCCGAATTTACTTCACACTTCCAGTTTTCCTTTGCTAAGTGGGCATTAAAGCACTGGAAACAGCTGGCAGAACATAGGAACAGGAGTAGACCATTCAGCCCCTCAACCTGTTCCACCATTCAGTGAGACCATAGCTGAGCTGGATTTCAACTCCATCAACCCACCTTCGTTCTGTAACCATTAATATCCTTTACCAAACAAAAAATTATCAATCTCTGTTTTAATATTTTCAATGAACCCACAGACTCCACAGTTTTCTGAGGAGAGAGTTTCAGATTTCCAATATGTTTTGTGTGAAGAAGTGCAATCACCTCTACATGGCCTAGCTCTAATTTTAAGGTTATGGCCCCCTTCTTCTGGACATTCATCTATGGCCACAGCAGGAGTTGGTGGAGTGTTCAGAATTGGAATGCTCAAGAAGCCAGAATTGGTGAGGTGGAGAGATCTAGAATATAAGAACATAAGAAATAGGAACAGGCATAGGCCATTCAGCCCCTCGAGCCTGCTCCGTCATTCAGTAAGATCATGGTTGATCTGATTGTGGCCTCAACTCCACTTTCCTGCCTGCCCCCGTATAACCCTTTAATTCCTTGAAGATCAAAATAAGAATCTATGAGTGTTGTCAGGGCTGAAGAAGATTACAGAGAAGGGGAGCAGCGAGGCCATGGAGGGATTTGAAAACAAGGATGAAAATTTTAAAATTGAGATGTTGCCGGATCAGGAGCCAATTTAGACTAGCGAGCACAGGGGTAATGGGTTGATGAGACTTGGTGTAAGCTAGGATACGGGCAACAGTGTAGGTAATTGTCACTGAGCAAACCCAGAACATTGTTGTCTCCACAGATCTCAGTGTCACATTGTCCCTGTCGAGTCACCCAGCCAATCATGACCTCTGTGTAATGGGAAAGGGATTTGATTTGTCTCAGAGCATGATGGTGCCTGCTGAAAATCATCTTCTCATTCTCAAAGAAAAGAAATGCGTTACTAAGCATTTCATTTCGCAGAGAAAAGCAAAGGTTATACAAAGGTTCATATACTGTCAGGTCTAGTAGAATTAAATTTAAAATACTTTGCTAGCTGTAGCTGGAAAAGCAAAGTCTGATTTTGTGTTGTTCGTCCTATCTGTGCATTAAGATAGTTGCAATAATGTTTCCCAGCTGCTAGTAATCATGTCAGCTTTTTCTAGTCAGTTTTAATGGTTGAAAAATACCCTCATTACCTCTCTTTGATGCTTCAATTACAACAGGACACATAGGAATATCAGTGTAGGTCATTTAGCCCAGTGAGACAGTACTGCTATTCAGTGAGATCATGGTGACCTGTATCCTAACTCCATCCAATTGGCTTGGGTCCATACCCCTTAATATTCTTGGCTAGCAAATTATCTATCGATCTCAGATTTGAACAATATTAATGGAGCTAGTATCTACAGCCTTTTGTGGGAGAGAGTTCCACACGTCTACCAACCTTTGTGTGAAGACGTGTTTCCTAACTCACCCCAGAATGGTCTGGCTCTGACTTTAAGGTTATGCCCCCTTGTTAAATCACAGAAAAATCAAAGAGTTGTTACAGTGCAGAAGGTGGCCTTTCAGCCCATCATGTCTGCACTGGCTCTCTGAAAGAACAATTCACTCAGTTCCATTCCCCTACCTTCTCCCTGCACATTCTTCCTTCTCATATGACAGTCTAATTCCTTTTTGAATGCTTCAGTTGAACCTTCCTCCACCATACTCTCAGACCTTAAACACTCGCTGCGAGAAAATGTTTTTCCTCATGTCGCTTTTGCTTCTCTTACCAGATGCTTTAAATCTGTGCCCTCTCGGTCTTGATCCTTTCACGAGTGGGAACAGTTTCACGCTATCTACTCTGTCCAGACCCCACATGATTTTGAATACCTCTATCAAATCCCCTCTCGGCCTTTTCTTCTTCAAGGAAAACAGTCTCAATTTCTCCAATAAAAACAGGAAGTGCTGGAAAACCTCAGCAGCTCTGGCAGCATCTGTGGAGAGAGAAGCGGAGTTAACGTTTCAGGTCAGTGACCTTTCATCAGAACTATTCCCAATTTCTCCAATCTATCTTCATAACTGAGGTTCTTCATCCCTGGAACTGTTCTCATGAATCTTTTCTGTACTCTCTCCAATGCCCTCACGTCTTTCCTAAAGTGTGGTGCCCAGAACTGGACACAATACTCCAGCTGAGGCCGAACAAATGTCTTATACAAGTTCAGCATAACTTCCTCGCTCTTGTACTCAATGCCCCTATTAATAAAGCCCAGGATACTGTATGCTTTATTAACCACTCTCTCAACCTGTCCTACCACCTTCAATGATTTATGCACAAATACAGCCAGGTTCTTCTACTCCTGCACCTCCTGTAGAATTGTACCCTTTATTTTCTATTGTCTCTCCATGTTTTTCCTACCAAAATGAATCACATCACATCTCTCTGCATTGAACTTCAGCTGCCACCTGTCTGTCCATTCCACCAACTTGTCTATGTCCTTTGGAGTTCGACACTATACACCTCATGTTCACAATGCTTCCAAGTTTCATATCATCTGCAAACTTTGAAGTTGTGCCCTGTACACCAAGGCCCAGATCATTAATATATATTCCACCAGCGGAAAAAGTTTTTCTCTATTTACCCTATCAATTCTTTTCCAAGTCCTAAAAACCTCAATCAAATTTCCCCTTATAAATAAAAAAAAAAGAATAAAAGGCTAGTTTATGTAATCTCTTTTTATAATTTATAATAAAGGGTGGCACAATGGTTAGCACTGTAGCCTCACCGCTCCAGCAACCCAGGTTCAATTCTGGGTACAGCTTGTGTAGAGTTTGCAAGTTCTCCCTGTGACTGCATGGGTTTCCACCAGGTGCTCTGGTTTCCTCCCACATGCCAAAGACTTGCATGTTGATAGGTAAATTGGCCATTGTAAATTGCCCCTAGTGTAGGTAGGTTGTGGGGATGTGGTAGGGAATATGGGATTAATGTAGCATTAGTCTAAATGGGTGGTTGATGGTCAGCACAGACTCAGTGGACTGAAGGGCCTGTTTCAGTGCTGTATCTCTCTATGACTCTCTCTCTAATTTAACTCTAAGAGCCCTGCTAACATTCTGGTGAATCTGCACTGCACTCCTTCCAAGGCCAATATATTCTTTCTAAGGTGTGGTGCCTAGAACTGTACACAGTACTCCAGATGTGGTCAAACCAGGCCTTTTTCTAACTGTAGCAAAATTTCCCCCCCTTTATATTCTAGCCCTTATGTTATAAAGGCTAATATTCCATTCGAAATTTTGTGTTTTTTTGTACCTGACTACTACATTTTAATAAACGCAAAATACTGCAGATGCTGGAAATCTGAAATTAAAACAAAAAGTGCTGGAAAATACTCAGCAGGTCTGGCAGCATCTGTGGAGAGCGAAGCAAAGTAATCATTTAAGGTCTGTGCCCTTTCATCAGAACTGACAAAGGTTAGAAATGTAATAGGTTTTAAGCAAATAAAGTGGGGGTGGGAAAAAGAGAACAAAAGGGAAGGTGTTGATAGGACATCGGGTCACAGAGAATGACGGACAAGGAGAACATCCATATTAACTGGGCCGGCACAGTGGCGCAGTGGTTAGCACCGCAGCCTCACAGCTCCAGGGACCCGGATTCAATTCTGGGTACTGTCTGTGTGGAGTTTGCAAGTTCTCCCTGTGACCGCGTGGGTTTTCGTCGGGTGCTCCGGTTTCCTCCCACCGCCAAAGACTTGCAGGTGATAGGTAAATTGCTCCTAGTGTAGGTAGGTGGTAGGGAACATGGGATTACTGTAGAGTTAGTATAAATGGGTGGTTCTTGGTCGGCACAGACTCAGTGGGCCGAAGGGCCTGTTTCAGTGCTGTATCTCTAAATAAAATAAATAAAAAAGGCTATCTGCTAAAATAGGCTCCTCAGTGGATGAAATTGTAGTGTACAGTACATCAATGTGACAATATTCCTGCGATATCAATATAAATACCTCTGACATTGGTGCTAATTAAGTGATAACCGTAATGTTAACTGTATATTGATAATTATCCTGACCTCCTCTAGCTCCACAAGTTCGGGTCTAAAGCTCCAGATAACAAAAGCTCAGTTACAGATTTACACAGGGCTCAATTTTATGAGCACGCAGCAAATTGCAGCAGCACGTTCTGATCTTGGTGGTCTGCGTGTGTAAATCCGCTATCACTGAGCCCTCACGATACTCCGCGCAGGGGCTCATTTAAATGGAGGGGGAGGAGCGGCCAGCCCGATGACATAGAGGGGACGGCCGCTCCGTCCCCAGAAATGGCACCGGTGCCACCATCATTTTTAAAGAGCTTCAAGTCCTTGGAAGAAATTTGAATTTTTTTACAGTGCTTTGTCTTAAAAAAAATAAGTAAAAGCTGGATGCCCTTTCCCAACCTTCTCCCTCCGTCCCAATGTTTGTTTTTGGGCATACATCACCAAAATTAACTTTTTTCCCAACTTGAACTTTCCCCCCCAACCTCGTTACGTTTGCCCTTCAAGATCTTCCCATCATCCCCACAGCCAATACAAAGTATTTTCCCCGCTCCACCCCCCCTCCCGTCCATATACTTTCACTCCTCTCCCTTCCCCACCAGTGTCACGCGGCCAGAATATTGACGTGGGATGGCCACCGGGACAAGGTAAGTTTATTTGCATTTATTTCAATTAATTTTAATATTAAAATGAAGGCCCCACCGCTTGGCGGTGGGAGCCCACACCGAGGCCTCGTCACCGCCGGTATAATGCGGTGGGGCCTTCCTGGTGTCAGGGTCGTGGCAGGCCTCTCTCGGAAGAATTTTCTGGGCCTCCCCACCACGACCCCCGCGTCGGAGGGCTAGCAAGATTTAGCCAATTATCTCATTTGCAGCTTTATTATATCAGAAAAGGAAGGGAGGGAGGGACGGCGGGAGGAAGGCAGAAAGGAATGAAGAAAGGAATTCCCACAAACAGTAAATGTGATAATGACCAGATAATCTTTTTTTAAGTGGCATTGATTGAGGGATAAAGATTGGCTTAGACACCGGGGAAAACCCCTCTGCTCTTCTTTGAATTAGTGCCCTGGGATCATTTACATCCACCAGAGAGAGCAGACGGGGCTCCTACCTACAGCAATGAGATAATGTTCAGATAATCTGTTTTAGTGATGTTGTTTGAAGGATAAATATTGACTTGGACCCCAGGGAGAAGTCCCCTGCCCTTCATTGAATATCATGGGATCTTTTACGTTATTTAAGAGGGAAGACAGGGTTTAAGATCTCACCCGAAAGACAACCCTCTAACAATGCAGTGCTCCGTCAGTACTGCACCACAGTGTCAGCCTAGATTTTTCTACTCAAGACTCTGAAGGGGGACCTCCCGAGTCAGTGGCGACTGAGTCACAGCTGACATATTAAGAGACTGTTGCTTCATTTTTGAAATTATATATTCCTTAAATAGGACTGTTTGTAGCACAGACAGACAATATGTTGCATCTGTACAGCAGAGCAGAAGCACAATTTCCCTTGCAAGCACCAGATGGAAATTCATCATATGTCAGTAAGGTTGCTTCAGCTGCTATTTTTGTGGAACAACACCAAAAGTGATGAACACTCTGAGCCAAAGGCACATTTTCCAATTTTCTGCTTCTATTTTCCAGAAAATGTTTGAGAGTTGAAAATAAATATCGGGGTTGGGGGGATGCGGGGGTGGGGTGGGGGGGGGGGTGCGGGGGGTGGGGTGTTGAAATTGCTTTACGTCAGCAGCCCCATCTTCTTTCCATTGGATTTCACAGAACCATAGTTCAAACTCTTCTTGGAAGAGTTGTTTCCTAGTCTCACTGCCCATTTTACTTGGTTTGGAATTAAAATTCTAGGCAATTATTTTCCAAGTCAATAGAAAATAAAAATTGCCACGGTGAAATATCAGCTGCCGTATCACTACAAGGCAATTTTGCACTGCTGATCTAGACCAACTTCACCCATCGGATTCCTTTTAGGCTCCCCTTTTACGAATTTGCTTGCTGGATTGTTAAATAAAAATTATTTATAGAGTAAGTTTTGAGCTAGTCATGATTGCCTAACCATTGTAATTTCTTTCTATTGATTAAATCTCTAGGGCAGAATGTTCCGTTTTGGTTCAGGACCCCTAAGTCAGAGTCATATGGGGATCCCAGAGCAGGCATCCAACAGTGGTCTTGCCTGAAATAAAAACAAGAAATACTCAGCAGGTCTGGCAGGATCTGTGGAGAGAGAAGCAGATTTAACGTTACAGGTCAGTGACCCTTCTTCAGAACTAGCAAGTGGTCTTGCCTGAATTGGCCAATTAGTGGTTAGAGGGCGTGCTTGGCGTCAAATTAAGCTCTCGAAGCTAGAGGGTCAATAGGAGGCTCCTGCACGGAAGGAGCTGCAGCCTTCCTTTGGAGGTAAGGGGGAGAGAGAGAGAGAGAGAGGTCTCCTCTATCTTGAGCTGCCCTCACCAGAACTTTAAAAACTTTAACAATAAAAAATGGCCGCATCTGCCGGGCCATCGTTCCAGAGGGGAAGCCCCTCTACATGGTGACCCGCAGCTGCAGCTGTGGCCAGGTAGGCAGGGAGGGTCTCATAGGCATCCTGGAGCACTGGCTTCCCCACACCTGGTTTGGGCAGGGTGGGGGGGGGGGACTAGCGGGATGGTGCTGGGAAACCACCATGGCCGCCAATGGCGTGAAATTACATTCCTGCCCACTTCCATTCTTGCCCACTACATCAGGGCAAAAAAATCCTGTCCCTAGTGTTTTTTTCCTCAGCCACCAATCAGAATTGCCCAAAATCATGCTCAAGGATATTTTGTTCAATCAGGTTTCAACAGAAAAAAAAAATTAAAGGTACATCAATTCTGAAACTCCAAATCCAGGTTCAGACAGACAGAATGTTGTTGAAATCTTTTGAATTCTGCAGTGATAGGTGCTGGAAATAAAATGCCAGAAATAAAGAACAGCATTTGTCACAGTTCATATACAATAGTTACCTTGAAATCCAATGAGTGTTATGCAACCATTTTGGCCACGGGAACACCAGTTAATCCATGTTTGTGAGTGTTAGTCAAGGGAGCATTGTTGGCCAGGACACCAACAGAACAATATGGTTTTTTAGTTAAGCAGTGCCAAAAAGATCTTTAACACCCAACCCACAGGATTTCCAAAACATAACAAAATCACAGTTAAACAACTCATTTAACGACAACAATTCTCAATACTGCATTGGAGTATTAGTCTAGCTGCTGTGCTGAAGTCTTGGCAATAGACTTGAATCCATAACCTTCAGAGCCAGAGCAAAGTGCTTTCAATTGATCCATAAAACTAACTGTATGAATCTACAACTCTACTTCATATTTTAATATCAATCATCCATTTACATTATGATCAAATGTCAACATATGATTTGAATGGCATGAATACCATGCACTCTCATGCCAGGCCATAACCAATGGATCAGATCTAAGCTCTGCAGTCCTGCCACATCCAGCCGTGAATGGTGGTGGATAATTAAACAACTAACTGGGGGAGGTGACTCCACAAATATCCCCATCCTCAATGATGGGGGAGCCCAGCACATCAGTGTGAAAGATAAGGCTGAAGCATTTGCAACAATCTTCAGTCAGATGTGCCGAGTTGATGATCCATCTCCATTTCCTCCTGAAGGACCCAGCATCACAGATGCCAGACTTCAGCCAATTCGATTCACTCCGCATGATATCAAGAAACGATTGAAGACACTGGATACTGCAAAAGCTATGGGCCCTGACAATATTCCAGCAATAGCACTGAAGACCTGTGCTCCAGAACTTGCCGCGCCTCTAGCCAAGCTGTTCCAGTATCGCTACAACACTGGCATCTACCATGCAATGTGGAAAATTGCCCAGGTATGTCCTGTAGCAAGTTAATCCATAAAAGTAGCTGTATGAATCTGCAACTCTACTTCATATTTTAATATCAACAAAAAGCAGGAAAAGTCCAACCCAGCCAATTACCACCCCATCAGCCTACTCTCAATCATCAGTAAAGTGATGGAAGGTGTCATTAACAGTGCCTTCAAGCGCACTCGCTTAGCAATAACCTGCTCAGTGACGCTCAGTTTGGGTTCTGCCAGGGCCACTCAGCTCCTGACCTCATTACAGCCTTAGTTCAAACATGGACAAAAGAGCTGAACTCAAGAGGTGAGGTGAGAGTGACTGCCCTTGACATCAAGGCAGCATTTGACCGAGTATGGCATCAAGGAGCCCAAGCAAAACTGAGGTCAATTGGAATCAGGGGGAAACCCCTCCGCTGGCTGGAGTCATACCTAGCGCAAAGGAAGATGGTTGTGGTTGTTGGAGGTCAATCATCTAAGCTCCAGGACATCACTTCAGGAATTCCTCAGGGTAGTGTCCTAGGCCCAACCATCTTCAGCTGCTTCATCAATGACCTTCCTTCAATCATAAGGTCAGAAGTGGGGATGTTCGCTGATGATTGCACAATGTTCAGCACCATTCGTGACTCCTCAGATACTGAAGAAGTCCGTGTAGAAATGCAGCAATACTTGGACAATATCCAGGCTTGGACTGATAAGTGGCAAGTAACATTTATTGCCACACAAGTGCCAAGCAATGACCATCTCCAACAAGAGAGAATCTAACCATCTCCCCTTGATATTCAATGGCATTACCATCGCTGAATCCCCCACTATCAACATCCTAGGGGCTGCCTTTGACCAGAAACTGAACTGGAGTAGCCATATAAATACTATGGCTACAAGAGCAGGTCAGAGGCTAGGAATCCTGAGGCGGGTAACTCACCTCCTGACTCCCCAAAGCCTGTCCATCATCTACAAGGCACAAGTCAGGAGTGTGTGGGAATACTCTCCACTTGCCTGGATGAGTGCAGCTCCAACAACACTCAAGAAGCTCGACACCATCCAGGCCAAGGGCAGCCCGCTTGATTGGCACCCCATCTACAAACATTCACTCGCTCCACCACTAACGCACAGTGGCAGCAGTGTGTACCATCTACAAGATGCACTGTAGCAATGCACCAAGGCTCCTTAGACAGCACCTTCCAAACAAGCGACCTCTACCAACTGGAATGACAAGGGTAGCAAATGCATGGGAACACCACCACCTGCAAGTTCCCGTCCAAGTCACACACCATCCTGACTTGGAATTATATCACCGTTCTTTTACTGTCACTGGGTCAAAATCCTGGAACTCCTTTCCTAACAGAACTTTGGGTGTACCTACCCCAAATGGACTGCAGCGATTCAAGAAGGCAGCTCACCACCACCTCCTCAAGGGCAATTAGGGATGGGCAATAAATGCTGGCCTGGCCAGCGACGCCCACATCCCATGAATGAATTTTAAAAAATTGTGGCCCCTGGTTATGGAAAGTATTGACATGACTGACAGCTTTTAATATTCTGTACATGTACAGGGGTAATTAGCAATAAAACTATGGGCTTGGAGTTTCCACCGAGGTTCCACTTGCTTTCTCCGTGCAATTCACCAGAAATCGGCCAAACCAGCACAAAGGATTGAGGAATTTCAAGCACAAATTACATCCAGCGTAAATCTGTGACTTTCTGCGCTGGTTTAAAAAACGCTGTGATAGCAGTCAGCCCTGCTCACAAAACCGGCCTCGCCTCCGCATCAAATTAATCACCATTGTGATCTACCACCTGTCAGCAGAGCTACAGAAAGCCTCTTAAAATTAAGAAGGCTCTTTTGAGCACAAAGACACCAATAGGCACATTTTAAAACCTTCAGAATATATTGTTCTTAATTTACTAAGAAACTGCTGGCCGCAGCCCAATGTAACTAGCAATTTTTTCTGTTTAATTTTTGAAAGTCATTTTTAGTTAAAAACAGGTGGTGATTGACACTCTGATTAAAATGCTTATTTTTTGTGATAAACCCATTTTCAACTGTAATAATCTCTTAAATACATCAAGGAATATGTTTTAAAGCAAATTTTATTTTTTTTAAGTATATTCTAAAAGGCTGCACGATTGCGTTGGTTCAAGGCAGATTTTATGCTGACTGATCTGTAAATGAGTTTGAGCAGAAACTTGGGAGGGAAAGAACACTTCTTAAAACAGGCACAATTTTGGATGCAAGTTGCACCGGATCACCGATTGTACCCAAAGTGGAAACTCTACCCCTGGAAGCTTACTGCACAGAAGGAGACCACTTTCTCCTCCTGTCAGTCCTGGCTCTTTGCTGGAACAATCCAAAACAATTCCCAATGCCCTGATTCCTCCCCATAGCATTGTACCATCATCCTGTTTAAATATTGGCCCACTTTTCCCTTAAACGACACAATGATCTCTGATTCACTTATTGTCTGTTTCCGACAACACAGAGAATAGTGGGCCTCTGGAACAGGCTGCCACTTTGTGTGGAGAAGTCCATTTGCTGGACTCCTTCAAGTGAGAGCTGAACCTATTTCTGTCTAGCGCAGGGATCATATTGTACAAAAGGTAGGTACTACAGGGAACTCAGGGCCACAGTGACTAGTTTCAAAGGTCCAGAGTTGGGACGGGTCAGGGAGGAATTTGCCAGCCTTTTTCCCCAAATTGGCCTGGGTTTTTAATCTTTTTTTTTTGCTTCTCACAAGGCATCACAACTGTGTGTGATAGGCTGGATGGACCAGAGGGTCTTTTCCTCTCCATCATGGTTAGTATGCTCATAACTCTCTGCATTAAGAAACTTCTGAACTCTTTTCTCACTCATTGACAAACATTTGTTCCCTGATGTACCCTGTGCAATGTAGCATTTTGTATAATGTCATGCTAGGCCCCTACCTGCAAAGGATGAGGCACATTAATTTTTGTCATAAATATTGATTTTAAACTGTTACTGGAGAGAAGAAAGGACTTGTTAAACAGATCAGCTATGGCTGGAAAATACATTTGCATATTAACAGATGGTGTTTGGAAGGACAAAGGACTATTCCCTGACTCATTCAACCCACAATGGACCTTGATCACCAGGTATTGTGTGTAAAAGGAGCATTCCAGAGACTGCTGTAATCCAAGACATGGTCAGACCAGTTAGTCACATGACTAACCTGCTTAGCAACCTGAGTTTTTCTGAATTGAGCAAATAGTTTGAACTCAGAGAGAGTGTCTGTTTGCTCCTGGACTGAAGATCTCTCTCCTGTTTGCTCCCATCTCTTTCTCATAACCCTCTGAATTCACTGAAGGCACATGAACCCCAAGAGAGAAACGTCTCCTACAGCGAACAAGGTTTAAGAAGAATACTGGGCCCCAACGAAAAGCAAAATCTACCTACAATTAAGGGTGATACAGTGAGCTCGAAGAACCATAACAACAACTCTTCAGATATTGCCTCAAACTTTTCCACTTTATGTTTCTTCTGTTCTTTTCTGTCTTAATTGCATATGCAAGCTAGCATGGGTGAGTCGTGTAATCGTAGGCGTCAACCGAATTAGAGTTTAAGTTGAATAAATTTCAACTTTTCTTCTTTAAACCTAAGAAAGCCTGTTTGTGCTGGTTTCAAAGAACAAAGAACAAAGATCAAAGAACAAAGAACAGTACAGCACAGGAACAGGCCATTTGGCCCTCTAAGCCTGCGCCGATCTTGATGCCTGCCTAAACTAACACCTTTTGCACTTCCGGGGCCCATATCCCTCTATTTCCTTCCAATTCATGTATTTGTCAAGATGTCTCTTAAACGTCGCTATCGTATCTGCTTCCACCACCTCCCCTGGCAGCAGGTTCCAACCTCTCCTCATAGGTAATGCCCACCAGACCTCCTCTCCAAAGCCTCCACGTCCTTCTGATAGTGTGGCGACCAGAATTGCATGCAATATTCTAAGTGTGGCCTAACTAAGGTTCTGTACAGCTGCAACATGACTTGCCAATTTTTATACTCTAAGCCCCAACCGATGAAGGCAAGCATGCCGTATGCCTTCTTGACAACCTTATCCACCTGCGTTGCCACTTTCAGTGACCTGTGGACCTGTACGCCCAGATCTCTCTGCCTGTCAATACTCCTAAGGGTTCTACCATTTACTGTATACCTCCCACCTGCATTAGACCAGTCCTGAAGAATCCTTTCCAATAGTTTCCCTACCACTGACGTAAGGCTCACCGGCCTATAATTTCCTGGATTATCTTTGCCACCCTTCTTAAACAAAGGAACAACATTGGCTATTCTCCAGTCCTCTGGGACCTCACCTGTAGCCAATGAGGATGCAAAGATTTCTGTCAAGGCCCCAGCAATTTCCTCCCTTGCCTCCCTCAGTATTCTAGGGTAGATCCCATCAGGCCCTGGGGACATATCTACCTTAATGCTTTGCAAGACATCCAACACCTCCTCCTTTTTGATAATGAGATGACTGAGACTATCTGCACTCCCTTCCCTAGGCTCATCATCCACCAAGTCCTTCTCTTTGGTGAATACTGATGCAAAGTACTCATTTAGCACCTCGCCCATTTCCTCTGGCTCCACATATAGATTCCCATCTCTGTCCTTGAGTGGGCCAACCCTTTCCCTGGTTACCCTCTTGCTCTTTATATATGTATAAAAAGCCTTGGGATTTTCCTTAATCCTGTTTGCCAATAACTTTTCATGACCCCTTTTAGCCCTCCTAACTCCTTGCTTAAGTTCCTTCCTACTGTCTTTATATTCCTCAAGTGCTTCATCTGTTCCTAGCCTTCCAGCCCTTACAAATGCTTCCTTTTTCTTTTTGACTAGGCTCACAATATCCCGTGTTATCCAAGCTTCCTGAAACTTGCCAAACTTGTCTTTCTTCCTCACAGGAACATGCTGGTCCTGGATTCTAATCAGCTGACGTTTGAAAGACTCCCACATGTCAGATGTTGATTTACCCTCAAACAGCCGCCCCCAATCTAAATTCTTCAGTTCCTGCCGAATATTGTTATAATTAGCCTTCTCCCAATTAGCACCTTCACCCGAGGACTACTCTTATCCTTTTCCACAAGTACCTTAAAACTTATGGAATTATGGTCACTGCTCCTGAAATGCTCCCCCACTGAAACTTCAACCACCTGGCCGGGCTCATTCCCCAATACCAGGTCCAGTACGGCCCCATCCCTAGTTGGACTATCTACATACTGTTTCAAGAAGCCCTCCTGGATGCTCCTCACAAATTCTGCCCCATCCATGCCCCTAGCATTAAGTGAGTCCCAGTCAATATAGGGGAAGTTAAAATCACCCACCACCACAACCCTGTTACCTTTACATCTTTCCAAAATCTGTCTACATATCTGTTTCTTTGCCTTATAATTGGAAAGTGATGAACAAGGATTCACTAAGGGGGAGCTAAAAAACGCAATGTATTTAAAATTAAACCCTGTTACGGTAAGACCAGGTGAAGGCTAAAAGGGAACCCTGGGACCTCTTTCTCACTTGGTCATAACAAAAATTTGGGTGCTAGCGTCCGGAATTTTACCCACAGCCAAACAAGAGAAATTGGAAGTGGGAAGCCAAATTGCTCCCAGTCAAAAAAAGAGCAAGATTTCAATACAGGTTTTCTTGTGGTTGTGTATGCTTGAATACTAACATGTCTACAACAGAAACTAGTCGCTCTCCAAGCCAGGGTGAAGTAACTTGGGATAAGTTAAAAGCACTGTCTATGGAGGAGTTGAGGCAAATTGCTGAGCACTGTGGGATCACTGTACGTGCAAGACTAGGAAGTCTGAACTCCTAAGGCTAGTGGTCAACCACATTTCCCTTGAATCTGAAGAAGCAGAAGCAGTGTTGGAAGCAGACCTAGACCGGGTACTGCTAGCAAAGTTACAATTGGAGCAAAGGAAACTTGAATTAGAGGAGAGAAAGAAAGAAAGAGCCTTCCAGAAGGGAAGTGAAGTAAATGAAAGGCAGGGGAGAGAGAGAAAAAGAATATTCCAGAAAGAATCCGAAGAAAGAGAGTTGAAGCACCTTGAGTTAACTATGGGGTGACAGAGTAAACCCAGTGAAAGCATGGCCAATATGGAGGAGCAGCGGTTCTAGAGAGCCTAGCAAGCGGCCGTTCTGGCTGATAAGTTTGCTTTAATTTGTAAGTCAGTTTCCCAGAGGAGAACCTTTCCTAGTCACCCCCACAAATCCAAAAAGGACAAAGGACGGGAAGGTGATAGGAACCCAAGAAGTCCTGGGAGAGAAAGAAAAGCAGGAGACACAGGGGGCCCTACTCTAGACAAAAAGGAAGGTGCTGTGAGCAAGAATAAGACCAGGAGACTGTGTGCTTCCATTGAAATAAAGCAGGGCATTTAAGAAATGACTGCTGGAAACCGAAGGGAAAACCGGCAGGGTTAATCAGGCCACACCTGCTCAGTGAAGATGGGAAGCCAATGGAAAGCATAGCACAACAAGCTGTGGCTTTAACTGCAGTAAGAGTGAGACCCAGGAAACTTATGGCTGTAAGTGCAGGGAAATTTAATAGGATTCCTGAAGGTTACCAGGGTTTTGTGTCTGAAGAGAAAGTAACCCCATATCTCTCAACTGGGGCAAGCAAGCCCATAGTAATTCTCCGGGACACAGTGGCCACTGGATCCTTTTTACTGGGAAAAGGCCTGACCTTGTCCCCCAGAGAGTGCAGTGAACACCAGAATGGTGGTAAATGGTATTGGAGGGCAGTGTATACCTGTGCCTATACATCGGGTGCACCTGGAGTGCGACCTAGTTTCGGGACCAGTGACCGTAGGAATTGTCCCTCGTTTGCCCGTGGATGTGATAGACCTGCTCCTAGGTAATGATCTGGCGGGGGTGAAGGTGGTAACTTCCCCAGTAGTGAAAGAAAGATCGCAGGAGGTCAGAGAGACAGGGCCGTGGCAGGAGGCAGAACTCTGCAGTTTCCCTGAATGTGAATTGGATCTGGCCAAGATCAAATCAGCTCCTCCAGAGGAGACTGCAGGCAGATGACCAGGTCTGTCTAACTGAGACTTTCTTTGGAAAGTTAGGAGACCCAGGGAATGAATTAAATGGATTTTCCCTAGCTGAGGCTCAGCGAGTCGACCCAGTATTGCAAGAGTTAGCACAGGCTGCCCAGTCTGAAAGTGAAGCAGAGGGAGTCCCTGATTGCTACTATTTAAAGAATGAGGTACTGGTGAGGAAATGGAGTTCTCCTCACAGACCTGAGAGCAAGGAGTAGACAGTGGTTCACCAGTTAGCGGTGCCGCAGGGGTACCAGAGAGAAATATTAAGAATGGCCCATGAGACTACAGTGGCTGTAGATGTCAGTATATGAAAGGCCAAAGCCCACATAAGGCAGCAGTTTGACTGGCCAAAACTCCACAAAGACGTGGTGGAAAACGCAGGAGTTGCCACATGTGCCAGGTTGAGGAAAACCCCAACTTACAGTGATAGGAGGACCCTCCAGCAGAGGGCTGGTGAACTGTAAGGGGCCCCCAGAGAGAACAAAAGGGGACAGGCAGTCACAAGGCTGGCAAAAGGGTAGACAGGGAAGGAGAAAAAGTGACCAAGAGGGCAGGTTAAAGGATGTTTGGGAGGAATACCAGATGAAAACCCCGACTGCCCAGTCAGCCAACCCCGAATAATGTGAAAAGTTAGACCCCTCATCCTCCTATGTAAATGTAGACACTAGAAGCACCCCGCCAGCATTTTTAGGAACCTGCAGAGACAATGAAAGTCCTCTAGGGGGCAGAGAAACCGTGAAGGTATGCCTCACCTAGTCGAAGTGTCACAGGGAAGTGCGGTGGAGTCTGCACAAATACCCATAGGCAGGAGTGTCCCAGAGGACAAAGAAGAGATTAACAATGAATCCTCCCCCGCAGTCAGAAAAAAAAACACCCATTCCCCTAAAGTGAAAAGTCTTTGCATAATTCAGCAAAGCACTGAAGGAGAGTTCAGGATAGACCCGCCCACTACTGAATCTCCTGAAAAAAAAATTACCTCAGCAGGAACAAAGACCCTAGGCAGCCAGGGAAATGGGCAAGCGGAAGGGAAACTTTCCCCAAAAAAGAGCCATATATTTATTGGGATGCCAAAAAGGGGGTGGTTTTAATAAGTTTTAGGATTTATGAATGAATGGGAATGAATGAGAGGAATGCATGTTTTTTTTGTATCATATTTTCTCATGACCCTTTTAATGAAATGCGCCTTTTCTCAAACCTCATTTCATTCCACTGCATGTGGAGGTGTCATGCTAGGCCCCCACATGCCAAGAATGAGGCACATTAATTGTGTCATAAACATTGATTTTAAACTGTCACTGGAGTGAAGAAAGGACTTGTTAAACAGATCAACTGTAGCTGGAAAAGATATTTGCATATTAACATGGTGATTGGAAGGACAAAGGACCAGTGCCTGACACATTCAACCCACAATGGACCTTGATCACCAGGTGTTGTGTGTCAGAGGAGCATTCCAGAGATTGCTGTAATCCAAGACATGGTCAGACCAGTTAGTCACATGACTAACCTGCCTGGCAACTTGTGTTTTTCTGAATTGTACAAACAGTTTGAACTCAGAGAGAGAGTGTCTGTTTGCTCCTGGACTGAGAAGATCTCTCCTGTCTGCTCCCATCTCTTTCTCACAAGCCTTTGAATCCACTGAAGACACATGAACCCCAAAAGAGAAAAGTGTCCTACAGTGAACAAGGTTTAAGAAGAATACTGGGCCCCAACGAAAATCAAGATCAACTACAATCAAGGACTCTACAGTGAGTTCAAAGAATTGTAACATCTCTTCAGATATTGCCTCAAACTTTTCCACTTCATTTTTCTTCTGCTCCTTTTTGTCTCTGTTATCATGTGTGTATCACATATGCATACTAGCGTGGGTGTGTCATGTATCCATAGGCATCAACCGAATTAGAGCTTAAGTTTCATAAATTTCAACTTTTCCTCTTAAAACCTAAGAAAGCCTGTTGGTGCTGTTTCTTTGCTGTATAATTGGAAAGCGGTGAACAAAGATTCACCAAGGGGGAGCTAAAAAACACGGTGTATTTAAAAATGAACCCTGTTACGGTAAGACAAGGTGAAGGCTAAAAGAGAACCCCAGAACTCTTCCTCACCTGGTTCTAACAATAAATTTGGGAACACTTGATGAATTTGGAGTTGACAGTGTACAGCTAACAGAGCTGAACATGTGTGGCAGAATGTGAAGCTTGATGTTGTAAATAAACAGACATGCTTCATAGCAGTGGATCAGAAACTCACAGCATGAAGACACCACTTCCAATCTATTTGTTTTTGCTTCAGCAATCTAAAAATAAAAAGAATCTTAATAGTGTGTATTATGTAGTGGAAATGCAGACTTTACTATTAAAGTTATTGTAAATTATTCAAACTGGCTGATTTAATATTGCTCTGAAGTTGACTGGTAGCATCTGTTTTGTTCTAATTTATCAATATACACTTGTGCCACTATTCTGAAAACACTGTTATCCAAAGTACATCAACATGCTCAAGTATTCTACAGACATTACTGCAAATTTATTCTCATATCGACTGGGCACTGTTAATTCTGGACAAAACAAATGTCATGTTTCTTTTTTAAACTGTTGTGATTTACAGGAGTGTTGTTGCAGTTCAGCAAGATTAAAAAATATATATTTAAAAAAATATATACACACACATCTGCTGGAAAATGGGCTTGGTCGCTGAATGAAAATAACTTCCTCAGTCAATGCAGCTTCTATAAGAATGTATTAAGTGCTCTCTCATTCTCTGCACAGTAATTCAGTTGAATGTGGCTTGGAGATTGTAGATATGATCGAACTCCTGGAGCAGAACATAATGGAATATTTCGAATGGTTTCTCTGCTCAGTCAATCCATTGTGTCTAGAGATGCATGCAACATGTCATTGGAGTTTTCAACAATAGAGTTAACCCTTTCTTCATTCTGTTACTTTACATGAATGCTTTTGTTACTTTGTAATCTAAATAAAATGCAAGCCAAACAAATTTGTGACAACCTAATTATTCATAGCAGTTATATCTTTAGACTTGTGTATTTATTCCTGATTATTCTACCTCAGGAGAAAGATATATAGTAAACTCAGATATTCAACATTCTGGCTGTAATGCTGAAGACCTGTGCTCCAGAACTAGCCATGCCTCTAGCCAAGCTGTTCCAATACAGCTGCAACACTGGCATCTACCTGACGATGTGGAAACTTGCCCAACTATGGCCTGTCCACAAAAAGCAGGACAAATCCAATATGGCCAATTGCTGGCCCATCAACCTACTCTCAATCATCAACAAAATGATGGCTGTTGTGCTTCAGTTATACAGGGCATTGGTGAGACCACATCTCAAATACTGTGTGCAGTTTTGGTCTCCTTATTTAAGGAAAGATGTAAAGGCATTGGAGGCGGTTCAGAGGAGGTTTACTAGATTGATACCTGGAATGAGCAGGTTGTCTTATGAGGAAAGGTCGGACAGACTGGGCTTATTTTCACTGGAGTTTAGAAGAGTGAGGGGAGACTTGATTGAAGTTTATAAGATCCTGAACGGTCTTGACAAGGTGGATGTGGAAAGGATGTTTCCATTCGTGGGTGAGTCCAGAACTAGGGGGCACTGTTTTAAAATTAGGGGTTGCCCTTTAGGACAGAGATGAGGAAAAATTTTTTCTGTCAGAGGGTTGTGTGACTTTGGAACTCTCTGCCTCAGAAGGTGGTGGAGGCGGGGTCATTGAATACTTTTAAGGAAGAAGTAGATTGATTCCTTTGCCTAACAAGAATCTAAGGTTATCGGGGGTAGATGGGAGTGTGGAGTTTGAGACACAAATAGATCAGCCATGATCTTATTGAATGGTGGAGCAGGCTAGTGGGGCCGAATGGCCTACTTCTGCTCCTAATTCGTATGCTCGTATGTTTGTATGTGTGGTTGACAGTGCAATCAATTGGGGTGAGCAGTGGGGTGTAGCTGGGTGGGCAGTGGCGGGGTGTGTGGGTAGTGGGGTGGGCAGTGGGGTGTAGCGGGGGGATAGTGAGCAGTGGGGTGGGCAGTGGGGGGTGTGTGGGCATTGGTGCAGTGGAGTGTAGTGGGGGGGGGGGGGTAGTGGGCAGTGGGGTGTATCGGATTTCCAGGATTTTGATCCAGCAACAGTGAAGGAACGGCGATATAGTTCCAAGTCAGGATGGTGTGTGACTTGGAGGGGAAATTGCAGGTGGTGGTGTTCCATGCATCTGCTGCCCTTGTCCTTCTAGGGTAACTAACCAATAACCTGCTCACCAATGCTCTGTTTGGGTTCCACTAGGGTCTCTTGTCTCCAGATCTCATTACAGCATAAATCCAAGCAGTGACAAAAGAGCTGAATTCCAGAGGTGAGGCGAGAGTGACTGCCCTTGACATAAAGGCGGCATTTGACCAAGTGTGGCAGCAAGGAGCCCTACTACAATTGAAGTCAATGGAAATCAGAGGGAAAACTCTCTGCTGGTTAGAGTCATACCTAGCACGAATGAAGATGGTTGTGGTTGTTGGAGGTCAATCATCTCAGCCCCAGGGCATCACTGCAGGAGTTCCTCAGGGTAGTGTCCTAGGCCCAACCATCTTCAGCTACTTCACCAGTGATCTTCGGTCCATCCTCAGGTCAGAAGTGGGGATATTTGCTGATGATTGTATAGTGTACAATTCTATTTGCAACTCTTCAGATAATGAAGCAGTCTGTGCCTGCATGCAGCAAGACCCAGCCAAAAATTCATGCTTGGACTGCAAAGTGGCAACTAACATGTATGTCACACAAGTGCCAGGCACTGACCATCTCCAACATGAAAGATTCTAACCACCTCCCTATGATATTTCATCATCAAATCATCAACATTCTGGGAGTCACCCTTGACCAGAAACTTAACTACAGCAGCAACATGTAAACTGTGACAACAGAGGCTGGAAATTCTGTAATTCTGTGGCGAGTAACTCACCACTTGACTGCCCAAAGTCTTTCCACCACCTACAAGACACAAGTCAGGAGGGTGATGGAATGCACTCCACTTGCCTGGATGAATGCAGCTCCACCAACACTCAAGAAGTACAGCACCATCCAGGAGAGAGCAGCCCACTTGATTGGCACCCCATCCAACACCTTAAAAATTCACACCCTCCACCACTGGAGCACCTTGGCAGCAGTGTGTACCATCTACAAGATGCAATGCAGCAACTTTCAAAGGTTTCTTCAATGGCACCTCCCAAACCTGTGTTCTCTACCAACTAAAAGAGCAAGAGCAGCAGGCGCATGGGAACACCACCACCTTCAACTTTCCCTCAAAGTCACACACCATCTTGGATTGAACGAACATCCCTGTTCCTTCATCATTGTTGGGTCAAAAACCTGAACCTTGCCACCTAACCACGCTGTGGAAGTACCTTCACCACACAGCAGTTCGAGAAATCCACTCACCACACCTTCTTAAGGGCAACTCTCTTCTTTGGCCTCCTTATCTCGAGAGACAATGGGTAAGCGCCTGGAGGTAGTCAGTGGTGTGTGGAGCAGCGCCTGGAGTGGCTATAAAGGCCAATTCTAGAGTGACAGGCTCTTCCACAGGTGCTGCAGATAAAATTTGTTTGTCGGGGCTGTTACACAGTTGGCTCTCCCCTTGCGCCTCTGTCTTTTTTCCTGCCAACTGCTAAGTCTCTTCGACTCGCCACACTTTAGCCCTGCCTTTATGGCTGCCCGCCAGCTCTGGCGAACGCTGGCAACTGACTCCCACGACTTGTGATCAATGTCACAGGACTTCATGTCGCGTTTGCAGACGTATTTAAAGCGGAGACATGGACGGCCGGTGGGTCTGATACCAGTGACGAGCTCGCTGTACAATGTGTCTTTGGGGATCCTGCCATCTTCCATGCGGCTCACCACACCTTCTTAAGGGCAACTGAGGATGGATAATAAATGCCGGCCTTGCCAATGAAGCCCACGCCCCTTGAATGAATAAACAATTAAGTATATTATAGATTATTATAGAGAGGTACAGCACTGAAACAGGCCCTTTGGCCCACAGAGACTGTGCTGACCAACAACCACTCATTTATACTAATCCTACATTAATCCCATATTTCCTACCATTCTCCTACCTACACTAAGGGCAATTTACAATGGCCAATTTACCTATCAACCTGCTATTTGGTAAATGTACAGGCCAAAATTCTATGCCACCCCTCTGGGAGCAGGCAGGGAGGCAGGGGGAGGTGCAAAATTGAGTGGGAAGTGGGAGAGGCACCGAGCCCATCGCCTACCCAAGCTCACTGCTACTTTACCAGTGGTGGGAGAGGTGGCAAAAGGCCCACCTGCCCCAGGCCAATTGAGGCCCTTAAGTGGCCAATTAATTTCCACTTAAGGGCCACACCCCCACCACTGGTATTTTAGCAGTGGCAGAGGGCCACTTCAGCACCTGAGGAGGCTGCCCAGTAAAACCTGGTGGCCTTATTGCGGGCAGGGGGGATGGGGGGGGGAGTCTCCTGATCGAGAACACTGTGTCCCATGGAGGGCCTGAAGAGATTTATGACTTTAACATAAAAGCAAAATACTGCGGATGCTGGAAATCTGAAATAAAGACAAGAAATGCTGGAACCACTCAGCAGGTCTGGCAGCATCTGTGGAAAGAGAAGCAGAGTTAATGTTTCAGGTCAGTGACCCTTCATCGGAACTGACAAATTTTATGACTTTAACCCCTTGTAGGGACAAAACCAAAACAGAAGCACATTCCCATGAATCTCCTTTAATCAAGTTCAAACCAGACGAATTCTCAGACACTTATTTGGGTCCAAAGAATTGCACTAGCTTTCCCTCAAAGAAAGAAAACCAACAGAGAATTTTACCATCTTTCGGATAGCCAACTTTTAATATTTTTATGGCTAAGTCATAAATATCCCAGATATTATAAGGGTCTGGGAAACTCTCTTCAATACGTATCTCTCCACTTAAAGAGACACAGAGAGGGGGTTCTTGTAGTTGTATACAGAATATTACATTTATTAACTTTTATATATTTATTAAAGAATTTAACATGCAATAAACTTCTTAAGTGGATAAGTATATCACAATATCAAACATTATTGAGAGATGTAACACATATTCTTATTTCTAACATAGAATCCAAAAGTTTACCCTTGCTAATGTTGCAGCAAAATTATCTTAGAATATCCAGAATATCCATCAAAACTTAAAGTAAACTTGTACCTTAAATGCCCCGTAGTTGAGAAGCATTGTTGAGGATACAACACTTCAAAGTGTCTGCTGCATAACCTTGTATTTTGTTATACTATTTCTAAGGTGACCTTTGCATTAGATGTGATCTTTCTGTGTTCCCTTTCAAAATCTATATCTGTAATTTAATGTTTTGCTGGAATTTGCAGTTTGTGAGCTTTTATCTGGTCAAAATGTTCAGAATTGTGTTTATCTGACCTCTCTTGTTCCTGTGAGTACATTCCCTTTATTGTTAATTACCCTTTCCACGGAACCCACAGCAACCTCCGGAGCCAACCTGTCTGAACAACAACCCCATAAACCAGTGAAGTTTTATTGCTACCTCTTACAGAGGTCACACAGGATATTTCAATGTTTGTGTTTATCTCCCAAGGCCCTGGCAATGACAATTCTATTCTAACAGAGACCCCTGGTAACAGAGATTCTGTTCTAACAGAGACTTTGAAATGTTTAACTCTACCATCTTAAAGTGGAACTTCAGTGAGCTCTGAAAACTAACCATTTATTCAATCTTTAACTCTAAAGGCATAATAGACTAATTGTTTCCAAATTCTACTTATCAAGTCTATTATACCGATATTCCTTCATACACCCCTCTTGACCCAGATAAAGGTGAACAACAAAAATAGGTTGTTTAACTAAACAATGCCTAAAATATAAACCTTCAATAAAATGTCATTACCTATTATGTGAAACAGGGCCATAATACAAACGAGTACATTAACAACAATCATAGTCCGCGCTTTTACATGGATCATCTAAATTTTCCAAAAATATATCTTGTAATTCCAGTACAAAGTTCAGAATAAAACTATGCGAAGTGCCCACGATCTGAGGTCGCAAAATGTTCAATATCACAGAATCACAGAATAATACAGTGCAGAAGAGGCCCTTCAGCCCATTGAGTCTGCACCGATGCATTAAAGACACCTGACCTGTCTACCTAATCCCATTTGCCAGCACTTGGCCCATATTCTTGAATGTTATAACGTGCCAAGTGCTCATCCAGGTACTTTTTAAAGGATGTGAGGCAACTTGCCTCTACCACCCTCCCAGGCAGTGCATTCCAGACCGTCACCACCTTCTGGTTAAAAAGGTTCTTCCTCAAATCCCCCTTAAACCTCCTGCCCCTCACCTTAAACTTGTGTCCCCTCATAAGTGACCCTTCAACTAAGGGGAACAGCTGCTCCCTATCCACCCTGTCCATGCCCCTCTTAATCTTGTACACCTCGATCATGTCACCCCTCAGTCTTCTCTGCGACAGCGAAAACAACCCAAGCCTATCCAACCTCTCTTCATAGCTTAAATGTTCCATCCAAGGCAACATCCTGGTGAATCGCCTCTGCACCCCCTCCAGTGCAACCGCATCCTTCCTATAATGTGGTGACCAGAATTGCACACAGTATTCCAGCTGTGGCCTTACCAAAGTTCTGTACAACTCCAACATGACCTCCCTGCTTTTGTAATCTATGCCTCGATTGATAAAGGTAAGTGTCCCATATGCCTTTTTCATCACCCAATTAACCTGCCCTTCTGCCTTCAGAGATCTATGGACAAACACGCCAAGGTCCCTTTGTTCCTCGGAACTTCCCAGTGTCAGGCCATTCATTGAATACTTCCGTGTCACGTTACTCCTTCCAAAGTGTATCACCTCACACGTTTCAGGGTTAAATTCCATCTGCCACTTTTCTGCCCATTTGACCATCCTGTCTATATCTTCCTGTAACCTAAGACACTCAACCTCAGTGTTAACCACTCGGCCAATCTTTGTGTCATCCGCGAACTTACTGATCCTACCCCCCACATAGTCATCTATGTCATTTATATAAATGACAAACAATAGGGGACCCAGCACAGATCCCTGTGGTATGCCACGGGCTTCCAGTCAGTAAAACAGCCGTCTGTCATCACTCTCTGTCTCCTCCAGCTAAGCCAATTTTGAATGCACCTTATCAAGTTACCCTGTATCCCATGTGCATTTGTTTTCTTGATAAGTCTCCCATATGGGACCTTGTCAAAGGCTTTGCTGAAATCCATGTAAACTACATCAACTGCACTACCCTCGTCTACATACCTGGTCACATGCTCAAAAAATTAAATCAAATATGTTAGGCATGACCTCCCTCTGACAAAGCCATGCTGACTATTCCTAATCAAATTTTGCCTCTCCAATTGGAGATAGATTCTCTCCTTCAGAATTTTCTCCAATAGTTTCCCTACCACTGACGTGAGACTCACTGGTCTGTAGCTCCCTGGCTTATCTCTACAACCTTTCTTAAATAGTGGGACCACATTAGCTGTTCTCCAGTCCTCTGGCACCTCCCCCGTGGCCAGAGAGGAATTAAAAATTTGGGTCAGAGCCCCTGCAATCTCCACCCTTGCCTCCCACAGTATCCTGGACACAAATCGTCCGGACCTGGAGATTTGTCCACTTTTAAGCCTGCCAAAACCTCCAATAACTTGTCACTCCCTATGACAATTTTCTCAAGAACCTCACAGTCTCTCTCTCTGAGTTCCATATCTACATCCTCATTCTCTTGGGTGAAGACAGATGTGAAGTATTCATTCAACACCCTACCAATGTCCTCTGGCTCCACCCACAGATTTCCCCCTTGGTCCCTAATGGGTCCTACTCTTTCCCTGGTTATCCTCTTCCCATTGATATACTTATAGAATATCTTGGGATTTTCCCTACTTTTACCAGCTAGAGCTTTCTCATATCCCCTCTTTGCTCTCCTAATTGCTTTCTTAAGCTCCATCCTACACTTTCTGTATTCCACTAATGCTTTCATTGATTTGCTCGCCTTTTATTTGCTAAAAGCCTCTCTTTTCCTTCTCATCTTACCCTGAATGTTTCTGGTCATCCATGGTTCTCTGGGCTTGTTGCTCCTACCTATTACCCTCGAAGGAACATGTTGGGCCTGTACCCTCCCCATTTTCTTTTTGAATGCCCTCCACTGCTGTTCTGTAGATTTCCCGACAAGTAACTCTTTCCAGTTTACCTTGGCCAGGTCCTGCCTTATTTTACTAAAATTTGCTCTCCCCCAATCCAAAACCTTTTTTTGCAACTTGTCTATTTCTTTCTCCATAACAAGCTTAAATTGTACCATGTTGTGGTCGCTATCACCAAAATGCACCCCCCACCAACACATCAACCACCTGTCCGGCTTCATTCCCCAGAATTAGGTCCAGCACTGCACCCTCCCTTGTTGGATCCTCTACATATTGAGCTAAAAAGTTCTCCTGTAAACATTTTAAGAGCTCCACTCCATCTAAGCCCTTAACACGATGACTATCCCAATTAATGTTGGGAAAGTTGAAATCACCTAATATAATTACCCTTATTATTTTTACACACCTCGGCGAATTGCGCACATATTTGCACCTCAATTTCCCGCTGACTATCTGGGGGTCTATAATAAACACCTAGCAATGTGGCTGTCCCTTTTTTATTCCTAAACTCTACCCATAAAGCTTCATTTGATGCCCCATCCAAGATATCATCTCTCCTTACTGCAGTAACTGACTCCTTAACTAATATTGCAATGCCCCCTCCTCTTTTACCCCTCCTCTGTCTCACCTGAAGTTTCTATATCCCGGGATATTGAGCTGCCAATCCTGCCCCTCCCTCAACCATGTCTCCGTGATGGCTACTATATCACAATTCCATGTGTCAATCCTTGCCCTTAACTTATCCGTTTTACCTGCAATACTCCTGGCATTAAAGTAGAGGCCTTCCATCCTGGTCTTACTCCCTTGAAACTTACTTCCGCTGTATTCCCTCTGACTTGTTCGCTTTCCTGTGTATAGCTGTGTTCCTATTCTGCTAGGAGTCTGCATCCCCTCCCCCTGTCAAATTAGTTTACACTCTTCCCAACAGCACTAGTAAATCCGCCAGCAAGGATGTTAGTCCGCCTCTGGTTCAGATGTAGACCGTCCCGCTTGTGCAGGTCCCACCTTCCCCAGAAATGGTCCCAGTGGTCCAGGAATCTAAAACCCTCCCTCCTGCACCAACTCTTAAGCCACGCATTCATCTGTGCTATTCTCCCATTTCTCTACTCGCTAGCACTTGGCACTGGGAGTAATCCAGAGATTACAACCCGAGAAGTCCTGCTTTTTAGTCTACTGCCTAACTCCCTGAATTCTTGATGCAAGATCTCATCCCTCTTTCTACCTATGTCATTGGTACCAACATGTACCATGACGACCATCACTCAATATGTCGCACAAAAGTGAGCAATCGATGAAATCACATAGAATGTCGTGAAATAACGATCCATAGCTGTCATTTGATCTTTAACCAAAAATGTCCTGTTGAGATAAACCAAAACGTACTTTAGTCTATTGTCAGTCACATTCCAGCCAACGTCCTCATACCAGGAATAAAACAAAAACAGCTTAACATCAGGGAATTCTGAGGTCATCTGGATAGAAGTGTTGTTCAGAACCCAAGCATCTTTATAATAGATGTACTTTCCACCAGAAGCTAACTTGGTGATCCAAAGAAAAACCATTCCTCCATGTTCTCCTTAGTACCATCACACTCTTCCAATGTTACGATGAATAAGAACATCACTTGCATTACCTCTCCTCCAAATGTCATTCAGGGAAAATGCAGTAAAATGTTTTATTCCTGCTTCCATGCAAGAAAATGCTTTGGGTAAGGTGTTCACGCAGTAAGACATCTCTGGCATGTCACATGCACTGCTTACATCCAGAAGATCTTCAACAAAAGAATCTAGCAGTACCTTAATCCTTGCTTTACGCCAGAGCAAGTCTCATCACTGAGAGTTTGCGGTACGTCATCCCATTCCCACAGTGTTTCCTTCTTCTGTCGTTGTGACCTGACTATCGCTCGTTGCGCCCAGTGCAGTTCCCTATGCAACCAACCTTTGAGGCACTGCGAGGTCCTGCGTGGGTGAGGAACATTTATTGACACAGTTGGTTTCAGTTCGATTAGTGCCATTTCCGATGCCATCCCCAGGCTGGATCCTGAAAGACAGTGTACAACTGCACCTTGTACTGTTCCTCCATTCCTGTACCCTTCAGGGCACCTCTTCAGGTTGTCTACAGAGACAGTTTTAAAAGAGCGCTTGCCATTCGGCTGGCTAGCAAATATTTTGACAGTTCTTTCATTAATAACAGAATTTATTTGAACAGGTTTCTCCCACTTAGGTGTCAACCAGGTTTCTGTTCAAACTTTCTCTCCTGAACCCACTCCCCAGTTACAGGTTGCCAAGCTTTGTCAGTTACCTGTTTTTGTCTATTCTTCTCTCTGATCCTCTGATCAATTGCATGAATTTGATCTGTTATTCCATATTTCAAATCTAATTGTTGCTGTTGAGTCAAGGAGTCAGAAAGCATAGAGGCAATAAAAGAATCTCAAGTAAGTGGTGTATGCATTTCAACACCATACATTAAATAATACGGTGTTTGAGGGAACACTGTCCCTGATGCGCACATGGGCATATTATTTAGTGATAACTGTACCTCCGGAATGAAGGCGGCCCACTTATTCCCTCTGATTCTCAACAGTTTGGTCAATCGCTTTTTTATTTCCTGTTCCACAAGTCCCTCTGATTGCGGATGACGTGGTGTTCTGTGCTCTAACCCAATCCACCTTTGCACACAATAGTCTTTGAAAACCTTGGATACAAAGGCTTCGCCTTGATCAGAGTGTAGGATTTTGGGTGCACCAGCTCCAGTAATAATGTCAGTAATAGCATTGACAAGTACGGATTCCGAAACAGTTTTTGTGGGGACCAGCCAGCAGAAAGAAGTGCAGCCATCAGCAAAAATGAGAACATGTTTATACCCCATTGATCGGGGTAGTGGTCCAATGAAATCAACAAAAAATTTCTCCATTGATTTCTTAGGCTTCACAAGAGCCAATAGTGGCGGTTTAATAAATGATGATTTGTTGATCAAAGTACATGGCTCACAATTTGCCACATATGTTTTACAGGCTTTAAGCATGCCTGGCCACCAATATAAAGGAGTCAATTTATGGAATGTAGTTCGGGCACCACTATGTGCCTGACTATACCTTTGTGAGCTTCTTTTACAAGCTGTTCTCGTTTGTGATAGGGGGGTAACTTCCGGACACCCTTGGGCAACTTAACCAGTACAATATCAGTCGGGGCCTCTGAATAGAAGTACTTTGATGGATATTCTTTTGGATTCTCTTTAGTCAGGTCTGATAGCTGAATCAGTTCCTCATCCTGATTAGCTGCCCATTCTGCCCTCGTGATTACATTAACTATGGTAGGCCCCTGTCGAGGGGATATCATGCAGACTGAATGTTTTGCCTGTCCATCTGCAAGACTGTTGCCCTTTGAATGTACTGAACCAGTGGTATGCCCGGGTACATGAATTACCTGACAATTACATTTCTCCATTCGCAAATGGAGAATATCTTCCCACAACAACTTGTATTTTATGGGTTTACCTTTATGATTGGTAAAACCTGTTTGCTTCCAGAGCACAAGGTCTTGATTGTAAGCCTGTTTACAATAATCACTATCTGTACAAATTAAAGCGGGCTTAATAGGGTCTGCCTTTTCCAAAGCATACCGTAATGCTGCAGCTTCAGTATACTGTGCTGTCCGTTGGCCAAGGGGTATGGACAGTAACTCTTCTGGATGGAAAGAATAAGAATCCCGAAAGGTACCTATTACTAGCCCCATCCCAGCTGAGGATTGTTGGGATGTCCCTTTTTTAATCATCATTGATGACCCATCACAGTAAGAAACCTGATGATAATCTGTAAGTGGTTTCAGAGAAACTTGTTTAACTCTCTCCTCGGTATCATCATCTTCCATAACAGGGAGGTGCTATAAGTCCATGTCTGAGGATAGGAATTTAAAAATGAGCATCGCATTATTCAAAACGGAGGCCCATTTGTCATACAGGATTTGAGTGGCTCTTCTCTCATCAGAGGCCATTCACAAAACTGATCTCAAATCTGGTATTTCAGTATAAATTGTAATGGGGTGTATCCCTTGAAGGGGTCATGCTTTAATGAGGCACTGAACGATCATTGTCATGACCCTTTCCTTTTTATTGTACCGTCTTTCAACATTGGAAAAATGATAAGAATGAAATTGAACCCGGCACATTTCGATTTTCATAGCAAACAACTGCCTCTGCTACTTTAGGAGCTGTTTTCACATGAAGATTAAGCGGGACCTGCAAGTCCCTTTGCTCCAACTTTATAACCTACAGTACATCACGGCACAGTTGTTGCAATTTCAAGTAATCAGCTGGGCAAAAAATGAACGAGCCTTTTACTGTCTCACCTACTCTAGCATACAGAGGTGCTGAGAGCTCAGCAAAGGTCGGTGTAAATGATCTAGCAAAGTTCAGGAGTCCTAAACTTGCCTGCAAATTTTTCAAAGTTTGGGGATATTGAGTTGCATCTAACTTCTCTTTATAGGACTGAGTTAATCCCCTACCATTCCCAGTTATACGGAGGCCTAAGAAATCTACTTCCTCTCGAATGAACTGACTCTTTTTAATGTTGATCAGGTATCCAATAACAGTGAGCCGAGACAAAACTGTATCAACAGCCTGCAAGTGTTTCTGTAGGACATTATGTGAACATAAGAGTGAACATTGGGCAGGTCTTTTAAAAGATTGATAACACGAGCAGAAAAAAGAACGTGACTGTTTCGAAATCCCTGGGGTACTCTCGTCCAACAGTATTGAAAACCATCAGGGGCTGTCATTGCAGTTTTTTTGCCAATCGGATTCTTTAAAGTGGATGTGACCAAAAACCGTTAGCCAAATCAATACAAGATTTAGTTCCGAAGAAGGGTCAGTGACCCGAAACGTTAACTCTGCTTCTCTTTCCACAGATGCTGCCAGACCTACTGAGTGAATCCAGCATTTCTTGTTTTTGTTTCAGATTTCCAGCATCCGCAGTATTTTGCTTTTATTAAATTTTTCTCTGTTTATTCCAGAAAGAAGGGCAGTGGAATGCTGCTGCTGAGCAGTGTTCAACACTGAAACTTTATTAAGGGATGTGTAATCAACCACTAATCTCCACCTGCCATCAGGTTTAGGGACTCCAAACAATGGCGAATTAGTCCTGGAGGGCATTTTTATTAGGACACTTTGTTCCTCTAAATCCCTATAGTATCGAGTAGATCTAATTTTCCTTTATGATCCTGAATAGGCCACTGTTTCCTGGGCTTGTGCCAACCTGCATCAAGAGAATGAGGTTTTATATCTACCTTGCCACATTGATTCGGATGACGTTGTAGATAAGGGTAGTACTTGTTTAGGAGCTGTTCCAAAAGACCCTTATCACCCCTTTCTAGACAGGTGCAGTCCAGCTGTAGCTGAATATATCTGTCGGTCATCCTGCACCGTGGACGCTTCCACAGGCCTGCACATGGTCTTAAGGAAGTATTTAATATCAGGCTGTCCTATAATAAGAGGAAAAACTAAATCAGGTACCAAATCCACCTCCAGGGTGGCTGTAATACCATAAATAGTACCAGGAATTGCATAAAAGGCAATCCACTGTGCCTGACACTGTGTAAATCCCCCTAATGATAATTGATAAAGCAGGCTTCCCAAATCTGACCACTGAGGTGTTATAAGTACAGGATCCAGGAGTAATCAGCTCCTATATCAAAGAGTGCCTGTACCTGTTCAGCAATGGGCAGTGTTGCCAGGGCATAGGGGAATTCAAGAGACCCTGGCTGGGTGCCAGCCCATCACTGTGGATAGTCAGATGCTTCTGAGTCCTGACTATCAACCCTGCCTTGATTTCTGATGACTTTAACTGAAGTCTGCCCCTCCCCCTTAGGAGTCTCATGCTTTACCGATCCCATAGGTGGTCTATCAGAAGGCTTGCAGTCACGACTATCGCCCCCTTGGGGTGGATGCCAATCCTGTTGGGAGTCTTTCTGATCCCTCCCTCTGTCAGCCCTGGAACCTCCCATTACTCTATGATAGGAATGGTCAGTGTAAAATTCATCCCCATTGGGATCCCAGCTGACCCTGCTTTCTCTGCGAGGTGTAATGCTAGACCATTCCCACCATTCTGGGGAAATATGCCGCTCCCGCTCCTGGTGAGATGGCGATGTAGACTGACCAGAGCGCCCGTCCGGGGGCCCAAAGGAACGAGGCTGCGGGCGACTGGAACAAGAAGGAGTCCATGTCTTATTCCGTCCCTGTCTGTATGAAACAGAGACACTGTCCGTATTATTTTTAACCTGAGGAACAGGTTGGACCACAGGTTTAGTATGGGGCAGATCCAGCAAGGCATGGTTTGAGCGGAGAATATGTTCAACATTAGCTCACCTCTGCTGGTCATCAGCATAAGCAGACAATGCCCTTTCACAGGCTCGTCTAAGTGCAGAATTTTGATACTGGTTAGCCAGACAACCGTGAACAATTTCCCAGTTGCCATGTGTAAGATCCTTACCTAATTGATAGGCTGCTACCAAACCATTCAACTTAACAGTAGTTTAACGGATTTCTGTGATTGAGCCCATTACATGCCCTCCCTGAGTTGTGGTCAGGAGGTGGGAATATACTTGTATCCAGCTGCTGCATTTGTTAATTGTGGGGACTAGATCAGAGTTCAACATGATGGAAAGGAGCTGCCGTAAATGTGCAGCACTCCAGCCCTGACAACAAGTGTCAAGTCTATCAAGGCACAGTGGCGCAGTGGTTAGCACCACAGCTCCAGGGACCTGGGTTCAATTCTGGGTACTACCTGTGCGGAGTTTGCAAGTTCTCCCTGTGACTGCGTGGGTTTTCGCCAGGTGCTCCGGTTTCCTCCCACAGCCAAAGACTTGCAGATGATAGGTAAATTGGCCATTGTAAATTGCCCCTAGTGTAGGTAGGTGGTAGGGAATATGGGATTACTGTAGGGTTAGTATAAATGGGTGGCTGTTAGTCAGCACAGACTCGGTGGGCCGAAGGGCCTGTTTCAGTGCTGTATCTCTAAAAAAAAATCCACCTTGTTTTATCTTGAATACTGGAACTGGGTTGCCACACATGGCATATATAGAGTTAAGATTCATATTGCCTGGGGATGTAATTTGAGACTGCACTAGCTGTCCCACAGACAGAAGAAAGCCTAGAGAACCAGCAGAAGCAGAAGCCTGGAGAAGTGCCTTTTTCATTTGAAGGTAATGTACCCCAGTAACTGTCTATAACCCTCCCGCAAATTCTGATCACGAAGCTCATTGTGAGGAAGCCATCTAATCTGAAACCCATGGCCACCATACACATGGGGATACCCAGGGCCTGCAATTCTACCATGGATACCCCCACCCTTTTGTCATTAGGTCATTCAATTGTGCAGGCGTGCACTTTATCATTAAGGAATATTGTGGGTCTGAGAGATCAGTCTAATTATCCCACTGGATACATCCCTTCCTCCTGGGCGTCAGCCACAATAGTACCATGAGCCCTAACTGAACCATCGGCATCAAAATTATCTATCACAAAGAAAACTACCTGATCTGCCTGTGGCAGCGGAATGGGATTCTGTAATCTACTAAAACAAGTTGATGGATCACCCAATGGGAAAATTAAGCCAATCCGTTCTTCATTAGCCATTATATCAGAACGGAACCTAAACTAGGAATTAAAATACGTCAGGACTCAATCTCAACTAGGATTTAAAGTGAAATTTAAAGGAAATTTCCAAACCTCAAAAATAAAATGAGGGAGTTCTGATTTAAGATCCACAAACTGTGATCAAGAATTTGTCGTCTCTAGATCCTTAAATCAGGGTCTCAATACCACTGGCAGAAAACATTCCTTCTGTACTTACTAATCTAAAATATACATTAAAGACTAACATATAAGTACAGGATTCTGTTAACAACAAGACCACGTTTTTGGGTGCCAACTGAAGTGATTTATGACTTTAACCCCTTGTAGGGACTCAACCAAATCAGGAGCACATCCCCATGAATCTCCTTTAATCAAGTTCAAACCAGACAAATTCTCAGACACTTATTTGGGTCCAAAGAATTGCACTAGCTTTCCCTCAAAGAAAGAAAATCAACAGAGAATTTTACCATCTTTCGGATAGCCAACTTTTAAAATTTTTATGGCTAAGTCATAAATATCCCAGATATTACAAGGGTCTGGGAAACTCTCTTCAATACGTATTTCTCCACTTAAAGAGACACAGAGAGGGGGTTCTTGTAGTTGTATACAGAATATTACATGAGACAATTTATTAACTATTATATATTTATTAAAGAATTCAACTTGCAATAAACTTCATACATGGATAAGTATATCACAATATCAAATATTACTGAGAGATGGAACACATATTCTTATTTCTAACATAGAATCCAAACGTTTAACCTTGCTAATGTTACAGTAAAATTATCTTAGAATATCCAGAACATCCATCAAAATTTGAAGTAAACTTGTACCTTAAATGCCCCGTAGTTGAGAAGCATTGTTGAGGATACAACACTTCAAAGTGTCTGCTGCATAACCTTGTATTTTTATACTATTTTTAATGTGTCATATGACTTTTCCATTAGATGTGATCTTTCTGTGTTCCCTTTTAAAATCTATATCTGTAATTTAATGTTTAACTGGAATTTGCAGTTTGTGAGCTTTTATCTGGTGAAAATGTTCAGAGTTGTGTTTATCTGACCTGTCTTGTGCCTGTGAGTACATTCCATTTACTGTTAATTACCCTTTCCATGGTACCCAAAGCAACCTCTAGAGCCGACCTGTCTAAACAACAGCCCCATAAACCAATTAAGTTTTATTGCTACCTCTTACTGAGGTCACACAGGATATTTCAATGTGTGTGTTTATCTCCCAAGTCCCTGGTAACAGCAAGTCTATTCTAACAGAGACCCCTGGTAACAGAGATTCTGTTCTAACAGAGACTTTGAAATGTTTAACTCTACCATCTTAAAGTGGAACTTCAGTGAGCTCTGAAAACTAACCATTTATTCAATCTTTAACTCTACAGGCATACCACACTAACTATTTCCAAATTCTACTTAATCAAGCCTATTATACCTGTATTCCTTCACAGGCCGTCAGCAGCATGGGATCCCCTACTAAAACTAACCCCCGGGCCCTGCAGTCCAACTCCTACCCCCCTCATCAGGACCTAGCTGATTGTCCCCTGCAAGGCCCGGACCCCACTTACCTTTTTGAAGGGCGGCATCCATTGTCCTCTTCTTGCTGGGTGCAGTCCCAGCAGTGGCCACAGCTCCCAATGGCATGTTGGGACTGAAGAGATGCTGGTCCTCTGATTGGTTCGTAGTTCTTGGAGACAGGACTTCCTGCCTCAGAGGGGCGGATGTCCTGACCGAGGCCAATTAAGGGTCTGGGCCACGCAAAATTGCAGCATAGTTTCCAGGCCCGGTGAAGGCGGGCTCTCCCCGGACTTTTCAGCCGGTGGGCAGGGCGACAACCACAATGTAAAATTCCAGCAACAGTAATTACGACAATTGCTAATCCTTCTGCGTAGTTGTCATCTAACATGACAAGCATCTGCCACTAGAGCTGTTGTCAGCAAAAAAAATAAATTCAATAAAATCATCTCCTTGAACTTCACAGTACCTTTTTTTTAAATGGATGCTTCAGTGTGACAGGAAGGCTATCATCTCACTGGATTGCTTTGATAATGGTTATAGGCTGTTGAAGCTTTTCAACTGTAATTTATGGCATAATGGGGTCCAATTAGGTTGTCCAAGAAACATGAACATTCCTGTCATTTGATACCAAAATATGTAGAAATAAAAAAAATAAAAATATGTAGGAAGAACATAGAGAGCCAATATAAAATAAAGGGTACAATTCTAAAGGAGGTGCAGGAGCCGAGGGACCTAGGTGTATACGTGCATAAGTCATTGAAGGTGGTAGGACAGGTTGAGAGCATGATTAATAAAGAATACAGTATCCTGGGCTTTATTAATAGGGGCATAGAGTACAAGAGCAAGGAAGTTATGTTGAACTTGTATAAGACACTAGTCCGGCCTCAACTGGAGTATTGTGTCCAGTTCTAGGTGCCGCACTTTAGGAAAGATATGAGGGCATTGGAAAGGGTGCAGAAAAGATTCACGAGAATGGTTCCAGGAATGAGGAATTTCAGTTGTGAAGACAGATTGGAGAAGTTAGGACTGTTTTCCATGGAGAAGAGAAAGCTGAGAGGTGATTTGATAGAGGGGTCTAGACAGAGTAGATAGGGAAAAATTGTTCCCAGTCATGAAAGGATTGAGAACGAGAGGGCACAGATTTAAACTAATTGGTAAAAGAAGCAAAAGCGACAGGAGGAAAAACTTTTTCATGCAGCGAATGGTTATGGTCTGGAATGCGCTGTCTGAGAGTGTGGTGGAGGCAGGTTCAATCAAGGCATTCAAAAGGGAATTAGACTGTTATATGAAAAGGAAGAATGTGCAGGGTTATGGGGAGAAGGCGGGAGAATGACACTAAGTGAATTGCTCTTTTAGAGAGTCGGTGCGAGAACGATGGACCGAATGGCCTCTTTCTGCGCTATAACAATTCTGTGATTCTGCCTTGTAACATGATTTGATATAATACACCTTCAGGTCCTTGAGTATAAAGCTGGTAATATCCTTTGCTCTGTATCTCACAGCACTCATTACAAATTCAAATAACTTTGAGAAACTTCAATGTCACAGAAACTGATGATCACAATGGTAAATAATAGAAAATACACTTTCAATGAAACGCTACTTGCTGGTGTCGATTATGAATGCTAATAACCAAATAAATTTAAGAATTTAAGTTTAATGTGCATGTTATGTCCACAATTCAGTGGAACCATATTGAGCAAAACTGGTTTTATTCTGAACCATCAAATTTTGGTTCAGTTCCAGTTTTGGAATAGGATGTTTTCATCCTTCTAGTTTGTTGGGACCACTTCTGCAGACCATTTCATAATTTTCAGTGTTTATATCTATACATTAAAAAAGAAAGAACTTGCATTTATACAGTATGTTTCATGACCTCAGAAAGTGCTTTACAGCCAAGGAAGTACTTTGAAGTGTAGTTACTGTTGTAATGTAGGAAATGCAGCAGCCAATTTGCACACAGGAAGCCCCCATAAACAGCAATGTGGTAATGACCAGATCATTTTTTTTTTAGTGATGTTGATTGAGGGAGAAATATTGGCCTGGACATCATGCAGAACGCCCCTGCTCTTCTTCAAAATAGTGCCATGGGATCTTTTCCGACAACCTAAGAGGGCCTGCAGTTTTACATTTCATCCAAAAGATGGCACTTCCAACAGTGCAGTGCTCCCTCAGTATTGCACTGAATACTGATTAGCCGGTCCTCAACCCATTTGCAGTACATGTGCAACTGGCATGGAGCCATTTTAAATAAAAAGTTTATAATGATCTTGTGCTAATAACAAATTATATCCTTGCAAACTTTGGACATCTCCACATCTTACAAGCTTCTAAACTGACAGCTTGAAGAATGCCCTTGGCAAGTCAATTCTTGGTCATATCATTTTAAAATGATTTTAAAACCATTGCTTTGGTTTTCCTTACCAGTCTGATAGTATATCTGTCCACAACATTCTATTTTCTTGGAATTCCAGGAAGCTTTCGCCAAATAACTTATACACTAATACTCTTCTCGCTCTCAAATCCAAACTGAACTCTTGGATATTTCAATTTTCACCTGCTCTGAGTACAAATTAAAAGTTTGAATAAAATGGGTGTTCATCACTAACTTGGACACAGTCCTTTACAATTTAATTTAATAGTAATTTCTCACAATCAGGAACTAAGTGCTCACATCTTAATTAAGCATGCGTTTGTACTGACAGAAATACAATTAATTTTACAAGGTTTTGCAACTGCTTGCATTTTGCTCTCTTTATATTTGTCGGCACAAACAGATGAGCCCAGCAAATTGTTTTCAGTTTTGAGACATTGCATTAATAATTTTTCAGTTCTTTAATAGCCCTTTAGTTGCTTGTGATCGCTGGTGAACACATTTTAAATATATTGCACGTCTAATCGATAGTAGGTATCTGGGAATATTCTGAACAAAACCACTATTATCATGAGAATTCAGATTTGATAAAGATCATGTGGATTGTCATTAACTCATTCTGCTCCATTTCACTGAAATAGAACCATCGCTCCATTGAAAAGAGAAAGAAAAAGACTTGCATTTATATAGTGCCGTTTCCAACCTCAGGATGCCCCAAAGTTCTCTACAGCCAGGGAAGCACTTTGGTGTGCAGCCACTGTTGTAATGTAGGAACGTGGCAGCCAATCTGTGCACAGCAAGATCCCACAAACAGCAATGTGATAATGACCGAATAATCTGTTTTAGTGATGTTGGTTGAAGGATCTGTATCTGTACCTGGCCAGGATACCAGGGTGAATTTGCTTGCTCTTTGTCAGATTAGTGCCACAGGGTAGTTTGCATCCAAATAAGAGGGCCGATGGTTTAATGTCTCATCCTAAAGACTGCACCTCTGAAAGTGCAGCACTTCCTCAGTACGACACTGGAGTGTCAACATAGATTATGTGCTCAAGTCCTTGAAGTGGGACAGTACCTAATACTTTTTTTTATCTAGGAACGAAGCCTTGGAATAGTACTTTTTCATTACATATACTAATTTGATATAAGTATTTTATCTACCATAAAACAGGCAAGCCAGTAGCATTGTCCCATTGCAAGCTCTGCCAACGAATGAACTCTTACAAATTGGGGACGGACTTCAACGTTTTTGTTCATTCTTTCATGGGATATGAGCATCATTGGCAAGGCCAGCATTTGTTGGCTATCCCTAGTTGTCCTTGAGAAGGTGGAGGTCAAGCTCCTTCTTGAACCACAGCAGTTCAGGTGGTGTAGGTACACCCACAGTGCTAGGGAGGGAGATCCAGGATTTTGACTCAGCGACAGTGAAGGAACAGCAACAGGATGGTGTGTGGCTTACAGGGGAACTTGCAGGTGGTGGTGTTCCCATACATCTGCTGCCCTTATACTTCTAGGTGGTAGAGGTTGCAGGTTTGAAAGATTCTGTCGAAAGAGCCTTGGTGAGTTGCTGCAGCGTATCTTGCCACTGTGCGCCGGTGGTAGAGGGAGTGAATGTTTAAAGTGGTAGATGGGGTGCCAATCAAGTGTGTTGTTTTGTCCTGGATGGTGTTGAGCTTCTTGAGTGCTGTTGGAGCCGCACTCATCTAGGCAAGTGGAGAGTATTGCATCACACGCCTGACTTGTGCCTTGTCGATGCTGGACAGGCTTTGGGGTGTCAGGAGGTGAGTTACCCACTGCCGAATTCCCATCCTTGACCTCTTCTTGTAGCCACAGTATTTATATGGCTGGTCCTGTTCAGTTTCTGATCAATGGCAACCCCTAGGATATTGATAGTGGGGGAATCAGTGACGGTAATGCCATTGAATGTCAAGGGGAGATGGTTAGATTATTTCTTGATTGAGATGGTCATTGCCTGGCACAAATGTAACTTGGCACTTCTCAGCCCAAGCTTGAATGTTGTCCAGGTCTTCCTGCATATGGACACGGACTGCTTCTTAAACTGAGGAGTCGCAAATGTCGTCGTACAAAAAACGTCGTACAATCATCAGCGAGCATCCTCACTTCTGACCTGATGATGGAGGGCAGGACATTGATGCTGGGAATCTGTAATAAAAACAGAAATTGCTGGAAATACTCACCAGGTCTGGAAGCATCTTTGGAGAGAGAAGTAAAGTTAACTTTTCAGGTCTGCGATCTTTCATCAGAACTGGAAAAGGTAAGAAATGTAATAGGTTTTAAGCAAGGGCAGCGGGGTCGGGGGTAAGAGAACAAAAGGGAGGTGTGTGATAGGACAGAAGGCAGGAGAGATTAACTGACAAGGAGGTCATGGGGCCAAGGCAAAGGGTGCAGAGAGAGTGTTAATGACAGAGTAATGAACAGCTCTGTCCAAAAGCACAAACATGAAAAACCATGTTTAAGGCAGGCACATGGTAAAAAACTGATAAAACAAAATAAAATAATAATAAAAAAGGGCCAGTCATGCTCTGAAATTATTGAACTCAATATTCAGTATGGAAAGCTGTGGAGTGCCTTATCGACAAATGAGGTGCTGTTCCTCGAGCTTGCGTTGATATTCACAGGAACACTGCAGCAGGCCCAGCACAGATGTATGGGCATGAGAGCAGGGGGGGTGTGCTGAAATGGCCAGCAACCAGAAGCTCAGGGTCATGTTTGCGGAGTGAGCGGAAGTGTTCCACAAAGTGGTCACCCAATCTGCATTTGGTGTCCCAATGTACAGGAGACCACACTGTGAGCAGCGAATACAGTATCCTAAATTGAAAGAAGTGCAAGTAAATCGTGACTTCACCTGAAAGGAGTGTTTCAGGCCTTGGATAGTGAGGAGAGAGGAGGTAAGAGGGCAGGTATTACACCTCCTGCAATTGCATATGAAGCTGCCATGGGAAGGGGATGAGGTGTTAAGGGTAATGGAGGAGTGAACCTGGGTGTCACAGAGGGAACGATCTCTTCGGAATGCTGACAGGGGAGGGGAGGGGAAGATGCATTTGGTAGTGGCATCACGCTAGATGTGGCGGAAATGGCGGAGGATGATCCTTTGGATGTGGAGGCTGGTGGGGTGGAAAGTGAGGCCAAGGGGAACCCTATCGCGGTTCTGGGAGGGAAGGAAAAGGGTGAGGGTAGATGTGCGGGGAATGGATCAGACACGGTTGAGATCCCTGTCAACCACAGTGGGGGGGGGGCGGGGGTGGGGGGAATCCTCAGTTGAGGAAAAGAGAAGACATATCAGAAGTGCTGTTATGGAAGGTTGCATCATCAGAGCAGATGCGTCACAGACGGAGAAACTGGGAGAATGGAAGCAGGATGTGAGAACGTGTAATCGAGGTAGCTGTGGGAGTCAGTGGGATTATAATGAATATTAGTGGACAGTCTATCGCCAGAGATGGAGACAGAGAAGTCAAGGAAGGGAAGGGAAGTGTTGGAGATAGCCCACGTAAAGGTGAGAGAAGGGAGGAAATTGGAAGCAAAGTTGATAAAGTTTTCCAGTTCGGGGTGGGAGCAGGAAACGGCACCAATACAGTCATCAATGTACCAGAGAAAGAGTTGGGGGAGGGGGCCTGAGTAGGACCGGAACAAGGAATGTTCAACATACCCCACAAAAAGACAGGCATAACTAGGATTCATGCTGGTACCCATAGCAACACCTTTTATTTGAAGGAAGTGAGTGAAGTTGAAAGAGAAATTATTCAATGTGAGAATAATGACATAGCTGCTCAATACTCTGTCATTGTCAGTGTCTCTGCACGAAAGCTTTGTCTTTCACCACACCATTAGCACTCCCTTTGCCTTGGCCCCATGATTACCTTTTTACTTAATCTCTCCTGCCCTCTGCCTATAACATACCTTCCCTTTTGTTCTCTTTCCCCACACCCCTGCTTCACTTGCTTAAACCCTATTACATTTCTAACGTTTGCCAGTTCTGATGAAAGGGCACAGATCTGAAATGTTAACTCTGTTTCTCTTTCCACATATGCTGCCAGACCTGCTGAGTATTTCCAGCATTTTCTGTTTTTATTTCATGTAGAAATAAATCTGGTTAAATTGTAGATCGCCATTAAGATAATAACATTGAGTACAGATTTCACTCCTAATTCAGCTGCATTTTATACAAAATTTATGGGCATGGCATTGTGGTCTGTCCTTTCATTTATTGGGCTAGATTTTAAAAGCAGCTCAGGGTTGGGATCGGAGGTGGGTGGCCTGCAATTTCATGCCACCAGCCATCGTGCTGGTTCGATGCCATTACCCCGACCCATTTTTGAAGAAGCCGGGTGGGAGTCAGAACGGCTACCCGCCCACAAGCAGCTGATAACCAGTTGAGAGCAATTCGGGACAATAGGCCCTGTTCCTGCGTGGACTGGGATTTCTAGTTGGCAATGTGGGCAAGAGAGTTCGGCCTAGACCATGGCCAGGCAACCATGGAGGGCTCACGTCAGGAAAGGCGGGGAGGGGCCACATTTCATCCCATGATAGAGCCCCCAACACCTGCACCATTCACGGCTGCTGGGTCACAGCTGCAGCTGTGGACCGTTCCTTGGAGGGGTTGCCAGGCAACTGTGGCCATCTTAAATTGAAAAAGACTGACCTCTTCTTCAGGGGGTGCCTCCGTGTTGAGGCACTCCCTCTCTCTCTCCATCATGAATTGATAGCTCCCACCTTAGCTGGTGGGGTTGCTGATGTGTCAGTGTTGCAGGGCCTCCCATCGGCCCTCCAGCCTTGGGAGTCGGCCCGTTGTCCTCGTTGACTACTCCTCGCCTTTAATCAACCTGGTTCTTTAAAAATCTGGTTGAGTGTGTCTGTAACAAGCTTTGCTTATTTTTATCAACAGAAAAAGAAAGAAGCACAGACTTGTAGTTATCTCATGACCTCAGATGCCAAATGAAGTACTTTTGAAATGTAGTCCCTATTGTAATTTAGGAAATGTGGCAGCCAATTTGCACACAGCAAGGTCTCACAAAGTGTAATGTGATAAGGAACAGATAATCTGTTTCAGTGATGTTAGTTGAGGGATAAATATTGCTCAGGACACCAAGGAGAACTTTTCTTGCACTAATGCTGTGGGATCTATTTTGTCAAACTAAGAGGGCAGATGGGGGCCTCGGCTTAGCGTCACATCCAAAAGGCGGGTAAGGTATGATTAACAAAGCTGCGGGAACAAACCTATTTCAAATGTTGTCCGTAAGAACCCCCAGTCAAGTCTGGATTGGTGTGTTGCCATTTTTCCACATGATGGCAAAACAAAATAAACATTTCTAACTTCTAAAGCATGGGGGCAGGTCTAAGAAGTACCCAACTGACGAGTGCAGCCCTCCCACACCACCACCCCCCCCCCCCCTCAGCCCCAATCACAATTTACTGGAAAAATTGAGATGGAGGGAAGTTAGTTTTATTAAATGTATTGAAGAGCAAACTGAAATAGATTATCAATTATGATGAAGCTTGTCCAATCAAATTGTTCCATTTCCGCTGCTGAGGTACATTGTGATGCCACATCTAGTGGTTTACCATTTCTAATTAGAAAGGAGAACAAAAACTGTGGAGTGCCATCTACAGCTGAAATAAATCAGTGCCTGGACTAAAGTGCAAGAGAGAGAAAGTTAGAAGTTAAGTTTCACTCGCGAGTTAGTTTAAATTTATATAAAAAGCAATTTTCTCATGTTGCTCCCAATAATCTACTAATTACACCCAAGAGGTAGAGCTGAATTAAATGGAGGCCCACACGCATGGGCCACGCATTGCCGCGCCGCCGCGATCTTGTGTGCACTGGCTCATTTAAATATGCAAGGGGTGCTATGCCCCCCCCCACCAATCATGTAGTGGGGGTGGTCTCAGCGATGCTGTGAATGGTATCACCTGCTTCTACACATGCCCTGGCACCATTTTAAAGGGCTGCCAGACCTGCCCAGTGACTGCCAAGTTGCACCCCATACCCCCTCTCACTACACCGCAAATAATTGTACGCCCCATTTCCCCCCCCACCCAAAAAACACTTAGATTGCAGAGTTGCCCTTTCCCCCCCCTCAACTGCACAAAGTGCAGAGGTCACCCCTTCCCCCCCCCCAACACTACAAATGCAGAGTTGACCCCGTTTCCCCCCCACCACTACACTAAAAATCCTAAGTTCCCCCCTTCCCCGCCTCGCTAGCGCCAGCTTTCCCTGGACAGAAAAGTGAAGGCGTATGAGTGCCACCCGTCACACAGAAGATCCCGAACTGCAGGTAAGATCGCGGGAATTGTATTTAAGTGTATTCATGATGTTTATTTAAACATTTAAAGTCGGGTCCCATCACCGAGCAGCAGGGGGCCGCCACGGAGCCTCACCGCTGTGCCCTGCAATCCCAGCGTTGGGCTTTGTGGCGGGTCACCGTCGCTCCAGTCTCTCAGCCCCTAGGCATGTTCAAGCTGTAGTCCTAATTTATGAACCAAACTCAACCTGCAGATGCATGGCATATTCCACAATGGTGTCACAGAATCACAGAATTGTTACAGCTCAGAAGATGGCCAATTGGCCCATCTTGCCTGCACTGGATCTCTGAATGAGCAATTCACCCAGTGCCATTCCCCACCTTCTCCCCGTAACCCTGCACATTCTTCCTCTTCAGATAACGGTCTAAATCCCTTTTGAATGCCTCGGTTGGACCTGCCTGCACCATATTCTCAGGCGGTGCATTCCAGGTCCTTAACCACTCGCTGCATGAAAAAGATTTTCTTTAGTGTCACTTTTGCTTCTTTTGCCAATTACTTTAAATCTGTGTCCTGTTGTTCTCAATCCTTTCACAAGTGGGAACAGTTTCTCTCTATTTACTCTGTCCAGACCCCTCATGATTTTGAATACCTCTATCAACTCTCCTCTCAACCTTCTCTTCTCCAAGGAAAACAACCCCAGCTTCTTCAATCTCTCCACATAACTGAAGTTCCTCATCCCTGGAACCATTCTCATTAATCTGCCCTGCACTCTCTCCAATGCTTTTACATTTTTCCTGAAGTGTGGCCCCAAAACTAGACACAATACTCCAGCTGAGGATGAACTAGTGTCTTATACAAGTTCAACATAACTTCCTTGCTCTTGCACTATAGGCCGCTATTAACAAAGCCCAGGATACTGTATGCTTTATTAACCACTCTCTCAACCTGTCCTGCCACCTTCAATGATTTATGCACTTATATTCCCATGTCCCTCTGCTCCTGCACCCCCTTTAGAATTAGACCCTTTATTTTATATTGTCTCTCCATGTTCTTCCTACCAATATGAATCATTTCTCCGTATTGAACTTCATCTGCCACTTGTCTGCCCATTCCACCAACTTGTCTATGTCCTTTTGAAGTTCTACACTATCCTCCTCACAGTTCACAATGCTTGTTTTGTATCATCCACAAATTTTGAAATTGTGCCCTGTACACCAAGGTCTAGGTCATTAACGTAGATCAGGAAGAGAAAGGGTCCCAACACTGACCCCTGGGGAACTCCACTACAAACCTTCCTCCAGCCTAAAAAATATCCATTAGTCACTACTCTGTTTCCTGTCACACAACCAAATTCATGTCCTTCACACGGCCATACTAAACAGTAGGAGGATTGATGAGATCGAGATGTGTTAATGTTAAAATAAGTAACTAATGCTTATTAATGATTTGTCCTTTGAAGGCCTGGCCTGAAGTTGCTTGATGCTATTAAATTATATCCTAACCTCATCAGCTACATCCCTCTGCAAACAGACCGAATATCATTAATGACATATACTGAAAAAAGAAAATCTGCCTCTACTACTCTCAGGCAGTGCATCCCAGATCATAACCATTCATTGCGTAAAAAGGTGTTTCCTCATGCCACCTTTGATTCTTTTGCCAATCATCCTAAGTCAAAGTCCTCTAGTTCTCGATCCACCAATGGGAACAATTTCTCTCTATCTACTCTCTACCACTCATGATTTTCGATGCCCATATCAAACCTCCTCTCAACTATTATATTGCTTGTTCCTTTGGTATCTGAACTATTGTAAGATTCACAGGACTGCAAGTAATATCCAAAGAACATGTGGGTTTTTATTACAACTTAACTAGAAGATATATGCACAGCTACTGCAGGAGCCACACCAGAGCACATCACACATCAGGCTACACCCACAACTCCCTAATCATGTGTGACGCGACATCACTTCCTCCAGTGATCTTCACTTACAGCCTCTTAACATGGTCCCACATCCCACAACATCTCCCTTTTCTCCAAAGATAAAAACATATGCACAATATGCAATGATGTTGTGGCTCGGACTAACTATACATGATTAAAACAAAACTTTATTGACAAGTAAGCATGTTTAACACTCTATAAACTGTAAAGGAGGTTTGATTATTCATCCTGATCTTGTGCTAGTATACCTCTTCCCAGAGATGAGCTAGTGTTGATGACTCCTCTATGACTGTAGTGACTCAGAACATTGGCTGGCATGTTCTTCCTCTGTGCTCGTAGTCACTGTATGTTCATCTTCAGACTTTGCCTTGAACGTGTCCGTTGTAGCATTGTTGTACAGCTCTCTGAGTTGACTTCAGTTCTGTCTGAGAATCGCACTATTGGGAGTTTGGACCTTGTATGATCTGGGCTGGTTGCATATCGTCGTAACCTCTGCAGGATATAAAGTTCCCGACGCAGGATTGAGGACTCTGATCTTCTCACCTACTTGGATTCAAGCTAATTCTGGTTCCGCTTGCCTGTCATATGATGCCTTCATTGTCCCGTTTAGAGAGAAGTATATCCTTTACTGCGGAAAACTTGGAGAGATGATAACTGGTAACATGACCAATCACCGGCAATCCCTCTGGCCTCTGGGTGCTTGCTGCAATGAACTGAAACCTGAGGACAGACTCTCAGTAAAATTGCCTCTTTGTGTTAAAATCCGCCGGTTTTGTGGACCGACCCGATACACTTGACCTGGATATTTTGTACCATCTTTGGTGTGTTATCGACTTCATGCATCATGACAATTTGTAAACCTTGGAATACTGGAAGTCCTGCGACAGCTGGTCCTGTCATGTTTACAATGTAAAACATTTGTGGTAGCCATTCGGAGCTCCAGTAGCTGCACTGCAAGGTTATCGTTCCAATGCACTTGATTGAAGAACCATTGTAGGCAGTCAGCCTAACTGTGGTGGGTTGCACCATAGATTCCCATTTCTTTAGATACCATGTCCTTCAGTATATGGATGGGTAGAATGTTTGCATTTGCTCTGGTGTCAATTTTCACTCTGAGCTTATACTTGCCACTAATCTGTGGACATATAATCCAATCATGGCGAATGCCTCAGATTGCATAATAGCATTGACATGTTGATTCAAATTGACTACGTGAAATGCTTACTTGCTGTTCACATGAGTGCACTCTTCATCCGTGTCCTCCTGGCAAACTGCCTCTCTGCTGACCTGATGTACCTGCTTGGGCTTTTGTTATGTGTTGGCATCCCTCTTGTATTTGCCATCCTGTCTTGCAGATGTTCTCTCTGCATGTGATCTGCTGCCATTCCTGTGTGTAGTATCTGAGCTCAGCCTTCTTCACTGTCTTGCTCAATATCTTCACACGGCACAAGCTTTGCACTGGTCCTGGTACGCTGGACAACTGCGAATTGGGAGACTCAGGCCACATTTGCCACAAGGCTTAGCAGATTTCTGAGCCTTGGTTACCATAACAATAGTTGTAGCTGCCCCTAACGCTTGTAACTGTTGGCACCCAACCATGATGGCTTCAAATTTCCTTCCATCAGTAAGTAGTGCATCTATGGTGTTATGGTGTGCCCTTTCTTCTTTTCTAGCAGGTCTTTTTGAAAGGCCTCTAGTGGGGTGGATGCACTTACTGGCTCTATAACCCATTCCGAAAATTCAATATCTGCGGAGTCGCATTCTTGAGCTTTGTCTCGGCTCCTTGCAACAAACTGGTTAATGGACTGATTTTGCCAGTATGTCATAACCTCAAGCCTATGCACTTGGAAATTGACCTTTACCTTGAGTTGCTCCTCGAGGAATGTCTACAGCTTGCTAGGGTCCTTCTGATCCTCAGCTGACAATCCTGATGTGTCGATCAGTTACAGGCCCTCATTGTCCAGTGTGATCTAGATTTTGATAACTTGTTTGTTTTTCTCACTTCTTGATCCAGGAAACAGCTTAAATTCAGATGCCATGTCCCATGCCTTCCAATCCATAGTTGGACACCTGAAAGTTATTTTATGGATGATTCTGCTTTTTTACAGATATAGGACTTTTTACGCATATTTTTTTTTCACAGGCACTTTTTTTTTTACAGGCTCTCTGCTTTGCAGGCTTTCTGACTCACAGTTACAGCTTTATGTTTCCTTTTTTAGACAGCTTCAATTTTGCAGGCCTGCGCTTTTTAAGAGTGAGACCACAGCTGCTTTTGTTTGCACAGCTTGTTCATTTTTTTGAAACTGGGAGAGCAGTTATTTTTCTCTCGACAGACAGCTTGAGCTTGCAGTACCAGCAGCTGCCAGCCTTTTACTTAGTGCTGGACCTCTAGTGGTGCTGTTGGGTTCTTCCTGCTCTTTTTGCCTTAGGCTCACCCACAAAGCAAAAAAAAAAGGAAAGCTAAAGAAGCTATAGCTGTACTCCTATTTTTCAAATTTTCCGACCCACTGCTAGATTAGTTGAAAGCTCCGATCCCCTGGCAAATTTCTCACTGTATTCACAGAGTTTCAACATCTCCTGGGGTCCTGTCTGCAGTCCTAGCTTGCTGCACTATTGTGCAGTCTCCTGCCAGTTGCTTTCCTCTTGAATCTTTAGCCACTCGAGGTAAGGAATTGGCTGCTCTTTGTTCTCAGTGTGTTCTTCAGAAAAAACACAAACATTACTACAATGTAGTATTTGGTGATCTTCAGAAAAAATATATCCCAAACATTGCCACTGTGTAATATTTCTAGTTCCTTTGGTAAGTGAACTATTGTAAGATTCACAGGACTGCAAGTAATACCCAAAGAATATGTGGGTTTTTATTACAATTTAACTAGAACATATATACACAGCTACTACACGAGCAAATCTACACACTTCTCACTCTGTTGAGCTGCACCCATAACTTCCTTGTCATGTATGATGTGACATCACTTCCTCCAGTGACCTTCACTTACAGCCTCTTAACGTGATCCTCTTAAGGTGGTCCCACATCCCACAACATCAACCTTCTGTTCCCTAAGGAGAACAACCCCAGCTTCCCCAATCTATCCACGTAAATGAAGTCCCTCATCCCTGGAACCTTCCCATAAGTCTTTATTGCACCTTCTCCAAAGTCTTCACATCCTTCTTTAAAGTGCTGTGCCCAGAATTGGACACAATCCTCCAGTTGAGGTTGAACTAATGTTTTATAAAAGTTCATCATAACTCCTTTGCTTTTGTACTCCATACCCGTATGCCTGTAAATATTTAAAAAAGAAAGGTTAACTAAGTGAGTGTTGATCCGATAAAAACTGAGTCTGGGGAATTAATAATGGATAATAAGGAGATGGCAGATGACCTGAACAGATATTTTGCACTGGTCTTCACTATTGAGGATACAAATAACGTCCCAGTATTAGCTGCAAGTCAGGAACTGGAAGGGAGGGAGGAACTTAAGAAAATTATTATCACCAGGGAAGTGGTACTGAACAAATTGTTGGAGCTGCGGGCTGACAAGTCCCCAAGTCCTGATGGACTTCATCCTAGGGTCTTAAAAGAAATGGCTAGTGAGATAGTTGATGCATTTGTTTTAATTTTCCAAAATTCCCTCGATTCAGGGAAGGTTCCTTTAGATTGGAAAATAGCGAATGCAACTCCTTTATTCAAAAAGGGAGGGAGACAGAAAGTAGGAAACTACAGGCCAGTTAGCTTAACATCTGTCTTAGGGAAAATGTTAGAAGCTATTATTAAAGATGTTATAGCAGGGCATTTAGAAAAAAATCAAGGTAATCAGGCAGAGTCAACATGGTTTTGTGAAATGGAAATCATGTTTAACAAATTTATTGGAGTTCTTTGAGGGAGTTACATGTGCTGTGGATAAAGGTGAACCGGTGGATGTATTGTACTTAGATTTTCAGAAGGCATTTGATAAGGTGCCACATCAAAGGTTATTGCAGAAACGAAAAGCTCATGGTGTAGTGGGTAACATATTGGCATGGATAGAAGATTGGTTAGCTAACAGGAAACAGCGAGTAGGCATAAATGGGTCATTTTCTGGTTGGCAAGATGTAATGAGTGGTGTGCCACAGGAATCTGTGCTGGGGCCTCAACTTTTTACAATTTATTTAAATGAATTAGATGAAAGGACCGAAGGTATGGTTGCTAAATTTGCTGATGACACAAAGATAGGTAGGAAAGTAACTTGTGAAGAGGACATAAGGATTCTACAAAGGGCTATAGATAGGTTAAGTGAGTGGGCAAAGACCTGGCAAATGGAGTATAATGTGGGAAAGTGAGAAATTGTCCACTTTGGCTGGAAGAATAAAAAAGAAGCATATTATCTAAATGGTGAGAGATTACAGAGCTCTGAGATGCAGAGGTGACCTACTGCACGAATCGCAAAAGGTTAATATGCAGGTCCAGCATTTAATTAGGAAAGCTAATAGAATGTTATTGTTTATTGCGAGGGGAATTGAATACAAAAGCAGGGAGGCTATGCTTCAGCCATACAGGGCATTGGTGAGACTACATCTGGAGTACTGTGTACAGTAGTGATCTCCTTATTTAAGGAAAGATGTAAATGCATTGGAAGCAGTACAGAGAAGGTTTACTGGACTAATACCTGGAATGGGTGAGCTATCTTATGAGGAAAGATTGGACAGGCTTGGCTTGTATCCCCTGAAATTTAGAAGAGTAAGAGGCGACTTAATTGAAGCATATAAGGTCCTGAGGGGTCTTGACAGGTGGATGTGGAAAGGATATTTCCCCTTGTGGGACAATCTAGAACTAAGGGTCACTGTTTAAAAATAAGGGGTCGCCCATTTAAGACAGAAATTAGGAGAAATTTTTTCTGTCAGAGAGTCATGAGTCTTTGGAATTCTCTTCCTCAAAAGGCAGTGGAAGCAGAGTCTTTGAATATTTTGAAGGTAGAGGTAGATAGATTCTTGATAACCAAGGGGGTGAGAAGTTATCAGGGGTAGGCGGAAATGTGGAGTAATCAGTTCAACCATGAACCTATTGAATGAGGGAGCAGGTTTGAGGGGTCGAGTGGCCTACTCCTGTTTCTAATTCATATGTTCGTAAAGTCTAGGATCCCATTTGCCTTTTTAACCACATTCTCAACCTGCCTTGCCATCTTCAATAATTTGGACATATATGCTCCCAGGTCTCTCTGCTCCTACACTCACTTTAGAATTGTGCCCTTTATTTTATATTGCCTTTCCTCATTCTTCCTACCAAAATGTATTACTTCACACTTCTCTGCATTAAATTTAATCTGCCATGTGTCTGCCCATTCTATCAACCTGTCCATGTCCTCTTGAAGTTGATCACTATCCTCCGCACAGTTCACAGTACTTCCAAGTTTCGTGTGATTGGCAAATTTTGAAATTGTGCCCTGTACACCCAAGTATAGATCATTAACATAAATCATGAAAAGCAGTGGTCCTAGTACTGACCCCTGGGATACCCTACTCTATACCTTCCTCCAGTCCAAAAAACAATTATTCTTTGTTTCCTGTCACTCAGCCAACTTTGTATCTATGCTGCCACTGTCTTTTTTATTCCCTGGACTTCAACTTTGATGAGAAGCCTATTATGTAGCACTTTATCAGATGCCATTTGGAAGTCCATGTCCCACATTAACCACATTATCCTCATCAACCCTCTCTGTTAACTCATCAAAAAATTTGAGTTAGTTAAACACAATTTGCCTTTAACAACTCCATGGTGGGCGGCACAGTGGCGCAGTGGTTAGCACCGCAACCTCACAGCTCCAGCGACCCGGGTTCAGTTCTGGGTACTGCTTGTGTGGAGTTTGCAAGTTCTCCCTGTGTCTGTGTGGGTTTTCACCGGGTGCTCCAGTTTCCTCCCAGAGGCAAAGACTTGCAGGTTGATAGGTAAATTGGCCATTATAAATTGCCCCTATTATAGGTAGGAGAATGGTGGGGATGTAGTAGAGAATATGGGATTAATGTAGGATTAATATAAATGGGTGATTGTTGGTCGGCACAGCCTCGGTGGGCCGAAGGGCCTGTTTCAGTGCTGTATCTCTAAATAAATAATAAATAAATAATGTTGGCTTTCCTTAATTAATCCACACTTGTCCAACTGTTAATTTTGCCCCAGATCATCATTTCTAAAAGCTTTCCCAACACTGAGATTAAACTGACTGGTCTGTAGTTACTGGGTTTATCCTTACATCCTTTTTGTAGCAAGGGTGTAACATTTGTAATTCTCCAGTCCTCTGGCACCACCCCTGTATCTTAGGAGAGTTGGAAGATTATGGCCAGTATTTCTGCAATTTCCACCCTTACCTCCCTCAGTATTCTTGGATGCATCCCACCCGTCCTTGCGACATATCAACTTTAAGTACAGCCAGCTTTTCTAATACCTCCTCTTTATCAATTTTTAGCCTATCCAGTATCTCAACTACCTCTTCTTTCACTATGACATTGGCAGCATCTTCTTCCTTGGTAAAAACAGATGCAAAGTATTAATTTATTACCTCAGCCATACGCTCTGCCTCGATACATAGATCCCTTTTTGGTCCCTAATCTGTCTCATCCCTCCTCTGACTATATATGACTATAGAAGACTTTTGGATTCTTTTTTATGATAGGAGCTGGGTGGGTCACACTCCTGCTCCTCCTGCCTCCAAATTAAGGGTTCAAAAAAAAATGTTGTACTTTCATTTTTGGTGGCAGTCACTTGCTAGGCCGTATGGACACCTACTCCACTTAGGGCAGCCCAATTAGCCATTGGCCCCTAATTAGCATGTATGAGAGGCCTAATGCCTGGTTTAGGTTTCTGTCCAGTTTGCCTAAAAAAATGGGCTCAACAAATTTAGCAGAATTTCGACGTTATCTGCCCTAGATGACGCATAATGGGAATATAAATTTTAAGGGTTATTTTTCCCCTCAATTAACCAATTATTTTCCACTTAGGGCACTACTATTTGTGGTCAATATGAATTATTGAATAAAGAAATCATTATTGTGAAGACAGTGGTAACAGACCTACCTGGAGCCACAAGACTGCATGAAGAGCATTGTATTGTGCAAGTTAATTAAATCTTGTGTTGTATCATGAATGGAGTTAAAATCAAGACTCTGCATTGTTGGATAAGATTATTTTCTGGTTATCAACTTTGCATTTACATTTCAAAGATGGCTGGCAGATGGTTCTTTTAATGACACAAGAAGATTAGTGGCATCTTCCGCATGGAAGATGGCAGGATCCCCAAAGACACATTGTACAGCGAGCTCGCCACTGGTATCAGACCCACCGGCCGTCCATGTCTCCGTTATAAAGACGTCTGCAAACGCGACATGAAATCGTGTGACATTGATCACAAGTCGTGGGAGTCAGTTGCCAGCATTCGCCAGAGCTGGCGGGCAGCCATAAAGACAGGGCTAAATTGTGGCGAGTCGAAGAGACTTAGTAGTTGGCAGGAAAAAAGACAGAGGCGCAAGGGGAGAGCCAACTGTGCAACAGCCCCAACAAACAAATTTCTCTGCAGCACCTGTGGAAGAGCCTGTTACTCCAGAATTGGCCTTTATAGCCACTCCAGGCGCTGCTTCACAAACCACTGACCACCTCCAGGCGCGTATCCATTGTCTCTCGAGATAAGGAGGCCCAAAAGAAATATGCACACAGCCAATTAATCTCAAACTTAAATTTGGAATACTTTGATCATTATTTTCCATTTGCACTATAATTAAATAAAGCAGATTTTGAACTTTTAATTAGTTGTAAAATACTACTTTCATTTATTTTTAATGTCACAATTGAAAATAACTAAGAAAATAAAAGGTGAGAGGTTCAAAACTAATAAGTTAAACATTTTTCAGTCAAAGAACCTCAGTTGTAATTAACCTGACAAAATTAAATCATTACTCACCATCACATGTCAACATGACAAGAAACAAATAACAAATAGCATTTAGATGTGTGACTTTATCAGGTTAATTCAAGTGAGCTAGTCTGGGCCCATTTGCTTATGATTACATTCATAAGTAGCCTGGATCATCTTCAAATGATCAGCTCCAAAGTTATGTTATGGTACCTCTAAAAGAAGCAAATTGTGACGTGATACTGAAGTGCAAAGTTTAATTCCATAATGTGTTTCTCCCATCTCCCCTCATGTCCTCTCCCAAGCTCATCCCATCCTAATACCCACTTCCTGCTCGCTCAAGCCCATTATATTACATTGCATTGCCTATACTCCAGAGGTGCTTAATTGACTGTGAAGAGCCTTGGGGTTCCTGAGGTTGTGAAAAGCGCGATATAAATGTAAGTCTTTCTTTGATTTTCACTAAGCCTCTGGCGATCCAACTTCCTTTCCTTGCCCTCTTGCTAGTTGACATTGTAAGTAGTTCCCTCTCCTCAGGTGCTAGTTGACATTGTAAGTAGTTCCCTCTCCTCAGATACTGTTCCACATCTCTCAAATCCATTGTCATCTCAACATCCTACCTAAACATACCCACCTGAACCAAATCTAAGCTGGCACACTGCTGAGGGAGTGCTGCACTGTCAGAGGTGTTGTCTTTCAGATGAGTCATTAAACCAAGGCCCCATCTGCCAATCATGAATATTCACAAGTTTAACTTCGGACCACCAAAGGCATTGGCTTTGGTCATTGCCAGCAACTGCACTCCCTGAAGTAGGTGGATAATTCAGCCCTGTTGCCATGGTATCAAGCCAGAAGTAGACCTTTAAAAGGAGTAAGGGGCGCAATCCGGTAGAGGGGCATGGGCTGAGGAAGGATCAGCAGCGTCTGGAAACATCAGTGCAAAAAAGTTTTTGTCCACCGTGTTTCGGATTATTGTGTGGTAGTCCCTTTAAAGGCTGCTGGCTGAACCAGTGAATGCTCAATTCCACTGAAAAAAACACAGACTATGCACAGTGGAACAACAAAATTGCATCAGGGTCCTACAAATGGTGTATTAGCCCAATTTAAATATCTTACAGTGGTTCCTGCCTGTTTCAGCAGAATCACTGGCTGCCTATTTCAAGGACCACTTGAAGATTAGATTGGTCAGACCCCTGGTCACAAGTGAATAACATAATCACAGAATTATTACAGCACAGAAGGAGGCCATTTAGCCCATCGTTTTCGCACCAGCTCTCCAAAAGAGCAATTCACTTAGTGTCATTCCCCTGCCTTCTCCCCGGAACCCTGCACATTCTTCCTTTACAGATGACAGTCTAATTCCCTTTTGAATACTTCAATTGAACTGCCTCCACCACACACTCAGGCAGCACATTCCAGACCTTAACCACCCGTTGCGTGATAAAGTTTTTCTTCATGTCACTTTTGCTTCTTTTGCCAATTACTTTAAATCTATGCCCTCTCGTTCGTGATCCTTTCATGAGTGGGAACAGTTTCTCCCTGCTATCAACATCCTGAAAGTGAACTGGACCAGCCACATAAATGCTGTGGCTGCAAGAGCAGGTCAGAGGCGGGGAATTCTGCGGGGCGTAACTCACCTCCGGACTCCCCAACGCCTGTCCACCATCTACAAGGCACAAGTCAGGAATGTGATGGAATACTCTCCACTTGCCTGGATGGGTGCAGCTCCAACAACACTCAAGAAGCTCAACACCATCCAGGACAAAGCAGCCTGCATGATTGGCAGCCCATTCACCACCTTCCACATTCACTTCCGTTACCACCGGCGCACAGTGGCAGTAGTGTGTACCATCTACAAGATGCACTGCGGCAACTCACCAAGGCTCCTTCGACAGCACCTTCCACATCCGTGAACTCTATTACCTAGAAGGGCAAGGGCAGCAGATGCATGGGAACACCACCACCTGATAATTCCCCTCCAAGCCATACACCATTCTGATTTGGAAATATATCGCTGTTCCTTCACTGTCACTGGGTCAAAATCCTGGAACTCCCTTCCTATCAGCAATGTGGGTGTACCCACACCCCAAGGATTGCAGCAGTTCAAGAAGGCAGCTCACCACCACCTTCTCAAGTGCAGTTAGGGATGGGCAATAAATGTTGGCCTAGCCAGCGATGCCCATATACCCAAATGAATAAAAATTAACTCCGTCCAGACCCCTCATGATTTTGAATACCTCGATCAAACCACCTCTCAGTCTTCTCTTCTCCAAGGAAAATAGTCCCAACTTCTCCAATTTATCTTCATAACTGGAGTTTCTCATCCCTGGAACCATTCTCATGAATCTTTTCTGCACTCTCTCCAATGCCCTCACGTCTTTCCTAAAGTGTGGCACCCAGAACTGGACGTAGCTGAGGGTGAACTAGCAACATAACTTCTTTGCTTTTGCACTCTATGCCCTTATTAATAAAGACCAAATTACTGTATGCGATATCAGCACACTCTCAACCTGTCCTGCCACCTTTAATGACGTTTGTACATATACCCCCAGGTCCCTCTGCTCCTGCACCCCCTTTAAAATTGTACCCTTTATTTATATTGTCTCTCTATGTTCATCCTACCAAAATAAATCACCTTACATTTCTCCGTATTGAACTTCATCTGACACCTATCCTCCCATTCCACTAACTTGTCTATGTCCTTTTGGAGTTCTACACTATCCTCCTCACAGTTCACAATGCTTCCAAGTTTCGTGTTATCCACAAACTTTGAAATTGTACAGCAAGGTCTAGGTCATTAATATATATCAGGAAAAGCAAGGGTCGCAGCACTGACCCCTGGAGAACTCCACTACAAACCTTCCTCCAGCCCGAAAAACATCTATTAACCACTACTCTTTGTTTCTTGTCACTCCGCCAATTCCATATCCATGTTGCTACCGTCCCTTTTATTCAATGAGCTATAGCTTTGCTCACAAGTTTGTTGTATGTGACTGTATCAAACACCTTTTGAAAGTCCATGTACACCACATCAACTGCATTGCCCTCATCAACCCTCTCTGTTACCTCCTCAAAAAACTCCAGCAAGTTAGTTAAACATGATCTTCCCTTAAGAAATCCATGCTGGCTTTCTTTAATTAACCTGCATAAACTGACTAACCTGTAGTTGCTAGGCTTATCTTTACACCCCTTTTTGAAAAAGGGTGTAACATTTGCAATTCTCCAGTCCTCTGGCACCACCCCTGACTCTAAGGAAGACGGATGAATTTTGGCCATTTATTAATTGTGAGAGGCAGGTCTTTTTTTTTTAATCGCCTATTGCCTGTTTACAACAACAATAACTTGTATTCATTATTACGACCAGGTGAGGCAGGTGTCTAGGGCTTCCCTCTCAGCCTTTTCCTGGTTTGGCCGTAACAGGATTTAATTTTTAAAACATTGTGTTTCAGCTTCTTCTCAGTGAGTCCTTGCTCACTGCTCTCTAATTGTAATGGCAAAGAAATCAACCAGACTGGTTTTCTCAGATTTAAGCAAGAAAGGTGTAAGTTAATTAACCTTAAAACTCTTGTTCAGTTGAAACTACTAGAAATGTGCGACATGACCACGCTAGCATGCATATGCGATAAACCCACACACAACTAGAGACAGAGGAGGAGGAAAAATTAAACGGGTGGTAAGGTTTGAAATAATAGCTGTTCAGTTACTGGTTTTGGATGGGATGTCAAGTCTTTGATTGCAGTCAAGTCTTGTAGTTCTCGTTGAGGCTCAGTGCACACTTTCAGACTTGTTTCACTGGTCTTCTGTCTTGAGGCTTGAGTTACTTCCGTGGGACCCTGGAACTTTGCGTGAGAGAGAGAGAAAGAGACAGGGAGAGAACTTCCTTCTCTTTTGTCTTTAAATTGCAGTCTCTTCCTTTCTGTGTGGCACAATTCAAACAACCGCCAGGTTGGCCAGCTGGTTAGTCATGTGACTACCTCCTTATTTGGAACAATCTCTCCTGTGAGGTTTGTGGATTCCTTCAAGCTTAGCAGACACTCTCAGTGGTGGGGAGGGGCAGTGGTGGAATGCTGGCGCTTACACATTCAATGTTTCTTGATCATCACTATTAACAAAAATCCATCTGGCTAATTGAAACAGGGAAGCACTCCCATCGTCTTCTTCAGGCAACTATCTTTTAGAATGCAGATGTGCAGCCATGTTTTCAGCCACTGCTGTGGTCTTTTTAAACAAGTTATTTCAAGTCCAGTAACAGTTCAAAAATAATGTTCCATATGACAAAATTAATATGTCACATTTTGGCAGGTGTGGTTTCCGTCACACCTCCACATCTAGTGGAATGAATTGTGATATTAGAGCATTTCATTATAAAAATAGAAAGACGAGAAAGTACAGGAAAACACACATACATTTCTCTCATCATTCATAAATCCTAAAAATTGTTACAGCCTCTATTTCCTTTGTAGTAGTGCTGCCTTAAACTGCTCCTTTTCCCTTGGTGAGTCTGAGATAGTTATGTATTTCCCAAAGGGTTTTGAAGTTTCTTCACTATCAGCCTGTAATATGTTGGGAATGGGCATCCCAATAAACATGGGGATTTTTGAGGAGGTTTGCAGTTTGCATATTTCCGTGACTGCCAAGGGTGCCTTTGTTCCTGTTGTGGTCTGCAGGGGAAGGGTTAGTTTTAGTTAGCCCGAGTTTGGAGTTCTGCTCATGAGAATTGGCAGTGGGTGGATCCACTCTGATCTCTCAGTGCTTTGATGAGTCATGCAAGGACTTTTCACTATAGGGTATGGCTGGTTCCCTTTTCTCCTGACTGTGGGGGTGGATTCTTTGCTAATCTTTCCTTTGTCCTCTGGGACACTCCTGCTTGCAGGTATTTGTCCAGATTCCACTGCACCCCCCTGCAGCACTTCAACAAGGTGATGCATCACCCTCACAGTTTATCTGCCCTCTTGAGGACTCTCTTTGTCCCTTCAGGTTTCTGTAAATGCTGTTAGCAACTCTGGTGGGGTGTTTCTTGTGTCTGCATTTACATAGGAGGATGTCGGGTCTAATTTTTCAAACATTTCGGGGTTGGCTGACTGGACAGTATGGATTTCCATTTGGGAATCCTCTCAGATCTCTTTAACCTGTCCCTTTGTCCCTTTTTCCCTTTCCTTTCTAACCTTTTGCCAGCCCTGTGCCTGTCTGTCCCCTTTTGTTCTCAGCAGAAGTCCCTAACAATACACCAGCCCTCTGTTGGAGGATTGTCCCAAAAGCCGATACAGGAATTAGGGGTGAAGATTTCCCTGTGGGTTGGGGTTTCCCCTCAACCTGGCACATGTGGCAACTCCTGCAGTACTCCACCAGATCTTCATGGAGTTTTGGCCAATCAAACTGCTGTTTTATGCGGTCTTTGGTTTTTTTCGCATACCGACATGTACAACCATAGTAATTTCATGGGCCATTCTTAATATTTCTTTCCGGTACCTCTGCAGCACCACTAACCAGTGAACCACTGTCTATTCTTTGTCCTCAGCTCTGTGCGGAGAACTCCACTTCCTCATCAGTATCTCATTCTTTAAATAATAGCAATCAGGGACACCCTCCGCTTCACTTTCAGACTGGGGAGCCTGTGCTAACATTTTCAATACTGGGTCAGCTCGCTGAGTCTCAGCTAGGGAAAATTAATTTAATTAATTCCCTGGATCCTCTAACTTTCCAAAGAAACTTTCAAATAGACAGACCTCATGGTCATCTGCCTGCAATGCCAATTTAGTCTCCTCTGGGGAAGCTGGTTTGGTCATGGCCTGAATCACTATACATTCAGGGGAACTGCAGGGGACCGTCTCCTGCCACTGCCCTCTCTCTCTGACCTCCTTCGGTCTCTCTATCACTACTGGGGAAGCTACCACCTTCAACCCCACAAGATCATTATCTAGGAGCAGGTCAATCCCGTCCACAGGCAAACGGGGGACAATCCCTACGGTCACCAGTCCCCACACTAGGTCACACTCCAAGTGTACCCGTGTAAAGGTACAGGCGTACTCTGCTCTCCAATATCATTTACCACCATTCTGGTATTTACTGCACTCTCTGGGGGAAAGGTCAGGCCTTTTCCCAGTAAAAGGGACCTAGTGACCCCAGTGTCCCTGAGGATTACTATGGGCTTGCTTGCCCCACTCGAAGGGTATGGGGTTCCTCTCCCTTCAGACACAAAATCCTGATGACCTTGAGGAATCCTATAAAATTTTCCTGCACCCACAGCTGCATGTTTTCTGGGCCTTACTACTGCTGCAGTAAAGGTCACAGCTTGTTCAGCTGTGCTTTCCATCAGGGTCCTTTCTCCTTCACAGGGCAGGTGTGCCCTGATTAACCCTATGCGCTTTCCCCGTAGTTTCCAGCAGTCAGCACATAGTTGACCTGCTTTATTACAATGGTCTCCAGGTCGCACTCCTCTTACAGCACCTTCCTTTTTGGCTGGAGGAGGGCCCCCTGTGTCTCCTGCTTTTCACTCTCTCCCAGGACTGCCAGGGCTCCTATCACCTTCCCATCCTTTGACATTTCTGGATTTGTGGGGGTGACTAACAAAGGTTTCCCCCTGGGGAACTTGGGGGCTTATGTATTAGAGCAAACTCATCAGCCAGAACTGCGGTTTGCCTCACTCTATGAACTTTTTGTTCTTCTACATGTGTCTTTATGGAGAGTGGGAGAGAGCTTTTAAATTCCTCTAGCAAAGTTACCTCTCTGAGATTTTCATAGCTGGGCTGCACTTTAAGAGCCTTCAACCACGGATCAAAATCCAGCTGCTTACTTCTCTCAAACTCCAAGTAAGTTTGATCAACTTGCTTTCTGAGGGTTCAAAACTTCTGGCGGTAGGCTTCTGGTACTAGCTCATATGCCCCCAGGATAGCATTTTTTGTCAGTTCATAATTGGATGAACTCTCATCTGGCAACAGGGATAAACCTCATGGGCTTTTCCTGTGAGCTTACTCTGTAGCAGAAGAGTCCAGGTCTCAGCTGGCCACTTTAACTGCCTTGCAAATTTCTCAAAAGATACAAAAAATGCTTCCACGTCTCCCTCATTGAATTTTAGAATCAATTGGGGAAATTTTAACAATTCAGTACACAGCCCCAAATTACTATTCTCCATATTGGCCATGCTTTCACCGGGGTTACTCTGACGCCCCCTAATTATTCTCTCAAGCCACCTCAGCTCTCTTTCCTCACGTTCCTTCTGGAAGATTCTTTGTTTTTCTCTCTCTCCTCTCTCTCTTTTTCTTTCTCCTGTCTCTCCCTTTCTCTCTCACTTTCCCTGTCTTCTAATTCAAGTTTCCTCTGTTCCAATTGTATCTTTACCAGCAATACCCAATAATGCGTATTTCTAACCCTGTCTCTGCTTCTTCATATTCGAGGGACAAATGGTTGGCCACTAGTCTTAGGAGTGCGGCCTTCCTAGCCTTGGCACAGAAAGTGATCCCACATTGCAGAGTCATATTCCTCAATTCTTCCATAGACAGTGCCTTTAACTTATCCCAAGTTACTTCACACTGACTTGGGGAGTTATTGGCCTCAGTCGCAGACATGTTAGTATTCTCGCACACACAACCACATGAAAACCTGTATTGAAATCTTTTCTCTTTTTGATTGGACCAATTTGACTTCACACTTCCAAATTCTTGTTTGTCTGTGGGTCCAGTCCAGGACGCTAGCCCCAAAATTTATGTTGCGACCAGGCTTCTCTCTCATCCTTTTCCTGGATTGGCCATATCAGGATTTAATTTTTAAAACACTATGTTTTTAGCTTCCCTCTCAGTGAGTCCTTGCTCACTGCACTCTAATTGCAATGGCAAAGGAAACAACTAGACAGGTTTTCTCAGATTTAAACAAGAAAGGTGTAAGTTTATTAACCTTAAAACTCTAATTCAGTTGAAACTACTGGAAATACGCAACGCAACCATGCTAGCATGCAAACACGATAAATAGACACGCAACTAGAGACAGAAGAAGAAAGAACTAAAGGGGGGTAAGGTTCGAAGTAACAGCTGGAGTTCAAGTACAGGTTTTGGATGGGATGTCAAGTCTTTGATTGCAGTTAAGTCTTGTAGTTCTCGTTGTGGCCCAGTGGACACTTCCAAACTTGTTTCGATGGTCTTCTGTCTTGAAGCTTGAGTTACTTCTGTGGGTCCCTGGAACTTTGTATGAGAGAGAGAAAAAGAGACAAGGAGAGACCTTCCTTTTCTTTTGTCTTCAAATTGCAGTCTCATTGCGGTGTGTGGCACAATTCAAACAACCGCCAGGTTGGCCAGATAATTAGTCATGTGACTAGCTCCTTATTTAGAACAGTTTCTCCTGCCAGCTTTGTGAATCCCTTCAAGCTTATGGGACACTCTCAGTGGGGGTGGGGTGGTGGGGGGTGTGGAATGCTGGCACTTACACATTCAATGTCTCTTGAACATCACTTTGACAAAAATCCATCTGGCTAATTGAATCAGCGAGGCACTCCCATTGTCTTCTTCAGGCAATTGTCTTTTAGAATGCCATGTTTGCAGCCATTGTTGTGGTCTTTTTAAACAAGTTATTTCAAGTCCAGTGACAGTTCAAAACTAATGTTCCATATGACAAAATTCATATGTCTCATCTTGGCAGGTGTGGTTTCTGTCACATCATATAGCACTTTTAACATTGCAAAACATGCAAGGCACTTTACAGGACCGCTTATCAAACAAAACATGGCACCAAGCCATGTAATGAGATATTGGGATACATGACCAAATGCATGGTAAAAGAGATAAGCAGTGTCTTAAAGGGAGAGAGAGAGAGAGGTAGTGAGGGAGAGAATTCCAGAACTTAGGGCCTAGGCAGCTAAAGGCACGGCCCACAGTGTTGGAGTGATGAAAATTGGAGATAGACAGGAGGCTGGAATTGGAAATAGTGCAGAGATCTCAGAGGGTTGTAAGGCTGGAGGAGGATACAGAGATAGGAAGGAGTGAGGCCACAGAAAGATATGAAAACAAGGATTTTTTTAATTCTTTCATGGGATGTGGGTGTCGCTGGTGAGGCCAGCATTTGTTAACCATCTCTAATTACTCTTGATAACTGAGTGGCTTGCTAGATCATTTCAGAGGGCAGTTAAGAGTCAACCACATTGCTGCGGGTCTGGAGTCACATGTAGGTCAGACCAGGTTAGGACGGCAAATTTCCTTTCTTAAAGGACATTTGTGAACCAGATGGGTTTTTACGACAATCGAAGATAGTTTCATGGCACCATTACTGAGACTAGCTTTCAATTCCAGATTTTTAAATTCATTCATTCATTGAAGATAAATCCCACCAGCTGCTGTAGTGGGATTTGAACCCATGTTCCCAGGGCAATAGCCTGGGCCTCTGGCTTACTAGCCCAGTGACATCATCACTATGCCACCATCTTCCATGAATTCAGAATTTTAAAATCGAGGCATTACCAGATTTGCACAGCAAAACGGGGTGGCATGTAAATAATAGTTGCTCCCATTGTTTCTAAATCGATGCTGATTATTTTTTAATGGCCTCTATACTTTTAAGATTGTTGAAGCATCAAGTGCCCAAATGCTCAAGCGCTGGCAACTTTGTGCCACTGCATGAACACCTCAGTTTGACATCTTTTTTTATACAGGATTTTTCATCAGCAGCCACATTCAATAATGGCTCCCCGCTGTGCTCCCGACAGCTGTGCACGAACATGTCCCAGACTGTTTGCTCTTCCCATTATTACTTTTGAAAATTTCATTCTGTCCCTCTCAGCCTGTTAACAAGCTCATCGATGAGCTTAACATCAATTTAATTGGAGGCGTGAGAGTTGCCAACTACCTGACCCCCTGCCTGCCCTCCCTTTAAAAATTCCAGTGCATCCCAGAGGCAACGGAAGACCGACACGCCATCCGAGTGCACTGTTTTCAGAGTACGCCTGCACCCAACGTTGCCCCCTTGGGTGATTGAAAATCCAGCCCCATGTTTCTCCCCCTCCCCCTCGCCATTACTTATGAAATAATTAGACAAATTTTATTACATGGGAGCAGTTTAAGTTAACTGGATAGTGAATCATTTTACACACTTCTGCTGGTTTAGCCATTTAAAATTCAATCATTAGCTCTGTGATGATTAGAAATCACTTAGTTGCTATATGATTTCCCTTTTAAGCTTCCCGCTAAATGACTATTTAAATCTGATTATTACCTTGAAGATGCAGTCATGCACAAGGGAAAACGTAGAACAGCAACATTATGTAAAATGTGCAACTTCTAAATAAAACCTCTGATCAACATGTTTGGCACATCTTTCAATCTAATGCTTGTGATGATGAATCTCATAGATTAATGACTGGAATTCAAATATATTTTAACAGCTTTCTAACATAAAAAAAACTTTTGGTTCTATCGCCTGACTGATGATTCCACAAAAGCAAAGCAGTAGTGAAAATGAATTGGCAACCTGAGTTATTGTTCTGATTCCTGTCACCAAGCTGTAGTGTGGTCAGAATCTGAAGGATTGTTTCTGGAGGGCAAAAGTCTTCAGTCTTCACTAATGGTAAATCCTGCTCATCAATCAGCCACCACATCACTCTTCCAGGTTTACCTTTGTTTTACCATTTCTCTTTGGCTTCATTTGTTCTCTTCCCTTTTGCTGTGGTTTTCAAATACTTATCCCTTTGGTCTTCACTTAATACTTCAGGCAAATATTGCATTGACAGCACCGTGCAGTTTAAAAAAAAATGTTTTTCCTTTTTTTCCTTTTACATCCATGGGACATCCCAAAATGCTTCAATGCCAATGGAATATCTATTATGTGCAGTCACTGTTGTAATGTAGGAAACACATCTGTCAATTTGCACACAGCAAGCTCCCACAAACGGCAAGAGATAAATTACAAAATAATCTGTTTTAGTGATTCTGGTTAAGGGATAAATGTTGACTTGGATTCTGGGAGAATTCCCCTGCTTTTCTTCAAGTAGTGGCATAGGATTCATTGCATTCAATAGACCAGGCTTCAGTTTAATATCATATCCAAAAGGTGGCATCTTTAACTATGTGTCACTTCTTCAATAATGCATGGAAATATCAACCTAGATTGTATGCTCTAATCTTTGGAGCAGAGCTTGAACTCACAATTTCTGACAGAAGTGAGAGTGCTACATCTGAACCAAGGCTGACAGATGAAATGTTTACTGGCAATTTAATGTGCTGTCACCCAATTAACATTTTAGGTCAATTCCCAACTTCCCAATCAGCTCCACTAATCCTTACACCAGGGATTTTCTCAAGGCTTCTTGTATCCCATAACTTTGGTGAAAACTTTATGGAATCCTGAAGGAAATTCTTGGCATTAGACATTTTTCTCAACAGGAAAACCATTAGTGTTCTAATTACAGATTACAACCTAGCAGCACCTAGACAAAGCTATGTATACTACAAAGCTTGCTCATTAGCAAATTGAAGTCCATGAGATTAAAAGTTGCAGTAGCAGAATGGTTACAAAATTGGTTAAGGGCTAGAAAAGAATGAAATGGTGAATGGCTGTTTGTCAGACTGGAGGGAGAGATACTGTTGTGATCCCAGAGTTCAGTACTAGGACCACTGCTTTTCTTGATATATATTGATGACTTGGACTTTTGATTAGAGGGCACAATATCAAAATTTGCAAAGGACACGAAAAGTGGAAGTGTAGTAAACAGTGAGGAAAATGGTAATAGAATTCAAGAGGATTAGACAGGTTGTGGAAAAGGTGGACATATTACAGATGAAATTCAATGCAGAGAAATGTGAGGTGATACATCTTGGTAGGAAGAACGAGGAGAGACAAAACATACTAAACGGTATAATTTTGAAGCGGGTGCAAGAACAGAGAGACCTGCGTGTGCACAAATCTTTGAAGATGGCAGGACAGATTAACAAAGCAGTTAATAAAGTTCACTGTTACGGCCAGATGGTAAGGGGTTTGGGTGGTTCCCACTTTTCACCTCCCAACTGACCACAGCAAGTGTTTTTGTCACTAGAGTTTATTTTGTCAAATAAACAGACAGTGACAGATTTTCTTGCAGGTTTAAAACAGAAGATTAACTATTTATTGAACAATATTCATTCCTGAAATGATCGCAACCATATCCATGCACGCATTCACTCCACACACACACACACACACACACAAGAATAGATAGGGAGGAAAAGGGCAAGTGGTTTGAAGTGAGGCAGGTGTTCAGGGTTCATGGTAAACCCGTTGAATCTTCTCAGAGGACAGTTTCTCTTTTAAGATTGCAGGCCTGGGTTTTTTGTAGATTTTCTGGTGGTTGAGACTTCAGTCAGGAGGTGGTGGTCACTTTCAGTTCTCTGTTGCAATATGTTAAAGTGTAGAATACACAGCAGGGCTCCTTCTTTGGTTTTTGCTGGATCTCTCACAGCTATCAGCTGGATGGTCTTTTTGTGATGTTGTTGTGATCTCTTCCCCCTCTCTCCAGACAGCTAGTTTTTAAGGTAAAAATCTCTCACATGTTGCCTCTGTTAACAGATGCACGGCTCCCTTCCTGTGGTGACCAACAATGGACCAGAATGTGGCTACTTCACACCTTCTTTGTTTCAGAAGAACCCATTCAATTCAGGAATGTCTCTTGATGGTTTCAGGATGGGTGTAATTGACACCTCTTAGTTTGGAATGTATCCTTTTGTCCTTACTAGACAGTGGGACAGTTTGCATATACCGGCCCAGTCAGCCTGACCTTCAGCAGCCATTTTGCAGCACATTTCCTTTTTAAACAAAAAATGGACAAAGTCATTTTTTTTATAACTCTTCAGTTTGGTTCTGTATTTCCATCGCTGTACTTCTCGTGAGTGTGACAGTTGCGAACCTGAAACTTTACAGTGTTTCTCTCTCCACAGATGCTGCCTGAACTGCTGAGTATTTTCACCATTTTATTTTTTAATTTTAGATTTCCAGTATCTACAGTATTTTGCTTTCATTTCAGCTAATAAGGTATATAGGATCCTGGGCTTTATAAATGGAGGCAGATAGTACAAAAGCCAGGAAGTTGTGCTAAACATTTCTAAAATACTAGATTGGTCCAGCTGGAATATGGTGTCCAATTCTGGGCACCACACTTTAGGAAGGAAGTGAAGGCTTTGGAGAGAGAACAGAAGTGATTTACTCGAATAGTTCCTGGGATGAGGGATTACAGCTATGTGGATAGACTGGAGAAGTTGGCGTGGTTGTCCTTAGAGCAGAGAAGGCTAAGAGATGATTTAATAGAGGTGTTTAAAATTATGAAGGTTTTAGATAAAGTAAGCAAAGAGAAACTGTTTCTAATGACCGAAGGGTTGATACATGGCAGGCACAGATTTAAGGTAATTGGCAGAAGAACCAGAGATGATATGAGGAAAAATCTTGTTTACTTAACGAGTGGTTAGGATTTGGAATGCACTGCCTGGTAGGATGGTGGATACAGATTCAATAGTAGCTTCCCAAAGGGAACTGGATCAATACTTGAAGGAGAAAAAAATAGAGGAATGGGGAAAGAGCTGGAGAGTGGGACTAACTGGATTGCTCGAATTGGCATAAACACAATGGGACAAATGGCCTCCTTCTATGCTGTACTGTTCAATGATTCTATGAAGCACCCTATCTTTTTGATCACACAAAGGCTTACTGCTGTTATTAATTGTCTTAAAAATATTTGTGATGTCCTTAAATTAAATCTTAGAGCAGACATTCAGCAGGATCTGAATTCTTACAGTCAAGGTTAGAAGAATTCCTTTTCATTATTTCTCATCATCCAGATGCAGCAAGTTCCTTAAGCATGAAGGAGAGAACATATAACTTCAAAGTAGGTTAATTCTGCTTTTTGATTCGCAGAAAATTCATAATTCCGTTCCACTCAATATACCCCCTTCTGATGAGATACTGCCTCAATCTATTGGGACAACAATCTCGTAGTAAATGGGAGTGACTAACTTTCAGCTCTTGCAGTTTGTGGTGAACAAAAAAAATAATTTCCACCTCTAGTATTTCTGTAGATTCCACACGCTTTCAAGTGAGCTCTTAATAAAATGTAAATGAAAGAAAAAAAGGAAATGAAAACAGAAATAATACAAAACAGATGCCAGTAACATCCTTCCTAACTTCACCCCGCACAGCCAGAGGCAGTCTTACTTTTTATTCCTCACTTTCAGCAGCTCTCCTGCAGGGCTTCAACCTTGTTCATTACTTATGTAGAAATGTACACATTTCCTTCAGTTTTAGATATGCTAATAAGGCACAGATCTTGAAGATTAATCTCTCTCCTGAGGCAGTTCAGAACATCAAGTGATGATTTAAATGAGCCTGGGATACTTCGTCTAATCTTACGCTCATCATTTCTAAAGATGGATGCTTCTAAGATGGAGTGGAGATTTTTTGCGCTGAATTTTAATGTGCAGGAGCACATTTAGGAATGGATCGGTGGTTGGGGGGAAGGGTTTTAAGACCGTGGAAATTGACAGCATATCGGGAAGCTGGCTCCAACCTGCCGAATTTAACTACAGTGCATTGGGCTATGTGTGAGCAACACTGAATATGCCACTGTACTTACCTTAGTACCCCTGCTTAGGTCATTGAACCACTTTCATCACTGAATCCAAGAGTGTGGCACCGTGCTTCTGATGCTGACCTCAAGGGCAACCTCTAGCCATGCTTTCTTTGCTTCACCTACAGGCTTCTTCCTCCTGTCAGTAGGGAAGAGTATCTCACTGTGGGCTCTTACAGCCCCCAGCATCACATCCAGGAAGCTGTCACTAAAACAAGGCACAGCCTTTGAATATCTGATTCCATTCTGCCAATTTCTTCCATTGTGTTCCCAATTCCATACTCTCGCGAAATATTGGAGTGTAAATCGACTTGTGCAGGCCATCACCACACCCACTCATATTAACTGGGTGGGAAACCCATAAATTATATCATAATGCAATGGCTCGGTTAAAAAGCCACTGACCAATACGCTGCACTTCAGGGTTTTCTGCAGGCCATCGGACACCCCATGTGCTGCTAACCCAATGATGAGCCCGTGAGAAAGACAAGCTGCACTGGGGACTCAAATGAATCCACCGGGGGTTGAGGGGGGGCAGTATTCCCTCCATTCCAAGGGGCCTTCAAGCGGCTTTGGAACTCACCATTTTTAATTTTGTTGCATGTCTCTGAGGGCGCCTCCATGTAGAGATGCCCTCTTGCTCCCCTTGCTGCCTGAGCAGTGCTCACCGCTTGCAGTGGAGCTACCGATCTTCAAAAGCTATAGGCCCTCCGATTGGTCATGTTATGGAAAGCGCAAAAGACCACCACAATGACTGATACCCTTGCAGGAGGGCATTGGAGGGTGCCACCTGACCAATCCAGGCATCGGAATTGCATTTTCAGAAACCGGATGGCCTGCTCAATGGTTGTCCTGCTGAACAGGTGGCATTGGTTGTTTTGCCTTTGTTCCTCTGTCTGGGGCTCCCAAGGATGGGTCAGTAACCATCTCTTCAAGGGATTTCCCTTGTCCCCTTGGATCCATCCATGCACTTTGTGGGATGGAATGAAGGACCAAGGCAGCCTGGACTGGGAGAGGACAAAAGAGTCATGGCAGTAGCCAGGAAAGCGAGCGCTCACAGAAAGGAAGCTCTTGTGTTGCAGACCAGTTGAACATTGAGGGAGTGGAAGCCCTTCCTGCTGATGGATCTCACTGGCCTGTCTCTGGGTGCCTTAATGGCCACATGGGCACAAGCGATGATGCCCTGCACCAGGGGGAATCCAGCGATGGAGGCAGAACCCAAAGCCCTCTGTGCCAGCACAGACCATCTTGTCAAAGTGGGTGTAGCCATTGCCCTCCTCAAAATGGCATCCAGTACCTGCCTGATGGCCCATGAGCTGTCGACTGCGTTGCCAACTAGGTCCACAGCTGATTCCTGGAATGACCTGATTGCATTGAAATTTAGGGTCTCGGAGACCTTTATGGCTACAAGTAGGGAACTGCCATGGGGGCCGTGAGGCCTCAGGTCATTGTGGATGAAAGCACACAGGACCGAGACCATCTGCCAGGATCGGCACAGCCTCCTACAACACTGTCGCTCTGTCGTTTCCAGGTAACTGACTCTTGGGCTGTGCACCCAATGTTTAGGGTAGCGCCTTCCTCCCCTTGCTGTACTCCTTTGGCCTCCTGCGTCCAGGAGGTTGCATCTGCTGCAGCTCATCCTGGCTGCTCTGTCTAATGTCAGAGTAGCCTGTTCCCATCTGAACTCCCTCGGCTGGGCTTTGTGAATTCACCAGGCCTTCCCTTGCCAACTCCAGATGTCCCTGTGATGCCAACTGCCTCATGTGCCTCTCCTGATTCCTGCCAATCGTCACTGAGAAAAGCAAGTCTTATTTTGCAATGGCCATTCCGTGGCACTTTTGAAGCAGCTGACCTTTACTTTGGGCCTCTGTAGTATTTTAATCAGCCCTTCCCATAGCCCACATGGCCCTCCGCAGTGTTCACAACTTGAGCACCCTGTTGTGTTACCCCCCATGGCGCCCTCCACATTCCCAGTCTTTAAAAATTAAAACCTGCTGCTGACAAGCCTGCTAATGAGCTCTTCAATGAGCTCAACAGGCTATTAATTGGAGACGTACACCTGACCCATTCCCTCCCTCCTAGCGTCCTTTTAAAAATGGCGTTGCGTTCCGGAGGCGGCGGGACCCAGTGCTGGCTTCCAAGAATGCGATATTCAAATCATGCTCACCATTCAAATCACACTCATCTCCGCACCCAGTGGGCTTTAAAAATTCAGTCCCAGGATTCCAAATTTGGATCACGCAGGTCCTGTGTACATATTCATTCATCACTTTTCAAAGATCCAGCATGAGGATGCAAGATGGGCTCGATGCTCGCGTTATTTAATGGGCCAGGCAATTAAATTACAGGTAGTAATTTTTTTGAGAATTTTCGACTTCAAAGTGTCTGGAAGTACTCTGGAGATGTTGTGGTGAATCCCTAGATTTGCTAGAGAGTGTTTCTGCATCCTCACAAGGTGGGGGATGGGGGGAGGAGGTGGGGCAGGAACTGGGGCCATTGGAATAGGTGATCTGTCTACACAAAGGTATGTAGGCAGCAATGGCAGTGCCTCTGGGTCTATGGATGACAGGGAGATGAAGCAGAGGCTGCAGGGAGGGCAAGCTCTGCTCCATGCCCTTTGCCTAGTTGAAGCCAGACTCCTTCATGCTCCTTGGCTCCTTGACAGTGACAGGAGGCTGCCTGACAGGCCAGTCAATTCACCCAGCATCTCAGTGTTTATGCCCATCAGCCCTCCCCTGTATGCCGCTCCATCGAAGTCCTCATCTGAGTCCTCTGCAGCAGAACTCATCCCTCCAGTGATCTGACACATGAAAAACTCTTTTCCCCGGCCCAGCCTGGCTGCAGCCCACTCATGCCCGAATGACTCATCACCTGCTGATCTCAACTCTACAGCACCTCCAAGGTGCGTGCAGTGCAATTATCTGGGCTGGTGGCTGCAAGAGTCAGATTAAGTGATGGGAGCCTCTTCATTAGTGCTGTACTGTTGCTGCAGCAGCTCTTAGTGTCTGAAAGCAGGAACTCAGAAGGGGAAGGTTGGTGTGAGGGAAAAGGGGTCGGGTGGGAAGCAAGAGTCCCATGGTCCCACCATCAGCAGCTTCCCTATGATGCCAGATAGCAAGATGAGGGTGTGCTGGGAGTTGGGAAGGGATGTAAGGCAAGAGCATACTATCATCTTCAATGTTCTCAGTGACGCCGGATGTCTGGTCACAGCCGGCCCCATGATGCAGAGAACCATCTCCTCTGTATGTCTCAGGAGATGCAGATGTCCTTGACTCCCACCTGTTCTACCCTGCTATCTTCTATTCTGTGGCACCTTCTCCTGCAAGAGAGAGGTCAGGCTGTTAGTGGTTGTGTAGCACTGTGTTTGAATGATGTGCCTGCCATCGTGAAATAGTGAAGGTATGTGGAGGCACGAGAGGTGGGTGTGAGACTGACAACATTAGTAGGCGTATGGGGGTGAGGTGGAGTATCTGGATGATAGGCCTGAGTCTATGGGTGAGTGATGGGGATGCGGTGCATTGAGCAGCATGAGAGGCTGGTGGATCAGTGGGTAGGAGATGTCATGTGAAGGATCATTCACTGATGCTGACCTGCCACGTGAGGTCATTAGACCCCTTGTAGCGCTGCTGCCAGTCCTTGGGTCCAGCCTCCGTGAGTTGAACTCCCTGATTGGAGGTGATCCTTGATGGCTTCCTGGCCTCCGGCGGAAACATGACCTCTCTCTTCCTGCCCATCCCCACCACCAGTGTCTCCAGCACCACACCTGTCACTCTGGAACTCTCTCTCTGCCCTGGTGATCAGTTTGGCATAATTTAAATAGCAGCAATATTATTAAATTCAGCTTCCCTTTAAGAGGGACAGTCTGTCTTTAAGAACAGCCTGACTGTACCACATGGTTTCCAAACAATGCCTCTGAGCACCCCGCTAAGCACAGAGACTGCCAGCAGTGATGAGGTGAAGACAACAGCGTAGCACCTGCTCGACCAGATGCTACAATCATTCAGATGAGGTGGGTATACCAAATTTGCGTGTTGCCCACCTCAATCTGAATGGGCACAGGCAGGTCACGAATCGCAATCACCATGCCCAAAAACTGGGCTATCCAATTTCTAATCTGTTATATTTGTATATTATTCCTAAACATTCCTACTAAACAAAATCTATTGATATGCAAGTCAAGAATTCCTTCTCACATCCCAGTTTCAGTTGTGGCTCAGTGAGTTGCATACTTCTGACTGAGGAGCTTATAGGTTTAATTCCTGCTCTAGAGACTTAACTGCAGTCTTTCTTTCTCTCTTGTGGTAGTCATGTGAATACATATTTAATCCTGTTTGCCAAAAAATTTTGAGCCTGACATCCATGCTTCCTTTGGTTGCACTGATCAGTTTGATACTAGACTCTTGTGGGGCTACACCGATCTGTTGGGCACTTTAACCAGTTCATTAATCAGCTGCTTTGCCGCTTTTTTTTTCATTGTCTTATTTATTTAGCACTATTGCTTTGGTCCCATTTATTGAATCCCCAACTGGGGAGCAGAATAGGTCTTAAGATTAACAGGCAAAGAAAATGAACAAAGCTGCACAGAGGAGGGAAATCAGCAGACAAGTCAATTGTTGAAGATGCCAAGCAGCGTTGAATAGCTTAATGCACAGACTCTAGCTTGCACAATCACCTGCTTATAGTGACTCTCCAGACTCCAAGTCAAACTGATCACTTACAATAACTGGATTCTTCAGTTCTCTGTTATTTCTGAGGATGAAAAATCATACAAAGCAGACTGTGATGTTCTGGAGAAGAACAGTAAGAAGCATTCAGAAGCAAAATTGCTCCATGTTGTTGGAAACATGGATTCCTTTATTCCCTTACACTCTCCGCTGTTGTCCGTGTGTACGGTAGCCTCAAGTGGACAAAATGCACAATGCAATTTTCAAAACACTGCATCGTTCCCTTCTTAGTAAATGAGAGACAGCATGTTTCAATGGTTTGTTTCTAAAAGTGTAAACAATAAATTTAAGCATAACTTGAACATTCAACATCACTAATCAGTATTACTTATTCTAACTTTTGTATTAATTATCAACGAGCTCAGTCATATGCAATGAGATGAAAGATTTGTTTACCAACTGGCAATAGTTCACTTCATAAGATAGTGACTTGTGATGCTCTTGGTGTTATGCCAATGTGTTTTGTTGAATGATAATTTTCTTTAATCCACTGACAGGACATCTGAATTTATATCATTTCTAAAAAGCATTTTTAAAAGACCAGCTAAAAGGATGATTTTGCTGGCAGCTTAAGTTGGCTACCTAATTTGCAACACTGCATCGTACACTGCAATGCTGTGAGGAGAGTAACAAAATGTCTATGCATTTCCCAGCAAGAGCCACAACCCAAGAAGTTAAAAGGAACTGCCTTTTTTTTTGCAAGAGAGAAATACTGCTAACTGCTATGTTTTGAATCACTGAGTGTCTGTCATGTGACAAGCCCCTCCACATCTGTGGTTTTAAATTGGTGTTTTCTCTGCAGCAGGGGAGAAGCAATTGGACTCTGACATGAGCAGACCCTAAGTGGGGGTCCTTCTCTCTCTCGCCATTCCAGCTTGAAAGCTTTCAAATCCTGCTTGTTGACTGACTATCTTTGCATACTCCAGCTACATTCAGAAACCCCATTGGAGGAAATTATCCACATCACTATCTCCAAGAAACTCACCGAATCAGTCATCTATCTCTTCAAACGTAAATTCTCAGGAACACTAAATTCAGCTAGAAGCCAGATGACTCACCAAACTCCACAGACTGCTATTTTTAATGGACTCTAACTCAACCAATTTACCTTCCCCACTCTGTAACCTATTTGTGTGTGTGTAAACCTCTAGTGTGTGTGTGTGAGAGTGAAAGTTGGCACACTGTTTATTATTTTATTAGTTTGATTTAGATACAATAAAGTTAACCTCTTTCTTGGTTAGTCAAGGAAACCTGTCTGATCGGTTCTTGTTATGATCATAGCAAGTAAATAATCAAACACTGACTGAATTAGCCATTACATCCACTTTACAAAATAATTAAACCTGTTATGGTCAAACAAGAGAGGGAAAGGAGGGAAGCCCTTCAACCCCTCCTCACTTGACCGTGGGAAGAACAGTAAGATTCAGTGAGAATAATTCAGAAACAGAACTCCTGCATGCTCTTGGAAACATGGATTCCTTTATTTCTTTATAGACACCTTCTGCTGTTATATGTGTGTACGATAGCCTTATGTGCTCAATGCACAATGCAGTTTTCATAACACTACACACATCCTTGTGGAGGACTTTCACTAGGGGTGGGTTTGAGGTAGGCAGGTTATGGGGAGAGTGCCAAATGCACCTGATGTCAGCAATTAGAGGCCCTGACCATTTTAACTTCTGGGTCTCATTTACATTTGATGTTTGGGCTGCCCACGTGATTGCATGGAAAAGGGAGCAGCCTGCCCCTTTTCAGCTGGATTACCAACAGGTCTCCCGAGCCCCACTGAAGTGTGAGTGCACCTCTTAAAGGAAGGTTGGATTTGGTGCTGCTGGACTGGCCTGCGATACTGCAATGGGTTTCAAATCTTTCCCCAGGCTGGTTCCACCCTAGATGTCTTATTAGAGGAGACAAGTGCAAAGAGGGATATTCTGTTTCCCTGAATCATAGGATGATACACCACATATGGAGGCCATTCAGCTCATCGTGCCTGTGCTGGCTGTTTTGTAGAGCTATCCAATTAGTTCCACTCCCCTGTTCTTTTCCATAGTCCTGTATATTTTTCCCTTCAAGTATTTATCCAATTCATTTTTGAATTCTTTATTGAATCTGCATCAACCAGCCCTGTAGGCAGTGTGTTACAGATCACAATTTACAATAAAAAAAAAGTTTCCTCATATTGATTCTGGTTCCCTTGCCGATCACTGTAAATCAGTGGCCTCTGGTTAGCTACCCTTCTGCCACTAGAAACAGTTTCTCCTTATTTACTCTGTCAAAACTATTCACAATTTTGAACACCACAATCAAATCTCCAGCTTCTCCAGTCTGTTCACATAACTGAAGTCTCTCATTTCAGGTACTGACCTAGTAAAGCTCTTCTGTACCTTCTCCAAGAGCTACATACATATACCAAGTCTGTAGAAAGGTGGTAGAGATGGTCACTCTCAATCCAGGAGCATCAACCCTCCAGGACCTGAATTCAACGTGAAAAACACTTCAATGACCTAACAAGAGCAGCAAGGGTGAGCACACGTCACCATCCCAAACTCAACCCCCCACTCCCCCACCAACACTCAGAACAATCTCTGTCCCATGTCTCATCCTTCACCAGCAACCACGAGGTCACAATACACTACCTCTCGTTCTCATTTCAAACACACATTCATGCCTTGCTTGTTGTCTTCACCATTCTATTCTTACATAGTAGCCTTTGCAGAACTAGGAACTCCTTCAATGACTCCTCCCTCACTTCACACTCCAGTCACTTGCTTTCCATTCAACACCTCCCCATCCTGATCTGCCTCTTGTTTCTTGGCTGGAATTTCACATCGGGGTGGAGGGCTGAGCCTACCTCTGCCGGACCTCAAAGCCACGCAAAGATTTTACATGGCCCAGGCCCTTAATTGGCTTTGGGCAGGGCTTCACCACGCAGAGGCAGGAAGTCCCGTCTCCAGGAGCTACAGGCCTGCTGATTGGCCGGCAGCTCCTCAGTCCCAGCAGTAGCACAGGGAGTAATGCCCCTGCTGGGACTGCACCCAGCTTCAGGAGGATCAGGTACACCAGCACCGTACATGGTAAGTGGGGTTTTGGGCCTCGCTGGGGCAATCGGCAGGGCCTCGGAGAGAGGGGTGGGAGTCGATCAGGAGTTAGAGGGAGCTGCACCAGCAGGGGTGGCAGAAGCTGCTGCGGGGCCCTCCATGAGGCACAGGGTGCCCGATCAGGAGGGGCCCCCTCAAGCCTGCAAGGAAGACACCAGGTATTACTGGGCAGCCTCCACAGCTGGTGAAATGCCGGTCTGCCACCGGGAATATACCATGGGAGAAGGCTTTAAAGTGGCAATTAATTGGCCACTTAAGGGCTTCATTTGGCTTGGCTTGGGGCAGGTGGGCCATTTGTCACCTTCCCCACCTCTCATAAAATTGCAGCCTGAGTGGGGAGGTGACGGGAACGGCACTCTCCGCCTCCCACGCAATTTTGCATGCCCCCACCTCCTCTGCCTCCAGCCCGTTCCCACAGAGGCCTTCTCCCTCTCAGCCTATACTTGATGGCCGAAGCCCCTGATACGTGTACTTTCCTTTTCAGTGACCACTGACTAACTCTTGCCTTCTCTTTCTGCAGGACAAAATGGAGCAAGACACAAAGGGAAGAGGAAGTGTGATGGAATGTAAGTAAAATAGGCTTAATTAGTCAGCCTTTCGATACAGTTAATATATTATACCTTTTAGAATGAAAGTTTGAATAAATGGTCAGTTTTCAAGACTCACAGACATTCCCCTTTAAGAAGGTGGAGTTAAAAAATTTCAAGGCCCCTGTTTTGAACCAGAAACAAGTTGGGAAATCCATTTCAGTGTCTCTGTTGTCAGGGACTTGGAAGATAAACACACACATTTTGAAATATCCTGTGTGACATCAGTAAGAGTTAGCAATAAAGTTAATTAGTTTATGGGGTTGTTGATGCAGATAGATTGGCTCAAAAGGTTGCTTTAAGGTACCATAAAAAGGAAATTATAGATAATAAAACACTAAATGGAATAGTGCTTGCAGGAACAAGAGGTCAAGTAAACACAATTATAAATATTTTGACCAGATAAATGCTTATAACTTCAAGAGCAGGGGGATTCTAGGAAAACATTAAGTCGAGAGTTAGTTATAGATACTGCCAAATATGGATGTTGAAAGCAGGAGAAACACACACTGAAAGGTAACACCTATATGCTGAGAGGTCATATAGCAACAGTAAAAACTTGAGAGTTTTTGAAGCAAAGATTAGAAGTGTTGAATTCCTCAAACAATACTTCTCATCCTATGCCTTACTCGGAGAATTTAAGGTAAAGGTTTACTTTAAATTTTGATGGCGATTCTAAGATAATTTTGCTATAACATTAGCAGGGTTAAACTTTTGGATTCTATGTTAGAAATAAGATTATGTGTTACAACTCTTAGTAATATTTGATATTGTGATATACTTATCCACTTAAAAGTGTATTGGATGTTAAATTCTTTAATAAATATATAAATGTTAATAAATCATCTCATGTAGTCTTCTGTATACAACTACACGACCCCCCCTCTCTGTGTTTCTTTCGGTGGAGAGATTCGTATTGAAGAGTGTTTCCTAGACCCTTATAACATATGGGATATTTTTGACTTAGACATAATTACTAAAAAATAGGCTAACCAAGAGATGGTAATATTTCCTGTTAGTTTTCTTTCTTTGAGGGAAAACTAGTTCAATTCTTCGGACCCAAATCAGTGTGTATAAGAATTTGTCTGATTTGAACTTAATTAAGGGAGATTCATAGGGAAGAACTCCTGATTTGGTTTATCCCTATAAGGGGTTAAAATGATAATTAATGATAAAATGATAAAAAGTAATGTGCAGCATCATTACCCTATCCAGATAGAGCAGGAAGCTCTGGAAATCAGTGGCCCTTCAATAATGATGCACTTTGGTGATGCCAAGGCTGGTAGTTCACTGAAGCAAGGCCCCTGGCTATTATTTGTATCCTTTCATCTACCATAAAAAATCGCACATTCAGCCAGCTTGAAAACTTCAAACTGCAGCGTGAAGCCTGTCATCTGTTATTAACAAGCTTCTCAATGCCACACCAATACTTGTTCATTTTCTTTTTCCTCTCAGTCCCTGCAGCCTTTCCCAAAGATGAAACCTTGCAGGAGGATATTTTTTAAAAATTCTTTCATGGGATGTGAGCGTCGCTGGCCAGGCCGGCAATTATTGCCCATCCCTAATTGCCCTTGAGAAAGTGGTGGTGAGCTGCCTTCTTGAACCGCTGCAGTCCATTTGGGGTAGGTATACCCAAAGTGCTGTTATGAAGGGAGTTCCAGGATTTTGACCCAGCGACAGTGAAGGAACGGCGATATAGTTCCAAGTCAGGATGGTGTGTGACTTGGAGGGGAACTTGCAGGTGGTGGTGTTCCCATGCATTTGCTGCCCTTGTCCTTCTAGTTGATAGAGGTCGCGGGTTTGGAAGGTACTGTCTAAGGAGCCTTGGTCAATTGCTGTAGTGTATCTTGTAGATAGTACACACTGCTGCCACTGTGCAACGATGGTGGAGGGAATGAATGTTTGTAGATGGGGAGCCAATCAAGCGGGCTGCTTTGTCCTGGATGGTGTCGAGCTTCTTGAGTGTTGTTGGAGCTTCACCCATCCAGGCAAGTGGAGAGTATTCCATCACACTTCTGACTTGTGCCTTGTAGATGGTGGACAGGTTTTGGGGAGTCAGGAGGTGAGTTTCTCGCCTCAGGATTCCTAGCCTCTGACCTGCTCTTGTAGCCATGGTATTTATATGGATACTCCAGTTCAGTTTCTGGTCAATGGTAGCCCCTAGGATGTTGATAGTGGGGGATTCAGTGATGGTAATGCTGTTGAATGTCAAGGGGAGATGGTTAAATTCTCTCTTGTTGGAGATGGTCATTGCCTGGCGCGAATGTTACTTGCCACTTATCAGCCCAAGCCTGGATATTGTCCAGGTCTTGTTGCATTTCTACACGGACTGCTTCAGTATCCGAGGAGTTGCGAATGGTGCTGAACATTGTGCAATCATCAGCGAACATCCCCACTTCTGACCTTATGATTGAAGGAAGATCATTGATGAAGCGGCTGAAGATGGTTGGGCCTAGGATACTACCCTGAGGAACTCCTGCAGTGATGTCCTGGAGCTCAGATGATTGACCTCCAACAACCACAACCATCTTCCTTTGTGCTAGGTATGACTCCAGCCAGCGAAAGGTTTTCCCCCTGATTCCAATTGACCTCAGTTTTGCTAGGGCTCCTTGATGCCATACTCGGTGAAATGCTGCCTTGATGTCTAGGGCAGTCACTCTCACCTCACCTCTTGAGTTCAGCCCTTTTATCCATGTTTGAACCAAGGCTGTAATGAGGTCAGGAGCTGAGTGGCCCTGGCAGAACCCAAACTGAGCATCACTCAGCAGGTTATTGCTAAGCAAGTGCCACTTGATGGCACTGTTGATGACACCTTCCATCACTTTACTGATGATACAGAGTAGGCTGATGGGGCGGTAATTAGCCGGGTTGCATTTGTCCTGCTTTTTGTGTACAGGACATACCTGGGCAATTTTCCACATTGCAGGGTAGATGCCAGTGGTGAACTGTACTGGAACAACTTGGCTAGAGGTGCGGCAAGTTCTGGAGCACAGGTCTTCAGTACTATTGCCGGAATATTGTCAGGGCCCATAGCTTTTGCAGTATCCAGTGCCTTCTTTTCCTGATATCACGCGGAGTGAATCGAATTGGCTGAAGTCTGGCATCTGTGATGCTGGGGACTTCAGGAGGAGGCCAAGATGGATCATCAACTTGGCACTTCTGGCTGAAGATTGTTGCAAATGCTTCAGCCTTATCTTTCGCACTGATGTGCTGGGCTCCCCCATCATTGAGGATGGGGATATTTGTGAAGCCACCTCCTCCAGTTAGTTGTTTAATTGTCCACCACCATTCACGGCTGGATGTGGCAGGACAGCAGAGCTTAGATCTGATCCATTGGTTATGGGATCGCTTAGCTCTGTCTATCGCATGCTGCTTACGCAGTTTGGCACACAGATAGTCCTGTGTTATAGCTTCACCAATTTGACACCTCATTTTGAGGTATACCTGGTGCTGCTCCTGGCATGCCCTCCTGCACTCTTCATTGAACCCGGGTTGGTCTCCTGGCTTGATGGTAATGGTAGAGTGGGGGAGATGCCGGGTCATGAGGTTACAGATTGTGGTTGAGTACAATTCTGCTGCTGCTGATGGCCCACAGCGCCTCATGGATGCCCATTTTTGCATTGCTAGATCTGTTCGAAATCTGTCCCATTTAGCACGGTGGTAGTGCCACACATCACGATGAAGGGTATCCTCAATGTGAAGGCGGGACTTCGTCTCCACAAGGACTGTGCGGTGGTCACTCCTACCAATCCTGTCATGAACAGGTGCATCTGCGGCAGGCAGATTGGTGAGGACAAGGTCAAGTATGTTTTCTCCTCTTGTTGTTTCCCTCACTACCTGTCACAGACCCAGTCTAGCAGATATGTCCTTTAGGACTTGGCCAACTCGGTCAGTAATGGTGCTACAAAGCCCCTCTTGGTGATAGACATTGAAGTCCCCCACCCAGAGTACGTTTTGTGCCCTTGCCACCCTCAGTGCTTCCTCCAAGTACTGTTCAACATGGAGGAGTACTGACACATCAGCTGAGGGAGGGCGGTAGGTGGTAATCAGCAGGAGGTTTCCTTGTCCATGTTTGATCTGATGCTGTGAGACCTCATGGGGTCTAGAGTCGATGTTGAGGACTCCCAGGGCAACTCCCTCCCTAATGTATACCACTGTGCCACCACCTCTGGTGGGTCTGTCCTGCCGGTGGGACAGGACATACCCAGGGATAATGATGGCAGTGTCTGGGACATTGTCTGTCAGGTATGATTCCGTGAGTATGACTATGTCAGGCTGTTGCTTGACTAGTCTTTGGGACAGCTCTCCCAACTTTGGCACAAGCCCCCAGATGTTAGTAAGGAGGACTTTGCAGGGACGACATGGCTGGGTTTGCCGTTGTCGCCTAGGTCGATGCCGGGTGATCCGTCCGGTTTCATTCCTTTTTATTGACTTTGTAGTGATTAGATGCAACTGAGTGGCTTGCTAGACCATTTCAGAGGGCATGTAAGAGTTAACCACATTGCTGTGGGTCTGGAGTCACATGGAGGCCAGACCAGGTAAGGACAGCAGATTTCCTTCCCTAAAGGACATTAGTGAACCGGATGGGTTTTTACAACAATCGACAATGGTTTCATGGCCATCATTAGACTAGCTTTTACTTCCAGATTTATCAATTGAATTCAAATTCCACCTTCTGCTGTGGCGGGATTTGAACCCATGTCCCCAGAGCAATACCCTGGGTCTCTGGGTTACTAGTCCAGTGACAATACCACTACGCCACCGCCTCCACTGGATATTTCCCCATGGATATATTTCACACGCTCCATCCCGCCCAAACACCAGCTCAGGGATTGACACCTGCTTAAGTTAGAGGGCTATGGGGGAAGAGCAGGAAGAGCAGGGTCTCCAAAGAGTCAGCACAACAATGATGGGCTGAATGGCTTTCTTCTGTGCTGTACAATTCTATATCTCAGCTCACTGAATGTATTCTCATGAGGTCTGAGCAGGTACTGGTGGCAGGGACAGCCAGGTAAAGGGTAAAGTAGTCTCCCAGCTGTAGAGGGCAGAAGTGCTGACTTCAGGAGCTCGTGCAGCACAAATAGTTTTAGTTTTTTTATTTAGAGATACAGCACTGAAACAGGCCCTTCGGCCCACCGAGTCTGTGCCGACCATCAACCACCCATTTATACTAATCCTACACTAATCCCATATTCCTACCACCTACCTATACTGGTGGCAATTTATAATGGCCAATTTACCTCCCAACCTGCAAGTCTTTTGACTTGTGGGAGGAAACCGGAGCACCCGGAGAAAATCCACGCAGACACAGGGAGAACTTGCAAACTCCACACAGGCAGTACCCAGAATTGAACCCGGGTCGCTGGAGCTGTGAGGCTGCGGTGCTAACCACTGTGCCGCCCTATATATACAATGTATTTGAAAGCCTGTCAAGGAGTTTCCAGTGCACAGCTAAAAGTTTGGTGGAGTCTGCTTCCAGTTTGTGTGACATCCTGTCACATGGTACCAGCCCTCTGCAATCGCCCTTGAAGGATATGACCTCCAGGGATGCTAGAGCTGGGCGCTCACTCCAAGAATCCATTTTAGCAATCTTTATAGCTTTGATAGAAGAGGTTGCTGAGGTTATTAAGGATGACAGAGCCACAGCTATCAGGGGAAGATAAGCTACAGATCAGCCATGATCTCATTGAATAGCAGAACAGGTTCGAGGGGCTGAATGGCCTTCTCCTGCTCCTATGTTTCTATCATCCAGAGTCTGGGATCCAACCTACACTTCCCATGAATCCCGAGCATCTGAGTACCTGCACCTGAGTGTCCCTTTAAACAGTAGCCCTCTCAAACCAGCCCCACACTAACACTATACAATGCTGTACTTTACTTCAATATGTTGCTGTAAATAATTTTTTGATCAATGGTTATGCTTATACAGTCCATTGCTAGTTATTCTAATTTATGTTTCACAGGAAAACCATAGGGAAATATGTAATTCAAGATGCTGTACCATAAACTAGGGTAGAAATTAGTATGTGTTGTGCATAGGATATCAAAGAAAAAAATAAATAAATAACTTGCATTTATACAGCACCTTTCATGATCTTGTGGCATCCCAAAGCATTCTTTAGCCAATGAAGTACTTTTGAAATGTAATCACTGTTGCACAGCTGTTAGTTTGCGCACAGCAAGCTCCCACAAGCAACATTGTGATAAAGACCAGATAAACTGTTTTAGTGCTGTTGGTTGAAGAATAAATACTGGCCAGGACACCACAGACACATCCCCTTCTCTTTTTGGAATTAGTGCCATTGGATCTTTTATGTTTACCTGGTAGATAGGGCCTCAGTTTAACATCTTATCTAAGAGATAACACAGCACTCCCTCAGTACTGAAGTGGAATGTCAACCTGGATTAACTATCTGCTCAAATATCCGGACTGGGACTTTAACCCATACCCTTCTGACTTAGGCAAGAATCTAAACACTGAGCCAAGAATTCTATCAACCAAGCCACAGCTAACATTGGATAGGCTTTGGTCTGACTGCTAAACTCACAGCTCCCATTTTGTTTACGTGTTCCAGGCTATGCTTAAAACGGGCATTAGGCACCTTGAATTTGTTAATTCAGGACATAACACCTGTAGAAGGAGAACTTGCAGAAATTAGTCAGCGATAATCTGCCCCATTCAGTATCCTTCAGCCATCCAAATGAAAGACAGTTTTCAGAAATGTTTCTTTTAATTCCCCCCAAGGAGGTTTAAGAAGTGATCCCTTGACTTCCCAGGTATCTTGATAGCCCCCACCTACCCTTAATCTGTAGTCTATCCCAACCCACCCATGCCCCCTGAGACCGACCTGCTTACGAGGCAGACTTGGCTGATACTAATGTCTTCCCTCAAGCGAGCAAGCTGCCTATGGAATCACTTCCAGCAATGGCGGCACACCCCAAATGGGAAGATGAGTCTCAAGGACTAATCTTCATCGATCCTCAGGCCCTTTGGTTCAGTGCAACTCTGCATCCAAAATCAAGGCCCAGACAAAATTCTACCTGACTGAGTTATGAAACAGGCCCCAAAGCCTGTCCACCATCTACAAGGCACAAGTCAGGAGTGTGATGGAATACTCTCCACTTGCCTGGATGGGTGCAGCTCCAATAACACTCAAGAAGCTTGACACCATCCAGGACAAAGCAGCCCGCTTGATTGGCACCCCATCTACAAACATTCACTCCCTCCACCAATGACGCACAGTGGCAGCAGTGTGTACCATCTACAAGATGCACTGCAGCAATTGATCAAGGCTCCTTCGACAGCACCTTCCAAACCCGCGACCTCTACCAACTCGAAGGACAAGGGCAGCAAATGCATGGGAACACCACCACCTGCAAGTTCCCCTCCAAGTCACACACCATCCTGACTTGGAACTATATCGCCGTTCCTTCACTGTCGCTGGGTCAAAATCCTGGAACTCCATTCATAACAGCACTGTGGGTGTACTTACCCCAAATGGACTGCAGCGGTTCAAGAAGGCAGCTCACCACCACCTTCTCAAGGGCAATTAGGGATGGGCAATAAATGCTGGCCTGGCCAGCGACGCCCATGTCCCATGAATGAATAAAAAAAAACTTGGAGCACAATCTTTCCTCATCTACAGCAATGATCAAATGAAAAGCTCAAGAGTGTTTTCCTTTTCTAGAGTCTTCCATTCAATTTAAAAACTTAAGTTCTTGAAAGGGATGTAAAATATATGGGATAGAATTTTAATGTTTGCTTAACCTTTGTGAAGCTGTTCACATTGTCAGGAGATATATTAATCACAGTTACTCATTATTTATGATTTTTCTCATGGCCTGTCAGACTACATTCATAATCAAGCAAGTTACAAGAAATGTAGAATATGAATATCAAAGGATTTGAGAATCTTCCCAGCTGATCCTTAGAATGATTGCTTACTATTGATGGAATAGGCTTCTTCAGCAATGAGCCCATGGCCAGAATTTCATGTCACCCCAATGAGTGGGACGGTGGCAGGTGGTGGGGGGGTTTGGTGGTGACATAAACTGGAGCGGGAGGCTCTGGGAGGCCTTCCTGAGCCGAGGGTAGGGGGTCGAGGGTGAAAAATGGCCCGCCCGCCCAGGCCACTCAAGGCTCTTAAGTGGCCACTTAACAGCCACTTAAGGGCCTTCGCCCACCTACACACAAATTTTACGTGTGGCAAGCAGACGGCAGAGGTTCTGGAGAAGCCTCCTGGAAATACCAGGCGGCTGCTGATCATCCCAGGGGGGACCCTGATGATAGGGCACAGGGTGCCCGATGGAGGGCCGCCCCCGCTACTCCAACCACCCCCAATACCCAACACGCACCCCTCCCCCCCATCTAACCACCCTTGCCTCGCTGGGGCCTGACCGATTACCCCTGGCAAGGTAACCAAAACTTACCTTAACTCCCAGCTCCATGTCTTCCTCTGCGGTCGGCTGGGCTGCAGTCCCAGCAGTAGCCACCGCTCCCGGTGGCACTGCTGGGGCTAAGAGCTGCCGGCCAGCTGAATGGCCGGCAACACAATGAGACAGGACTTTGCTCCCTCAAGCGGGTGGAAGTCCTGCCTTGGAACAGTTAAAGCCTCGGGACCTGTAAAATATGGAACAGATCCCCAGTCGAGGCGGAAGCGGGTTCGCCACCGACTTTTCAGTCAGTCACCAGCTCCCATCCGCCCAACGTAAAATCTCGGCCCTTGTGTCAATAAAAGTTGAAAAAATGAAATAAATGGGGGAAGTAAGGTAATTGGCAAATGAACTAAATAATTTTTTTATGCGGCTAGTGTTGTGATCTTGAATGCTTCACCAGAAATGGTGGTGCAAGTGATTCAACAATAATTTCAAAAGGGAACTGTATAAATACTTGAAAAGGACAAACTGATTGGGCTATGGAGAAAGGCAGAAGGTGGGTTTCAGGAAGTAAGTGGGACTCACTGGATCGCTCTTTCAAAGAGCCAGCTAAGGTATGATGTGAATGGTCTCCTTCTGTGCTCTGTCATTATATAATTCTAAGTATGAATCATTGAGTTCAGCAAGTTTCGTGCACCTATTGGATAAAATGTTTCCACTTGTAGGGCTGGATTTTACGAGCGCGCTGCAAGTCGTGGCGGCACGCTTTGAAGTCAGTGGTCCGCCCGCAGCGGCCACCGCTGAGCCCCTGTGATACTTTGCACGGGGGCTCATTTAAACAGAAGGCACGGAGCGGCCATCCCAATGACGTAGAGGGGGCAGCTGCTCCATACCCAGAAACGGTGTTCAGCGCCACCGCGCAGGGCGCTAGCTCCATTTTTAAAGGGCTTTAAGCCTTTCACTAGCATTTGCATTTTTAAAAGGAACAGAAGTTCAAAATTAAAGTTACACATGTAGTAACATTTTCACTCCCGTCACCCACACCTCCATGGAAGAATCGATTTATTAAATGCCCATTCCCCCCACCAAAACCTTTATGCAGATTGTGACCTTTCCCCCTGATCTTTATTAACTTTAAAACTTAAGCCCTTCCCACCATCCCCTCCACCAATCAAAAGGCTTCCCTGCTAACCCCACCACCCCCGCGCCCTGAGAATTATACTCCTCCCCCCTCTCAACCAGTGTCTCCCCTCGGTTCCCTAAACGGGGATCCGCAGGCACGGGACATCCGGCCACTGGCCGCAAAACCGGCATGGGACAGTCGCCCCTAGCCTACCCTAGGTAGGTTTATTAACATTTATTTGAATATATTTTGCAATGCAAATGAAGGCCCTGCCGCTTTGCGGCGTGGGGGCGGTGGACGCACCAAGGCCTCGCCGCCAGTGGTAAAACGTGACATGGCCTTCTCGGTGTTGGGAGTTGAGGCAGGCCTCTCCTAGCAGAGTTTTCCAGGCCCCCCCCGCCACAACTCCCAACATCGGAGGGCTGGTAAAATCCATCCCTTAGAGGCAGTCAAAAACTAGATGTCATACACATAAGATAGACACTAATAAATGCAATACAGAATGCAGGAAGGACTTCATTATTCAGACAATGGTTGAATTGTAAAATGTGGAATGCGGAAAGAAATAATTTAGGTGAATAACATAGATATTTAAGGGGAAGCTAGATAAGTACATGAGGGAGAAAGGAATAGAAATATATGCTGTTGGAGTGAGATAAAGTAGGGTGGGAAGAAGTTTGTGTGGAACATAAATATCAGAATAGGTCAGTTGTGGCAAATAGCCAGTTTCTATGTTTTACATTCAATGTAATTCAATGTTTAGATGTGTCCAGATGTGAAGTCTCGAAAACTGGTGAGATAGTCACTTGTGGGAGTGGCGTACACAAGAAGTCATTTGTGGGAGTGGTGTACAGGCTCCTTAACAGTAACTATAGGGTAGGACAGGGGATAAAGGAAGAAATAATGAGTGCTTGTTAGAAAGGTATGGTAATAATCATAGGGGATTTTAATCTACATATAGACTAGAAATATCAGATGGGCAAAGGTAGCCTAGATGAAGAGTTCATAGAATGTTTTCGAGGTAGTTTCTTAGAACAGCATGTTCTGGAGCCAACCAGAGAGCAGGCTATATTAGGCCTGGTATTGCGCAACGAGATTGGATTAATTCATGACCTCATAGTGAAGTCGCCCCTAGGCAGCAGTGATCATAATATGTTGAATGTTACATTCAGTTTGAGGGAGAGAAGAGTGGGTCTAAGTCGAGTATTTTAAACTTAAATAAGGGCAATTATGAGGGCATGAAAGTAGAGCTAGCAAAAGTGAACTGGCAAAGTAGGTTAGGGGATAGGTCAATAGAGATGCAGTGGCAGCCATTTAAGGGGATATTTCAGAATACACAGACTAGATATATTCCAACGAGAAAAAAAAATTCCAAGGGGAGGATTGACCATGCCTAGTTAAAAAAAAAAGATAAAAATATTATCAAACTTAAAGAAAAAGCACATAATTGCACAAAGTTGAGTGGCAGATCAGAAGATTGGACAAGATATAAAAAGCAGCAAAGAATGACAAAAAGATTAGTAAAGTGGGAAAATTAGAGTACGTGAGAAAGCTGTCTAGAAATATAAGAACAGATAGTAAGAGTTTCCATGGATATTTAAAAAAGAAAAGAGTTAACAAAGTGAGCGTTGGTCCTATAGAAAGTGAGTCTGGGGAATTAATAAGGGAAAATAAGGCGATGGCAGATGAATTGAACAGGTATTTTGCATCGGTCTTCACCATACAGGATACATTCCAGAAATAGCTGTAAATCAGGAAATGGAAGGGAGAGAGGAACTCAAGAAAATTACAATCACCAGGGAAGTAGTACTGAGCAAATTGTTGGAGCTGCAGGCTGACACGTCCCTGGGTCCTGATGGATTTTACCCTAGGGTCTTAAAAGAAGTAACTAGTGAGATAGTTGATGAGTTGGTTTTAATTTTCCAAAGTTCCCTAGATTCGGGGAAGGCTCCATCAGATTGGAAAATAGCCAATGTAACTCCTTTATTCAAACAGTGAGAGAGACAGAAAGCAGGAAACTACAGGCCAGTTAACTTCACATCTTTTTTTTTAGAGATACAGCACTGAAACAGGCCCTTCGGCCCACCGAGTCTGTGCCGACCATCAACCACCCATTTATACTAACCGGACACTAATCCCATATTCCTACCACATCCTCCCCTGTCTTTATCTTCCCCTACCACCTACCTATACTAGGGGCAATTTATACAATGGCCAATTTACCTATCGACCTGCAAGTCTTTTGGTGGTGGGAGGAAACCGGAGCACCCGGTGAAAACCCACGCAGACACAGGGAGAACTTGCAAACTCCACACAGGCAGTACCCAGAATTGTACCCAGGTCGCTGGAGCTGTGAGGCTGCGGTGCTAACCACTGCGCCACTGTGCCGCCCTAACAGGCTTGATACACTCGGACTTTTGTGTTCCGTGTCAGTGCGCCATTTTCCCACACACTAGGGGTCACTATTTAAAAATAAAGGATCACCCATTTAAGACAGAGATGAGAAGAAATCTTTGCTCTCAGAGTCTTTGGAACCTTCTTCCTCAAAAGGCAGTGGAAGCAGAATCTTTGAATATTTTTAAGGCAGAGGTAGAGAGATTCTTGATAAGCAAGGGGGTGAAAGGTTATTGGGGGTAGGCAGTAATGTGGAGTTGATGTTACAATCAGATCAGCCACGATCTTGTTGAATGTCGAAGCAGGCCTGAGGGGCCGAGTGGCCTACTTCTGCTCCTAATTCGGATGTTTGTATGCTCATATAAAGAGAAAAAGCAACTATGAATGCTGTGACCTGAAATAAAAACAGAAAATGCCAGAAATGTACAGTTTGCCCATTAACTTTCTGAAGAGAGAAATAATACTTTGGTTGGAGACTATGTGCTGAATTTTACTCTCCCGTCGCCGCTCCCGGCAGTGGGCAAAAAAAATGGCGGCTCACGCGTGCCACCATGCTGCCACAATGTAGCACGCGGCGGCTCATCTACATACGCAGGGCGGTCTGCCCCCCCCCCCCAAAATCATGTGGTGGGGGGGCTCTGTGACACCGGTAACTGCGTCAAATGCCTCTGTGCAGGCACTGGTGCCATTTTTAAAAGACTGCCAGACCTGCACTGTTGAAGCCCGTAACCCTCCCCAATACAAAGAAAATAAATGGCCGCCCTGTTTCTCTCTCCCCCCCAAAAAAACACTTACATTTAACATCTTTCCCCTCCAACTGCAAAGTTGACCCCGTTTCCCCCCTCTCCACTTCAGTAAAAATCCTAAGTTCTCCCCTTCCCCAACTCAGTGACACCAGTGAGAGTCAGCCATCGGACAGAAGATGGTGGATAGCTGGCTAGATGGCTGTGAAAGGTTTGTAAATGTATGCCTATCCTTTATTAAAATATTTAAAGTTGGATCCCATCGCCGGGCGGCGGGGGACGGCCATGGAGCCTCACTGCCACCGGGATGATTGGACCTGGCAATCCCGGCGTTGGGCTCCATGGCGGGCCGTTGCCAATGTGATCTTCTGGCTGCCCTCCCCCCTCCGCCACAGCGCCAGGTGTCGGGAGCTCAACAAAATCCAGCCTTATGATACTCTATTTCTATGACATGATGAAGTCGGGATCCTGAATTGTCAGTGGATGGAACGGATTGCTGAAAGCTACCATTAGAACAGCCTGCATTAAGAAACTGTTGTTGGATGTCAAGGACAACATAAGACTACTTTACCTTTAGGCTTCAATGAGTTGGCGAGTATTCCTTTCACATATATATAATTTCAGCTTTTGATGTCAAAACTGGAAGCAATGACAAGAATTTGAATATTCAATTTTGCTTGTGGCAGGTTTATCTCACGCTGTTTAAGAATTGATATTTCGATTTGAGTCAAATATAAAACAAGACATGTTAAAAACAAGATGAAGATGATACTTTCCACACAACCAAAATGAAAGTAGTATAATTTTGAAAGCATATGTCGAGTGGTCATGCAACAAAAACCAACTTTGCATTTGCAAAGCACTTTTAATGCAGTAAAACATAGAATTACATAAAATTAACAGCACAGAAACAGATCATTCAGTCCATCTGGTCTATGCTGACGTTAATACTCCACAGGAGCCGAGGCACTTCACAGAAGCAACTACCAAACAAAATTTGACATTGAGTCACATAAGAGATGTTAAGACAGATGAACAACAGCTTAGTCAAAGAGGTACATTTTCACGTTGTGCTCCATTCAGTTCATTAACTGTGCTGCATTTAAAAAAAATTTTTTTTTATTCATTCATGGGATGTGGGCGTCAATGGCTAGGCCAGCATTTATTGCCCATCCCTAATTGCCCTTGAGAAGGTGGTGGTGAGCTGCCTTCTTGAACCGCTGTAGTCCATTTGGGGTAGATATACCCACAGTGCTGTTAGGAAGGGAGTTCCAGGATTTTGACCCAGCGACAGTGAAGGAACGGCGATATAGTTCCAAGTCAGGATGGTGTGTGACTTGGAGGGGAACTTGCAGGTGGTGGTGTTCCCATGTATTTGCTGCCCTTGTCCTTCTAGTCGGTAGAGGTTGCGGGTTTGGAAGGTGCTGTCTAAGGAGCCTTGGTGCATTGCTGCAGTGCATCTTGTAGATGGTACACACTGCTGCCAGTGTGCGTCGGTGGTGGAAGGAGTGAATGTTTGTAGATGGGGTGCGAATCAAGCGGGCTGCTTTGTCCTGGAAGGTGTTGAGCTTCTTGAGTGTTGTTGGAGCTGCACCCATCCAGGCAAGTGGAGAGTATTCCATCACACTCCCGACTTGTGCCTTGTAGATGGTGGACAGGCTTTGTGGAGTCAGGAGGTGAGTTAGTCACCTCAGGATTCCTAGCTTCTGACCTGCTTTTGTAGCCACGGTATTTATATGGCTACTCCAGTTCAGTTTCTGGTCAATGGTAACCCCTAGGATGTTGATAGTGGGGGATTCAGCGATGGTAATGCTGTTGAATGTCAAGGGGAGATGGCTAGATTCTCTCTTGTTGGAGATGGTCATTGCCTGGCACTTGTGTGGCGCGAATGTTACTTGCCACTTATCAGCCCAAGCCTGGATATTGTCCAGGTCTTGCTGCATTTCTACATGGACTGCTTCAGTATCTGAGGAGTCACGAATGGTGCTGAACATTGTGCAATCATCCGCGAACATCCCCACTTCTGACCTTATGATTGAAGGAAGGTCATGATTGAAGGAAGGTCATTGATGAAGCAGCTGAAGATGGTTGGGCCTAGGACACTATCCTGAGGAACTCCTGCAGTGATGTCCTGGAGCTCAGATGATTGACCTCCAACAACCACAACCATCTGCCTTTGTGCCAGGTATGACTCCAACCAGCGGAGGGTTTTCCCCCTGATTCCCATTGACCTCAGTTTTGCTAGGGCTCCTTGATGCCATACTCGGTCAAATGCTGCCTTGATGTCAAGGGCAGTCACTCTCACCTCACCTCTTGAGTTCAGCCCTTTTGTCCATGTTTGAACCAAGGCTTTAATGAGGTCAGGAGCTGAGTGGCCCTGGCGGAACCCAAACTGAGCGTCACTGAGCAGGTTATTGCTAAGCAAGTGCCACTTGATGGCACTGTTGATGACACCTTCCATCACTTTACTGATGATAGAGTGTAGGCTGATTGGCCTGGTTGGATTTGTCCTGCTTTTTGTGTACAGGACATATCTGGGCAATTTTCCACATTGCAGGGTAGATGCCAGTGGTGTAGCTATACTGGAACAGCTTGGCTTGGGGCGCAGCAAGTTCTGGAGCACAGGTCTTCAGTACTATTGCCAGAATATTGTCAGGACCCATAGCTTTTGCAGTATCCAGTGCCCTCAGTTGTTTCTTTATATCACGCGGAGTGAATCGAATTGGCTGAAGTCTGGCATCTGTGATGCTGGGGATCTCAGGAGGAGGCCGAGATGGACCATCAACTCGGCACTTCTGGCTGAAGATTGTTGCAAATGCTTCAGCCTTATCTTTCGCACTGATGTGCTGGGCTCCCCCATCATTGAAGATGGGGATATTTGTGGAGGCACCTCCTCCAGTTAGTTGTTTAATTGTCCACCACCATTCACGGCTGGATGTGGCAGGACAGCAGAGCTTAGATCTGATCCGTTGGTTATGGGATCGCTTAGCTCTGTCTATCGCATGCTGCTTATGCAGTTTGGCACGCAGATAGTCCTGTGTTGTAGCTTCACCAGGTTGACACATCATTTTGAGATATGCCTGGTGCTGCTCCTGGCATGCCCTCCTGCACTCTTCATTGAACTAGGGTTGGTCTCCTGGCTTGATGGTAATGGTAGAGTGGGGGATATGCTGGGCCATGAGGTTACAGATTGTGGTTGAGTACAATTCTGCTGCTGATGATGCCCACAGTGCCTCATGGATGCCCATTTTTGCATTGCCAGATCTGTTTGAAATCTATCCCATTTAGCACAGTGATAGTGCCACACAACACGATGGATGGTATCCTCAATGTGATGGTGGGACTTCGTCTCCACAAGGACTGTGCGGTGGTCACTCCTACCAGTACAGTCATGGACAGAAGCATCTACAGCAGGCAGATTGGTGAGGACGAGGTCAAGTATGTTTTCCCCTCATGTTGGTTCCCCCACCACCTGCCGCAGACCCAGTCTAGCAGCTATGTCCTTTAGGACTCGGCCAGCGTGGTCAGTAGTGGTGCTACCGAGTCACTTTTGGTGATGGACATTGAAGTCCATCACCCAGAGTACATTTTGTGCCCTTGCCACCCTCAGTGCTTCCTCCAAGTACAGTTCAACATGGAGGAATACTGAGTCATCAACTGAGGGAGGGTGGTAGGTGGTAATCAGTAGGAGGTTACCTTGACCATGTTTAACCTGATGCCATGAGCCTTCATGGGGTCCGGAGTCGATGTTGAGGACTCCCAGGGCAACTCTCTCCCTAATGTAGACCACTGTGCCACCACCTCTGCTGGGTCTGACCTGCCGGTGGGACAGGACATACCCAGGGATAATGATGGCAGTGTCTGGGACATTGTCTGTAAGGTATAATTCCGTGAGTATGACTATGTCAGGCTGTTGCTTGACTAGTCTGTGGGACAGCTCTCCCAACTTTGGCACAAGCCCCCAGATGTTAGTAAGGAGGACTTTGCAGGGTTGGCAGGGCTGGGTTTGCCGTTGTCGTTTCCGGTGCCTAGGTCGATGCCGGGTGGTCCGTCCGGTTTCATTCCTTTTTATTAACTTAGTAGCGGTTAGGTACAACTGAGTGGCTTGCTAGGCCATTTCAGAGGGCATGTAAGAGTTAACCACATTGCTGTGGGTCTGGAGTCACATGTAGGCCAGACCAGGTAAGGAGAGCAGATTTCCTTCCCTAAAGGACATTAGTGAACCTGATGGGTTTTTACAACAATCGATAATGGTTTCATGGCCATCATTAGACTTGCTTTTTAATTCCAGATTTATTAATTAAATTCAAATTCAAATTCCACCTTCTGCTGTGGTGGGATTTGAACCCATATCCCCAGAGAAATACTCTGGGTCTCTGGGTTACTAGTCCAGTGATAATACCACTATGCCACCCCCTACCCCGAATCCAATGAGAAGCAAAAAAAAAAGGCATGCCTAGATGGCCAATGATGCCTCATTGTGATCTTCTACAGGGGCTGTACTCAATGACACAGAGACTAACATTAATGCAAGGGATGAGTGGTGAACACAAGTCATCCAGTCACTTCAAATTTCTTTCAATAATTCCACATTTCAATCCTTAGACTTTGGATGCCTCCGCTACCATTTTTGATGGAATATTTTTTGCTGTGTCGAGTTTAAGTTAACTTGAATTCTGGGCATGGCGCAACTTCAGAGTCTGAAATTGTGGAATCCAAAACTGACATCACAGATTAAAGAAGATTTATAAATAGGTGAAATTTAAGAATCAGAGAGTGAGCCACATCTTTTGTTCCCTCAGCAAACTATTCAGGACCAGATGATCCATTGAACTGCACAATTACTTAACACTTTTCTCAATTTAACAGGGGTAGAATGGATGCATCAGTTGTACAAAAATTCTCCACCTGTTGCCCAATAAACTGACAATAAGATCATCTACCATTCTCTATTACATTAATGAAGCGGGGATCCAGGAAACCACACCAACTTCCATTTGTATAGCACCATTAACATAGTAAAACATCCTAAAGTGCTTCATAATAACATTATCAAAATAAAATTTGACACTGAGCCACATAAAGAGGTATAAGAACAGGTGAGCAAAATCTTGGTCAAAGAGGTAGATTTTAAGGAGTGAGAGAGAGGTAGGAAGGTTTGGAGAGAGATTTAGGATGAAAGCTGTTGAAAGCAGAGCTACCTACAGTGGAGCGATAAAAATCAAGGATGCTCAAGAGACGGGAATTAGAAGAGCACAGAGATCTTGGAAGATTGTAGCCCTGGAGGAAGCTCCAGAGATTAGGAGTGGTGGGGCGGGGGGATTGGGTCTATGGAGGGATTTGAACACAAGGATGAGAATTTTAAAACTGATGCATTGCTGGACCGGGAGCCAATGTAGGTCAGTGAGCACAGAGATGATAGCTGAACAGGTCTCGATGCAAGTTCAGATATGGGCACGATTAGTCAAGATTTTGCAGGATGGTAAGTGGATGGCCACCCAGGAGAACACTGGAAAAGTCAAGTCTAGGGGTATCAAAGGCAAGAGGTGAGCTGAGGCAAGGGCGGAGACGGTTGATATTATGGAGGTGGAAGTTGGCAAGTCGGTGGTCTTGGTGATGGAGAGGATATGGGGCTGGAAGCTCAGCTCAGGGTCAAATTCGACAATGGGATTGCGAACAGTCTGATTCAACCTCAGACAGTGGTCAGAGAGGGGATAGTGTTGATAGCTAGGGAATGGATTGTGTGGCTGAGCTGTAATGGGCATTAAGATCAGCCCCAATGTGCACAGCAGGGATTGGCAAGATACCAAAAGCATTCAAGTAAAAAGTGTTAAATTCATCGAGGATTTCTAATTTTAAATGAACTACCTAAAAGATAATCAAATAAAATTAAAGAGTTTTTCAAAATGCTGGCAGCAATCAGCAATTTTTTTGGACATGGAATGGGCAACAGGTATTTCTGAAAAACATATGGATCAAGATGTCCAATAATTACTGGTAGTTATATGTACCTAACAAACATAGGGAATCTGGGAAAAGTATTTGTCCCAGGTATGACTGGAGATGGATTTGAATTACCCAACAAGCAGTTGGACAATCAGGAGAGAGGGCAGGATAGGAAAGCAGGAGATGAGGAAACTTTAATGAGAAACAGCGAGAGAGAGAAAAACAAAGAAATAAAAATAGAGAAAAAAGCTAAAACTAAGTCAGGAGGTTGAATTTTATGAGGGACATTGAAGTCCCACCTCCGGGGTTGAAAGCGGGAGGCGACCCAGCTCCAGTGGGTTTCTGGACCCTGGGGCGGTATTTGCAGGTGGCAGCAAATTAACAGGCCACTACCGTGGCCACTGTCCAATTGATGACGGCAGCCCGCCCCCAAGAGCTGCCAACCCAATCAGAGGGACAGCAGATCAGCAGCTTCAACAGTGCCACCACTAGTGCTGGCCAGTGCTGAGGCTGCAGTTCCAGGATGAGGGTGCCTTAATGGGGAGACACACTCAAACAGACAGTGAGTATTTTGGAGAAGCCAGGGCCGGCCAGGCAGGTTCTGACAATCAGAGTGTGGGAAAGGGGCAGAGTGGTTGTGGTGCACCGGCAGCGCCATTGCTGTGGGGTTGGCCATTGCTACTGGGAGGCTCCTCGTTGAGCCATGGAGTCCCCATAAAGGAGGGCACTGCCCCTCTGGGAACCCATTCGGAGGCTGTTAGGATTTACCTGGTATCACATCTCGGGCTGAAGAGTGACACTTGAAGTCATAGATTTAACTTTAACAAAGATTTAACAAGTTTTAATAAAGACTTCTGTTCATGACTGCTGCATATTTCTATCTGATCTTACAACAACTCCCAGGTCAGGTGTTCTCCTCAAAACACTGAGTTACTTTCAGTTTCACTTCCAAGTACCATATTGTCTCTCATACTCAAGCCCACACATACCATCATGACACATGGCAGTCTTCCCATGCAACAACGGGCCCTCTTGATGTGGGAAAATGTTCGTGGGGGTGAGAAGTGGCCACTAATGGCCACCTAAATGGTTTAATTGGCCACGTGGTGGGCCACTGAGCTCCTTGCAATTGACAATATGCCACGGCAGCAGGAAGACATCGGGTTCCCTTCCTGACCTCTTCCCCAGCCATATTGCCTGCCCCCTCCTGCCACCCAGCCCAACCCCAATGGGCCAGGAAAATTCAGCCCACTTTCAAGGTCAGAAGTATGCTAAGATTTTCTCATCCTTGCCTCAGTAAAGCAATAAATGAGGAAATAATCTCCATCATAGCAACATGTTCAAGACTACCTATAAGAGGTGGTCATCTACCCATTCTTCATTATTTTTGTAGAGTTGCACTGTTACACTATTATTCTGTTTTATGTCTATCAGTATAACACAGAATGTCAGTTTTTAGTTCCTGAACTTTGTAAGAGGGGAAATTTGGCTTGCGCCTAAAATGGGCAGCAAGGTGGAGGAGCAATTTTGCTATGAACCAGTTCAAGGTCTGAGGCAGATTCGGAATCACGCCTCCTTTAAATGGATGTGTTTAGTTGTGGGTGGCAAACAGTTGTTCTGATGCAGCTTGCTGATCGGTACCTGATGAATACTGGCCACCTCCGTCGCACAATGTCCTGCGGGTTAACAGCTCGCCAATCCTGTTCCTCAGGCTTCACGGAAAAACACCTTTCAAAGTTTTATGGTCAGCTTTTGAGCAAACTTCACAGGCACTTTAAGAACCACTAACTAAGCTGCTCAAGAACTGGCACAACTAAGCTGAGCATGGAGGAAGAGAGCAGCTAAAGTAAGTGTGGGACCCTTCAAAGATGAGACTGGGGAATTAATAACAGGGAACAGAGAAATGGCAGATAATTTAAACCAATATTTTGCATCGGTCTTCACGGTGGAAGACACTATAAAGATCCCAACAATAATACATGAGCAAGGTGTAAATGGGAGGGAGGAACTTGTAACAATCTCTATCACGAGAGAAAAGGTGCTGGAAAAACTGATGGGACTAAAAGCAGACAAGTCACCAGGACCTGATGGCCTACATCCAAGGGTTTTAAAAGAAGTGGCTGCTGAGATAGTGGAGGCATTGATCATAATATACCAAAACTCACTGGATTCCGGTGGGGACCAGCGGATCGGAAAACCGCTAATGTGACACCCCCATTCAAGAAAGGAGGGAGACAGAAAGCAGGAAACTATAGACCAGTTAGTTTAGCATCAGTCATTGGGAAAATGCTAGAATCCATGGTTAAGGAAGAAATAGCAGGACATTTAGAAAAACATAATGCAATCAAACAGAGTAAACATGGTTTTATGAAAGGGAAATCATGTTTGACAAATTTGTTAGAGTTCTTTGAGGATATAAGAAGCAGAGTGGATAAAGGGGAACCGGTAGATGTAGTGTATTTGGATTTTCAGAAGGCTTTCAATAAGGTGTCACATAAAAGGTCATTGCACAAAATAAGAGCTCAGGATATTGGGGGTAATGTTTTGACATGGATTGAAGATTGGTTAACACACAGAAGGCAGAGAGTCAGGATTAATGGGTCTTTTTCAGGTTGGAAAGCTGTAACCAGTGGGGTGCCACAAGGATCAGTCCTAGGGTCTCAACTATTTACTATCTATATTAATGACTTGGAGGAAGGGGCAGAGTGTAGTGTATCCAAATTTGCTGATGATACAAAAATAGATGGGAAGGCATGTTGTGACGAGGACACAAAGAATCTGCAAAGGTATATAGATAGGTTAAGTGAGTGGGCAAAAACTTGGCAGATGGTGTTCAATGTGGGAAAGTGTGAGGTCATCCACTTTGGTAGGAAGAATAAAAAGGCAGATTATTATTTAGATGGAGAAAGACTACAAAATACTGCAGTACAGAGAGATCTGGGTGTGCTTGTACATGAAACGCAAAAGGTTAGCATGCAGATGCAGCAAGTAATTAGGAAGGCAAATGGAATTTTGGCCTTTATTGCTAGGGGGGTAGAGTTTAAAAATAGGTAAGTATTGTTACAACTGTACAGGGTGTTCGTGAGGCCACACCTGGAGTACTGCGTACAGTTTTGGTCCCCGTATTTAAAGAAGGATATACTAGCATTGGAGGAAGTTCAGTAAAGGTTCACTGGGCTGATTCCTAGATGAAGGAGTTGTCTTATGAAGAATGGCTAAACAGGTTAGGCTTTTATTCATTGGAGTTTAGAAGAATGAGAGGTGATCTTATTGAAACATATAAGATTCTAAGGGGGCTTGACAGGGTAAATGTTGAGAATATATTTCCATTGGTGGGGGAAATCTCGAACTAGGGGACATAGTTACAGAATAAGGGGTCACACATTTAAAACTGAGATGTGAGGGAATTTCTTCTCTCAGAGGGTGGTGAATCTCTAGAATTCTCTACCCCAGAGAGTTGTGGAGGTTTGGTCACTAAGTGTATTTAAGGAGGAGGTAGATAGATTTTTGAAATCTCGGGGAGTCGAGGGTTATGTGGAGCAGGCCCAAAAGAGGAGTTGCGATCTGGGACAGATCGCCATGATCTTATTGAATGGCGTGGCAGGCTTGAGGGGCTGAATGTCCTACTCCTGCTCCTATTTCTTATGTTCTTTTGTTTTTGTACAATGTAAGCTGCCTCCATTTGTACCTGAATTTTGCCTCAGAATCTTACAACTGGCATAGGAAGGACAACAATTTCCCTGGAAATGGAGCCTGAGCTGTCCCATTGATGCCTAAAGACCTCCTGATGCCTTATTCAGGCAGCCTTATAAATGGTGACTTGTCTACCTGCTGTTTGTCTCATTTGGACAGATTGCCCATTTGCAAAGCAACCTGAATAAGGCATCAGGTGACCTTTGGCATCAGTTTGACAGCCAAGGCCCAATCCCCCTTCCACCCTAACACCTAGCCCCAATTTTCAATTCCTTGGTCACCCATTTTACAGGCAGAAAATGGACAGCTGCAAGTTAAGTTGTAGATTTTGCATGTACGTGCACGTTGGGCAACATTTGGTGTGGCCTCCATAACCAGACTAGCGATGCATCTTCTTCAATGCTGTAACAGAGGCAAAAGCGACTGGGAAAATCAAAGGCTGAGAAACCTTGAGAAGAACAGAGAAGCCAAGAGTGCACAACAGGGAACATGAGTAGTAAGATATAAATGTTAACCTTGGCTCAAATATCTAACAGCTGTACATTGCTATCTTTTCCCACACACATACTTTATGAAATTAAGAGGGAAACTGCGCACTCTGCAGAAATAATAAGCTTATCTGAGGTGTCCAACTTTGATAAATGGAGCTATTTTAATTTTTCATGTAAAATTGTTGCAATTGGAATTGAGTAACTCAAGAGTTAAGACAACAGACAGATCTCTGGGCAATTAGAGGCTGGCAGACGTATTTTATCTCATTTATTCTCACTCGGCTTTATTCTAGATTACTTTAGTTTCCTCTGAAAGGGTCAGAGCAAGTGATTATAAACAGTTCCTTACAATACTGATGAAGTGTTGTCAGTTTGATTTGTTATCACGCACAGGCCACCAGTGTCTGTTTACCTGATTCTCTGCCTCCGTCAAATACATTTATAGCCTTGCCTTTTCCCCAAAGGTTTTTTAGTACATCGGTACCATAAGGTTGGGCTGTAGTATAAGGTCCTTGGTTCAACTTTTACAGTGAAAGTAATTAATGCTGCTACAATGTATAACCATAGTTGCTTTTAATCCTTCAGACAGCAGGAAAGACTTTACATAAATTAAGTGCAAATTAGTTCCATGGTAACTGCATTCTTTAAAGTAAAAGTGTTAAGAACAGAAAGCACCAGAAATACCCAGTATTTCACCTGAAAAAAGCGTTAACCTTTCTCGTGAAAAGTGTCACATGTGAGCCGAATTTGCAGTTAAAATGACGCAAATCTGGCAGCATTCTCTGCTATTGCTGTGTAATACTGACAGCAACCTTTGGCGTCCACACATGCCCAGTTAAATGCGAAAATTTGGAAGTTGCCGTCAGTGATACCCTGCTCCTCCACAGGGAGCAATCAATGATTTGACATGTACTTCCACTTCTTATGCACTATTCTCGCATTAAAAACATTTGAATATGTTAAGCCCTATTCAATGAGGTGTCACTGAGATTTCAAAGGCAATCATAATTACTGATGGACAACCTCCCTGGCCCTGAAAAGCACAGAATAGAATTTCAAAATTCCATGATCTTTGTAATTATTTTTTATTTCTTTTTGAGGTTTGCTTCTGATATTGCAACTTTTAGCTTAATCCCATGTTTAGGTGTCAATCTTCATCTCACTTTCTGTAAAAGGATTAAAAAGTAAATTATAATCCATGATTTTCACTTCCAGGTTTGCGGGCTGTGAGAATTCTTCAATCTGATTGGTTAATCAGCCTGTTTGATGATTTCACTGTTGCTGGCTGCCACAAATCCCCCATAGATGGCGCTAAGTTCAAAGTCCCATCGGAATAGGGGCAATCGATATTGTAGAGACCATTAAGTCTTCGTTTGCAGCTTTTGACAACCTCAGAAGTGAGCACTATCCCTTCACACTGACTGCAAAATCTGGGTTATTGTATGACATAGATGTTACAACATGGGAAGTGGCCATTTGGCCCAACTGCAATCTTCTTGGCCCCATAGAGGTGACCTTGGAGTCAGAGAGTGCTGGGAAAATTGGTCCACAGCAAGTAGTTGATCAAGGTATTTGAAAGGGCAATTAGCCCTTAATTGTGCACAGCGATGTAATCCTACAGAAGGCACACAGGCCCCATGCTGTGTGAGGAGTCCAGCAGGGCATCAGAGGCAGCCTTACAGTAGGAGGTAGAGGGACATCAGAGGTTGCTGTCCATGCCGCCATCACAGAGCTGCAGTTGCAGCCAAAAACATTCCTGTACAGAGATTCTTCTCGGGCACTGATGGCCCCAACAGCTCTGGGCCTTTTTATTAATCCCTCTGAAGCCTTTCGACATCGCTTCCATTTTGAGATGCCCTCACGCTTTCTATCTGCCTCAGCAGTGCCATCTCTCCCTGCGGGGCTGTGGGTCAGCCAGTCCTGCAGGCCCTCCCATTGGGCCTCCCGTGTCAGTGCCCAATAGACGGCCAATGTGTGGAGGCCACCTGTTAATTGGCATCTCCTGTAAATTACACCACAGGGCGGGCACCTCCGACATGAACAGTTTGGAACCTGCAAATGGCCTCAACGCCTGAAAATGTTTAAAGTGGTAAAGATTCCACCCATGGTCTCCATTCAAAACACTATTTCTCTTTACAGAATGCCGATGGGCAACCTGCGCATTTCTGGAATTTTCTGATTTTATTTCAGGTCATAGCATTCACAGTTGTGTTTTTCTTTCTTTCTCATCGGTTTTAGATACTTCAGATATGGGTACATCTAAATATAGAATTACATAGAACTGACAGCAGAGAAACAGTCCATTTGGCCAGATTGGTCCATGCCAGTGTTTATATTCCACACGTGCCTCCTCCCTACTTTATCTAACCCTACAAGTATATATTCTCCTATTCCTTTCTCTCTTATGTGTTTTATCAAGCTTCCCCTTAAAGGCATCTCTGCAATTCACCTCCATTATTCTAAGTGGTAGCGAATGCCACACCTGCAATGAACATGTTGATGTCCAAAGGGACCTGGGTGTTCTTGTTCATGAGTCAATAAAAGCTAGCATGCAGGTGCAGCAAGCGATTAGGAAGGAAAATGCTATCTTGGCCTTCATTGCAACGGGTTTTGAGTACAGGAATAAAGAAGTCTTGCTCTGAATTGTATATAACCTTGGTGTGAGTGCACCTGGAGTATTGTATACAGTTTTGGTCTCCTTATCTAAGGAAGGATATACTTGCCATAGAGGAAGTGCAACCGAGGTTCGCCATACTAATCCCTGGGATGGCAGGATTTTCTAATGAGGAGAGACTGATGAAACGGGCCCTGTATTCTCTGGAATTTCGAAGAATGAGAGGTGATCTCATTGAAATTTACAAAATTCTTACAGGGCGTGACAGGGTGGATGTAGATGTTAATTGTGTGATTATATGCAGGTGAAGGGAGTTAATTGGGGTTTTAGTTGAGCACTTAACAGCAGACATTCACTGGGACTGAGGGATTTGTGTGAAGTGCTACATGTTTGTAATCCACAACAAATGTGAATTTGAGTAAATATAGGCTCCAGCCTTATCCTTATCCAACAAGCTTTCTGGAGTTTAACAGTAGATAGAGTGTTTCCCCTGGTTGGTGAGTCTAGAACCAGGGGCCATAGTCTCAGAAGAAGGGATAGACCATTTAAAAATTAGATGAGAAGGAATTTCTTCATTCAGTGGGTGGTGAATCTGTGGAATTCTCTACCCCAGAGGGCTATGGAAGCTTAATCATTGAGCATGTTCAAGACAGAAATCTATAGATATAGAACCATAGAAAAGTTATGGCACAGAAAGAGGCCATTCAGCCCATCGTGTCAGCACCGGCTGTAAAAACTAGCCGCCCAATCTAATCCAACCTTCCAGTACCTGCTCTGTAGCTTTGCAGGTTGCAGCACTTCAGGTGCAGATCCAGGTACCTTTTAAATGAGTTGAGGGTTTCTGCCTCCACCACTGTTCCTGGCAGTGAATTCCAGACACCCATCACACTCTGGATGAAAATCATTTTCCTCATGTCCCCTATAATCCTTCTACTGATCACCTTAAATCTGTGCCCCCTAGTAATTGACCTCTCCGCTAGGGGAAACAGGTCCTTCCTGTCTACTCTCTCTAGGCCCCTCATAATTTTGTACACCTCAATTAAGTCACCCTTCAGCCTCCTCTGTTCTAAGGGAAACAACCTTAGCCTATCCAATCTTTCTTCATAGATGCAATTTTCAAGCCCTGACAACATTCTTGTACATTTCCTCTGTATTGTCCCCAGAGCAATTATGTCCTTATATCTGGATACTAATGACATCAAGGGATGTGGGATAGTGCGGAAAAGTGGCTTTGACGTAGATGATCAGCCATGATCTAATTTAATGGCGGAGCAGGCTCGACGGTTGAATGGCCTACTCCTGTTCCTATGTTCCTAAAATGGCAGCACCTATAGGCACATGATAAACACAAAATCTGAAAAGGTGAAGCAGTGATTTACTTGTACTTCTTTCAATTTATTATACTGTATTTGCTACTCACAATGCAGTCTCCTCTACATTGGGGAGACCAAACACAGATTGGGTGACCGCTTTGCTAAACATCTTCGCTCAGTCCAAAAGCATGACCCTGAGCTTCTGGTTGCTTGCCATTTCAACACTCCCCCCTGCCAACATTTCTGTCTTTGGCCTGCACCAGTGTTCCAGTGAACATCAACACAAGGCGAAGGAGCAGCACCTGATCTTTTGATCAGCCTTGCAGACTGAACATTGAGTTCAATAACTTCAGAGCATGACTTGTCTTTTTTTTAATATTTTATTTTTTAACCATGTGCTTGCTTTTCATGTAGTCAGAGCTGCTCATTATTCCGCTGTTAACAGTCTTTCTGGACTAATGCTTTGGCTTTCACCACAAGCATTAACACTCGCTTTGCCTTTGTCCCAGGACAGCTTTGTTATTTAATCTCTCCTGCCCTATCAAACACCTTCCCCTTTGTTTTGTCCCCCCACCCCCCACCCCTTCACTTGTTTAAAACCTAATTCTTTTCTAACCTTTGCCAGTTCTGATGAAAGGTCACAGACCTGAAATGTTAACTTAGCTTCTCTCTCCACAGATGCTGCCAGACCTGCTGAGTATCTCCAGCACTTTTTGTTTTAGTTTCAGATTTCCAGCATCTGCAGTATTTTGCTTTGATTTAAGCTAGAAAGTGGGATTGGGTTGAATAACTTTTTTTCAGCTGGCAGAGACACAGTGGCCTAAATGGCCTCCTTTCAGTGCCATAAAGTTTCCAAGTTTCCCTCAGACCAAAATCCTACCACTAGAGGCAAAACACATCCAATTTGGGAGATTTTAGAATTCTTATCGACCTGTAATTCAACTAATAAACCGATAGACAATAAAAAAAACAAAGTAATTCATGACAACGCTACTTCATCGGACACGTCATCAGGATGCGCCGCGGTGCACACATGCGCAGACGGTCTCATGCCCCCTGCGCATGCGCTGCGGTCCGGCTGACCAGGACCGCTTTGCGCATGCGCAGATGACACAGTACGCGCATGCGCACACAGTCTCCTCATCTCTGCGCATGTGCTGCGGTTCGACCTGTCAGGACCGTTGTGCGCATGCGCAGATGACGTCATCGCGTTTATTCGTCTTCCTCGACGACGCGCCTGTTTGCCCTCTGCGCATGCGTCAAAGCTTCGGCGCGACTTTTTGAAAGTGGAAGGAGGGGAGGTTTCATCGGGCATTTTCTCGCATTTTATCTGAATTATTTATTCATTTTGGAGACTTGCTTCATTTTTATTTGACACAGGAGATTGTTCCAAGGTAAGTTGCTCTGCCTTTGTAAGTTGCTCTGAAAACATTTCCATTGTCTGGGCCACCGCATGTTCTCCAGTCCCTGTTGTGAGTTGCTCTGAAAACATTTCCATTGTCTGGGCCACCGCATGTTCTCCAGCCCCTGTTGTGAGTTGCTCTGAAAACATTTCCATTGTCTGGGCCACCGCATGTAGCAGGATGAAGGCACAGTGACTGTGATTTCTGGCGCCAAACAGTACACACTGCAGATACATGATGGCCAGGCTACCTGCAGCTGCATCTTCTCCATTCAGACTTTGTTGCCCTGCAAACATGCTGTTGTTGTGCAGAGGCATCTGGGTCTGCCTTTGGACAGGCTCGCCCCCAATTGTCGCTGGCATGCATCTCAGACACCGACGACGACGACAGGCATGGCTGCTGCCATTGTGATTACAGAGGAACAGCCAAGGCCCCTCAGCCACAATGAAAAATACCGCTTGCTTTCAGATCAATTGTACCAGCTACAACAGACCGTTCTGCAGAGTGGAACGGCAGCATTCATGAGGAGACTGGACTGGCTGCGGCAACAGACTCTCCGCTGGCAGCAAGGACTGGCTGATGAGATGGAGCCATTTACTATGCCCAACAATTGCCCGGAAGCACCTTCGGATGGAGGTGGCCGCGCGCTGGACATCAGTCACGTGTCACAAACCCTGGATCCTGAGCGTCTCACCCCCTGGCCTAATGATCTGATGGACCATACATATGCCTGCCTGTTCAAATCTCCACTTCCCCTACCTGCGGTACCCTCTCCTTGCTGCTCAGTTACAGTCACCTGCTCCTACACCCATCAGGGCAGTGCACATGGACACACAGTTACCTGCTCCTACACCCATCAGGGCAGTGCTCATGGGCACACAGTTACCTGCTACTACACCCATCAGGGCAGTGCTCATGGACACACAGCCACCTGTTTCCTCATCCGACGTTGAAACAACCATGCAGAGCCTTGTGAGACTCCGCAATTGCCAGTTGCTGCCTGTCAAGCAGAGAGGGCGTCCAAAGGGGTCAAGCACTTGGGGAACATTCAGCAAGAAGAGACTGAGCACTAAAAGAAACAAGCATGCCGTGTCCAGTGGTAGCAGAAATGTGAATGCTCTTGCTAGGAACACAACTGGTGATAGTAGTAGGCAGGATTAAATAGGAATGGATGGAAAGATGCACGAGTAACATAACCACTGGCAGGGAACTGCTGGGCTAAATGGCCAGCTTTATGTTCATAGCCCAAAAGAAATGTGCTTCTTTTCCAGCACCCTCACATCATTCATGTTTTCCCTGAGAGCAGCATTGAACCATCACGAGATAGAGGCAGTAACATCATCCTGCCTCCTACAGCTGAGGTGGGTACTAAGTGATTCATTGGCGGTGTTATCAGTACATGCCTTTACCGCAGAACACAAAGCATGCTCAACAGTAATTTCATTGGAGGGAGGGAAGCTCTGACACTGATGTTCTTTCCTTATTTCCTTTCATGTAAAACGTGCCCTTGAGAAAACAATCCTTGACACTTAAGGACGGCATTCAAGCAAAGGAGGCAGTGCGGGAGAGGACGCAAGGATGTGCTGATTCCTGCAGCTGAGGTGGGTAATAAGTGCTTCATTGGCGACGTTATCAATTGGTGTCTTCACTGCAGAACTTAAAAAGGTGTGCACAACAGTAATTTCAGTGGATGGAGGGAGGCAAGCTCTGACTCTGATTTGCTTTATTTCTTTTCATGTAAAACATGCCGTCGAGAAAACAATCCTTGAGACTTAAGGTCAGCATTCAAGCAACGAAGGCAACTGGATCATGCTGCGGAGCTTGTCACGATGTGGAAAGGAACATTGCATTTATGGATGAATTGGGAATGCACATTGGGATGCGCTTGGGGAACATTCACCAAGAATAGACTGAGCTCAGACTCTTGTGCCTTTGCCTTCTTCACATGGACAATACTGTAGTGGAATAGAGAGCCAAGCGTTTATTCACCACAAGGCTCTCCAGGAACAATCTCTTTCGCTGTGCATAGCAGAGACTCGGCCTGTCTGTCTAACGGGAATGCTGGACACAACACTCATGTATCCATGCACAGCAGTTCCTCGGATACTTAATGAACTTAATAAAACTTTTCAATAATTAAACCCAGAATTGTTGAGGTTTTGTTTTGCATGCTATTTCCCCGACTTTGCAACTGCACTTCAGATATTCAACTATGGTGGGAGGGGTAGAGGGAGGGGTGGGTGAAGAGGGGGAGGGGTGGGGAGAGCGGGGAGGGGTGGGGAGAGGGAGCATGCAAAATGCAGGGACCAAACAGTTGCAATGCCTGAAGTACTGTGGAGAAGTAGAGAAAGCAACTGGGTAGGGGAGAAAGCAACTGGATTGGGCATCCGCAGCTGGAGGGAACGGCTGAATGGAGAGGGCCGGAAGCGAGAGGCCATAGAGAGCCGCGGGGAGCGAGCGTGCGAAGACCTTGGTGTCACCGGGTCCAGGGAATGGCCAGTAAGTCTTTTGCTGTTGTGTTTATGGCGCATGCACAGAAAAAGGCACTCCTCTTCCGTTCCGCTGCTCCCCCCCCCCACTCTCTCCCCTTCCTCCCTCTCCCCCAGCTCTCTCCCTCCCCCCTTCCTTACCCCTCCCTCTCCCTCTTTCTCCCCCCCTCCCCCTTTCTCTCCCCTCCCCCTCTTTCTCTCCCTCTCCCTCTTTCTCCCCCTTTCTCCCCCTCCCTCTTTCTCCCCCCTTCCTCTCCCTCATTCTCCCCCTCCCCCTTTCTCCCCCTCCCCCTTTCTCCCCCTCCCCCTTCCTTACCCCTCCCTCTCCCTCTTTCTCCCCCTCTCCCTCTTTCTCCCCCTCCCCCTTCCTTACCCCTCCCTCTTTCTCCCCCTCTCCCTCTTTCTCCCCCTCCCCCTTCCTTACCCCTCCCTCTTTCTCCCCCTCTCCCTCTTTCTCCCCCCCTCCCTCATTCTCCTCCCCTCCCTCATTCTCCTCCCTCTCCCTCCCCTCCCGGCACCGCTACCGCTGGTCTCCCCGCGCTGCTCTCCCCGGCCCCCGCGCTGCTGTCCCCGGCCCCCGCGCTGCTGTCCCCGGCCCCCGCGCGGCTCTCCCCGGCCCCCGCGCGGCTCTCCCCGGCCCGCTCCACTCTCTCACTCCGGCCATTGTATTCTGCCACGTGTTTGTCAGGTTTCATCTCTGTGATTCTTTGAGCAGCGCCATCTTTAGTCCTGGCAGCCGCTACAGTCGCAAGCTGTGACGTTTTCGTGGCACATGCTGTATTTGCGCATGTGCCAAAACAGCGCCTCCTACCGATCGCGTTGTCAACAATTGCGGTCTAAAAAAAAACTTCCATAGTATATCCTGCCCTGCGATCAGAAAGGACTAAAGTATTCTTCAAAATTTTTGCATTGCTAAGAAAACATTGGGGCTGCACTGAGAAATATAAATTGCAGAAGAGAACCTCGGTCCCAGGCAGCAAGGTGAAGCAGCTGCGAGAAACTAATATTTTAGGGAACCCTCTCTCTAAGACTCTATCAATCGCAACTCATTCATCACTGAATTCATAAAAGATTACCTGGCAAATCTCCTAATTGCTCAAATATAAAAAGATGGGAAAGAGCAAACTAGTCTTCTGCCTTTTCATAGAAGGTGTAACCTAACAATAGCAGTTATGTAAAACTTTAAAGTAATGACAAAATACTAGAACATTATTCTGATAGGGTTAGAAGGTTATGCTGTTGCGTTAGAAGAAGATTAGTAGGAGGAAGTTCATGTGCAGCACAAGCATTTGAAACATGGACTAGTTGGGCCGAATGGCCTGTTTCTGCACTGTACATTCTGTGTAATTCTGCAGATGCAGAAAACATAAAATGCTGGAAAATATTCAGTAGGTCAGGCAACTGTGAAGCGAGAAACAGAGATAAATTTTGTGTCCGATTTTAACTCACTCAAAACTCAATATCCTACCACTAGAGATAAACCACATCCAATTTGGGAAATCACTTACACAGAGTTAAAATTGGGCCCTTTGTTGCAGGTTGATGATTTCATCAGAATTGGGAGATATTAGACTTTAACAGATTGTAAGCATGCACAAAGGCAGAAAAAGCGTAGGGGGCAGGGAAAGAAAATAAAGTGGAAGGTTATTACATTTTGGGACCTGGCCTATAGATATAACAAAGGACACTGCTGGCTTTGGACGAGTGTCCTTACCATGTGGCTCAGTGAGCAGGTTAACGTCATGATCCTCACAGATCCAGGGCAGGTAAGCAACTGCCCACCAAGTCTGGTTTCCGCAAGCCAGGCAACGTTTAAATTGCTTCCTTGACTCACTGAATGTATCTCCTACTGTCAGATCTGTGGCTTCAGAAGATGTGCCAAAGTACTTTGCAATCAATTTGGTCTAGGACCTGGTTCCCAGAGGTGATGGCAAGTGTTGTAATGCAAGGCTGTAGAGGACGGTGGAGAATGGATATCCTTGGTAAGTTTCCTAATTGGGCATAGCACGTAATTAGGAAAAGTAATAGAATGTTATCGTTTATTGCGAGGGGAATTGAACACAAAAGTAGGGAGGTTATGCTTCAGCTATACAGGGCATTGGTAAGACCACATCTGGAGTACTGTGTACAGTACAGGTCTCCTTATTTAAGGAAGAATGTAAATGCGTTGGAGGCAGTACAGAGAAGGTTTACTAGACCAATACCTGGAACGGGTGGGCTGTCTTACAAGGAAAGATTGGACAGGCTAGGCTTGTATCCGCTGAAATTTAGAGGAGTAAGAGACGACTTGATTGAAACATATAAGATCCTGAGGGGTTTTGACAGGGTGGATGTGGAAAGGATGTTTCCCCTTGTGGGAGAATTTAGAACTGTTTAAAATTAAGGGGTCACCCATTTAAGACAGAGATGAGAAGAAATTCTTTTTCTCAGAGGGTCGTGAGTCTTTAGAATTCTCTTCCTCAAAAGGCGGTGGAAGCAGAGTTTTTGAATATTTTTTAGAGATAGATAGATTCTTGATAAGCAAGGGGGTGAAAGGTTCTTAGTGGTAGGTGGAAATGTGGAGTAATCAGTTCAGCCATTAACTTATTGAATGGCGGAGCAGGCTAGAAGGGCTGAGTGGCCTATTCCTACTCCCAATTCATATGTTTGTATGTATGTATGTATGTTTGTATGCCACTGATCTAGTTTAAGATTGTGGAGATTAAGCCATTTATTATGATTATGTTAAAACATTTTGGTATGGTAAAGGGTATACATTTGGTGAATTTGTTCTTAAATCTCATGCCTTTTTCTGTCACATGACTTCTCTGCTTCAACAACGTGAAGGTTGAGTTCTGCCTTGACTGAATGTTATGGAGGATTTCCAGGAGTTGATGTTTTTTGCTGACTTGCCAACACAATCAAGGCGATTACTATAGTTAGTCGGGAACCAAACAGATATATGGCACTTATTGTCAAAAAATACTTTCTTCCCTACCCGAACTTACCCCCCAACCTTCTAACATTTGGCCTCAAAACGCTTCCCACTATTCACCCAACCAATTAAATTTGTTTTCCCCACTCCCCCACCCCTCCCATCCTGAAAATTATATTCCTCCCCCTTCCAAAGGCGCACAAAGAACGAATGGCAGCTGTAAAAATGGTGTGGGGCGGCCGCCGCCTGCAGGTAAGTAGATTTACATGTTATTAATGTAAATTTAAATATGCAGACGAAGGGTCCACTACCAGGCGACAGGAAGGGGCGCACTGAGCTCCCCCCGCCATCGGTAATATGCGGCAGGCCCTTCTCGACGTCGCAGGTCGAGGCGGGTTTCTCCCTGCAGAATTTTACCTGTCCCTGCACCGCGACATGTGGCATCGAGAGGCCGGTAAAATTCAGCCCAACATTAACACTGTTTCTCTCTCCACAGAAGCTGTGTGAACTGCTGAATATTTCCAGCATATTTTGTTTTTATTTCGGATTTCCATCATCTGTAGTATTTTGCTTTCGTGGTCTAGGAAAGTGACCAGACGAAAAATTCTATGGGATGATTAAACCCATTACCAGATAGCATATGTTGGCATGAAGCTGAAATCAGGAACTGCACAACACACACCCTTGCACATACCCTGTGGATTGTAGCTATGTTTGTTAATAAGGGATAGTTCCATGATCTGTTCTTCACTCCTGGGCCACTGTCAAGCAACAACTACATCAGCAATATCTCTTACACCAGTACAAATATTAATCTAGAATTATACACAGAGCAAAAATAAAACACCCAAGGCAATAATATAGTAGAAGCATTAACCCATTTAATTAACATTACATAGAATTCACAGAACCAAAACAGGCCATTTGACTCAACTGGTCTATGCCAGAGTTAATGCTCCATTCCATTCCCTCCCTCCCCAGATCAATTAACCATATCAGCGTAACCTTCTATTCCTTTCTCCCTCATGAATATCTAGCTTCCCCTTCAATTTATCTGTGCTGTTCACTTCAACTACTCCATGTGGCAGCGAATTCCACATTCTCACCACGCTCTAGGTAAAGACCCTAAAGTATCCTAAATTCCCTATCAGATTTATCAGTCACCATCTTATATTTCTGGCCCCTAGTTTTGGACTCCCCAACAAGTGTTAAACATCTCTAAGTATATCCTAACAAGTTCCTTCATAATTTTAGACCCTTACCAGGTCACCCTTAACCTTTTTTCAAGAGAAAGGAGTCCCAGCCCGTTCAGTCTTTTCTGATAGTTATAACTTCTCAGTTCTAGTATCATCTTTCTAAGTCTTTTTTGCATCTTCTCCAGTATCTGTACGTGCTTTTTATAATAGGGAGACCAGGACTGTGCTCAGCGCATTAAGTGTGCACATTGATATAAAAGGGATAATTTTCTGACTTGGTTCTCCTGTCAGGTTGCCTCACCCACTGGGAATGCAAATCAGAAAATTGGTGCCACACACAATGTTCTGACAATTTATCTTAATGGAAGAAGGAAAAACTTGCATTTATGTGGCATCTTTCACGTCCTATGCCTTCCTAAAGCCAATTAATGACTTTTGAAGTCTAATCACTCTTGGTTTGTAAGCAAACCATGTGCAGCAAACTCCATAAATTTATCCCTGACCCCTGAATATGTTCATAGTGGACAAGACTTTCTATGAAGAGCACAATGTAAGGGCACTACCCATAAAGTAACTATTTGTTATATTTTACCAAATGCATTGTAATGTATATTAGCAATGAAGTGCAATGCCTATACCATGTGACACATACGTACAGGCATACGAATTAGGAGCAGGAGTAGGCCAGTCAGCCCCTCGAGCCTGCTCTGTCATTCAATCAGATTATGGTTGATTTGATTGTATCCTCAACTCCATGTTCCTGCCTATCCCCATAACCTTTCACCCCCTTGCTTATCAAGAATCTTTCTACCTCTGCCTCAAAAATATTCAAGGACTCTGTTTTCACTGCCTTTTGAGGAAGAGAGTTCAAAAGATTCACGACCCTCTGACAGAAAACATTTTCTCTTCATCTCTGTCTTAAATGGGCGACCCCTTATTTTTAAAGAGTGACCCCTAGTTCTATGTTCTCCCACAAGAGGTAATATCCTTTACACATCCATCCTGTCAAGATCTCTCAGGATCTTATATGTTTCAATCAATTTTCCTCATACTCTTCTAAACTCCAGCAGATACAAGACCAGCCTGTTCGACCTTTCCTCATAAGACAACCTGCCTATTCCAGGTATTAGTCTCGTAAACCTTCTCTGAACTGCTTCCAATGCATTTACATCCTTCTTTGAATAAGGAGACCAATACTGTACACAGTATTCCAGATGTGATCTCACCAATGCCTTGTATAACTGAAGTATAACCTCCCTACTTTTGTATTCAATTCCCCTCACAATAAATGATAATGTTCTATCAGCTTTCCTAATTACTTGCTGTACCTGCATACTGACCTTTTGTGATTCATGTACTAGGTCACCCAGATCCCTTTGCATCTCAGAGCTCTGCAATCTCTCACCATTTAGATAATACGCTTCTTTTCTATTCTTCCTGCCAAAATATACAATTTCACATTTTCCCACATTATACTCCCACTGCCAGATCTTTGCCCACTCACTTAACCTATCTATATCCCTTTGTAGCCTCCTTATGTCCTCTTCACAACTTACTTTCCTACCTATCTTTGTATCATCAGCAAATTTAGCAACCATACCTTCAGTCCCTTCATCTAAGTCATTTATATAAATTGCATAAAGTTGAGGCCCCAGCACAGATCCCTGTGGCACACCACTTGCCAACTGGAAAATGACCCATTTATGCCTACTGTCTGTTTCCTGTTAGCTAGCCAATCTTCTATCCATGCCAATATGTTATCCCCTACACCATGAGCTTTTATTTTCCACAATAACTTTGATGTGGCACCTTATCAAATGCCTTCTGGAAATCTAAGTACAGTACATCCACTGGTTCCCCTTTATCCACAGCACATGTCACTTCTTCAAAGAATTCCAATAAATTTGTTAAACATGATTTTCCTTTCACAAAACCATGTTGAGTCTGCCTGATTACCTTGAATTTTTCGAAGTGCCCTGCTATAATATCTTTAAAAGTAGCTTCTAATGTTTTCCCTATGACAGATTTTAAGCTAACTGGCCTGCTTTCTGTCTTCCTCCCTTTTTGAATAAAGGAGTTACATTTGCTATTTTCCAATCAAATGGAACCTTCACCGAATCTAGGGAATTTTGGAAAATTAAAACCAACGCATCAACTATCTCACCAGCCACTTCTTTTAAGACCCGAGAATGAAGTCCAATAGGACCTGAAAACTTGTCAGCCCACAGCTTCAACAATTTGCTCAATACTACTTCCCTGGTGATTGTAATTTTCTTGAATTCCTCCCTCCCTTCCATTTCCTGATTTACAGCTATTTCTGGGATGTTACTAATATCCTCTATAGTGAAGGCCGATGCAAAATATCTGTTCAATTCATCTGCCATCTCTTTATTTTCAATTATTAATTCCCCAGACTCACTTTCTATAGGTCCAAGGCTCACTTTGTTATCTCTTTTCTTTTTAAAATATCTATAGAAGCTCTTACTATCTGTTCTTATATTTCTAGCGAGCTTTCTCTCATCCTTTAATTTTTCCCTCCTTATCAATCTTTTAGTCATGCGTGGCTGTTTTTTTATTTTCTGTCCAATCTTCTGACCTGTCACCCATCTTTGAGCAAGTATATACTTTTTCTTTAAGTTTGATACTACCTTTAACTTTTCCAGTTAACCACGGACGGTGGATCCTCCCCTTGGCATTTTACTTTCTCATTGGAATGTATCTATTCTGTGCATTCTGAAACATCCCCTTAAATGTCTGCCTCTGCATCTCTGTTGACCTATCCCTTAATCTAATTTGCCAAAATTTACTGTGGCAAAATTTCAAATAAAATGTTACTGAGGTTTGTAATTACTAATACTATTACAGCAACCACCACCAACAAGAACCTGGTGCATTTATATAGCTCCTTTGATGTAACAAAACTCTCCAAGGCACTGCATAGAGTCATAAGGAAAATAGATACTGAGAGAGATTGTTTTGGTCAAAGAGCTGTGCTTTAAGGAAGGTCTTATAGGACAGAGAAATGGGGAGTGAAGGGGTTTAATGAGTAAATGGAATCTAGGCACTTGAATGACAAAGGGAGGGAGGTTCACGTCAGTGAAATGGAGAGTTCAAGGGGGATTATCGGAGACAACAGAGTTAGGGTGGGGTGTGGTCATCGAGGGAATTGAATACAAGGATGACGATTTAAAATTTGAGGCACTGGGGAAATGTTCACTAATGCAGGTCCATAAGGCTTGTGGTGATGAGTGAGCATGGCTTGGAATGTGATTGGATAGAGGCAACAGAGATAAGAAAATAAGAACATAAGAACTAGGAGCAGGAGTAGGCAATTCAGCTCCTCGAGCCTGCTCCGCCATTCAATACGATCATGGCTGATCTCATCTCGACCTCAACTTCACTTTTCTGCCCGTTCTCCATAACCCTTCAACCTTTTACTAATTAAAAATCTGTCTATCTCCTCCTTAAATTTACTCAATTTCCCGGCATCCACCGCACTCTGGGGTAGTGAATTCCACAGACTCATGACCCTTTGAGAGAAGTAATTTCTCCTCATCTCTATTTTAAATCTGCTGCCCCTTATCCTAAAACTATGACCTCTTGTTCTAGATTGCCCCACCAGAAGAAACATCCTCTCTATGTCTACTTTGTCAATTCCCTTAATCATCTTATATACCTCAATTAGATCTCCTCTCATTCTTCTAAACTCTCGAGAGTAAAGGCCTAAACTGCTCAATCTCTCTTCATCAGACAAACCCCTCATCTCTGGAATCAATCTAGTGAACCTCCTCTGAACTGCCTCCAATGCAACTACAACCCTCCTCAAGTAAGGGGACCAAAACTGTATGCAATACTCCATGTGCGGTCTCACTAATGCCTTGTACAGTTGCAGCAACACTTCCCTACTTTTATATTCTATTCTTTTAGCAATAAATACCAAAATTCTATTTGCCTTCCTTATTACCTGCTGCACCTGCATACTACTTTTCTGCGATTCATGCGTGAGGACACCCAGCTCCCTCAACACTGAAGCACTCTGAAGTTTCTCTCCATTTAGATAATAATTTGCCTTTCTATTCTTCTGACCAAAATGCATAACCTCACACTTATCCACGTTAAACACCAACTGCCAAATTTTGGCCCATTCACCTAACCTATCCATATCCATTTGTAAATTTCTTATTTCTTTATTGTAACTTACTGTCCCACCTATTTTAGTGCCATCTGCAAATTTGGCTATAGTACCTTCTATCCCTGCATCCAAGTCATTAATATAGATCGTAAATAGTTGGGGCCTGAGGACCGAACCCTGTGACACCCCACTAGTTACATTTTGCCAACCAGAAAAGGACCCATTTATCCCGATTCTCTGTTTTCTGTTGGTTAGCCAATCCTCTATCCAAGCTAATAAATTGCCCCAAACCTGAAGTTTGCAAAGAGAGAAGGATGGGAGACCAGTCAGGAGATCATTGGAATAATTGAGTCCGAAGTTGACTGAAGGAAGGCTTCAGCAGCAGATGACTGAGATAGGGGAGGAAATAGAAAATTGCAACACAGATGGAAATAGACTGTCTTTGTAATTGAGAAGATCTGGGGTCAGAAGCTCAGCACGGGGTCAAACAAAATGCTGAGGTTGTGAACAGTTTGGTTAAGCCTGAGACATAGCCCAAGAAAGGAAATGGAATCAGTGGTGAAGGCTTCAGCTTTTTCCCAATGTTTTTCCCAATGGGCGGCACAGTGGCGCAGTGGTTAGCACCGCAGCCTCACAGCTCCAGCGACCCGGGTTCAATTCTGGGTACTGCCTGTGCGGAGTTTGCAAGTTCTCCCTGTGCCTGCGTGGGTTTTTCGCCGGGTGCTCCGGTTTCCTCCCACCACCAAAGACTTGCAGGTTGATAGGTAAATTGGCCATTATAAATTGCCCCTAGTATAGGTAGGTGGTAGGGGAATATATGGACAGGTGGGGATATGGTAGGAATATGGGATTAGTTTAGGATTAGTATAAATGGGTGGTTGATGGTCGGCACAGACTCGGTGGGCCGAAGGGCCTGTTTCAGTGCTGTATCTCTAAATAAAAATAAAATAAATAAAGGGTCTGACAGCGCAAAGGTAGTGGAGGACTCATGAAAGAAGGTGGAGCTGGAGTGGAAGCTAACCCCATGGCTTCAGATGAGATTTTCAAGAGACAGCATGTAGATGTGGAAGAGAGGGGGCTTAGGATAGCAACTTGAAAGATGACAGTGCAAGATGAGAAAAGAAGACATTGTTGAAGATTCTGTGGTTGTGATTATTTCGGTCCTCAGGACCAAAGTGATAGCAATCCTACAGAAGTGGATATGCACTGGCAGCAGGCAAAGCTCTCTGCCACCAGCATATACTCAGAAAATTACCCCTGTGCAGTTAACAATGTTGTGCATCATGTAGGGTTTATTGTTTGCATCAATGACAGATATCATCTCAGCTGCGTAGGTCTCAAACCAATCCTTGTTGCAGATCCCACCTTTACCAGACATACTCATCACAAAGAGGTGCGATCTGCTCAGTGTTCTTCACACCCCATCTACCACAGCGCAGATTGTGATACTAACCGCTCCCTTATTAGCAGCAGGGTGAAGGTGCACCCCCAAAAGTTCCACAGCTCCAAATGTAACAGTGCACCACATAGCAATGTCCTTTGCACAAACAATGATGCCAAATACCAGCATATCGCACTGTCGATAGAACTTCTGCTACCCATGAAAACCTTAGTAGGAAGTATCGATGCTGGTATTGTTGAAACTTAGAAGTCACTAAGCTCAATCATCTATGAAGCAACAGAAGAATCATTTGGTAAAGGTGGAATCCGCAACAAGGACTGGTTTGAGACCTACGCAGCTGAGATGATATCTGTCATTGATGCAAAAAACAAACCCTACATGATGCACAACATAAACCCAATAGCTAAAACACTGCACAACCTGAAAGTAGCCAAGACAACCGTGCAAAAGATAGGGAGAGAATACGCAAACAAATACTGGATCAACTTATGTCAAGAACTCCAAACTGACAAAGGCAATGTATGTGCTATGTACAAAGGGATTAAGAGGGCGCTTGGCCCTGCCATCACCAAAGTTGCTCCTCTGAAGTCGGCAGAAGGTGAAGTACTCACTGACAGAAGTAAGCAGATGTCCTGCTGGGCTGAACACTACTGTGAGCTGTACGTCTGTGAATCAGACATCTCTCAGTCTATGCCTGATGCTATCCTGCAATTTCCTGTCATGGATGACTTAGATGAAGAACCCTCATCACTAGAACTCAAGAAGACCATAGAGAGCCTAGCAAACAGAAAGGCACCCGGCAAGGACGGAATCCCAGATGAACTGCTCGAGCACGGAAAGTCCCATCTATTGTCAGTAAACATGGAAATATCACCGAGGACCTCAGATTGTTTTCAATGTTTCAGTCCAAAACTAATCTGAGTGTTATTTGAGACCATTTGCCCTAAAAACTTATTAAACTATCTCCCCATGTGTTCAATACAAAGTAGATTTTCTGACACAGATGGCTAGTCTTTAACATAGCCAATTAATAGCTTTTACATGCATTAAATGAAAATTAGTATCTAATGCAATGTTTGGAAGCCCTATCCATACATTCACCCTGTATCTCCTGTGGAATGTCACATCCCATTTAATAGCCCTTTGCACTAAGAGCCTCAGTACATTATCTCACATCCTGAGTAATTCTAAATGAACTTTGGCTGTCTTTCCTATACAAATGCGTGTGGAATTTTAATTTAGCCGTTGGGAGAATTGAGATCCTTCTTCCAAAAGGTTTAGAAGGCTGTCATCAAGAATAAATATCTCAAACGTTGCTGACAGGGGACCTTAAGATGATCCGACAGTTGATTAAATGGATTATATAAACATTTATAAAATAAGTCCCCCAGTGTTATAATGCCATTCTGACCGTAACAGGAACATTTGAATTGATTTACAACCTGCGAAAAGCTTCTGGTTCCTTTATCAAAGTAAAGGAATAAACCATTTTTATTCTGTTGCCTAAAGTAGCATTGCAATTATTGTAAACTACTGGATTACTGACTTCCAACTAGGAGGGCATTTAGGATTCTTAAGATTTTTTTAGGACCCAGAAGGTAATAAAAAATTTAATTTTCCTCTCCATCAATACCTTCTTGGTTTTCTACAAGCAATATTGGAGAGTTCATAACACAGCTGGGTGAGAGAGTATAATTACTACTGAGATATCAATAATCGCTCTACTTCACACTTCTATTATCGCTCAACTAAATTAATCTTCATAATCTATAACTTGATCATTTTTTTTGTCCTACTGAGAGTAACTTGGATAATAATTTGAACAATTCATTCTGGTAATGTGCGTTGGAAGCATAGAAACTGAGCCATTTGCTAGCGGACTAAAATTAAAAGCCACCATTGGATGCAGATGGTGGATAACATCTAGTTCCAGATATTTGCCATTGTAAAGAAATTGTGATGAAATGGCCTTCGATAATGACAATAGCACTCATTTTGTCCCAATTCATCCAATACAACTCTTCCAAATGCCTTCATAATTTATGACTTGTGTGGAGGTCAGTAGCTGTTGTATCTGATGCAGCACATCCAAAATTCACTGCACCTGGCCAGACCAAAACCTGTCCGGGTTTGCGAGTTCAGGTCATTTAAATAGCCCAGACATTCCTCAGAACATGCCAATCCACTATAAGGCCGAGTGCCTGGAAATGGGAGAGGAAGTCGAGTCAGTGATCTTTTTCGATATGATTGACCAATTTGCAACATTTTTCATATTGTTGTGCAGTCCATTGTAAGTACATCTAACAAGCTAAAAGAGGACCACATTAAAATATATCAATGTATATACCACATATTTCATATGTTGGCATCACTAACTTAAATCCATTAAGATTAGGGAATGAATTATAAGAAGGTGCCACCACCATGTCCATCCATTTGTTCAGTTTTCTTTTACTCAGCCATTGTAAGGGAATGATGTTGTGCTGCTCTTGCTTTTGTAGTGCTGATAGCTCAGCTCATTCGGTAGGACCCCCTTTTCCTTTTACAGCCAATGAAATGATTTTATGGCTGTATTGGGTTGCATTTCTTCCTAGGAATCCCTTACTTTAAATAAATGCACATCCAAATTGCTTCTGCTTCTCAGTTTCCTCAACTATCTCTTCCATATGGATTGATGATAAAACTCTACATTTCATGCTGACAACTGTACTCTAAGCTCCATGTACCAAGCCTTGTAAAGAACCAAAGTTAAACTAATCATAATACTCACATTATGGATAATACAATGGCTCCAATTGCTTCTTCTCTGCTCCATTTCAGTTCCATCATTTGTGCTATTGCCACCTATCCATCCAGTGCCTTAAATGTGAGGGTGTGTCTATCCCAGTGTTGTCAGCATCAGTGGATTGAATAGATGACTAGCCCTCTCATAACAATCCCTGTCTGAGTATGAGAATAAAGACAAGAATATTAAGGAATCAGTGTTGAAAGGTACCGTATGGGAGTGGGAGAGGTAGCAAAGTGATCATGTTCTAAAGCTAGTAACCCAGAGGCATGGCCTAATGATCTAGAGTCATGCATTCAAATCCCACCACAGCAGCTTGTCAATAAACAAGTTTGTAATAGAAAGTTAATAACAGTGACCATGATACTACTGAGTTGTCATGTTCCCAGAGGGAACAGTGATGAAATATGAAATGAACTGGAAGAATTATGAAATTAAAACCAACCATTGAACTGAACTGCAAAAATATGGACACATTTGTGCCTTAGACAAAATGGGGTAGAGGTCCCTCCTGTACTGTCAACAAACATGTGTGGCTGTGAAGATGAAAGCCATTATCCATGTCTGAATTAGCTTTGGGGGAAACAGCCCATTCCATGCTAATAACTTCTAACTGCAGGAATGGAACGAACAAAGACTTTTACAGACAGACTGACTCTGAAGCCAAGGCTAAAATAATAGGGGTGAAATAACACCTATCTATCAGAATGGACCATATTCAGAAGCCATCAGGTAACAATGGTTCTCATATCCTGGAACATTGTATGAATTATCCCAGATGAGAGGGTCCTTTTTCACCTGACCGACATCCCAATCTGACAAGTTCCTACCTTAGAAAGTATCTCTCTGGAGAGAGAGAGGGGAAGAACAGCCAGAGAAGGTCTTTTCCAGCCAGAACAGCTGTGAGATAGTTCCAGTTAAGCAGGAACCCCACTGACATTATCCTTTAACTACTGCAGCAGAGAAATTGCAAGGTGACTTTGGAACTTCCCAACTGCGAAAGTGAACTAGGATTTCCCACCATCGACTTCAGATTGAGGCTTAACCATAAGGCGCCGATGGCATTTCAGCTTTCAGGCTTATACCACTGAAAGATTTCCTCCCGAAAAGCTTCCAAGGTTTTTTTTAAACAAACTATTTTACAACAATTGGACTCTAATTGTATGCAACATTCTACTCTGTAACTTTTCCTGTGTGTATGTGTGTGTGAATGCGTGAGTGGGTGAAGTCGTGAATATTTTTTGGTTATTGTGTAACAATAAATGTTAATCTTTCGTTTTTAACCTATGAGAAACCCTGTTGTTTGTCCATTTATTTGACCCTTAAAACACTCAGGGGCTGAAACACTATTTTTAGAACACTATCTGTGGTCAATTGAGAGGTAAAAAGTGGAAGCCATCCATACCTCCTCCCATCTGTCCGTAGCAGGGTTGTTGCAAAAACCTATCTAGTTCACTCATGTCCTATAGGGAAGGAAATCTGCTGTCCTCATCTGGTCTGGCCTATATGTGACTCCAGACCCACAGCAAAGTGGTTGACTCTTAACTGCACCTGAAATGGCCTAGCAAGTCACTCAGTTGTTTTAAGGCCAATAATTATTAGTGTTGCTAGCAATGTCCACATCCTGTGAATAAATAAAAAATAAATACTGTGCAACAGGGAACTGTAGCGTTTGAAGTTGACATTGGGTGACTGGTTACAGAGTGGGTTTTGATGTTGAGATATGTTAATACAGTAATTTAAGGTTTTACTAATTAGAGGAATTTACTTACTGTGCAAAACTGAATGTAAATTTCAGAAAATATCTTCCTCAAAATACAGCCATGGTTCAGTGGCAGCACTCTTGTCCTCTGAATCCAATGTTTGTGGGTTCAAGCCCCCTCCAGAGACTTAAGCACAACATATAAGTGGACACTTTTGAGCAATATTGAAGGAGTGCTGCGCTGTTGCATGTGCCGTCTTTTGGACGGGATGTTAAACCAAGGCACCATGCTAAGGAAGAGCAGAGGAGAACTCCCCAGTGTCCCAGCTGATATTTATCCCTCAACCAACACGTCAAAATGGATTATCTGGTGGTTTTCTCATTGCTGTCTGTGGGACCTTGCTGTGTGCAGGTAGGCTGCACATTTTCTACTTTAAAACAATGCCTATGTCTCATTGATTGTAAAGACCTTGAGGACATCCTGATGTCGTTAAAGGCATAATAGAAATGTAGGGCATTTTTTCTTTTTAACAGCTATTAATTGCCAGATAGAAAGAAACTTGCAGCTTGTGAGCAGTAAATGAATCCTGGGGCTATGGATTCTACCCAGGGCCTGAGAAGGAAACAACATAGAAAACCAAAACTCCTCAGTCATTAATATGAAATGATTTGTAAATCTTTAATGTATACCGTAGCTGTCTTACTTTTTTTCAGAGCATGATGAGCCTGACAGAATAAAATCGATACGGTGGCAGTTTGACTTGGAGCTGACAGAAAACTTCTTGATCTCACAACATTATATATTGCTGGGCCAGATCAATAAACAGGAACAATTGACAGTAAAGAAGTACTATGATGATGTCAGATCTTTCAAAAACACCCATCAAACTTGATAGCAGTTTTATTGAATAATTCATAACTTATAGTAGTTGAAATACTTATGGCCTTTACAATACTGTAGCTTTCTTTCCAAGATGCAGATACCCATAATGTTCTCCATAGTGCCATCAGTGGTCCCACTTGCCCATCATCTTATGAATATTGCAGCACGCATTTACTGCCCATGTAATTAGTATGGAACAGGGCGAATTTCTGGGCATTGTAATACAATTGGAAACATAACCAAGAATTGCAGTCCTATAAGCCACAAAACATTCATAATAATCAGCATCAACAACAACATGCAATTGCCAAAATATCTCAAGGTGCCTCATAAAAGTGCAATCAGGCAGAAATGTATATTGAACAAAGGAAGGAGATATTAGGAAAGCTGACCAAAAGCTAGGTGGGTTTTAGGAGAGCCTCAGTGTCTCCTCCATGTGTACAATTTCTCCCTTTCTAGTTATAAAGCTATACTAAATCATTTATCACATGTGGTGAGATTCTAAGTGTTATTCGAAGTGTAATATCCATCTCGACAGGACCTCTCAAGCCCGGAAACTCCACCACCTAGAAAGATAAGGGCAGCAGGCACAAGGGAACACCATCACTTCCAAGTTCCCCTCCAAGTTACAAACCATGCCGACTTGGAAATATATCACCGTCCCTTCAATGTCGCTGGGTCAAAATCCTGGAACCTAACAGCACTGTGGGTATACCTTCACCATATCAACTGCAGTGGTTCAAGAAGGTGGCTCATCACTACGTTCTCAGGGCAATTAGGGATGCACAATAAATTCTGGCCTGGCTAGCGAGGTCTTTATCCCAAGAATATATATTTTTTTTAAATTCCCATTTCAGATGCAACTGTCTGTGCACAGAGGGGTTTCAGGTTTGACTGCTTTTGACCAGGCCAATACAATGGCATTGTATAATTTCTAATGCAACCAAAATAACTGCAAGTGACACTCCACATGGAATGCATTACTAATAAAGAACAGGCTAAAAATGCATGCTAGTGAGTTCAAAATGCAATTGTCCACATTAGCCAATTAAGCAACTTTGTTCTTAAATTCTGTGAGGTCTCCTGGTGTAACTCTGGCAAAAGATCAATAGTACCTGCCTGAGATCTAGCATTACCCTCCATGCTTTTTTAACAGGGTTTCACCCGTCTCCAGGAACAAAAAACAGCAAAATTCAAGACTTGTAATTGCCGTTTCAAGTTTGCAAATTCCACCAAGGTATGGATTGATATTAGAGCCCCAGCAAGAGTTTGATTGCTACCTTTCCAGTGCTCTTGGATGTAGTAAACTGCATTTTGGGGCAAAGCATGACAATACTGTCTGTCACTACACAGTTCAGCTTCAAGAAAAACTTTTATAATCTACACCAAATTTATACAGCATCAAAGTAAAATAGATCCAATCAAACCTTCCCAACAAAGCCACATCCCAATAATTAGTTTGAATCAATTTACTCTCTGTGTCACCATATTCCAATACTGCACCTCACAAAGCACCAAAATCTCACATGTAGATAATTTTCCCATCGAGGTCAGTTTGAGTACAAAAGGGAATAGTCACATCAACATTTTTTTTGGTAAAATTATTAGCAGGTGGATTTTCTCCCCTAGGCTCATACATGCATAAGGTGCAATTTGAATAATTTATGTGAATTTGTGGAGTACTTTGCAGCATTTCTGAAGGAAACATGTACAATCCATACACAACTCAACCCCTCATGAATTAATAAGTTTCTTTGGGTAATTGGATGAAAAACGTCATATGCAAAATGCTTGTCTTCCGTTGTGAAAATAGTCCTATTAAAATTAGCTTGACTATCTTAGAATTAGATCCTATCTTCCTTTCCCTCCTCAGCCTCAAAGCAGAGATATGCAAACCATCAGATCTTCTGAGTCATTGCACTCATCAAATCCCACTCAAGATAATGTGCTCAGTTTTGACAGGCAGTTAGGTAAGCCATAGTTGGAAGCTTTCCTTTCGCAGCATCATTTGGGGCGGCACAGTGGTGCAGTGGTTAGCACTGCAGCCTCACAGCTCCAGCGACCCGGGTTCAATTCTGGGTACTGCCTGTGTGGAGTTTGCAAGTTCTCCCTGTGTCTGCGTGGGTTTCCTCCGGGTGCTCCGGTTTCCTCCCACATGCCAAAGACTTGCTGGTTGATAGGTTAATTGGCCATTATAAAATTGCCCCTAGTATAGGTAGGTGGTAGGGGAATATAGGGACAGGTGGGGATGTGGTAGGAATATGGAATTAGTGCAGGATTAGTATAAATGGGTGGTTGATGGTCGGCACAGACTCGGTGGGCTGAAGGGCCTGTTTCAGTGCTGTATCTCTAAGCTAAAACTAAAACTAAACATCATTCATCCTGAGCACTTCCACACTCATCTGTACAACTGACTCAATGGGCTGAATTTTATGCCCCCCCAAAGAGTGGGATGGTGGTAGGGGGTTGGCTTCCGCCGCCACTTTACACAGGGTGGCAGAGGCAATAAACATCCCACCAGCCCCAGGCCAATCAAGGTCCTTAAGTGGCCACTTAACGGCCTCATATGGGCCTTTGCTCACCTCCACGCGGATTTTGCGTAGGGCAAGCGAGCATCCTAGACCCGAGAGAAGCCGCCTGACAAAAGCAGGCAGCTCTCGAACGGCCTGGGGACCCTCAGGATCGGGCACCCTGTGCTCGTTGGAGGGCCACCCCCGCTATCCCAACCATCCCCAACACCCAACATGCCCCCCGTCCCCCCAATAAACCATCCTTGCCTCGCCGGGGCCTGACTGATTCTACCCGACAAGGCAACAAACCTACCTTTGTTCCAGACTTCCAGACATCTTTTCTTTGATGTGGGCTGTAGTCCCAGTAGTGGCCACCATTCCCGGTGTTGCTGCTGGGTCTAAGAGCTGCCGGCCCGCTGATTGGCTGGCAGCTCCATTAGGTGGGACTTCCTACCTCAAGCAGGTGGAAGTCCCACCTCAGAGCAATTAAAGCCCAGGGACCCACAAAATGCAGGTCGAATCTCCAGGTAAGGAGGAAGTGGGTTCTCCACCGACTTTTCAGTTGGTGGACAGCTCCCGTCCGCCAATGGTAAAATCCCAGCCAATGTGTTACATGCTCTGTGTCACTGCCCAATTTTTGCAAGCCTATCAGTTCTTGCATTGCTCTGCATAAGATTCACTTCCATTTATATAGCACCTTTAATGTAGTGAGATGATTGTGCTATGCTGAATGATGATCTTTTTTTAATCCATCGTTTGGTAACCTGAATTAAACTTTAAAAAGAAACAAGAGACAAAAAAAATTGATAAAAGACCACTGATAGTAGCTAAAATACTAGTGCAATTAGCATCAAAATACTCTACATACCAATGTATTGAGGTGGAGATGTAGGTCTGGTAAATCTCCAACCAGAAAAAGGCCTTGCCTTCATTAACAAGACATTAAAGGCAATCTTGGAATATTAATACTGGTGGAGACTCAAAGGGTAATTACTCAGACAATGGGACCTGAGAGACATTGGGAATTCTTAGACCTGACCTAATTAAGTTGCACAAGAGAGAATAACTGGGCCTTCATGTGATCATGTGAGTTCCGAAGAAGGGTCACTGACCCGAAACGTTAACTCTGCTTCTCTTTCCACAGATGCTGCCAGACCTGCTGAGTGATTCCAGCATTTCTTGTTTTTGCTTCATGTGACAGACTCTCCATCTGTGTGAAAACTTGCAGTTCCTTCTATCTACAGCAGACAAGCCCCTGAGTTTGACCAGTGAAGGACGCAAGTGGGGTCTCCCTCTCTCTCTATCTCTCTCCAGGTGACCTTGCAAGTTCGAACCCTGCCTGCTGGCTGCAAAACATCCACGCCTATCATTGCTGTGGACAGAGACCCCAGCAAGAAAACCATTTGCATCACTGTCTCCAAGAAAACCCTGAACCAGTCGGCCACATCTACCAGCCAGAAACTTCAGGACCTCTGAGTTCAGCCAGAAGACAACTGAATTGCCAGGCTCCATAGACTGTTTTTTTATTGTTCTGGATTCGAATCCAACCAATCTATTCTTTACCACTCTGTAACCTATTTGTGTGTGTGTGTGATTCTCGTGTGTGTATGTGTGAAAGTTTGAGTGTAGTTTACTATATTACTTAGATCGGTGTTTGGTTTTAAGTACAATAAACTAACCTCTTTCTCAAAAAAACCTGTCCAATTGGTTCTTTTAAGATCATAGCACATAAAGGGTTAAACACTCACTGAATTGGTAAGCATATCCATTGTTTAAAAGAAATAAACCCTGTTGTAGTCAAACAAGGAGAAGGAAAAGAGGGAAACCTTTTGACCCCTCCTCACCTGATCTTAACAGTAGTAAAACATCTCAAGGCATTTTACAGGAGCATTATCAGACAAAATTTGACACCAAGCCACATAAGGAGGTATTGAGACATGAGACCGGTCCAGGAGGTAGATTTTAAAGAGTACCTTGAAGGAGGAGCGAGAGATATAGAGAGGTATAGGGAGGGAATTCCAGAGTTTACGGCTTAGGCAGCTGAAGGCGTGGCCGCCAATGGTGAATGATGAAGATCAGGGATGCTCAAGAGGCCAGAATTAAAGGAGGACAGTGATCTCAGAGGGTTATAGGGCTGGAGGAGATTATAGAGATAGGGAGGGTTGAGGCCATTGTGGGATTTAAAAACGGATGAAAATCTGGGTGGGAGTGTGAGCTGTGAGGAGGATACAGAGAAGCTTCAGTGTGATTTGGACAGGTTGAGTGAGTGGGCAAATACATGACAGATGCAGTATAATGTGGATAAATATGAGGTTCTCCACTTTGGTGGCATAAACAGAAAGGCAGATTATTATCTGAACGGCGATAGATTGGGAAAGGGGGAGGTGCAGCGAGACCTGGGTGTCCTTGTGCACCAGTCGCTGAAAGTAAGCATGCAGGTACAGCAGACAGTTAGGGCGGCAAATGGTATGCTGGCCTTCATAGCAAGAGGATTCGAATACAGGAGCAAGGATGTCTTGCTGTAATTATACTGGGCCTTGGTGAGTCCACATCTGGACTATTGTGTGCAGTTTTGGTCTCCTTATCTGAGGAAGGATGCTCTTGCTATGGAGGGAGTGCAGTGAAGGATCACCAGACTAATTCCTGGGATGGCAGGATTGACGTATGAAGAGAGATTGGGTCAATTAAGCTTGTAATCGCTAGAGTTTAGAAAAATGAGAGGGGATCTCACAGAAACCTACATAATTCTAACAGGACTGGACATACTAGATGCAGGAAGGATGTTCCCGATGGCAGGAGAGTCCAGGGTGAGGGGTCACAATCTAAGGATAAGGGGTAAGCCATTTAGGACTAGAGGAGGAGGGATTTCTTCACCCAGAGAGTAGTGAACCTGTGGAAGTCTCTACCGCAGAAAGCAGTTGAGGCCAAATCATTAAATATATTCAAGAAAGAGTTAGGTATAGTTCTTAGGGCTAATGGAATCAAGGGATACGGGGGGAAAGCGGGAACAGGGTACTGAGTTTGGACGAATGGCCATGATCGTATTGAATGGCAGTGCAGGCTCGAAGGGCTGAATGGCCTACTCCTGCTCCTATTTTCTATGTTTCTATGGTTAAACTTGAGGCATTGCCAGACAAGGAGCCAATGTAGGTTAGCGAGCACAAAGGTGATGAGTGGCTTCAGTGGCACAGGAGGTTTTAAAACATGTCCCACGGAGCCTATCTTCAAAACTATGTCTTTCTAGGGGTCTGTTGTATGCCTATATTACATAGAATCATAGAAATTTACAGTTCAGAAGAAGACCATTCAGCTCATCGTGTCTGTGCTAGCCATCAAGTATCCATCCAAGCTAATCCCTCTTTCGTGGTCCATCATCTTGTAGGTTACGGCACTTCAAGTGCATACCCAAGTATTTTTTAAATGTTTTGAAGGTTTTTGCCTCTACCGCCCTTTCAGGCAGTGAGTTCCAGATCCCGACCATGTTCTGGGTGAAATAATGTCACCTCGAATCTCCTCTAAACCTCTTACCTTTTAACCTAAGTCAATGCCCCCTAGTTAAGGACCCCTCAACTAAGGGGAATAGGTCTTCCTAACCACTCTATATAGACCCCTGATAACTTTTTACACTACAATTAGGTCTCCCCTCAGCCTTCACTGTTCCAAAGAAAACAAGCCTAGCCTGTCCAATCTTTCCTCATAACTGAAGTTCTTCAGTCAGCTAACATCCTGATAAATCTCCTCTGTACCCTCTCAAATGCAATCACATTTTTCCCATTAGTGCGATGACCAGAACTGCATGCAGTACTCCAGCTGTGACCTAAATAGTGTTTTTTACAGTTCCAGCATAATCTCTTAGCTCTTCCTGTCCGGCCACTTTCAGGGATCCGTGTACATGCACTCCATGGTCCTGTGTTCCTCTACACTTCTTAGTATCCTACCATTTATTGTGTATTCCCTTGCCTTGTTAGCCTTCCCCAAATGTATGACCTCACACTTCTCCGACTGAACTCCATTTGCCACTGTTCTGCCCACCTGACTTGATATCATCTTGTAGTCTATAGCTTCTTCATTATTTACCACATGGCTGATTTTTGTATTGTCTGCAAACTTCTTAATCATATCCCCTACAATCAAGTCCAAATCATTGATATATACCACAAAAAGTGAGGGACCTAGTACTGAGCGCTGTGGAACCCCACTAGCAACAGCTTTCCAGTTATAAAAGCGCCCATTGAAAATTACTCTTAGCTTTCAGCCTCTAAACCAATTTTGGACCCAGATTGCCATTTTATCTTGGATCCCACGGACTTTTACTGTCACAGCCAGTCTGCCATGCAGGACCTTATCAAACGCAATTTCAAGCCTTAATATACTTTAATAAAATCATGGAAATTTGAAGTAGAGGCTGCCCTTTAGTATACTGAGGAATATTCTGTTGTCAACTGACTATTCTCTCGCCTCTTACTTCTACTCTTGCAAAAGCAAATAAATCAGGTCTTGGCCCCTCTTGCACCCCCAATAAGATCCCCATCTTTACTACCTTAAATTAAAGGGGTGAAAATTGAGAATAACTGGCACACAATAGCTATTATCAATTTTCAGATTTGACACAAATATATCAAGTTTTGTGTGTAAACACACAATGAGTGGTGAATAAGATGGGTGAGCTACAAGCACAAATAGCAGTAAGAGAATATGATGTAGTGTCAATAACAGAAATGTGGCTTAACCATAGCGAGGACTGGATGCTTAAAATACAAGGATATGAAGTGTTCAGAAAAGGTGGGGAAGGAAAAAAGGGGAGGTGGGGCGACAGTTCTGATTGGGGAAGACATTGTAGTGCTGGAAAGAGAGGATGTCCTTGAAGGGGCAAGGACAAAATCCACTTGGTTAGAGTTGAGGAGCAAAAAGGGTATGATCATGTTACTAGGGGCATTCTATAGGCTTCCAAATAGAATGAAAGAGCGATAGAGGAACATGTCTGCAGGGAAATCACAGAGATGCGCAATAACTATAGAGTGGTGATATTGGGGAACTTTAACTACTCAAATATCAATTGAGATAATTTTAGAGTCAAGGGTAAGGAGGGGGAGGAATTTCTAAAATGTGCTGAGGGGAACTTCCTTGATCAGTATGTTCTCAGCCCAACTAGAAAAGAGGATCTGGTGCTGGGAAATGAGCTTGGCCAAGTGGACCAAGGGGGAGCACTTTGGTAAGAATGATTATTGTATCATGAGGTTTTGACTAGTAATGCAGAAAAGCAAGGAACAAAATGAGGTAGAATGTCTAGATTGGAAGAGGGCTAATTTCAATGCAATGTGAAGGGATCTAGCCAGGGTAGAATGGAACCAAAGACTGGCAGAAAGAGCTGTATCAGAACAATGGGCTACCTTTAAGGAAGAGATGCTTCAGGTACAGACTAGGAACAATTCAACAAGGGTGAAAGATAGAGAAACCAAGAACAGGGCTCCTTGGTTGACAAGGGAGATAGAGATGATGATGAAACAAAAAAAGAGGGTGCATGATGCATGTCAGGTGAACTCATCAAGTGAAAACCAGGCCATATACAATAAGTTGAGAGGGGAAGCAAAGAGGAAAATCAGAGTGGCAAAGAGAGAATATGGAATTAGAATGGCAGTCAACGTAAAAGGGAATCCAAAGATCTTCTAGTAGCATGTAAATAGTAAGCGAGTAGTAAGAGGAAGAGTGGGGCCTTTGGGTACATAAAGGGTAATATATGCTTAGAAGCGCAGCGCAAGGCTAATATACTTAATGAGTACTTTGTATCAGTGTTCACTAAGGAAATGGTGGCTGCCAAAATATCAGCAGAAGCAGAGAATGTAGAGGTAATGGATAGGACAAAAAATGAGAGGGGGGAGGTACTAAAAAGGCTGACTATGCTTAGGGTAGATAAGTCACCTGATCCAGATGGCTTGCATCCCAGGTTGCTAAACGAAGTAGGGATGAAGATAGTGGAAGGGCTTGTCATAATTTTCCAATCTTCCCTGGATACGGGGAAGGTGCTAGAGGATTGGAGAGGAGCAAATGTTACACCCTTATTCAAGAAAGGGTGTAAGGATAGTCCTAGCAACTACAGGCCGGTTAGTTTAACATCAGTGGTGGGTAAGGTTTTAGAAACAATAATCAGGGTAAATGTCAACAGCCTCTTAAAGAGGTTCGAGTTAATTAAGGATAGCCAGCATGGATTTGTAAGAGGCAGATCATGTTTGACTAATCTAATTAATTTTTTGATGAAATAACAGAGAAGGTTGATGAAGGGAATATAGTGGATGTTGTTTATATGGATTTTAAGAAGGCATTTGTTAAGGCACCACATAAAAGGCTGGTTAACAAAATTAAGGCTCATGGAATAGGAGAGGCAGTGTCTAATTGGATTTTAAAAATTGGCTTAAGGACAGAAAACAGCAAGTCGTAATAAATGGTTGCTTTTCAGACTGGAGGATGGTAGACAGTGGTGTTCCCCAAAGGTCAGTGCTGGGACCACTGCTTTTTGTTGCTATATATAAATGACTTGGATCTTGGAATACGAAGTAGAATCTCAAAATTTGCTAATGACACCAAACTTGGAGGTGTGGCAAACAGTGAGGATGATATGAACCGCCTGCAACAGGACATAGATAGCAGAAAGGACAATCAAGTAGCAGATGGAATTTAATACTGACGAGTATGAGGTAATGTATTTTGACAGAAGGAATAGGGTCAGGCAATATATATTTAACGGCATAGTTCTATATAGTGTGCAGGAACAGAGGGACCTGCGGTTGCATGTGCATCGACCTTTGAAGGTGGCAGGACATATTGAGAGAGTGGTTAGTAAAGCATATGGGATCCTGGGGTTCATAAATAGAGAGGCATTGAGTACAAAAGCAGGGAAGTTATGCTGAACCTTTAAAAAGCTCTGGTTAGGCCCCAACTGGAGTATTGCGTCCAGTTCGGGTCACCACACTTCAGGAAAGGGTCCTTGAGAGGGTGCAGAGGAGATTTACCAAAATGGTTCCACAGATGGAGGATTTTACTTACAAGGTTAGGCTGGAAAAGCTGTGTTTGTTCTCCTAAGAACAAAGGAGGTTGAGGAGAGATTTAATGGAAGTGTACAAGATTATGACAGGCTTAGATAAAATAGACAAGGAAAAACTGTTCCCATTAACAAATGGCACAAGGACTAGGGAACACAGATTGAACGTTTTGGGCAAAAGATGCAGGGGGAATATGAGGTAGCGCTTTTTTACGCAGCGGGTGGTAATGACCTGGAACTCGCTGCCCACGAGGGTGGTGGAAGTGGAGATGATCAATGACATCAAGAGGAACTTGGATGACCACCTGACAGAAATAGACTTGGAGGGCTAGGGGGATTGAGCTGGGAAATGGGATGGAATGCATAGCTCCATGGAGATCAGGCACGGACTCATTGGGCCGAATGGCCTCCTTCTGTGCCATGAATGACTCTGTGACTCTACTGTGCCTTGCACCCTTCTGATGCAATTGCTTACTATTCCAAAATTTTCCTGAAAGTCAAGGACAACCTTGGGCTCTTCTACTTTGTGACTAATGCTTCCCCAAACATCCTCCTCCTTTCCCGTCCAATACCAAATGTGAGAAGCTCATGGATTCATTTGTCTCTTTTTGAACAGCGGTAGCGGTGAGAGTGCGAGCCAGGGGGCAGCTGGGAAGGTAAGTTTCACTACAATGTACTTACCTAGCGATTCGGCAGCTTCTGCAGGGTGGGAAAAAAAAAACTGAAAAAGTGACGTCACAGGAAAGCTGTGACCTGATTGGCTGGCAGGGAATCTATACTGAATTTGAAAATAAAACTGATAAAAATTGACTAAAACACTATTAACTAATTAATAAGTAGAGTAACTAAACCAGAGGGAGGAGATTACTGTATTTAGACAGCATTTAATATTTATTGCAGAAATCTAGCACGAGGGACCACATAGTGAAGTGTATCATAATTTAGTAAGGATTTAATAAGTATTTATTTATTTTATATCAATTAACTAATTAGTGATAGAAATGTCAGTTAGAGGGGTGAAGTGCTTCACCTGTGAGATGTGGGAAGTCCGTGACGCTTCCAGCGTTCCGGGCGACTACATCTGCAGGAAGTGTACCCAGTTGCAGATCCTCACAGACCGCATGGATCAGTTGGAGCGGCAACTGGATGCACTTAGGAGCATGCAGGTGGCGGAAAGCATCATAGACAGGAGTTTTAGAGAAGTGGTTACACCCAAAGTGCAGGCAGATAGATGGGTGACCGCTAGAAGGGGCAGGCAGTCAGTGCAGGAATCCCCTGTGGCTATCCCCCTCTCTAACAAGTATACCGTTTTGGATACTGTTGGGGGGGATGGCCTATCAGGGGAAAACAGCAGCAGCCAGAGCAGTGGCACCACGGCTGGCACTGTTGTTCAGCAGGGAGGGACAAAGCGCAGAAGAGCAATAGTTATAGGGGACTCTATAGTCAGGGGCACAGATAGGCGCTTCTGTGGACGTGAAAGAGACGCCAGGAAGGTATGTTGCCTCCCTGGTGCCAGGGTCAAGGATGTCTCTGAACGGACAGAGGGCATTCTGAAGGGGAAGGATGAACAGCCAGAGGTTGTGGTACACATCGGTACCAATGACATAGGCAGGAAGAGTGATGAGGTCCTGCAGGGGGAGTTTAGGGAGTTAGGTAGTAAGTTAAAAAACAGGACCTCTAGGGTTGTAATCTCTGGATTACTCCCTGTGCCACGTGCCAGTGAGGCTAGAAATAGGAAGATAGTGCAGCTAAACACGTGGCTGAGCAGCTGGTGTAGAAGGGAGGGTTTCAGATATCTGGACCATTGGGCTCTCTTCAGGGACAGATGGGACCTGTACAAGAAGGACGGGTTGCATCGAAACTGGAAGGGCACTAATATCCTGGCTGCGAGGTTTGCTAGCATCATTCGGGAGGGTTTAAACTAGTGTGGCAGGGGGGTGGGAACCAGAGCAGTAGGACAGCTAGTGAAGTAAATGAGGAGGACATAGTAAATAAGGCCAGTAGGACTAAGAGGAAGAGCAGGCAGGGAGATGTTGCTGAGCACAGCGGGACTGGTGGTCTGAAGTGCATTTGTTTCAATGGGAGAAGTATAACAGGTAAGGCAGATGAACTTAGAGCTTGGATTAGTACTTGGAAATATGATGTTGTTGCTATTACAGAGACTTGGTTGAGGGAAGGGCAGGATTGGCAGCTAAATGTTCCAGGCTTTAGAAGCTTCAGGCGGGATAGAGGGGGATGTAAAAGGGGTGGGGAAGTTGCATTACTGATTCAGGAGAATATCACAGCTGTACTGCGGGAGGACACGTCAGAGGGGTCATGCAGCGAGGCAATATGGGTGGAGCTCAGGAATAGGAAGGGAGCAGTCACGATGTTGGGGGTTTACTACAGGCCTCCCAACAGCCAGCGGGAGGTAGAGGAGCAGATATGTAGACAGATTTTGGAAAGATGTAAAGGTAACAGGGTTGTAGTGGTGGGTGATTTTAACTTCCCCAATATTGACTGGGACTCACTTAGTGCTAGGGGCTTGGATGGGACAGAATTTGTGAGGAGCATCCAGGAGGGCTTCTTGAAACAGTATGTAGATAGTCCAACTAGGGATGGGGCCATTCTGGACCTGGCATTGGGGAATGAGCCCGGCCAGGTGGTCGAAGTTTCAGTGGGGGAGCATTTCGGGAGCAGTGACCATAATTCCATAAGTTTTAAGGTACTTATGGATAAGGATAAGAGTAGTCCTCGGGTGAAGGTGCTAAATTGGGGGAAGGCTAATTATAACAATATTAGGCAGGAACTGAAGAAGTTAGATTGGGGGCGGCTGTTTGAGGGTAAATCAACATCTGACATGTGGGAGTCTTTCAAACGTCAGCTGATTAGAATGCAGGACCAGCATGTTCCTGTGAGGAAGAAAGACAAGTTTGGCAAGTTTCGGGAAGCTTGGATAACACGGGATATTGTGAGCCTCGTCAAAAAGAAAAAGGAAGCATTTGTAAGGGCTGGAAGGCTAGGATCAGATGAAGTTTTTGAGGAATATAAAGACAGTAGGAAGGAACTTAAGCAAGAAGTTAGGAGGGCTAAAAGGGGTCATGAAAAGTCATTGGCAAACATGATTAAGGAAAATCCCAAGGCTTTTTGTACGCATATAAAGAGCAAGAGGGTAACCAGGGAAAGGGTTGGCCCACTCAAGGACAGATGAGAATCTATGCGTGGAGCCGGAGGAAATGGGCGAGGTGCTAAATGAGTACTTTGCATCAGTATTCACCAAGGAGAAGGACTTGGTGGATGATGAGCCTAGGGAAGGAAGTGCAGATAGTCTCAGTCATCTCATTATCAAAAAGGAGGAGGTGTTGGGTGTCTTGCAAAGCATTAAGGTAGATAAGTCCCCAGAGCCTGTTGGGATCTACCCTAGAATACTGAGGGAGGCAAGGGAAGAAATTTCTGGGGCCTTGACAGAAATCTTTGTATCCTCATTGGCTGCAGGTGAGGTCCCAGAGGACTGGAGAATAGCCAATGTTGTTCCTTTGTTTAAGAAGGGTGGCAAAGATAATCCAGGAAATTATAGGCCGGTGAGCCTTATGTCAGTGGTAGGGAAACTATTGGAAAGGATTCTTCAGGACAGGATTTACTCCCATTTGGAAACAAACAAACTTATTAGCGAGAGACAGCATGGTTTTGTGAAGGGGAGGTCGTGTCTTACTAATTTGATTGAGTTTTTTGAGGAAGTGACGACGATGATTGATGAGGGAAGGGCAGTGGATGTTGTCTATATGGACTTTAGCAAAGCCTTTGACAAGGTCCCGCATGGCAGACTGGTGCAAAAGGTGAAGTCACACGGGATCAGAGGTGAGCTGGCAAGATGGATACAGAACTGGCTCGGTCACAGAAGACAGAGGGTAACAGTGGATGGGTGTTTTTCTGAATGGAGGGATGTGACTAGTGGTGTTCCGCAGGGATCAGTGCTGGGACCTTTGCTGTTTGTAGTATATATAAATGATTTTGGAGGAAAATGTAGCTGGTCTGATTAGTATGTTTGCGGACGACACAAAGGTTGGTGGAGTTGCAGATAATGATGAGGATTGTCAGAGGATACAGCAGGATATAGATCGGTTGGAGACTTGGGCGGAGAAATGGCAGATGGAGTTTAATCCGGACAAATGTGAGGTAATGCATTTTGGAAAGTCTAATGTAGGTGGGAGGTATACAGTAAATGGCAGAACCCTTTGGAGTATTGACAGGCAGAGAGATCTGGATGTACAGGTCCACAGGTCACTGAAAGTGGCAACGCAGGTGGATAAGGTAGTCAAGAAGGCATACGGCATGCTTGCCTTCATCGGTCGGGGCATAGAGTATAAAAATTGGCAAGTCATGTTGCAGCTGTGCAGAACCTTAGTTAGGCCACACTTAGAATATTGCATGAAATTCTGGTCGCCACACTACCAGAAGGACGTGGAGGCTTTGGAGAGGGTACAGAGGAGGTTTACCAGGATGTTGCCTGGTCTGGAGGGCATTCGCTATGAGGAGAGGTTGGAAAAACTCGGATTGTTTTCACTGGAACGACGGAGGTGGAGGGGTGACATGATAGAGGTTTACAAAGTTATGAGCGGCATGGACAGAGTGGATAGTCAGAAGCTTTTTCCCAGGGTGGAAGAGTCAGTTACTAGGGGACATAGGTTTAAGGTGCAAGGGGCAAAGTTTAGAGGGGATGTGCGAGGCAAGTTTTTTTCCACTGAGGGTGGTGAGTGCCTGGAACTTGCTGCCAGGGGAGGTGGTGGAAGCAGATACTATAGCGACGTTTAAGAGACATCTTGACAAATATATGAATAGGAAGGGAATAGAGGGATATGGGCCCCGGAAGTGCAGAAGGTGTTAGTTTCGGCAGGCATCAAGATCGGCGCAGGCTTGGAGGGCCGAATGGCCTTTTCCTGTGCTTTGTTCTTTGTTCTTGTCTCCAAGTGTGAGCTTTATCACTGATGTCAGTTCTTCTGCTTCCTCCTCTTCCTCTCCTATCTCAAGGAGACTCAGCAAAACTGAACTCAAGAGGAAAACCCTGTCGTAGTTGGAGACATGCCTGACACACAGGAAGATAGCTCTGAAGGCTAAATCAATACATGCTCCAAGATATCATTGCCAGATTTCAACCTTGTCACATTTTTGACCCAACCATCTTTAGCTCCTTCATCAATGACTTTCCCTCCATTGTAAGGACAGAAGAGCTGACAATTCCCCAATGTTCAGCTTCATTTATAACTCCAATAGTAAAGCAACACGTGCCAGCCTAAAGCAGAACCTGGATAACATTCAACCTTATGTGAAACGTAATTTGGTAATACTCACACTGTGCAATTGTCAGTCATGACCATCTCGAACAAGAGAAAGCCCACTGTCTCCCCCGACATTCAATGGCACCACCATTGTTGTATCACCAATCATCAATGTCTTGGGCAGTGTGGGACGACTTTAAGAGTACTACCTTAAGAAACACATGTCCACAGAAGAGAGGTAAGCATAAGCTCAGAGTAAAAATCGATACCAGACCAAGTGCAAATATTCTTCCCATCCATTCACTGCAGGACATGTACTTAAAGAAATGGGAATCTATGGTGCAACTCACCATGGTTAGGCTGACTGCCTACAGTGGTTCTCTAATCAAGTGCGTTGGAACGATAAACTTACAATGCAGCAATGGCTACCACAAATGTTTTATATTGTAGACACAACTGGACCAGCTTTCGCAGGACTTCCAGTGTGCCGAGGTTTACGAATTATCACAATACATGAATTCAGTAACGCACTGAAGATTAGGAAATACCCAGGTCGAGCGTATCGGGTCGGTCCATATAAATGATGACACAAAGGCTGGGAGTCTTGACACGAGGAGGCAATATGACTGGGAGTCTCTCCTTGGGCTTCAGTTCATTGCAGCAAGTACCCGAAGGCCAGAGGGATTGCCAGTGATTGGTGATGCTGCCAGTCATCAATTTTCAAAGCTTTCTAAACAAAGGAAGATGAAGGCATTGTATGGCAGGCAAGCAGGACTAGAATTAGCTGTATTGCTTATAGGACAGAAGGTCAGAGTCTTCAATCATGTGTTGGGAATTGGCACAGGTTGCTAGGATATGCGACCAGCCCAAATCGTACGACGTCCAGACACCCAATGGTGCGATTCTCAGTCTGAATCCAAGTCAACTCAGAGAGCTGTATGACAATGCTACATGTGACAACCCTGTGGCATCGCGGACATGTTCAAAGACGAAGTCTGAAGATGAACATACAGAGGCTACGAGCAGAGAGGAAGAGCATGCTAACCAGAGTTCCGAATCACCAGAGTCTCAGATGAGTCGTTAAAATGAGCTCAGCTCTGGTAAGAGGTTTATGATAACAAGATCGGGACAAATAAGCAAACCTCCTCTATGTTTTGCAGAGTGTTAAACTGGCTCACTTGTAAATAAAGTTTTGTTTTAGTCTGAACCGCAACATCATTGTATATTGCACATATGTCTTTATCTTTGGAAAAAGGGGGGATGTTGTGGGATGAACTTAAGAATGAACCACCTTAAAAAGCTGCAAATGAAAGCTGCCAAAGGAAGTGATGTCACGTCACACATGAATTGTGGGTGTAGCCCGACAGAGTGAGATGTGTTTAGATGTGGCTTGTGCAGCAACTGTATATATATGTTCTAGTTAAATTATAATAAAAAGCCACATTTTATTTGGATATTACTTGTAATCCTCTGAGTCTTACAATAGTTCACATTCCTAAGGAACAAGAAATATTACATTGGGGGTGGCTAGGTACTTTGTAATGACTGGCTCCCCTCCTGACTCCCTCAGGGCCTCTTCATCACCCATGCGGCTCAAGTCCAGAATGGGATAGAATGGTCACCAATTGTCTGGAAGTATGCAGCAATACTCAAGAAGCTCAACACCATGCAGAATTTAGCAGTTCATTTGATCAGCACCAATGACACTGGATTTACTCTCCAACCCTCCATCAATGGCACATTGTTGCTGCAATATGTAAGGATACACTGCAGCAATTGGCACAGGTTGCTAGGATATGCGACCAGCCCAAATCGTACGACGTCCAGACACCCAATGGTGCGATTCTCAGTCTGAATCGAAGTCAACTCAGAGAGCTGTATGACAATGCTACATGTGACAACCCTGCGGCACAGTGGCGCAGTGGTTAGCTCCGCAGCCTCACAGCTCCAGCGACCCGGGTTCAATTCTGGGTACTGCCTGTGTGGAGTTTGCAAGTTCTCCCTGTGTCTGCGTGGGTTTCCTCCGGGTGCTCCGGTTTCCTCCCACATGCCAAAGACTTGCAGGTTGATAGGTAAATTGGCCATTATAAATTGCCCCTAGTTTAGGTAGGTGGTAGGGAAATATAGGGACAGGTGGGGATGTGGTAAGGAATATGGGATTCGTATAAATGGGTGGTTGATGGTCGACACAGACTCGGTGGGCCAAAGGGCCTGTTTCAGTGCTGTATCTCTAAACTAAACTAAACTAATTCACCAGGTTTAGGTCACCAGCACCATCAAGCCCTGCAATCTCTGCCAACAAGAAGGACAAGAGATGGAATGTCACATGCACACCATTACCATCCTCTTTAAGGCATGCACCACTTCATTTGAATATATATTGCTGCTCCTTCTTTGATGTTGGATCAATTACCTGAATTTCCCTGCCTAATACCATTGTGTGAGCAATGTCACTATAACGACTGCAGCGGTTCAAGGCAAAGGGCTGCCATTACCTACTCAGGATAAATAGAATGGCCAATAAATATAGCCTTGTCAATATCAACCACACCTCGAACAAGTGTTTCTTTTTTTTTATTTGCATACGATGAATATGAGATCCTGTGACACTATCAGTCATGTAAGGACATAAAACCAATTCCATTGCAAATCATACATCAAGTGGTGGTAAGAATTCCTCTGGCCATTATGCATAATGACATTATAAAGGTGCTCATGAAGATTTCCTCTGTCAGTTGTTTGTGCTGAAATGATGAAAACACTTTAAAGTACTCATTTGCCATTTTGTTATGAAAACTATGCAAATCCTCACCAACACCCTTTACACCATAGCCTGAGAGCAATTTTTACCTATTGATACTTTGCTGTATCTGTGACTCTTAGCAGCCCAGAATGTTCCTTTATTAAACTTTGAATCTGAGCTGATTACACACCTATACTTGTTGATTCAAAAACAAGAAATGCTGGAATCACTCAGCAGGTCGGGCAGCATCTGTGGAAAGAGAAGCAGAGTTAACGTTTCGGGTCAGTGACCCTTCTTCGGAACTCTTGTTTTTGTTTCAGATTTCCAGCATCCGCAGTATTTTGCTTTTATATACTTGTTGATTCCCTGACTATAAAGGTATGTTTACTAAGGAGCGCGTGGGCCAAGGTTCTCTTTTCTCACCATCTTTGTACAATGGAACAAAGCTTTTCACAGTGCGCAGAGGGAATGTGAGGAATGAGCTGCTTCCACAAGGAGTGTGTCATTCTTCACTGCCTTCAATAATGAAAAGCTACTGACATTCAAAGGCCAAGAGGAAAAATGGGTTGACGTGGAACAAACTGGGGCATTAACAGGAGAAGGAGGAGGAGAAGGTGATAGCCTGGCCATGCCAAGAGGTAAAGTTAAACTGAGAAGATCCTGAGGGGTCTTGACAGGGTGGATGTGAAAAGAACCTTGTGGCAGAATCTAGAACTAGGGGGGGGGGGGGGGGTCACTGTTTAAAAATAAGGGGTTGCCCATTTAAGACAGAGATGAGGAGAAATTTTTTCTCTCAGAGGGTCGTGAGTCTTTGGAACTCTCTTCCTCAAAAGACGGTGGAAGCAGAGTCTTTGAATATGTTTAAGGCAGAGGCAGATAGACTCTTGATAAGCAAGGGGGTGGAAGGTTATCAGGGGTAGGTGGAAATTTGGAGTAACCAGTTCAGCCATGAACTTATTGAATGGCGGAGCAGGCTCGAAGGGCTGAGTGGCCTACTCCTGCTCCTAATTCGTATCTTTGTATGCTCGAGAAACAAATATTATGAAGTCTGAACATCTGCTCTGAAGTTGGTTCAAATCCTGAAAAAACGAATATCTGATATGTAAATTTCAAAGTCAACAAAGAAATAACACTGCCACCCTTCATTATAAATGAAAGTGCAGCAACTTGTCAAATTAAATTCCTACCAGCCCCAAAAATGAATTGCAATATTCTAAAGACAAAAGAAAAGTAAGATTTACATTTCTATAGCACCTTTCATGGTCTTAGGATGTGCCAAAGCACTTTAAAACCAATGAAGTGCTTTTGACTTATTGTCTCTGTTGCAATGAGATAATGACAAGATGGTCCATTATAGTGATGAGGCACAAATATTGGCCAGGACACTGGGGAGAACTCCTCTGCCCTTTTTTCAAATTAGTGCCATGGGATCTTTTGCATCCAATTAAGAGGGCAAGTAGAGCATCTGTTTAACGTCATATCTGAAAAACAGCACTTTCGACAGTGCAGCACTCCTCTGTACTGCACTGAAGTGTAAGCCTAGGTTATATACCCTTCACAATTTGCAGACATTTGCTGGTACGTGATATTTCTTCAAATGCAATCATTTGGCTCTGATTCAAACATAGACACTGTAATGTAAACCACATACTGTATTATTTAGTGCAACTATGTTTGATAATCTCTACTGTGAAGTCCTTTCTAACATGCTCTCAGTTGGTTCTGGTTATGACCCTGGTATATTACTGCAAGTCACACAGCTAGGAGGACTACACTGACTTTTTGGATGGGGCTAATAAGAAAGGATAATGTTACTGATTGTCACGTCTGCTTTAAAGATACTTCGACTGTATCACAGGAAGGCAAATTGATTTTTCTTGTTGCTATTTTGATTAATACATAGCTTGGATTTGACATGATCACAATACAATTGACCAGAGAGCTCTCGCCTTGTCCAAAGGGTTCCAAATCAAACTATACAGGATTCTGTAAGCATTCAATTGAGACTAATGTGGATGACATTTCAAAGGCCTGCAATTCCTTCATATATTGACGTTCAGTTGATGTCACTGATGTAACTCTAGCAATCCTGTGCACCACATGGAATTTTAGCAACTTTGTTCATACTTTCTTGTCAAATCATCTTATGACCTTTATGGTTGGTAATACAAATTTTGTGCAGCAATGCAAAAGTTATACTGCCCATTTGGTCTTCAATTTCTGCTAATCACTATCATACAATGCCATATTTATTTGTGTCGGTCAAATCACTCATTGAGTTGGTAACTATGAGTAATGTTATTACAGCATAGATGCAGGCCATTTAATCCATCATGATTAGATTAGATTAGAGATACAGCACTGAAACAGGCCCTTCGGCCCACCGAGTCTGTGCCGAACATCAACCACCCATTTATAGTAATCCTACACTAATCCCATATTCCTACCAAACATCCCCACCTGTCCCTATATTTCCCTACCACCTACCTATACTAGGGACAATTTATAATGGCCAATTTACCTATTAACCTGCAAGTCTTTTGGCTTGTGGGAGGAAACCGGAGCACCCGGAGGAAACCCACGCAGACACAGGGAGAACTTGCAAACTCCACACAGGCAGTACCCGGAATCGAACCCGGGTTCCTGGAGCTGTGAGGCTGCGGTGCTAACCACTGTGCCTGTGCCAGTTCTTTGATAGAGCTATTCAATTCATCCCACTCCCCTGCTCTTTCCCCATAGCTCTGTAATTTTTTTTCCTTCAAGTATTTATCCAATTCTCTTTTCGACAATATCTGCTAGTGCTTGGTATCAGATTACACAGCACTAAGAGCTAGGTGGTAAGCGTATGTAATTCTTGCTGCAAAATTGTCCAAAGCCTCCAAAGTTTGCCCCCATTAGTCCTTCAAGAGGCATTGTCATTTTGACAATTTATATCCTAAAAAGTTACCTTAACAAATACAAATTTAGCCTCACTTTCATTGACCTAGCAAAGCACTACATGTGCTAGCATACAACACAACATTCCTTGAAGCTCCTATATTCTGATCAGTTTGAGCATGATTGATAAAACCAGTTCAGAGAGCTCTTTCATTAAGAAGAAATGGTTTTATTGAATTCATTCTACTTAGAGAAAACAGAGTTGGATCTGTGCCTGATTAGTACATTGCTGAGCCATTCAGCACTTGGTTGATGACAGAGTGAAAATGTATATGCCGCTGCTGCTTCTCGAAACGTCCTGCAGTAGCTTAAAGGGCAACTGTTTTTTATTCATTCTGCTGTTGATCTACTGGAAGAAGCATATAAAAACATTAGAGAACTGTGTTGGCAACAATAGTTCAAGGTGAGACCACAGAAATACTGCTACAGCAAGTGCAGTAGAGGAGGGATTTCCTCTTCCTCCCTTCTCTCACCCTCCACCTTCAACCACCACCACCGTCCCCTACCCGCACCAATAGCCATTGGGTCAGATAAAGGGTGGGTTGGAGCTTTGCAGGAGGTCACTGATCAAGTCTATGCCAGCAGTGGTGTGCAGGGAACCCCAGTATGACACTGGACTGGAAAATAAATCAAATCACCTCACCAAGAGTGGCAAGGTAGGGGGGACCACAACTTAACCTCATAATATAGTACAGCAGCTATTACTGCCATGAACTGTTTCCTCAAACAATACATTGTTACAGTATTTGGTTAGGGCTCATTAAGTAGCACTGTACTTCTCCCAGCACTGTTGTAAGGATAGCTCCAACCCACTGCCCACTTCTTTCATGTACAGTGTTAGCATGATACATGCTTGTTATCCTCATTTGCCTATCGATACCATTCTGATCGATGCCAATAATGTCAATTACTCACATACATATCATTGGTTTTGCAGAAGAAGTGAACACACAACATGGAGAGGATGATAATGGAAGTAGGACCATTAAACCTGAATCTTCTCCCTGTTTTTAAAGAACACACCCTCCAAAGACGCGGATGGGACTTTGAAGTAAAACCAGGAGACATGGAAGAAGGAGGTCTCACTCCAGCTCAAGATTTGTTGCACATTTACCCTTCCTTCAGTCACTACCTTATTCAATCACGTGCTGCATGCATCGAACAGCAGGTCAATACCAGCAATGCAGCGAAGGTTGTGAGCCACCAGCTTTTAATAAAGACATCTTGTAATATTTTTTCCTCTTTCTGTAGGTATGGCAGAACCAGTTGAGAGACAGCACATCCTGTCACTCAGTTACATTCTGCCAAGCGACAGCACAGATTTGTCCATCCTGAGAAATTTAGAGTTTGAGGAATGTGAAACATGTAACACAAAGGAACGGGAGCAGGTGAAAGTTGCACAGGAAGAGTAAAAAAACAGCCTGCCACATGGTGAAACTGCAATCATCCGCAACTGATAAGAACAAGAATCCTGATTTCTGGGGCTCAGCTTTTAAAATAAAGAAGTGAAGGATTTTACAATCAGTGGCTGGGATTTTATTGAGCTCCCGACGTCAGGCTCCGTGGTGAGTGGGGGGCTGGAAGGTCATTCCGGCAGCGGCCTGTCACAGAGCCCAACGCCGGGAGTGCCGGCCCTGATCTTCCTGGCAGTGACGAGGCTCTGTGGAGGCTCCTCACCACCGTTGGGTGATGGGACCCGGATTAATATATTTAAATGAATGAAATGAATACATTTAAATGAAATAAACAGCAGTCTTACCTTCAGGCCGTGATCTTTCAAGTGGCAGCCAGCACTCACACACCTTCACTTTCCTGTCCAGGGAACGCAGACGCCACCGGGGTGGGGAAAGCCACAACTTATGATTTTTCGTGCAGTTGTAGGGGAGGGGGGTGGGGGGGGGGCGCGAATGGGTGTTAGTGGAAATTATTAATGTAGGGGAGGGTGGGATGGGGTGACCTCTGCACTTTGATCTGTTTGGGGTGGGGGGGGGGTCGGGGTGGCGAAGGTGAACTGTTGAAGGTAAGTGTTTTGCGGGGGGGCGCGCGGCAGTAGGCATGTGTTCAATTTAATTGTTATTGAGGGTTAGGGGCGATAGATTTATTGGCAGGTGCATTGCAGGGGGTGGGGGGGTGGGGGGGGGGGGTAGCCCTTTAAAAATTTAAATGACCCGGCAGGGATGGCTGCCCTTTAAAAATGGCGCCAACGCCTGCACACAGGCAGCTAACGCCATTGTCAGCATCACAGAGCCAGCCCCTCCATGTGATTAGGTGGGCGCGCGAGATCACAGTGGCATGGTGGCACACAGCCCGCATGTGCGGGCCACCATTTTTTTCGCCCACCACCACTCCCGGCGGCAGGACTATTACATCCAGCCCAGTATGTGTGGTGCCGCTGGATGGGACAGAATATTACAGTCCATGTTGGTAGCACGGGCGAGTGGTCTAAGGCATTGGATTAAAACCTCTCGTCACTGCGGGGACCTGGTTCAACTCCCATTACTACCAGAATTTCTTATTTCTGGAACTCAGTGCCTATGAGGTTGCTGAAAGTAGAGACAATCAATGATTTCAAAAGGAAATTGTATGGGTACTTAAGGGAAAGAAACTTGCATGGCTATGAGGATAAAACAGGGGAATGGGACTGACTAGATTGCTCGACAGAGTGTTGGCATGGAGTCAATGGGCCAAATGGGCTCCTTCTGTACTGTAATAACTCTAGGATATGAAAATGCCAGGGTAACCTACAGCCAAGTCTACCCATCTGCAGAAGTCCTAATCACAATTTTCAAATGTCTGCCATACAACTCTTGAACTGCACTGTCAGTTCCTCAATGGACAGATTTGATCATTGAATGAAGTTAATCCCAGATACAGGCTTCAATCTCAGGAGCCTTTCATAGATGCATGGCTAGCAGTGATCTCACAGGCTATAGGCAAGCACAAGATTAGGTAGTACAGCAAAATACAAAGCTTATTAGGAAAGGTTAGAACCATGGCAACAGGAAAGAGAATCTGGGACTCATATGACTGGCATTTCCAGGCAATTAAATTGTTTTCTTCAGCACAATTTGCCTGAAATCAGTGAAACCGATGCAAAACAATGTCCCAGACACTGCCATCACCATCCCTGGGTATGTCCTGTCCCAACGGCAGGACAGACCCACCAGAGGTGGTGGCACAGTGGTATACAGTAGGGAGGGAGTTGCCCTGGGAGTCCTCAACATCAACTCCGGACCCCATGAAGTCTCATGGCATCAGGTCAAACATGGGCAAGGTAACCTCCTACTGATTACCACCTACCGCCTTCCTTCAGCTGATGACTCAGTACTCCTCCATGTTGAACAACACTTGGAGGAAGCACTGAGGGTGGCAAGGGCACAAAATGTACTCTGGGTGGGGGACTTCAATGTCCATCACCAAGAGTGGCTCGGTAGCACCATTACTGACCGAGCTGGCCGAGTCCTAAAGGACATTGCTGCTAGACTGGGTCTGCGGCAGGTGGTGGGGGAACCAACACAAGGGAAAAACATACTTGACCTCGTCCTCACCAATCTGCCTGCTGCAGATGCTTCTGTCCATGACAGCATTGGTAGGAGTGACCACCGCACAGTCCTTGTGGAGACGAAGTCCCGCCTTCACATTGAGGATACCGTCCATCGTGTTGTGTGGCACTATCACCGTGCTAAATGGGATAGATTTCAAACAGATCTAGCAATGCAAAACTGGGCATCCATGAGGCGCTGTGGGCCATCAGCAGCAGCAGAATTGTACTCAACCACAATCTGTAACCGCATGGCCCGGCATATCCCCCACTCTACCATTACCATCAAGCCAGGAGACCAACCCTGGTTCAATGAAGAGTGCAGGAGGGCATGCCAGGAACAGCACCAGGCAAACCTCAAAATGAGGTGTCGATCTGGTGAAGCTACAAACCAGGACTACTTGCATGCCAAACTGCATAAGCAGCATGCAATAGACAGAGCTATGCAATCCCACAACCAACGGATCAGATCTAAGCTCTGCAGTCCTGCCACATCCAGCCGTGAATGGTGGTGGACAATTAAACAACTAACTGGAGGAGGTGGCTCCACAAATATCCCCATCCTCAATGATGGGGGAGCCCAGCACATCAGTGCGAAAGATAAGGCTGAAGCATTTGCAACAATCTTCAGCCAGAAGTGCCGAGTTGATGATCCATCTCGGCCTCCTCCTGAGATCCCCAGCATCACAGATGCCGGACTTCAGCCAATTTGATTCACTCCACGTGATATCAAGAAACGAAGGCACTGGTTACTGCAAAAGCTATGGGCCCTGACAATATTCCGGCAATAGTACTGAAGACCTGTGCTCCAGAACTTGCCGCACCCCTAGCCAAGCTGTTCCCGTACAGCTACAACACTGGCATCTACACTGCAATGTGGAAAATTGCCCAGGTATGCCCTGTGCACAAAAAGCAGGACAAGTGCAACCCGGCCAATTACCGCCCCATCAGCCTACTCTCAATCATTAGTAAAGTGATGGAAGGTGTCATCAACAGTGCCATCAAGCAGCACTTGCTTAGCAATAACCTGCTCAGTGACGCTCAGTTTGGGTTCTGCCAGGGCCACTCAGCTCATGACCTCATTACAGCCTTGGTTCAAACATGGACAAAAGAGCTGAACTCCAGAGGTGAGGTGAGAGTGACTGTCCTTGACATCAAGGCAGCATTTGACCGAGTATGGCATCAAGGTGCCTGAGCAAAACTGAGGTCAATGGGAATCAGGGAGAAAACCCTTCGCTGGCTGGAGTCATACCTAGCACAAAGGAAGATGGTTGTGGTTGTTGGAGGTCAATCATTTGAGCTGCAGGTCATCACTGCAGGAGTTTCTCAGGGTAGTGTCCTTGGCCCAACCATCTTCAGCCGCTTCATCAATGACCTTCCTTCAATCATAAGGTCAGAAGTGGGGATGTTCGCGGATGATTGCACAAATGTTCAGCACCATTCGTGACTCCTCAGATACTGAAGCAGTCCGTGCAGAAACGCAGTAAGACCTGGACAATATCCAGGCTTGGGCTGATAAGTGGCAAGTAACATTCGCGTCACACAAGTGCCAGGCAATGACCATCTCCAACAAGAATCTAACCATCTCCCCTTGACATTCAATGGCATTACCATCACTGAATCCCCCACTGTCAACATCATAGGGGCTACCATTGACCAGAAACTGAACTGAAGTAGCCATATAAATACCGTGGCTTCAAGAGCAAGTCAGAAGCTAGGAATCCTGAGGTGAGTAACTCATCTCCTGACTCCCCAAAGCCTGTCCACCATCTACAAGGCACAAGTCAGGAGTGTGATGGAATACTCCCTACTTGCCTGGATGGGTGCAGCTCCAACAACACTCAAGAAGCTCGACACCATCCAGGACAAAGCAGCCCACTTGATTGGCACCCCATCTAAAAACATTCACTCCCTCCACCACTGACGCACAGTGGCAACAGTGTGTACCACCTACAAGATGCACTGCAACAATGCAGCAAGGCTCCTTAGACAGCACCTTCCAAACCCGCGACCTCTACCAACTAGAAGGACAAGGGCAGTAAATACATGGGAACACCCCCACCTGCAAGTTCCCCTCCAAGTCACACACCATCCTGACTTGGAACTATATCGCCGTTCCTTCACTGTCGCTGGGTCAAAATCATGGAACTCCCTTCCTAACAGCACTGTGGGTATACCTACCCCAAATGGACGGCAGCGGTTCAAGAAGGCAGCTCACCACCACCTTCTCAAGGGCAATTAGGGATGGGCAATAAATGCTGGCCTGGCCAGTGACGCCTCCATCCCATGAATGAATAAAAAAAAAGATTGGGGAATTTTAAGTGCAAATTATGTTCAATAAAACTCAAGGTTCTGCAATCTTTTGTGCTAGTTTATGAATCATTTTGTTCGAAGCAGGTCCTGTCCACAAAGCGGAGCAACAAATTAAATCAATCTGCCTTCCTGTGAGGCAGTCTTAATGGGCCCAATTTTAATCCATTCCAAACCCACCAACTTACACAAAGTTAAAATTGGGATTGTAATATCTTTATAACAGACATGAAAATCAGTAACACTGTCCCATCTTATCAGCCCCATTCCACTCTTCTCACTTGCAGTAATACATCAGTGTCACAACCCAGAACCAACTGATGGCATGTTAGAAAGGACCTCACAGTTGAGATAATCAAACACAGTTGCATTCAATAATACTGTGAGCTGGATTTTATGGGCCCCCTGAAGTGAGGTCGGAGGTACGGGGGCCCATAGAATCGTGATGGGTGGTGGGGGGCGGAGGGCCCGTCACCACCCGGTAAATAAGAGATTTTGCCTGGGGCAGGATGGGTCATGACAGCCTTCACACCCAGAGGCCAATTGAGGCCCTTAGGTGGCCTATTAACAGCCACTTAAGAGCTTCTTCTTGTCGCCACTGGGATCTAACCAGCGGTGGAGTGCCCCTCCGCCACACGGGTTGGGCGTCTTGTAAAACGAGGTGCACTCCTTGTGGGCTTGGGAGAGGTCCCTCCTCTGTTGGCAATCTGTAGCCCACAGAGGACCTCTGCCAGAAAAACCTACAACTCCATGGTCACCCCTCCCCCTAGACTTCATGTCCATTCTTCACCCAACATCTAGGGTTCAGTGTACTGATCAAGAAATAGATCTAACGGTTACAGTGTGTTACACAGGACGACGCACTGACCAGAAAAGAGATATAGAAGTCACAGTGTGTTAACTGGGACAATGGGGCAATGGGTGAATGTGGAGTACAAGGAGATTACCATATTATGCATAATTATGTCAAGTGGAGAGTAAATTGCAAAATATGAGCTAGAATATTCAGGGACCTTAAAACGCAACAAGAAGATTCTGCAGCATAGATTTTATAATTAACAAATAGACAAGTGTAAAATCGAGTCATTAGAATTGTTTTTGGCAAAGTGTTTAAAAAAGTGTCCATACTGCGTACATAATTAGAAATTATAGATCTTGTGGGTTTTCCTGGAAAGTGCAGGTGACCACAAATAATATTCAATCAGCAGAGAAGTGCCTGGAAAGCTTTATTGAAACATTATAATAGCACTGGGAGGCAACACTCAGCAGACCTGCTCAGTTTACAGTTCAGATGCACTCTCAGTGATTAGTTAAGTGCCACAATAAAATTATACAACAGGCTTAGGAATGACTAACAGGATAATGGATTATACCATGAGTAGTAAATTAATGTACACTAAAAGTTCTGAAAGTCTACAAATGTCAAATTTGAATGCTTTAAAGATGTCATCTAAACCTCAAGATTAAATTGTCGCCATATACTCACTATCATTGTTTTCACAATTGGGACTACAGTCTCAATGAAAGGAAAACAATGCAAATAATTTTTTAATACTTGCAGTTATCTGGCAACTTTCACATTCTTGGGACATCCTGAAATACTTCATAGTCAATTACTTATAGTGCCATTGACAGTTACAATAGAGCTGTAAAGATTTGATTCAAAAATTGTTTGATGTCGATAGTGCAGAATAGTGCAACAAAAGACTACAAGAAGATTTAGAATGAAACAAAAGCCATTTGACTTACTGCATCCTGAGCCACTGTATGATCATTCTGTCATGGACTTGTTTCTGACACCATCTGTTGGTTCCTTCCCTTAGGGAACAATAATTTCCTTTCCAGATCTCCCCATAAAAGATGTGCTAAAAGGCTGCCCAATTGCACTGGTCCGTGTCAAATTTTGGATTTGATGAAATGCAAATGAGTTTGAGCAAAAACCTGGGGGAAAAAAAAAGTACATCTCAAAGCTAGTGCAATTTTGGGCACAGCTTCCACCCGAATCTCTACCTCATTATCTTGGATAGTAAAACATGGTGACACTTGGATTTCATTTGTGTGGCTCATAAAAATACATACCCAGTTTACAGAATTATACTGTGTGGAAGGAGGCCATTTGGCCCATTGTGCCAGTGCCAGCTCCTTGAAAAAGCTATCCAATTAATACCATTCCCCTTCTCTTTCCCCATAGCATTGCAAACTTTTCTTTTTTTAATTATATATCCAAATTCATTTTTGATATGTATTATTGAATCTTCTTTCACCACCCTTTCAGACAATATATTCCAGATCACAACAACTCATGCAAGCATGGACGGAGATCGCAGAGGAGATTAGTAGCTGTGGGGTCACCCAATGAGACTGGCAAAGGTAAGTGGTACGTTTCAAAATTGCTCAGTGTGATGTGGTTGTCTCTACACGGTCAACCACATGGGTGCCACTGGCACACCACCATGAAACCTGATGTCGAGAGGAGAACAAGATCCAGACCATTGTATGGGGTGACCCTAGTTTCTGGGTTCTCTGTACTCAATGTGCTCCCCCATGCTTCTGGTGGATCAAGTTCATTAAAATCCCAAACCCTATGCTTTATGTTTGTGATTATGCGAATTAATTTGAGCTGAAACTTGAACATCAGAAAACTAGTGCAATTTCAAAGGTGATTCTTGTCAAGATTGCCAATTGCATCCAAAGTGGAAATTGTTGCCCATTATCTGGTCAATATCACTTTGCTGTAAGTGGGAGCTTGCTGTGCACAAATTGGCTGCCCATGTTTCCTACATTACAACAGTGACTACACTTCAGAAGTGCTTAATTCACTGCAATGAGCTTTGGGATGTCCTGAGGTTATGAAAGGCACTATAGAAATGCAAGCTCGTTTGCTCATTTGTGCTGTTTAACACAGCTGATTCAGATACCCTGTGACTGTTGAAATCATGGTGATACTTTCTGCTTGTGTTTATCTTTTCTAACTCTGAGCACTGCGTGGGCCTTTAATCTTCTGCAAATTTGTGCAAAATTTTGAATCGAAGTGAAATTAACAATAATTATTTCTGGTGAAAAGATTTATTAATTGTTGTATTTTAATCCCTTGTTGTGAACAGTCGACTATTTATAGCTTTCATGTCAATGATCTTTCTTGAATATAGCTGGGCCTTCACCTAAGGCATCTCTGGAATACAATCTTTCATACAGTATATTTTTTCTTCATTAAATGAGATGCCATATAGAATACTTTCCTATTATATTTTCTTTTCTTTCTAATATAAAATTGTCTGGGTGACTCCACAAGACTATTATAAAGATGGATTTGTGTTTCTGTCTGCCTAGTTTGCAATGCTCTCAGCTCATAGCTGGACTTCAGCTGTTTCTTCTCCACAATTCTTGTACCTCTTCTTCCAGGAATCCATAAGTGAAAACCAAGAAATGCATGGGAAAAAGAAATGGAAAGATTCTGGAGGAGGGATTCAATTCATGGCAAACAGTTATTCTTGCATAATATTGGTGCAAGACCTTTGAAATTTAGGTTGCTATCTGTCGCATCTGAACTGAGCCTGAACTTGCAAGATAACATAATTACTCGGGTGAGCTTTAATCATGTAGGGTGCCTGACCGAAAGCAATGGTGGGGGGAGGGGGGTGGCGGCTTTGCGCATCGTAGGAGATAAATATGCACAAGCCTTGTGACTGGTTGAGGACCTTTCTGCTAAATTAAACTTTGAAACTGCTACATTCGTTCTGAAACCTGCTCATAAATCCTCGCCGGCAACTGTCGGGAAGAATTTAAGGACGGTGAAAGATGGAAGGTCGACCAGGAGAGCTTTAGAATAATTGAGGGTAGAGGTAACAAGGGCACAGATGAGCTGAGGCAGGGGTGGAAAAGGACAATGTTGCGGAGGTGGCAATAGGCTTTACAGTACTGACTTTAACAAATAAAGTTGATGTCAATACTAGTTGACAGCTTATTTCTCAAAGTTTTGCAGCAGTGAGAATGCTCTGAATTTGCACGAACAAAAGCCTAGAAATTAGTTCATGTCAGCAGGCTCACTCAAACTGGGGGCAGGGAATAATCCCTGCAATGTTTGTGAATACCACTGCCAGTTAGGGGCAGGTTCACGCAGTGGGAAGATGCGGTAGGTGCTGGTTTGAGACTGGCAGCACTCATTTATTGCAGGATGCTCACAGCCAAACCTAAATTGCGTCATCATCTCATCAATTATGGTTGATTACAAAAATAGGTCCCAAATGTGAAAGGACAGCGAGTTCATCTTTTCCACCACTAATTCTTCCTCCATTCCTCCCCAAAACCAAACATCTTGCATTCTTTTTAAACCGTCCAGCATGTAAGCAACTGTTATCTCTCTGCATCTGTGATCCTAAATTGAGTAAGTAATTTACTTTGACAAGTAAACTGAAAAACAACAAACTGAAAATTATAATTATTTTGAAAAAAAAATAAGTTCAGAATGCATTCTAATGCTCAGGATTTTCTTTCCCACGATGCACTCCGTCAATCAATTTCTCTTTCAATTTCTGCATGGTTTTTGTTCTCCTTCCTGTCTTTCTGTCATCTCACACCCTACTCCTGCTCCTTACAGATTCCACTCCCTTTGATCTGAGCAATAAGCTGCCATAGAGTACAGCAGTAATAAAGGATTTCAGGAATGCATGTCATCAAGCATGGTATTCTATGGTGAGTATTCTTGTTTGATGAACTATTTTACTATTTTTTCTTCAGACGTTCATATTTCCTTTGTTCCACTTTTACTTGATTCATTCTATTCAATTGTCATCTTGTCACACTCAAATTTCTGCTACTGTTTAATTCTACAGCGGCTTTGCACTGGTCTGTGATTCATGGATTCATTCAAAATTGTCTTTTATTTTGCTTCTATTCAGCCTCAATCACAGTGTGTTTGTCTCTGTATCTTTCATATGTATTTCACATTTTCTTTCAATTTAATATTTGAGAAGTATGTTGATGTTTCCATAAAACATAATTTAAATTCATAATACATTGGAAGATTATAGCTCACATTTATACGTGGTCTCCAAACTGAGCAGCTCGACAAATAAAATTGCAACATTTATACCACACAGAAGTACAGAATATCAGTTGCAGGGGGCTTTTTTGTAGTAGATTTTTCTTAACCTGCCACCATTTTCTGAGCCTCAAATGCTGCCAGCTATTTTTTATTTTATTTTGGGATGCGCCTTTGAGAAGGTGGTGGTGGTGGTGAGCTGCCTTCTTGAACCTCAGCAGTCCAAAGGTGCATCCACAGTGCTGTTAGGGAGGGAGTTTCAAGATTTTGACCCATCGCCAGTGAAGGAACAGTGATATCGTTCCAAGTCAGGATGGTGAGCAACTTGGAGGGGAACTTGCAGGTGATGGTGTTCCTATGCATTTGCTGCCCTTGTCCTTCTAGGTGGTAGAGGTTGCGGATTTGGAATCTGCTGTCAAAGGAGTCTTGACGAGTTGCTGCAGTGCATCTTGTAGAGATGGGAGTGAATGTTTAAGATAGTCGATGGAATGCGATCAAGTGGGTTGCTTTGTCCTGGATGGTGTTGAGCTTCTTGAGTGTTGTTGGAGCTGCACCCATCCAGGCAACTGGAGAGTATTCCATCACACTCCTGACTCGTGCCTTTTTAGATGGTAGACAGGCTTTGGGGAATCAGAAGGTAAGTTACTCACCGCAGAATTCCCAGCCTCTGACTTACTTATGTAGCTACAGTATTTATATGGTTGGTCCAGTTAAATTTCTTGTCAATGGCAGCCCCCAGGATGTTGATGAGTTTTGGCTGACATTTATCCCTCAAAATATATCACAAAAGACAGACTACCTGGGCGTTCATTTCTTTATTGTTTGTTCGACCTTGTTGCGTGCAATTTGGCTGTTTCTCTACATTATTAATCAGGAGCAGCATTTGCCTTCCTGTGACCCTGGATAAAGGTCTGGTTTGGGGCCTATATGTTTTACTAGACAATAGATCCAATGCCTCTGCCTGCCTTAGGGCCCCATGCAATTGTATGGCTTATACAATATAAACACAGCCCCTGACTGCAATAGTGACTGCACCGATTGTTGAAGTGCTCACATGGGTGAGAGGATAGCTGAGACAATATGCTCCTCAGAGTTCCAACTTCCATAATAAAACTAAAAAATTTGGATAAATACTTTTGTACACTTTGTCTTACTGTGCACATGTGACCTCTGAGGCCATGATATGTAAATAAAGGCTTTTGGCGGTATCCATAGAATATGGTGACTGAAGCGAATAGCTGGGACTTGAGACATTTTGATAGCTGTAGGACAGACAGCAGAGGCTGAATTTAATGCTCCTCCCACCCCAGAAATGGGTCAGGAGGCAGATAGGCCCATAGAATTGCGACAGGAGGCAGCGGGCGGAGGGCCAGTCGCCTTCCCGTTGCTCCAGAATTTAGTCGGGACAGGATAGGCCAAAGACGGTCTTCCCGCCAGGAGGCCAATTGAGGCCCTTATGAGGACTATTATCAGCCACTTAAGGGTCTCTTCTCGCCGCCCCTGGGATTACGCCAATGACTGGGGGGGGACCTCCGCCACAGGGGGAGTTTGTCCAATAAAACAAGGCGACCTCCCTCCAGGCTTTGGGGGGGGGGGGGGCCTCCTCTGTGGGCAATTTGTGACCCAAAGAGAGTTTCTGGTGGAAAATCACACCTCCCTGAACTACCGTTCCCTTTTCACTCAACGCCCATCCTCCCTCCCCCTATCGCTGGGACCGGGTCTCCAGCGCTGGGCCTGGGTCTAAGGCCTCTTGTAGTATCGGCAGTGGCCACTGCTCCTGGTGGCTCTGCTGAGTTGCCAGCCCTCTGATTGGCTGGCAGCTCTTGGAAGTGGGATCCCAGTCTTTAAAGGGACAGGGATCCCAATGCCATACTGTTAATTGGCCTGGTGCTATTAAATAGAGGCAAGGGTGCTCAGAATGGCCAACGTGGGTTTCCTGCCACCTTTTCGGCCTGGCACTGGGAGCCTTGCAGCTCCACTAAATCCTACAACAAATGTGCAAAATATCAGAGTTTAAATACGACTCCTGTTTGCAACCTTCCACAGAACATCAACAGCTGGGTAAGTTATTAGGGTTTGAATTTTCCAGTATCTGCTCCTCTGGACATGAAGGGAGATTTGAGAGGGAATTGACAATTCTTCCAGTCTCAATGGCAGAATTATGAGGTTTACACAGAGTGGACAAGAAACCCAAACAGATAAGAGTAGTAACTTTGTTATCATTGATGGAGAAGGAGTGTTACAAGCTGTATTGCACCCGAGATCTCACTAAAGAAAAGAAAAGCAAGACCTGTGAGATATCAGAGGCCTGGAAGACCCACTTTGAACCCTCAACTAATGCCATTTATAACTGCTTTGTGCTTAACACTAGAGCTCAGGAAGAAAGAGAGAGAATATTGATCAATATGTGACTGTACTGAGATGTCTAACTGAGTCTTCTGAGTTTGAGCAACTGAGGATGCTCTTGCTCTTGAACCAATCCTTTTCACTACACCCCTCTTGCTGTGTATGTGCAGCTGCACAGTACACATTGCTTCAGACAGCCACACACCATACTTCCCAACAGCTATTTCCGTGCAGCTAACTCCTTTCTGCAGATAACAAAAACACAATCAGGGTCATTTTCCAACTCAGTGCTGTCGATGTGCCCAAGTTTCCATCAATTATGTATGGAAAATCATGTGCAGCTTGTGCCTAAATGTTATTTTGTTCCATTGTTGGAGGATTAATGCCTTTTCTTGAACTTTTGAAATAGACCTCAACACCAAATTGCTAAAAGTGAAGATTCCAAAAGGAGTGCCAGTTCATTGCTTGACAATTAATTCTTTGCTCTATTAAAAACTGTCATGTATCCTCTGGGTAAATTCCAAGTTTTACTTGCTCAATAGCTCAAGAAGTCTTAAACCAAATTGCCCTCTCCTTTCAGAACACAATTGCTATTGCAAGCGCGTGCATGTCATTAAAAGGAAAATAGTACATACAGAGAGCTCGGTAAATGATGGCACAACCAGGTCAATTTCATATCAACACCTCATCTAAAATTCAAACCTGATTGCCTTCAGGACATTCAACTGAGCTCAGAACACTAGCTGCCCACTCCAACTCAGAGGGAGGAGAGAAATGTCAAAACAGCTGACTAGCACCAATTCAGGTCTACAAAAATGCATTAAATCACTGAAGAAATCTGCAGCTCTGACTGCCCATCCTGCTGGCTTTAGGAAAATCTATGGTACTGAAAAGCCTCACTCAGCAAGCTACAAGAGAAACATAGTAAAAATATGTTAGAAAGAAAGACTTGCATTTATAATCTCAGGATATCCCAAAGCACTTTACAGCCAATAAAGTATTTTTTCCTCAAGTACAGCCACTGATTTAATGTAGTAAACATGGTAGCCAATTTGCACACAGTAAGCTCCCACAGACAGTAATGCAATAATGATCAGATAATTTGTTTTGGTGATATTGGTTGAGAGATAGCAAGATTTGAAGAGATCTGAAATCATTATTGAACAAAACACAGTCGCCTCCCGTGTGTCTCATCTCAGACTAAAGTAATTGCTTCACAGGGTCTCAGAAAAATAAAACTTAAATTAATATTGCCTAATTACATCTCTTGGATATAATAAGCTCACTAGAACAGACAGGATTAAGCAGAGCTCTCAGAGAAGTTTAATATGATGAAGTTTTGTTCATATAAATAAGGAAAAAAAATCCCACTGATTGGTTGGTCTGTAAATATAGAGCATCAAAGTTAGCAAAAGAGCAAAGGGAGAAGTTAGGGGATTTTTTTAAAAACACAACAGGGAATTCCCGTCAGAAACTGCAACAGAAGCAGATTCCACAAAAGCTTTTAAAAGGCAAACAACTAGATTTTGAAAAAATAGTTAAGGTGGTACTACACTCTGTCAGAGAGCTTATATGGGCACAGTTTGAATGGTTCCTTCAATGCTGTAAAACTCAATGAATTGCTTTAAAGAATAGGGATTGTTCTGTGGGCAAACCTACAAGGCATTTTATGTGCAGTCAGATCCCACAAAGAACATTCAGAAGAATGCTCAGTCAATCTGCTTTTGGTGTTTTGTGGGAGGAATTTAGGTCAAGGCTTAAGGGGAGGTGATGGCGTTGTGGTAATGTCAGTGGACTAGTAATCCAGAGGTCCCTGGCGACACGGGTTCAAATCCCACCACAACAGCTGGTGGAATTTAAATTCAATCAATTAATAAATTCAATTTGTTAATAAAAATCTGCAATTGAAAGCTAGTCTCAGCAATGGTGCCACAAAGCTATCATTGATTGTCATGAAAATCCATCTGGTTCAATAATGAGCTAAAGGGAAGGAAATCTGCCATCCTTACCTGGTCTGGCCTACATGTGACTTCAGACCAACAGCAATCTGGCTGACCCTTACCTCAACTCTGAAATGGCCTAGCAAGCCATTCAGTTGGCAAGGGCAATGAGGGATGGGCAACAAATGTTGGCCTTGCCAGTGATGCCCACATCCCACGAAAGAATAAAAAAAATTGTGCCTTCAAATCTGAAGATTTTGCAGCCAGACATTACGAGAATGGCAAAAACATTTTGCATGACAAACATGGAATAGTTTTTTTTCTCAGTTTCAATTGGTAAATTAATTCTAACTGAGCTGCACTTATAAATGCCCTCTTCTAATAAATGAAAAACAAATTCGGAAGTTTTCTTATTTTTGTGGGAGACTTTTTCTTGCTTTTTTCTTCGTTCTCATGGGCAATACGTCATTCCCCAGCTAACAAGCTGGGTTTGTGACTGGCACCCAAACCCTTGTCAATGCTCTTAAACAAGCTGCAAATTGGCATCTGATTTTCCTCCCTGTAGGGATGTAGCTATCCTCTGCTTGGAGCTCTCCATGACAACAAAACTAATATCAGGAAGTCACCATGAAGGAACTAATGGGCATCAACTCAATCGTTACCATGCTGAGTCTTCACATTATTAATGACAGTGTCTTAAACTTTTCTAAATACCAAGCGCTGGTTATGGTCTTTTTTTTTACACTCTTTCACATTGTGCTGCATTCATTGAAAATAAACTGGAGGGAAACTGCAACAGACTAAGACTTTTGGTTGCAGTTTTATTTGATTTCAGATAATTTGCTTTAAGAGGGATATGAATCTACCAAAGTACAGAAGCAGGAACATGCCAAGAGCAGATTTTTTTTTCAGGGACTAATCTAATGCCAAGGGAAAAACCATTTCTAAATCATTTCAGTCAAAATTGTAACCAGGAAGGTTCTGCTTAGTCTATGTACACACATCAAACCTCTGTACATACATTGGCACAATGCCATCACCAAACATTTGGACCATATCTATAACTACCAAGCCACAAATTCTAGCCTGGATGCAATTCATAGCGTACTTAATATGCAAGATACACTTTGAGTTGACATCATTGAAATCACTGCTGTAGTTACACACTGCAAGGGGATAATAACGTTTATGAAGGATGTGGCAACGAACGCGCAATGAATAGGTGAGGCAATTGGTAGTCTTACCTGCAGTGACTCCAACCTGTTGACCCATAGCCCAGCCGTTGTTGTTGTTTGCTTTGCTGATGATGTAACCAAGAATTACTGCAATAAAGTTTCTTAAGCTACAGTCGGACTTCATCTCTCTTTGTGTAACTAATGGGATCCAACAACTTGAGGTAGTCGGCAGGATCGCTGGAGGATAAAGACTGAAGCCACAGACATTGGACCTATCGGTGCCCCCAGAGGTAAGGACTCCTCTTTGTGTTAAAAGTCCTTGGTCGTTGTCTAAATTTCGGTTCCCTGCCACGCGATCCCAAACTTGGTGGTATTTGACAGAAATATCCTTTCTTGTGCGGCTCGAGACCCACTTTCTAGACGTCTAACTTGGCGGTATTTGACGAAATACCCATTTGGCGAAAAGCCTGACGGCTCGAGACCTACTTCCCTACCTGAATGGATAAAATGACAGACGAAGGCAACCGACAGTTACCAACTACCGTCAAAGGTGGGCGGGCCCCACCTGATGTTCATGAAGATGAAATACTTCGGCAGTTGAAAGAATATGTAGAGCAACAGTTTAATCTGGCGAAAGCGTACACCGAAATTGGGCAAAAATATGGCACCTCCATAGGACAGTGGTCCCTGGAAGATATAAAGAGAGTCTGGGGAAAACAACCCATTTAAAGGATAAAGAATGGACCCAATGGTCCCTAGCCATAATGGGCCAGATTCGGCAGCGCAATGAGATTATGCGACAAGCCCAATGTGATCGCGACCTAACGAGTGCAAAGGATCAATTGAAGGCGGTCTGCGAACAACTGAAAATTGAAAAACTTAAATTGGAACAGTTAGAAATTGAAAAACAATCTGAAAAGGAAAGGCTACAGATTGAAAGAGCTTAAAAAACAACTACAAGACCAGCAGACAACCCAACCGAAGGAACTGGGACAGCTCTGCGAACCCCGCCGACCACCTCCAACTAACTTGTGTCCAAGTTTGAAGTCGTTACAAACGGAACAATGGAAGATGCAACTGCGTGAAGCAGGCCTAGCTGAGTCTTCCAGTGAGGAAAGTGACAATGATGATGGGTTACCGTTTCCGCGACTAGCTCCCCTTAAACAGAAACACGTTAAGGTCAAGACGGAAAAGAAGACTGTGAACGGTAACGAGGTCACCACGGCCGAGCACAACGTGTACTGGACACACGTCCCAGCTTCCCCTGAGAAAATTGACAAGTGGTCCACAAGATTGCCCGACCCGAAGAAAGGGGGTCTGAAAACGTGGGAGCAGCTGGAACGATTGAAGGGAATTTACGATCTCCACCCATGGGACGGGGTACAGATTCTGACCGTAATGGTGCCCGGGCGAGCGAGCCGAAAGCTAAGGAGAGAGGTCCAAATTGCTTTGGGTGCAGATGGACAGCTACTTGACGCTGGATGGATTGCGATTAACACGTGGTTGCGAGAGTTTTGTCCTGTAAAAACGGACTGGGGCAAAGTTGCAGCCTGTCAGCAGAAGAACTCCGAGGACGTGCAGGAGTATGAAGAGAGGTTCAGGTATACCTGGGTGGAATACTCAGGGATAGTAGACCCTACTCCAGAGGAGCTGGACGACACCAGTTTTGGACCCTTAAAATCCACTTTTGTTGATGGACTAAATACTGAAATACTGAAGGCCACTCTACCGGGGTGGGACACGGTAAGAGTAAAATACTCAGAGTTAATTGACAGATGCGCTCAGCTGGACAGGGATATGGGAGTCAAGCTTCGAGCCGTGCAGACGGATCCAGTACCGAAAGAGCCTGACAAAGAGCAAGTGAGGCGACCCGGCCCCTGTTACTACTGCGGGAAGGAAGGCCATTGGGCTAAGGCGTGTAGAGCAAGAGGACGAGGCAGAGGACGCCAAGGACGCAACCCGGCACCCAAACCAGCTCCCTGCACTGATGGCAACGACCTCTTTGAGAAGTTCAAACGGTTGACGCCCCAGCAACAGAAGGAGGTGTCCTCCTTAATCGATGCGACAAAAAACTAGAGGAGCCCTCCCTCGCCCTTTCGGCGCCTCTCCTAGCACTAGTAGAAAATAGAAAAGATGGATTGTATGTAACTGCGAGGGTGGGCGATCAAGACATTGACTTCTTATTGGATACCGGAGCCGAATTAACGTGTCTACCTCAACAATATGGAAACTCCCTACCGATGGACGGTAAGACTAAAAGAGCTTACGCAGCTGAGGGCAATGGGTTGGTAATTAATAGGACCCAGCCCGTACGCATCGGTCTTGGTCCGCACGAATTGATAACACTGGTCTGGGTAGGTCCGGTGGACCAAGCACTCCTCGGTAAGGACGTTCTCACTCAACTGAACTCCTCGTTGCATTTCGAAGGCGGCCAGGTAACTTGGTCTATCAGAAGTTTGAAGAAAGAGCAGCTGAGGGAGCACCCAATATGGGCCCAGGATAAGAACGATTGTGGGCTACTTCAAATGGAACCGGCAACGTTTACGGGATCTGCTCCGCCCTGTACTAAACAATACCCCATCAGTCAAACATCTATTGCAGGAATCCTGCCCGTGATTAGACAACTAGAGAAGCGAGGCGTGCCTGTTAAAACACACAGTACCTCAAACAGCCCTGTGTGACCAGTACGGAAGCCAAACGGGACCTGGCGGCTTGTTGTCGACTATAGAAAGGCTAACCAGTGTAATGATCAAAAGGCCCCTCTGGTAGCTGACCCCTCCACAGTATTTAATGCCCTGAAGCCGGAACACGAATGGTTCTCTGTTATCGATATGGCCAACGGATTTTGGTCGGTGCTACTGGCACCTGAAGTCCAACCGTGGTTCGCCTTTACTGTACAACAACAACAGTACACCTGGACTCACCTGTCGCAGGGTTTCCACAACAGCCCCACGGTATTTCATATGGCCCTACAAAACCATTTGAGGGAGTTACCTCCCATGCACTCCACAGTCATCCAGTACGTGGATGACATCCTGTAAGCCTCTGAGACAGAAGAACAGCACGAACAAGATCTGCGTACCCTGCTGAACCACCTTCATCAGAGAGGACACAAAGCCAGTATTGACAAAGCACAGATAGCAGAAGGAGAGGTCGTGTACCAGGGACAAAAGATTTCGAAAGGAAAAAGGGAACTCACCCAGGACAGGACCGACGCCATTCGAGCTGCCAAGCTGCCCACCACTATCCAGGAGCTTAGGTCTTTTTTGGGTTTGTGTAACTTCAACAGAAACTGGATCGACTCCTACATACAGATGGCTGAACCATTAACCGATCTCTTGAAGGGAAAGCAAGCCTCTAAAGAATCAGTTACCCTAACCAAAGAACAACAAGAGGCTTTCGAAAACTTAAAGAGGGCTTTGTGCTCAGCGCCAGCCCTGGGAATCCCCGACAACGGGAAACCGTTTACCCAGTTTGTACACGAAAAGGAGAGATATATGACTGCCATACTGACACAGGAGCACGGGGACAAACAGAGACCTATTGGATACTATTCGAAAAGACTGCTCACCATCGCCCTAGGATGGGGCAGTTGTTTAAGAGCCATGGAAGCTACATGCCAAGCAGTATTGGCTACTGCAGGTCTGGTATTAGATCAAAAGTTTACCGTTAAGTGTCTGCACACAGTCTACACATTGCTATCCATGAACAGAGTATCCCAAGTGACAGCAGCCAGATGGACCCGATGGACAACAGTCCTAGAGGCTCCTAATCTCCACATCGTCCGGGCCAGCCCGGTAAATCCGGCCACTATGCTCCCATGGTCTGGAGAGATGAAGGAAGAAGAACATGATTGTGTGGAGATTATGGAAGAAACAGAGGAGGTAACCCTAGCGGCAGAGGAAGCATTGCTCAACCCAGATTTAATCCTTTTCATAGATGGCTCATCCTTTGTTGACAATGGTACACGGAAAGCAGGATGGGCAGTTACAACCTTACATGAAGTTGTGGAAGTGGGATGCCTGCCTTCAGGGACATCGGCCCAACAAGCCGAACTGCGAGCTCTGTCGGAAGCATGTCGAATAGCAGAGGGGAAGACAGCTAATATTTACAGACTCACGGTATGCTTTTGGAGTCACTCACGACTTTGGTCAGCTGTGGCGCAAAAGAGGATTTTTCACTGCTGCTGGTACACCTATTCGAAATGGAAAAGAGGTCCGAGACTTACTGGAGGCGATGCAATTGCCACAAAAGGTATCCATTTTGAAATGTAAAGCCCATACGAAAGACAACACCATGGAAGCAAAGGGGAATGCCCTAGCCGACAAAGCAGCCAAGGAAGCCGCCTCGCAAGGTGATCCCCCGGACGCAAATATGTAAACTGAATGCGTCCCATCTGACACAAGACCTACAAGTGATGCAGAGTGAATGTTCCAAAGATGAAAAATGGACCTGGATAGAAGCAGGGATGAAGGTATGTGACGACGGCATCTGGAGACAAAGGGACACCGAGAAACCTGTCGCACCACAGGTATCGGCATCTCGGGGTGACCCACCAGAAGGAGGGCACGACATCGTCCCGGGAGTCTGGGTCTACGTGAAGAAAATACACAAAGAACCTTTGGGCGCCAAGTGGGAGGGATCTTTCCAAGTGCTACTGACCACCCAGTCAGCAGTTAAAGTCGAAGGAAAGAAAGCCTGGATACACGCCTCTCACGTAAAACGAGCGACCCGTGATTGAACGCCGAATTCTTTTTAGTGATGATTGTAATTCTGTATTTAATGTTTTTGCTTATTAAGTGTTGTTGTAAACAAGTAACTGAAGCCCCTGCAAAACCTATGCCTTTACAGAGCTCCCGTGGGCCCCTCTTGTGGCACAAGCAGGCAACATATTGGGTGCGACCCCTCCGGGTGTTGAAGGCTGTTTCTGGACAAATAGAGATCATTAAAGGCACCTAGGTGGGATCAAGGGAATGATTCTGAAAAGTGTTTTGAAGAATCAAAGTGGGGACTGTGGGAACAGACTTTTCGAGGATAGAATAATATGGGGACATTTAAGGTGAAATAATTAATCAATCAATCATGTACTACTAACAAACTAACCTCGGAGCTGCAGAGACAGCTTATCAGAATTGACTTCACAGTTTCAGGGCTGCACAGACAGCTTATCAGTAGAAGTAGCCTAACAAGCAAAAACTAACAGGACAGCTGCAGGCTGTATAATAGTAGCCCATTGTATAGCAATCAGCCTAATGATCCAAGGAGATAGGGCGATGAGAAACTGCTAGAGTAAGGAGGTGCAACAAATTGACAAGGCAGTACCCCAATCAGGCCATGACACCAAGAAACTGCAGAGTTTGTAAACCAATTGGGAACATAAAGGGGATGTCACTGATGTGTATGAAGAACTATAAGAAAAGGCTTGTTTTCCCTGCTCAGGGGAGAGGAGAGATGTTGTTGTTGTTGTTTGTTTTGCTGATGATGTAACCAAGAAGTACTGCAAAAAAGTTTCTTAAAGCTACAGTCGGACTTCGTCTCTCTTTGTGTAACTAATGGGATCCAACAGTTAAAATAACAGGAGTTTATTGAACATGTATTGTATCTAAGGTCTCTTCTACAACTCTCCACGGGGTTCTACTAACCACAGATTACATTACATCACTTCCTGTGATGATGCATACTATCTATTTACATAATCTGTCTAGTAACAACCCATGTCTACTGTATTACATTATACTACATCCCCCCCATGTCTCTGACTCTGCTTGAGTTGTGTACCTATCATAACCTCTGCATCACCAACTCGTTCTTTCACGCTAAACCCTGTCACCAGGTTTCTTGGAGGCACCCAAGATCACGTCGTTGGCACCAGCTGGACCTCATCGTCACAAGGCGAGCCTCCTTAAACTGTGTTCAAATCACACGCAGCTTCCACAGTGTGGACTGTGACACCGATTACTCCCTGGTGTGCAGCAAGTTTAGACTCAAACCAAAGAAGCTGCATCACTCCAAGCAGAAGGGCCACCCGCGCGTCAACAGGAGCAGAATTTCTTATCCACAGCTGTTACAAAAATTTCTAAATTCACTTGAAAAAGCCCTATGCAGTCATATTCAGCTGGCCTCAGACACTGGAAATATCAGAGGAATGTATGATGGCATGAAGAGAGCTTTTAGGCCAACCATCAAGAAGATCGCCCCACTCAAATCTAAATCAGAGACACAATCACTGACCAACGCAAGCAAATGGACCGCTGGGTTGAGCACTACCTAGAACTGTACTCCAGGGAGAATGTTGTCACTGAGACCACCCTCAATGCAGCCCAGTCTCTGCCAGTCATGGATCAGCTGGACGTACAGCCAACAAAATCGGAACTCAGTGATGCCATTGATTCTCTAGCCAGCGGAAAAGCACCTGGGAAGGACGGCATTACCCCTGAAATAATCAAGAGTGCCAAGCCTGCCATACTCTCAACACTCTACGAACTGCTTTGCCTGTGCTGGGACGAGGGAGCAGTACCACAGGACATGCACGATGCCAATATCATCACCCTCTATAAAAACAAAGGTGACCGCGGTGACTGCAACAACTACCGTGGAATCTCCCTGCTCAGCATAGTGGGGAAAGTCTTTACTCGAGTCGCTCTGAACAGGCTCCAGAAGCTGGCCGAGCGCGTCTACCCTGAGGCACAGTGTGGCTTTCGAGCAGAGAGATCGACCATTAACATGCTGTTCTCCCTTCGTCAGCTACAGAAGAAATGCCGCAAACAACAGATGCCCCTCTACGTTGCTTTCATTGATCTCACCAAAGCCTTTGACCCAGTCAGCAGACGTGGTCTCTTCAGACTACTAGAAAAGATCGGATGTCCACCAAAGCTACTAAGTATCATCACCTCATTCCATGACAATATGAAAGGCACAATTCAGCATAGCGGCGCCTCATCAAACCCCTTTCCTACCCTGAGTGGCGTGAAACAGGGCTGTGTTCTCGCACTTACACTGTTTGGGATTTTCTTCTCCCTGCTGCTCTCACACACGTACAAGTCTTCAGAAGAAGGAATTTTCCTCCACACAAGATCAGGTGGCAGGTTGTTCAACCTTGCCCGCCTAAGAGCGAAGACCAAAGTACGGAAAGTCCTCATCAGGGAACTCCTCTTTGCTGACGATGCTGCATTAACATCTCACACTGAAGAATGTCTGCAGAGACTCATCGACAGGTTTGCGGCTGCCTGCAACGAATTTGGCCTAACCATCAGCCTCAAGAAAACGAACTTCATGGGACAGGACGTCAGAAATGCTCCATCATCAATATCGGCGACCACACTCTGGAAGTGGTTCAAGAGTTCACCTACCTAGGCTCAACTGTCACCAGTAACCTGTCTCTCGATGCAGAAATCAACAAGCGCATGGGAAAGGCTTCCACTGCTATGTCCAGACTGGCCAAGAGAGTGTGGGAAAATGGCGCACTGACACGGAACACAAAAGTCCGAGTGTGTCAAGCCTGTGTCCTCAGTACCTTGCTCTATGGCAGCGAGGCCTGGACAACGTATGTCAGCCAAGAGCAACGTCTCAATTCATTCCATCTTCGCTGTCTCTGGAGAATACTTGGCATCAGGTGGCAGGACCGCATCTCCAACACAGTAATCCTCGAGGTGGCCAACATCCCCAGCTTATACACACTACTGAGTCAGCGGCGCTTGAGATGGTTTGGCCATGTGAGCCGCATGGAAGATGGCAGGATCCCAAGGACACATTGTACAGCGAGCTCGCCACTGGTATCAGACCTACTGGCCGTCCATGTCTCTGCTTTAGAGATGTCTGCAAACGCGACATGAAGTCCTGTAACTTTGATCACAAGTCGTGGGAGTCAGTTGCCAGCGATCGCCAGAGCTGGCGGGCAGCCATAAAGGCGGGGCTGAAGTGTGGCGAGTCGAAGAGACTTAGCATTTGGCAGGAAAAAAGACAGAAGCGCAAGGGGAGAGCCAACTGTGTAACAGCCCCGACAACAAATTTTTTCTGCAGCACCTGTGGAAGAGTCTGTCACTCTAGTATTGGCCTTTATAACCACTCCAGGTGCTGCTCCACAAACCACTGACCACCTCCAGGTGCTTACCCATTGTCTCCCAATACAAGGAGGCCAAAGAAGAAGAAGACATCCCCCCCATGTCTCTGACTTCTCTTTTCAGATTGATAATTGCTGAGGCATTTTCACAAGTCTGCCATAACGGGTTCTTTTTCTTTTGAAGGGGTTTGAGGTTTTGAGTCCTCTAGTTCCTCCTTCTGACTCTGCAGTTCTTGCGTAGAACTGTTGGATGACTCAAGTTCTTCATCTGAGTTCTCCTCTGGGTTGATGGATGATTGCAGCATCAATGGTTCATCAAACCTTCCAGATGATTGGTCCTCCTGTATTTGCTGCTTCTTTAGTATCACCACCTTCTATTTCTTCTTATCATCCCTTTGTTAGTTTGGACAATGTATGAGCATGGATATTGTAATTGCTTGATCGCTTCTCCATACCGATTTTGGTCTTAAACCCAATCTGATTCCCCAGGTTGGATGTCTGCTAAGTTTCTTGTTCGATGACGTTTGTCAGAATTTTCTGATTTATTTGACTGAATAAGGGGTGCACGGAGAGGAGACTTTGCCTGAATGAGTTGCAGTCAGAGTGTGAAGGTGGGTATTTGTTTCACATGGTAAGTTCTGGTAGGTTTTTCTCAAGTTCATTTAGATTTAGAGTCAGTCTCTGACATCGAACTTTCAAACTTCAAATATTAAATTGCCTTGTTAAACAGAGAGCTACCTGCCTATTGCCTGCCAGTGGCAGTTACCTGTCAATCAACTGAAAGTCGTTGGTTCAATAGGTGTTAATATAGGAGCAGGAAGCTAAGCTAGTTAGTGACTCATCAGAGACCCTACATAAGCAATCATGTTCTCAAACAGTATAGAGAAAGGGGTGCATGGAGAGGAGATGTGGAGTGTGAAGTTGGGAATTTGGCGTAGAAAGGGAAAGAGGTATTCCTTTTTTCAGCTTCTAGTAGCTATAGAATATGTGAGTTGCTTCCCAGAAATGAATAGTTAGGGTTGTGAGTCTGTGGGTTCAGAGCATTCCAAAGAAAATTGATGTGTGGCATTACAGCAAAGAAGGCAAGTGATTGGTTGGTGAAAATGTTCTCTTTTCCTCTTATCTGAACTAAGGAATTTTAATTGGGGTTAGTAAAACATTAATTGTAATAATAAGAATCAGAGTCTTCTGAGGCTCTTAATTTATTAGTAAGGTTTTATCAGTAGTGTTTTATAGCAGTAGATAGCTTATTAGTAGTTGTGAGGCTTGGTAGTGGTGGGGTTTATTAATTATAAATTAACTAAGAAAAATTAAATTAAATAATGCATAATAAAGATGGCAGGGCAGGTGATGTGTTATGGCTGCAGTATGTGGGAGCTGGTGGACACCAGTGCAATCCAAGGCAAACATGTCTGCAGTAAATGTTTGTGGTTGGAGGCTGAGCTACAGACACTGATGCATCAGGGAGGGGAAACATTTGCTGGACACTTTGTTCCAGAAGGCAGTCACACCCTTAAGATAGGGTGTTTTGATTTGATCAGTGGTCAGAGAGAGGATGGTGTGACTGCAAGTGAGGCTGGTAAGGGGATCAAGAAGACAGAAGTGGAGGAGTCTCAGCCCTGGCAATTGTCCAACAGGTTTGAGGTTCTTTCAACTTGTATGGATGAGAGTGAGGGCTGCAGGGTGGATGAGCAAATTGACCATGACACTGTGGTACAGGAAGCCATTCAAACAGGGGGAGAAGATAGGGATGCAGTGGTAGTAGGAGATAGTATAGTCAGAGGATAGACACAGTTCTTTGCAGCTGTGAGTGAGAGTCCAGAAGGCTGTGTTGTCTGCCCAGTGCCAGGGTTCAGGACATCTACTGAGGGCTGGAGAGGAACTTGCAGTGGGAGGGGAAGGATCCAATTGTCATAGTCCACATGGGTACCAAAGACATAGGTAGGATTAGGAAAGTGGTTCTGCATAGGGAGTATGAGCAACTAGGTGCTAAATTTAAAAAGCAGAACCACAAGGGTAATAATCTCTGGATTATTACCTGAGCCATGAGCAAATTGGAGAAGGGTGAATAAGACTAAAAGAGTGAAATGCAAGTCTCAAAGATTGGTGTGGGAGAAGTGGGTTTTGATTCACAGGGCACTGGTTCCAGTACTGGGGAAAGTAGGAGCTGCAAGTAGGAGAAGAAAGATGTGATAATTTTAAAGAGAGCAGAAGGCAGGAGAGCAAGGTAGCAATAAGTGAATTGATAATCTGATTGTCGCAGGAAGGGACAGAGCATACAAACTTAATAGTATGCCAGCAGATAAGGCTAGAGGTTGTGAAAATAATAACAAGACAGAATTAAAGGCACTCCATCTGAATGCACACAGCATTCGCAACAAGGTAAATGAATTGACGGCACAAATAGAAGTAAACCGGTTTAATCTAATTTCCATTACGGAGATGTGGCTGCAAGGTGACCAAGGCTGGGAACTGAATGTTCAAGGATATTCATAATTTAGGAAGGATAGGTGAAAAGGAGGTGGCTAGTGCTGTAAATAAAGGATGAGATCAGTACATAAGTGAGAGGATCTTCAATTGAAAGATCAAGATGTAGAATCAGTTTGGGTAGAGCTAAGAAACAGCAAGGGGCAGCAAAAATTGTTAGGAGCTGATTATAGGCTACCAAACAGTACTGGTAATGTAGGGCACAGTATAAATTAGGAAATTAGAGGTGCATGTGACCAGAGTAATACAGTAATTGTGGGGACTTCAATTTACATATTGACTGGATAAACCTAATTAGCAGTAATGTCATGGAGGATGAATTCCTGGAATGCATACATGATGGTTGTCTAGAACAGTATGTTGAAGAACCAACTAAAAAATGGCCTATTTTGGATCTGGTGTTGTGCAAAGAGAAAGGGCTAATTAATAATCACCTTGTTAAGGAGCCTCTAAGGAAGAGTGACCATGATGTGATAGAATTTTACTTTAAGTTTGAAAGTGATGCATTTCAATCCAAACCTAGGGTTTTAAATCTAAACAAAGGAAACTACAAAGGTATAAGGGACAAGTTGGCTGTGTAGATTGGGAAACTGTTAAAAGGCATGATGGCAGACAGGCAATGGCTATCATTTAAACAATTAATACATGGTTTACAACAAATTTACAGTCCTTTGAGGCACAAAAACCCAACAAGAAAGGTGGTCCAATCGTGGCTAACAAGAGAAGTTAAAGTTGTAAGTTTATGCAAGCCTTCCTACTTGGGAGTGAACAACTTTGATTTTTAATTACCTATAAGGTCTCAGAAATTTCCTTTCCCCAGTAACTCAATGTTGTCTTTAACACTCCCATTACCTTCAACTCAATGCCTCCAGGCCCATATAATTTTTTACCTGTTGGTTTGAGAGTTTTCATTTTCACCCACTGTTCTGTGTCTGATAGTAATGAAACTCCTGCTCCTGTGTCCAGTTTAAAATTAGTCTTCTTTCCTTCTACAAGAATTTCTGCTGTCCAGCAACTCTCTTGTTCCCTCGATTTCCCCTATAAAAAAGTTACTTCCACACTTTGTAAATTATGTACTTCATCAACATTTTTGCTATCTCGGGATTTCCCTTTAATTGTATTCAGTGCTTTTTTTTTAAACTACGATGCACTGACAGTGTCCCTTTTTGCATGCAAAACACTCTGCTTCTCTGGTTAGGCAGTTTTTCTGCTTGTGCGCCTCTCGGCCACATCTACTGGGTGGTTGATGGTCGGCACAGACTCGGTGGGCCGAAGGGCCTGTTTCAGTGCTGTATCTCTAAACTAAACTAAACTACTGGTTGCTGCTATCTCTAGATGCTTTTCCCACCTTTATTGTCTATTATGGCTATTTTCCCCTGTTTCCTTAAATTCAATGGAGTCTGCTACTATTGAGATTGGACCTTCTAACCTCTGCTTGCCTGCTCAACTGAATCACCTTCTTTACTGTGAGAGCATCACTCGACTGTAGATAATTTGAAAGGGCATCATTCTAAAACCCCGACCACTATCCTGTCTCTAATCAGCTCTTCCTGTAAGCTCTGTATTTGCAATCCTCTTTACTGCTGCCACCACATAATATTATGATCACTATTAAGGCTTAATACAGAACATTGACGGTTTAAATAATGGAAGTTTATTGAACACGTTTTGCATCTAAGGTTTCATCTACAACTCTCCAACTCTGTACAGATTACATTACAGCACTTCCTGTGATGATGCATTTACATCATTTATTTACATCATCTGCTGAGTAGCAACACAATGTTTCGTATATTACATTATACAATAGTAACATGCAGATTTTGGCAACACTACAGAGATGGGAGCCCAGACATTACTGTTGGTGTGTGATATTGATGGATAATCCATAGTGACTAAAAGTTTCAGACAGACTCAGTCTCTGGTTGAGTGCTGTCCTTCCCAGAAAGGGCCTTCGAATCAAAAAAGAGCAATACTAATTCTCTGTAAATTTAACCTCAACCAAATTGTGCTGTTCGCATCAAGTCCTGTTCACCCATCATTCCTGCGTTCAATGACATAAATTGGCTCCCAGTTCAGCAATGCTTTGATTATAAAATTCTCATCATTGTGTTCAAATCCCTCCATGACCTCATCTCTCCCTGTCTTTGTAACCTCCTAAAGCCCAACAACACTCCAAGTTCTCTGCACTCCTCCAATTTCTTGAGCATCCTTGATTTTCATTGCTCCTCCAATGGTAGCCATGCCTTCAGTTGCCTTATTGCTAAGCTTTCAATCCCCTCCCTAAATTTCTCTGGTTCTTTAACTTCTCCTCCTTCAATGTGTTCCTTAAAATCTGCCAAGCTTTTGGTCACCTGCTCTAAGAAGCCCTTATGTGGCTCAGTGTCAAACGACTGTGAAGCACCTTGGGATGTTACTATGTTAAAGGTGCTAAATAAATGCATGTTATTGTTGTGAGCATTGAGATAAGCACCTGACACCGTACAAGGAAAGTAAAAGCAACAGTTTACTCAACAGAATGACTGTAGAATTTGGTTTTGCAAAGTGAGGAAAGCCAGTTTTACAGTTCAGGTGCTGTAATCCCTTTCCAAGAACTTAGAGAAGGTGCACTATTGATGAGATTGATACACTTACTTTTGAGTAATTTAAGGGAGTAAATTAAGGGTAAGTCATGGCAGGGCAGCTTGGCAGCGTGGCGTGCTCCTCCTGTGCAATGTGGGAAATCCAGAATACTTCCAGTGTCCAGGGCGAACACATGTGCAGGAAGTGTCTCCAGCTGTAGCTACTTGAAATCCATGTTTCGGATATGGAGATAATGAGGACACTGTGAAACATCTGCGAGGCTGAGATCATCATGGGTAGCACGTACAGGGAGGTGGTCACACTGCAGGAAAAGACTGCTCAGGCAGAAAGAGAATGGGTGACCGCCAGGCAGAGTAGAAGAACTAGGCAGGTAGTGCAGGAGTCCCCTGGGCCCATCTCCCTATCTAACAGATTTCCCACTTTGAATCCTGTTGGGGGAGGTAACCTCTCAGGGGAATGCAGCAAGAGCCAAGTCTGTGGCATCACTGGTGGCACAGCTGCACAGGAGGAAAGGAAAAAGAGTGAGAGAGCTATAGCGATGGGGGATTTTATCATAAGGGGTACAGATAGGTGTTTCTGTGGCCTCAAACTTGACTCCAGGATGGTATGTTGCCTCCCTGGTGCTAGGGTCAAGGATGGAATGGAGTGGCTGCAGGACATTCTGAAGGGGGAGGGTGAACAGTCAGAGGTCGTAGTTCACATTGGTACCAACGCCATAGGTAGAAAGAGGGATGAGGTCCTGCAACAAGAATTTAGGGAGCTAGGTAGCAGATTAAAAAGCAGGACCTCAAAGGTTGTAATCTCTGGATTACTACTGGTGCCATGTGCCAGTAAGTATGGGATTAGGAGGATGGAGCAGATGAATGCATGGCTGAAGAGATGGTGGAGGAGGGAGGGCTTTAGTTTCCTGGATCATTGGGTCTGTTTCTGGTGAAGGTGGGACCTGTACAAGTTGGACGGGTTGCATCTGAATCGGAACGGGACCAACATCTTTGCAGGGAGGTTTGCTAGTGCTGTTGGGGGGGTTTAAACTAATTTGGCAGGGGGGTGGGATACAAAGTGGAGGTACAGTAGGGGGTGATGCACAGCCACATATAAAAGAGAAACTAAGTCAGTCTGGAAGGCAAAGCAAATATAGACCTGTTAAGGCACAAGTGAATAATCCAAGGCTGGATTGCATCTATTTTAACGCAAGGAGTCTTACAAATAAGGCAGATGAAGTGAGAGTGTTGATTAACACACGATAACATATGATATTATTGCTATCAGAGACATGGTTGAGGGAAGGGCAGGACTGGCAGCTTAATATTCCAGGGTATAGAATCTTCAGGTATGTTGGGGGGTGGGGTGGTGGAGGGGTGTGTTGTAAAATAGAAGGTGGTATTGCACTATTGATCAAGGAGTCACTTAATGCCGTAAGGAGGGATGATATCTTAGAAGGTTCCTCAAATGAGGCCATATGGGTGGAACTTAAAAACAAAAAGGGGCAATCACTTTGGGAATGCATGACAGGCCTCCAAACAAAGTCAGGGAGAGATAGAGGAGCAGATATGTAGGCAAATCTCAGAGGTAAATGTAATAGGGTAATAATAGGGGATTTCAACTTCCCCAATATTAACTGGAATAGTCTTAGTACAAAAGGTTTAAAGGGGGCTGAATTCTTCAAGTGCATACAGGAGAGCTCTTTGAGTCAGTATGTAGAAAGTCCTACAAGAGAAGGGTGGTACTGGACCTAATCTTAAAGAATGAAGCCGGACAAGTCATAGAAGTGTCAATAGGAGAGCATTTCAGGGATAGTGACCATAACTCTAAGATTTAAGGTAGTTATGGAAAAGGACAAAGATGGACCAAAAATAAAGGCACTGAACTGGTGGAGTAAGGCCCACTTCAATATGATAAAACAGGATCTGGCCAAACTGGACTGGGAGCAGCTACTTGTAGGAAAGTCTACATCAGAACACTGGGAGTCATTCAAAAAGGAATTAGTGAGAGTTCAGGGCCAACATGTTCTTATAAAGGTGAAAGGTAGGACCAATAAGTCCAGGGAATCCTGGATGTTAAGGGATATAGAGGATTGGATAAGGAGAAAAAAAAAAAGGGCTGTAAACAGCGGAGGCCCTAGAGGAGTATAGAAAGTGTAGGGGAGCAATTACAGTAATTAGGAGAGCAAAGAGGGGGCATGATAAAACACTGACGGGCAAGATAAAGGAAAATCTCAAGGTGTTTTTTTAAGTATATTAAGGGCAAGAGGATAACCAGGGAAAAAGTAGGACCCATTAAGGACCAAAGTGGCAATCTGAGTGTGGAGCCGGAGGACGTAGGTGAGGCTTTAAATGATTACTTTTCATCTGTGTTCACTATGGAGAAAGACGATGTAGGTGTAAAGATCAGGGAAGAGAATTGTGATATAATTGAACGAACTATCATTGAAAGGGAGGAGGTAACAGCTGTTTTAGCGATTTAAAAGTGGATAAATCCCCAGGCCCAGATGAGATGTATCCCAGGCTGTTGTGTGAGGCAAGGGAGGAGATAGCAGGGGCTCTGACACAAATTTTCAAATCCTCTCTGGCCACAGCAGAAGTGGCAGAGGACTGGAAGACAGCGAATGTGGTACCATTATTCAAGAAGGGTAGCAGGGAAAAACCAGGTAATTAAAGGCCAGTGAGTCTAACATCAGTAGAATGGAAACTATTGGAAAAAATTCTGAGGGACAGGATTAATCTCCACTTGGAGAGGCAGAGAATAATCAAGAAAAATCAGCATAGCTTTGTCAGGGGAAGATCATGTCTAACAAATTTGATTGAATTTTTCAAGGAGGTGACTTGGTGTGTAGATGAGGGTAAAGCAGTTGATGTAGTCTACATGGACTTCAGTAAGGGTTTTGATGAGGTCCTGCATGGGAGATTGGTCAAGAAGGTAAGAACCCATTGGATCCAAAATTGGCTTAGTGGCAAAGGGTGATTGTCGAGTGTTGTCTTTGCGATTGGAAGCCTGTGACCAGTTGTGTACTGCAGGGATTGGTGCTGGGGCCCTTGCTGGTTGTAGCGTGCATTAATGATTTAGACGTGAATATAGGAGGTATGATCACTAAGTTTGCAGATGACACGAAAATTGGTGGTGTCGTAAATCGTGAGGAGGAAAGCCTTAGATTACAGAACAATATAAATGGGCTGGTAAGATGGGCAAAGCAGTGGCAAATGGAATTTAACCCTGAGAAGTGTGAGGTGATGCATTTTGGGAGGACTAACAAGGCAAGGGAATATACAGTGGATGGTAGAACCCTAGGAAGTACAGGGGGTCAGAAGGACCTTAGTGTACTTATCCATAGATCACTGAAGGCAGCAGCACAGGTAGATGATGTGGTTAGGAAAGCATATGGGATACATGCCTTTATTAGCCGAAGCATAGAATATAAGAGCAGGCAGGTTATGATAGAGCTGTATAAAACGCTAGTTAGGCCACAGCTGTGTACAGTTCTGGTCACCACACTAGGAAGCATGTGGTTGCACTGGAGAGGGTGCAGAGGAGATTCACCAGGATGTTACTTGGGCTGGAGCATTTCAGCTATGAAGAGACTGGATAGGCTAGTGTTTTCCTTGGAGCAAAGAAGGCTGAGCGGGGACCTGATTGAGGTATACAAAATTATGAGGTGCATAGATAAGGCAGAAAGGAAGAAGCATTTTCCCTTAGCGGAGGTGTCAATAAGCAGGGGGCATAGATTTAAGATAAGGGGGCAGGAGGTTTAGATTTAAGGAAACCTGTTTTCACCCAGAGCGTGGTTGGAATCTGGAACACACTGCCTGAAGGGGTGATAGAGTCAGGAACCCTCACAACATTTAAGAAGTATTTAAATGAGCACTTGAAATGCCATAGCATACAAAGCTACAGGCCAAGTGCTGGAAAATGGGATTAGAATTGTTAGGTGCTTGATGGCTGGCACGGACACGATAGGCTGAAGGGCCTGTTTCTGTGCTGTATAACACTGACTCCCAGTGCACCAGGCATAAACGAGGTGGCTGAAAGCCACCAGCCACCACAGTCCATGATTTGGCCGATTCCCTTACAAATGTACAGTCTAACGAAGTCTAGGGTCATCGGAGCAGTTTGTTCGTGAAATCTTGCAATCAACCAGAACACTTACTCTTTCCATAATGGCATGACCAAGAAGGAGTGACAGGTTAGGTGTCAACCAGCCTAAGTAAACCCCAAGCACCAAGGGCAGTACTGAAATGGGCCTAACTATGACTAAATGGGACTCCAATTGCCACTTTAGTTCCAAACAGGTCCAAACATACAGAGGATGATGGGACCAAAGAAGCTTGCTAATGGTAAGCCTCATCCAGGACCCACCAAAATTACCTAGGCCAGTGCTGCGCTTGGACCCTCACCCTCTGTGATCACAGATCCCTTCTCCCTACTTTCTCTGCAACTTCCATTTGTTGGCGGCCGCCCTGCCTTGGTTTTGAGGCCTCAGTCCAATGAGCTGCTTCAGGAGGCCTTTTGTCATCCTGCAGCTCATTTACCAGGATTGAAAGGAGGCCAAGGCCCCTCAATGGTGGAAGTGATGGGGAGGCCTCCTCACTGGATAGATGACCAGTGCACTCCACCAGTTGGACGGTTAAAGGTCAAAATGAACCCCACTGGCAACTTAAAAGATGGCAAAAATTGTTGTAATCCATTTACTGTTTAAAATTAAGATTCCTGCAGCCAGCTCCCATTATTCCTATTCCATCCACAATTAAAGAACATTGTGTGAGCAGTGGGTCACCAGAGCAATGTGGCAGGTTATAGAGAATTAAATTAAGTAATGTTCAGGCGTCACTTTCTGGAAGCAGTTTCAGAAGATTTAAGGATGATTGTTTGACACCCAAATCAGCTGCAGCAACTCAATCATTTTGTGGCCTCACGAGTGTCAGAGGAATTAAATACTTTGATTTTGCAGCCCCAATGTGGCACATTCCAATGATTATTCTGTGTGGTGCTTCAATGTTCATTACTTGCCTTTCTCTGCAGCGCCTATCTCTTTCTCTACCTTAATTAGGTAGAGGACCTAATCGAGTGAACAAAAACAACTTTTATTCATCACTTAAGTAATTTCATGGGAGTTGATCACAAAACGAATCACTTAAAATTAGGCATTTTCTCAACAGACAAGAGGAAAAAAAAACAGCTATTCCACTTTCGAATTATTTTCATGTTTTGAGGTACAAATTATAATTTTTCAGAAAAGTAATCTAAGTTATAATATATTTCCAGAGAAAGAATGATCAAACTTTGTTACCTATGAAAGGTAAATAAACACAGATCCATTGGGAGGAAGACAGCAAAAAATCAATAACACAAAACTCAGGAAAATATTAAACTGATTTGACAGTTTTCCATCAGCAATATTTCTGCAACAGGATTTATTACTGCTAATGAGATCCCAATTATCTTGCTTGAATATGCAGGACCTTTCATGCAAAAATCCTCTCCTTGCCAGAATAAAGGTACAGTGCTCCCAGAATTTCTCTCCTGTAAGTTAACTCTTTCTTTGCCATACTTGCTTTCATGTTTTCCCTCAGATACTCATCAACACACATGAATGGTTCAGTTGTGTCTCTCTCAATCATTATAAACTAACAAGGAATGCAGAGTTTTACCAGGCACACAAGGAAACTGAGAGATGGGAGGACTAGCCAATTCACTAACCTAGACCAACCTGCTTCCTTATGCTAATATAACCAAACATAAAGGGAAATATGTAAAAAAAAAAAAGTTGCAAGAAAAATTTAAAATTTATTGTCTATTCCCCTCCCTGCAACTCCTCCACCATAACAGCTAACCTAACACACCATCAGAAATACCATAGCACAACTGTACATTTTTCCTACACAGTTAGTGTTAGCCATGGCTCACCTAATAGCACTCTTACTGTTGAGTTAGAAGGCTTGTTAGTTCAAGTCCTACTCCAGGGATTTAAGCATAAAAATCTAAACTGACATGCCAGTTCAGTACTGAGTGAGTGTTACTATGTTGGAGGTGCAGTCTTCCAGATGCAATGTTCAAACAGGTGCTGTGGATATGAACGATCCCATAACCACTGTTTCGACGAAGAGCAGGGAAGTTATTCCTGGTGTCCTGGCCACGACATATCTCTCAATCAACATCACAAAAGCAGAATAGCTGGTCATTTTTGCGTTGCTGTTTGTGAAAGCTTGCTGTACAGAAATTGGCTGCTGTATTGCCTCCATTACAACAGTGACTGCACTTCAAAAGTAATGAATTGGCTGTAAAGTGCTTTGGAACATCCTGAGGTTGTGAAAGGTGCTATATAAATGCATATCCTTTCTTTTCACTTCAGGCATCAAGATGTCTACATGACACTTTGGGTGTCATTCCTATAGCTATACAAATCTTTTGCAATTTATTAGCTCATATTCCATATTTATAAAACACCAAAAGAAACTGAATACAAATGGGTTGAAAAACTAGGTAGAAAACTATATATGAAAAACTAGTAAGGACATCACAAACGAACTAAGCATGAGCTGTCAGCAATAGCTACCACTGAAGGACAGTAAATAATATATTCAAGAGAAGCTAGATAAACACACAAGGGAGAGAGCAATCATGACACAAAGCAGCAAACCACAGGAGAGCCGTGAGATATGAAACTGTTGGGTGTGAGATATCTGGGTAGCAGTGAATCGGGCACCATTCTCACCTTCAGTTAAACTGAACAAGTGACAAGACAAGTGCTCCCATGATCCACACTGCAACCTGACATTAGTACAGTATCTCATGCAAAGCAGTCAGCATATAAAGGGTACAACTGCTGTCATTTTTTTTCCGGGGGGTGGGGAACTATACCCCAGCCTACCCTACATGGAAGGATGTAATAGAAATGTTATTATTTGGACCACTTGAGATTTTGATAGGAACTGAGTTGAGTGATGAGGGAACAATCCGAGAAGAGTAAGGTGGGTAGAAGGAGATCATTTTATCCCAAGTCAGTGCGATCAGTGGCACTGGTTGCGAATAGTGTTGTGCAGCAGACACAACTTTCATCAAGTTTTTTTGTTCTTCATTCGGGGGATGCGGACATCACTGGCTGTGCAGGCATTTATTGCCCATCCTTAACTGGCCTTGAAAAGGTGGTGATGAGCTACATTCTTGAACCGCTGCAGTCCTTGGAGTGTAGGTACACCAACAGTGCTTTTAGGAAGGGAATTCCAGGATTTTGGCCCAGTGACAATGAAGGAAGGCCGATATAGTTCCAAGTCAGGATGTTGTGTAGCTTAGAGGGGCACTTGCAGGTGGTGGTGTTCCCGTGCATCTGCTGCCCTTGTTCTTCTAGGTGATAGAGATTGCAGGTTTGGAAGGTGCTGTCGAAGGAGGCTTGGTGAGTTACTGCAGTACGTCTTGTAGATGGTACACACTGCTGTTACTGTACATCGGTGGAGGACAGAGTGAATGTTGAAGGTGGTGGATGGGGTGTCAGTCAAGTGGGCTGCTTTGTCCCGGATGGTGTCGAGCTTCTTGAGTGTTGTTGGAGTTGCACCCATCCAGGCAAGTGGAGAGTATTCCATTACACTGTTGACTTGTGCCTTGTTGATGGTGGACAGGCATTGGGGAGACAGGAGGTGAGTTACTCACTACAAACATCCCAGCCTCTGACCTGCTCTTGTATGCACAGCATTTATGTGGCTGGTCCAGTTCAGTTTCTGGTCAATGGTGACCCCCATGATGTTGATAATGGAGGATTCAGCAATGGTAATGCCATTGAATGTCAAGGGGAGATGGTTAGATTCTGTCTTGTTGAGATGGTCATTGCCTGGCACTTGTGTGACGTGAATGTTACTTGCCACTTATCAGCCCAAGCCTGGATATTGTCCAAGTCTTGCTGCATCTGGATATGAGCTGCTTCAATATCTGAGGAGTGTGAATGGTGCTGAACACGGTGCAATCATCAGCTTCTGACATTATGATGGAGGAAAGGTCATCGAGGAAGCAGCTGAAGATGGTTGGGCCCAGGGTACTGCCCTGAGGAACTCCTGCAGTGATGTCCTGGGACTGAGATGATTGAACTAGGTATGACTCCAACCAGTGGAGAGATTTCCCTCTTATTCGCATTCCCTAGTTTCACTAGGACTCCTTGATGCCATACCCGGTCAAATGCTGCCTCAATGTCAAAGGCAGTCACTCTGTCCTCGCCTCTGGAGTTCAGCTCTTTTGTTAATGTTTGCACCAAGACTGTAACGAGGTCAGGAGCTGAGTGGCTCTGGCGGGACTGAGTGCCACTGAGCAAGCGCCGCTTGATAGCACTGTCAACGACCCCTTCCATCAGTGTATCTGTGGGTTGAGGAACTGTTGCACTGATTCCAAACCAACACGTGATGTATCGAGTCACCTTCAGAATTTCATTTGTTACACATCTGTCCAGGGAAAGCTGCAAAGTGTGAGTTGAGCAGGATTGGGAACAATTCAGCACCCTGGCCCTATGCCAGGGACCATGAGGTGGAAGACATCACGTGTTGGTTTGGAATCATATATTACAGGATCATTTTACACAGGAACATGTGAATCAGTTCATTTGCCATTCAATGCCCTACCTAAAGTACAATAAGGTGGTTTGATATACCTTTTGTGCTCAAGTGAAGGGTATCGTTGGAATCACATAATTAGCACATTAGCTGGTATTAGAATGAGCTTCACTTGGGGTAAAGCAGCATCAACCTGACTGTTCCTAATCAGAAGGTCAGCCTTCACAAAGCAAGCAACCATTGCTGGTGGATAGATTTGTTCATGACTGTAAGAAAGTGTGTAGATGTAGACACAGATGCATGGCTAAGATCACACCCCCATTTGCACTGGCTTTTTGATGGAACTGGACAGCCAGAGGTGACAAATGGTTTAGGGACATCCCTGCCCATGTATACAACCCTCCAATTTCCCACTGAAAGTGACAGGTGACAGACAATACACCCACCCACAAATCGGCAGGAGTATTTTCCATTATTTGCGTCATGACGGGACTGGATGCACGGGATGACGACTTAACCCGGCAGTCTGTGTTGCCATGGGCCAAACCTTAAAACTTACCTTTTACACCTCAACACAGAGACTACCAGCAACTCTATGTTGCAGCAACCCTCCAAGGTGTGCCAATCCTCAGGGCCTAATGAGGAACCTCCTGGTAGATGCCAGGGAACCAGATTAAAAGTACTTTTAGGAGTGAAATTAGGAAACATTTCTTCACGTTAACCATGGTAGAAGTTTGGAACTCCCATCCACAAACAGCAATTAATGCTAGATCAATTGTTAATTTTAAATCTGTGATAGATTTTCATTAACTAAAGATATTAAGGGATATGGGGTCAAGGTGGGTATATGGAGTTAGGTCACATATCTCATTGAACGGTGGAACAGGTTCGAGGGGTTAAATGGCCTCCTCCTGTTCCTAAACGACTGCAAAGTTTAAAAAAAAAACATTTGTGGTTAGAGGTAGGCAGTGGCGTAGTGGTATTATCACTGGACTAATAACCCGGAGACCCAGGCTATTTCTCTGGGAACATGGGTTTGAATCCCATGGAAATTAAATGGAATGTAAATTTAATCAATAAATCTGGAATTAAAAGCTAGTCTAATGATGGCCATGAAACCATTGACGATTGTTGTAAAAACCCATCTGGTTCACTAATGTCCTTTAGGGAAGGAAATCTGCTGTCCTTACCTGGTCTGGCCGACATGTGAATCCAGACCCACAGCAATGTGGTTAACTCTTACATGCCCTCTGAAATGGCCGAGCAAGCCACTCAGTTGTACCTTACTGCTATGAAGTCAATAAAAAGGAATGAAACCGGACAGGCCACCCGGCATCGACCTAGGCAACGGAAACGACAACGGCAAACCCAGCCCTGTCGACCCGGCAAAGTCCTCCTTACTAACATCTGGGGGCTTGTGCCAAAGTTGGGAGAGCTGTCCGACAGACTAGTCAAGCAACAGCCTGACATAGTCATACTCACGGAATCATACCTTACAATGTCCCAGACACTGCCATCACCATCCTCGGGTATGTCCTGTCCCACCAGCAGGACAGGCCCTCCAGAGGTGGTGGCACAGTGGTATACAGTAGGGAGGGAGTTGCTCTGGGAGTCCTCAACATCGACTCCGGATCCCATGAAGTCTCATGGTATCAGGTCAAACATGGGCAAGGTAACCTCCTACTGATTGCCACCTACTGCCCTCCCTCAGCTGATGACTCAGTACTTCTCCACGTTGAACACCACTTGGAGGAAGCACTGAGGGTTGCAAGGGCACAAAATGTACTCTGGGTGGGGGACTTCAATGTCCATCACCAGGAGTGGCTCGGTAGCACCACTACTGACCGAGCTGGCCGAGTCCTAAAGGACATTGCTGCGAGACTGGGTCTGCGGCAGGTGGTGGCGGAACCAACACAAGGGAAAAACATACTTGACCTCGTCCTCACCAATCTGCCTGCCGCAGATGCTTCTGTCCATGACAGTATTGGTAGGAGTGACCACCGCACAGTCCTTGTGGAGATGAAATCCCGCCTTATCATTGAGGATACCGTCCATCGTGTTGTATGACACTATCACCGTGCTAAATGGGATAGATTTCGAACAGATCTGTCAATGCACAATTGGGCATCCATGAGGCGCTGTGGGCCATCAGCAGCAGCAGAATTGTACTCAACCACAATCTGTAACCTCATGGCCCGGCATATCCCCCACTCTACCAATACCATCAAGCCAGGAGGCCAACCCTGGTTCAATGAAGAGTGCAGGAGGGCATGCCAGGAGCACAACCAGGCATACCTCAAAATGAGGTGTCAACCTGGTGAAGCTACAAACCAGGACTACTTGCATGCCAAACTGCATAAGCAGCATGCGATAGACAGAGCTAAGCAATCCCATAACCAACAGATCAGATCTAAGCTCTGCAGTCCTGCCACATCCAGCCGTGAATGGTGGTGGACAATTAAACAACTAACTGGATGAGGTGGCTCCACAAATATCCCCATCCTCAATGATGGGGGAGCCCAGCACATCAGTGTGAAAGATAAGGCTGAAGCATTTGCAACAATCTTCAGCCAGAAGTGCTGAGTTGATGATCCATCTCGGCCTCCTCCTGAAGTCACCAGCATCACAGATGCCAGACTTCAGTCAATTCGATTCACTCCGCGTGATATCAAGAAACGATTGAAGGCACTGGATACTGCAAAAGCAATAGTACTGAAAACCTGTACTCCAGAACTTGCTGCGTCCCTAGCCATGCTGTTCCAGTACAGCTACAACACTGGCATCTACACTGCAATGTGGAAAATTGTCCAGGTATATCCTGTACACAAAAAGCAGGACAAGTCCAACCCGGCCAATTACCGCCCCATCAGCCCACTCTCAATCATCAGTAAAATGGTGGAAGGTGTCATCAACAGTGCCATAAAGTGGCACTTGCTTAGCAATAACCTGCTCAGTGACGCTCAGTTTGGGTTCCGCCAGGGCCACTCAGGTCATGACCTCATTACAGCCTTGGTTCAAACATGCACAAAAAAGCTGAACTCAAGAGGTGAGGTGAGAGTGACTGCCCTTGACATCAAGGCAGCATTTGACCGAGTATGGATCAAGGAGCCCCAGCAAAACTGAGGTCAATGGGAATCAGGGGGAAAACCCTCTGCTGGCTGGAGTCATACCTAGCGCAATGGAAGATGGTTGTGGTTGTTGGAGGTCAATCATCTGAACTCCAGGACATCACTGCAGGAGTTCCCCAGGGTAGTGTCCTAGGCCCGACCATCTTCAGCTGCTTCATCGCTGACCTTCCTTCAATCATAAGGTCAGAAGTGGGGATGTTCGCTGATGATTGCACAATGTTCAGCACCATTCGTGACTCCTCAGACACTGAAGCAGTCCGTGTAGAAATGCAGCAAGACCTGGACAATATCCAGGCTTGGGCTGATAAGTGGCAAGTAACATTCGCGTCACACAAGTGCCAGGCAATGACCATCTCCAACAAGAGAGAATCTAACCATCTCCCCTTGGCATTCTATGGCATTACCATCGCTGAATCCCCCACTATCAACATCCTAGGGGGCTACTATTGACCAAAAACTGAACTGGAGTAGCCATATAAATACCGTGGCTACAAGAGCAGTTAAGAGGCTAGGAATCCTGAGGCGAGTAACTCACCTCCTGACTCCCCAATGCCTGTCCACTATCTACAAGGCACAAGTCAGGAGTGTGATGGAATACTCTCCACTTGCCTGGATGGGTGCAGCTCCAACAGCACAAGAAGCTCGACACCATCCAGGACAAAGCAGCCCGCTTGATTGGCACCCCATCCACAAACATTCACTCCCTCCAACACCGACGCACAGTGGCAGCAGTGTGTATCATCTACAAGATGCACTGCAGCAATGCACCAAGGCTCCTTAGACAGCACCTTCCAAACCTGTGATCTCTACCAACTAGAAGGACAAGGGCAGCAGATGCATGGGAACACCACCACCTGCAAGTTTCCCTCCAAACCACACACCATCCTGACGTGGAACTATATCGCCATTCCTTCACTGTCGCTGGGTCAAAATCCTGGAAGTCCCTTCGTAACAGAACTGTGGGTGTACCTACCCCAAATGGACTGCAGCGGTTCAAGAAGACAGCTCACCACCACCTTCTCAAGGGCAATTAAGGATGGGCAATAAATGCTGGCCTGGCCAGTGACGCCTACATCCCATGAATGAATTAAAAAAAAGGTGTATTTTGGCGGTGGATCCTTTCTTAGATGTGTCCCCTATTGCGTGGAAGTGAAAACCCAGCCCTGTGGTAATTTAGCACAAACATGTTAAGCAGAATTTTACCTTCTGGGATGTTTTACATCTCTATATGTATGTGTGACTAGGGAAGTAAAGATGAGGTGGAGTGGATATTAATCTTGCATGTACCTGAAGAGAAACAGATCTTCTGGTGCCTGTGTAAGTCAAATCTTGATTTTATTACCTGGGATTCTGATCTTTTTATTGGTTTTAGGGAACAAATTCTTTGATTCTTTTATAATTTGGCCCATTGGATTGTTGATGCATAATTATGCAGACTCCATTCTTATTGCACAAAGTTAGAGAATTCCTGCCTGTTTTGGGGAACTGCATTCCATGAAGAGACCCATGAACTTGGGAACAATCCTCGCAGAAAGGAAAGAAAGTGACAATGCTGTACACAACTGAATCACGTAAGACTCCCGCACACTATTGAAAGGAAGGAGTTCATTTTATGATATTATGGACAATGATAAGGAAGGCGACTTCAATGAAATGTAGTTAGTATTGGAAGGGATAACAATGCTAGAATTTTACAAGCACTAATTTAGTCTCATCCAGACTAACAGTTATGCAATTGTGTACTGAATTTCGCCACACACATCCCATTTTTCAGTTAGATATTTTGTAATTGCAAAAGGTAAGTGGTCCTCAAATCAGAAAATGGTCGAGCTCTCATCTTCCGAAAATAATTGGAAATCTTACAAATTTAGCGTCAATGATTTTCTGGAAGGGTATGCCCTCCAAAAACTAAATCTTCCTCTTCCTACTCTCATGGCAATCTCAAATTTTGGCATCTGACACTGTTGCTTACCAATGTGTACTTTTTTGTGCCTGCGATGGAATGTTCGGTTATAGCTGCAGCTTAAATTACAACATGCTTGCTCTCCCACTGCACTTTCAGTGCAGCTAGCGATTTACAGGTCATAGGCCTATCATAAAAACATAGAAATATTTATGCACAGAAGGAGGACATTAGGCCTATCGTGTCTGTGCCGGCCGAAAAAGCTATCCAGTCTAGTCCCACCTTCCAGCTCTTGGTCCATAGCCCTGTAGGTTATGGCACCTCATCCAAGTACTTTTTAAATACGATGAGGATTTCTGCCTCTACCACCCTTCCAGGCGGTGAGTTCACCCCTGAGTGAAAAAATTGCTCCTCAATTCCTGGTTACTCCTTATACCAATTACTTTAACTCTATGGCCCCTGGTTATTGACTTCTCTGCTAACAGAAATAGGTCCTTCCTATCCACTCTATTTAGGCCCTCATAATTTTATACCTCTCAATTAAATCTTCCCCCAGCCTCCTCTGTTTCACAGAAAACAACTGCAACCTATCCAATCTTTCCCATCGCTGAAATTTTCCATTCCTGGCAACATCCTCAAAAATTTCTTTTGTACCCTCTCTAAATGTGATCTTATCCTTCCTGTAATGCAGTGACCAAAACTGTATACAACACTCTGGCTGTGGTATAAATAACGCTTTATGGCTATCCTTGATCTATTTTTGAGTTATCAACATTGTGTTGATTGTTTTTGAAACTCTCAGTCAGCGCTCAACAGGTTTCTAAATCGTCATCATGGGATAATCGCCAATCTTATTGTCATATGATGTTGTCAAGCACACACAATTAGCAGGGTCAATCATGAGCTGGAAACCTGGTCAATTTTTCCTTCTTAACTCGAAGTGCTGAGACCAATTTAATTGCCATAACTTGCTGAAATTAACTCTGGACAGAATGGCATCTTTTTGGCCCATATGGCTCAGTTACTCATTGAAAGAAGCTCTTTGAATCATTAGGGAAGGAATACATCATTTTAAATGAAAGAATCTCAATAGAAAAATGCTTTGAGAAGAGAGATTCCATACCCTTTATGTCCCTAAGGCAGTGAGAAAATTCTGGTGTATCGATGTAATTACTTTTTCAAAATGTAATAACTGTGACTCAGACATAGATGGACATGTGAAAGATTATTCCATGTGGAAAGACAACACTGGTGAGGTAAGCCTTTACTTTTTGGAGCCATTTAATTAAGTGTCTGAATTCATCATATCTACTGGTAAATCATTTAATTAGCAATATTGAAAAGCAAACTAAGCAAATATGCTGTGTAGCAAAGATATTAATATCATGAGATAAAAAGAGAAACTTTCAGCGCTTATGAGTTAAGCCTGCAGCCCCTGAAGCCCAGTGGGATTGTTTTCATATTTAAAATCAAGCAGATGTTAAGGTTAGCCCTTTCAACTCTTGTGTCTACTTTAGGCTGAAATAACAAAAATGGCCCCAATGGCCCTGTGCTGGGTAATAGTATGAGGTCGATTTATTCTTTGAAGAGAAATTTACAAGACCGCTACTTCTACCTTGGCCGAGGCTATTAGGTCCTCATTATTTCAAGGGCATTGTCCTTGTCGGTGCCATTTAACCTTCCTATAACAAATTCTGTGCCTGTCATATCTACTTCTGCTAGCATCAACCGACTCACTAGCTTCTGCCCCCAGCAGTCAGGATTTTCTGTTCAACACTTGCTGAATTTTGAATCATGATGTGAATCATCAGGAGGAAGCTCTCAAAATGCAGAGGACTTCAGTAAGTTAGAGTGTTGTACTGCTACAGAAAGACAAACGAACAGCATCTTGCATTTATATAGTGCCTTTAATGCAGTAAAACATCCCAAGGCGCTTCACACAAGACTGAATTTGACACCGAGCCACATAAGGAGATTTTAGGACAGATGACCTAAAAGCTTGATCAAAAAGGTTGGTTTTAATGAGCACTTCAAAGGAGGAGGAGAGAGGAGATGTTCAGAGAGGGAATTCCAGAATTTAGGGGTAAGGAAACTGATGGAGGGAGGAAATTGCAGAGTTGCAGGACTGGAGGAGCTTACAGATCTAGGGAGGGACAAAGCCATGGAGGGATTTGAACACAAGGATGAGAATTTTTAAATCGAGGCGTTGCTGGACTGGGAGCCAACGTAGGCCGGCCTGGAAAATATTGGAATAGTCGAGTCTGGATGTGACAAAGGAATGCATGATGGCTTGAACAGCAGATGGGCTGAGGCAGGGGGAGAGATGGGATACATCTTAAGGCATCAGCAAATAAGACTTCGTCAAGAAGTGTGCATCTTGATCTTATAATCCTCTCATACTAGGGGTAATTTTCTTTTCTTAAAAGTGATGGATCACTTGCCCTTTGTAGAACTCATCTGATTTTTACTCCACAATGGAATGGCGATCAGCCAGGTTCTTCATTGGGCAGACGATCTCCTCCACTAGATTATAGTTCACATGATCCTGACAAGTTAGCTGTTGCTGTCAAGCAATGGGATTTGAGGGAAAAGGAGGGGCTGCAATGATACCTAATACAAAGGAAGATGATTGTGGTTGATGGGTGCCAAACATCTCAGCCCTAGGACATCACTGCAGGAGTTCCTCAGGGTAGTGTCCCAAGCCCAACCATCTTCAGCTTCATCAATGACCTTCCATCTGTCATAAGGACAGAAGTGGGGATGCTCACTGATGGTTGCACAGTGTTCAGTTCCATTTGCAACTTCTCAGATAATGGAACTGTTCACATCTGCATGCAACAAGATCTAAGCAACATTTAGGCTTCGGCTGATGAGTGGCAAGTAACTTTTTCACTGCACAAGTGCCATATAACAACCATTTCCAACAAGAGGGAATCTAACCATCTCCTCTTGATTTTCAATGGTATTACCATTACTGAATTCCCCAACATCAACATTCTAGGGGTTGCCATTGACCAGAAATTTAACTGGACAAGTCGCATAAATACTGTGGCTACAGGAGCAGGCCAGAGGACTGGGAATTCTACAGCAAGTAACTCAACTCCTGACTCCCCAAAGCCTGTTGACCATCTACAGGGCACAAATCAGGAGTGTGATAGAATACTTTCCACCTGCCTGGACAAGTGCAGCTCCAAAAACACCATCCAGGACAAAGCAGCCTGTTCGATTGACACCCTATTCACCACCTTAAATATTCACTCCCTCCACTACCGGTGCACTATAGTTACTGTGTGTTCCATCCACAAGTTGCACTCACTGCCACAACGTATCAAAGCTTCTTCCACAGCACATATCAAACACACTGCCTCTATCATGTAGAAGAACAAGGGCAGCAGATGCATAGGAGCCATCTCCAATTTCCCCAGCAAGTCACAGACTACGCCATTCCTTCAATGTCGCTGGGTCAAAATCTTCAAACTCCCTCCGAAGCAGTACCATAGGAGTACCTTCACCACACAGATTGTTGCAGTTCAAAAAGGCAGCTCACCATCAGCTTCTCGAGGGCAATTAGGGATGAGGAATAAATGCTGGCCCTGCCAGTGAAGTCAACATCTTTGGAATGAATAAAAAATGTATTTCATTTTTGAGTCGATGCTACATTTGTGGAGTCAAGATAGGACGTCAGGACCTGAAGTTACCCTGAAGCAAGGAGAAGGGAGGGTACATCCTCATTCCTCTTCTTTCCATTGTCCAGATTGGGCTCTGACTGCAGCTTCAGGTGAAATCATGTCACCCAAAGACTATAGTTTTGGTGTGAATGTACCTTCTTATATTATGCAGTATTAACAGCACAGAAACAGACCATTTGGCCCAATGCTGGTGCTTATGCTCTACATGCGCATCCTCTCACCATACAAATGCTCACCTTATCAGCATATCCTTCCATTTCTTTCTCCCTCATGTACCTATCTTCCTCTTAAATGCATCAATGAAGTTTGTCTCAACTACCCCTTGTGGTAGTGAGTTCCACATTCTACCCAATCTCCTGAAGTTTCTCCTTATTGAATTTGTAATACGGTTCCACTCTCTCAGGAAGAAAATTCACAACAATTGCTGATAAGTTTGCAAAAGAAAAGGAGATTTCCTGTTAATCACAAGAAAAAGTTGGAAGCTTTGAACTCCCTTAATCGTATTGATTAAATGTTGTGTTTATCATCCACAAGATTTTCCAGTCTCTAGGTTCTCCTTAGCTTTATCTTAATCTTGGTGGACAAGGAGATATTCAAAGCAACTAATCCGTTTCTTTTTAAATAATTTTAAGTCATCTTATGCAAATTTAAGAATTAAAGCTGCATTGATGGACCCTGAATATCAAAGAAATTTTGAAAGAAGAGATTCAAAATTTAAGATGTTATGAATGTCCCCATTGTAAGTTTTAACCTTATTTTGCAAATCTTACACTATAATGGTGTTTTATGGATTCCGCTTTATGGGAATTAGGATTTATGATTTTTTTTAATGCTGTCTTTAAAGACAGAAAAGCAAATTTTGTGTTTATATTGTGCCTTGCATGACTTCAGGACATCCCAAAGCCCTTTACAGCCAACAAAATACTTTTGAAGTGTAGTCACTGTTGTAATGTAGGAAACGTGGCAGTCAATTTGTACAAAATAAGCTCCCACAAATAGCAATGAAATTTATTTTTTAGGTGTTGAATGAGGGATAAGTATTGGCCAGGACACTGGGGAGAACTTCCCTATTGTTCGTCAATATAGTGTTGTGGGATCTTTCACTTTCACCTGAGGGCACCTCAGATAAAATCACGGACCTTTATATGCACATATTCTTACTCATATGTCATCTATCACTGGTAATGCCTGCATGATATCACCCCAAGGCAGATGTATTTTAGGCACAGAGCTCAATATGAACTTGAACATTAAATAAAGTTTACATGCTTAGACCTTCCAACATGTATTCATTTGCTCACAGTTTGATTTGTGTGGTTGGACTATATTAGTTCGACATGCAGGATTGCTCTAACTAGAAATGGACATTCAAAATTCTGAGTGGAGAGCTGGAGATTACAGATGTGTAAATTGAAATGAAACACAAGAATAATTTGTGAGAAAATTAGAATGTAGTTTTCAGTATTGTTCCAATATGAGTTTTCCAAGATCTTATGAAATGCTTGTTATCAGTGTACAGAAGCAAGTTTGGAATGATTGTGCATACCATAAGCAGCACAAAGATAAATACAATGGTGGCATAGATTAATACTGAGCATGAGCTTAGATTGTCATCTGCCAAATGGATTCCCACTATGGGCTGAATTTTATCAGCCCCTCAACGCCATGGGTCGTGGCGGGGAGGACCGTAAAATACGAGCGGGAGCGGCCCGCCTTGACCCACGACGCCGAGAAGGCCCCGCTGGATATTAGCAGCAGCAGCAAGGCCTCGGTGGAGCCCCCCAGATGCTTGGTGGTGGGGCCTTCATTAAAATATTGAAATTAGTTAAATTAAAACGCTAATTAACCTACCTGCCACCGCCAACTGTCCCACGCCGATTTTACGGCCAACCGGCCACAACTCGCATGCCTTTGGAACTCTGTTGGGGTTCCAAGGCGACACACGGGTGGGGAGGGGGGAGGAATAAGATTATCAGGGCTGGGGGAGGGGTGGGGGGGAGCGGGGAGAACTATTCCTATTGATTGTGGGGAGGGTGGGAAGGGGTTGAGGATCAAAGATACTGAAGTTCAGGGGGAAAGTTCAGAATTTCATAAAGTGTATTTTTGGGGGGCTTAGGTCAATTTATGCTTTTAGGACTCAGGGGGCATGGGAGAGGGGATTCAATGATAAATTATAAGCTTATTAATTTTTTTAAAGCTCACCAGCACCTTTAAATATTTAAATATATCCTGAAGAGCTTGAAGACCTTTAAAAGTGGTGCCAGCACCTGCATGGTGGCACCGCATGCCGTTGCCGGGGATGTGGCTGCCGCCCCCTCTATGTCATCCAGGGTGGCTACTCCGCCCCATCTATTTAAATCAGCCCCTGTGCGTAATATCGCGGGGGCCGTGCAGCGGCACTCCTGTGTAAAATTCAGCCCACCATGTGATATTCTGCGCATTGCATCAAACTGTAATGATCGCAGGTACAAGTCTTAGGATTTAAGGACATGGTAATTATCTCACCTCGCTATGGCAGGTATGTTCCTGTCTGAAGATCTAATTATTTTCAGTTCAAATAAAAACTCTGACTGCAGCTGCTGCTATCCTTCAGATTTAATTTTTTTAAAAATCCATGTTTTTCAAGAAAGAATTAACAATTTCATGATTCTGAACTATCTTTTTTGTGTTTTGCATCTCTTTGGGTGATTCACACACATCCACAATGAGTGTCAAGTTTTGCTCCTCTGGTTCCTGTTGTGAATAATAGCATTAAATTGGGGAAAAATATTACTTCTTTCTTGTGTTAATAGAAATGAAATATTCTGGCAAAAGGTCAGAATTGGATTATTTCTGTCATGTCTCATATTCATGCAACAAGACAGCATCACTGAATACTTATCATAAAAGGGCCATGTTCAGAAGGCTGATGAAACAGAGGAAGCCAAAACATTCAATGAACTGACAAATAGGTCTCAGTTTTGTTGATTAGCTCTTGCAAGGCCACATTTATTGGCCAGAGGGCGTTAAGTGTCAGCACACAATGTGGGACTAGAATCATTTCAGGTTCCCCTCTCTGATGGACATTAGTGATCAAGTTCGATTTTGAGAGTAGTTTTATCTGGTTCCAGCCCATATGTTCACAACTTGCATGGTGGCATTTGAACTCAGACCTATGCCCTGCTAGGCAAGAGGCTATAATTATTAGACTACCACACAGTATAATGTATAGACTTCGACCAACCTAGGCTACCTATGTAATAGACGTCACTGACCTTTATTTAAGGAAAGGTGTTGTGTTTATACAGCACCATTTGTGTCCCCAGGACATCATAAAGCACTTCACAGCTAATGAAACCCGATTAAAGAGCAGCCTCTGCTATAATATAGGTAAACATTTTGCAGGATCCCGCGAACCTTGGGAGAAAGATCCAACATTGATAGGGTGACAAAATGGGCAATAGCAAATCGCATGCCCGTTATACACTACGCCTGAATGATGTATAACAAGTATCCAATTCAGTGCCACTTGTGTTATCCCCTGCCAAAGTTAAATTTCTTCCCCATTATATTTAACCAATCTGGTTCACTAATGTTCTTCAGGGCAGGAAATCTGCCATCCTTACCTGGTCTGGCCTACATGCGACTCCAGACCCACAGCAATGTGGTTGACTCTTAAATGCCCTCTGAAATGGCCTAGCAAGCCACTCAATTGTATCGCTACAAAGTGTAAGAAAAGGATTGAAACCGAATGGACCACCCGGCATCGACCTAGGCACCGGAAAGAACAACAGCAAACCCAGCCCCATCAACCCTGCAAAGTCTCCTTACTAACATCTGGAGGCTTGTGCCAAAATTGGGAGAGTTGTCCCACAGACTAGTCAAGCAACAGCCTGACATAGTCATACTCACGGAATCATACTTTACAGACAATGTCCCTGATACCACCATCACCATCCCTGGATATATCCTGCCCCAATGGCAGGAAAGTCAAAAGGGAGTTGCCCTGGGAGTCCTCAACATTGACTCCGGATACCATTAAGTCTCATGGCATCAGGTCAAACATGGACAAGGAAACCTCCTGCTGATTACCACCTACCGCACAACCGCAGCTGATGAATCAGTGCTTCTCCATGCTGAACACCAATTGGAAGAAACACTAAGGCTAACAAGGGCACAGAATTTACTCTTGGTGGGGGCACTTCAATGTCTATTACCAAGAGTGGCTTGGTAGCGCTACTACTGACCAAGCTGGCCGGGTTCTAAAGGACATAGCTGCTAGACTGGGTCTGCGGCAGGTGGTGATGGAACAAACAAGAGGGAAAATCCTACTTGACCTCGTTCTCACCAATCTGCCTGTCGCAGATGCATCTGTCCATGACAGTATTGGTAGGAGTGATCACCGTGCAGTCCTTATGGAGACAAAGTCCCGTCTTCACTTTGAGGATACCCACCATCGTGTTGTGTAGCACTACCACCTTGTTAAATGGAATAGATTTCGAACAAATCTAGCAACTCAAAACTGGGATCCATGAGGTGCTGTGGGCCATCAGTAGCAGCAGAATTGTGTTCAACCACAATCTGCAAACTCATGGCCCTGCATATCCCCTAAACTGCCATTACCGTCAAGCCGGAGGACCATCACTGGTTCAATGAAGAGTGCAGGAGGTCATGCCAGGAGAAGCACCAGGTATAACTCAAAATGAGGTGTCAGCCTGGTGAAGCTACAATACAGGACTACTTGCATGCCAAACAGTGAAGTAACATGTGTTAAATAAGACTAAGCGATCCCACAACCAACGATTCAGATCTAAGCTCTGCAGTCCTGTCACATCCAGTCGTGAATGGTGGTGGACAACTAACTGGAGGAGGAGGCTCCACAAATACCCCCATCCTCAAAGATGGGGGAGCCCAGCACATCAGTGCAAAAGATAAGGCTGAAGCATTTGCAACAATCATCAGCCAGAAGTGCTGAGTGGATGATCCATCTCGGCGTCCTCCTGAGGTTCCCAGCATCACAGATGCCAGTCTTCAGCCAATCTGATTCACTCCACGTTATATCAAGAAACGACTGAAGGCACTGGATACTGCAAAGGCTATGGGCCCTGACAACATTCCGGCAATAGTACTGAAGACTTGTGCTCCAGAACTAGCTGCGCCCCTAGCCATGCTGTTCCAATACGACTACAACACTGGCATCTACCCGACCCAAGTATGTCCTGTACACCAAAAGCAGGATAAATCCAATCCAGCCAATCACCGCCCTATCAGTCTACTCTCGATCATCAGCAAAGTGATGGAAGGGATTGTCGACAGGGCTATCAAGCAGCACTTGCTAAGCAATAACCTGCTCACTGACGCTCAGTTTGGGTTCCGCCAGGGCCACTCAGCATTGACCTCATTACAGCCTTAGTCCAAAAATGGAGAAAACAAAAGAGCTGAACTCCAGAGGTAAGGTGAGAGTGACTGCCCTTGACATCAAGGCAGCATTTGACCGAGTATGGCATCAAGAGCTCGAGCAAAACAGGAGTCAATGCGAATCAGAGAAAATACTTTCCACTGGCTGGAATCATACACAGCACAAAGGAAGATGGTTATGGTTGTTGGAGGTCAATCATCTCAGTCCCAGGACATCACTGCAGGAATTCTTCAGGGTAGTGACCCCGGCCCAACCATCTCCAGCTGCTTCATCGATGACCTTCCCTCCACCATAAGATCAGAAGTGGGGATGTTCGTTGATGATTGCACAATGTTTAGCACCATTTGTGACTCCTCAGTTAATGAAGCAGACCATGTCCAGATGCAGCAAGACGTGGGCTGAATGGTGGCAAGTAACATTCGTGCCACATAAGTGACAGGCAATGACCATCTCAAACAAGAGAGAATCTAACCATCTCCCCTTGACATTCAATAGCATTACCATTGCTGAATCCTCCACTATCACAGTGGAGCAGTGGTTAGCACCGCAGCCTCACAGCTCCAGGAACCCGGGTTCGATTCTGGGTACTGCCTGTGCGGAGTTTGCAAGTTCTCCCTGTGACCGCGTGGGTTTTCGCCGGGTGCTCCGGTTTCCTCCCACAGCCAACGACTTGCAGGTGATAGGTAAATTGGCCATTGTAAATTGCCCCTAGTGTAGGTAGGTGGTAGGGAATATGGGATTACTGTAGGGTTAGTATAAATGGGTGGTTGGTGGTTGGCACAGACTCGGTGGGCCAAAGGGCCTGTTTCAGTGCTGTATCTATAAATAAATAAATAAAATCAACATCCTCGGGGTTACCATTGACCAGAAACTGAACTGGACCAGCCACATAAATACCGCTGCAAATAAATACTGCTACAAGAGCAGGTCAGAGGCTGGGAATTCTGAGGTGAGTAACTCACCTCCTGACTCCCAATGCCTGTCCACCAACTACAAGGCACAAATCAGGAGTGTGATGAAATACTCTCCACTTGCCTGGATGGCTGCAGCTCCAACAACATTCAAGAAGCTCAACACCATCCAGGACAAAGCAGCCCACTTAATTGGCACCCCATCCACCACCTTCAACATTCATTCCCTCCACCACCAATGCACAGTAGCAGCAGTGTGTACCATCTACAAGATGCACTGCAGCAACTCACTAAGACTCCTTCGACAGCACCTTCCAAACACGCAACCTCTACTACCTAGAAGGGCAAGGGCAGCAGATGCATGGGAACACCACCACCTGCAACTTCCCCTCCAAGCCACACACCATCCTGATTTGGAACTATATCGCCATTCTTTCACTGTCGCTAGGTCAAAATCCTGGAACTCCCTTCCTAACAGCACTATGGGTGTATCTACACTCCAAGGACTGCAGCGGTTCAAGAAGGCAGCTCACTACCACCTTCTCAAGGGCAATTAGGGATGAGCAATAAATGCTGGCATAGTCAGCAACACCCACATCCCATGAATGAATAATGAAAAAAATTAATTTAAAAATTAAAAGTACTGATTTCCTATTGCATCTTCATGTTTTATGCCCAAACCCTAAATTGTTCCTTCACATGTTACCACAGCTGAGAACAAAATTCCTTTCTGCAGCTGCTTCCAGTCATCATATCATAGGCCCAACCTCCAGCAGTGCGGGACATTCTTTTCAGGCCAAACACCATTGTTACTTCCGGTGATAGCTGTGGCTCAGTGGGTAGCAGTCTCATCACTGAGTCAGAAGGATTGGGTTTAACTCCCACTCCAAAAATTTCAGTATCAAAATCTAAGCTGACATTCCAGTGTCGAACTGATGCAGAGCTGCACTGTCAGAGGTGCCATCTTTCAGATGAGATGTCAAACCGAGGCCCTGCATACTCTCTCAGCTCAATGTGAAAGATCCCACGGCACTATTTAGAAGGACAGGAGAGTTATCCCCAGTGTCTTGGCCAATATTTATCCCTCAAACATCACTAAAACAAATTATTTGGTAATGATCACATTTCTGTTTGTGAGAGTTTATGTGTGAAAATTGGCTGCTGCGATTCCTACATTACAACAGTGACTATTCTTCAATGCACTTAATTGGCAATATGGTACTTTGTGATGTTTTGAGGTAATAAACAACACAATATAAATGTGAATCTTGAGTTTTCAAGTGACAATCCCATTCCTACCTTATGTTGGAGGATGCCTGAAAACTTTTTAAAAACGGTGAGAAGCTCTAATCTAGTCAGCTTTGAAGCATATATTTACCCTCTTAGATTGATCTACACTTCTAAGAAAGGTATCTTGTCTCTGAAGATTCTGGTCAAAAAGCAAGAGGTCATCGGAAGTCACTGGAACTTATACTTGGATTTGTACTTGTGACCGAATGTCATTAGTGTTGCACTATACTGAAATTGTGTGATAACACATTAAGCAATAACTGAGTGTGTTAACTATTCTGCAACTTAGATTGATGAGGGAAGGATCAAAATACATTTATTTTTAAAGACGATACACGCTCGCTTAGGTATTAGATTAATGACGTTTCCAGCTTTGATGCAAGGCAGCATAAATGAAATTGATCACCCATAATATCCTGAATTACTGAGGCAAATAATTTGTGCTGATTATCTTTAAGACAACAAACCTGTGAATTTACTTTATGTCTATAAGTTTTTGGTTCACTGCATTAAACCTTGCTGCTGACGCTTCATTATCAGAGTCATTGCCACCCCCAAGGAACAGAAACAAGATATTACTTCAATATTCTAAGATGTTATTTCTAGGTGGTTTGGATTAAGTAAAATTTCCTATCTGTATCAAGTGCTGGAGACTTTTATTTTTCCAGCGTCAGCATAATCACTCCCAGGTCAGGCACAGTGCGGCCCAATGATCTAGGTAACTAATGCTTCCTGTATTCTGGCCTAAACTTACTCTAAAATGTAATGAGAGAGAGCATTCCTACTGCATCAGTGCAACACTTCAATTTGCCACAGCAGCTATTGTGATTGAGACTGCCAAGTAGATACCATTGTACGCTCATTTGCATGTAGTGCTGTGCTGTGGGCTCACAGACACCAGGAGCTAGCTTAAGCCCAGACAAAGGCCTTTCACTTGCAATCTTTATAATCATCAGATGTAATAGATTTTCATTCAACCAGTGTGAGCTGTATTTAAACCCAGGTTCTCGGAACTGCTATATATAACACATGTATGTATCACATATAATATAAAGGCAAAATACTGCAGGTACTGGAAATCTGAAATATAAACAGAAAATGCAGGAAATACTCAGCAGGCTAGGCAGCATCTGTGGAGAGAGAGACAGGGTTAACATTTCAGGCCAGTGACCTTTCGTCAGAACTGGAAAACACTACAGAGGTAACAGCTTTTAAGCAAGCACTGAGGCAGGGGAAGGGCTGGGGAGTTGGTTGGATGAACAAAAAGGAAGATTTGCGATAGGGTGGAAGGCAGGAGTGATTAAATGACAACAGCTCAACCATTGCCAGTACCTGTTGCCAAAAGAATGGGGCAGAGGTTATGATCTGAAATTGTTTAAATCAATGTTGAGTTCGGAATGTTGTCAAGTACCTCATCGAAAGGTGAGATGCTGTTCCTTGAGCTTCATTGGAACAGTGTAGGAGGCCAAGGACAGAGAGATCAGAGTGGGACTGCAATGGAAAATTAAAATGGAAGCTCAGGGTCATGTTTGCAGACTGAATAAAGGTATTCAGAAAAGCAATCACTCAATCTGCCTTTGGTCTCCCCAGTCTAAAGGGCACCGCATTGTGAGCAGCGAACACAGTGTAGAAATTTCTATTTTATTTTGACAACAACACTAAGGGTGCATTCATACTGTAACTGTTAGCATTTTGGTTTGCTTTGCTTTGAAGTCAGTTTGGGCCTTGATACTCAGTGGCCTAGAGGTGAGTTTGGGCCCCATTATTAGGCACTGCATGACTAGTGCAGCCCTAGACTGTGAGGCTTCCGAGGGTTGTTGGAGACTTGGCCACATCAACATACCTGGCTCAAGTTAATCGCACTGGCAGTGCCTCCACATGTAACTTGCCCGAGCAAAGACATCAACCCCAGGAATGGGATGGGAGGAGGTGGGGATTTAGAATGGGCTAAGTGGGGAGAATGCCGGTTGCAACTCTCATGGAATTGAAGGAGTATTCTTGGCTCTACAGAATGTTTTTCTTAAACTTACCTGAAACTGACAGAGGATGCTGAAGTATTGTCAGCAAGGTAGAGCCAACTAATTTCCCAATGGGGTCCTTCAACCCCTAATTTACATCTCTAAATGGAAATAATGGCTGTTCTACACCTATAAAAAAAAGAGTCCTATGAGTTTAGCAGTGAGACCAAAGCATCCACACATTGGACGCAGGCCGTTCCATTGCTAAATTGACATGCGTTGTACAAGTCTTACACCCAAAAAGCATGCATCAAATGTTGCCTCCACAAAGCTGCTGAGAAGTTTGTTTTTTGGCCTATAGCAGTTCTAGGGATGGGCTTTTTTAATTCTTTCATGGGACATGGGCATCACTGGCAAGGCCAGCATTTGTTGCCTATGCCTAATTGCCTTGACAACTGACTGGGTTGCTAATCCTTTTCAGAGGACAGTTAAGATTCAACCACATTACTATCGGTCTGGAGTCACACGTAGGATGTCAGATTTCTTTCCTAAAGGACATTAATGAACAGATGGGTTTTTACAACAATCAATGATAGGTCCATGGCACCATTACTGAGACAGACTCACTTTTAATTCCAGACTTTATTTATTAATTGAATGTATTTGTTAATTGAATTTAACTTCCACCAGCTGCCGTGGTGGGATTTGAACTTATGTTCCCTGGACATTAGTCTGGGCCTCTGGATTAATGACTAGTTCAGTGACATTACCACGACACCACCCTCTCCCCTGTGGGACGGTCTCTAAAAAAGCAAAGATGTGAATAATTGTAGTCATGTGGAATTACAAGAGAGACTCAAATACAATGGGCCTATTAACATTGACCTTAGTCAAGAAACATTGAATAGTTAGCTTGCTTTAAAGAGTAACTTAAGCTACATTTTCATTACTAGCTTCCATTTTCACAGTTGCAGCTTTTACAGCTATGATATGAGGAAACTTTGATATCAGTGAAAAATGGATTGTGGCCAGGCAATGTCTGTGCCGGGAAATTGTCCTTTTACATGGCCTGCTGTGGTGTGATTTCCCCCTCAATCGGGAGTCCGATTTGAAAAAGTAAATTGAGGCCTGCGTGTTAAATTGGCCAGGGCCTCACAGAAATTTCCCACCCGCCCAGCACACTGAAATCATTCCCAAAGTTAATGTTGTGGCCTATCTTTCATGCTGTGCTGCTACTCAACAAACATTTCTAGAAGATGAAGGGTATACCTATCAGAATAATAATTTTTAAAAACTCCCTGTCTTCCTGCCAAATGTAGTGAAAATGCCTTAACCAGCTGCCAGTGTAAATTAAGAGTCCAACGGAGTGATTTATGTTCAGCATTGTAGATGCCACCATTGATTCGGTGATAATGAAGAGTGTTTTCCAAGAGAAAATTCAATTGTAATAGCTTACGTTATTTGAAGTTTACATTATATTTTATAGCATAGTTATATAAGCAACTTTCAACATGGATTGCAGCAAACTGTCAAATTTGATTTATGAATGGCAAAAAATCTAAATCTAAATTATTGCAGATATTGTTTTGAAATTTCTGTTCAAACAACAAGTTCCGGAAAAAGCTGGCATGGATAAGATACTTGGGATAGTTTTCCCAATCTTTTGTGCTCAATTTAGAGGTATAAAGTAGGTATAATCAATTGAAAGAAATGAACAGACATTGGTTACACCAGATTCCTGCCCACTTAGACTCCCATCCAATTTTCCAGTCCAGTTCCCAAAGTTGCCACCAATTTGCAGTGCATTCTCTTGAAATTATCTCTGATAATTTTATTTATATGCCCACACAAATTCTTGGTGTTTATGCCGGTCGAGCACTCAGTTAATCATCTACTCGCCCATAGAAAATGAATATGCTGGGAAACTAGGGTTTTTGTTTTAATTCACTCATTTGATATGGACAACACATGCAAGGCCAGCATTTATTGCCCATCTTGTTTTCTGTGCTGTTTATGGATTTATAGACCTCGAGTACGATTTGTATCATCTTGGGACTAGTTCTGAATTTTTTGTCTTCTTTCTTTCCCAGTTCCACTTCATTGATCATGAGGTTTTGCACAAATGTTCTGGCATCGCCATTCTTTCCAAATGTCCACAATACTGAGACAATGGGCTTCCTCAACAAGAATCCGCCTTTATGTTTGCTGTAAGAAGGAGGAGGAGGATCAATGCAGAACCCTGTGTTTACAATGGAGGCAGCCTACACCCACAGGATTTTAGACTTCCATCCACATTCACTGGCAGAACCATCACAGAGACTCCAGGTCAGCAGACAGCCAGAGGCAGCTCTGTGCCAGCTACTGCAAGAATATCTGCAGCTACCATGATCTGGCAGCAACAGAGGCAATAATGGTCATCTGGACTTTCAAGTCTTCTCTTGCTGTGTATGTTGCAATGGTATTCTTTGGAGAAAGCCCCTGGAGTGGGAGGCAGGCCACCCACTTTGCTACCACTTCATTCTGCATCACTTCACTTTATCAATAGACAGGTTAGAATATTGTCCACTCCAGTACATAATGACTGACTCCATTTTCTGCCTCCATATTCATTGTAACTGTCTCTGGGATTTGCATGCTATTTTGTGTTACCCAAATAACTGAATTTATCTTGCAAAGGCTGAAATTTTCATTAAAAATATCACATAGAATGTACAGCACAGAAACAGGCCATTCATGCCAACTGGTCTGTGCTGGTGTTTACGCTCCACATGAGCCTTTTCCCTGCTATTTTATCTCACCCTATCAACAAAACCTTCTATTCCTTTCTCCCTCATGTACCTTTCTATATTTCCCTTAAATTCAACAATGCTATTTGGCTCAACAACTCCATGTGATAGCATGTTGTGCCTTCTAACCAGTCACATTAGCCAGACTTTAGCATATATTAGCAGCCTTTGTAAGTTCATTTATATCCCCAATACCCAAACACTTAACTTCACATAGGCCAATTCCTGTAACTTTATCCATTGTTCCTTGCTACTTACTCTTTCTGGCTGGCCCTCAATGACCGACCCAACAATAGGGACCAGAAACTCTCACCTGCCATGTAAATGAAGCTAACTCCATAAATTAAGGGTGGGTCAGCACGCTAACAGTTCAGCAGGTGCTCATAATACATCACCTCACTAGCAACCAAGGGGGGACCTGATCAAACAATCTGCCAATATAGAGCCCACTAGTACAAGAAATAGCCAATACTGGCAGCAATAGTTATTAACTAAGGGTATTCAAAGAACCAGTAAGTTAATTTATATTTCGTTCACATTTGGGTACATTAGCACCTCCCAAATAGTTCTTGGATAAGGCCATTAGTGCTCATTATTTTATTCGAAGTATTGAAAAAAAATTAGTTAGGCTACGTCGAAAGATTTCCTCTGATAGCTATTTCTATTGACATTGGAGAAATTGACATTTTTGCTAGAAATACAGACCAGAGAAAATCTCCCCTGTCTTCATACGATAATGTCGTGAGTTCAGCATATTTCACAAGTCACTCTTTGAAGTCAAGTTTTTGGAAAAAAAAGAGAATGAAAGAGAGGCAAGCATTTAATGTTGATTTCTCCTTGACCGGGAGCTGGAAATGGACCGACCAATCTGAAAACTGCCCTCATGTGAAAACTTAACCTTGGGATTTCAATAATCAAATTTTGCTGTCCTTAGACAGTGAGACTAACTTAAATTCAGCTGTAGAAAAGTACAATCTGTGTTGCATCTCGTAATGTTACTGTTGTGAGAAAATGCATCATTTTGTGATCAGCAATTTCTTATGAGTTGTGCTATTTTGATTTTAAATAGTTAGTGAGACTGAGCCCTACAATTTAAGGAACAGTTGCATTTTTAGTACTTTCTTGGATTTTAAAACCACATTTTTATTTTGTTCTATCAGTGAAATAATTCTTAATGTTACCGATTAACAGGACTAACTATAATTTTCTTATCTGCAATCTGTCCTAAACCAGATGATACAATATATGTAACAGTTGCTGGTTACAATCCATCTGGGCCAAACCAGCCTAAGCAGTATATATTTGCCCTGTCAATCTGGATATAACTACAATAGTTTCACATTGCTGTTCTCCATTGCACTATATGGCCAGAAGATTCTGCTCAATTGCTTTGGTATTTTTGCTGCAATTCGCCCAGTTTCAGTTTAACCAGTACAAAAGATTGTGGAAATTTAAGGGCAAGTTGCACTCAGCGCAGCTCGAGTTTCCGCTTTCTTTTGCACTTGTTTTAAAAACATTGTGCTAGAAACATTAAACTGGCCATGCCCCCAAGATGAATTAATCACCATTGGGAGTTTCTGCTAATTACATTTGTTTGCAGGCTACAAAAATGAAGCTGGATGTTTTGGGTGCAGCGATGCTAACAGGTTCCATTTGAAAGTTTGTGAAATAAGTTTTTTTTTAAATTACTTAAGAACTGGCACCCCAATCTGACTGGAAAATATTTTTCATATTTTTAAAAAGTTATTATGAATGACTTAAAATCAGGTTACTCAGAGGTGATGTTTTGGCACTCTGGTTTAAAGTGCTCATTTTTTTAATGATAAACCTAGTTTCAGCTGCATTAATCGAAATTTAACAAGTTACTACTCTTAAGTTATAACAAGGAACATTTTGTAAAGCATTTTCTTTTTAATGAAAAATTACATTCTAAAACGTTGGTTCATGACAGATTTTGCATTTGACGATACGCAAATAAGTTTGAACAGAAACTCGAGGGAAAAGAAGCACATCTCAAAACGGGTGCGATTTTGGTCTCAATTTGTGCCAACATCGCTGATTGAGCCCAAAGCAGAAACTCTATGCCCATGTCTCTGCCAGGTCCTACGGCATAGCATTTTATTTAATAGGGCATATGTTCTTCTTCTGAACTGTTTTATGAATTTTCTCCCTATCGCCTATGTTTTGCAGAGGGGGTGACTGTGATTCCATGGGCACTCATGGCTTTTTGGAGCAGCGGGATTTGATTAATTCTTGCTAGGATCCTACCAAAAACAGTCAAATTTTATAAGTTTTACAGTCACAGCGTTTTAAGAATCATGAATTTCATGATTTCACATATTTAATTCGTAAATTTCACAGTGTCGCAACAAACCATGAAAATGATCAATTTAAACCAAACAAAAAGACAAGAGAGGTTTCTGGCTCAAATGGTATTTATTGTATACTCAAAAATTATTAGAAGTTGACTATAAACAGGTCAGATTCTTTACTCACTGGAGTCAGTGGTTGAATGTGAGCAGGGAGCAACCTGCAACTGTCTCTTTCTTCATTCCCTGTCTCTGTGCTGTGAATACCTGTCCATGTTTAGACACAGTTCTCTCCACATCCACAGAGTTTGTTGGAATTGTCAGACAATGCCATGCTAGCCTTTGAAGGTGGGGCATTCTGCATTCCACAGAGTTCCAAAACTTCAGCACAGGCAGTGTACAACCTGCTTCTTTGCAATGCTTTTAGAAAGAGAAATCTCCAGCCTACAGTTCTTGTCAAAACTAGGAATCTCATCAAATGAGTTTAAATCCACCATCAACAGATGCATTTGTGCAGGGCCAAAGATACACACAACATTCAGGAACGAGGCAGAAGGTTGTTGAAACCTCTAAGCTGCTTTTTCTTCACCGCTTGGCTCTTCCCCATAGCATTGTTTGAGCTTCTTTGCCATGCAAGAAAACACCTGTTGAGCACAGGCATTTAATTCAGCATCAATTGAGTGTTGTTCATTTGACTGTGTTTCAGACAGAACAATGCACTCATTACTTTGTTGTAAGCTTTTTGGATTGTGATGTATTGAGATTAAATCCATCAGTTGTATAGCATTCTTGGCAACAAACTGAACTTCCTCATTAAGCTGAGCAATGTTTAGAAGGGTTACAACATCTGTGGTTTCAGTGTCAGTGTGAGCTCTTCTGAGATGAAGTCTGAGTAGTATTTCAGGAGAGCTGCATGATATTGTATTGCCCAAAACCAAGAATTCCAACGTGCAATTAATGTCTATGGAGGAAGAACGATGTTTAGTTCCCCAATTTCAGTCATTTCAGCCGCATTTGCGATGTGTTGCCTGTATCGAAGCTTGCGGCTAGGGCAGCGTTTGAAGATCTTTTTAATGTAGCTGATCAATTTGTCAACTTTACCAAATTTGCTTTTCCACAGTTCATTGACAAGAGAAATTATGGGCTGGATTTTGTTGAGGTCCCGACATCAGGATTCGTGGCAGGGTGCCAGAAAATAAATTGTACTGGCAGCAGCCCGCCATGGAGCCTGATGCTGGGAGTGCCAGGCCCGATCCTCCTGGTGGCGGCAAGGCTCTAAGAAAATAAATACATTTAAATAAAATTGTCAGCAGTCTTACCTACTGCCTGGGATCTTCTGAGTGGCAGCCAGCACTCACATGCCTCCACTTTACTGTCCTGGGAAAGCTGGCACCACTGAAGTGGGGAAGGGGGGTACTTAAGATTTTCAGTGTAGTGAGGGTGGGGGATGTTCAGGATCAAATGTGCATTAATAGTGTAGCGGGGGGAGGGCGAAGAGGTGAACCCTGCACTTTGAAAAGTTTGGAGTGGGGGGGAATCAAGTCTTGCATGCAAGTCTTTGCAGGGGTAGGGGGAGGAAGAGGGCAACTATTACCTGTAAGTGTTATTGGGGAAGGGGCAATATATTTTATTGCAGTGTACTGGGGGGGGGGGCGGGGGTACGGTTTTAAATATTTAAATTTAGCGGCAGGTCTGGCTGCACTTCAAAAATGGCAGCAGCACCTGCGCACAGGCAGCTGACGACGTTGCCGGCGTTGTAGACCCCACCCCCACCGCGTGATTTGGTGGGGGGGGGGGGGGTGGGGGTGGTGGGTGGCGGGTGGCCTGACCGGCATATTATCTTGATCCACCGCACGGTTGATCGCGGGGCATAGTGGCGCATGGCCCGCCCATGCGGGTTGCGATTTTATTCGCCCAGCACCATGAGCGGCGACTCGAGAATAAAATTCAGCTCTATATGTGCATTACATGTTATATGGACAGCATCAGTCACTACACCTTGGAACATAGATATGAAAGATTTTGTCATGCAAGATGTATTGTTGCTAATGAAAGCAGATACTTTGTGGAAATCTGCACCGTATTTTGAAACGGTTTTGATTATCACTTGGGAATCTGTGGTGTCATTAACAGCTTCTAAGTGGATGCAGTCTATGAGCACTGTTGTTAACTTTCCTGACTGTATATCTTCAGCCTTGCCAGACATAATATAGCACATAGTTGTCTTGCTTATCGGTGGACTCATCCGAAATAATTGCAAAGGACTCACATGTGCTAATCTGAGATGCATTTCCTCACAATGTGTAGCAAAAACCTTCAGTAGGTAGTCCTGTCATAGTTTATTTGCACTTGGCAAGCAGCCACCATCTTGCACATTATGTGGAATGTATAGCTACAGCTTTTGGCTGATCAAGTTTTTCCAACGGTATGTTGACACTTGCAAAAGCATCCTCAATTTCTATTGTAACCAACTCTTTTTCTGAGCTCTCTGTCAATTTCTTAAAAAGAGAAGAAATTGTTGCTTTTTTTTTTACGTGTTCGTTTTCCAGCAGTGCAGTGTCAGATGCTCTCTTTCTGTTGTGATGGCTTTCGTACTCTAAGTGGTGCTGAATCATTGCCTGCCAGGTGTGATCCAATGAAACATTGCAGTTTATACAAAACTGCGTTCCACCATCGGCATAGAAAATTTGACTTCCGAATTCTTTCACCTGATGTGCTGTGGCCGTTTTTGATTTGCTTATTCTGGCATTCTCACCTATCTGCTAATACTTGAGATTGCTTCTCTCAAAGATGCACCAGAAGCCCTCGCCCATCTACCAATCAGCGAGTTGAGCCTTGTGTCAATGAATAAAATGTGAGAAGTTTGCAAAATGGCTGATTTCACAGAGGACATGAGCTTTCATGGTCCGTGCCTCTTTTTTCACGGCTGTGAATTTGGTAGGGCCCTAATTATTGCCCTAAAGTGGCCAATTTGTCATTGATTCTGTTCTAGGCTCTTGGGGGTAGGTAATGTTGTCAGCAGCATGCAAAGGCAGTATAAGCAATGGGTTGTGGGTTATAGAGACCTGGTTCTGCTTTCCACTGTGTGATCTGCAAGGTTGGCTATGACTGCACTGCTAGCATTTATATAGAAAATGTCTGAAGACAGAGAACCGTTAACAACATCAGCTTCCTGGAAGCTGGGATGGGAAGTTGAGTGGTCAGCAGTTTAATGGGAATAGGGTCCAGGCAGCAGGAGGTGAGTTTTGTGGACATGATGAGATCAGAGGAGGCATGAAAGGAGATAGGAGAACAACTAGAGAAAGATGCAAGTGCAAGGCTGGGCAGGGGAGATCTTAGAGGAATTTAGGCACAGTGGGCTAGGGAAAGGGGGCAGGGGAAGAGGCAGCTGATCGGATGGTCTCAGCCTTAGTGACAAAGAAGTCCATGATCTCCTTGAACTTGTTGTTGGATGTGAGGGTGGAGGAGATGGGGAGAGGGTTTTAAGAAGATGGTTTGCTGTAGAGAAAAGAAATCAGGGGTTATCTTTGCAGTCAGGATGATGTTGGAATAGTGAGCAGCTTTGGAAAATGAAAGCAGGATCAGATGGTTCAGCCAGATCTGGCAGTGAATGGCTAAGCTATCTGTCCGCCATATCCATTCAAGTTTGGATCCCTTGGTCTTAAGGGAGTGGAGTTGAGGGCCGTACCAGGGGAACCACCAGGGTGAGACAGAGTAATTGTTTTAATGATGACTAGAATGTTATACTTCAGATAGCTAGGTGGTGAAGGACAGAACTGGAGCCTAGACTTATAGACATATGAGCTTTTATTTAAAGAGACACACATTACAAACATGCATCTCGAAACCCAACAACCACAGTTTCAGCCTGATTTTATAATATATATTAGAATATATAATAGAATATACAATTACCATAGGGCATTGAAGGTGGAGATAAGAGTGTGATTGAGCAACAATGTCACAGTAAATAGAGGGCCAAAGGCAATACAGTTGGGATTTTGAAAGTACAGTTGTGTGTGAATTGGGAGATCGTTTTTTTCAAAGGCTTGCGCAGAAGGAAGTAGGGTTTGGACATGGAAGGCGAATGTGGGTGGAGTGTGATACAAGAAAGTGACCAGAAATGGCCTGATCTGTGATTGATACGATGAGACTAGCAAGGATATGTGAGATGGCAAGGTCAAGGAGGTGGCTATGAATGTGGGATGGGGAGTTTACATGGAGGGAGAGATTAAACTCAGAGGAGAGAGAGCATGAAGAGTTGAGATGGAGGTTGAAATCACTGGGGATGTGAAGTCGATCAGTGCAGATGCTGAGGTAGGAAAGCAATGAAGATATCTTGGTGAGAAACTTGGCATGATACTTGGGTGGGTAGTAGAGAACAAGAATTTTAAATGAGAGATGAGAGAATGGAACAAAGTGAAATGCTCTCGGAGGAGAAAGTGCCAGAGGAGTAGAGGGGCTAAACAAGGTGTGATTTGGTGATAATACCAACCATCATCAGTCTTGATGGGGCACGCAGGGGAAGGTATAGGCAGGTGGGGAAGCTATATTTAGAGGGAATGTGTTATCATCCCTCAGCCAAGTTTCCGTCAAGGCCATGATGTCGATGCAATCATGCCCAATGAGCTCATGCACAGCAAGGGCCTTGTTCACAAGTGAACTGACATTGTGCAGGGAAATGCGGAAAGAGACAATGAGAGCTGATCAGCTGGCAGAGTCATAGAATCATAAAATCATAGAAAGTTTACGGCACAGAAAGAGGCCACTTTGCCCATCATGTCTGCGCTGGCCAGGGGATGGGCAGTGGTTGTTTAAACTAGCAGTTAACTTGTAGTGAGGAATAAAATGCACCCACTATTCAAGCCAAGAGAATTTAAACAGTGGAAGAGGTAAGAAAGAGCCAAGGATAGAGGTGCACATCAAGGAGCTCTCGAGGGAGTTGACTGCCCAGGAAACTCATCTGAGTGCTTCCAACCCCTGCAACCCTCCCAGATCTCTGCATTCTTCCAATTCTGACATCTTGTGCATTCACAATTATCATTGCTCCACTACTGTGCCTTCACTGTGCTTTCAGCTGCCCTAAGCTCTGGAATTCCCTCCCCAAACCTCTCTTCCTGTTTACTTTCCTCCCCTCTTTAATATGCTCCTTAAAACTTAGCTTTTTGACCAAGCTTTGGGTCATTGGCCCCATTATCTCCTGAAGTGGCTTGGTGTCAAATTTTATTTGATACCATTCCTGTGAAGTGCCTTGAGACATTTTACTACATTAAGGATGGTATATAAATACAAATTGTTGTTGTTGTAACAAAAATAGGGAGAGCTAAGGCCATGGAGGGATTTGAATACAAGGAAGAGAATTTTTAAATCGAGGCATTGCCAGTACAGAAACTGAATCCTGTGCAGTGTGGTGAAGGATTAAGCATTTATTTCTCTGAAGCAATAGCATCCATCTGAATGGCTGCAGCCTGTAATTGTGAAGGTTTTTGTTTGTACATACGAATGAAAAACAAGTAAGAGCTGCCACTGTGACAATGTGGGCTGATAGAAGGCTGCAATTTTATTTTATGGAATAGGGCAGCAGGAGAACAAAGTAGGGATTTTTTTCACTCAAACTACTGATGGAGAAAATTTTACCTTTCAGTTCTCTTGCTTTGATGGTGGTGATTATCACCAGACGATTCTCTACTGTGGTCAATAAAGAGCAGTTAAGACTTGGAAAAGGACAAGGTCAATGGAACTTCTGATCCATCACTTGATTTGTTATTTTGATCACAGAGGTTGTGGATAGTGCAACATTGGGATCTTCAGTCCCTGCTTTATATCAGGCATCCATTATTTTGGAGCACCAAGGCCTCTGGAGTGCTCAATGTACACTGGCTCAATAACATGAGCTAGAAGTGCCTCAGACAGTTGGACTTTGCTAACCAGATTGTTTTTCTTTTTTTTTATTCATTCATGGGATGTGGGCATCGCTGGCAAGGCCAGCATTTATTGCCCATCCTTATTTGCCCTTGAGAAGGTGGTGGTGAGCCGCCTTCTTGAACTGCTGCAGTCCATGTGGTTTAGGTACACCCATAGTGCTGTTAGGAAGGGAGTTCCAGGATTTTGACCCAGCGACAGCGAAGAAATGGCGATATAGTTCCAAGTTAGGATGGTGCATAGCTTGGAGGGGAACTTGCAGGCGGTGGTGTTCCCATGCATCAGCTGCCCTTGTCCTTCTACATGGTAGAGGTCGTGGGTTTTGAAGGTGTTGTCTTGCTGCGCTGCTGCAGTGCATCTTGGAGATGGTACACACTGCTGCCACTGTGCATTGGTGGTGATTGTAGATATGGTGCCAATCAAGCCAACTGGATGGTGTCGAGCTTCTTGAGTGTTTATGGAGCTGCACACATCCAGGCAAGTGGAGAGTATTCCATCACACTCCTGACTTGTGCCTTGTAGATGGTGAACAGGCTTTGAGAAGTCAGGAGGTGAGTTACTCGCTGCAGGATTCCTAGCCTCTGACCTGCTCTTGTAGCTACGGTATTTATATGGCTACTCCAGTTCAGTTTCTGGTCAATGGAAGCCCCTAGGATGTTGATAGGGGGGGAATTCAGCAATGGTAATGCCATTGAATGTCAAGGGCGATGGTTAGATTCTCTCTTGTTGGAGATGGTCATTGCCTGGCACTTGTGTGGCGCGAATATTACTTGTCACTTATCAGCCCAAGCCTGGATATTGTCCAAGTCTTGTTGCATTTCTACACAGACTGCTTCAGTATCTGAGGAGTCACGAATGGTGCTGAACATTGCAAATGATTGAGCCTTATCTTTTGCACAGATGTGCAGGGCTCCCCCATCAATCAGGATGGGGATATTTGTGGAGCCACTTCCTCCAGTTAGTCGTTTAATTGTCCACCACCATTCACGACTGGATGTGGCAGGACTGCAGAGCTTAGATCTGATCCATTGATTGTGGGATTGCTTAGCTCTATTGCATGCTGCTTACACTGTTGGTAGGCAAGTAATCCTGGGTTGCAGCTTCACCAGGTTAACACCTCATTTTGAGGTATGCCTGGTGCTGCTCCTGGCATGCCCTTTTGCACTCTTCAATGAACCAGGGTTGATCCTCAGTGTTTTATTCAAGTGGTGGGGCGGCACAGTGACGCAGTGGTTAGCACGGCAGCCTCACAGCTCCAGTGACCCGGGTTCAATTCTGGGTACTGCCTGTGTGGAGTTTGCAAGTTCTCCCTGTGTCTGCGTGGGTTTCCTCCGGGTGCTCCGGTTTCCTCCCACAGCCAAAAGACTTGCAGGTTGATAGGTAAATTGGCCATTATAAATTGCCCCTAGTATAAGTAGGTGGTAGGGGAATATAGGAACAGGTGAGGGTGTGGTAGGAATATAGGATTAGTGTAGGATTAGTATAAATGGGTGGTTAATGGTCGGCACAGACTCGGTGGGCCGAAGGGCCTGTTTCAGTGTTGTATCTCTAAATCTAAATCTAAATCTGGTGTTCAACATGGAGGAGTACTGCTTCATCAACTGAGGGGGGCGGTAGGTGGTAATCAGCAGGAGGTTCCCTTTCCCATGTTTGACCTGTTGCCATGAGACTGCATGGGGTCCAGAGTTGATGTTGAGGACTCCCAGGGCAATTCCCTCCCTACTGTATAACACTGTGCTACCACCTTTGGTGGTTCTGTCCTGCCGGTGGGATATGACATAACCGAGGATGGTGATGGCGGTGTCTGGGACATTGTCTGTAAGGTATGATTACGTGAGCATGACTGTCAGGCTGCTACTTGACTCGTCTATGGGATATCTCTCCCAATTTCGGCACAAGCCCCAGATGTTAGTAAGGAGGTCTTTGCAGGGTTGACAGGGCTGGGTTTGCCATTGTCATTTCCGGTGCCTAGGTCGACACCGGGTTGTCTGTCCGGTTTCATTCCTTATTGACTTTGGAGCAGTTTGATGGAACTGAGTGACTTGCTAGGCCATTTCAGAGGGTATTTAAGAGTCAACCACATTGCTATGGGTCTGGAGTCACACATAGGCCAGACCAGGGAAGGACAGCAGATTTACTTACCTAAAGGACAGTAGTGAACCAGAAGGGTTTTTATGACAATGGACAATGGTTTCATAGCCATCATCAAACTCGCTTTTTAAATTCCAGATTTATTAATTGAATTCAAATTTCACCTTCTCCTATGGTGGGATTCAAACCCATTATTTACCATGTTCCACTGAAATCAGATGGGATAGCAGAATTCATACAGTGCAGCCTGCAGCAATCTCATGGTTCTACCTGCATTCCCCATCCCACACCCTCACCAGGACTGACGATGACCACTCCTTCCACATCTAGCAGAATCTTCTAATTTTCCCTATAGATAGAAAGTGTCAGCGGATTGGAGAGTGGCAAATGTGACACCCTTGTTCAAAAAAAGGGTATAAGACAGTCCTAGCAACTACAGGCCAGTTAATTTAACAGCGGTGGATAAGGTTTTAGAAACAATAATCAGGGAAAAAAATCAAAAGGCACTTGGAGAGGTTTGAGTTCATTAAGGACAGCCAGCACAGATTTACAAAAGGCAGATCATGCTTAACTAATATAATTGAATAACAAAGAAGGTTGATGAAGGGAACTCATTGGATATTGTCTGTATGGATTTTAAGAAAGCGTTTGATAAATTTCCACGTAGAAGGCTGGTGAACAAAATTCAGGCACATGGAATAGGAGGGTCAGTGTCCAATTGGATAAAAAAAATTGACAAAGACAGAAATATCGAAATGGTAAATGGTTGATTTTCAGACTGAAGAGTGGTTGACACTGCAGTCCCCACTGCTACGACTACTTTTTTTTCGCGATATATAAGCGGCCTGGATCTTGGAATACACAGTGGAATTTAAAAATTTGCCAATGATACCAAACTTGGAGGAGTGACAGTGAGGATGTTACAAAGTGACTACAACAGGACAGAGCTAGGCTAGCAAAATGGGCAGACAAGTGACAGATGGAATTTAATACAGACAAGTATGAGGTGATGCATTTTGGCAGAAGGGATAGGGTGAAGCAATATAGACTTAATGGTGTATTTCCAAAGAGGTGTGGGAACAGAGGGACCTGGGGGTACATGTGCACCAATCTTTGAAGACCTATTGAGGGAGTGGTTAGCAAAACATATGGGATCTTGGGCTTCCTTAATAGAGGCATAGAGTACAAAAGCAGGGAAGTTGTGCTGAACCTTTATAAAGCTCTGGTTAGCCCGCAACTGGAGTACTGCATCCAATTCTGCTCACCACACTTCAGAAAGGATGTGGTCCTTGAGCGCGTGCAGAGGAGATTTACTAGAACGGTTCCAGGGGTGAGGGAATTTATTTGCAAGGTTAGGTTGGCAAAGCTGGGTGTGTTCTCCCTGGAGCAAAGGAGATTTAATAGTGGTGTACAAGGTTATGCCAGGCTTAGATATGTTAGACAAGGAAAGACTGTTTCCATTAATTGATGGTACAAAGGAAAAGGGGACACAGATTGAACATTCTGGGAAAGGGATGCGGGGAGGATGTGAGAAAGAACTTTTTTTACGCAGTGAATGGTAATGACCTGGAACTCGCTGCCCATGAGGGTGGTGGAAGTGGAGACAATCAATGATTTCAAAAAGAAATTGGATGGGCACTTGAAGGAAATAAACTTGCAGGGTTACAGGTATAATGCGGGGGCTGTGGGATTGACTGGATTGCTCAGCTGGGTCAAAGTCCTGGAACACCCTCCCAATCAGCACTGTGGGTGTAGCTACACAGACTGCAGCGGTTCAAGAAAGGTGGCTCACCATCACCTTCTCAAGGGCAATTTGGGATGGGCAATAAATGCTGGCCTTCTCAACAAAGCCCACATTGCATAAATGAATAAAAAAAAGACACTATCTTCCAGGCGTGGTCGCTCAGCAACCCTCAGAGGTTGAAAGAATAGAACATGTGTAAAATTGTTCATGCTGAACTGGCATGTTCAACATTAGAGGTCCAAACCCTTGACAACTAGTTTCAGCTGCACTGGCCCGATAGTGACAGGGAGCCAAGGAGGATGCGGGTGAGCCCAGTAGTGGGCAATGAACCGGGCAAGGATGGATTGCGCAGGTCCTGCTGATCTTAATCTTGTGCAGACTCCCGCTCGAGCCCCAGCCAGATTGAAAGCCTAACCAGCAAACAAATGATCGTCAGGACGCTAAAGTCAGGCACCTATAGGGACCATCCTCGGCTGTCAGCAAGGGAGTTAAGCGGGTGGAGTGGGGGAAAGGTTCTGTGGCGCAATCAAAAGGGAGGAGGAGATCAGGATCAGGGTGGGGTGCGGTAGTGAAAACCAGCAAGTTCTGGGCTACAATCAAAGTTGAGGAGGTCATAGGCTTCGATGAGGCCTGAGACGGGGGTGGGGGAAGCATTTCTGCTCCTTCATGCCCACAAGGAGCTTGAAAGCAGGCAAAGCTGCAAAACCTTCCTGGGCTCCTCCCGCTATGTTGTCAGGCAGCAGACAACACAAGACTCCCGCTCGTGAGTTTAAAAAATAAGAGGCTCCGCGATGACATCAGGTCGCAACTTTTAATATTAATTAGGCCCCTGCCACCCTTTTCGGAGAGCCTTATCAGATTTGAGGCACTAGATGTTTAAACAGCCAGGAATAGGGTCGGGTTGCTCGATCCCGATCTTTTACCAGCCTCCGCCCCACTGCAGTTACATGCTCCACAGTATAGCTTATCTTCACAAGACTGAATAATGATCAATACAATCATCTTCATCAGTAAGGGGCCATGGAACTGGTCAAGGCTACGACAAGTAGTGAAAAGCAACTCTTGGTTTTTCTCCGCCTTGGAGGGAGCATTGCATCTATGAAATGTGTTGCTCCAGCTCTTCCCAGTAGTCCACAGAAGAACAGATTTCTGCTGAATCGATGCATATGTTTTATTTTCTTGGGTACAATTTAGTGGATGCTTTTATTTGTAAATGACTAGCAGCTGCAAATGCTTAATGTACATGTGGGTTTGAGTAGATAAAACTGCTGTATATAAACAGGCATCAAGACTGTGAAGGTGCCAATTTGAAGGGGCTTTTACTGGTTGCATAATCTGAAAAGAAGTCATTTTTGACGAGTACATTTCTCATTGGAAAGGAACAGAGGATCGTACATGACAGAAATAATGATTGCAGTCCATCTGTGGGTTTCAGTGTCTAGGAAATAAATACTTCTCATCCCCATCTAAATCAATCTCTTGTACCAGGCACGTATCCAAGTCTCTTGACTTTGCTGATACAATCAGCTCCCATTGCCTTCCTTGGCAGCCATTTATTAACTTCATTTTAAGTACTTAAAATCAAAGCAATCTTTTTACCTTCCTTCTAAGTTTGAGGCCATGCCCTTATTACAAATCCAGGCTGGCCAGAGCCAACCTTCTTGGAGTCAGTGAATTCAGTTGCTCCCACAAGTGGATCGTAAGCTTTAATGAGCCAGAGTAGACTCATACTGTCCAATAACTGCTCACACAACAGTGTAACTCAAATCTGTAACAATGCTTATGAACTGAACTGGATATTAATTTCCTACTCACATAATGTTTTTACTGTTATATATTTGGAGAAACCTATAAAGAAAGACAGACACCAAGATGGCCAGACCACATGTTCAATGACATAATCATGTACTGGGCATGCTCATAACATAGGAATATATTACACTGCTTGCCCCCTTTTAAAAAAAAAACATTTTTAAAATAAACTATTTACAGGTACACTACACAACTTCAAAAACACACAAATCTTTCAGAATATGAACACTTGACAAAACAACTAACTCTTTTTCTTTCAACGATATCCATAAATCAAGTCCAACAACTGGTGTATACAGTTTTCCTGATCTTTTCATGTTTTGGTGTAGAGTTAGGTTTTGGACTGTCTGGTTTCAGTTCAGGACTGACAGATGATCTTGTTTCTTTTTCCTGAAACTGGTACTTCAGACACTGAAGTCTGAACAGCTTCACACTCTGGCAGACATGCTGAGGTTTTGGATCGTCCCTCATTGGGATCATGTAATCTACATAAACTCTTTATAAAACTAGGTCTGAGTTTCAACTGCAATTTCAGTTGCAGTGTTTGGGAATTCCTCACCTACAATTCCTATTGTTAAGATTTTGCCTTCACAGCTTACTTGAGTCTTCATGCAGCAAATGTGACAGTGCATCAGCTATAGCATTCTCCTTTAAACTACGATATTCAATGTTGTAGTCATGCTGTGCGAGAGGTGCAGCCCATCACTGCATTGTTGATGCTGCCATTGTTGGACCCAGAATGTGTACCTTCACACTGATTATAACTTCATAGCTGTTCTCAAAAGTGTTGCTGTAACTATTCAATAGATGATCAAGCTTCTTGGTAGTCTCAACGTGGAAAACATGTTTCCAGCCTAATTTTAGCTTGTGAAGCCAGTCTTTGCTCATTAACATTGGTTTGTTGACATATTTCACAACAACAATGGGTAACTTGAGGGACTTGCCCTTAAATTGGACATTGCACTCCATTTGTCCACACATTTCTACTACCTAACCAGAGCAGGCTTTCAGCTAAAACATGCTCTTAGTTAGAGGTACCTCACTGAATTTGCTCTCGGATGTGTCTCTAATCATAATTGAGCAATCTACAGTCCTATCAATGTACGTGTTGCTGTACTTTGATTTACCAAAATCCTTGTACAAATGCCTCTGGGCTGGATTTTCATTATGGGGGCAGGAAACAGGAACTGGATCTGGTTTTGAGTCAGGAACCCATATTATGGACAGGTGGTAAGTGGTGTGGGTGGCTTTCACTTTTCACCTCCCAACTGACTGTAGATAGACTGATAAAAATGGTGTGTTCATCTCTGAATGTTTTTAGGGTCAAGTAAACAGACAAATGACAGGTTTTCTCATAGGTTTAAAAAAAAGGAAAGTAAATTTTTTATTTAAACTGCGAAACCAGAATTGTTCACAACCTTCACCCGCTCACACATTCACACACATACATAAAAATAGATTGTAGAAGGGGAACAGTAAAATGCAATTAAAGTCCCCAGTGATGTAAGAGTTTGTGGTTTACAGAAACCTGTTGAATCTTCTTGGGAGGAAAGTCTTTTCAAAGTTGGAGGCCTGGGTATTTGCAGTCATGAACCTGCTGTGGTGTTGTAGATTTCTGGTGGTTAAACTTCATTCCGGAGACAGTGGTCACTTTTTTAAGTTCTATACTGCAGCAAGTTGAAGTATAATATCAGTAGCAGGGTTTCTTCCTTAGCTGGACCAATGTCACAGCCTTTGGCTGGAACTGGCTTTTGGTAGTCTTTTCTTGATCGCCCTGCTCTCTAGAGCATGACCATTTAAGGTAAAAATCCATCGCATTTCAGTCGCTGTCAGGTGATGCAGGGTCCTCTCCCCTGGTATGACCATAAAATGGTCCAGGATATAGAAACCAATGCTATCTGTTGGCATCTGGATGGGGACTATTCTGTTACGATGGTGCTACTTCATTCCTATTCATTTTGGTTTGGGCTGTGGAATCAGTCTGTCTTGCAGAACCTTTGTTAATCCCATTTCTATATATAGGAGTTATGAACATGAAATGAGCTCCTTTCAGTTTCAATGGGTTTTCCCCAGAGCTAATTCAGACACAGTTAATGAGTTTTGTCTTTGCAGACAGGCTTGTTTATTGACAGTACAGGAGGGATCATTTATGGATCCAGGCCACAAGTGAGTGATGGTGGGAGGGGTTTTGTGAGGTGGCAGTCGAGGGAAAGGGGGTTGGGGGTGGGGTGGGGTCAGCAACAAGGATGGAGAGATAGCGTTCAGCGGGCCCCCCTTCCCGATGCTGGGTCCCTCACTCAGGCACTGAGTGCCTTTGAATGAGGGAACTCCCCCAGGAACCGGCAAGCAACGCTCACAGGTTTGCTTGCCGTGCTCCCCACATGGCAACAGGACCATCCACTGCTGGGTTAATACCGGCGGCAGCAGGAAGAGGCCCTTAATTGGGCATTATTTGCCTACTTAAGGGCCTCAATTAGTAGTGGGCCGGGAAGGCCATTCACGGGCCTTCCCACCACAGACTTAATTGGGGTGGAGGCGGAAAGGTGGCGGGGTCCCCACCAGCCACCATCCCACCTGATGAAAAGCTCTCCACCTTCAAACTCACCATGAGGGAGAGCACGAAATCCAGCCCTAGGACCCTTCAGAATCCATTCAACTGAGTGCAGCTACATGTTTTCAGAAACAATGAGGCCAAACACAATCTAGTCAAAAATTTCCATCATCCTGGCAGATAGGCCATTAGGACCTAGCTTGTTTTGTTCACAGTCTCTACTGCCATTTGCTGCAAAAAGTTTTGCACTTCAATCCCATTTCATCGCCAAAATCTGTTAAATATTTGGAGGAACTTATAAAGAAAGACAGACACCAAGATGGCCAGATCACATGTTAAATGATGTCATCACATACTGGACATACTCATAATATAGAAATACCTGAAATCGTTAAATGTAATCTGAGTGGCAAAAGATCCAACAACATGAGGAAAGCCTTTTTTTGTGCAGCGAGAAGTTAGGATCTGGAATGAACTGTCTGAGACTGTGATGGAGGCAAATACAATTGGGGCTTAGGAACATAGGAAGATAGGAAGAGGAGTAGGCTATTCAGCCCCTCGAGCCTTTCCCACCATTCAATGAGATCATGGCTGATCTGCAGCCTAATTCCATATACCTGCCTTTGGCCCATATCCGTAATATCTTTGCTTTACAAAAATCTATCTATCTCAAATTTAAAATTAACTGTTCTAGCTTCAACTGCTGTTTGTGGGAGAGAGTTCCAAACCTCTACCACCCTTTGCGTGAAGAAGTGCTTCCTAACATCTCTCCTGAACGGTCTGGTACTAATTTTTAGACTATGCCCCCTAGTTTTAGAATCTCCAGCCAGCGGAAATAGTATCTTTATCTAGACTGTCTTTTCCTGTTAATATCTTGAAGACTTCAATCAGATCACCCCTTAACCTTCTAAATTCTAGCGAAAACAGGCCTAATTTGTATAATCTCTCCTCGTAACTCAAGCCCTGTAGTCCAGGTATCATTCTTGTAAATCTATGTTGCTCTCCCTCCAAGGCCAATATATCCTTCCTAAGGTGTGGTGCCCAGAACTGCTCACAGTACTCCAAGTGGGGTCTAACCAGGGTTTTGTACAGCTGCAGCATAACCTCTGTCTTTATACTCCAATCCTCCAGATATAAAGGCTAGCATTCCATTAGCCTTTTTGATTATTTTCTGCACTTGCTCATGGCATTTTAAAGATCTATGCACCTGAACCCCCAAGTCTCTTTGGATGTCCACTGTATTTAACCTCTTCCCATTTAGAAAGTACCCTGCTCTATTCTTTTTTGGCCCAAAATGGATAATCTCACACTTGCCCACATTGAAATCCATCTGCCACAGTTTTGCCCACTCACCTAGTCTATCAATATCTCTTTGCAATTTTATGCAATCATCTAGACTGTCTACAATGCCGCCTAACTTTGTATGATCAGCAAATTTGGATATATGACATACTATGCCATCATCCAAGTCGTTAATGAATAATGTGAATTATTGAGGCCCCGACACAGATCCCTGCGGGACACCACTGGTCACATCCTGCCAATCAGAGTACTTACTCATTATCCCCATTCTCTGTCGCCAACCACTCAACCAACTTTCTAACCATGTCAATAATTTGCCCTCAACTCCATGGGCTTCTACCTTAGTTAACAGTCTCTTATGTGGATCTTTATCAAATGCCTTCTGGAAGTCCATATAAATAACATCCATGGACATTCCCCTGTCCACTACCTTAGTCACCTCTTCAACAAACTCAATGAGATTGTCATGCATGACCTTCTCGTCATGAATCCATGCTGGCTGTCCCTGATTAACTGAAATTTTTCTAGGTGTTCAGTCACCCTATCCTTGATTATAGACTCCAGCAACTTGCCCACCACAGATGTCAGGCTAACTGGTCTGTAATTTCTTTGGTTCCCCCTTTCAGAAGGGAGTTGAATAAGCACCTGAAGAGATATTATTTGCTGGGCCATGGGGAAAGAGCAAGGGAGTGGGATTAGCTGAGTTGCTCTTGCAGAGGACCAGCATTTACACGATGGGCTGAATTGCCCCTTTCTGTGCTGTAATTATTCAATGATTCTATGACCTGCATCCCCTCTCAACTTTTTCTCAAGGCAGTGAGAAAGCTCCTTGCAAAATGAGACCAGTTACAAATCATTAAGCCACTTTGTTACACTGCAAGCAAACATGCAGTTATGATCAGATTCACTTAATTCAATCAGTGCAACCTGTTGGCATGTAATAATATAAAAGATTGAACAGGCTGCACATCCCCACATCATAAACAAAATATCCTGCTGCATGCTCCATCTGAGTCGAGCAAAAGCTTGGCATTACAGCTTTATGTCCAAAGACATTTCTGACCGCTCATGTTTCTTTCTGCCTTTTCATTTCTGGGTTTGCAACCTGAAAGCAGCACCTAGACCAGACAATCTCCATTGAGAGCCCAGGACCAGGGAGTTCCCAAGATATTGGGTGAGTTACTGAAATACTATACAATGAATAGATGTTAAAATATGAACAGACTTAACAATAATTTGCACTTATAAAGCTCCTCGAACATAGTAAAAGATCCCAAGGTGCTTCACAGTAGTATTACCAAACAAAATTTGACACCTAACTATTTAAGGAGATATTAGGATAGATCACCATAAGCTTGCTCAAAGACATTTGTTTTAATGACCATCCTAAGAGAGATGGAGAGGATTAGGGAGGGAATTCCAAAGTTTAGAGCTTAGGCTTCTGAAGGCACAGATGCAATGGTGGAACAATTAAAAATGAGGATGCACAAGAGGTCAGAATTGGAACAGCACAGATATATCAAGGGTGAGGAGCTTAGAGAGATAGGGAGGGGGTGAGGGTCATGTTGGTACCATAAAGAAAATCTCAAAAGAAGTGGGATGACTTTGTGGCTTGGAAAATTATGCAAATACTGAGTTTGCTCATGTTAATGCATTATTAGATGTGTAGAAACAAAGATTTTCCTTTGTCAAGAAAACCTGCTATGCCAAAGGAGGATTGTTTAATTCATCGATTGGAAACCTACGTTAAACTTTTAATGAAATAGAAAGAGCTGGAATTCTATAGTTAACTTTTCAAAAAGGCTTGTAGCCAAGATGGCCACTGCAATTTGCATTTGAACACCTTGCACATTTCAAGGCCTCAAAGAGGAGTTACATGTCTAATAAGCCTGTACCCAAAACAATGGCTTGCTTTATTGAGTGAACCACAGGAGATTAAAGCCATCCTGGCACACTAACATTGAAAGGGCCAACCCTTTCAGGTGTAAATGTTAACATCCTGAGGCCTAAGGGACTGAAATTCCGAAACATGAATTTCATTAGAATGTTCCAGACAATACACTGAGGCAGTCATGTGAACATCTGTCCATCTCTGTGAAAGCTGGGAGTTTCCCTTGAACAAAGTAGACAGGCCATTGACACATTCTAGGCAGAAGCCAAAAGGGCTGTCTCCTTCTCTCTCCAAAAGGCTTGGTGGGGCATGCGAAGCCTAGCTGCTGATTGCTGGCTCCAAGACAAAGACACCAGGGGAAGAAAGCCACCTACAATTCTGCCTACAAGAAAACCCCGAACCAGGTGGGCCAGCCACAAACTGCACATTTACCAGCCAAAGACTTCAAGAACACAACGTCAGCTGGAAGACAACGGAATCATTCAACCCAATAGATTGTGTATTAATTTTTATTTGTTCTAATCCAACCACAAAATGTACTCCTCATCACTCTATAATCTATTTGTGTGTATGTGTGATTCTCGTGTATGTGCGTGAACGTGTAGCGTAATTTTATTATTTTATTTAGATAGTGTTTAGATTGTTAAGTATAATAAACTCACCTCTTTCGTGTTTAAACTCAAGAAAACCTGTCCAATTGGTTCTTTTACGATCACAATAAAGGTAAAAGGTAAAACACTTACTGAAGTGGTAAGCACATACACTGTTTAAAAAGGCATAAACCCTGTTACTGTCAAATAAGAGGAAGGACAAGAGGGGAGCTTTGTGACCCCTCCTCAACTGACCATAATACCTTAATGCTGCACCAACTATACAATCCTTATGGTATTGACATAGAAGTGCTGATTACTCTTAGTATTTGAACAGGGAAAATAAAATTACAATTATTAATTATAAAGAGTATTTTGTCTACATAAATTTATTCAATCCCAATAGAAAGTAAAAATGGTAGTAATTCATCTTGTGCAACAGTTAAGGCTTCTTTTTAAAGGAGGAAGCACAAGTAGAGTTGTAAATATTATTATTGTGTTGAGTTTTGCGCTCTCTACCACAGGAAGGATTCCAAGGGGGGAAAAGACATTTACTAAAGATAAGAGGGATGAAAGGCTTTAATCATAAGAAGAGACTAGAGAAACTGGGAATCTTTGCAGTAGAATGAAAACGAAGTTAGAATGAGACCTGATAGAGGTATTAAAATGTGAAGTTTTCATACAGCAGATATGAAAAAACTATTTCACTGGCCAATGAGGCAGTAAATGCAAGATCATCACCAAAAGAACAAAATGTGATGTTTGAAGAATTGATAGAAGGTTTCTAGAACATGGAATACCCTACTAGAAAGAGTATTGAAACTAGTGTTATGCCAATGTGTTTTGTTGAATGATAATTTCCACTGGCTGGAGATCTGAATTTGTCCTTTTAAAAAAAGACATTTTAAAAAGACAAGATGCCAGCAAAGTCATCCTTTCAGCTTAAGATGATCACTTAGTTTGCTACACTGTATCCTACATTGCAAAGGACTGAGAGGAGAGAGACGAAATGTCTGCTCAGTCCCCATCAAGAACCAAGACCCAGGAAGTTTAAGGAACTACCTGTTCTCTCAGCAAGCAGAGAAATACTGCTAACTGCTATGATTGAATGACTGAGTGACTGTCATCTGACAAGCCCCTCTCCATCTGTGGTTTTAAGCTGGTGTTTTCTCTGCAGAAGATGAGAAGCAACTGGATTCTGACAAGAGCAGATCCTCTCCATTCCAGTTTGAAAGCTTTCAAATCCTGCTTGTTGACTGATCACCTTTGCACACTCCAGCTACAATCAGAAACCCTGTTGGAGGAAATCATCTGCAGCGCTGTCTCCAGAGACTCACCGAACCAGTCATCTACCTATTCAAACTAAAAGCCTGATGGTAAAGGCCTGCTCGGGTCTGGAAAAATAAACCCGACTCGAACCCGACAGAAGCACATTGGACCCAAGCCTGACCCGGCCCGAGTCCTTCCATTCTTTCCCGCGCCCGACCCGACCATAGTGCACTCACAGTACTTACCACTTTTGGATGGATGGAATGGAAGGAAGCTGCAACATGAGCGTGATAATGCCATAGAGACGCTCACTCGAGCACTCCGCAGACTCGGAGTCTGTGGAGTCCGGATGCACATTTCCCTCCTTGGCATCCCAGATTCCCAACTCAGGCTTTTCAAATTTTGACACTTACTTACTCAACTTCTCTTTTCCTCCCAGCAGAGCGAAAGGTAGTACTGTGTGTGTCCGACCCAGACCTGGCCTGACCCGAGCCCAAAAGCCGGACCTGGAAGAGCAACCCGACCCGAACACATATCGTTGGGTCTCGTCGGGTTCGGGTCGGGTAGCAGGCCTTTACCTGACGACCACTGAATTCAGCTAGAATACTGCTGAATCATCAAACTTCACAGACTGTATACCTTTTTTTCTGGACTCTAACTCAACCAATCTACCTTTCCCCACTCTGTAATCTATAATGTGTGTGTGTGTAAACCTCTAGTATGTGTGAGAATGAAAGTTGGTGCATTGATTGTTTTTAATAGTTCAGTTTAGGTACAATAAAGTTAACCTCTTTGTTAACTCAAGAAAACCTGTACGATTAGTTCTGGTTATGATCATAGCAAGTAAGTAATCAAAACATCTACTGAATTGGCCAGAACATGCTTTAAGAAAGAATTAAACCTGTTATGTTCTAACAAGGAGAGGGAAAAGAGGGAAGCCCTTCAACCTCTCCTCACTTGACCGTAACACTAGAATCATTAAAATGTCATGAACTGGTACAGAAAATAATCAAAAGGGCTAACAGAAATGGTGGCCTTTATATCTCGAGCACTAGAACACAAGGGGGAAGAGGTTATGCTTCAGCTATACAAAGCCCTGATTAGATCACACCTCAAGGACTGTGAGCAGTTCTGGGCAACACATTTTAGGAAGAGTACATTGGCCTTGGAGAGAGTGCAGAGTAGATTTACTAGAATGATACCATGACTCCAAGGATTAAGCTATGAGGGAGGACAGATTAAACAAACCTTGGCAATATTCCCTGGAATTTAGAAGGTTAATGGGGTGATTTGATTGAAGTTTTTAAAAATATTAAGGAAACAGATAGGGTAGATTGAGAGAAACCATTTCCCCTGATTGGGTAGACAAGGCCACGGGGCATAGTCAAAAAATTAGAGTTAGATCTTCCAGGAGTGAAATTAGGAATTACTTCTACGCACAAAAGGTGGTAGAAATTTGGAACTTTCTTCTGCAAACAGCAACTGATGCACGATCAATTGTTCATTTTAAATCTGAGATTGATAGATTTTTGTTATGCAAAGGTGTTACGGGAGATGGGGAAAAGGTAGGTATATGGACTTGGGTTGCAGATCAGCCATGATCTCATTGAATGGCGGAATAGGCTTGCGGGCCTTCTCCTGTCCCTATGTTCCTATGTAGAATGCATAATGGGTTTCAATAGGGAAGTGCATAAAAATTTGGGAAAACAAATTATGGTGTAGGGAATGGGACTAAGTTGATTTTTGTTAAAGATCTGGCACAAGCACGATGGGTCAAATGGCTTCCTCCTATGCTGAAATGTTTTATGGGGCAATTTTAATTTAATCCATTTGTTGTCATGGTCCCCTAGTTTTTTTTTCAGAATATGCAATTTGCCTTTAAGGTTTGCAAGGGATCAGTATTGCTTTAAGAACCAGCAAGCCTCAGGAGTTATAGGAAGGTGCATTTTTCTTGCCTTAGAAATAGCCATTTGGAGACTGCGATTCAAAGGGTGCATTCTCATTACCATAGAAACAGCCACTGGGAGTGAGTCTCATGTGATACATTTGTTACAATTCAGTTTTCAACTGGCTGTTAGTTGATGACAGTTTGTTCTAACAGAACATACGCACAGAAAACACAGACAGCTGTGATGAGCACACCTGAAAAAGAGCTCTCAACCATTGAAACTGAAGGAAGAGGATTTTTAGTCTGTTTATTATGATCTCTCAAAATTCTAAGAAAAAGTCAAGCCAAAACAGAGATCTCTGGTAATTTAAATTGAAGAAAGGGAAGTTATCCCTAAAAAACTCTAAAGTCAGATTGATTCTGTTGAAAGTGTTTGCAAGTTGTTAATTGTTGAAATTCACTGGAGAAGGAAAGCAACATCCTGTGAGGATTTCGAGCAACATTGGACTATAAATTTGCAAGGACTCTAATTTTTTCCATTTTTAAATGTTGTTTATATCTTCATAGTGTTTAAGAATTTAGTTCTTCTAATTAAAGAGTTAACCTATTGATTTAGTTAGCCTTGTTTGGTTAGCCTCATTCGGGAGTTAATGGATGGTACAATTTGGTTGGGTCTTTTAATTTGGAAAGTTTTAAATGATGTTAGGTGATCTGTGGAGCGACGGGAATGAATTATCAGTGCGGCTCAACCACCACAATCAGAATCATATATTTTGATTGGGGGCTTCGACTGGAGCAGTTGGTCGTAACGTAAAAAAAAACAGACAAGACAGGAGGCATTGCTGATTTTACAACCCGTCCAATATTACTCTCCACTGAAGTAACTGGAGATGACTATAGAGTGGTGTATAATAGTAGCATTACTCATGATCCTGTGGGATTCCCACCCAGCAAGTTGGTTTAAAATTCTAGCTTATAATTCTTTTAAAACATGACTTCATGGATGTCCTTTTAGTGTGGAGTCTCTGACATCACAATGCATGGCTATTGAAGAGGTTAATTTTGCAAGCATCAACATTATATTCCTGGGATGTTGCAAAAAAATAACTAACTGAGCAATGGTTTCAGGATTTAACAATTGAAATTTGACTACTGAACTTTGCCATTTTGACACATTCGCTCCATATCTTCCAAGCAAACAAATAGTGAGAAACTCGAGAAGGAAAATAAATCAGCAATGAAGGTGATACTATGCAGTAGCTGATTGATGAGATACAACAGAATGGTAATGTCTCTCCTGGATCATAGGAAAACTCCTACACAACTGTATTCAATTCTTCAGACATGGCAAGCACAGGAGGAGGTGAAACCACTACGTCACCATTTACTTGGAAGATCGTACATAAAGGTTTTTCCCTGAAGAATAACAGTAAGGTAAACCAATCTTACATTTCATGGCACGCCACATATTCTGTACAAACATACATTACTGAATACGGTGCAACTACTCAAACATTTTTGATGAGCATTTATGGTAAAAATAACAGCAAGGCTAATGGTGTTCGCTATTATTTTTGTCGCAAATTACAAATTAAGTACAGGCGAGGGCAGATGCGCAAGTAAATGAGAAAATCCAGAGGTTGCTGTCTGAGATGCACTGCGCCCCACCATTACCTTCACAAAAACATCATCCCGCTGTCTGGCTCCACATTCAAATGCATTAAACAAAGTGACTTGCACAGAAGATATGAAGTAACTTGCCACAGGAAGTTATGCCTTGTCCATTTCAGTCTAAGTACATTTTGTTTATAGTCTGCTAAGTCTTAATTACTGCCAGTCCATTTCTCCAACACTGAAAATTAACTATTTCAAGTGTGGAGCCTCATTCCTTCAACTTTTGATTGTTGTTGGAGTTTTTACATTTTTTCCTCTCTTCTGTACATGATTTGACATCGAATTCACCATTCTAAATCATACGTTCTGGTGCAGACTGTGTGCTGTTCATTTCACAATCCTTCAATTTTATTGGTTAAGAAGATACACACTTGCTGCCCTTCTCGGGTGACCTATAGAGGGCCATCTCCTACTTTTAGTGACTTCCAGGGCAAAGTCTCATGGAAATTCAACAAGAAAGGACAAGTTTATCGAACAGCAGGCATTGTTAGTTTGCTGATCATGGTAAATTTAGAGCCAATGTTTATTTGTTCACTTTGTAAGGCACGTTAACTTTCAGTAATGGAGGACAGATGATGGCACCCAGTCGTCACTCCAAACTAGAAATCTGGTTATGAACATTGAGAGAGTGGGAGAAAAGCCTCCTTGTGAGGCTGGAGAGACTCATTATCGAGGGAAGTAGTATCGTTTACTAGCAAAATAAATAATAAACTGATTCTTCACTGTAAATATTAATGTTAGTACTGCATGAACCCATTCAAGAAATACTTATTTTAATGAATAGCAAAAAAGGGTAGCACGCAGGAAAAAAGCTACACTTTTCTTGGGGTTGTATTTTCTGATCGGTAAAGTCCAAGTACAGATACTTAATATGCTCATAGGGGAGGCGGTGGTGTAGTGGTATTGTCACTGGACTAGTAACCCAGAGACCTAGGGTATTGCTCTTGGGACATGGGTTCGAGCCCCACCACAGCAGAAGGTGAAATTTGAATTCAATTAATAAATCTGGAATTAAAAGCTAGTCTAATGAAGGCCATGAAACCATTGTCGATTGTTGTAAAAACCGATCTGGTTCACTAATACCCTTTAGGGAAGGAAATCTGCCATCCTTACCTGGTCTGGCTGACATGTGACCAGACCCACAGCAATATGATTGACTCTAAAATGGCCTTGCAAGTCACTCAGTTGTATCTAACCGCTACAAAGTTAATAAAAAGGAATGAAACCGGACGGACCACGCAGCATTGAAATGACAACAGCAAACCAGCCCTGTCGACCCTGCAAAGTCCTCCTTACTAACATCTGGGAGCTTGTGCCAAAGTTGGGAGAGCTGTCCCACAGACTAGTCAAGCAACAGCCTGACATAGCCATACTCACGGAATCATACCTTACAGACAATGTCGCAGACACTGCCATCACTATCCCCGGGTATATCCTGCCCTACCGGCAGGACAGTCCCAGCAGAGGTGACGGCACAGTGGTATACAGTCGGGAGGGAGTTGCCCTGGGAGTCCGCAACATCAACTCCGGACCCCATGAAGTCTCATGGTATCAGGTCAAACATGGGCAAAGAAACCTCCTGCTGATTACGACCTACTGCCCTCCCTCAGCTGATGAGTCAGTACTCCTCCATGTTGAACAGCACTTGGAGGACGCACTGAGGGTCGCAAGGGCACATAATGTACTCTGGGTGGTGGACTTCAATGTCTATCACCAAGAGCGGCTCGGTAGCACCACTACTGACCGAGCTGGCCGAGTCCTAAAGGACATAGCTGCTAGACTGGGTCTGCGACAGGTGGTGGGGGAACCAACAAGAGGGAAAAATATACTTGACCTCGTCCTCACCAATCTGTCTGCCACAGGTGCATCTGTCCATGATATTATTGGTAGGAGTGACCAACGCACAGACCTTGTGGAGACGAAGTGCCGCCTTCACATTGAGGATACCATCCATCATGTTGTGTGGCACTATCACCGTGCTAAATGAGATAGATTTCGAACAGATCTAGCAATGCAAAACTGGGCATCCATGAGGCGCTGTGATCCATCAGCAGCAGCAGAATTGTACTCAACAACTATCTGTAACCTCATGGCCCGGCGTATCCCCCACTCTACCATTACCACCAAGCCAGGGGACCAACCCTGGTTCAATGAAGAGTGCAGGAGGGCATGCCAGGAGCAGCACCAGGCATACCTCAAAATGAAGTGTCAGCCTGGTGAAGCTACAACAGAGGACTACTTGTGTGCCAAACTGCGCAAGCAGCATGCGATGGACAGAGCTAAGCGATCCCATAACCAACAGATCAGATCTAAGCTCTGCAATCCTGCCACATCCAGCCATGAATGGTGGTGGACAATTAAACAACTAACTGGAGGAGGAGGCTCCACAAATATCCACATCCACAATGATGGGGGAGCCCAGTACATCAGTGCGAAAGATAAGGCTGAAGCATTTGCAACAATCTTCAGTCAGGACTGCCGAGTTGATGATCCATCTCGGTCTGCTCCTGAAGTCCCCAGCATCACAGATGCCAGACTTCAGCCAATTCAATTCACTCCACATGATATCAAGAAACGACTGAAGGCATTGGATACTGCAAAAGCTATGGGCCCTGACAATATTCCAGCAATAGTACTGATGAACTGTGCTCCAGAACTTGCTGCGCCCCTCGCCAAGCTGTTCCGGTACAGCTATCACACTGGCATCTACCTGGCAATGTGGAAAATTGCCCAGGTATGTCCAGTACACAAAAAGTAGGACAAGTCCAACCCGGCCAATTACCACCCTATCAGTTTACTCTCAATCATCAGTAAAGTGATGGAAGTTGTCATCAACAGTGCCATCAAGCAGCACTTGCTTAGCAATAACGAGCTCAGTGATGCTCAGTTTGCGTTCCGCAAGGGCCACTCAGCTCCTGACCTCATTACAGCCTTGGTCAAACATGGACAAAAGAGCTGAGCTCCAGAGATGTGGTGAGAGTGACTGCCCTTGACATCAAGGCAGCATTTACTAGGAGCCCTCGTAAAACTGAAGTCAATGGGAATCAGGGGGAAAAAAACTTTGCTGGTTGGAATCATACCTAACGCAAAGGAAGATGGTTGTGGTTGTTGGAGGTCAATCAACTGAGATCCAGGACATCACTGCAGGAGTTCCATCTTCAGCTGCTTCATCAATGACCTTCCTTCAATCATAAGGTCAGAAGTGGGGATGCTTGCTGATGATTGCACAATGTTCAGCACCATTCGTGATTCCTCAGATACTGAAGCAGTCCATGTAGAAATGAAGCAAGACCTGGACAATATCCAGGCTTGGGCTGATAAGTGGCAAGTGCCAGGCAATGACCATCTCAAACAAGAGAGAATCTAACCATCTCCCCTTGACATTCAACGGCCATTACGATCACTGAATCCCCCACTAACAACATCCTTGGGGCTACCATTGACCAGAAACTGAGCTGGAGTAGCCATATAAATACCATGGCTACAAGAGCAAGTCAGAGGCTAGGAATCCTGCAATGAGTAACTCACCTCCTGACTCCTCAAAGCCTGTCCACCATGCATAAGTCAGGAGTGATGGAATACTCTCCACTTGCCTGGATGGGTGCAGCCCCAACAACACTCAAGAAGCTCGACACCATCCAGGACAAAGCAGCCCGCTTGATTGGAACCCCATCTATAAACATTCACTCCCTCCACCACCGACGCACAGTGGCAGCAGTGTGTACCATCTGCAAGATGCACTGCAGCAATGCACCAAGGCTCCTTAGACAGGACATGCCAAACCCACAACTTCTAACAACTAGAAGGACAAGGGCAGCAGGTGCATGGGAACACCACCACCTGCATGTTCCCCTCCAAGCCACACACCATCATGACTTGGAACTATATCGCCGTTCCTTCACTGTCGCTGGGTCAAAATCCTGGAGCTCCCTTCCGAACAGCACTGTGGGTATACCTACCTCACATGGACTGCAGAGGTTCAAGAAGGCCGCTCACCACCACCTTCTCAAGGGGAATTAGGGATGGGCAATAAATGCTGGCATAGCAAGTGACACCCATATCCCATGAATGAATAAAAAAAAATGTATTCCTTTTAGTATTTCTTCTAGACATTCCACCACGTTTTTTATTCATTCATGGGATGTAGCCATTGCTGGAAAGACCAGTATTTGGTGCCCTTCCCCAACTACCCTTGAGAAGGTAGTGGTGAGTCACCTTCTTGAACCACTGAAGTCCATGTGGTGTAGGTACACCCATAGTACTGTTCGGTAGGTAGTTCCAGGATTTTGGCCCAGTGGTGAAGAAGGAATGGTGATATATTTCCAAGTCAGGATGGTGTGTGACTTGGAGGGAAACCTGCAGATGGTGGTGTTCCCATGTGTCTGCTGCCCTTGTCCTTCTAGGTGGTAGAGGTCGTGGATTTGGAAGGTGCTGTAGAAGAAGCGTTGGCAAGTTGCTGCAGTGCATCTTGTAGCCATGGTGCGCCAATAATGGAGGAAGTGAATATTTAAGGTGGGATGTCTTTCAAGTGGACTGCTTTGTCCTGGTTGGTGTTGAGCTTCTTGAGTGTTGTTGGAGCTGCACTCATCCATGCAAGTGGGAAGTATTCCATCACACACTTGACTTGTGCCTTGTAGATGGGGAATCAGGTGGTGAGTTCTGCGCCACAGAATACCCAGCCTCTGAACTGCTCTGGTAGCCACAGTGTTTATTTGACTTGTCTTGTTAATTTTCTGGTCAATGGTGACCCCTAGGATGTTGATGGTGGCGTATTTAGTCATAGTAATGCCATTGAATGTCAAGGGGATGTGGTTATGGTTATGGTGGCATGTTACTTATCACTTATCGGCCCAAGCCTGAATATTGTCAAGATCTTGCCGCATGCATGCACGGACTGCTTCATTATCTGAGGAGCTGCAAATGGAACGGAACACTATACAGTCATCAACAAACATCCTCATTTCTGACCTTATGATGCAGGGAAAGTCATTAATGGAGCAGCTGAAGATGGTTGGGCCAAGGACACTGCCCTGACAGTGCCCTGAGGACAGTGATGTCTTGGGGCTGAGATTGCGAATTATATATTAATTGTGTTGAATTGTATGCCGGTGATGGACCGTAACTGGTAATTCTCTTGAATCCCTATAAATAGGAATAGACTGAAATAGCGGTTGTGGGGTTAGGAGGTGTATTCTTGTAATGTGTAACTCTAAATAAATGTAAAGGTGTGTAAAGATTGGCTACCAATTCTACCCTTCACCAAGTGGCTTTCTGGAGTATAATATGGTAGCAGAGGATATTTGCCTAACAGTGAAGGTTGGAAGCTAAGAACAAGAAAATTCAGACAGAAAACTACAATCCCAGTAGCCAAAGTAGAAAAAAAGGTAGAAAGCAAGTGTAAATTGGCAGTGTATGATTATCTTCCAATGTTCTCAGAATCTGAACCATACGACCAGCGGAAGAATGAAGTGAACATGTGGTCATGGGTTATGTCCCTACCAAACAGGGATCAAGGCATGGCCTTGGTGTTCTCATTTTCTACCAGAAGTAAAGTATTTTGAGAGTTGAATGCCTGTTCGTTGGATAGTGATGATGGTTTTGACCTGCTATTCGAGTTCTTGGATGAAATTTACAAGAAAGATGATCTGTTAAATGCTTATGAGGCAAACAGATGGGTATTCTATGGAAGAATATATCATGGACTTTAATAGTTTGTACTAAAGATTGACAAAAATCAATTTGCAGATCCTGGATCAGTAATAGTGTCTAAACTCCTGGATTGTACTACGGTGTCTCACATGGACAGGGGCCTGGTTCGAACTGGTGTTTGGTTCTCAGAGAGGGAGACACTCCTGGATCAGATGTCTGCTACCCTGAAAATGTTTCTGGGACAAGAGTCATTTCCTTCATCCTCCATGGAACAAACAGGACATTCCACAGTGACACAAAGAATAGAAGACTCAACAATTGCCAGATTTCGGAATGGTCCAGTTGTGGGACACAGGTGCCAATACAATAGAAGGATTAAAGACAGGCAGAATGAGGATGATCTGGCTATTACAGCAGAAGACAGAATTGGATCAGCAATAATAGGCAAATGAATCCCAGGAATGTGCAAGGAGCAGTTAATAGGTGCTTCAGGTATGTCGATGAACTGCCCAAAGCAGAGAGGCAATGTTCTTGAAATGACACATGACAAAGAGGAGTCTGAGGAAGAGGATGACAATAATGTTGATTTTGAACAAAACATACTGGTTACAAGGAGTTTTAATCCTGTGATGAATAGGTTAGTCACAGACTTGTTTAACTCTGTAGTGCTGGATAGTGCTTGCACTTCAGGGCATGTGGAACAGATTGATTGAAATATTATCTTGATTTAATAAGTAGAGAGGATAAATGCAGGGTTAAGAAATATAAAAGTACAACTTGTTTTAGGTTTGCTGATGACAACACATTACATGGAGTTGGAATTCCATGTAAGGTAATAGCTTGTGATGGTAAGACAGTATCAAACATGGCAATCAAGTTGTTAAGGTTCATGTTTTATGATTAATCAGAAAATCTTGGACTCTGAACAGCTGATAGAAGTAAATCAGACACATTGTACCTCACGTATTCATGTTTTTTGGGATGGAGGTCCCAAGGAACAGAATATGGAAGATCAAGGGCAGGATATTGGAAATGTGAGTTATCATGACACAGGCAGAGCTACCACAGCCAAACGCCAATTGCCTACAGTGGGTACTCAGGTGACATATAGTCCAGAGAAGTCTAGTTAATGAAGGGATGTGACAATTGTGGAACATATGGGAAAAGCTACTGCTGCGTTTAAATCTTGGTTGAATGTTCAGTATGATGACCAAGAAGCGAGGTCAATAGACTAGCAGAATGGAGTGAAAGAGAGGAGAGTAAGAAAGCACAATTCAAGTACTGATAATGAGTGGGCCCACATCAGAGACGCCATCTATGAGTCAGCTTTGACCACCTACGGCAAAAGTGCGAAGAGAAATGCAAACTGGTTTCAATCTCATAATGAAGAGCTGGAACCTGTCATAGCCGCTAAGCGCATTGCACTGTTGAACTACAAGAATGCCCCCAGCGATTTAACATCCGCAGCACTTAAAGCAGCCAGAAGCACTGCACAAAGAACAGCCAGGCGCTGCGCAAACGACTACTGGCAACACCTATGCAGTCATATTCAGCTGGCCTCAGACACCGGAAACATCAGAGGAATGTATGATGGCATGAAGAGAGCTCTTGGGCCAACCATCAAGAAGATCGCCCCCCTCAAATCTAAATCAGGGGACATAATCACTGACCAACACAAACAAATGGACCGCTGGGTTGAGCACTACCTAGAACTGTACTCCAGGGAGAATGCTGTCACTGAGACTGCCCTCAATGCAGCCCAGCCTCTACCAGTCATGGATGAGCTGGACATACAGCCAACCAAATCAGAACTCAGTGATGCCATTGATTCTCTAGCCAGTGGAAAAGCCCCTGGGAAGGACAGCATTACCCCTGAAATAATCAAGAGTGCCAAGCCTGCTATACTCTCAGCACTACATGAACTGCTATGCCTGTGCTGGGACGAGGGAGCAGTACCCCAGGACATGCGCGATGCCAATATCATCACCCTCTATAAAAACAAAGGTGACCGCGGTGACTGCAACAACTACCGTGGAATCTCCCTGCTCAGCATAGTGGGGAAAGTCTTTGCTCGAGTCGCTCTGAACAGGCTCCAGAAGCTGGCCGAGCGCGTCTACCCTGAGGCACAGTGTGGCTTTCGTGCAGAGAGATCGACCGTTGACAGGCTGTTCTCCCTTCGTCAGATACAGGAGAAATGCCGTGAACAACAGATGCCCCTCTACATTGCTTTCATTGATCTCACCAAAGCCTTTGACCTCGTCAGCAGACGTGGTCTCTTCAGACTACTAGAAAAGATTGGATTCCCACCAAAGCTACTAAGTATCATCACCTCATTCCATGACAATATGAAAGGCACAATTCAACATGGTGGCTCCTCCTCAGAGCCCTTTCCTATCCTGAGTGGCGTGAAACAGGGCTGTGTTCTCGCACCCACACTTTTTGGGATTTTCATCTCCCTGCTGCTTTCACATGCGTTCAAGTCCTCTGAAGAAGGAATTTTCCTCCACACAAGATCAGGGGGCAGGTTGTTCAACCTTGCCCATCTAAGAGCGAAGTCCAAAGTACGGAAAGTCCTCATCAGGGAACTCCTCTTTGCTGACGATGCTGCAATAACATCTCACACTGAAGAGTGTCTGCAGAATCTCATCGACAGGTTTGCGGCTGCCTGCAATGAATTTGGCCTAACCATCAGCCTCAAGAAAACAAACATCATGGGGCAGGATGTCAGAAATGCTCCATCCATCAATATTGGCGACCACGCTCTGGAAGTGGTTCAAGAGTTCACCTACCTAGGCTCAACTATCACCAGTAACCTGTCTCTAGATGCAGAAATCAACAAGCGCATGGGAAAGGCTTCCACTGCTATGTCCAGACTGGCCAAGAGAGTGTGGGAAAATGGCGCACTGACACGGAACACAAAAGTCCGAGTGTATCAGGCCTGTGTCCTCAGTACCTTGCTCTATGGCAGTGAGGCCTGGACAACGTATGTCAGCCAAGAGCGACGTCTCAATTCATTCCATCTTCGCTGCCTCCGGAGAATACTTGGCATCAGGTGGCAGGACCGTATCTCCAACACAGAAGTCCTCGAGGCAGCCAACATCCCCAGCTTGTACACACTACTGAGTCAGCGGCGCTTGAGATGGCTTGGCCATGTGAGCCGCATGGAAGATGGCAGGATGCCCAAAGACACATTGTACAGCGAGCTCGCCACTGGTATCAGACCCACCGGCCGTCCATGTCTCCGCTATAAAGACATCTGCAAACGCGACCTGAAATCCTGTGACATTGATCACAAGTCGTGGGAGTCAGTTGCCAGCGTTCGCCAGAGCTGGCGGGCAGCCATAAAGACGGGGCTAAAATGTGGCGAGTCGAAGAGAGTTGGCAGGAAAAAAGACAGAGGCGCAAGGGGAGAGCCAACTGTTCAACAGCCCTGACAAACAAATTTCTCTGCAGCACCTGTGGAAAAGCCTGTCACTCTAGAATTGGCCTTTATAGCCACTCCAGGCGCTGCTTCACAAACCACTGACCACCTCCAGGCGCGTATCCATTGTCTCTCGAGATAAGGAGGCCCAAAAGAAAGAACAAAAAGAATGAGTCCGAAAGTGACACTTGTATCAGAAAATGATCAGGTGACAGACAGAGACAGACAGAGACGAGATCTCACAGTAGTAGTTCTGACAGACATAGAAGTACAAGTAGAGGCTGTACTTGAATAGATTGGACAATGAAATATTCGCCACAGAACAGAATTGGGATAAAACTAGAAGTCCTCATAATTGTGAAGTTTTGCCGGCTGCCAATAAACTTGAGGATATACTAATGAGAGACAAAACAAAGGGAGTCTGATAGTTAGAGTTTGGAGTTTATTCTGAGATACCAGATAAGGGGCAACCAGCTTTATCACATTGGTGGATTTGTACTGAAAATGTCCTTGCAGGTGGGACTTAAGGCTAAAGCGAGGCTAGTTACAAAGGGTTTTGAAGAGCGACTGGGTGATAAAGATGTTAGAGTGGACTTTCCCACAGCTGGAAAAGTAATCTTGAAATGTTTTTTAGCTCTTTGATCTCTCCCATGAGGATATGGTCAATCGACACAAGAGCCATATTTCAGAGAGAAGTGTTTCTGAAATGGTCCAAAGAGGCAGCAGATGCAGAAGGGAAACTATAGTTGTTGGATTCGGAAGTTTATGCTTGTAATGCGTTACTCTGTAAATAAGTATAGAACAGGGTAGAGTTTGGCTAGTTCTATTTGTCTTTCTGGAGTATAACAGAGATGATTGGCTTCCATAAACCACAAGTATATTCCTTTGTGCTATGTATGACTCCAACCATATGAGAGTTTAGCCCTGATTCCCATTGACTTCAAATTTTACTTAATGCCAAGCTCAGTAATTTGCGATCTTAATGTCAAGGACAGTCACCTTTTACCTCACCTCTGGAATTTAGCTCATTGTGCATGTTTGGACCAAGGCTGTAATGAGGTCTGGAGCCAAGTGGTCCTGGTGGAACCCAAACTGAGTATCAGTGAGCAGGTTATTGGTGAGTAAGTGTTGTTGTTCATTCTGTGGGTAGAGGCATGGCTGGTTCTGAATTACAAGTCTACAGCCAGGATGTTGTCAGGGCTTTGCTATATTCAGTGCACACAGCCATTTCTTGATCATGTGGAGTGAAACTAATTGGCTGAAGTTTGGCATCTGTATAGTTGGGACTTCAGAAGGAGATCCTGGTGCTGGAATCCATTCATCTTCAATGTGGTGGAGCGATGAAAATTGTCAATGCACAAGAGGCCAAGATTGGACGAAATCAGAGATCTCAGAAGGTTATAGGATTGGAGGAGGTTACAGAAGTAGGGAGAGGATGAAGCCATGGAGGGATTTGAAAACACAAATGAGAATTTAACTGAAATACAAGGGTGTGTAAGATGTTAATTGCCCAAAAGAAGAATTGTATCATTAAACTGCTACAGGCGGCAAGCGAGTGCATTTTGGAACATGATGGCAAGTCTCCTTTGACAGTAGCATCTCAATATACCACTGGTGGCTGCAGTTTTCTCAAGCACAACGCTAAGATTTTAAGCTAACCCTAATGTTGACGATATGGCTATTGGATCAGTTAATGCCGAGTACTGATGAATCTCTTCTGATGCAGTCAGATTATATCACCCTGAATCTGATATTGTCCACTGTGACAAGTGAAACTTTACTCTTAAAGAGAGTCATTTACGACACAGAAGGCAGCCATTTGACCCATCAAGTCCTTGCTCGCTCTCCACGGAGCTATGCAGTCAGTCCCATTCCCTGGCTCGATTCCCGTAGCCCTGCAAGTCTATCTCCTTCACAAAGTCAGCTCAGCTGGACTTAACTCAAGCAAGACTCCCACACATGAGACTGTTGCATCTTGCCAGCATTTATTGCTAACTCCTAGTATTTCTTTCACTTTCTCTAACTGAGCAACAAAAATGTAAAAGATGGCCACAGCATAATCAGATCAAGATAAAGAATATGGTCAGACTGGTGACCAAAAGCTTGGTCAGAGGTGGATTTTAAGATGAATCTTAAAAGGAAAAAAAGGAGGGAGGGGTGGAGAAACGGAGAGGTTTAGGGAAGGAATTCCAGAATGCAGCACTGAAGTGACTGAATATTTTATGTTGTTTTCTCAGTGGTTGGTACAGCTACATTTTATTATTTAACTATAACAGTGTATCCAAGAGAAAACATTATGAAAAAATAAACATTAACATTTGGAAACGTTGGTGAGAATGTGGAACTCGCTATCAGAAGGAGTAGTTATGGCAAATAGCATAGATGCATTTGAAGGAATATAGATAACCACATAGGGAGAAAGGAAGAGAAGAATATGGTAATAGGTGGAAGATGTAACCTTCTGTCCTTTGGCAGGTTACTCTACTGTTCAGATTTGATAAATAATGAGACCACACTCAAAGCCCAAATTAAACATTAATATCTTAACTGGTATTACTACAAAACCTAGTAAACAATACAACACACCAATTAGTCACAAACACGTTACAAGGAGTTATATATCGTGTTATGGTCAAGCGAGGAGGGGTCGAAGGGCTGCCCTCTCCCCTCTTCTTGTTTGACCACAATAGGTTTAACTCTTTCTTAAAATGGATGTACTAGTCGATTCAGTAGGTGTTTGATTACTTACTTGCTATGATCATAACAAGAACCAATTGGACAGGTTTTCTTGAGTTAAGAAAGAGGTTAACTTTATTGCACCTAAACCGAACTAATAAACATAAACAATGCGCCAACTTTCACTCACACACACACATTACAGGTTTACACACACATAAACAGGTTACAGAGTGGGGAAAGGTAGATTCATTGAATTAGAGTCCATATAAAAAGGTATACAGTCTGTGAAGTTTGGTGATTCAGCTGGCTTCTAGTTGAATTCAGTGGTCGTCAGGCTTTTAGTTTGAAGAGGTAGATGACTAGGTCAGTGAGTCTTGTGGAAATAGTGAGGTGGATAGTTTCTCCAACGGGGTTTCTGATTGCAGTCGGAATATGCAAAGGTGGTCAGTCAACAGCAGAATGCGAAAGCTTTCAAACTGGAATGGAGAGAGAGAGAGAGAGAGAGAGAGAGGGACCCCCACTTAAGGTCTGTTCATGTTGGAATCCAGTTGCTTCTCTCCTGCTGCAGAGAAAACACCAGCTTAAAAACACAGATGGAGGTTGGGGGGGGGGGACTTGTCACATGACAGTGACTCAAACATAGCATTTAGCAGTATTTCTTCCTCTTGCTGAGAGAACAGGTAGTTCCTTTAAACTTCCTGGATCATGATTCTTGCTGGGATATTAACAGACATTTTGTCTCTCTCCTCACAAGCATTGCAGTGTAGGATCCAGTGTTGCAAATTAGGTGATCAACTTAAACTGAAAGGGTGACTTGCTGGCAGGTTGTCTTTTTAAAAATGTCTTCTAAAAAAAATACAAATTCAGCTCTCCAGCCAGTGGCCCAAAGAAAATCATTCAACAAAACATATTGGCGTAACAATATAATCGCCCAGTGAGTAGTCAGCTCCCTGCTGATCATACCCTTCAGCAACTGACAATGTTGCTTGACTTAACCATTGAATTTGCAATGATTTTTATATCTTTAATTCCAAGTGGGCATGGTCCTATCAAAATCCACCTTAAGCTACAATTGTCCAATGAGACATTTAATTCTTTGTTCAAATTATGATATTGAAGACTGCCTTCAGTACTTTCGTCACTTCTCATGGATGTTACAGATGCCCGGAGAAGTGTGAGATGATGCATTTGGGGAGGGCAAACAAGGCAAAGGAATACACGATTAATGGGAAAATACTGAGAAGTGTAAGAGGAAGTGAGGGACCTTGGAGTGAATGTCCACAGATCCCTGAAGGTAGCAGGACAGGTCAGGTCAATAAGGTGGTTAAGAAGGCATATGGAATCCTTTCCTTTATTAGGCCGAGGTATAGAATAAGAGCAGGGAGGTTATGTTGGAACGGTATAAATCATTGGTTAGGCTACAACTTGAGTACTGTATGCAGTTCTGGTCACCTCATTATAGAAAGGACGTAATTGCCCTAGAAAAGGTACAGAGGAGATTTACGAGGATGTTGCCTGGACTGGAAAAATGCAGCTATGAGGAAAGATTGGATAGACTGGGGTTGTTCTCCTTGGAACAGAGAAGGCTGAGGGGAGATCTGATTTTAATGTACAAAATTTTGAGGGGCCTGGATAGAGTGGAGGTGAAGGACCTATTCACCTTAGCAGAGAGGTCAGTGACGAGGGGGCATAGATTTAAAGCGATTGGTAGAAAAATTAGAGGGGAGATAAGGAAAAGCTTTTCACCCAGAGGGTGGTGGGGGTTGGAACTCACTGCCTGAAAGGGTAGTTAAGGCAGAAAGCCTCAACTCATTCAAAAAGAGTCTGGATATGCACCTCAAGTGCCTTAATCTGCAGGGCTACAGATCAAATGCTGGAAGGTGGGATTAGAACGTGTGGATCATTTTTTAGCCAGCACAGACATGGGCCAAGTGGCCTTTTTCTGTGCCTTAAACTTTCTATGATTCTATGATGCCTTCAAGATTTTTTATCAGTAAACACAACAGCAGCTTCCTTTTCTGGTCTCTCTCACATTTTAAAACCATAGGACAATTAAACAATTAGTGCCTTAAATTACTGACTTCTTACAAACTGTTGCTTGTGAATTTCTAGTTTTCCTGCATTTTAAAAGAAGGCAAACTCTGACATAATTAATCAACGTCAGCTTGTGTTTTTTTTTTAGATTAGAGATACAGCACTGAAACAGGCCCTTCGGCCCACCGAGTCTGTGCCGAACATCAACCACCCATTTATACTAATCCTACATTAATCCCATATTCCTACCAAACATCCCCACCTATATTTCCCTACCACCTACCGATACTAGTGACAATTTATAATGGCCAATTTACCTATCAACCTGCAAGTCTTTTGGCAGGAAACCGGAGCACCCGGAGAAAACCCACGCAGACACAGGGAGAACTTGCAAACTCCACACAGGCAGTACCCGGAATCGAACCCGGGTTCCTGGAGCTGTGAGGCTGCGGTGCTAACCACTGCGCCAAGTTGCTCTCTTGCAACTTTTCAAAACACTTTGGATCGATCAGGCCAGTTAAATTAGCATTTTTAAAACACGTTCAGTCTCTTATCTTTGTGTTTTCAGACACCCTGACTCCATGTTTTTGTGTATATGAAGCTGATCAAATTCTAACTTGGCATCAGAGCAAAGCATATCTTTGAAGTATGTCTGTTTGTCGGTTTCGACTCGATTTTTATGAATTTTCTGCTGTTTCCTAAACATTCTACAGCCTTAAAATATTTTTTTCACCAGTGACTCTTTTTATCTTTAATGAAAACAGCTTGCAGCTGTTAACAGGTTACATTCGGTCAAAGTCTTTTTGGCCTTCTCAATACATGCAGGTCAGATTTGTTAACTTTTCTGTACACCTGTATAGAGCATAGCTCTATAGTCAATGCTCCCGGGTTGGACAGCTTTGCAATCCTCAACACAAATTTTGATTCAAATAATATTACTATCTCTGACATGGGATTAGATGGAGGGTGGGAGGAGGCTTGTCTGGAGCATTAACACTGAACCTGTTGGTCAGATGGCTTAGTTCTGTACTGTAAATACTTTGCAATACTAAAGACTGTTTGAAATATTTGGTAAAGGAAAGATAAAAACAAATTTTCCTATTACAGTGACTACACTGCAAACATACTTTATTGGCTGTAAAATGCTTTGGGACGTCCTGTGGTTGTGCAAGACATATATAAATGTAATTCTTCCCTTTCTTAATTGTTGGCCCTTACAATGTAAACTCACTCACTGCTTGCATATTCAATATTAGCAGCACAAGTTGTTGTGCTCCATTTCCCTCTCAAAAGAATAATTTTGTACAAATTTTTGCTGAAAATATTGTAGTCTATAATCTCTAACCACAAAATAAAAAGAAGCTGCAATCCAAAAATTTCATGTTTAAAACAGTGTCCAGGACTGGAAGTAAAACTTGTCTTAACTGGAGAGCTGTAACCTGACCCTTGTGCTTTGGTTTTTAAAATTTGGGTCAGGTAGGTATAGATTTTTATTTAAAATACATGTGATTTTGCTTTCTTGAGGATATGCCTATTTTTAAGGGTCTGTGGTCTAGCTTTGATGCAACTCGCTGTGTGGCTGAATAGAGGTACAAAGATAGGGTTCTAAGGGTACACACTCTTGTGGGTTCTGAGATAAATGTGTTGATGGAGTAAAGAAAAGTTAATTAAATGGCTGCAGGAAAACCATGCATAATATCCACATAGCAATATGTGGTTTTGCGGTAGATAATAGTCTCATCCCCCACAACATTATTTCCTTCCACTCCCTGTCAGCTGGGCTTAGTGGGTAGCGCTGTCACCAGAGGCAGAACGTTATGGCTTTAAGTCCCACTCCAGGAACCTGAACAAAGAAAAAAAAATCTAGGCTGATGCTCCAGTGCCCCTCTACATTGCTTTCGTTGATCTCACCAAAGCCTTTGACCTCGTCAGCAGACGTGGTCCCTTCAGACTACTAGAAAAGATCGGATGTCCACCAAAGCTACTAAGTATCATCACCTCATTCCATGACAATACGAAAGGTACAATTCAGCATAGCGGCGCCTCATCAGACCCCTTTCCTATCCTGAGTGGCGTGAAACAGGGCTGTGTTCTCGCACCTACACTGTTTGGGATTTTCTTCTCCCTGCTGCTCTCACACGCATTCAAGTCTTCAGAAGAAGGAATTTTCCTCCACACAAGATCAGGGGGCAGGTTGTTCAACCTTGCCCGTCTAAGAGCGTAGTCCAAAGTACGGAAGGTCCTCATCAGGGAACTCCTCTTTGCTGACGATGCTGCTTTAACATCTCACACAGAAGAGTGTCTGCAGAGACTCATCGACAGGTTTGCAGTTGCCTGCACCGAATTTGGCCGAACCATCAGCCTCAAGAAAATGAACATCATGGGAAAGGACGTCACAAAATGCCCCATCCATCAATATCAGCGACCATGCTCTGGAAGTGGTTCGAGAGTTCACCTACCTAGGCTCAACTATCACCAGTAATCTGACTCTCGATGCAGAAATCAACAAGCGCATGGTAAAGGCTTCCACTGCTATGTCCAGACTGGCCAAGAGAGTGTGGGAAAATGGCGCACTGACACAGAACACAAGTCCAAATGTATCAAGCCTGTGTCCTCAGTACCTTGCTCTACGGCAGCGAGGCCTGGACAATGTATGTCAGCCAAGAGCAACGTCTCAATTCATTCCATCTTCGCTGCCTCCGGAGGATCCTTGGCATCAGGTGGCAGGACCGTATCTCCAACACAGAAGTCCTCGAGGCGGCCAACATCCCCAGCATATACACCCTACTGAGTCAGCGGCGCTTGAGATGGCTTGGCCATGTGAGCCGCATGGAAGATGGCAGGATCCCCAAGGACAGATTGTACAGCGAGCTCGTCACTGGTATCAGACCCACCGGCCGTCCATGTCTCCGCTTTAAAGACGTCTGCAAACGCGACCTGAAGTCCTGTGACATTGATCACAAGTCGTGGGAGTCAGTTGCCAGCGATCGCCAGAGCTGGTGGGCAGCCATAAAGGCGGGGCTAAAGTGTGGCGAGTAGAAGAGACTTAGCAGTTGGCAGAAAAAAAGACAGAAGTGCAAGGGGAGAGCCAACTGTGTTAACAGCTCCGACAACCATTTTTATCTGCAGCACCTGTGGAAGAGTCTGTCACTCTAGAATTGGCCTTAATAGCCACTGCAGGCGCTGCTTCGCAATCCACTGACCACCTCCAGGCGCTTACTCATTGTCTCTCGAGACAAGGAGGCCAAAGGAAAGGAAGTACTGAGGGAGTACTGCACTGTCAGAAGTGTTTTTTTTCCAATGAGAAATTAAACCAAGACCCCGTCTGCACTCTCAGGTGGATGCAAAAGATTCCTTGGCACGATTACGAGGAAGAGCAGCGGATTTCTCCTTGGTGCCCTGTTAAATATTAACCCCTCAGCCAACATCACTAAAACATATTATTTGATCATTCTGATGTTACTGTTTGTGGGAGCTTTCTGTGCATAAATTGGCTGCTGTATTTCGTATATTACAACATTGACGACACTTCAAAAGTACTTCACTGACTGCAATGCGCCATGGGATGCCCTGAAATCATGAAAGGCGCTATATAAATGCAGATCTTTGTTTCAACTCTACAATGATCTCCATCTGTAGCTCATGACTTTACAGCCAGAAGAAAATGAACAGGAGTTAGAAATAGAATCGTGTTGAAACAAACAATAAAAACAAAAAAAAGTGTGCTATCAATAAAACAGAGAAAACAAAAACAATTTGTCAGCACCAGCAGAAGCTAATATGCCTCATAAAACTCACTCGATGGACTTTGAACATCACTGAATCACCAATTTTTATTGTAAGAGATTCTTCCATAGGTCCTGTGATTGATATGCAGCAGAATTTCACATGAGGTTTCTGCAATGCCCATAAACAAGCAATTCATAAATTCATTGCTTTACACATGCCATTGGTCACTAATCATCCAGCAATTTATCTCAGGGCAGAATTTCAGAACTAGCGATTGAAATGGAAGAAGCTATGTGACAACAGATGTTATGAATCTTCCTCTGATAACATATATTTCTTAATGCTATCATAAAATGGAGATTTTGGGGACCTTTATATGTTCTATATTGCATACTCACAGAATCATACCTTACAGACAATGTCACAAACACCACCATGAACAGAGGTGGCAACACAGTGGTATACAGTAGGGAGGGAGTTGCCCTGGGAGTCCTCAACATTGAATTCAGACCCCATGAAGTCTCATGGCATCAGGTCAAACATAGGCATGGAAACCTCCTGCCGATTACCACCTACCACCAAAACCCCCCTACCCCCACCCCTGCTCCGGCCAATGAATCAGTGTTCCTTCATGTTGAACACCCATTGGAAGAAGCACTGAGGGGAGCAAGGGCACAGAATGTACTCTGGGTGGGGGACTTCAATGCCCATCACCAAGAGTAGCTTGGCAGCACCACTACTGATCGAGCTGGCCAAGTCCTAAAGGACATTTCTGCTAGACAGAGTCTGCGGCAGGTGGTGAGGGAGCCAACAAGAGGGAAAAATATACTTGACCTCATCCTCACCTATCTGCCTGCCACAGACGCATCTGTCCATGACAGTATTGGTTGGGGTGACCACCACACAGTCCTTGTGGAGACAAAGTCCCATCTTCACATTGAGGATACCCAAAGTGTGCGAGATGAGATAGATTTCGAATAGATCTAGCAACTCAAAACTGGGCATCCATGAGGCACTGTGGGCCATCAGCAGCAGCAAAATTGTATTCAACGACTATCTGTAGCCTCATATCCCCCACTCTACCATTACCATCAAGCCGGGGTCCCAATCCTGGTTCAATGAAGAGTGCAGGAAGGCATGCTGGGAGCAGCACCAGGCAAACCTCAAAATAAGGTGTCAACCTGGTGAAGGCTACAACACAGGACTACCTGCATGCCAAACAACATAAGCAGCATGCGATAGACAGAGCTAAACGATCCCACAACTATCGGATCAGATCTAAGCTCTGCAGTTCCACCTCATCCAGTCGGGAATGGTGGTGGACAATTAAACAGCTAACAAGAGGAAGAGGCTCCACAAATATCCCCATCCTGCATGATGGGGGAACCCAGAACATCATTGCAAAAAATAAGGTTGAAGCATTTGCATTCATCTTCAGCCAAAATGCCGAGGATGATCCATCTCAGCCTCCTCCTGATGTGCCCAGCATCACAGATGCCAGTCTTCAGCCAATCTGATTCACTCCCGATGATATCAAGAAACGGCTGAAGGCACTGGATACTACAAAGGCTATGCATCCTGACAACATTCTGTCAATAGTACTGAAAACTTGTGATCCAGAACTAGTTGTGATCCTAGTCAAGCTGTTTCAGTACAGCAACACTGATGTCTACCCAGCAATGAGAAAAATTGCCCAGGTATGTCTTGTGCACAAAAAGGACAAATCCAACCCAGCCAATTACCGCACTATCAATCTACTCTTGATCATCAGCAAAGTGATGGAAGGGGTCGTTGACAGTGCTATCGAATGGCACTTATTCAGCAATAACATGCTCGGTGATGCTCAGTTTGGGTTCCACCAGGGCCACTCAGCTCCTGACCTCCTTACTGCATTGGTCCAAACATGGACAAAAGAGCTGAACTCCAGAGATGAAGTGAGAGTGACTGCCCTTGACATCAAGGCAGCATTTGACAGAGTATGGCATCAAGGAGCCCTGGCAAAACTGGAATCTATGGGAATCGGGGGGAAACTCTCTGCTGGTTGGAGTCATACCTAGCATAAAGGAAGATGGTGATTGTTGTTGGAGGTCAATCATCTCACTGTAAGAGTTCCTCAGGGTAGTGCCCTCGGCCCAACCACCTTCAACTGCTTCATCAATTACATTCCCTCCATCATAAGGTCAGAAGTGGGGATGTTTGCTGATAATTGTACAATGTTCAGCACCATTTGCGACTCCTCAGATATTGAAGCAGTCAGTGTGCAGATGCAGGAAGACCTGGACAACATCCAGATTTGGGCTAAGGGCAAGTAACATTCGCGCCACACAAGTGCCAGGCAATGACCATCTCCAACAAGAGAGAATCTAACCATCTCCCCTTGATGTTCAATGGCATTACCATCTCTGAATTCCCCACTAACATCCTGGGGGTTACCATTGACCAGAAATTGAACTGGACCAGCCACATAAATGCTGTGGCTATAAGAGCAGGTCAGAGGCTGGGAATTCTGTGGCAAGTTACTCACCTCCAGTCTCCCCAAAGCCTGTCCACCATCTACAAGGCACAAGCCAGGAGTGTGACGGAATACTCTCCACTTGCCTGGATCGGTGCAGCTCCAACAAAACTCAGGAAGCTCGACACCATCCAGGACAAAGCAGCCCTCTTGATTAGCACCCCATCCACCACCGACGCACAGTGGTAGCAGTGTGCACCATCTACAAGATGCATTGCAGCAACTCACCAAGGCGCCTTCGACAGCACTTTCCAATCCCGTGACCTCTACCACATAGAAGGACAAGGGCAGCAGATGCATGGGAACACCACCACCTGCAAGTTCCCCTCCAAGCCACACACCATCCTGACTTGGATTATATTGCCGTTCCTTCACTGTCGCTGGGTCAAAATCCTGGAACCCTCTTCCTAACAGCACTGTGGGTGTACCTACACCCCAAGGACTGCAGCAGTTTAAGAAGGCAGCTCACCACCACCTTCTCAAGTGCAATTAGCGATGTGGAATTAGTGTGTGGAAGAGAGTTCCAAACTTCTACTACCCTTTGTGTAAAAGTGTTTCCTAATTTCATCCTGAAAGGTCTAACACTAATTCTTGGACTATGCCCCCTTGTCCTAGACTCCCCAACCAGCGGAATTAGTTTCTTTCCATCTGCTGTGTCTGATCCGCTTAATATCTTGAAAACTGGGAGGAAATTAGCCAACTAAAGAATTAATGACAAACAAATATGTCCCATGTAAAGTTTATTGTTAAAGAAACAGGAGAAGATAATTTGTCTTAAAAGAATAATTTGTTGCATCATATAATTTCATATGGTCAGTATTGTGTATAAAGTTTCTCCTAAGTTGTTTTTGGTTGTTTCTGGTCCCTAATATATCCTGCACAGGTAACTGCATGCAAAATTATGCCCTCTACTTGACAAGTTATACTACAAGCAAATCCAATAGATACTAATTTTAGGAGAAGCAAAATGAGTTCCACACAATCCCAGCTTTATGAAATTATATATTATGCACCACAGCATCATTTTTTGAAGAAAAACATTTTCCATTCGATAATAAGCAGATATGAAGGCAATCTGCTTTACTACAGGCTGTTTTGACCCTCAGTGATGAGATATTAAAACTGGTCACACTTGGGTTCCTCTGGTCTATGTCTGCAATTCACTGCTTAATACAATTCTGGATTTCTGCAACAGGCAAAACTGTCATTGCTTCAGGGTGTTTGTGTGTTACAGATTTTTGTTATTCAGCATAAGATTTCAGTTTGGTCTTGGCCTGTGCATACTTGAGATTTTTGATGAGGTAACAGAGAGGGTTGATGAGGGTAGTACTGTTGATGTGGTGAACATGGACTTCCAAAAGGCATTTGATAAAGTGCCATCTTGCAGGCTTGTCAGCAAAGTTAGAGCCCATGGAATAAAAGGGACAGTAGTAGCATAGATAGGAAATTGGCTGAGTGACAGGAAACAGAATAGTGGTGAATGGTTGTTTTGTGGACTGGAAGAAGGTATCCAGTCAGGTTCCCAGGTGTCAGTGTTAAAACTCCTGCTTTTCCTGATATATACTAATGACCTAGCGACTTGGGCGTACAGGGCACAATTTCAAAATTTGAAGCTGACACAAAACTTGGAAGTATTGTGAACTGTGAGGAGGATAGTGATAAACTTCAAGAGAACATAGACAGGCTGGTGGAATTGGCGGACAAGTGGCAGGTGAAATTTAATGCGGAGAAGTGTGAAGTAATTCATTTTGGTAAGAAAAACAAGGAGTGGAAACAAAAAATATTGAGGGCGCAGGAACAGAGGTACCTGGGGGTATATGTGCACCAATCATTGAAGGTGGCAGGGCAGGTTGAGAAAGCAGTGAATAAAGCATACGGGATCCTGGGCTTTATAAATAGGGGCATAGAGTACAAAAACAAGAACGTTATGATAATCTGTATAAAACACTGGCTCAGCCTCAACTGGAGTATTGTGTCCAATTCTGGACACCACACTTCAGGAACAATGTAAAGGCATTAAAGACGGTTCAGAAAAGATTCACAAGAATGGTTCCAGGATGATGAATTTCAGTTACCTGGATAGATTGGAGAAGTGGGGTTGTTCTCCTTGGAGAAGAGAAGATTAGGAGGAGATAGAGGCGTTCAAAATCATGAGGGGTCTGGTCAGAGTATGTAATATTACTTGTCCCTTTGGTATGTGAACTATCGCAAGATTCACAGGACTACAAGTAATATCCAAAGAAAATGTGGGTTTTATTATAACAACTGGAACATAAATATACAAACAGTTACTGCACGAGCACACCTACACACATCTCACTCTGTTGGGCTCCACCCACAACTAATCGGTGATGTGTGACACAACATCACTTCCTCTAATAACCTTCACTTACAGCTGTTGAAGTGGTCCGCACTTAAGGTCCTTCCACAACAGAGTAGATAGGGAGAAACTGTTCCTGTTGGTAGAGGAATCGAGAACCAGGAGGACACCAATATAAAGTGTCATGGTCCTGTAGTTTTTTCCCCCCAGAATATGCAGTTTGCCTTTAAGGCATGCAAGGGAGCAATATTGCTTTAACAGCCAGCAAGCCTGAGGAGTTAAAGGAAGGTGCACTTTCATTGCCTTAGAAACAGCCATTTGGAGACTGCGATTCAAAGGGTGCATTCTCATTACCATAGAAACAGCCACTGGGAGTGAGCCTGATGCGATACATTTGTTACGAACCACTAGTTCAAATTGAATTGTAAGACAGTTTGAACACACAGACAGAAGACACAGACAGCTGTGGTGTCAGCACTGAAAAAGAGCTCTCAACCATTTAAACTGCAGGAAATAGGATTTTTGTCTGTCTAATTATCTCTCCCAATTCTAAAAAGTCAAGCCAAGATAGAGATCTCAGGTAATTTAAATTGAAGAAAGGGAAGTTAGACTGTGACAATCTTTTATCCCTAAAACTCTAATTTCAGATTGATTCTATTGAAAGTGTTTGCAAGTCGTTAATTGTTGAAATTCACGAGACTTCGAACAACATTCTGCGGGAACTTCGAACAACATTGGACTGTAAATTTGCAAGGACTCTAATTTTTTCTATTTTTAAATGGTCTTCTTCTTTGGCCTCCAATGGGTAAGCGCCTGGAGGTGGTCAGTGGTTTGCGAAGCAGCGCCTGGAGTGGCTATAAAGGCCAATTCTAGAGTGACAGATTCTTCCACAGGTGCTGCAGATAAAATTGGTTGACAGGGCTGTCACACAGTTGGCTCTCTCCTTGCACTTCTGACTTTTTTCCTGCCAACTGCTAAGTCTCTTCGACTCGCCACACTTTAGCCCCGCCTTTATGGCTGTCTGACAGCTCTGGCGATCGCTGGCAACTGACTCCCACGACTTGTGATCAATGTCACAGGACTTCAAGTCATGTTTGCAGACGTCTTTAAAGCGGAGACAAGGACGGCCGGTGGGTCTGATACCAGTGACGAGCTCCCTGTTCAATGTGTCCTTGGAGATCCTGCCATCTTCCATGCGGCTCACATGGCCGAGCCATCTCAGGCACCGCTGGCTCAGCAGGGTGTATATGCTGGGGATGTTGGCCGCCTCGAGGACTTCTGTGTTGGAGATACGGTCCTGCCACCTGATGCCAAGGTTCCTCCGGAGGCCGCGAAGATGGAATGAATTGAGACGTCACTCTTGGCTGATGTACGTTGTCCAGGCCTCGCTGCCGTAGAGCAAGGTACTGAGGACACAGGCTTGATACACTTGGACTTTTGTGATCTGTGTCAGTGCGCCATTTTCCCACACTCTCTTGGCCAGTCTGGACATAGCAGTGGAAGCCTTTCCCATGCGCTTGTTGATTTCGGCATCGAGAGACAGGTTACTGGTGATAGTTGAGCAAAGGTAGGTGAACTCTTGAACCACTTCCAGAGTGTGGTCGCCGATATTTATGGATGGGGCATTTCTGACGTCCTTTCCCATGATGTTAGTTTTCTTGAGGCTGATGGTTAGGCCAAATTTGGTGCAGGCAGCCACAAACCTGTCGATGAGTCTCTGCAGACACTCTTCAGTGTGAGATGTTAATGAAGCATCGTTAGCAAAGAGAAGTTCCCTGATTAGGACTTTCCGTACTTTGGTCTTCGCTCTTAGACGGGCAAGATTGAACAACCTGCCCCCTGGTCTTGTGTGGAGGAAAATTCCTTCTTCTGAAGACTTGAACGCATGTGAGAGCAGCAGGGAGAAGTTGATCCCAAACAGTGTAGGTGCGAGAACACAGCCCTGTTTCACAGCCACTCAGGATTGGAAAGGGGTCTGATGAGGCGCCGCTATGCTGAATTGTGCCTTTCATGTTGTCATGGAATGAGATGATGATACTTAGTAGCTTTGGTGGGCATCCAATCTTTTCTAGTAGTCTGAAGAGACCACGTCTGCTGACAAGGTCAAAGGCTTTGGGGAGATCAATGAAAGCAATGTGGAGGGGCATCTGTTGTTCACGGCATTTCTCCTGTAGCTGTCGAAGGGAGAACAGCATGTCAATGGTGGATCTCTCTGCTCGAAAGCCACACTGTGCCTCAGGGTAGACATGCTAAACCAGCTTCTGGAGCCTATTTAAAGCGACTCGAGCGAAGATTTTCCCCACAACACGGTAGTTGTTGCAGTCACCGCAGTCACCCTTGTTCTTATCGAGGGTGATGATATTGGCATTGCGCATGTCCTGTGGTACTGCTCCCTCGTCCCAACACAGGCAAAGCAGTTCGTACAGTGCTGAAAGTATAGCAGGCTTGGCTCTCTTGATTTCAGGGGTAATGCCGTCCTTCCCAGGGGCTTTTCCGCTGGCCAGAGAATCAATGGCATCACTGAGTTCCGATTTTGTTGGCTGTATGTCCATCTCATCCATGACTGGCAGAGACTGGGCTGCATTGGGGGCGGTCTCAGTGACAACATTTTCCCTGGAGTACAGTTCTAGGTACTGTTCCACCCAGTGGTCTATTTGCTTGCGTTGGTCAGTGATTGTGTTCCCTGATTTAGATTTGAGAGGGGGGGGGTGCAATCTTCATGATGATTGGCCCAAAAGCCCTCTTAATGCCATCATACATTCCTCTGATATTTCCGGTGTCAGAGGCCAGCTGACTATGACTGCATAGGTGTTGCCAGTAGTCATTTGCGCAGCACCTGGCTGTTCTTTGTGCAGTGCGTCTGGCTGCTTTAAGTGCGACGGATGTTAACTCGCTGGGGGCTTTCTTGTAGTTCAGCAGTGCAATGCGCTTAGCGGCTATGACAGGTTCCAGCTCTTCAATGTGAGATTGAAACCAGTCTGCATTCCGCTTCACACGTTTGCCATAATTGGTCATTGCTGAGTCATAGATGGCGTCTCTGATGTGGGCCCACTTGGTCTCTGCATCCCCTGTGGGAGTGTTTTGAATGGCTTTTTCGAGTGAATTTAGAAACTTACATAACAGCTGTGGATGAGAAATTCTGCTCGTGTTGATGAGCGGGCGGTCCTTCTGCTTGGAGCGATGCAGCTTCTTTGGTTTGAGGCTAACCTTGCTGCACACCAGGGAGTGGTTGGTGTCGCAGTCCACACTGTGGAAGCTGCGTGTAATTTGAACGCTGTTTAGAGAGGCTCGCCTTGTGACGATGAGGTCCAGCTGGTGCCAACGGCTTGATCTTGGGTGCTTCCAAGAAACCTGGTGACAGGGTTTAGTGTGAAAGAATGAGTTGGTGATGCAGAGGTTATGATAGGTACATAACTCAAGCAGTCTCTGACCATTCTCATTCATCCTACCAGTGCCATAGCGCCCAAGGCAGGAGGGCCATGAGTCATGGTCGGCCCCATCCCTGGCATTAAAGTCCCCCAGCAGGAACAGGTGTTCGGTGTTGGTGATGCTACTAATGATCTTATGAAGTTCCTCATAAAACTGGTCTTCAGCTTCAGGTGGGGAGCAGTGTGTTGGAGCATAGATGCTGAGTAAATGGTCATAGTGTTCAAGAATTTAGTTCTTCTAATTAAAGAGTTAATTTGTTGATTTAAAGACACTTGGTTTGGTTAGCCTCATTCGGGGGTTAATGGATGGTACAATTTGGTGGGTCTTTCCTAAATTTGGAAAGTTTTAAAATTATTTGTTAGCCAATCTGTGGAAGGACGGGATTGAATTATCAGTGCATTTCTCCCACCACAATCAGAATCGTATATTTTGACTGGGGGCTTTGGACAGGAGCAGTCAGTTGTAACATATTTGTTGGGGGCTCGTCCGCGATTTGAATAACATTTACTGGGTTTCTCACCTGTGGATCTGAATCATATCTTAATTTGGGGGCTCGCTCGCAGTTGTATCATATTTAATTCCGTGTTTGGGATCAGAAGCAGACTAATCTGGAGGGGACATTTGGAATCATAGTAATTACTCATCTCTGGGATAACATATTTAAATTGGGGTCTTGCGTTTGGCATCAGATTAATTGCTCTCAAGTCTGGGATCTTATCAATTGGAAACTTCATTGGCAAAAGCAGCACCATCAACATGAGGAAAAACCTTTTTAAACATATCCATTTTTACAAACATGGGCACCAGGACCCAGGTGTTAATCATGCTAGAGCTATACTGTATTCCTTCCAAACTGGCCCTGTGGAGGGACTCTCACAATGAGGGACTGTAATGCATTTGGTAAGTTATAACCATTTTTGCACTGATATATACACCCAAAACCTATTTCCACTGATATAACACCTCTTTTGGGAAAACAAGTTTTTAAAATAATTTTTCTTCTGCAGACCTGAAATTAAGCCAATTAAAAGTCTCATTCTACCATCTGAAAATTTCTACCAAACACACCAAGTCAGGAGAAACTTCTTTACCAAAGAGTGGTAAGATGGAACACACTGCCTGAAGAGGTGGTGGAGGCAGGAACCCTCACAACATTTAAGAAGTATTTAGATGAGCCCTTGAAACACCATAGCATACAGGGCTACGGGCCAAGTGCAGGAATATGGGATTAGAATAGTTGGGTGCTGTATGGCCGGCACAGACACAATGGGCCGAAGGACCTGTTTCTGTGCTGTATAACTCTATGACTCTATGCAGCTAGTGGTTAGCATCTAGAATGCACTGCCTGAGAGTGTGGTGGAGGTAGATTCAATCGAAGCTTTCAAAAGAGAATTGAACAATTATCTGAATAGAAAAAATTTGGAGGGCCACGGGGAAAAGTGGAAAAGGGAGTTGGGCTAGGCGAGTTGGTCTTGCAGAGAGCAGGCACAGACATGATGGGCTGAATGGCCTCCTTTTGTGCCATAACCATTCTATTATTCTACTGTGAACAACTTCATTTGCACCTGAACCTGAACGCCTCCAGATGCAATTAATGGGAGAAGTTTTAACCTAACCCACCCATTGCCAAACTGGCAAGATTGAGTACAACACGGGATTTCTACCCTGCCCCATATTACTCTCCATCAACTTCAATGTACAGTAAAATAAGATAGGATGAAGTCAGCATGAATGGAGAAGTCTGAGGAGCCTCAGACCTCATTTGAATAGGAACGGCACTGAGGGAGGAACCCAATAAGGTGAGTGAAGGAAGATTGGGCTGCTAATGCTACAGCATTAGGGTTGGTAATCATGGACCAGATGTTCAGCACTAGGACCACTGCTGTTTCTGATAGACATTAATGACTTGGACTTTGGGGGACAGGGCACAATTTCAAAGTTTTCAGGGAACACAATAGTTGAAAATGTAGTCAACAGCCAGGAGGATAGTAACAGACTTCAGGAGGGCATACGCAGACTGGTGAACTGCGCAGATACGTAGCAAATAAAGGTTCATGCAGATAGAACACCAGAACTGAGAAGTTATATATCTGTCAGGAAAGATTGAAAAGACTGAGGTCCTTTTCTCTAGAAAAGAGAAAACTAAGGGGTGGCATGAGAGAGGCCAAGATTATGAAATGGTTTGATAAGGTGGATATGTTTCCATCTGCAGGCGACACCAGACTTAGGGACCATAAATATAAACAAACAAATTCAATTGGAAATACAGGAGGAACTTATTAATCCAGGGAGTGGCGAGAATGTGGAACTCAACCACAAGCAGCAGTTGAGGCGAATAGCATAGATGCACACAAGGGGAAAAAAGATAAACACATGAGGGGAAAGGAATAGAAGGGTATGCTGATAGGGTTATTTGAAGAGGGTTGGGAGGAGGCTTATGCAGAGCATAAACACCAGCATTGGATCAGTAGGGTCAAGTGGACTGAGTTTATGCTGCAAAATTCTATGTGTTTCTATGCAAAATGTTCAGTGAAAGTTCTGGCCTCTTCAAGTAACAATAGTCAATCAATGTGCCCGTTTATTCTATGTGCTAGTGTAACAATGTCAAGAATTAAGAACTATCTGTCTTGTGTGATACAGACCATCCGTTACAGCTGATAAACTGGGCAAGGTAAAGACCCTTGTCCTTCCCTTTCCAAAAGTTTTGCTTTTCTAGTAGTGGCGAAATCTATGCTTGTCTAAAGAATTAAGGATGATACCTGCATAATGATTTCTATCTCCAAAAGGCTGCTTTCTTTATTCATGTCTAAATACATATTTACATTTGGCACTGTTATGAAGAAACACCTCAAATGCATTAGTACAATGGTGGTTCAGATTCTCCTTCAGATAAATATTTTTTCCCGACAAATCTTCTTTCAGTAACACTTTTACTTTCCTCTATAATTGAGAACAATGTTCGACCTTGAATTCTTCAAATTACTGCAAACCAAACAACTGTGTCAGACAATCTGACCAATCCTAGTCAACAATCCTTTTTCTTAAACTACTCCACATTGACAAGTATTAGCAACTGTCTGCATCAAAGCAATTTTTATTTTCAATATTCAATGAGTTCTTTATTTTTGCTCCTTTGAGGTCTGGAATCATTAGAATTGATTAGCAGTAAAGTCAAGTCTGCCTTAAAGATTTGAATGCACAATGTTATCTGACCATTTAAATAAAACAAGTGATTACTTCTGTCTTATTTGCATTTCTTCACCCATCACCATATCAGTCTAATTCACATATAGCAGTAGAATCCAGGGTGATAAGGCATACTGCTCTGCATAGAGTGGTTGTGGCGAATGGCATTGACGCTTTCAAGGAGAAGCTAGATAACTACAAGAGGGAGAAAGGAGAAAGGATATGTTGTTGGGATTAGATGAAGAGGGGTGGGAGGAAGCTCGTGTGAAGCACAAACACCAACAGGAGGGCCAACAACCTCACCGTGCAGGAAAGTGACCATATGGCCAAATGAGAGGTAATGCGCAAGACCCCCAGGTCCCAAAACTTTTCACTTTTGTGAAAAAAAGACTTACTTTTCCCCACATTGAACCCGACAGCTGTGTTCTAACGTGCACCAGACTGTTCAGGTTTTCATCGATTTGCTAATTGACTATTACATTCTCGCCTTCACCAGCCTGTTAACAAGCTCCTCAAGGAGCTTAACAGGCCATTAATTGGAGGCGAGTGGGTTCCCAACTCCCTCCCTCCAGAGATACCTTCCGGAAACACCATCTTCAATCCGCGCTCGCACCTGTGCTTGCCTCCAAAGTGCTTTGAAAATCTGGCCCCTGGTGTCTAATTGCACCACTACTCAGCTGCTACTGCTCAAGGTTCCCAGAATTTACTGACCCTCGTCACCATCCCCCTTTATCAAAGCCATCCTATGACTCAGGCCGCAGTGCAAAAGAGATGGAAAGGAACGACTCTTGAAACAATGCACTTTACTCATATCATTGGTTTATTTCACACTGATGCTCCAGTCGTCATCTGAATGTACCCTTAGGTGCACATTGCTTAACCAGGGGCCATATATGTAAGACAGTCACTCATAAATCTAATAGTGAATTTGGGAGAAACTTCTTTACCCGGAGAGTGATAAGAATGTGGAACTTGCTATCGCAGGGAGTGGTTGAGGCGACAAGCATAGTTATGTTCAAGTTGTTTTGGGGGGTGGGGAAAGAGGGGTTAGATAGGTTCATGAGGTAGAAAGGAATAGAAGGTTATGTTGATGGGGTTAAAGAAGAGGGCTGGCTAGCGGCTCGTGTGGAACTTAAACAGCAGCATTGTCCAGCTGGACTGAATGACCTGTTCCTGTGCTGTAAACATTTGTAATACTTTGTAACTGCACACTTTCAGAATCCGAGCTCTTTTGCAACTAACCTGATGTGACAGCATGATTAGACACATACTTGATTAAAGCGCATCCAATTTAAAATGTATTTGCTGAATTTTATAGGAGGAGCATTATGAATTCTATTTAAACTTAAGAGTTCTAAGTTGCTGGAACAGCTCATGGTAACACCAGCACATTGCGATACATTCAACATTCAATAACACACGCAACTAATCAGAAGGGACAGATCCAGCCTTTGAAACTAAGCAGCTACATTAATGTATGTAATGGTACAGACCATGACCTACGTACATTGAGAGCTAATTTCAAACTCTTCAGCATACAGAAGCAAATACAGCTGTCAAATTACTGTGCAAAAGACTATTCAGCTGATCAAGTTCATATCTGCCCTTCTAAAAGTGACTACACTTCAAAAGTACTTTATTGGCTGCAAACTGCTTCAGGACATTGAGGTCACGAAAGGCACTATATAAAAGCAAGTTTTTTCTTTCTTGTCGCACATATTTGGGTTCTTCCTTTACAAGTACATAACCAATTCTTGTTTAGATATTATTGCTGCATCAGTCGTGACTTGTAGTAAACCATTCCATCTCCGACTAACACTAGAAAAAATTCGAGCTTCTTTCCTCATGCTTCCAGTGACAATCCATAGTCTTTGCACACTACAGATTCGCCAACCAGCAATACAATATTTCACTTTTTACACTCTTGAAAAACCTTATGATTTTGAAAACTTCTGTTATAGCCCCCTTAAATTCTCTATTCCTGAATTCTCTGTTCTTCTTCAGAAATAACATTTCTCATGCACTGTCCCCTTCCTGTGGAGCAGTTCTGCTCTTCTGAGGTCCACAGGATTTCTTTTAACTAAATATATATATTTTTTCAAACTTATCTTAAGTTGGTAGCCGCAGGGGCTGCTGATGAACCCTGAGTGGGCCTACCCCTGCTTCCCACTGACATTTCTCAATGAGTTATCTCAGTAGGTGTTAGGACCCCTAGATATGCAAATTGGGGGCCGAACACCTGTTTCAGGTGTCCACCCAGAATGCACACTAAAAGAGCCCCACAAATTTAGCAGTGAAGCAAATGCCAGCGTAAATTGGGCGCAGGCTGTCTCCCTGCTAAATTGGTAGGTTTCTGTACCTGGGAAATGTGTTCATGGCATATCAATTCCTAAACCTATATATCTGTCCTGGAACTCTTAAAAGTCATGGGGTGAGAAATGTTTCCAAGCAGCCTGAAGAATCTTCCAGCTTTTGTGTTTCCAATACATTTTCTTTCACTGTTCTTTCTTTCACAAGGCCTTATGGCCTAATGTTTCTCTGCTGCGCCAATACCTGGCCACTCCAGTAACTGGGGTTGCCAACTCTGGATGTATTCCTGGAGGCCTCAGCCCATGATCTCCTGCCTCCAACAGCCACACCCCCACCATTGGTCGCCCTTGCTTTTTTAAAAATTCATTCATGGGATGTGGGTGTCACTAGCTAGGTCAGCATTTATTGCCCATCCCTAATTGCCCTTGAGAAGGTGGTGGTGAACTGCCATCTTGAACCGCTGCAGTCCATGTGGGGTAGGTACACCCACAGTGCTGTTAGGAAGGGAGTTCCAGTCTTTTGACCAAGCGACAGTGAAGTAACAGCGATATAGTTCCAAGTCAGGATGGTGTGGTACTTGGAGGGGAACTTGCAGGTGGTGGTGTTCCCATGTATTTACTGCCCTTGTCCTTCTAGTTGGTAGAGGTCGTGGGTTTGGAAGGTGCTGTCTAAAGAGCCTTGGTGCATTGCTGCAGTGCATCTTGTAGATGGTACACACTGCTGCCAGTGTGCGTCGGTGGTGGATGGGGTGCTAATCAAGAGGGCTGCTTTGTCCTGGATGGTGTCGAGCTTCTTGAGTGTTGTTGGAGCTGCACCCATCCAGGCAAGTGGAGAGTATTCAATCACACTCCTGACTTGTGCCTTGTAGATGGTAGACAGGCTTTGGGGAGTCAAGAGGTGAGTTACTCGCCGCAGGATGCCTAGCCTCTGACCTGCTCTTGTAGCCATGGTATTTATATGGCTACTCCAGTTCAGTTTCTGGTCAATGGTAGCCCCTAGGATGTTGATAGTGGGGGATTCAGCGATGATAATGCTGTTGAATATCAAGGGGAGATGGTTAGATTCTCTCTTGTTGGAGATGGTCATTGCCTGGCACTTGTATGGCGCGAATGTTACTTGCCACTTATCTGCCCAAGCCTGGATATGGTCCAGGTCTTGCTGCATTTCTACACAGACTGCTTCAGTATCTGAGGAGTTGTGTATGGTGCTGATCATTGTGCAATCATCAGCGAACATTCCCACTTCTGACCTTATGATTGAAGGAAGGTCATTGATGAAGCAGCTGAAGATGGTTGGGCCTAGGACACTACCCTGAGGAACTCCTGCAGTGATGTCCTGGAGCTCAGATGATTGACCTCCAATAACCACAACCATCTTCCTTTGCGCTAGGTATGACTCCAGCCAGCGGAGGGTTTTCCCCCTGATTCCCATTGACCTCAGTTTTGCTAGGGCTCCTTGATGCCATACTCGGTCAAATGCTGCCTTGATGTCAAGGGCAGTCACTGTCACCTCATCTCTTGAGTTCAGCCCTTTTGTCCATGTTTGAACCAAGGCTGTAATGAGGTCAGGAGCTGAGTGACCCTGGCGGAACTCAAACTGAGTGTCACTGAGCACGTTATTGCTAAGCAAGTGCCACTTGATGGCACTGTTGGTGACACCTTCCATCACTTTACTGATGATAGAGAGTAGGCTGATGGGGCGGTAATTAGCCGGGTTGGATTTGTCCTGCTTTTTGTGTACAGGACATACCTGGGCAATTTTCCACATTGCCGGGTAGATGCCAGTGTTGTAGCTGCACTGGAACAGCTTGGCTAGGGGCGCGGCAAGTTCTGGAGTACAGGTCTTCAGTACTATTGCCGGAATATTGTCAGGGCCCATAGCTTTTGCAGTATCCAGTGCCTTCAGTCGTTTCTTGATATCACGCGGAGTGAATCGAATTGGCTGAAGTCTGGCATCTGTGATGCTGGGGACTTCAGGAGGAGGCGGAGATGGATTATCAACTCGGCACTTCTGGCTGAAGATTGTTGCAAATGCTTCAGCCTTATCTTTCGCACTGAAGTGCTCGGCTCCCCCATCATTGAGGATGGGGATATTTGTGGAGCCACCTCCTCCAGTTAGTTGTTTAATTGTCCACCATCATTCACGGCTGGATGTGGCAGGACAGCAGAGCTTAGATCTGATCCGTTGGTTATGGGATCACTTAACTCTGTCTATCGCATGCTGCTTATGCAGTTCGGCACGCAGATAGTCCTGTATTGTAGCTTCACCAGGTTGACACCTCATTTTGAGATATGCCTGGTGTTGCTCCTGGCATGCCCTCCTGCACTCTTCATTGAACCAGGGTTGGTCTCCTGGCTTGATGGTAATGGTAGAGTGGGGTATATGCCGGGCCATGAGGTTACATATTGTGGTTGAGTACAATTCTGTTGCTGTTGATGGCCCTCAGCGCCTCATGGATGCCCAGTTTTGCATTGCTGGATCTGTTCGAAATCTATCCCATTTAGCACGGTGATAGTGCCACACAACACGATTGACGGTATCCTCAATGTGAAGGTGGGACTTCGTCTCCACAAGGACTGTGCGGTGATCACTCCTACCAATACAGTCATGGACAGAAGCATCTGCAGCAGGCAGATTGGTGAAGACGAGGTCAAGTATGTTTTTCCCTCGTGTTGGTTCCTCCACCACCTGCCGCAGACCCAGTCTAGCAGCTATGTCCTTTAGGACTCGGCCAGCTCAGTCAGTCGTGGTGCTACCGAGCCACTCTTGGTGATGGACATTCAAGTCCCCCACCCAGAGTACATTTTGTGCCCTTGCCACACTCAGTGATGTTCAGCATGGTGGAGTACTGAGTCATTAGCTGAGGGAGGGCGGTAGGTGGTAATCAGTAGGAGGTTACCTTGCCCATGTTTGACCTGATACCATGAGACTTCATGGGGTCCGGAGTCAATATTGAGGACTCCCAGCGCAACTCCCTCCTTACTGTAGATCACTGTCCTGCCACCTCTGCTGGGTTTGTCCTGCCAGTGGGGCAGGACATACCCAGGGATAGTGATTGCAGTATCTGTCACATTGTCTGTCAGGTATGATTCCGTGAGTATGACTATGTCAGGCTGTTGCTTGTCTAGTCTGTGGGACAGCTCTCCCAACTTTGGCACAAGCCCCCAGATGTTAGTAAGGAGGACTTTGCAGGGTCGACAGGGCTGGGTTTGCCGTTGTCGTTTCCGGTGCCTAGGTTGATGCTGGGTGGTCCGTCCGGTTTCATTCCTTTCTATTAACTTAGTAGCGGTTAGGTACAACTGAGTAGCTTGCTAGGCCATTTCAGAGGGCATGTAAGAGTTAACCACATTGCTGTGGGTCTGGAATCACATGTAGGCCAGACCAGGTAAGGACAGCAGATTTCCTTCCTGAAAGGACATTAGTGAACCAGATGAGTTTTTACAACAATCCAGAATGGTTTCATGGCCATCATTAGACTAGCTTTTAATTCCAAATTTAGTAATTAAATTCAAATTCCACCTTCTGCTGTGATGGGATTCGAACCCATGACCCCAGAGAAATACCCTGGGTCTCTGGGTTATTAGTCCAGTGATAATACCACTACGCCACCGCCTACCCTGTGCACTGCTCATAGTGCACGGCCTTCCTAGACCAATTGGAAAACAAACAGACTCTTCCAGCTGAATATCAGGGCTTCGAGACCTCAACGAGGCAAAAAGCGGGTCCCAAGACTTGCCGGCAGCGGGACCAGCTCACCGATTTTTACCAATTAAGGCTCGTGGGCAAGTTCCTGATGCTGCTTGCCCAATCAGAGTGCCCATAGCTCTGAAGCCTCAGCAGTGCCACCGGGAGAGTTGGATGCTGCTAAGGCAGGCAGGACCTCGAGCCTCCAGCGTGAAAGGAAAAAAAAAAGAAAAATTCAGGGGGCCAAAGGTCGGTGGGGAAACCCCTCCTCTGGCTCCTCTCGCCACCCATCCTCACCCGCCATCTTCGGGCTGCAGCATGGAGGCCGCCTCCATTAAGCTGGTGGACTCTCCAATAAATGGGGGGCCCACTCCCCCCATCGGCAAAATGATGAAGGCCCCGTAAAATGGCCTTTAAGTATACAAATTGGCTGCCTACCTCTTTGGAGTGGGCAGCCGCTCCATATCCAGTCCCATTGCTGAGAAAATTCCCCGATGACGGGACTGTGTCAGGGAGATGTCCCAAGGCTCACGCTATTTTACCAGCTCCGCACCTCCCATCCTGCCACCCGGGGGCCGGTGAAATACTACCATTTGTTACCCAACTGAATGATTGTTGACTGTCAAACAGGCATTCCCACCCACACCCCATCTCCAAGATTTTTATAATTTATAAGCAAAAGTGTTCGAAGGAAATGAAAATAGACTTTTATTAATGCCCCAACAATTTTTCCACCTGGCTGCTCGCTGCAGCATCCTGGAATTTAATGTTTAATTCCTAAAGACTCCCTGCCACTAACCCATCTTTCTTCCTGTTCTCTTCATTACAGTTTGCTATTTTTGGAACTGTTCACAATACACTTGCTAAAGTGCTGCCCATTGATTTGAATGGCAAATTGTTTAAATGCATAGCTCAGTGCAGAGCACGGCTTTAGCTGAGTTTTTCTTTTAAGCAAGTGTCACTGTATTAAATGAAATGTCAGGAATAAACATTCCCTTAAACTAAAGTAGATCTGCACACTCTCTGAAATGCAGCTTCATAATGAATGCACATGTTACGTAACTAATTATCCAATTTACAACCCCAGGCAGTCAACGATTGCACACTACCTACGGATGATCCCTGCACTACCATTGGCTTGTCCATTGGACAAATAATTATCAAATAAAAATTCAATCTGAGTGGAAACAACAGCATATGCATCATGCAGAGTTTTAAAAAATCTGTTGGAAAATTAAATTAAAACCGTTAAATGATGCTTAAAGATCAGAAGTACACAAAACAGTAGCACAACAGCAGAAAAACCCCTTAAAAATTGACATGAGAGTGTGCTGAAATCTGTTAGCCGAATCCCAAATCAATTAGGTATAGATGTTTCTCCCTCCAATACCCCCAATTCCTTCAAACATGGCATAAATAAAACAATTCAGCTGATTGATATGAATACAACTGAACACATTTAATCCTCCAGTATCCCAGCTTATTTGTATTCGATACTAAATTGACAAGATTGTGCATTGTTCTCCCCAATTAAAAAACAAAATGCTGGAAAACACTCAGCAGTTCAGGCAGGGTCTGTGGAGAGAGAAACCTCTTGTCGGATCTGGGCTCGAGGAATGCTGAATATCACGGAGATGTCTGCGATCCAGGGTGGGATACAAGTTGGAATCCACATGGGATAAGTCGGAGCCAGAGACAGTTGCTGAGGAAAGAGATGTGACTGCAAAAGCACGTTTTCATGGATAACTGAACACGAGACCAGCACCTACATAGATTGTTTTTCCGATGTGATCTTCAATCTTCACAGTGGGAGCATTTTAGGTGCTTTTTTTTAAAATTACAAAGCATCTGTTAGGCAGCCACTATGCCACAAAATAACTGCATGTACAGAAAAGGCATTGGAAAGCATCTCATTAACGTGCTGTGATTACTCCACCCTGAAGTGGAATAATTGATGACGCAGCAAGTATTCTCATGTTCCCTCATTAATTTCCCCATGGCTAAACAGTGATGCAGCTGGCACACTTATTAAGCTAAAAGAAGCATTGTTCATTATTTACAAAGCCAAAATAACATTATTGATTGCTGTGACACGTACTGTTTTACGGATTAAGATTTAGGAAGAGTATCGTGGGTGGCCTTTCACCGCCACGTGCTCGAGCTATGTGCCATTGGAGGAGACATAAAGTGTCAATCCTGCCAGAACATTAGACACTTCCGGGTAGAATTTGGGAAACAGGAAGCCATTGGTGAAATTCGAGGAAGTGAAGAATGCATTCCTGACAGAGTTACAACGAAAAGATGGAAATACTGGAATGGGGCCATTATTCCTCAATAGCGTCTCAATTGAGTTCAAGCTCAACAAAGGAATGACAATCATTCCTAGCATCATGGAATGATACAACACAGAAGGAGACCATTCAGTCCATCATGCCTGTGCCAGCTCCTTGGTACAGCTATCCAATTAGTCCCATTCCCCATTGCCCTGTAAAGTTTTTCTGTTCAAGTGTTTATCTGATTCACTTTTGAAAGTTACTCCTGGAAAGATTGGTGACTAAAAGACACTCTTGCCACATTATGAACTAGGATCCAATTGCCTAGATACACAAGTTCACAGGATACCTACTTAAAGCTGATGAAGTTGCAGAACAAGATATCTAGGTTGGCTGAGATATCTGGCAAATGACTACCACAGGAGTGGACACAGGACTTTGTCACACTCGGTATATAGGTGTGAAATAGACATGAGGCCCAATTTCAGGGACCGACATCCTGCACCCCAAGGACGCCTGAAAAATGCCCAATCTTTGCGGAATCTTAAAACAGCCATTAGGTTAGCTGCGCATGGAACTGAGGGACCTCAACGCCTGGTTTAGGCCCCCTCACAGAAATTGGGCAGAGATCAAGAGGGCAGGCATCGGGCCTACACCGCTCTGAATTTTCTTTGGCCACTAACTGAAAGTAAGTCTTGTTTGGATGCAAATTTTAAAAATGACATTTCTGTGGAGCCAGCAGAAGAAGGAATGCTCCCTCAATTCCACAGCCATTGTAGTGTCCGTTGTTCCCCATCCCTCACCACTCCCTTAAATACCAACCTCCCTTCCAGCACTGACCTGTGGGCCCAATACAGGCTCTGATGAATTAATTCATATCTTAGAATTTCCTCATCATTGGAATATTTTCCGCAGATGCCGGTTACAGTTTGAAATTTCGTGGATTTAGTTCATCCAAATGAAAAATCACATCGGATAAATCTTGAGTAGTAATCTGGTGCTGCGATTCACCTGCACATTGAGGGACTAGCCTAATATTCAATCCATTGCAGTGAAAGGGTTGAAAATTAGGTAAGTTCTATAATGGGCAGAGGATCCACCCAACTAGATTATTGCCGAGGTGATGAAGATAAAAATCTACCCCTGTTATATATTGTTATACTGTCTGTAAAGTGCCAGGAACTAATTAGCAAGGAACTATTTGTTATATGTAAGTGTTGCAGGGAGCCACATTCATGGCTGCACTAGAGAGTCATGTGACATGTAACAGGACAGCAGCTTAGGGCAGTCCTATACCAGGCAGCATGGAAGCTGAATGGTTAAAACAAAGAGCTCCAGCCTTTCCAATTCTAAATGTGATTATTTCCAACTTATGGGAGCGAGAAGACAACCAGGAGATTTAACAACCCCTTAGGTGTTTTCTGAACTGAACATCAATTCGAGATTTTGACAATTTTTCCTTTCAAATGATTCAATCCTGTTCACATTTATTGTACCATTCAAACAATCCTGCTTCAAGAGCCTAGCACTCAGCATATTCCTCAAGGGAATATATTTAAAGGCACATGTTACAGAATGATTGGAGGTAATTGGAGTAAGAATTCTTCTGATTATTATTGGGTAGATTCTCAAGGACTGTATTAATGGTGGAGCTCAAACAAATAGGCCACAGGACTATTTCCCTCCCAATTCCTACGCTGTGTAACTTTCCATCCATCAGCATTATTTGGTAATGAGCATTCTCACATAAAATTTCTGCATCAAAGGGGAAATTATTTCAAAATAGTTAAAGAGACCAAATGCGTGCTTCCAGATGTTGTCACCAAGATTCCTTCTAAATCTATTTTGATTGATCTGGAGGAACTCTCTGTGGCGTGAAATATTTGAAGGGTCAAGGTTTTAATGAAATGATTCCCCATCACACAATTGCCCAGTTTGTTTTCCATTTTATGTTAACAATATAACAATTTAACTTATTTTTCTTAAATATATATGTTTTTAACTTTGCTTCTGGATCATTCTTATTTAGTTAGAACTGCTGCTATGTTTTGAGTGGTCCTGAGAGAGAAAAGGAAACATTAGATGATTATGCTCCATGCCTCCAGTAGAACTGTAAATGAACATTTACAGGATTCGAAACACATGGGAAACAAATACAAGGAATACAAAAAATGAGGTAAGAGAAGCATCTAGGTGCCAGCTAAAGATTTCTGTGGAGTTCATCAGTGCAAAGAATAATTCGTAGTGAGAATTGGTTTTAAATTGTTCCAAATCTAGTTTTTTGTTGATTGAAGTGATACGAGATGAAAGGAGGCATGCTGTGAGAATCAGAACGACACAGCTTGAATCCACCATCATACCATCAACCATATCTGCAGGCATTGACACAACTTAGAGAAGGGTCGGTAACAAAAGGACACTGATTTCAGATAATCGACAAAAGAAATGGGGTGGGAGGAGGAGCCGAGGAGAATTTTCTTTCATATACAGTGTGTTTTTAAGATCTGGAATGCACTGCCTGAAAGTGTGGTGGAAGCAGATTCAATAAAGGGAATTTGAGAAATAACTTTTTTTTAATTCATTCATGGGATGTGGGCATCGCGGTCAGGCCAATATTTCTTGCCCATCCCGAATTGTCCTTGAGAAGGTGGTGGTGAGCTGCCTTCTTGAACCTCTGCAGTCCATGTGGGGTAGGTACACCCACAGTGCTGTTAGGAAGGGAGTTCCAGGATTTTGACCCAGCAACAGTAAAGGAATGGCGATATAGTTCCAAGTCAGGATGGTGTGTGACTTGCAGGGGAACTTGCAGGTGGTGGTGTTCCCATGCATTTGCTGCCCTTGTCCTTTTAGTTGGTAGAGGTTGTGGGTTTGGAAGGTGTTGTCTAAGGAGCCTTGGTGCGTTGCTGCAGTGCATCTTGTAGATGGTACACACTGCTGCCACTGTGTGTCGGTGGTGGAGGGAGTGAATGGTTGTGGATGGGCTGCCAATTCGATGGTGTCGAGCTTCTTGAGTATTGTTGGAGCTGCACTCATCCAGGCAAGTGGAGAATATTCCATCACATTCCTGATTTGTGCCTTGCAAATGGTGGACAGGCGATGGGGAGTCAGGAGGTGAGTTACTCGCCGCAGGATTCCTAACCTCTGACCTGCTCTTGTAGCCATGGTATTTATATGGATACTCCAGTTCAGTTTCTGGTCAATGGTAGCCCTTAGGATGTTGATAGTGGGGGATTCAGTGATGGTAATGACATCGAATGTCAAGGGGAGATGGTTAGATTCTCTCTTGTTGAAGATGGTCATTGCCTGGCATTTGTGTGGCACGAATGTTACTTGCCACTGATCAGCCCAAGTCTGGATGTTGTCCAAGTCTTGCTGCATTTCTGCACGGACTGCTTCAGTATCTGAGGAGTTGCGAATGGTGATGAACATTGTGCAATCATCAGCGAACATCCCCACTTCTGACCTTATGATTGAAAGGTCATTGATGAAGCAGCTGAAGATGGTTGGGCCTAGGACAGTACCTTGAGGAACTCCTGCAGTGATGTCCTGGAGCTCAGATGATTGACCTCCAACAACCACAACCATCTTCCTTTGCGCTAGGTATGACTCCAACCAGCAGAGAGTTTTCCTCCTGATTCCCATTGACTTCAGTTTTGCTAGGGCTCCTTGATGCCAAACTCTGTCAAATGCTGCCTTGATGTCAAGGGCAGTCATTCTCACCTCACCTCTTGAATTCAGCTCTTTTGTCCATGCTTGAACCAAGGCTGTAATGAGGTCAGGTGCTGAGTGGCCCTGGTGGAACCCAAACTGAGCGTCACTGAGCAGGTTATTGCTAAGCAAGTGCTGCTTGATTGCACTGTTGATGACACCTTGCATCACTTTACTGATATTTAAGAGTAGGCTGGTGGGGCGGTAATTGGCAGGGTTGGACTTGTCCTGCTTTTTGTGTACAGGACATATCTGGGCAATTTTCCACATTGCAGAATAGATGCCAGTGTTGTAGCTGTACTGGAACAGCTTGGCTATGGGCGCAGCAAGTTCTGAAGCAGGTCTTCAGTACTATTGCTGGAATATTGTCAGGGCCCATAGCTTTTGCAGAATCCAGTGCCTTCAGTCATTTCTTGATATCACGCGGAGTGAATAGAATTGGCTGAAGTCTGGCATCTGTGATGCTGGGGACTTCAGGAGGAGGCCGAGATGAACCATCAACTCGGCATTTCTGGCTGAAGATTGTTGCAAATGCTTCAGCCTCATCTTTCGCACTAATGTGCTGGGCTCCCCCATCATTGAGGATGTGGATATTTGTGGAGCCACTTCCTCCAGTTAGTTGTTTAATTGTCCACCACCATTCACGGCTGGATGTGGCAGCACTGCAGCGCTTAGATCTGATCCGTTGGTTATGGGATGGCTTAGTTCTGTCTATCGCATGCTGCTTACGCAATTTGGCATGCAGATAGCCCTGTGTTGTAACTTTACCAGGTTGACACCTCATTTTGAGGTATGCCTGGTGCTGCTCCTGGCATGCCCTCCTGCACTCTTCATTGAACCAGGGTTGGTCTCCTGGCTTGATGGTAATGGTAGAGTGGGGTATGTGCTGGGCCATGAGGTTACAGATTGTGGTTCAGTACAATTCTGCTGCTGCTGATGGCTCACAGCGCCTCATGGATGCCCAATTTTTGCATTGCTAGATCTGTTCGAAAACTATCCCATTTTGCACGGTGATAGTGCCACACAACACGATGGAGAGTATCCTCAATGTGAAGGCGGGACTTCGTCTCCACAAGGACTGTGTGGTGGTCACTCCTACAAATACAGTCATGGACAGATGTGTCTGTGGTAGGCAGATTGGTGAGGACGAGGTCAAGCATGTTTTACCCTCTTATTGGTTGCCTCACCACCTGCTGCATACCCAGTCTAGCAGCTATGTCCTTTCGGATCCGGCCAGCTCGGTCAGTAGTGGTGCTACCGAGCCATTCTTGGTGATAGACATTGAAGTCCCCCACCCAGAGTACATTCTGTGCCCTTACCACCCTCAGTGCTTTCTCCACTGAAAAGGAAAATTTTGCAGGGCTAGTGGGTAAAGAGCTGGAAGGAGGGGGAATAATTGTGCTGGTTCTTTGAAACAGATAACCAATCACGATGGGCCGAATGGTCTCCTTCAATGCTGTATGGTTCTAATGTGCCAATGACTGAAGACAATTGACTGCACTGGATCAGCAGGGAGACAATTATAGAGTTCATTTGGGGGATGGTCATTTGCAACCAAGCTGCAATTTAATGATGGCACTGCCAGGGCAGAGAGGATCACCAAAACCCTCATTCCACTAGTCAGCACTGTAGTACCAGCAAACCTACTGTCCACGCATGCATCACACCAATGGTGCTAACTTGGCTCGGTGGTGGCACTCTTGCCTCTAAGCTATAAGGTTGTGGGTTCAAATCCCATTCCAGGACCTGGGCATGTTAGCTATGTTGAACCTTCAGTCCAGTACATGGGGAGTGCCACATAATCAGAGATGTATTCTTTTGGGTAAGATTTAAAACGGAAGCTCTGTCTGCCTCTTTGAGTAGACGTGAAAGATTCTGCAGCACTATTTGCAGAAGAGCAGGGGGGGTTCTCCATGGCCTCATCACAATTTTTCTTCAACCACCACCATCAAAAATGATTAACAGGTCATTTGCTATTCATGAGACTCAGAAGTATGCAAAAAAGCTGCTGTCCAATTTCACTGCAATGTTGCATTTACCAAGGCATGGTGGAGGGGGAGGGGCAGGGGTGGTCATTGATGACAGCCATGTGGCTGTCTGAACAGAAGATTCCTGGTTCTCCTCTGCCTCCATAACTTGCTCCTCCTCAACTATGCTCTCTGCCTCACCCAGTGCTTCCTTCTCAAGCTCACTACCTGCATTCTTCAGGACAATGTGTAGTTTCTATAATGCTAGCAAACATTGGTTTGCATAACAGAGGATGCTATGTGATGCTGTCTTATCCACTGGCATTGTTGGCAGGATGCTCTTCCAGATTTAGAATGGCAGAAAAGGAACAATTCTTAAGAATGTTGGCTTCAAAACACACCTACAAATTGAACCTGCAATGCCAGATACTGAGTGAGATGTCTGTATGGGTGTGTTCCTTTGTTTATGTGGAACTGAATGAGAAAGGGGACCAAACTGACACTGGAGTTGGAATTTGGAAGAGCTCTGTAGTTTCATCTTTTTGTACTCCCTCCATGCTTTTATATGCAAGGATGTCCAGAGTGGTCCTCTGCAAGACAATCAAAGGCTTGCAGTTTGAACATTTCTCCCAGTGGGCCTGTTCCCTTGCACTGAGTACCATCTGTCATGCAAGCAGAGATATGGGCGGCACAGTGGCGCAGTAGTTAGCACCGCAGCCTCATAGCTCCAGCGACCCAGGTTCAATTCCGGGTACTGCCTGTGTGGAGTTTGCAAGTTCTCCCTGTGTCTGCGTGGGTTTTCGCCGGGCACTCCGGTTTCCTCCCACAGCCAAAGACTTGCAGGTTGGTAGGTAAATTGGCCATTATAAATTGCCCCCAGTATAGGTAGGTGGTAGGGGAATATCGGGACAGGTGGGGATGTGGTAGGAATATGGGATTAGTGTAGGATTAGTATAAATGGGTGGTTGATGGTCGGCACAGACTCGGTGGGCCGAAGGGCCTGTTTCAGTGCTGTATCTCTAAATAAAAAATAAAAATATATAGCCTTTTGATGTTGCAAGTTGAAGAAAACATGCGCAGAGATGGGTGTGTGCCCATCCGAAGCATCAGTAAGTGAACCTGCATAATAAAGCTTTTATGTGTGCATCTCTTAGAAGATGCTTGTGCTATCACTTTCTGTTGTAAGGTATATCTTGAACGTGTGCTGTATGGAAATATGGGTATGTGCGAGATGCAATGTATAAGTTGTAATGATAGAGTGATGCTGTGAGTCATTTATCTGGTGATTTCTACAATGGTGCAACCTTAACAGTTAGGTGAAGTAAAATATTAAGGAATCAGCAGATTTTGGGAGTATGCTAAAATAGCTGTATGGTGGCCTGGATTAACAGGCTTTATAAATAGAGGCATAGTGTACAAAAATGAGTAAGTTATGGTGAACCTTTATAAAACACTGATTCAGTCTCAACTGGAGTATTTTGTCCAATTTTGAGCACTGCACTTCAGGAAGCTGTGAAGGCCTTAGAGAGGTTGCAGGAAAGATTTACGAGAATGTCTCCAGGGTTGGGGTACTTCAGTTATGTGGAGAGATTGGAGAACCTCAGGTTTGTTCTCCTTAGAGAAGAGAAGGTAGAGAAAGATTTGATAGAGGTGTTCAAAATCATGAGGGATCTAGACAGAATAGATGGAGATAAACTGTTCCTATTGGCAGAAGATTTGAGAACCGGAGGACACAGGTTTAAGATGATTGGCAAAAGAACCAAAGGTGACATGAGGGAAAACCTTTTTTACACAGTGAGTGGTTAGGATCTGGAATGCACTGCCTGAAAGTGTGGTGGAGACAGATTCAATCATGGCTTTTCAAAGGGAATTGGATAAGCACCTGAAGGGAAATTCTTTGCATGGCTACAGGGAATGGATAGGGGAGTGGGACGAGCTAAATTCCTCTTGGAGGGAGGTGGCACAGGGACAATGGGTCAAATGGCCTCCTTCTGTGCTGCAACTATTCTCAGATTCTATTCAACAAGTCATAAGAAATTAGAAGTAGTTGTTTAGAACTGCTGGAAGTTTTGAGGGAAAAACAACTGCACTCAAGCCCATGATACCATCTACTCGTCAACCTGGCAGACTTTTAGAATGCATCTGGAAAGGTAATGTTTATTGTTCAGTGCCTAGATCACGTAAAAACGTAAGAAATAGGAGCAGCAGTAAGGCATATGGACCCTCAAGCCTGCATACCATTCAATAAGATCATGGCTAAACTTCTACAATAACTCCAGTTTTATGCCTTCGATCCTCAAATCCCTTGATTCCATTCGTGCCCAAAAATCTATCGATCTCAGTCTTGAATATACTCATCATCTGAGCATTCACAGCCTTCTGGGGTAGAAAATACCAAAGATTCACAACCTTCTGAGTGAAGAAATTTCTCCTCTTCTCAGTCCTCAATGAGTGATCCCTTATCCTGAGTCTATGACCACTGATTCAAGGGGTAACAGCCTCTCAGCATTCATGTGCTTCAAAACCATAGCACAGCTGACACCACCTTCCCCGCCCCCCCACACCTCCCCACCCCACCCCCCCCCCCCCACCCCTGCCCCTCACCAAGACACTATGGTACATGTCTTGGAATACCAAACAAAGTAATAGATGACCATTTTCAGATTTGAATTTTGATACTTTGGCAAAGCAGTATGCCTTATCACCCTGGATTCTACTGCAATCCCTTTCAGCTGTTACTTGTGATTTAAACGAATATGGTGATGGATAAAGTGATGCAGGTAAGACAGAAGTAATCACTTCCTTTATTTAAATGGCCGGATAACACTGTTCATTCAAATCCTTGAGGCATACTTATCATTAGTGCTAATCAATTCTAACATTTCCAGACATCAAAAGAGCAAAAAATAAAGAAAACATTGAATACTAAAAATAAGAATTGTTTTGGTGCAGAGAGTTGTTAATACTTGTTCATGTGTAGCAGTTTAACTGGATAAGTCAAACTGAACGGAAAAAGAACTGTCGATGAGGATTGGTCAGATTGTCTGACGCATAAATGGCTGACCGAAGCATTCAACTTGAGCATTGTTCTCAATTATACAGGAAAGTAAAAGAGTTACTGAAAGAAGATCTGTAGGGAAAAAAATTATCAGGAAGAGAATCTGAACAACCATTGTATTTGAGGAATTAAAACGTGTCTGCATACTAGTGCCAAGTTTAAATATGTATTTTGACATGAATAAAGAAAGGGTCCTTTTGGAAATAGAAATCAGTATGCAGGTATCATCCTTAATTCTTTAGACAAGCATAGATTTCTCCACTACTGAAAAATCAAAAATCTTGAAAAGGGAAGAATAAAGGACATTTAGCTTGCCCAGGTTTATCAGCTGTAAAGTATGGTCTATCACAGAAGACAGATAGTTCTTAATTCTTGATACTGTTACACTAGAGCATGGAATAAAAAGGAAGATTGATTGGCTACTGCTCCTTGAAGAGATCAGTACTTTCATTGTTTTTTTTTTACATAGAATTATATGGAATGTACAACACAGAAACAGGTATTTAGCCCAACTGGTTTTATGCCGGTATTTATGCTCCACATGAGCCTCCTCCCACCTGTCTTTATCTCTCCCTATCAGCATAAAACTTCAATTCCTTTCTCCCTCATGTGTTTATCTAGCTTCCCCTTATCTACAGCTATGCTTTTCACCTCAACCACTGCGATAGTGAGTTCCACATTCTCACCACTCCCTGGGTAAAGATGTTTCTCCTGCATTCCTTATTTGATTTATTAGTGAGTACCTTATATTCATGGTCGCTAGTTATGGTCTCACCACAAGTGGAAACATTTTTGTGTATACCCTATCAAACCCTTTCATAACCCTGAAGATCTCTATCGTTTAATCGCATCATTCTTCCAGTAATGGACAAAATTATGCTTTTTGCCAAATAACATCTGGTTCTGTTACTTTTACAGTAATTTCTTCCAGAACTAATCAAACTACAGCATATATAATTTAGAATCAATTAGTTCTACATAAAGTCCTAGTGATCCCTATTTGAAGCAGTCATTATAACTAACCAAATGCAGTATATAGTCTAATTTATTTCCTTAAAATTATCTCATTAGAAACTGCAAGTGGCTGCCTGACCCATGTGAGGCAGGAATCCCACAATTGACCAAATGAATGGAGACGGTGCCCTTATTTTGCGCATTTATTTTACCTGAGATCCCATATTGACACCAGTGCCCATATAACAAGCCAAGTGATCGGGTAATACCGAGTTTCACTACCAACTTTGCAACATGCAAACATCCTACCTTTTCCATCCAGTGTTGATCAGAAAACCCCAGATAAACATGTAGTACTCTGAAAACGATTTTCCCAGTGGCACTAAAATTTGTAAGTAAAGTGCAAGTTTTGACTGGTCCTTCAGCTCTTTCAAAACTTGAGAATGTTGAAAGCAGTTCATGGGAACTTTTCAAACTTGAAAATTAAAGACTGCAGTTTTGTATTGCAGCAAAACTGAAACTACTTTCTTTCAATGCAAACTGTGCAGTGAAATTTAACTTTCGTATCATTAATACAAAGCTGGTGGCTGTAGCAGACAATGACACAAAATGATGGCTGCAGAATAAAACAACTTGCAATTATAGAACACCTTTAACATAGTGAAATGTCTCAGTGTGTCACAGGAGCAATTATCAAACAAAATTTGATAGTGAGACACTTAAAGGAGACATTAGCACAGGTGACCAAAAGCTTGGTCAGGATGTTTGGACACTAGCAGTGCCTTAAAGGAGGAGAAAAAGAGAGAGGTGAAGAGGTTGAGACAAGGAATTCCAGCACTTAGGGCCTAGGCAGGTGATAAGACACTGAGTTGCAAATAGTCACAGGAAACAGATATTTAATTGGATGTGAAACTTTGATGAAAGGACATAAAATGGTGGCTGCAGCATACAAGGACACACAAAATGGTGGCTGTGGCATACCAGAACACATGAAATGGTGGCTATAGCTTACCAGGGCATGTAAAATGACAGGTGAAGCAAAATTAGGCTCTTGTTCATCACAATGCCTGCCCACCATCTACAAGGCACAAGTCAGGAGTGTGATGGAATACTCTCCACTTGCCTGGATGGGTGCAGCCTTGACACCATCCAGGACAAAGTAGCCCACTTGATTGGCACCCCATCCATCACCTTCAACATTCTCTCCCTCCACCACTGACGCACAGTTGCAGTAGTGTGTGCCATCTACAAGATGCACTGCAGCAACTCACCAAGGCTCCTTCGACAGCACCTTCCAAACCCACAAACTCTACCACCTAGAAGAACAGGGCAGCAGATGCATGGGAACACCACCGCCTACAAGTTCCCCTCCAAGCCACACACCATCCTGACTTGGAAGTATATTGCCATTCCTTTACTTGTTGCTGGGTCAAAATCCTGGAACTCCCTCCCTAGCAGCACTGTGGGTGCACCTACACCACAAGACTCCAGTGGTTTAAGAAGGCATCTCACCACAACCTTCTCAGGACTGGCAATAAATGTTGGCCTAGCCAGTGACGCCCACATCCCATGAATGAGTAAGAAAAAAACATTGTATTTAAATGAAATGATACAGAAAACTGGCTGATAAAATGCAAACTTTCTTCCTGTGTCTGTCAACAAATCTGGGACAGTCCAATTTAAACATGATCAAATTAACTAAGCTCATCCAAACAGAAAAAAATATCTAATATTAATGTGCTCTGAATTAATCATTGTCCTTTATGATCTCAAAAAAAAACTCTAAAGAATTTCAGCACAGATTTTTGAAGGATCAGCAGTTGAGTTATATATTAAATTTCAGACATAATAGACCTTTTGAGATACACACCAGCAAACTGAAATTAATCACACCCCTAGCACTTAATCAGTGAACTAGGTTAACCTAGATACATTAAAGTATTTGCTATTAATGCATGGGATGTACATGCAAACCATGTAAAACTGTCAATATATTTTTAATTGAAATGTGATATTTCAACAATCACATTGTAAGGGATACTTGAATTGGACTTACACATTGCTCTCCCATGCTGTCTAGTGTATGAATGGGCCTGATTTTAGAAATTCCTTCAACAAGACAAATTATTAAGTAATTTAAGTATCCAAGATGAAAAGAAACAAGGTCAAAATAAATGATAAAATATTGTCAGTATTTCCAACCTGTAACATCACCAAGACCGCAAAGAAAATAATTAAGAGGGGTAGTGGTTAAAAAAAAATCAAACAGAGAAGATGAAGGGAAGAATTAATACAGGTGTTCATATTATGAGAGTTATGACAGAATACATCGAGAGAAAAGGCTTCCACTGTTGGGGATGAAGGTCGATAACCAAGGGGATGCCTTATGAGGGTTGAGCAGGTTGGGCCTGTGTTTATTGGAGTTTAGAAGAATAAGAGGTGATCTTATTGAAACATATAAGATTCTGAGAGGACTTGACCGGGTAGATGCTGAGAGGATGTTTCCCCTCTTGGGGGAATATGAACATACATACGAACATACGAATAAGGAGCAGGAGCAGGCCATTCGGCCCCTCGAGCCTGCTCTGCCATTTGATAAGATCATGGCTGATCTGAATGTGGCCTTTACTCCACTTTCCTGTCTGCCCCCCATAACACTTGACTCTCTTGTCTATCAAGAATCGTTTCACCTATCCTGAACCTTGTCCATTTGATCCGCACTTTCCTACTGAATGGGAGAAGCTTATGCAGCTATACCATGAGGAATAAGAGAAGCAGCAAACAAACAGCACTCGCATCAGTTCAAGTAATATCAACACCAAAAACATTAGCAGCAGCAGGAATAACAAGAACAAAAGCAGCAGCAGCAGCAGCAGCAGGAGTACTACCACCAACAGCAGCTGTCTTCTCCACAGCCACATGCTGTTCTAAAGGGCCAGAAGGGATGGACAGAGAGCTCCAGCTGAAGGAGATGATACCTCGGTACAGGGTATCTAGACTGAGGAATCAGCTTCCTTAACATGATGGAGCACCAGTGCCTCAGGAGGCTCAAGCTTTCGCAGCAGGTCATTGCTGACATGTGCAGCCTCCGGAACAAGACTTCCTTCCAAGAGAACCAGGTAGGCAGGCATTGCCAGTGGCTGTCAAAGTCCCCACAGTCCTGAATTTCTCTGCCTCAGGCTCCTTCCAGGGCTCTGCTATCGACATCTCCAAGTTGTCACAACCTTGTTATGGACAGGTCTAGAATTAGGGGCAGGGTTTCAAAATATGGGGCCTCCCATTTAATACAGAGATGGTCGTTACGCTTTGGGATTCTCTACCTCAGAGAACAGTGGAGGCTGAGTCTTTGAATATATTCAAGGCTGAGCTAGATAGATTTTTGACCTACGAGGGAGTCAAAGGTTATGGGGTGCTGACAGGAAAGTGGAGTTAAGACCATAATCAGATCAGCCATGATTTTATTGAATGGCAGATCAGGCTCAAGGGGCCAAATGGCCTACTCCTGCTCTTATTTACAGTCATAGAGAGATACAGCACTAAAACAGACCCTTCGGCCCACCAAGTCTGTGCCGACCATCACCCACCCATTTATACTAATCCTACATTAATCCCATATTCCTTACCACATCCCCACCTTCCCTCAATTCTCCTATCATCTACCTACGCTAGGGGCAATTTACAATGGCCAATTTACCTACCAACCTGCAAGTCTTTGGCTGTGGGAGGAAACCAGGGCACCCGGTGGAAACCCACGCAGTCACAGGGGGAACTTGCAAACTGTGCACAGGCAGTACCCAGAACCAAACCCAGGTCACTGGAGCTGTGAGGCTGCGGTGATAACCACTGCGCCACTGTGCCACCCCACATTTCTTGTGTTATGTTCAGACACAGATTTATGGTAATTGGCAAAAAAAAACAGAGGGGAGATGAGAAAATTGTTTTATGCAGTGTTATGAAAGTGATTCTGTTTTTTTTGTTTAAAATATTTGAAAAGGAATTTATAGTTAAGTTAAATAAATGTTGGATTGGTTTTTTAATCAAGAGGACATTGAGTGAGCTGGATTGGCAACAGTGTTGCCGGTTGTCACATGGCTTGGGTTAGGCTTAGAGCAGAAAGCCTGGCAACAGGGGCAGAAAAATGACAAGCACTCCTTTGATTGGACAAGCCCAGTTGTAACGGAGCACTGAAACGTTAACTCTGCTTCTCTCTCCACAGATGCTGCCAGACCTGCTGAGCATTTCCAGCATTTTTAGTTTTTATGTAACAGAGCACACCAGGGCTGGGCAGAAGAAAAACTCACCAAACTCTTTGGTTGTTAGTCAGTGTGTGTGTGTGTTACCTATTGAAAGGAGATAAGAGTTCAGTGCTGCTGAAGTCTCATAAAAAAGACAAAAGTCTTCAGAATTCCAAGAAAAGAAGACTACAACCTAACTCGCTTTCCCGCAATTCTCTAAAAGATTCTAACTAGTTTGCTGTGTCAATTCGTCTTGTTTCCTGTATTTCAAGAAAGCCTGCTAAAAATAATTTTCAATGCCGCTTGAAGAGAACTAATACTGGAACTGTTCTAAGGATCCTGCCTGTGTATGCTCAGAGGTTGGACTGTGTGCTAGTTTGGTGCAGCGTGTCTCATCTGCTATTTTTCCAGGAGTGGGCAAGTGATCTGCTCTGGTGTAATTTTTTTTGTCTGTAATAGAGCTCTGATCTAAATGGTATTGGCAAGGAGTATATACCCGTACCTTTGTATCGGGTCCACCTAGAGTGTGACCCAATGTCTGGAACAGTAACTGTAGGAGTTGTCCATCCTTGCCAGTAGATGGAGTTGACATACTCCTGGGGAATGATTTGCCGGAGCAAAATTAGTAGGTTCGCCAGTAGTCATGGAAAACCGAGTGAAGTTAAAGAGACAGAACAGTTACAGGAAAAGGTTCCAGGATTTTTCCTCCTTGTGTAATAACCCATGCAATGGCTAAACAAGTTCCTTTGTCGGAGGTAAAATTAGCACCACAGTCAGATAGCCGAATGTCTGAAACTTTATTTGGGGATTTTGATAATCCAAAGGAAATATTTAATAACTCTTTTCTGATCATAGCTCAGCAAGCTGAGCCAGACTTGAAGAAGGTGGCACAATCAGCTCTAACAGAGGCCGAGGCAATAGGAGTTCCAGAAGTCTATTATATTAAAGATGGCTGCGTTTGCTGACAACACAACCACTAGGTGGCGCTGCACTGGCACATGCACAAATGCAGCCCATGCCACTAAAACGTCACAGTCTACGATGTTCAGACAGCTGCCAGGACTAAAGATGGCGCTGCTCAAATAATCACACAAAGGCAACGTAAACCCATGGCAGCACACAGTGGCCGGAGAGTGCGAACGGGTGGGGGGGAGGGAGAGAGCGAGCAGGGGGGGAGGGAGAGAGCAAACAGGCGGGGGGGGGGGGGGGAGGGAGAGAGAGCAAGCAGGGGCGAGAGTGGGCAGGCGGCGGGGCGAGAGTGAGCAGACGGAGGGGGTGTAGAAGCGGGGAGGAAGTGACCGGAGGAAAGCGAGTGAGAGGGGTGGGGGGGGGGAGCGGGGAGAGAGCGGGCAGGGTTGGGGGAGAAAGTGTGCAGGGTGGGGCGGAGGAGGAGAGCGCATCTGTACCTGCTGCCACCAAGGTCTTCGGCTGCTCTCTCCCCGCTTCCCCCCGTGCTCTCTCCCCGCTTCCCTCCTTGCTCTCTCCCCCGGGTTGCGCAATGACATCATCTGCACATGCGCCAGCCAGTCGTGGCAATGCGGAATGCAGCATACGCGCAGAGAGCAGGAGCCCGTTTGCGCATGTGCGCAGATTGGCGCAGTGTGATGACATCAGCGGCCGGCTGCATTGTCAAGAATCACTTTGATTAAAGATGGGGTTCTGATGAGTTAGTGGCGACCTTCTCACAGACTTGCAGACGGAGACTGGACGGTTGTTCGTGGAAACGCCAAAGTATCAATAAGAAATATTAAGATTAGCGCATGGGACTCTAGCAGAACATATTGGGATCCAGAGACCAAAGCACAAATAAGTCAACATTATTACTGGCCAGATCTTTCTAAGGACATGGTGCAGTTTTGTAAAATGTGCCATACATGCCAGATTGTGGGAAAACCGAAACCTCCTATAAAACTGGAACCTCTAATTCCCATACCAGTTTTGGGGAACCATTTAGTAGGGTGTTGGTAGATTATATAGGACCTATACCGAAAACAAAAGCAGGACACCAATATATACTCACTATCATGGATATGGCTACTCAATATCTGCTAGGGTAGTGGTAGAGAAGTTAATCCAGTTCTTCACTCAATATGGATTACCGATTGAGGTTCATTCGGATCAAGGTTCCGATTTCAAGTCTAAAATATTTCAGGATGTTATGGGTAACTTAGGTATAACAAAGTTAAAATCTTCAGCATACCAGCCACTGACACAGGGAGCTTTAGAAAGGTATCATCAGACCCTCAAAACAATGATTAAGGCATACTGTCATGAATATCCCCATGATTGGGATGAAGGGCTAGAATTTCTTTTGTTTGCCACTAAGGATTCACCTAATGAATTTACAAGTCTTAGTCCTTTTGAATTAGTTTATGGACATGAGGTAAGCGGTCCTTTAAAACTAATTAAAGAAAGATTTTTGGGGCAGAGGGATGAATCTTCTGTGTTAGATTCTGTATCCGTGTTCTGGGAACAGCTTACGAGAGCCTGCAAAGTGGCTCAGGAACATGTTAAAACGTCCCAAACAACTATGAAAAAATGGGCAGACAAGCATGCTAAGACCCGAACATTGTGGCCAGGGGATGAAGTGTTGGTATTGATGCCTTTATAGGGGAACCGTTGAGGACACGGTTCAGTGGCCCATATAAAGTTGTCAAAAGAATTGGTGAAGTAAATAAAAACAAGAAATGCTGGAAATACTCAGCAGCTCTGGCAGCATCTGTGGAGAGAAAAGCAGAGTTAATGTTTCATGTCAGTGACCCTTCAGCAGAACTGGCAAAGGTTAGAAATGTAATAGGTTTTAAGCAAATAAAGCGGGGGTGGGGCGAGAGATAACAAAAGTAAATGTATTGGTAGGACAGGGTCACAGAGAATAACTGACCAGAAGGTCATGGAGCAAAGGCAAATGGTAAATGGTATGTTAATGGTGTGCTGAAAGACAAAGTGTTAGTACTGAGAGGGTGTTAACGGACAGAAAAATGAACAGCTCTGGCCCAAAGCACAAACATGAAAAAAACAATTGGCAGGCACATTGTAAGAAAAATGAATGATGAAACAAACTACAATAAAATAAAAGAAAAAGAAAAAAGAAAATAACTGAAAATAAAAAGGGGGACCCATCATGCTCTGAAATTATTGAACTCAGTGTTCAGTCGGCAGTCCTAATCGGTAAATAATATGATGTTCCTTGAACTTGCGTTGATGTTCACTGGAACACTGCAGCAAGCCCAGGACAGAGCAGGGGGGTGTGTTGAAATGGCAAGCAACCAGAAGCTCGGGGTCATGCTTTCAGATTGAGTGGAGGTGTTCCGCAAAGCCATCACCCAGTCTGCGTTTGGTCTCCCCAGTGTAGAGGAGACCACATGGTGAGTAGCGAATGCAGTAGACTAAATTGAAGGAAGTACAAGTAAATTGCTGCTTCACCTGAAAGGAGTGTTTGGGGCCTTGGATAGTGAGGAGAGAGGAGGTAAAAGTGCAGGTATTACACCTCCTGCAATTGCACGGGAAGGTGCAGATGGAAGGGGACAAGGTGGTGGGGGTAATGGAGGAGTGGACCAGGGTGTCACAGAAGGAATGATCCCTTTGGAATGCTAACAGCGGATGATGCGTTTGGTAGTGGCAACATGCTGGACGTGGCGGAAATGGTGGAGGATGATCCTTTGGATGTGGAGTCTGGTGGGGTGGAAAGTGAAGACAAGGGGAACCCTGTCGTGGTTCTGGGAGGGAGGGGAAGGGGTGAGGGTAGAGGTGCTGGAAATGGGCCGGACATGGTTGATGGGCTTGTCATCTACAGTGGGGGAAAATCCTCGGTTGAGGAAAAAGGAAGACATATCAGAAGCGCTGTCGTGGAAGATTGCATCATCAGAGTAGATGCATCAAAGACGGAGAAACTGGGAGAATGGAATGGAGTCCTTATAGGAGGCAGGGTGTGAAGAAGTGTAGTCGAGGTAGCTGTGGGCGTCGGTGGGCTTATTAATGAATATTAGTAGACAGCCTATCCCCAGAGATAGAGACAGAGAAGTTGAGGAAGGGAAGGGAAGGGAAGTATCAGAGATGGACCATGTAAAGGTGAGAGAAGGGTGGAAATTGGAAGCAGGAGGAGGAAACGGCGCCGATACAGTCAGAAGTAAATTATTTGATTGACACCCCAGATTGCTGGAAAAAGAATCGGCTGTGTCATATCAATATGTTGAAACAATATCACTGCCAGGAGGAGGATAAGCATGCACAGGTATGTCAGGTAGTGGGGACTGTGAAGGATGAAAGGGATAGTGAGGATGAAGCAGAAGGAGGCCTAGACAATTCTCAAATTGTACCTCCTACTTTCCAGTTAGCTAATACTGAATTGCGAGGGAGATTGGACACTGCTTTCATATTTTGATGCAAACCAATGAGAAGACCTAACAAGGTTACTCACAGCATTTAAAAGAGTATATAGGGATAAGCCAGGACGTACAACCTTAGCCACATATGATGTGAATATAGGGGAATACGTTCCTATAAAACAATATCCTTACCGCTTAAGATAAAAGCAGAAATCCAATATATGCTGGAGAACCACCTAATACTACCCAGTCAAAGCAGCTGGAGTTCACCAATAGTATTAGTGCCTAAACCTGACAGTTCAACTAGACTCTGTGCAAATTATAGAGAAGTTAATGCAATAACAAAGACAGATTCCTACCCAATTCTTCACTAGGAACAACAAAGGGGAGCTCAGTTTGGAAGGTTGCAGTTGGCTGATTTGGTGATAGTCTTCATTGAAAAATTTAAAAATCAGAATGCCAGACTATTCTGATGGAGTTTACTGTTACAACCTTATCACTTAATGATTAAACACATTATGGGTAAAAATACTAGCATGCGAACATATGAATTAGGAGCAGAAGTAGGCCATTCAGCCCCTCTAGCCTGCTCCGCCATTCAATAAGATCATGACTGATCTGTTTGTGTCTCAAATTCCACACTCCCCATCTACCCCCGATAACTTTTGATTCCCTTGCCTAACAAGAATATCTACCTCCACCTTAAAAATATTCAATGACCCCGCCTCCACCATCTTCTGAAGCAGAGAGATCCAAATTCGCACAACCCTCTGAGAGAAAAAATTTCTCCTCAACTCTGTCCTAAAAGGGCGACGCCTAATTTTAAAACAGTGCCTCCTAGTTCTGGGCTCACCCACAAGAGGAAGCATCCTTTCCACATCCACCTTGTCAAGACAGTTCAGGATCTTATAAATTTGAAACAAGTCTTCCCTCTCTCTTCTAAACTCCAATGAAAACAAGGCCAGTCTATCCAACCTTTACTCATAAGACAACCCGCTCATTCCAAGTATCAATCTAGTAAACTTTCTCTGAACCGCCTCCAAACCATTTACATCCTTTCTTAAATAAGGAGACCAAAACTGCAAACAGTATTCGAGATGTGGTCTCACCAAAGCCCTGTACAACTGAAGCATAACATCCTTACTTTTATTTTCAATTCCTCTCGTAATAAATGATAGCATTCCATTAGCCTTCTTTATTACTTGCTGTACCTACATACTAACTTTTTGTGACTCATGCACTAGAAAGCCTAGATCCCTCTGCACCTCGGAATTCTGCAGTAATTGAAGAATTACTTCAATTCTATTGAAGTAATACCCCTCTTTTTTATTCTTCCTGCCAAAGTGAACAACTTCACATTTTCCCACATTATACTCCATCTGCCAGATTTTTGCCCACTCACTCAACCTATTTATATCAGTCTGCAACCTCCTTATGTCCTCTTCAGAACATACTTTCCTACCTATCTTTGTATGGTCTGCAAATGGATCTTCTATCCATGCTAATATGTTACCCCCTACACCATGAGCTCCTACTTTGTGCACATTGTCAAAAGCCTTCTGGAAATCCAAGTACAGGATGTCAATGGGCTCCCCTTTATCCACAGTGCATGTTACTCCTTCAAAGAATTCCAATAAATTGGTTAAGCATGATTTCCCTTTCATAAACCATGCTGACTATTCCCGATCAGCTTGAATTTTTCCAAGTGCCCAGCTGTGGCCTCCTTAATGATCGATTCTAACACCTTCACCACAACAGACATCAAGTTAACTGGCCTATAGTTACCTGTTTTCTGCCTCCCCCCCTTCTTGAATAAAGTGGTTAAATTTGCTACTTTCCAGTCTGATGGAACCTTTCCAGAATCTAGCGAATTTTGAAAAATTAACACCAACACATCTACTACCTGATTAGCCACCTCTTTTAAGACCCTCGGATGAAGTCCATTAGGACCTGGGGACTTGCCAGCCCGCAGCTCCAACAGTTTGCTCAGTGATTGTAATTTCACCTCCCTTCCACCTCCTGATTTACAGCTATTACTGGAATGTTTTTTGTATCCTCTCTGCCATCTCAGTGAAGGAACAGTATTTAATATGGGGTCTAAAAGAAGAGAGAAATTTGGAAAATAAAAGTTAGCTAATTATCAATGTTACTGACCACTAGTCATTTTCTCCAGAGTACGAGAGAAAGCTAGCTAGAAATATAAAAACAGGTGGTAAGAGTTTCTGCTGATATTTTAAAAGAAAAGTGTTAACAAAGTGAGCGTTGGTCCAAGAGAAAGTGAGTCTGGAAATTAATAATGGAAAATAAGGAGATGGCAGATAAATTGAACAGGGTATTTTGCATCGGTCTTCACTATGGACGATACAAGTAGCATCCCAGCAATAGCCGTAAATCAGGAAATGGAAAGGAGGGAGGAACTCAAGAAAATTACAATCACCAGGGAAGTGGTACTAAGCAAATTATTGAAACTGCGGGCTGACAAGTCCCTGGGTCCTCCCTGGGACTTCATCCTAGGATCTTGAAAGAAGTGGCTAGTCAGATAGTTGATACGTTGGTTTTATTTTGCAGGGTAGGTCCCATAAGATTGGAAAATAGTGAATGTAACTCCCTTATTCAAAAAGGGAGGGAGACAGAAAGCAAGAAACTACAGGCCAGCTAGCTTAACATCTGTCATAGGGAAAATGTTAGGAAGCTATTCTGAAAGATGTTATTGCAGGGCACTTCGAAAAATTCAAGATAATCAGGCAGAGTCAATGTCGTTTTGTGAAGGGAAATCATGTCTAACCAATTTATTGAAGATCTTTGAAGGAGTAACATGTGCTTTGGATAAAGTGGATGTACTGTACTTAAATTTCCAGAAGGCATTTAATAAGATGCCACATCAAAGGTTATTGCAAAAAGTAGAAGCTCATGGTGTAGGGGGTAACATATTGGCATGGTTAGAAGATTGGCTAGCTCAACAGGAAACAGAAAGTAGGCATAAATGGGTCATTTTCTGGTTGGAAAGATGTAACGAGTGGTGTGTCACAGGGATCTGTGCCGGGGCCTCAACGTTTTACAATTTATATAAATGACTTAGATGAAGGGACTGAACGTATGGTTGTTAAGTTTGCGGATGACACAAAGATATGTAGGAAAGTAAAGAGGCTACAAAGGATATAGATAGGTTAAGTGAGTGGGCAAAGATCTGGCAGATGGAGTATAATGTGGGAAAATGTGAAATTGTCCATTTTGGCAGCAAGAATGAAAAAGTATATTATCTAAATATACTTATACGGGCGGCACAGTGGTTAGCACCGCAGCCTCACAGCTCCAGCGACCTGGGTTCAGTTCTGGGTACTGCCTGTGTGGAGTTTGCAAGATCTCACTGTGACTGTGTGGGTTTCCTCTCACATGCCAAAGACATGCCCAAGGGTTGATAGGTAAACTGGCCATTGTAAATTACCCCTAGTGTAGGTAGGTGGTCGGAGAATTTGAGGGAAGGTGGGGATGGGAGAGGGAAATGGGATTAATGTAGGATTAGTATAAATGGGTGGTCGATGGTCGGCGTGGACTTGTTGGGCCGAAGGGCCTGTTTCGGTGCTCTATCTCTATGATTCTATAGTAAAGACAGATACAAAATATTTGTTCATTTCATCTGCCATTTCCTTAATGTTATTGCAGATGCTTTATTAAGAATCTAACTTTGTTCATGTTGTTTGAATGAAAAGAGTGAATGAGTATGAGTGTGAAAATGTGTTTTCTATTTTTCCCACACTTTCTAATGAAACACATTTAAAAATGGTATTTCATTCCTCTGAGGGTGGAGGTGTTATGAAAGTGATTCTGTTTTTTGTTAAAAATATTTTAAAGGAATTTATAGTTAAGCTCAATAAATGTTGGATCAATTTTTTAATCAAGAAGGCAGTGAGGGGGATGGATTGGCAACAGTGTTGCTGGTTTCAACACCGCCTGAAGAGAACTAATTTTGGAACTATTCTAAAGATCCTGCCTATGTGTGCTCAGAGGTTGGACACTGTGCCAGTTTGGTGCAGTGTGTCTCATCTGCTATTTTTCCAGGGGTGGGGAAGTGATCTGCCCGGATGTGTTTCTTTTTGTCTGTAATAAAGATCTGATTTTAAAATCCTTTTTCACTTTTTCGGTTAACCGGTGTATGTATATGTGTGGGTGAGTGAAGGAACCAAGGTAAATTGGGACTTTAAAAATTGGCTAATGTTGAAAACATTAAAATTTAATGTTGGATTTTTAAAAATTTGATCTAGGTGATATTGTTTTACTTCATTACTAGTTAAGACTTGTTTCATAATAAACTTTTAATTTTGTTGTTCAGTAAAGAAACCTGGTTAATGTGTTCTATTCTGGGGGAAAGATCGAGTATCTGATTGACTATGTCAGTAAGTGGGAACGTTTTAAAGAATATGTTGTGACCTGTGGAGAAGTGGGACTGAATTGACAGTGCACTCCACCTGCCTCGGTCGTAACAGCAGCGAGTTATGATCTGGAATGAACTGCTTGAAAGGGAAGCAGATTCAACAGTAACTTTCAAAAGGGAATTGGATAAATACCTGAAAAAGAAATAATTACAGGGCTATTTGGGAAATTGCAGAGGAACAGGACGAATTGGTTAGCTCTTTAAAAGAGCTGGCACAGACACAATGGGACGATTGGCCTCCTTCTTTGTTGTATGCTTCCATGATGGTTAGAGTGTAGGCTTCTCTTCCACAAACATTTGTTGAAACGGAGTCCAAAATTTCTATTGAAAGACAATTGGATTGTTGCTTGAGAAAAAGGAATATGAAAAGATGTGATGAGTGAGGAGGCGTGGAATTAGACTATGGGCTGAATTATATGGGCCCCCGAGAGACAGGATGGGAGGAGGGGTCATAAAATTGCAATGAAACTTGGCAGGTGGAGAGCCCATAGCTTTTCCTTCACCTGTGATGCAGAAAAGGCCAAAGATGGCCTGGAGTCCCAGACTCCAGTGATGGGCCTGGACCCTGGCCTGGTGTAGCACCGGCAGGAGCCATAGCTTCCAGAGGCACTGCCTATACTAATGAGGTGCCGGCCCTCTGATTGGCTGGCAGCTCTGGGAGGTGGGATCCCTGTCCTTAAAGGGTCTGGGACCACGGCGCCAGGCAGTTAATTGCCTGAGTACCTTCAAATTGAGCCGGAGGGTCTCCAAAGGGCCGAGGCTTGCTTCCCCTCACCTTTACACCCAGCATCGAGCTCCACTAAATTCAGCACCCTAAGTGCACAATTGCTACATTAAAATCCTGCTGAGAGCGAGGAGAGAAATAGAAGCCTGTTTTGGGGAAGTGGAAGGGGGTGGGTGGATGAAAAAAATGGAAAGACAATAACCTTTTTTAATAAATGGGAAGATGAACGAAAGATCGACCTGCTGCTGTAAGAAACGGACAGAAACCTGATAGCTGGGGAAAAGGGGAAATGTATTTTTAAAATATTTTTATTTTCTTCTCACATTTATAAGTCAGTGCGAATGAAGTGGACAACAGTGTGTGGCAAGTTTCAAGACAAATTCTTTCAGCACATCTGCTTAAAACACACACACACACAAACACACACGTCTGATAGACTTCCACTACAAGTCTAAATTTTGCCGATTGTGAAAAGTTGTGTTTTATTTCATTTTCTTCTCCAAAGTCTCGAGAAGTGGGTGTTTGTTCTGTCCTAGCTTCAATGGAACATCAAATTTAAATCCAGATTCTAGACGTAAAAGGACAGTCTCTAAACCACTGAAGTGCCTCTTTATCTGACAACAGCTCAACATGTTCAATGCATTTTTACCTCAAAAATAGTCTTCCAACACCCCCTCCCCAAACTGAAGTTAATTGCAGCAGAGTTTTCTACCAATGTACATCTTTCAGAAACGTTTGTCAGGCAAATGCCCCAATATTGACTAGGGATGATGGATTTTGTAAGCTTGGGGTGGGGTTTCGGTCGGGCGAGGTCCAGGTTTCCCCACTCGCTGTGGAATTTGTTTTACTACTCTATTTCCTGCCCAAGTCAGCCTGAGCTGCAGGCTTAGCTCCCTGTCGGGCTTCGAGCACTCCAGAGCGGTAGGCAGCCCAGGAGCTGGTAACAAACCTATTGTTGCAGTACTGGAATCCTTGGGGATGGTTCCAATTTCCCCGACCCAAGGGTGATTCTGATCCCAGTGAGGGGGGAAGGTTCTGATCCCTGACCCCTGGGGGCGGAGTGGGGAGGTGGGGCCAATGGCAGGTAAGAATGTAATCTTGTGGATCAGGAGGAAGCGTTCCTGCTCCTCCTGACCCACAAGCAGTGCTGTAAAGATATTTACCTTTCTGTTGAGATGCCGGGCTTCCCAAGGCCCGGGACATCCAGCCAGTCAGGGTTAAACTTGTAAGACAGATTAATTATCTCATTGTAATACTTAAATGGCCAATCTGTCACCTCGGAGCATGTTGGCTGCCTGCCCCCTGTCCCGCCTCCAATAAATCTGAAAGAGGGTGAGTTGGAGGTGGGCTGGGATCAGCTTTGAAATTTTTAAAATGTTTACATCTCACCCAACTCCCAACCCACCCATTAATTGCCCCCAATTAAAATTACCCCCCTAATAATTCTGCCATTAGCACTTAAGTCATAAAGGCCGGAATTTTTCATTGGGCAGAAGGCCCTGTCCACTGGCCAAAACGTCAGTGGCGAGCCCGCCTCCATCAGGACTGTGGAGCCAGACCAGGATTTTTCGCTCCCCAGGCCCTTAATTGGTCTTGGGCGGGATTTCCACCTCCTTGAGGCAGGAAGTCCCGCCTAATGGAGCAGCCGGCCAATCAGCGGGCCGGTAGCAGTTAGTCCCAGCAGCACCACCAGGAGTGGTGGCTACTGCTGGGACTACACCCAGCCAGCAGAAGCAAGATGAATGACGGCCCCGGAAGACAGTTAAGTTTTTAGGGCCTCACTGGGGATAATTGGGCGGACCCAGGCAAGGCGAGGGGGGTCAGTTCGGGGGGCGGGAGGAGTGTTGTACATTGGGGGTTCTTGGGGCTTCGGGGGAGGCCCTCCAAGGGGCACAGGGTGCCCGATCAGGAGGGCCCCCACCAGCCACGAAAGCCACCTGGTATCAGCAGGTGGGGTTTTTGAGGCTTCTGCCGTCCGGCCTCCGAGGGTAACATGCCCGCAGTGGCAGGAGGCCTTAATTAGCCTGGGGTGGGTGGGCCATTTCTCACTGCCACCGCCCCATGTAAAATTGCAGCATGGGTGGGAGGGGGTCGGGAAGGGGCCCCGCCTCCCACTCAGTTTTATGCACCACCCCCCACCCCCCACCGCACCACCAGCCTGCTCGTTTGGTGGGGGGGCGTAAACTTCCGGCCTAAGTAAGTTTAGCAAAAATTGACACATAAAAGCATTAACGGGAATTATCATTGTTGCTATTTTAAATGAGGTTTTGATTGTGAAGTTCACTCCAGCACTAAAAAGTGTCCACTTCAGTGGAATACTGCGTGTTTACCACAAGTGCAGTCTCTGTATTCACCTACATACATTTACACTGGGGTGTAATCTGTACTATTTATTGAAAAGAGGCTTACAAAAGTAACTGAGAACATGGGCTGAATATTATGGGGCTCCTAGGGACTGGAACAGAGGTGTGGAGGCCCGTAAAATTGGATCGGAAGGACGGGGACAGAGTGCCCATTGCCTGCCCAACACCTTCCAATTTATTCCGAGGCAGGGAAGGCCAAGCCTGACAGTCAGGTGGAGAGGGCCATTGGGTTTGAGGCCATTGCTGGATTCCCCCAGGGGCAAGGTGTGATAGATTGTACGCATGTGGCTATAAAGGCTCCCACGGAGCAACCAGTTGCCTTCATCAACAGGAAGGACTTCCATTCAATTAACCTTTATCTGCTCTGTGACCACCAAAAGTGCTTCCTGCAGGTGTGTGCCCACTTTCCAGGAATCTGCCACAACGTCTACATACTTCAACAGCCCCAGGTCCCACAGCTTTTCAGGTCTGCTGTTCGCCTTCAGGGATGGATTCTTGGGGACAAGGGCTACCCATTGAAGTCATGGCTACTGACGCCAGTGAGAAACTTTCACACTGCAGCGACGGAGAGGTACAACACTTGCCATGCATCCACCCGAGCAACCATCGAACTGGCCATTGGGCTGCTGGAGATGAGATTCCGGTGCCTGGATTGATCCGGTGGAGCCCTGCAGTATGTTCCAGCGAGGGTCTCGCGTATTGTCGTGGTCTGCTGTGCTCTGCACAAATCCAGCACAGCAGATTGGGGAGGTCTTGCATGAAGAAGACATGATTAACCGTCAGTCCTCAACTGACCAGGAGGATGTGGAGGAGGCTAATGAGCAGGCAGCACTGGATCTTGAACCCCTTGAACCGGACACCAGGCACATTGAGAGATAAGCAAGGGAGGCAAGAGACAATACATACCCTATTCCTGCCACATTGATGGCCTCTCAAAGTGAACTCAATAAAGACTCACCTGACTCCACCTGTCACCTTTTTATCTCAATTCTGTGCCTAGACCCAGCTTCACTACATGCTCTGACACATCTGAGCACTTACCAAACATACCCTGTGCTTACACTGGCAGCCCATAGAGCGAGCAAGGGTGAAGGCAGCAGCAGCTCACAATTCAGGGATGAAAGAGTGAGCATTTCACAACAATTATTGTGAACTGTATTAATAACTATAAAATAATACAAATGGGAAATGGAAAACACCCGTAAATCTCTAAGTGTATTTAGGTGCTCTTCTTTATATGTTTATGAGTGTTTCTATGTGGTGTGACCCCTGCAATAGCAGCTGGGATGGAGGAAGGCTGATGATCAGGCTACCCCTTGACCTGTGATGAATTCAATGCTGGATGCCTGAGGCCTGGAAGGCACCAACTGCCTGAGAGTTTCCAGCACAGATGCAGGACTTTCCTCAGGCATTGCGGCTACTGGAGCTGGGCTCATTGGCAGACGGGCTGAGGAGCCGCTTTCCACACTCGGAGCGCCCCGATGGGAGACCCCAACTGTGGAGGTCAGCCTCTCTTCCCTTTCAAGGTTCTCATGAACCTATGACCCCATGCTGACCAGAGAAGGATGAGGAGCTGCAGAAGACACCAGGCGCCTTGTCCTTCCCTCGCCTTGTCACTGCTGTGTCAAGTTCATGGTCAAGGTGATGGTGTGCAGGTCTGCGTGCATCTGTGGGAACTGGCTCTCCATGAGGTCATCAACCTCTCAATGGAGGAACCCATGCGCTCACACGCCTGAGACATGGCAGCAGTCAGGGCATGGATGGACTCCATCATCCGCTCATGGCTGCACATTGTCTCTGGCAGCTCCACCAGATGTTACCTTACCTCTCGCTGCAACTCCAGAATGCCCTGTGCTGTCAACACCAGAGGCTTGCCATCAGCCTGGGACTCAGCAGCGGCCTGGCCACCCACAGTCCTCCGGCTGTCAGAGGCCTTGGCTGCCTCAGTCTCAGCCAGCTGCATGGACACATGTGTGGTGCTGTCACCTGTTTGTGACACTGATTCTAAGCCCAAGTGCATACACACCAACGTGACTGTATCTGCACTGGTGGAAGGTGCAGGAGAGTCATGTGATGATGCATCCTCTGATTGCTCCTCCTCTTCCTCAGAGGTTGGCGGCTGGCCCCCTTCAGCTCGAGCCTACTGAGGATGACGACCTGCATGAAAGAACACAAACATTTGTGGGTTAGGTTGTGAAGATCTTGTCATGCCAGCCACATGATGTGGATCTCCAGAAGTGTGGTGGAAGTCAAATGAAGACAATCCTCACTCGCTTGTGTGGGCCGTCTTGTCTCATATTCTTATTGAGTGGCTGTCCTGGACCCCTGCTAGCTCCAGTGCCACCTCCTCAGCTGTCGATAGAGGCTGGAGATCTGGGATGACCCTACCAGTCCTCGAGGTCTCCTTCGTGTTAAGGGCCTATTTGTCCTGCAAGTGGAAAGAGGGACATAGTAAGACTTTGCAGGAACAGCAACAGAGCAGTTCTGCTAGTGGCAGCCTCTTGTCCCCTGCTGGGGTTCCCTACATGACATCTCCCCACGTCTGGTCTCAGGGACGTAATGTGACTGAGCTGTGAAAGAAGGCAGCCTGTCGCTGAGAAACAGCCATGCACCTGCCAGGATGTGGTGATGCCTCATCCCCTTTGCCATCGTTTTTATGATCACTCCGTCCCCATGTTGGGCTCCCTCCCATGTAGCCACTTGCAAGGCCCAAGGAGGAGAGGGATATGAAGGACTCAACTTCGCAGAACGAAGCAGGGCGTTCACTCTACATTGGACCTAGTTCCGGAGGGTGACCCCATAGCTGCTGACCTCCTCTGCAATCTCCATCCAGGCTTGCTTGGTCATCTGGGAGGATTTCTTCATGTCATCACTGGGGAAGAGGACCTGCCGCCTTACCCTTGCAGCCTGGAGGAGAAACTCCAGCGCGGCATCGCTAAACCGTTGGACCACCCGATGTCTTGCCTCAACAATGGTGCCCGGTTGCTTACACTCTTCCAACGTTGGTACGGCCTTCCACGGGGGCCGGGAGGGTGGCAGGAGTTCTAACACCTCTTCACCAGGTCCAGCAGCAATCTAGAATCAATGATTCATTGAAAGGCAGCGATACAAGCAGGGCTGGCAGCGTTTTAAATATGGTGCCAGCACCTGTGTTAGAGTCAGCTGATGCAATCACCTCTTTGGAGCCCGCCCCCATTGTGTGATTGGACGGTCCCCACATCTTCATTATGGTAAGTGGCTGCCTGCTACGTGAGCGTGGTTGGCCAGCCACATGCGGCGACAGCATCGACTTTCGGGTCTGCCACCAGGACCCACAATGGGGTCACAAAATTCAGCGCAAAGTGCATTTATATAGCAGCTTTCACAACCATAGGACAGTCTAAAAGTGCTTTACAGTCCTTGAAGTACTTTTTGAAGTGTAGTGAGTGTTGTAATGTAGGAAACGTTGCAGCCAATTTGCACACAATGGGCTCCCACGTACAGCAATGTAATAATGACCAGGCAACCAGATTATTGAGGGATAAGTATTGGCCAAGACACCTGGGATAACTCAAATACAAAAGCAAAAAACTGCAGATGCCGGAAATCTGAAATAAAAACAGAAAATGCTGGAAATACTCAGCAGGTCTGAAAGCATCTGCAGAGAGAGAAACCGAGTTAGCATTTCAGGTCAATGAGTAAGTGGTGCCATGGGGTTGTTTATGCCTACCTGAAAGAGCAGAAGGTGTCTCCATTTAATATCTCATCTAAAATACAGCACCTCCAACAGTGAAGTACTCACTCAGTACTGCATTGGAGTGTCGACCTAGACTTTTGCACTCAAGTCTCTCAGTTTGGACTTGAACCCAGACCTTTTGACTTAGGCAAGAGTGCTACCAACTGAGCCATAGGTTAAGAATCTTAGAGTCAATTCTCTGGTCAGAACAAGCCAGTGGAGCCTGTCGAGGCAATGAGTGATTGAAATGCGGTCCTGACTATGGACGAAGTCGCTGACTCCACAGATGACTTGCAGTTTATGAATACTTGTAGTAGGAATGCCAGCCAGGAATATATTGACATAAGGTGAGGAAGGCATGGATTAGAGTTTCACTGGCAGAAGTGGAGATGGAGGAACAGAAGTGGGCAATGTTTCAGAGGTGAAAGAAAATTATTGTGATAAATAGGATGGAGGGAGGAAGCTGAGCTCAAGGTTAAGCAATATACTGACCTCTGGGCTTAGTATGAGGTGGAAACAATGTGAGGGCATGTTGTGGGAGTCAAAGAGGATGGCTTCAATTTCGCCCATAGTCAGCTGGAGGATATTCAGCTCATAATCTCATATGGGTGTTAGGACAGCAACTACAGGGTCAATGGGCATGGTAGTGAGGGGAAACTGGATGTCATCAGCATACAACTGAAAGATAACCCTATGTTTCTGGATAACATTGCCAAGGAGCAGCATGTAAATGATGAAGAGAATGCCAATTATGGAAACCTGAGGTTCACCAGAGGTGATCATGTGGAACAGTGAAAGAGCAGGTCTTGGAAATGGACTGTGGAGGAGAGATACTTCAGGGAGACAGAATAATCAACAGGTCAAAGGCAACAGAGAGGTTGAGATGATGAGGAGGGGCACTGAACTGCAGGAACAATTAGAACAGCTTCAATGGAAATCTTTTTCACATATCTATAATGCTTTGGCAGAAAAATTGTTTCTAAAGGTGAGGCTTATGAATTTTGTGCTCATTGATTCTATGTGTTTTAATTTACTGCGCATATGTCATATTTGGAATCCTTATATTCCACTCAAAGGTTTATAAAAATAATTATTGATAGAAATGTCCTGGTTATAGCAGTAAACTATTGTCCTTAGCGATCTTCGGCTGACACCTCCTGAGGTATGTACAATGTGTTGAGCATTGACCCATGGGGCTGAATTTTGTTCTGGTGATGGGTGTTCCAGCAGTGGACCAGAAGGTGGAAGGAGATCCCATCGATGGTCTGTCAGATCCCCGTTGTAATTGCACGGCGAGCAGGCAATTAATAGACCCCAGCGATAGGGTGCAGGTTGGGGTTTGTGAAGGTGGGTGGTGTCTTCCTGGGAGGTGGGGGAAGTGATCACTTTGGGTGGGGGGAGGGGGTGACCTCTGGGAGCCCTGGATTGCACCCAAAGTGGGACCCCGTGCCCCAACTTTGCGAGGAGACTGCTAGGTTTTCACCGGCCCTCTTGATCGGGCATTGATTACCTCCTTGATGCAACGTTGGGCTGTTGCCTGGGAGACCCCACACACATATCCCCGGTGAATCCATGGAAAGAGCCAGAGGTGTAGAAGTTGAGTGCCACAGTGATCTTCAGGGCCAAGGGCATAGGGTGTGCATCGGAGCACATAGGTTGCAACACGTCCTGCAGCACAGTGCTTAAGTCAGTGACATACTCCCTGGAGAGCCGCAATCTTCGCTGGCACTGCCGCTCAGCCATTTGGAGGTAGCTGAGGTGAGTCCAGTACACTGTAGCACAAGTGGACCCTTCTAGCCATGGAGCATCATGGGCAGGCACAGCTGGCTCTTGGACGTCCTTCCATCTGAGCCGTTGCATTGTGCCATGGATGTCCACAAAGACGGGGTGTATGAGACCCGTGCCAGCTGAGCAGTAGCTCTCCATAGCGCTGTCCTTGCTGTTACAAACAGGCGAGAAAGGTGTCTAGGGTTCCCTCTCAGCTTTCACCTGGTCTTACCGTAACAGGGTTTAATTTTAAACACAACGTGTTTTTAGCTCCCCCCTTGGTGAATCCTTGTTCACCGCTTTCCAATTATAAGGCAAAGAAACCAGCACAAACAGGTTTTCTTAGCTTTAAAGAAGAAAAGTTGAAATTTATTAAACTTGAACAAACTCTAATTTGTTTGATGCCTACGGGTACACGACGCGCCCACTGTAGCATGCATTCGTGATACATGCAAATAGAAAAAAGCAGAAGAAAAATAAAGTGGAAAAGTTTGAGGCATTATCTGAAAAGTTGTTGTTACAGTTCTTCAGGCTCACTGTAGAGTCCTTGATTATAGGTAGATCTTCTTTTCATTGGGGCTCAGTATTCTTCTTAAATCTTCTTCACTGTAGGAGACTTTTCTCTCTTCGTGTTCATGTATCTTCAGTGGATTCAGAGGCTTGAAGAAAGAGATGGGAGCAGACAGGAGAGATCTTCTCAGTCCAGGAGCAAATAGTCTTTCTCAGTTCAAACACTCTGTGGCCAGTTCAAAAAACCTGTAGCAGCCAGTTAGTCATGTGACTAGCTGGTCTAACCAGTTCTGGAATGTATCACCTTAGTAATCTCTGGAATGTTCCTCTTACATACAATACCCGGTGATCAAGGTCCATTGTGGGTTGAATGTGTCAGGGAATGACACGACTGATTTGTTTAACAAGTTTTTTCTCGCTCTACCAACAGTTTAAAAATCAATGTTCATGACACAATTAATGTGCCTCATTTTTGGCAGGTGGGGGCTTAGCATAACATTACAGAGACAAACTTGCCTTGGCATATTTCTCTGCTGGTTCCCCTTAGAATATGCACTAATGCCCTTCAGTGCCCACCCTTGCTGAGAGCCTAGCACCCGATACTATGGCCTCTGGCCCCTGTCACTCAATATTATGGCCACCAGACCCTCTCACCAAGACCAAGCCCAGCCGGCAATGTCACCCGAGACCAAGCCCACTTGTGCAGAATGCCCACCACTGACAAAATCCAAAACCGAGCTCACGACTCCTCAACCAATGGAAATAGTTTCTCTCTATCTACCCTATCTGTTCCCCTCAATTTCTTGAATATTTCAATCCAATCACCAGTTAACCTTCTAAATTCCCAGGAATACAAGCTTAATTTGTATAATCTCTCCTTATAATTTAACCTTTGGAAACCAGGTATCATTCTGGTAAATCTGCACTCCCTTCAAGGCCAGTATATCCTTCCTAAGTGTGTTGCCCAGAACTGCTCACAGTAGAGGCCTGCTACCCGACCCGAACCCGACGGGACCCGATGATATGTGTCGGGTTCGGGTTGGGTCAGGCCCATCTTCCGGGGCCGGCTTTCGGGCTCAGCTCGGCTCGGGTTGGGCCGAGTCCAGGTCGTGTCGGGTCGGGTCGGGTCGGGTCAGGCTGGGCACACACAGTAAGTGCTCTGCTGGTAAGTATTGGAATTTAGAAAACTTACCTGAGCTGGGAGTCCGGGACGAAACTGAGTCTGCGCAGTGAGTGAGTGACGTCACTATGATGTCATCGCACATGTGCTGCAGCTTCTGGCAGGTCTGGTGTTAAAAGGTAAGTAAAGGGATGGTCGGGTTGGGCCAAGTCAGGGCGGGTTCGGGTCAGGTCGGGCTCGGGGCAAAATCAGAGGGACTCGGGCCGGGTCAAGCTTGGGCCCGCTATAGTTCGGTCAGGTTTGGATTGGGTTCTTTTTTCCTACCTAAAGCAGGCCTCTAGCTCACAGTACTCCAGATGTGGTCTAACCAGGGCTTTATATAGCTTTGTATAACCACTACACTACAGCCCCCATCATGAAAATGAAATAAAGGAAACTAATATACAGAAAATATAAAATAAAAAAGAGCGCAGTATTTTCTGGAACTAACCGTAAGTGAGGTTATCATAGCATACAGGATCCTTGGTTTTATAAATGGAGGTGTACAGTACAAAAGCAAGGAAGATATGCTAAACCTTTATATATCGCTGATAAAGCCTCAGCCCAATTCTGGGCACCACACTTTGGGAGGGATGTCAGGGCCTTGGAGAGGGTGTAGAAGAGATTTACCAGAATGGTACCAGGAATGAGAGAACCCGGTTATGTGGAGAGACTGGAGAAGCTGAGATGGTTTCTCCTTAGATCTATGAAAGTTAAGGAGAGATTTAATCGAGGTTTTCAAAATTGCCAGGAGTTTTGATAAGAGTAAATAGGGAGAAACTGTTTCCACTGGCTTGAAAAGTTGAAAATTGGAGGGCTATGGGGAAAGCACAGGGATTAATTGGATAGCTATTTCAAAGAGCCAGCACTGGCACAATAGGCGGGATGGCTGCCTTCCATTCTATGATCACCACTGAAGTAGCAGACAGCGTGTGCTAAACATCCATCCAATAACATTGCCTACTGTAACTTCCAGGATAAAATTTATAAACGAATGTAAAATGAAATGCATCATGGAAAAGCAATGCAAAATATGCTGAAAGCAAAGTCAAGCAACATACGCTGAATGCACAAATGTAACGTTGAACAAACTTAACATGTGGAATTGAAGATTTCTTCCAGACTGAAGCTAATCAGACAATGAACTGTAGATGCTAGAGGAAATAAACAGTTCCCACCCCAACCCGAACCATATTTCTTGCAAGTCACGACAAGTGGCTTACTAAAAACAAGTAATAAAAAGAATCAATAGCTTAACTGGAAGGAAATAAAAGATTAAAAGAACTGACTATCCTGATGAGTCAAAAAAAAGCATCACCAACTTATCGATTGGAACTGACGATTCATTTGATGACACTGACTGCTGAAGCAATCTGATCGAAGATCCGTATCAAGTAAAGTTAAAGTGGGAATTGTAATAATCCCAGTCACAATACAGTTGCTTGGTGACCAAAGGAGCAAAAGGAGATCAAGGCGGGAGGGGGAAGTTCTGTTTTTTCATCGTGAACACCTATCGGCAGCGATCAAGGTGATTATGCCAGGATCATAGCCACCACTGCTAAACTCCACCAGGGAGGATGTAATTTCCTAAGGGTGAATTCCTAGTACCTGATAGGTTTGAGGGGGAAGGGGTTGCCCAGCCTCTGCAACCCTGTGAAGCTCCCCCTCATGCTTGTATGTAAGGAAGCTAATGACTTAAAAAAAAAATTTTTTTAATTCATTCATGGGATATGGGCATCGCTGGCTAGGCCAGCATTTATTGCCCATCCCTAATTGCCCTTGAGAAGGTGGTGGTGAGCTGCCTTCTTGAACCGCTGCAGTCAATGTGAGTTAGGTACACCCACAGTGCTGTTAGGAAGGGAGTTCCAGGATTTTGACCCAGCGACAGTGAAGGAACGGCGATGTAGTTCCAAGTCTGATGGCGTGTGACTTGGAGGGGAACTTGCAGGTAGTGGTGTTCCCATGCATTTGCCGCCCTTGTCCTTCCAGTTGGTATAGGTCGCGAGTTTAGAAGGTGCTGTCTAAGGAGCCTTGGTGCGTTGCTGCAGTGCATCTTGTAGATGGTACACACTGCTGCCACTGTGCGTCAGTGGTGGAGGGAGTGAATGTGTGTAGATGGGGCGACGATCAAGCGGGCTGCTTTGTCCTGGATGGTGTCGAGCTTCTTGAGTGTTGTTGGAGCTGCACCCATCCAGGCAAGTGGAGAGTATTCCATCACACTCCTGACTTGTGCCTTGTAGATGGTGGACAGGCTTTGGGGAGTCAGGAGCTGAGTTACTCACTGCAGGATTCCTAGCTTCTGAGCTGGTCTTGTAGCCATGGTATTTATGTGGCTACTCCAGTTCAGTTTCTGGTCAATGGTAGCCCCTAGGATGTTGATAGTGGGGGATTCAGCAATGGCAATACCTCATTTTGAGGTATGCCTGGTGCTGCTCCTGGCATGCCCTCCTGCACTCTTCATTGAACCAAGGTTGGTCTCCTGGCTTGATAGTAATGGGGGATATGTCAGGCCATGAGGTTACAGATTGTGGTTGAGTACAATTCTGCTGCTGCTGATGGACCACAGCACCTCATGCATGCCAGTTTTGCATTGCTAGATCTGTTCGAAATCTATCCCATTTAGCATGGTGGTAGTGCCACACAACAAAATGGAGGATATCCTCAATGTCAAGGTGGGACTTCGTCTTCACAAGGACTGTGCGGTGGTCACTCCTACCAGTACTGCCATGGACAGATGCGTCTGCGACAGGCAGATTAGTGAGGATGAGGTCAAGTATGTTTTTACCACTTGTTGCTTGCCTCACCACCCGCTGCATGCTTCAAAGGTCGAGTTGGTTTCCCTTGCCTGAAACTCCTCCCTCCACCGTCCTCAATAGAGCTCACGGCTGCCGCACCCCCCACCCCCACCCCGCCCCCACTTCTTAAGGGTGGCCTGGTTCCATTTCACATGGCCTGCTCGCTTCTGGTCTTACACTACATATCCCGGTTCAAGCTGGGGAAGCGGGAATGCTTGGCGTGGGGTGTCCCTGACTCCTCAGGGGCCATTACCTAATGTCCTCTGCCTCGCAGGAGGAGAGGTTGAAAGTTCTCTGAAGATCCTTGAAATTACGGTTTAAGGTTCCAGAGCAAAGCTAGGAAGACAGTGAAGCTCCCCACTGAGGAAATCCAGGGGCTTCGGCCTTGAAAATATAGGCGGCCTGAAACATATATTAAACATTTGCATATGCAAATAGGGACCTAACACCTGTTTCACAAACCCTTCCCGGAATTGGTTTGCCCTGAATACAGCCTTCAGGATAACCAGGTCTACATGTGGCCTAACCAGAGGCCCTTAAAGGAATCCCTGGCTCCATAGCAATCCAGAAGATCATTACCAGCCCCTGCCCCATCCAGATGACCCCTCCCAGTACCAACCCGAGGGCCACTGGTGGTGACGTAGCAAGCAGAAATTTAAATCCCCTTTGCCAGCGAGCTGCCTGAGAATGTGCAGTAGTAGCTCATCACTCAAACTTAACTGAGGGCTAAGGCCCAATATCGGTGTGCTTTGGGCCTACCTGTTCCTCCGCAGAGATCATTCCTAATTCACACCAGCAGATGTCACTGTCTTTTATTTGTTCGTGGAATGTGGGTGCCGCTGTCAAGCCCAGTATTTATTGCCATCTTCAACTTAAGTCTTGCTGTCAGATCAAGGCAGGAGGGGGAGGTTCTGTTTTCTCAATGTGAAGACCAGTTGGCAGCGATCACGGTGATTATGCCAGGATCATAGTCACCAGTGCTAAACTGCACCAGAGAGGACCTAATTTGCTCAGCATGCATTCCTAGTACCTGATGGATTTGAGGGGGCAGGGGTTGCCCAGTCTCTGCAACCCTGTGAAGCTCCCCCAGTTGTGTTAAAAATCAAGAACTTAACCTGAAAAATAATCACACAAGTGGAGGCACTGTGTTAACCGCATTCCCTCTGATTGTAGAATTCCACTCAGTCGTAGTCAAAGGCCTGAAAATCTACTATGTGTTTTCCATTCTGGATATTATTGATGCGTGCACTGCATGCTTTCTGGTCTCTGCACATATGGATTTTATCAGTCTCTGATGTTTCACCTGTCTATTCCTTCACATCACCCAGCCACACACATCTTCACCAGTTTCACAATTATTTAGCATCAATTGCTCCACTGGGCAGGGGATCGGTGCAGCATACTAAAATTGCAATGCCCCTGTGAGGGGTGGTGGGGTGGTGGGTATGATCTGTTTCTCATTTTAGGCTATTGTCATGGTCTGGGCACATGACTGGTACAGATGCATCTCTGGCAGTTCCTAGTGCTGGGATTGGGAGGGCAGCAACTGAGCTGAGACATCTGTAACTATGCTCTGGCTACCAGCACTGGATCTCTCTGGCTGCTGCAGTGGAGGTAGGGTCTGTGCATGGTCCATTGTCAGCTTTGCTTTTGGCAGCCCTCCAGTTGGGTGACCCATGCGTGAAGTCAGAGGAACATACCTGCCTTATTTGCATTCTCCAAGTAAGAAGGTCGTGGGTTCAAATCCCACTCCAGAGACTTCAGCGCATGTATCTAGGCCGACACTCATAGTGCTGCACTGAGGGAGTGCTGCACAGTTGGGGGTGCCATGCTTCAGATGAGAGGTTAAACCCCGGCCCCATCTGCCCTCTGAAGTGAACATAAAGGATCCCAAGGCCACTTTTTGGAAGATGAGCAGAGGAGTTCTCCCTGGTGGCCTGGCCATTATTTATCCCTCAATCAACATCATTAAAACAGATGTGGTCTCCTCTACATTGGGGAGACCAAACACAGACTGGGTGACCGCTTTGCGGATCACCTCTGCTCAGTCCGCAAGCATGACCCCGAGCTTCCGGTTGCTTGCCATTTCAAAACTCCCCCCTGCTCTCATGCTCACATCTCTATCCTGGGATTGCTGCAGTGTTCCAGTGAACATCAACACAAGCTCGAGGAACAGCATCTCATTTAACAATTAGGCACACTACAGCCTGCCGAACTGAACATTGAGTTCAATAATTTCAGAGCATGACGGGCCCCCCATTTTACTTATATTTTTATTTATTTTTTCTTTTTCCTTTAAAAAAATTTTTTTTTTGCGTTTATTTTGTTTCATCTCAGTTTGCTTACCCACTGTTTTTTTCATGTTTGTACTTGTGGCTGTTCAATTTTCAGTCCGTTAACACCCTTTCTGTACTAATGCTTTGTCTTTCAACACACCATTAACATATCTTTGCTCCATGACCTTCTGGTCAGCTATTCTGTGACCTTGTCCTATCTACACCTTCTCCTTTGTTATCTCTTGCCCCACCCCCACTTTACTTGCTTATAACGTTTTACATTTCTAATATTTGCCAGTTCTGAAGAAGGGTCACTGACCTGAAACGTTAACTCTGCTTCTCGCTCCACAGATGCTGCCAGACCTGCTGAGTATTTCCAGCATTTCTTGTTTTTATTTCAGATTTCCAGCATCCGCAGTATTTTGCTTTTAATTAAAACAGATTATTTGGTCATTATCACATTGCTGTTTATGGGACCTTGGTGTGCACAGATTGGCTGCCATATTGCCTACTTTACAACAGTACTTCAAAAGTACTTCATTGGCTGTAAAGCACTTTGGGACATTCCGATGCCGCAAAAGGATTTTTATAGGTGCAAGTTCTTTCTTTGCTCTCTCTTCTCCCATACCCCTTTTTCCCCTCTCTTCTCCCCTCTCTCTTTTGCTTTCTTTCTTCCTTCCCTTCCTTCACCTATGATTGGTACAGTCCCAATTATGTTGCCTTGGGGAAAGCTTGAGGCAGCTGCTTTGTGAGTTGGGGCTGAGTGTAGATGTGACACCACAAGTTTTCTGCCCATTTCCGCTTCACTGGCCCGGAAACTAATCATTACCCAGGCACAACAACAAAGAAAAGGAGCGGAACCGGCCTTTAAATGCTACTATAAATCTTCATATTGGGTCAATTAAATCTACTTCAAGTAACAGGCGAGTCTCTAACAACCATTTTAAATGGACAGGTAGATTAATCAGCAATATCCCTGTGGGAATACTGGGAGAAGGATGGCATTCCATAACCCTGAGCTGATTTTAATATTCCAAATGGCTAGCTGATGGGAGTTTCAGTTTCCAAAATGAAACTTGACTACAAAATTAAATGTGATACTAAACAGACGGAGATCAGCATGATGGATCTCTGTACCCTTTTCCAGTCATTTATGCCATTTATTGGATGTAAATGATGCAAAATTCTTGGCTAGTACATCATTTTATCTCTCATTATCAGCCTTATCAACTTCCTTCTCTTCTGCAAGTACAAGAATCCTCTCATTCTTCATGTCCAATTAATTTCCAGCACACATCTTAGGCACCATAACTCAAATGCCTCCAGTTCTTAATTCAGCATTCAAGGGATCCATTCTGACAACCACATAGTACCACTGAGCACACACAACACATTCTATTTCTCATCAGCTTGATTTTAAGAATGCACAAAAGCTTGTGTATGTTGTTAAAATTTTACAGCAGTTTATGCTCCACATGAGCCTCCTCCCACACTACTTCATCTCATCCTATCAACGTATCCTCTCATTCCTTTCTCCCTCATGTACTTAACTAGCTTTCACTTTAAAGCCTCAGCCAACTGCAGTTCTTGCCTATTCAAGTGACAAACCACATAAACACGGAAGTATATGCAAGGGAAGCAATCTCTTGTCCTAAATCTCAAGAGGAAGAAAAAGAAAAGGTAATAAATGGTAAAAATGATCAGCATTCCATCTGATCCCAAGAATTTCCTACCTGGCAAGTTAGATTAAGCTTGCTCTTGTTAATTGTTTCTCTCTTCACAGATGCTGCCTGACCTGCTGAGGTCAGTATTTCCAGTTCTTATCTTCGAATCAATATCAAAATATATCCATATAAATACATGAATATTGTTTTCGAATTCCTCCACGTCCTCACTCCTCCCTATCTCTGTAACCACATGCAACCCTTCAACCCTGCATTTCTCCAATTCTGGCCTGTTGTCCACAATCCAATTTTTATTGTTCTCCCATTGGTGGCTGTGTCTTCAGCCGCTTAGGCCCTAAGCTCTAGAATTCTCTCCCTAAATCTCGCTGTCTCTCTATCTCTCGCTCCTCCTTTGTTACTCTTTAGAACCTATCTCTTTTGGTCCTAATATCTCCTGATGTGATTTGGTGTCAGATTTTGTTTGCTCATGCTCCTGTAAAGCACCTTGGGATGTTTTACTACATCAAATTGTCCCAGCCTACTCTCTCCCCGACCTTTCTGTCTAGCATGTCTGCTGGGGGCTAAGCTTAACAACCTGCTTTTTGCCCCACTCATTGCTCCCTGCACTGACTCTTAGATTCTGTCAGTGGATCAACTCTCTCCGCCCCCTCTGCATCTCCCTCCAGAATGTGCATTCACTTGCAAGCAAGGCCCTTAACGCCCATGAGCTTATTGTGGATGATTTCATCAACATCTTGACGGAAACCTGGTTAAGGCATGATAACCTCTTTCCCCTTATTGATCCTTTCCTGCTTGGCTATACCTTCCATCACTTCCCCTCCTCAAACTGCTAACACACATTGGTTCATGTCTTTGCAGCTCTGACAATTTCTCCCGTGAACATCTCACTTCATTCCACTCTCGATGGCTCTTATTTAAAATCACTGTTCTCTACCGCCCACCCAAATATCACGCCAGGTGTCTCACCTGCTTTCCTCCCTCAGTCTGAATGGTTTCTTATCCTCAGTGATTTCAACCTTCATTTCAACTTATCATGCTCTCTCGCCTGAGTTCACTGCCCTCCGTGCCTCCCTAAATCTCTCCCCAACCTATAACTCCACAACCCATATTCACAGCCAGTCCCTCGACCTCACCATCTCACATGGCCCTACTGCTCCGATCCTATCTATCACAGATAAGGACAGCATTGATCACTTCTTTGTATCACTCTGCACCCACATTCCCCTTACTGCCTCCAAACCCCTCTGAACCCTTTTAGCCCCAATATCATTCTGCTCCCTCATTCTGCATCCATCTCCAAGGTCCATACAAGAAGATGACTCTTGGTTTGTAGACCCCCGAAGTTGGATGAGATCTCCTGCGTACAGCCCCGCCTCACCCATTGTCTTCTGAGAAGCCTGGGTATTGGTGGTAGTGGTTGCTGAGGCTGCTGCTACTGTCCCTTCCCTTCCAAGTTTTGCTCCATCTAGAACAAGGAAACAAGAATGGTACCCATAGTAAGTACAGGAAGCTTACGGAAGGGTTGCAAGGCAACAAAATTGTAGAAGTGGTAATCTGGAAGTTGGAATCTATCCCAGCAAAACCAAACAGCAAAAAAGCCTGTGATCCAGTAATCAGTAGTTTTACACTGTTCCAGGTTAGACACCAATCCTGTGAGATTTTGCTGAGCTTCCAGAATTAAGTGGAGTATCATTGATATCAGGTTAAAATTTTATTTGGAGATCCATTTGCCTGGGCTGGACGTCTGACCGACGCCAAGCACTTGAGAGTTATAATGTCGGTGAGGACAGGAATGGTACAGGAAGATTGAGAGGAACCCCTAGATGCAATTTTACCATGTCAGGCAGACTGGTTTAGAATTAGTCCTGTCGTAGTGAACTTACATTGATATTTTGACAAGGTAATCAATATCTGGAGTTCTTTAACTGCGTCATTTGGAATTTATAAAGTGCGAGCATGTTGTGACATTTATTCTCATCATAGTGATGCGGAAAATTATTAAAACAAGTGAAGTAAAGATAATGTAAAAAGCTACAGTAGATATATCTGGTCAGAGCAAATCTTTTACACGGTCTTAGAGTAAATCCCAAATGCTTTCTCAAAAATCTGGTAATCAATATTAATTATTTCTATCACTCAGGTGGATGGGAAGTGGAAGCTGCTTGATGGGTTGTTCATTAATCCAAACCTGAAGCAAAGCCGAGCATAAAAATCCTCCAATTTGACCCTATAATTGCTGTGGGTAATTAACTCATACATGTCCCTATCCAATATTTTATATCACTCTACCCATAGGCTCTATCAACAAAGGACAAGGGCTATTCCAGGAGCTAAAGGACCAATTTTAGAATGTACAGTAGCATAGTTGTCATTTTACTCGACTAGTAATCCAGAGGACTGGATTTCTTATTCAGTTAGAACGTAAGTCCAAATCCCACCATGGGCAACTTGAGAATTTGGATGCTTTCAAAAAAAAAATCTGCAAATAAAAAGAGCAGTACAAATTACCTCAGATTGTTTTTAAAAGCCCAACTGGTTCATTCATACCCTTTAGGAAAGAAAGATTGTTCTCCTTACCCTGTCTGGCCTATATGTGACTCTAGTCCCACACCAATGTGGTTTACCTAACTGCCTTCTGAAGTGATCTAGCAAGCTACTTAGTTCTGAACAACTAAGGACAGGCAATAAGTGCCCACCTTGCCTGTCATGCCCACAGCATGCAGTAATAAAAAAAAATCATAATGCATTGATGGAGCTAAAATTCAGCTAAAAAGATATAACATAGCAATATTTTATAAAGTGCTACAGAAGCAGGACGGAGCCCATATTCATCATACTAGGGACCTGAAATAGCACACATTTAGTTGAAATGACAGTTTCTGACGATCTTGCAGTTATAGAATCATAGAGAGATATAGCACCGAAACAGGTCCTTCAGCCCAACGAATCCGTGCCGACCATCAACCACCCATTTATACTAATCCTACATTAATCCCATTTTCCCTCTCACATCCCCACCTTCCCTCAATTCTCCTACCACCTACCTACACTAGGGGCAATTTTTACAATGGCCAATTTACCTATCAACCCACATATTGGAGTCCACTCAGCTGTACTGCGTAGACTGGTTCAGTAACTCTTCACAGCCAGTTTTATCAAAGCTTAATCAGCGCTCAATAAAAAAATACTGACTGCACAACAGTGGATTTGATATCATAGCTTATACTGACCCAATGCAGTATCAGGTGATGAAAATACAACCTCATACTTGATTATTATTGTAGTGTGTTGTTATTAAGGATGCTGTACACCTACCTGGCATTCTTCCTCCATGTAAAGTTGTCACTACAAACCAATCAAGTTTTTTGACCTATGTCAATGGGTGATGTGATGTGGCAACAATTAAAAAACTTCCCCCATGAAAAATCATGTGCAATAATGCTTCTACTATTGGACCAACGTATACCAAATATGCAATCTCATTAGGCATAGAAACACAGAAATGTAGAAATTTTAGCTTAATAGGACTCTTCTTGCCTGCACTGAATTTAGGCCCTTCTTGGAGACTAGTTTTACAATCCTATTTTCCTGTCATCTCCCCAGATGAATCTTCTATCTGTGATTGCCCTTCTCAATACACTCCTTATCATCTTCCATAGGGGAACAAAATTTGATAAAGTTGTAAAGAATGACAATTTGGAATCCTAGATTTTATAAATGGGGCATTGAATACCAAGACAAACAGACAAGTGTATAAGAATTATTCTGAAGTCTTAGGCAGAACACCGTGTCCTGTATTGGGCTGGATACTTTTAATCATGGGGAGAATGCAGAAGTGATTCACTAAGATCATACCATGAACGTGAAGGTGTAGTTGTAAGAAAAGGCCATTGAACATAGGAAGGAACAGAGGAGCATAAGAACAGGAGTAGGCTATTCAACTCCTCGATTGTGTTCTACTTTTCAATTAGATCATGGGTGATTTGCATCTTAACTCCATCTCCATACCTTGATTCTGTAACCCTTAATACCTTTGCCAAAAAAACTATCAATATTACTTTAAAAGTGTTCAATTGGCCTCCCATTCTCAACAGATTTCTTTTTTTTGGGGGGTGGGGGGAAGAGTTCCAGATTTCCACTATCCTTTGAGTAAAGAAATGCTTCCTGACATCATTCCTGAATGGCCTAGCTCTAATTTTAAGGTTATACCCCTTTATCTGGACACCCCAAAAGAAGGAATGGTTTCTCTTTATCTACCCTATTAAATTCTTTAATCCTCTTGAATCTCAATCAGATCACCTCCTAATCTTCTATATTCAAGGGAATACAAGCCAAGTCTATGCAACCTAGGGACAGGTGGGGATGTGGTAGGAATATGGAATTAGTGTAGGATTAGTATAAATGGGTGGTTGATGGTCGGCACAGACTCGGTGGGCCGAAGGGCCTGTTTCAGTGCTGCATCTCTAAACTAAACTAAACGTATTCTCATAATTTAACCCTTTTAGCCCTAGCAGCATCTGTGGAGAGAGAAACAGAGATAACGTTTCAGATCAGTGACCTTTCATCAGAGCCTGGTGAATCTGAGTTTCACCACCTCCGAGGCTGATATATCCTTCTCGAGGTGTGGTGCCCAGAACTGAATGCAGCATTCCACATGAGGTCTCACCAGACTTTTAGTCACCTCTTTGTAACTAAAACATGTGCCCTTTCTCAGCTCTATCTTGCACCAAGCCCTGGTCACCCAACAACCCCATACTCACTGACCTACCTTAACTCCTGGTTCGACAACACCATGATTTGAAAATTCTCATCCTTATTTTCAAAGAGAAAATGAATTGGCATCTCATATTCCCCCTTAGCTCTTCTTTAGTTACATGTCTTCCAACAAACAAACATGAATTGTAGAAAGCTCAGCATTTAAACTTTATGGTGATTCTCACTGGAAATCTGCCAGTACTATTAACTAAATCTATCATTTGTAATTGGTTAATGTGAGCTTACTGAATTCACTATCTTAGGGACCTTTGATGTAACGATTTTTGCCTGGGATGGCAGATACATTCTTTCTTAAACCGATAATGATATAGGAAGCATTTAAGGACACTTGGTAATTAGTATTCAAGAATCTGCCAACTTTTATACCAAGGCAGACTAGTTGGCTTCATATTTTAGAAACTGTCAGCTAGCCAGTGTTCATCAATGGATATGTTACTAATCTCTTAATACTTGATTTTACATTTATAAAGACTGCAGGCATTTTTTTTGTTTGTTTTATTTACCTTTAATTTAAAAAAAAGTTGTTTGATTCACTGTAACTTCACATGCAATTTGTTGAGGCATTAACTTGCTGACATCAAGGGGTGTTTTGCACATCAATTCAACTCTCTGCTGTTGCTAATTGCTCCAAGAACTGACCCCTAGAAATTAATTGCTTCCACATGCTTTTAACCCATTCAGCCCTGAGTGTGAGACATTAACATATCTCATTTTAACAACTTCCTTTTTTTCTAGCTTGGGTGGATTTGATGGTACTGGTATTTAGGATAAAGATTTGACAGATTTGATCCTTGTGCTTGTTGGGAGCAGAGAAAGATTTCAGGGAAATGAATTGGAACCTCAATAGAGGCACCAAAGATTTCACATAAACAACTGCATACTCTGACAATCTTTGGCCAGCACCTTGCCCAAACAGCCATCCTGTATTATTGCCTTAAGAAGCTTACCCACTATGAGTGTTAATCTGGATTATCCTTTTCTCCCTTTAGAACAGAGGTGTTACATTGAAAAACCTCCAGCCCTCTGGCACAGCTTCCAAATCCAAGAATGTTTGAAAGATAGGTGGTCAGACTTCCCAGTACTTCCTCTCCAAATTTCATGGAAATATTGAAAATTTATGGCACAGAAGGAGGCCATTTGGTCCATCAGCTCTACGCCAGCTAAAAAAGAACTATCCGGTCTATTCCCACTTTCTAGCTCTTTATCCATAGCCCTATAGGTTACAGTACTTCAAGTGCATATAAAGTTTTTTTTTAAATGCAATGAGGGTTTCTGCCTCTACCAGCTTTTCAGGCAGTGAGTTCCAGATTTCCCATTGTAATGTTGTGCTGTGCTCTTAAGACCTCATTAAAGATAACTGCAGGCTTTATATTTGAATTCAACACAAACACTATTTATTGTCTTACTCGCCTACATTGCGTGATTTCAGGTACAGGTCTTTTCCTCGCTGGTTCAGATCTGCTCTTTATAAAGCCATATGCTAAATGTGCCTGTCAAAATGCTGTCGCCTCCTTATATATATCTGATGATGTCATCAGTTGCATCAGTGGCCTGATCTCTTAAAAGTACAGTTTCTTAAAGGAGAATTCACCACTACATGACCTTACACCCACCACCTTCAGGGTGAAAAAAACTTCTCCGCAACTCCCCTCTAACCCTTCTGCTAATTACTTTTCTTGAGCGTTTTAGGACATACGCCAATAAGGCTGTTTCCTATCTGATATCCAGCAATTTTTTTCGGTGGGACCTGATCTATAACTATCCTATCAGATATCCTATCACTTACTTCTCTTTCATTCTCACTTTATGTGAAAACTAAGACAAAGTACTCATTTAGAACATCCACTATTCCAGCATTAGGTTACTGGGATAGTATTTAGATAGTATTTTGCTCCTCCCACCCCACAATTATGTTCACTAAGCCACCATTAGCAGGGAATGCAGCACTGGAGAATAGTTTAATCAACTTCACCATCTGTTAAAAAATAATTCAAGTGCGAATAATGAAAAATGCAGTTTGAATAGATCGATGTTGGCCTTGACATCTAATGATAGCATGTAATCTGGTAGAAATTTACATTGATCTTACACTTTTGAGTAGAAGACGTGTTTTACTTGCCATTAAGAAATTATTACATTATTTTTAAATAGTTTTGCAGACTTGTAGACATTCTTGTAATGTAATATTAATGTGGTTCAGAAATGATACAAAAAGAGGAATAGTAGCCATAGATTTAACATGAACAATTGCATGCTCTGACATTTATTGGCCAGCACCACGTAAACCAATGGCTTCTCCAATGCCTCAGTGGGGCTGATATAGTGCAGTACTAAATCGCACAGACCAAGAAAGTCCCTGTTTTTGCTCGGCTTGCTATTTTCACATAGTATGGCAAATGGGGATGGGGCATCTAGCTTCTGCAGTCAAGGCTTAGGAGGAGAAAATCTGATCTTTGAACACTGCCTCCTTTGGGAAATTACAGGTGTTAGGGATGGGGGAGGGTGGTGCATGTGTTGGTATCTGATAAAGGCAAGAGCTGTTTTGGCTGTGCGTCCCTCTTTGTTTAAAATGCATACTGACATTTTGGGAGCAATTTTAACCTAATTTGCTGGTCGGGAATCCCAGGGGAGTGGGTGGAAAAGAGGTTTTACCCAGCCCAATAACAGACTCCCCTAACCTCAATGGAGAGTTAAATCAGCAGATTCCATCAGTTAGGTTAAAACTGTCATCATAGGTTAGCTTAAAATTGTCATCCACAATGTCCACGCAAGCATATAAAGAAGGGGAATCTGTATGAGACATCAGAGGACACAGGAATCTATAGAATCATACCCCAGTACTTTTAGTGCTTCCCTAAAAGAGGGGAGAGGTAGGAGGGTGATAAGAGAAAGCGAAAAAAAAAAAATTAATTTAAAAACTTTAATTTGTGACAAAATGTCCATTGAGCCAAGTTCCAGAACTTGGGAGGACATTTTACCCTTAATTTCCTTTTGAAAACCCCACTCTCCTCTTGAGTTCCCCAGCATCACAGATGCCAGTCTTCAGCCAATCCGATTCACTCCATGTGATATCAAGAAACGGCTGAAGGCACTGGATACTGCAAAGGCTATGGGTCCTGACAACATTCCGGCAGTAGCACTGAAGACTTGTGTTGCAGAACTAGCTGCACCTCTAGCCAAGCTGTTCCAGTACAGCTACAACACTGGCATCGACCTGACAATATGGAAAATTGCCCAGGTATGTCCTGTACACTAAAAGCAGGACAAATCCAACCCGGCCAATTACCGCCCTATCAGTCTACTCTTTATCATCAGCAAAGTGATGGAAGGGGTTGACGATAGTGCTATCAAGTGCCACTTAAACAGCAACAACCAGCTCACTGATGCTCAGTTTGGGTTACGTCAGGCCATTCGGCTCCTGACCTTATTACAGCCTTGGTCCAAACATGGAAAAAAAGAGCTGAACTCAAGAGGCGAGAGTGACTGCCCTTGACATCAAGGTAGCATTTGACAGAATGTGGCTTCAGAGGCATCTGGGTGTCCTAGTGCATGAATCGCAAAATGTTAGTATGCAGGTACAGCACGTAATTAAGAAAGCTAATAGAATGTTATCGTTTATCGCAAGGGGAATCAAATACAAAAGTAGGGAGGTTATGCTTCAGCTATACAGGACATTGGTGAGACCATATCTGAGTACTGTGTACAGTACTGGTCTTCTTATTTAAGGAAGGATGTGAATGCGTTAGAGGCAGCACAGAGAAGGTTTACTAGACTAATATCTGAAATGGGTGGCCTGTTTTGCGAGGAAAGATTGGTCAGGCTAGGCTTGTATCCGCTGGAATTTAGAAGAGTAAGAGGTGACTTGATTGAAACATATCAGATCCTGACAGGGTGGATGTGGAAAGGATGTTTCCCCTTGTGGAACTAGGGGTCACTGTTTAAAAATAAGGGGTCACCCATTTAAGACAGAGATGAGGGGAAATTTTTTCTCTCAGAGGGTCATGAGTCTTTGGAATTCTCTTCCTCAAAAGGCAGTGGAAGCAGAGTCTTTGAACATTTTTAGATAGATTCTTGATAAGCAAGGGGGTGGAAGGTTATCAGGGTTAGGTGGAAATGTCGAATAATCAGTTGAGCCATGAACTTATTGAATGGCGGAGCAGGTTCAAGGGGTTGAGTGGCCTACTCCTGCTCCTAATTCGTATGTTCGTATCAAGGAGCCCTAGCAAAATTGAAATTAATGGGAATCGTGGGAAAATTTTCCACTGGTTGGAGTCATACCTAGCACAAAGGAAGATGGTTATGGTTGTTGGAGGCCAATCATCACTGCACCAGTTCCATCTTCAGCTGCTTTGTCAATGATCTTCCCTCTATCATTAGGTCAGAAGTGGGGATGTTCACTGATGATTGCACAATGGTCAGCACCATTCACAACTCCTCAGATACTGATGCAGTCCTCGTCCACATGCAGCAAGGCATGGACAACATTCAAGCTTGGGCTGATAAGTGGCAAACAACAGTCGCACTACACAAGTGTCAGGCAATAGCAATCTCCAACAAGAAAGAATCTAACCATCTTCCCTTGACATTCAATGGCATTACCATCACTGAAACCCACGCTATGAACATCCTGAGGGCTACCACCGACCATAAACTGAACTGCAGCAGCCACATAAATGCTGTGGCTACAAGAACAGGCCAGAGGCTAGGAATTCTGCTGCAAATAACCCAACATCTGACTCCCCAAAGCCTGTCCACCATCGACAAGGCACAAGTCAGGAGTGTGATGCAATACTCTCCACTTACCTGGATGAGTCTCCAACAATACTCAGGAAGCTTGACACCATCAAGGACAAAGCAGCCTGCTTGATTGGCACCCCATCCAGAACCTTAAGCATTCACTCCCTCCACTAGCGACGCACAGTGGCAGCAGTGTGTAACATCTACAAGATGCACTGCAGCAATTCACCACACCTCCTTCGACAGCACCTTCCAAACCTGCAACCTCTTCCACCTAAAAGAGCAAGGACGTCAAACACGTGGGAACACCACCATCTGCAAGTTCCCCTCCAAGCCGCAAACCATCCTGACTTGGAACTATATTGACGTCCCTTCACTGTCGCTGGATCAAATCCTGGAACTCCCTCCCTAACAGCACTGCGATGTGCCTACACCAGATGGATTGCAGCAATTCAAGAAGGCAGCTCACCACCACCTTCTCAAGGGCAATTGAGGATGGGCAACAAATGCTGGCCCTGCCAGTGACACCCACATCCCATGAAACAATTAAAAAACATTTACTCTAATTTCCATATGTTTCACACATGCTGATTCCCAATGATATTGAAGGCAGCATTCACTAAATAGTAATGATATGTACCAGGTTAAAATTAGCTTCCAACTGGACTTTATGTGCTTGACTTTTGGCTGTTTAGCTTTGGTGGTTTTACACTAGTGAAGTGCCATTGACTTCAAAAACCACACAGGGACACTCATTAATGACCAGACTGCAGGAGACAAAGGAATGGACATCCACATCTTTATGGTTCTCTCAAGCAGTCATCAGATTTCCAGGCATAAAAGAAAAAAGACAGAGCATGCATTTATATAGCATCTGTTGCATCCTTTGAGCGCTCTAAAATGCTTCACAGCCAGTGAAGTACTTTTGAAATGTCAGGCAGGAGTTTATCCTTTGGGTCAGGACCTGGCGTCAGGGTCAAATGGGGGTCACAACACCGCACTGTATTGGAAACAGTCCCCCGGCAGTTATTTTCTCCGAATTGGCCAATTAGTGGCCAGAGGGTGGACGCTCCATCCAATTAAGAATTGTGGGCTGGCTCTTAAAGCCAATAGGATACCCTCCAGCTCGGAAGGAGATGAAGCCTGCAGTTCAGGTAAAAGAGAGAGAGGGTGCCTTCATTTTGAGGTGCTTTCTCTCCAACTTTTTAAACTTTGAAATTCAAAAATGGAATCAACGGCTGGGTCACCATTGTGGAGGAGGACCCCCTTCACAGAGTGGCTTGTGGCAGCAGCTGTAGCCAGACAGGTGGGCAGGACCTCAAAGCCTGCCTGGAATGCTGGATCCCCAGTCTCCAGGCAGCTGGCCTAGTTCCTGACGGATCAGGCATTCTGCAGGGCGACTGAAAAATTCCAGTTGGCCTCTGACAATAGGCCTTAAGTGGACATTTAATTCCCTTACTTAGCTACCCGCCACTTGTGGGCAGGTAGTCCTGCCAACCTCCATCCCACCTCCAAGAAAATGGCCTGGCACAGACTGATGCCAGCAAATCGGCATGTGGTCGGTGGCACAAACCTTTGCACCCACCCGCCACTGTGCTCGCCCTGCCATCTCTGTTGTAATGTAGGCAAAAACAGCAGACAAGTTGAACACTGCAAGATTTCACAACAGGGCAGCACAGTGGCGCAGTGGTTAGCACAGCAGCCACACAGCTCCAGTGACCCGGGTTCAATTCTGGGTACTGCCTGTGTGGAGTTTGAAAGTTCTCCCTGTGTCTGCGTGGGTTTCCTCCGGGTGCTCCGGTTTCCTCCCACAGCCAAAAGACTTGCAGGTTGATAGATGAATTGGCTATTATAAATTGTCACTAGTATAGGTAGGTGGTAGGGGAATAGAGGGACAGGTGAGGATGTGGTAGGAATATGGGATTAGTGTAGGATTAGTATAAATGGGTGGTTAATGGTCGGTACACACTCGGTGGGCCGAAGGGCCTGTTTCAGTGCTGTATCTCTAAATCTAAAAAGCTCTGAGATAAAAGATCAGTTTCTGTTGGTGTTGGTAGAAGGATAAATGTTTGACCAGAACATCAGGAGAAATTCCTTTCTGTTCTACGAAAAGTGCCATGGAGATTGTTTTACTTCCACTTTAATAGGCAGACAGGGCTTTGGTTTAACATCTTATCCGACAGACGGCACCTCCAACAATGCGGCAGTCCCTCAGTACTGCACTGAAATAAACTGTGTACACAAGTGAGGCTTGAATCCATGACATTCTGATTCAAGAGTGCCATCACTGAACCAAATTAAAAGCACAAAGCAAAGAGTGGGGATCAAAGGTTACAAGCTTTCATTTGGTAGCACCAGAAGGAGCTGGAGGAAGGAGGTTGTTAGCATCCAGCTCATGTCAGAAATATTGTAAGAGTGCCGTAGTAATTTGTTAGACTAGGGCTGCAGGCATTTCTAACTTGAAAGGAAATCAAGTCCTTTCCCAATTCATGTATACAAAGCAGAATTCACATGCCAACCAGCCTAGGCCAAGATATTAACAAGCTTTTGTGACATTGAGCAACTAACTACGTTAACAGCTTGCTGGTAACAGTGATACAATTATACCTGTGTTTCCTCTCATTCTTTACTTCTGCTTTGCTGGTACCTGCACCAGATCCATTGGGAATAATCTTGACTTTCAGAAATAGTGTAAAATGATATTGATTCTACTGCCCAGTATACATCTCTCTGGATTTTCACTTCTGTTCTCTTCACTAGCAGTTTTTCTACAGCTGAGGTCCTCAGGGTAGTGTCCTAGGCCCAATCATCTTCAGCTGCTTCATCAATGACCTTCCTTCAATCAGAAGGTCAGAAGTGGGGATGTTCGCTGATGATTGCACAATGTTGAGCACCATTCGCAACTCCTCAGATACTGAAGCAGTCTGTGTAGAAATGCAGCAAGTCCTGCACAATATCCAGGCTTGGGCTCATAAATGGCAAGTAACATTCGTGCCACACAAGTGCCAGGCAATGACCATCTCCAACAAGAGAGAATCCAACCATAACCCCTTGACATTCAATGGCATTACCATCACTAACTCTGCCACAATCAACATCCTGGGAGTTACCATTGACCAGAAACTGAACTGGAGTAGCCATATAAATACCATGGCTGCAAGTGCAAGTCAGAGGCTAGGAATCCTACGGTGAGTAACTCACTTCCTGACTCCCCAAAGCCAAGTCAGGAGTGTGATGGAATACTCTCCACTTGCCTGGATGGGTGCAACTCCAACAACACTCAAGACGCTCAACACCATCCAGCACAAAGCAGCACACTTGATTGCAACCTCATTCACGAACATTCACTCTCTCCACCACTGACGCACAGTGACAGCAGTGTGTACCATCTACAAGATGCACTGTAGCAATGCACCAAGGCTTCTTAGACCGCACCTTCCAAACCCGCGACCTCTACCAACTAGAAGGACAAGGGCAGCAAATGTATGGGAACACCACCACCTGCAAGTTCCCCTCCAAGCCACACACCATCCTGACTTGGAACTATATCACCGTTCGTTCACTGTAGCTGGGTCAAAATCCTGGAACTCCCTTCCTAACAGCACTGTTAGTGTACCTACCCCACATGGACTGCACCTTCTCAAGGGCAATTAGGGATGGGCAATAAATGCTGGCCTAGCCAGCGAGGCCCACATCTCATGAACGAATATAAAAAAAAGAGTAGTTTTTAAACCTTTAACCAGCACTTTAACCATATTTATTATGAAACAAAAAAGCAATTTTACTAATAGGTCATTCTACATGAATATTTATACAAGGCAATTATTTTTATTTCTTGCCAACCATTTTACCTAATGCAAATTTATTCATGCATAAAATGATCCTAAACTTTAGGCCAGTGTTATGATGGACTCATGGAATATTATCTTAATCAGAAACAAAGGCTGTCACATGTTGCAAACAATTTCTGTGATGTTTTCACAACAGTTAATAAAACTGTCAGATCCCCATCAGTTGGGGCTCAGTTGGCATCACTCTCACCTCTGAGTCAGAAGGTTGTGGGTTCAGGATCCACTCCAGTGGCTTAAGAACAAAAGTCTAGACTGACAGTCTAGTTCAGTACTGAGGGGGTGCTGCACTGCCAGAGGTGCTGTCTTTCAGATGAGACATTAAACTGAGGCTCTTTCTGTTCTTTAGATGGTTATGAAAGATTGCATGAGACTGTTTCAAAGAAGTGCAGGGGAGTTATCCCCAGTTTCCAGGCAAATAGTTATCCCTCATTCAACATCCCTAAAAAAAAGTAGATTAACTGGTGGTTCTGACAGTGTTGTCTGTGGGAGCTTGCTCTGCGCAAATTGGCTGCCATGTTTCCTACATTACTGCAGTGACACTTCAAAAGTACTTCATTGGCTGTAAAGCTCTTAGGAACATGTTGAAGTTGTGAAAGGTGCTATATAAATGCGAGTCTTTTTTTCTCTCTTGTTCTATTTTTATATCCTGTGAAGATGGCTTAAAGTAATTATTATTGAAAATAACAGAAAGTATATGTTCAGCATTGACATGTCGTCAGCAAAGTTAATTCACCACTGTCTATCTGAGAGTAAATTAATGTGACCTTCTTGATTGTCTGCTAGGTGGAAGAAAGAATATAAACACAATCTTTATCAGCAAGTTGAAGAAAATCTGCAACTGATTTTGGTATTTAGTGTATCAAATATATTTTATCATCACCCGCAAGCTACAGATGAGAGCGTAAGAAATTTCCGATGGGTGAGTCTTCCAACTGCAAAAGGATTCCAATAAGTAATAAGACACTTTCAAAAGAAACTATTATGTTCATGCTCTGATCCTCCCCAATCAATTTAATTTGCATCAATCACAACGGACTTCACAAAATTACGGGTTGTTGACTCTGAACCATCCTGAGGTAAATGTAATTACCAATGACTAAAAGATCTTCTATGGCATTACTCATGGAGAGTCAATGGATACACTTTGTTTCATAGCAACCAAGTGTCGCGCACTTTTTATTGTCGAACCATGGCACTTTAGAATGGGGGTGGGGGGGATGGTGGCAGAGGGGTTCTGCTTTTTGGCACTGCCACCGAAGAGGTCTTGGAGTTTGGCAGCCCTTGTAGGAAAAGCCCTTGGATTTAGGAAGCTATGGGGAACAGCTACTGACATATGACAGAACTGGAAAGGGAATCCTGTGGCTTGGCAGCACTGCAAGGTTCCAGTGTCTGGCAACATTCAGGGAGATCCTAGAGTCTCAAGACTGGGGATGGGGGTCCATAGGATGCTGACAGATGGAGACTGGAGAGATTGTGGCTTTCATGGGAGCATTAAAAGCTGCCACGGCCCCAATGGCAACATAAAGTCAAAGCAATAGGACAGATGCATGCACCATCAACCCAATTCAAGAGGGCATGATGGATACACATTTGGACCACAGAAAATCCCAGGTGAAGATATCAATTCTCTAGCCAATTACCCAAAATTGAAGCCTTGGCTCCAGGCCCAGGATTAGGCCTCTCTGAAAACTTCATGAGTAAGAATAAGCATTTTATTCAGAAACTCTGCTTAGACACGTAAACCGGGTTTCCATAACACTTCCGAGAGGGCAATAGCTCTGAGGGAATTCCTAGCACCATTTTACAAATTTGTGGCTTTCAGTGCCATCCTCTTTAAACATGAATACCTGCCATTTAAAAGCCTCTGCTTCCCTGCGTATCCTGTCCCCTGCCCCTGCCATCAGTGAACTCCCTGTGCCTGGATTAATATAATAGGAATGTGTTCAAATTATTCATGAACTGATCTTGCAAAATTAAGTGAGGTCAGCTCTCCAGGCAAAATATCCATCTTGTGAGTTTGTAAGTTCACCAATCCACTTGCAGAAGCTCTGTGCTGGGAATGGACATTCAGTCTTCATAACCTACATAATTTTGTAGGGAGAATTACCTCAGAAAATGTTGAAACATTCATGCATTATCTTTCCTTTGATGGTTTATATAAAAAAATGACAAATGTCGGTTTTGTTTACTCTCCTCAAAATAGTTCCCTTTGTTTTAGTCATTTTCTGTAAGTGGGTGATGGTTCTGGCATGCTCTGGGAACGGTTAAGTCTTACTCATATAGAGTTCTGTAGGGCAGAGACCCAAGGAGGTGGGAAAATCAAAAATATGTACGTCGGGTCATTTACCTGAAGTATTCCTGCGTCCTACCCACCTTGCCAGTGGCAGGGCCACACCGGCACTGGCTACCCACCCAGCAGAGGACAGTAGCCAATTAGTGGCAATTTAAGTGGCCACTGGGGACGCCGCTAGGAACTTACTGGCAGTAGATGGGCCCCCTGCTGAGGCCAAAGCTTGGAGACAGCCTCCCTGCAGCAGGTCGGGGGTGGGTGGGGGGATGGGGGGGCGGGTGCGGAGGGGCCAACGAAGCTTTCTTTAATTCCATAGAATCTATAAGACAGCAGTAGGCCATTTGGTCCAACTGGTCTATGCTCCGCATGAGCCTTCTCCCACCCCTCTTCCTCTATCACCATATCCTTCTATTCTTTTCTAGCGTCCCCTTTTTTTATTCTTTCATGGGATGTGGGCATCACTGGCGAGGCCAGCAGTTGTTGCCCATCCCTAATTGTCCTTGAGAACTAAGAGGGCAGTCAAGAGTCAACTTCATTGCTGTGGGTCTGGAATCACATGTAGGCCAGACCAGGTAAGGACGGCAGATTTCTTTTCCTAAAGGGCATTCACGAAGCAGATGGGTTTTTATGACAAGCAATGATAGCTTCATGGCACCATCACGGAGACTAGCTTTCAATTCCAGATTTTTATTAATTAATTGAGTTTAAATTCCACTAGCTGTTGTGGTGGCATTTAAAACCGTGTCCTCAGGACTCTAGCCTGGGCTTCTGGATTACTAGTTCAGTGACATTACCACCACAGCACTGCCTCCCTTCAGAACATCTGTGCTATTTGGCTGAACTACTCTTTGAGATAGCAGATTCCATATTCTCACCACTCTTTGGGTAAAGAAGTTTCTCCTGAAATCCCTATTGGGTTTATTAGTGACTATTTTATACTTATAACCCCTAATTCTGGTCTCCCGCAGAAGTGGAAGCATTCTTTTTATCTCTAACCCTTTCATAATTTTAAAAACCTCTATCAGGTGAACCCTCAACTTTCTCTTTTCTCGAGAAAAGAGCTCCAGCCTGTTCAACCATTCCTAATAAGTATATCCTCTTAATTCTAGTATCATTCTTTTGAATCTTTTCTTTTGCCTGTAATGTCCTTTTTATATTCTGGAGATCAGAACCGTGCACAATCGTCCGAAAGTGGTTTAACCAAGATTCTATACAAGTGTAACATAAAGTCTCTGCTTTTCAGTTCTATCCCTTTAGAAATGAACCCCAGCGCTGTTAATCATAAATGTTTCTAGGAGTTGTATGGGCAGGTCTGTACTGGAAGATTACACCTGCTAGCTTGAGACTCTTCAGTTAGTGTTGTTGGGCCTAGAAACTTGCATGAACTCAAGGCTCCATTGTTGGTCGTAACAAACATGCGCATTTCAAAAGACATTCATTACTCAATTGGGTTAATCTGCACCATTTCATTTCAGTGATGTGTGCCAGTGCTAAAACATTTTTTTAAAAATTTCTTTATTGCAGTTCTCTGCTGCTGTGACTTATTTACTTAGAACATTCCCCTTTTTGTGAATCTAATTGCACGTTAGTAAATCAAGAAGTTGAATTTGCATGGCCTTTCCTTTATGGATTTACCCTAAATTCTAAACAATGGGCTGGAGTATGGTGAAATCACTTGCAACATGGCAAGACTGCTGTTTCTGATTTGCTGGGAACAATTTAAATGTAGTCTGACCGAACCTAAGCCCCAGCCTTCAATGGAAATCATTATTTGAGACATTTCAAACAAAGAAAATATGATTGGATAGGCAAAGGTGTTATTTTTGTTGCCACTTTTTCATGATTTTGTGTAATCTAATCGTACAAACCTTAGTTCCACTAAATGGTGTTCCCACTTAGCAAAGAAATCAAAATAGTGGCTGAAAAGCTTTTCAAAAGTATTTTGGGAGTGATTTGCTTGATTCAACTCCTCCTGTTATTGGTAAACACTGCTGATCAATCATGTTTAAATTTGATACTTACATATAACCTTAGTAGTATATCAGTGCAGGTTTATGAATTGACCTTCCAGAAATTTGACCCGTATACTGCACTTTTTCAGGTGTGTACTATCGCTATTTTATGAATATAAAATTTGAGTCAGTCAGGTGAAAGAGTGCCACAGAGATGTGTGTATTGTCACATGCTGGTGCATTTCGGATGCAACATCCAGAAACCAATTCTCAGTAGAAACATTACACGCTTTATCTGTGGCGACACAGCTTTAAAACTATTGACATTGAGGATTATATAACAAGGAGCAAGAGTAGAGAACTCAGTGATGTACAGTAACAATGAATGATGAGCCCAGAGGTTTGAATCCTTTGAGGCAAAGTAAGTTAATAGCAATGTCAAGGCCAAAAGTACACTAATGACTTTGCTTGAAAACGGATCCCAAAAATGAGACCTTTTGAGTGCATATCACCTTGAGGAAACGAACCTTGTGCTGTTGATTGATTGAAATATTACAAGAAGCTGTCCTAAACACATCCACTTTGATTCTGAGTTCTGTAGTCAGGAATTTTACGCTAGGTAATTAAAATCAGCACGATCCCTACGAGACAGAATGGTCTTCGCATCTAACAATTGTTTATTTAGAAGTATGCTCTGGGCTGATTTAAAACTGTTTTTGTTTCATGTCTCTGTATGATGAATCTTCCAGGTTCAGATGGAGTAAGAGATATAATTGAATAAAAATGGAATAGATGTTTTGAAAGCTTCTCAGTAGTATAGTCTTCCATTGTGGAATCATACTCAGCAATAATTGTTTGAGAATACAATAGTATACTGTATATCACCCCTGCCAAGAATGAGGCATATTAATTTTGTCATATGAACATTGATTTTAAACTGTTGCTGGAGTGAAGAAATGACTTTGTTGAAGATCACCAGACACTAGGCTGGAAGGACATTTGCATGCTAAGAGATGCTGCTTGTGGAGACAAAGGGCTATTCCCTGCTCCAATTAACCCAAATGGATTTTGATCACCAGACATTGAAGGTGTAAGTAAGCACATTCCAGGCCCTGCTAAGATGATACAATCCACAGAGCCAGGACTGGTTAAACCAGCTGGTCACATGACTAACTGGCTGGTCCAGGTTTTTTTGAACTAGCCACAGGACAGGGAAAGGAACACAATGAGTGTGCAACAGAAGCTGAAACAAGTAAGTCTCTCGCCTGGCTGTCTCTCTCTTCTCTCGCTTTCTTCCAAGTCACCGGACCCACAGAAGACACGTAAACCTCAAGAGAGAAAAGACTCCTACATCGGAACAAGTTGAAGCGTGAACTGGGCCCCAATGAATTTCAAGACATACCAGCAACTAAAGACTCCACATTGAACTTAAAGGACTGTAACTACCAGATATTGCCTTAAACTTTTCCCCTTTATTTTTCCGTCTCTATCTGCATGTGTGTTTATCGCGTATGCATGCTAGCGTGGTTGCGTCGTTAACTGAATTAGAGTTTAAGATTAATAAACTTCTACCTTTCTTGTTTAAATCAAAGGAAACCTGTTTGATTTCTTTGCCTTACAATTGGAGTAGTGAACAAGGATTCACTGAGGGGGAGCTAAAAACACGGTGTTTCTAAAATTAAACCCTGCTTTGGTTAAACCAGGCAAAGGCGGAGAGGGAACCCCCTAGACCCCTTCTCACCTGGTCGTAACAGTATTCACGTCTCACAATGTAGTCTCGTCAACACGGGCAACACTAAATGCTGATCGGGTGATCACTTTGCTGAATGCATCCGTTCAGTCTGCAAGTGCAACCCTGAGCTTCCTGTCTCTTGGTATTTTCATTCTCCATCCAACTCTCACTCTGACCTCTCTGTCCTCGACCTCCTACACTTTTCCAATGAAGTTCAAAGCATGATTGAAAAACAACCCCTTACCTTTCGATTGGACACGTTACAACCTTCTGGGCGCAACACTAACTTCAAATTATAACAACTGCTCCCATTTTCTCCAACAGCAGTTGCTGATACTGATTCTGCTGTTACCATTTACACCTCCTCTAGACCAATCTTTATTTCTTTACTTGTCCCATTACCACCCCCTTTTGCCTTGCACCATCATCCCTTTTGCCATTTAATCTCTCCTGTCTTCCACCCTATCAGAGAATCTTTCTTTTTGTTCTCCCCTTTTACTCAACCCCCACCTATTTTCCCTTGACTCTGCACTTGTTTGGGAGCTGTCAAATCTCTAATGTCTTCCAGCTCTGATGAAAGGCAATTGAGCTGGAACATTAACTCTGCTTCCCTCGCCCTTCAGTTTGAAACATTTTTGCACTGTATGTTGCTGGAATTCCAAGCTGATCATGGCACAGTGAGGGCAATGATCCAAGATCTCAGCTAATGATGGGACTGCAACAATGTATCTCTTTAACAAATGCGATTTAAGAGTAAAGAAAGAAACAGAGGAATGACGGAGGAGGAAAGAGGGTGAATTAGAGTCAAATCAGGTCCAGAATTGGACTGAGAGAAAAAAGGGCCAGAAATTAAAAGTAAGAAAAAAATATAAATTGTCTTTTTTTTTAAAATTGCTCATTTGAATGGAGCCTCCATAGTTTCAATTGTACATTTTCTGGGCTAGAGAGGTGGAGTAGCATTGCAGGATCATAAATCTCCTTATTAATGATGTACTTAACTACCAGAGCAAAATACTGCAGATGCTGGAAATCTGAAATAGAAACTGGAAATGCTGGACATGCTCAACAGGTCAGGCAGCATCTGTAGAGAGAGCGAGAAACAGAGTTAACAGGCTGGATTTTCCCAGTAGGGTTGCCATCCTGACGTCAGCCTTAATTCCAAGCCGGGAACCCAGAATTAGCCATGGCAAGATGTCGGTCATGATCTTCTCGCAGGCAGCCAATTAAGAAGGCCGCCTCCATGATCATCGTCCAGTTAAGGGCGGTGGCCAGACCTGGAAGTGGGAGGCCAAATCTGAAGGCCTGCAGTGATGTTAGACCAGAAGCCCAACCGGGAGAGGTGGGGGCTGCTGAGGCAGGCAGGCGAGCACAAGGACGCCTCAACATGGAGGTGCCCTCGGTTGCCAGAAGAAAAGTCAGCAAATGAGGCCTAAAGCTGGGAGGGCCATCGCGGTGGAGGAGAAACCCGTCCGCAGGAGTAGTGACAGACGAGGTTGTCGCTTGTTCCCTGTGGCTCTGTAATGGGGAATGGAACATTCGGCCTCGATGACCTGCCGACCTGTTGCCGAGAGGCCTCCTTGATTGAGTTGGCGGCTGTACAAATGGCTGGGGGTCGGGAGTCACTCCAACGATGGGAAAATACTGGCGCCATCGCAAATTGCCCTAATTGAGTGCCCGCCTTCGTGGAACAGGCAGCCTACCCCTGGGAAAATCCCCCCTGCAGGCAGCAATGAGTCAGGGAGCCATCCTGCCGCGAATGCCCACTATTTTCCTGGCCACCCCACCTCCAACCCCATCCCCAGGGGGCTGGGAAAATTCAACCCAATATTTCAGGTTGATTTTCCATTATTTAGCATTAAGCAGTGTTTTCTGTGAGTACTTAAGTACCAGCCCTAATGTTCTCTGGTGAGTTTAGTTGGTAATTAATGTGCAAATGCAGCAATTTCTTGAAACTCTGGCAGTTGCATGAGCTGTTGTTTTCAGGATGCTAACAGTGCAAATTGTCTAGCAACACATGGGTATCGTTTCCTCGCCACAAATGTCTGGACGGTTTACACATTAGTGATGGTGGGCGACATTGAGCTCACTGTAAATTTGGCAGAAAATTTGGGTCTTCATCACATTCCTTTGTCTACCTTAGCAGAATTATTACCCCATTTAAAATAACTAGGTTAATATCTCTGTTAAATGGCACAGATGATTGGCGTAGAAGAGCAGTAAACATTTGCACCAACAGTAATTTTCAGGATATTATTCTTCTCACTTTTTCTCACAGGATAGTTTTGGAACTTTTCTGCTTTTCTGAATGGTCTATGCCTCACAATCTTATTTTCTTTCATTGCCATCATTGCACCTACAGTCTGTAAAAGAATGTGATTAGATGTTTTTTGCTGTGTATAGACTCAAGTGTGCAGATATGCACAACTCTTGTGGGCCCAGCCTGCGCTTAAAGTGGCGTAAATTCCAAAACTAATCTGTGGAAATAAGATTTTGTGAGTGAGTGGTCTATCGAAGGAACAGGTTCCCTCGGGAAATGGTGGAAGCAATTAGAATTAATTTACTTCAATGCAAATTAGATAGATGCCTGTTTGGAAGGGGGAGCTAGCACAACACAGGAAACCCGGAAGACAGTGTTCTTCCGCATGTTGTGGAGCAGTCCAGAGGAGGCCGCAGGACCAGGTAGGTTCATACCCTGACTGGGTGGGGGGGTGCACTTGTAGCTGGGGGAGGTCAGAGATCCCAAGGCCTGAGGGATCAGAGCCTGGGTGTGGGGGCGGTGGTGGGGTGGGGGGGGGGGGGTGGTTGTGGGTGGTGGTGTGGAGGTCTGGGGAAAGATCGGAGGCTTTGGGAGGAGGGAGATTGGAGACCTCGGTGAAAGGATTGGAATCTCCTGGGGGAGTAGAAGCCAGAGGCCTTGGTGGGGATTGGAGGCTTTACGGAAGATCAGAAGGGTGGTGGGGTGGGGGTGGTCCAGTGGCAAAGGGTTGACCAGGCAGATACACTGAATCCAGAAGGCGAATGGAAAGGCACTTGCCTCTTGGATCCAGCATTCCCTTACCTCAGTTTAACAAGAAGCATTCTGGAGGAAACTCAGTTGTTCAGGGTTAAATTTGAAATGGTGAACAAAATAAGGCACGCAGCCTCATTATAATATTTGAAGTGCCAAAACCCACCTCCTGGGACTGGGTTGGTTGCCCGCCCTTCATCCAGCTCCAGTAAAATTAAAACTAGGCAGGTTGAGGTCAGAATTCGGATCTTTAACACTTTAAGCCCCCCACCCGAATAAAACCTGTCCAGTTTTGGGGTTAAAGTTCCCCCACAGTTTATGTGCAATTTGAGATGACATGTGGTAAGTGTAGCAGGGGGAACAGATGACTTTGGACCTATGGTTCCCAAAGCTCGCCACTGTTCCCCACCTCTCCACCATGTATGGGTCTGCTGTAGACTAATTGTTAGAGATTAATTGCCATGATTAATCAACAACTCCATTATCACATTATGTGACTATCAGCGTGGTCAAAGGTGAACAAGATGGAGCTTAGTTTTTTTTGTCTCACATTTCCTATGTTCCTATGTATCATTACACTCTTCTTCAGATAGCCCTGTTTATTTTCCGATTGGGTGTCATGGACTAAATAAGATCTGGCCCCCATTCCTGACTCAATCAATGTTATATTTAGACCAGGATAAGTTTAACAAACAGACCCAATCCCAGTAACGGCAATGGAGCTTGCTAACTTTGATTTTCCAAATTTATATATGAATGGGAGTTATGTTCACATACTTTAATGTTTGTTCTCTGTAGCCATCCTCTCAAGAGTCTTTTGAACTCTAAGCAGATTTTTATATGTCTTACTTGCCTGTTGTGAATTGTTCCACACAAGTATTTGTACGTTTTCATGGCCAAGCAAAGGTTTCCCGTGATTTCTTTCAGTTTTGCAATTCTTGTGATATTTGAAAACCTGGGACATAATTTTAATTTTTTTTTAATACAAAAAGTCTTTAGCTCAAAATACAACATGAGAGACTTGGCAGGGGGAACTAATTGTCAAGGATGTTTTGCGAGAAGCATAGAAGAAAGTCACATCTTTGCTATATCTGCGTTTACTGATGGAATAAAGGCTGTTCTCATTTCACTGCCAATGTCCTGAAGCAAAACAGAAATGATGCAATCGATTGAGTGATTCTGAGCAGGATGGCAAAACTGGAGGAAACCTGCAGGCATTTTGTTCTCCTTTGCAGCTAGATGAAAGATCTGTACAAAAATAACTAAACAACAAATTCAAGGGTAAATACTGTGGATGCTGGAAATCTGAAATAAAAGCAGGAAATGCTGGAAAACACTGAGCAAATCAGGTAGCATCTGCGAACAGTTCTGAAGAAAAACCATTGATCTGAAATGTTAACTCTGTCTCTCTCCACAGATGTTGACAGATCCGCTAAATGTTTTCCAGCATTGTCTGCTTCTAATAAATTGAAGGAATTGCATTGCCAGGATAAACAATTATTAGTGTCAGTGCTGTAACTATTAAGCCATGAAATTATTGCATCCTGTTCTGAAAACTGACAATCACTCTCAGCAAACCTTTACAATGCATTATTTTTTATCAAATGGTGTTCTCTATGCTGCTGGCTCTGTTGATAAATGTGCAATGTGCCACTGACCCATACAGACCAAAAAAGTAGGTCGAACAAACTTGCCTTTATATAGCACCTTACAATCCACATCACAACCTTAAATTACAGTTGAAATGCAATGACATTGGTAAATTCAGCAGCTGATTTTGCATTCAGCCAGATTCCACAAACAGCAAATAAGATTTAGGGTGGCACAGTGGCGCAGTGGTTAGCACCGCAGCCTCACAGCTCCAGTGAGCTGGGTTTGGTTCTGGGTATTGCCTGTGCGGAGTTTGCAAGTTCTCCCTGTGACTGCGTGCGTTTCCTCCGGGTGCTCCGGTTTCCTCCCACATGCCAAAGACTTGTGGGTTGATAGGTAAATTGGCCATTGTAAAAATTGCCCCCCGTGTAGGAAGGTGGGGATGTAAGAGGGAAAATGGGATTAATGTGGGATTGGTATAAATGGGTGGTTGATGGTCAGCATGGACTCGGTGGGCCGAAGGGCCTGTTTCGGTGCTGTATCTCTCTATGACTCTAAGATAAATCACCAGTTAATCTGTTCTTTGGCAGTGTTGATTGAGGGTGGAATAATGGCCATAAAAGCAAGAGGGCTCCTGGCAGGTCTCCAGATAATGCCTTGGGATTTTTAAAAATACCTATATAGCAAGAAATGCCTCAAAATAACATCTCATCTAAAGGAGAGAATCGCTGACAATGCTGCACTCTCCAAGTGTTGAAGGGCTGTATTTTACCAGCCCTTTGGGGAAGGGCTGGGAGGTGGGAAGGCTGGCAAAATGACACTGGAAGACAGTGGGTGGCATGCCCATCGTCTTCCCACTGCTATGCCATCTTGCCAGCAGCGGGAGCAGGTAGCTGATGGCTCACCCGCCTGGAGCCCAATTGAGCCACTTAAGTCGCCAATTAAGGGCCGTTTCCTGCCTCCACTGGCATTTTACCAGCAATTGTGGGAGGGAGGGGGCGGGTGGCTCAGGGGGCTCTGACATATGGTGAGGCTGCCAGGTGAACTCTGGTGGTCTCCTTTGGCAGGCTCCAAGGTGGGGAGGGGCCATCCTTTGCGAGCACTCTTTGGCTCACAGAAGGGCCCCTGGCAGCAAAGTCCATTCCCACGGCAACGGCACCACATGCCCTCAGCAACCTCCCCCCCATCCATTCACCTGACAATCGATTGGCTGCCGCCAGCAAAGTGCCGCCCTGGTTCCCGCTGACCACGAAGTGGATTTGCTCCGGCTGAATATCCAGCTTGAAGTATCTGCTTAGATTGTGTGCCTGGAGTGCATCTTGAAAACACCACCTTCTAACTCAAAGACCAGAGTGTTCCCAACAGGATTACTGAGCTAATTCTTACATTACAATATTGACTACATGTCAAAAATACTTCAAAGGGTCATAGTCTTTACAGTACAGAAGGAGGCCATTCAGCCCATCAAATGGGTTTCATTGGCTGCAAAGCACTTTGGGATGTCCTAAAGTTGGAAAGCTGCAACAAAAGCATTCTGTGCTGAAAACAGACAATCACTTGTTGCAGCGTAAGTCTGTCTGTCAGTCTGTCTTTTCTTTCTTCATCCTTCCTTCCTTTCAACCTAGGTTTGGTGCTCACCTGTGCTCAATCAGCTTTGTTGACCCCAGCCCCAGTCAATAGTCAGTTGGTCGCTCACTACTAATGCAAGCACAAGAGGAAAGGTGACTCGAGCGAGTTACTCGACAAGCATCACTTCCAAGGGCCTATGGACCAGCACAGTGAGCACCTTTAAGATAGCAAACAGCTCATGCAATGCCATAGAAGGTGCCATTCCATCCTCTTAGGTTTGCTAACAGTGAACGATACCTCGTAAGAAACTTTATCATGACACTACTGTCCTTTTAAAGAGGTTTAAATGTTTGCTGTTCTCTTAAGCCATTTCTCAGCTTTCTCTTTGAGACTGAGTGACAGTGCAGACACTCACTTGCCAGGTCTGAATACTGCAATGTGCTCCTGCATTGATTTAATGTCATAACTTCAAATATATCATTATCTCTGGTGAACATTCCATGCTCTATTACCCATCCATGAGCTTCACTTCCAGCAGTACTTTTGCAGTGAACTAGTTGACTTTGAATGGATCTACCTTGTTCTGGGCAGGATAGAAATATGTGTCCAGGGCCGTCATATCTTCATTATACAGCAACGACCTTACAACATAAGTCTCTTCTGTTGTGCTCCACTTACTAACTAGGTAATATCTGTCAGTGAAGATGCCACAAGTCTCCAGAACATGTGTAACAAACTTACTTTTCTCTTATTTAACAGAAATAGTTGGTGTTTTCTTTGCCTTCCTCTCCTCAAGGTCTAGGCTCGGGTCACAGCCCACTGATACTTTGCTCAAGTGAGCATTTTTCAGGTACCAGCCTACACTCTGAGTGTAGACTATGGAAGAGGGTTTACAGCTTCATTTAATCTTGCTTTCCACCCCTGCAAACACACATGCACATGCACACAGACTTTCCAACTGGGATCGCCGGATAATGATGAGGAGCAATAAAGATGGCTGATTTTTCCACTTCTTTGCTCAGGGAGACTGAAGACTCATTGAAGGAACTGCACCAACCCTCCACCTCTGGCTAAGATCAGCTAATTCATCTGAGGCCATGGATTAAAAGCTGAACTTTTCAGAATCAGTACAGTATCCCACATTGGAAGGAGATCTGCACCTATGGCCTTGTATATTTATTATATAAAGACAACCATAAGACACAAGTTGAAATGTCTCTTTTATGATTCCTGTATTTGACTTTCAGTAAGCATGCCTGAAAACATTGTGGATTTACCCACTGAGTTATTGGCTGAGCCAAGTGATTGGTTTTAAACGAACATTAGGAGCAGAAGTAGGCAATAGGGCCCATCGAGCCCGATCTGTCATGCAATATGATCAGGGCTGAACTTCCATATCAACTTCACTTTTCTGCTCAATCCCTATATTCCTTGATTCACTTAGTGCCAAAAACATCTATTGATCTCTGTCTTGAATTTACTCATTGACTGAGCATCCCTAGCCCTCTGGAGTAAAGAATTCCAAAGATTCACAACCTCTGATCGGAGAGATTTCTCCTCATTTCCCTTATCCTGAGACTATGATCCTTAGTTCTACATTCCCCAGCCAGGGAAACAGCCTCTCAGCGTCTATCCTGTCAAGCCCTCTAAGAATTTTGTATGTTTCAATGAGATCACCACTCATTCTTGAAAACTCCAATATAGGCCCATTCTGCTCAATCTCTCCTCATAGGACAGCCCGCTCATAGAGTCATAGAGTTATAGAGTTATACAGCACAGAAACAGGCCCTTCGTCCCATTGTGTCCATGCCAGCCATCAAGCACCTATCTATTCTATAGATTTACGAAAGGGAAACCATGCTTGACAAATCTACTGGAATTTTTTGAGGAAGTAACTGTAAAATAGATAAAGGAGAACCTGTGGATGTGGTGTATTTGGACTTTCAGAAGGCTTTCGATAAGGTCCCACATAAGAGATTAGCATGCAAAATTAAAGCACATGGGATTGGAGGTAAGGTACTGGCACAGACAGAGAACTGGTTGGCAGACAGGAAACAAAGAGTAGGAATAAACGGGTCTTTTTCCGAGTGGCAAGCAGTGACTAGTGGGGTACCGCAGGGATCAGTGCTAGGGCTCCAGCTATTCACAATATATATTAATGATATAGATGAGGGAATTAAATGTAATATATGCAAGTTTGCAGATGACACAAAGCTGGGTGGGAGTGTGAGCTGTGAGGAGGATGCAGAGAAGCTCCAGTGTGATTTGGACAGGTTGAGTGAGTGGGCAAATACTTGGCAGATGCAGTATAATGTGGATAAATGTGAGGTTATCCACTTTGTTGGTAAAAACAGAAAGGCAGATTATTATCTGAATGGCGATAGATTGGGAAAGGGGGGGGTGAAGAGAGACCTGGGTGTCCTTGTGCACCAGTTGCTGAAAGTAAGCATGCAGGTGCAGCAGGCAGTTAAGAAGGCAAATGGTATGTTGGCCTTCATAGTGAGAGGATTCGAGTACAGGAGCAAAGATGTCTTGCTGCAATTATACAAGGCCTTGGTGAGACCACTTCTGGAGTATTGTGTGCAGTTTTGGTCTCCTTATCTGAGGAAGGATGTACTTGCTATGGAGGGAGTGCAGCAAAGGTTCACCAGACTGATTCCTGGGATGGCAGGATTGACATATAAAGAGAGATTGGGTCGATTAGGCTTGTATTCGCTAGAGTTTAGAAGAATGAGAGGAGATCTCACAGAAACCTACAAAATTCCAACAGGAGTGGACAGACTAGATGCAGGAAGGATGTTCCCGATGGTGGAGGAGTCCAGGACCAGGGGTTACAGTCTAAGGATAAGGGGTAAGCCATTTAGGACTGAGATGAGGTGAGATTTCTTCGCCCAGAGAATGGTGAACCTGTGGAATTCTCTACCACAGAAAGCAGTTTAGGCCAAATCATTAAATATATTCAAGAAGGAGTTAGATATAGTTCTTAGGGCTAATTGGATCAAGGGATATGGGGAGAAAGCGGGAACAGGTTACTAAGTTTTAATGTTCAGCCATGATGGTATTGAATGGCGGACCAGGCTCAAAGGGCCGAATGGCCTATTCCTGCTCCTATTTTTCTGTGTTTCTATGCTTCTATTCTCATCCCATTTTCCACCACTTGGCCTTGTGCTCATCTAAATACTTCTTAAATGCTGTGAGGGTTCCTGCCTCTACACTTCGGGCAGTGTGTTCCAGATTCCAATCACACTCTGGGTGAAAAAGATTTTCTTCAAATCCCCTCTAAACCTCCTGCCTCTTACCTCAAATCCATGCCCCCTGGTTATTGATTCCTCCACTAAGGGAAAAAGTTTCTTCCTATCTACCCTATCTATGCCCCTCAATTTTGTATACCTCAATCAAGTCCCCCCTCAGCCTTCTCTGCTCTAAGGAAAACAACCCTAGCCTATCCAGTCTCTCTTCATAGCTGAAATGCTCCAGCCCAGGCAACATCCTGGTGAATCTCCTTTGCACCCTCTCCAGTGCAATGACATCTTTCCTATAGTGTGGCGACCAGAACTGTACACAGTACTCCAGCTACCAACTTCACTTTCCTGCTCTATCCCTATATTCCTTGATTCCCTTCGTGCCAAAAACATCTATCGATCTCTGCCTTGAATTTACTCATTGGCTGAGCATCCATAGCACTCTGGAGTAGGGAATTCCAAAGATTCACAACCTCAAATCGAAGAGATTTCTCCTCATTTCCCTTGTCTTGGGACGATGATCCATAGTTCTACACTCCCGAGCCAGGGAAACAGCTTCTCAGTATCTATCCTGTCAAGCCCTCTAAGAATTTTATATGTTTCAATGAGATCACCTCTCATTCTTCTGAACTCTAGATAATATAGGCCCATTCTGCCCAATTTCTCCTCATAGGACAGCCCGCTCATCTTAGGAAGCAATCTAGTCAACTTTTGTTGCACTCCCTCCAAAACAAGTATATCCTTCCTTAGGTATGGAGACCAAATCTGTGCACAGTACTCCAGGTGTGATCTCTCTAAAGCCCTATATAAATGTAGCAAGACTTTTCTACTAATATACAGCAAAACCCTTACAATAAAAGCTGTGTTATGGCCAGGTGGGTGATGGCATGACTGGTTTCCACTGTTCACCTCCCAACTGACCAGAAAAAGTGTTATTGTGTTATTAGTGTTTCAACCCCTGTGTTTTACTTGCCAAATAAACAGTGATAGGTTTCTCGTAGGTTTAGAACAGAACCTGTTCTTGTAGACATGGTATTTAAATGGCTACTCCAGTTCAGTTTCTGGTCAATGGTAACTGCCAGGATGTTGATAGTGGGGGATTCAGCAATGGTAATGCCATTGAATATCAAGGGGAGATGGTTAGATTCTCTCTTGTTGGAGATGGTCATTGCCTGGCACTTGTGTGGCACGAATGTTACTTGCCACTTATGAGCCCAAGCCTGGATGATGTCCAGGCCTTGCTACATTTCTACACGGACTGCTTCAGTATCTGAGGAGTCATGAATGGTGCTGAACATTATGCGATCAGCAGCGAACATCCCCACTTCTGACCTTATGATTGAAGGAAGGTCATTGATGAAGCAGCTAAAAATGGTTGGGCCTAGGACACTATCCTGAGGAACTCCTGCAGTGAGGTCCTGGAGCTGAGATGATTGACCTCCAACAACCATAACCATCTTCTTTTGCGCTAGGTACGACTCCAACCAGCGGAGAGATTACAGTGCAGGAAGTGGTATGAGTCATGACTTGTTCTCCATTTTGTTGATAGCCAATGTCGCAATTTTTTTAAATTGTTCTTAGTTTTATTACTTTTCAGCTTGTTTCTGTATTTTCATCATAACACTTCTTGTCAGCGTGAAAGCTGACATACCATGTGCCTGCTTAATTGCTTGCTGTACCTATACATTATCTTTCTGTGATTTGTGTACAAGGACACCCAAATCTCTCTGAATATCAGCAGTTACCAGTTCCCACCTTTAAAAGATATTCTACTTTTCCATTCTTCCGACCAAAGTAATAATTTCACATTACCTCACATTATACTTTGTCTGCCATGTTCTTGCCCAATCACTTAACCGATCCCTTTGCAGCCTCTTTGCATCCTCTTCATAGCTTACTTTCCCATCTAGCTTGGTGTCGTCAACAAACCTGGACATATTACATTCAGTCCCCTCATCTAAGTCATTGATATAAAATTTAAATAGGTGAGACTGAAGCACTGATCCTTGCAGCACTCCACTAGTTACACGTTGCTATCCAGAAAATGACCCGTTTATTCCTACTCACTGGCTGGAATTTTACACACTCCCCCTGAAGCAGGCTGGCAAGTGGGGCACAGGGGGAAGATCTGGTGGGATGGCGTAAAATCGGGTGGGATGGCACGACCACATATTTTACCAAAGTTGGATGGGCACTATCCACCTGGGGAGCCCGCCCAATAAAACCTGGCAGCCTTCCTGCAGGCTCAGGTTGGGGACCCTCCTGATCGGGCACCCTGTGCCCCACGGAAGGCCCCCTCAATGGCAGGGTCCATCCCCACTTGATGACCACCCTGGCCTCTCGAATGCTCCCCCCACTCCTCCTTCACCAGGGCCCACCCCACTCACCTACTTCTCCAGCCTCTATCACTGGCTCGGTTGGGGCCTGCTGCAGTCCCAGCAGAGGCCACCACTCCCAGTGGTGCTGCTCTCCGACAGCTCTTGGAGGCAGGACATCCTGCCTTGGAGGGGTGGAAGCCATGACCTCAGGCAATTTACTGCCTGAACCACACAAAACAGCGTCCTGGCTTTCAGAGCCATTGTAGATGGGCTTACCCCTGACTTTCCAGGCAATGGGAGGTGCCACCAAAAAGAACAAAGAACAGTACAGCACAGGAACAGGCCATTCGGCCCTCCAAGCCTGCGCCGATCTTGATGCCTGCCAAAACTAACACCTTCTGCACTTCCGGGGCCCATATCCATCTATTCCCTTCCTATTCATGTATTTGTCAAGATGTCTCTTAAATGACGCTATCGCATCTGCTTCCACCACCTCCCCTGGCAGCAAGTTCCAGGCACTCACCACCCTCTGTGTAAAAAACTTGCCTCGCACATCCCCTCTAAACTTTGCCCCTCGCACCTTAAACCTATGTCCCCTAGTAACTGACTCTTCCACCCTGGGAAAAAGCTTCTGACTATTCACTCTGTCCATGCCGCTCATAACTTTGTAAACCTCTATCATGTCGCCCCTCCACCTCCGTCATTCCAGTGAAAACAATCCGAGTTTTTCCAACCTCTCCTCATAGCTAATGCCCTCCAGACCAGGCAACATCCTGGTAAACCTCCTCTGTACCCTCTCCAAAGCCTCCACGTCCTTCTGGTAGTGTGGCGACCAGAATTGCACGCAATATTCTAAGTGTGGCCTAACTAAGGTTCTGTACAGTTGCAACATGACTTGCCAATTTTTATACTCTATGCCCCGACCGATGAAGGCAAGCATGCCGTATGCCTTCTTGACTACCTTATCCACCTGCGTTGCCACTTTCAGTGACCTGTGGACCTGTACGCCCAGATCTCTCTGCCTGTCAATACTCCTAAGGGTTCAGCCATTTACTGTATACCTCCCACCTGCATTAGGCCTTCCAAAATGCATTACCTCACATTTGTCCGGATTAAACTCCATCTGCCATTTCTCCGCCCAAGTCTCCAACCGATCTATATCCTGCTGTATCCTCTGACAATCCTCATCATTATCCGCAACTCCACCAACCTTTGTGTCGTCCGCCATGTTAAATCCCAACTTCTGTTTTCTGTCTGTTAACCAATAATAATAATAATATTAATCCATATTAATATTTTACCCCAATCCCATCAGCCCTTATCTTGGGTAGCAGCTTATTGAATGCCTCCTGAAAATTCCAATATGCTACATCCACCGGTTCTCCCTTATCTAACCTGCTAGTTACACCATCAAAAAACGCTAATAGATTTGTCAAACACGATTTCCCTTTCATAAAACTGTGTCAATTCTTCTACTCATTTTGTGATTTTCTAAGTGCCCTGTTACCACACCCTTAATAATAGATTCTAACATTTTCCCTACTGCTGATGTCAGGCTAACTGACCTTTAGTTCCCTGTGTTTTTTCTCCTTTTCTTCGACAGCAGGGTTACATTCACTACTTTCCAATCCACAGGGACCATTCCAAAATGTGGGGAATTCTGGAAAATCAAAACCAATGCATCCACTATTTCTGCAGTCACCTTTTTAAAAACCTTAGCATGTCGGATGTCCAGGGGATGTGTTGCCTTTTAGTCCCACTGATCTCTCCAGTATACTTTTTTTTTAAACTATATTAATTACATTAAGTTCCTCTCATTATGCCCTTGGGTCCCTACAATTTCTGTTATATGCCAATTTATTATTTGTGTAATTTTAGCCAGCTCTTTTGCAATATCTGGCCTGCTACTGAATAAGAAGATCCAAAAGTTCATAGTTTTTGTTTCCTTGCAGCACAGATTTAGACACATGCTATGAAGCATTGCCATTTGGAGGTCATTTTCTGTTGTAAATTCGTAAAGGTGCAGAGTTTTCATATGATGTATGGTATCAACATCCATCCCATACCCTCCAGAATTGTTTTCTGTAATTTGATTCAGCCCTTTCTCCCATATATAAGTTCTCCATTATATTTCACCAATTTTAAGTACGAAGGGCATATTTTTTTCAAATGAGTTACAATGTTGCAAATATATATATGCCTTCTGTGTTTGAGCCAATATTTTCTTTGTGTCTTGAACAAAGATAGACTGCATAGTGAACACATGGGCCTAGAAATTGCATCATCATGTAAGAACATTCGAATTTGGCACCAGATTTGGTTGCACCATATTCCTTTTGTTGTTTTTGACAAATTTAGGACATATGCAATATCTTTCAGCAATAGAAATATAGAGAAATAAACATAATTATCCCCATATCCTTTTGATCCTGGCTCTACAAATTGTTAAGGAAAGATCAAGATCTTTATCAGCCATATGTCACACATACTTTCCTTGCTGATTCATTATGGCATGACAAGTGTTATTGTGAATAAGAACCCCAGAAATGAGATTGTTCCTTTAAAACACCGGATGACAATTTGTTTACCATCCTGTCCTATATTCCCACTTTGTATCTCAAGACTGCCTTGGCTATCTCGTTTCAGAACATGGCCATAGGAATTAGTTAACAAGGGCAGATCACACACCATGTAACCTTCATCATGGACTTCAGCAGAAGCTAAACAGCACTGTTACATAAATGGTACCCAGACACATTGAACATTTAAACATCCTGGGGATTCTTTCATCCTGGAAAATAAACAACTTTAACCCTTTCATTATGTCTAACTACAGTGCAAATCCACAAGCCTTTCATAAGTAAAAAGAAAGCAAACATAAGATCATATGACCATAAAAAATTTGAGCAGGAGAAGGCCATTCAGCCCTTTGAGTTTTCTCCACCATTCAATAAGATCATGGCTGATCTGATTGTGGCCTCAACTCCACTTTCCTGCTGCCCCCCACCCCCATAATCCTTTATTCTCGAGTAGATCAAAAGTCTGTCTAACTCAGCCTTGAATATATTCAATTACCCAGGCCCTACTGCTCTCCGGGGAAGAGAATTCCAAAGATTAATGACCCTCTGACAGAAGAAATTCCTCATCATCTCCGTTTTAAATGGGAGACCCCTTATTCTGAAACTGAGCCCCCTAGATCTAGATTCCCCCATGAGGGGAAACATCCTCTCAGCAGCTACCCTGTCAAGCCCCTCAGAATCTTATATGTTTCAATAAGATCATCTCTCATTCTTCCAAACTCCAATGAGTATAGGCCCAACCTCCTCAACCTTTCCTCATAAGACAACCCCTTCATCCCAGGAATCAGCCTGGTGAACCTTCTCTGAACTGCCTTCAATGCAAGTATATTCCTCCTTAAATGAGGAGACCAAAACTGTACGCAGTACTGTGGGTGCGCTCTCACCAATGCCCTGTACAGTTGTAGCAAGACTTCCCTACTTTTATACTCCATTCCCCTTACAATAAAGGCATTTCATAAAGCCATTTGCCTTCCTAATTACTTGCTGCACCTCAATCATATGAGATTAAACCAAATCCTAACCTTACTTATATATGTATACACAACTTCAGTATGTTACACATCAGTCCGATGTTACTGATATAAAATGGGTGCCTAAGGGTTCAGTATAGTGGGCAGCTTTATTTCATGCTGGGAGTGCACCCCCCGCCATGTTGGTTTAGGTGCCCAATGTATGCTTCTGAAACGGGCATTGTATCCATTAGATATGCAAGGCCCCTTTGCAAAATTGGAATGCGAGTCGCTGCAGAATGCGTCGTGCTTGCTGCGGTCATTTCTCTCAAATGCTCAGCAGCCAAACCTTGAAGAGACCACTGGAGGCTCCCAGCTGAAAGTTAAGTTCAAGTATTATTCTTACCCTCTCAGTTGTACATTGAAACATGGACTCCTGCTTACTGTTGTTTTCCACACCCAACACCCCCACCCCACCCCACTTAATTGCCTCTCCTCCTTGGACCTTCTTGAGTCCCTTGACTTACTAACACCAACCCCCTCCCACTGCAATGAATGGCATGCGCAGATTGCTGCTGTTACTATCCTAATCCATGTCAATTTGCCTTGGTCCTGCCATCTGCCCATTAGGCATGTGTACCATGCAAAGCACTGCATCCACACTCTTCCACTTGAAGTCAAAAGGCAGCGATCTTGGTAATGGAGTCTGCAAGGCAGTGCCATTTGAAATGTATTCAGTTAGTAAATAGGAATCGCATAGCTCTCAGAATTAAGAGCATCAATACATCTGATCAAAAATGACGAGACTGATCACAAATCAATTTACACCAATGAGCCTCGAAATTAAGCTGCGCAATATGACATGAACATAGAACACATTTGTATGAAATTAACTTTCCCATTATTTCAATGACATTGTTAACCCATTTATTTGAAATGGCTTAATACCCCTGTCAAAATAATGGAAAGAGAAATGTCAGCTAAATATGCTGAGCATTCATACATCGATATCCCAGTAAGCCATTATGATGGAAATGCGTTTAATTTTTAAGACTCTCTCTCTCGGCGTTTCTTCGCGGACGAAGATTTTGGGAAGTTTGTACTCATCGGTTGCAAGCCCGATGGTGGCTAGTCAGGCCTATCTGTGACCAGCAGCTTCTCCCATAGCGGGTACAAGTGAAGGTGTAACCGCTGCTGGGGGCAATTGGATCTATCCTTCTCCTCCTTTTCTCTTTCATGCTGGTTCATCGCTCAGTCTCAAAGGTGTCTGTAACCCTCCTGATGTAGCATCTCCAGGCATCATGATCTATGGCCTGCGCTTCCCACTGGTGACTGTCGATGTGGCACTCAGAGAGGGACTTCTTCAGGGAGTCCTTGAAACGTTTGCATGGGCCCCCTCTGTTCCCTTTACCCATGGTCAGCTCTCCATACAACATGATCTTGGGCAGGTGACTGTCATCCATCTGGGCAACGTGACCCGCCCAACGCTGTTGGCTTTGCAGGAGGATGGCCTCGATGCTGATGATGTTGGCTGTTTCCAGGTCTTCAATGTTTGAGATACAGTCCTGCCAGCGGATCTTGAGGATGCTGTGGAGGCAGCGCTGAAGATAATGCACTAGAAGGCTTACATGGCGGCAGTTTCTGACCCATGACTCAGCACCATACAGAAGGGTGATGAGGACTATGGCTTTCTACACTTTGAGTTTGGTCTGTGCTCTGAGGCTGTGGTTGCTCCACATTCATTTGTAGAGTCTGCCATATGTGCTGTTTGCTTTTGAAAGCCTATTATCCACTTCCTTGTCTATGGTGGCATCAAACGAGATGATGCTCCTCAAATAGGTAAATTGCTTGACGGCAGTTAGCTCAGTTCCCTCGTGCCAATGCTTGGTGGTCTATATTCTTCTTGGGGTGCAGGCTGATACAGGATTTCAGTTTTCTTTAAGCTAATTTTTAGTCACCTGTCAATTTTTAAGACTGAGCTACATCAAAATAGCTGAAATGAGGGAAACCAAAATTTTAGCCTCATTCCAAATGGCCCAGATCTTGCAAAATAACAGCGAGTGTAATGTGTAAATCATCCATTGGCCACGAGAAAACTGCACCGTTCCCTTGCCCTCCCCATTATTTTGAAGAATTGCCTGGATTTACACATTAAACTCAAATTCAACTCACCGCCAAATGTTAGAGCTAGTACTGAAATGCATTAGTACCCTTTTATCAACGTGATAATTGCAAATTCAATGCCAATCAAATTCTCCAGCTCTGAAAGGGAGCAAATTAAACTACTGAGCTTCATTTCTGCATGTATAAAATTCTTCTTAGAGATTTAAAAATATAGCTTTAACTGTTCTTACCTTTCCTTTCTGTGTCTTTTTGTCTCTCCGTCTTAATCCAATCTTAGCTTTATTGCAAGGGGGTGGAATATATGCTGTATTTTATATTGGCAGCAGGGGTCTCGACACCCAGAAAGGCAACACCGAGAACCCAGTGTTGCCGCTTCTCCGGAAGGCCTGCCAAATCTAGTGCCAAAGAGGCACTCAAGTGGACAGCGGTGGACCTTCCACAAGATGAAGGACCCCATCACCGGAAGGTCCATCCTTGGAGAGATGCTGGCCAATCAGAGGCCGGCAGCTGCAGCGCCACCGCAGAGACAGTGACTGCTGCTGGAGGAGTACCGATCGGAGGCCGAGGAGCGTTGCTGGACCCAGGCCACAGGTAGGTCAGGGCGGGAGGGGTCTCACAGCTTGGGGGTCATGGGGGAGGTGGGTGTAGGGGTGGCCGGTAGCAAGGTCAGGGGTCATGGCTCTTCGTGGGCGCACCCCCCCCTTCCTTTGCCGGCTTCCTCATTCAGGTATCAAGTGCCTTTTAAGTGCCTTTTAATGAGGGAAATCCTCCCCCTTCCGCACCCAGGGAGCCGTGATGCAGCCCGCGCGGTGCTCGTGCTGTGCTTCCCGTGCGGTGACAGGGCCACCTGCCACACGGTTAATTGCAGCTGCGGCAGGAAGAGGCCCTTAATTGGGGTCAATTGCCCAGTTAAGGGCCTCAATTGGTGGCAGGGCAGGAAGGCCATTCACAGACTTTCCCTCCCCGGTCTAAATTTTGGAGTGGTGAGGCCGTGGAGGAATTTGAAAACAAGGATGAGAATTTTAAAATCGAGGCGTTTCCATATTGAGAGTCAATATAGGTTAGCAAGCACAGTGGTGATGGGTGAAAGGGACTTGCTGCGAGTTGGAATACGAAGAGCAGAGTTTTGGATTAGGTCAAGTTTATGGAGAATGGATGTTGGGAGACCAGCCAGGAGAGCACTGGAATAGTAAGTCTAGAGGTAACAAAGGCATGGATGAGTGTTTCAGTAGCAGATGAGATGAAGCAGGGCGGAGATGGGTGATATTACAAAGGTGGAAGTAGGCATGTTGGTGATAGAGCAGATATGTTGTCAGAAATTTACATTAGGATGAAATATAACACCAAGGTTATGAATATACCAATAGAACACAACCTTCCCGTGACATTCACAACCAGTATCTTCAAGATTTGCCAGTACACGTAATTTCTGGAATGTAATGTTAAATCTCAATAGACAAAATTAAAAATTAACTAAATGAATCAGAGCTGGGTGTCAATCTAATAGCTGAGGTTTAAAAATATTTTTCATTTCAAGTTGAAGACAGTGCTGCTAATGCACTTGCTGACTGTCTGTATTACTAAGATAGCTTTCCTGTGCCTTCAGCTGAGCTAAGGATTTGCAGTGCACATTCATTCTCCAACCTTTCAATGCATCATCTAATTGGTGTCTCCTTATGTCCTAAATGGCTGACCCTGAATGTTCAGACCATGACCTCTAGTTCTAGATTCTCCAGCCAGGGAAAACAGCCTCTCAGTATCGACGTTTATACATTTCAATGAGCTCACCCCTCATTCCTCTAAACTGCAATTACTTATCACCTTCCTCTACATCCCGCACCACACTACCAATATTTATCTTTAATTATCAATCATAATCTTGAGACAATCTTTTCCAAAGTCTTCTTGAAAAAGGTTGATAGACTGTCAAAATATCACAGACTCTAAAGGACTTCAAATATTTACATCTGCATGCACAAGTGCCAGATAGTTAACTCACTTAAACTGTCCAGTGAAGTGTAACAATCACAATTTGACAGATAGCTATATAGAATCATCCAATGATATTGCACAGAAGGAGGCCATTCATCCCCATTATGTCTGTGCTGGCTCTTTAAAAGAGCTAGCCAATTAGTTGCGTTCCCCAGCCCTTTCCCCTGTGGCCCTGCAAACTTTTCACCTTTGCCTATCCATCCAAATCACTTCTGAAAGTTATTATTGAATCTGCTTCCATCACCCATTCAGGCAGTGCATTCCAGATTGTTGCAACTTGCTGCATAAAAAAAATTCTCCTCATCTTGCCACTGGCTCTTTTGCCAATTACCTTAAATCTGTGTCCTCTGGTCACTAATTTGTCTGCCAATGTGAACTGATTTTCCTTATTTACTCTATCAACACCCTTTATGATTTTGACACCTCCATTGAATCTCCCCTTCACCTTCTCTGCTATAAGGGGAACAACCCCAGCTTCTTCAACTGAAGTCCCACATCCCCGATACCATTCCAGTAAATATCCTTTGCACCCTCTCTAAGGCCTTGACATCCTTTGTAAAGTTTGGCGTCCATTATTGGACACAGTGGCTTGGATGTTTACTGCAGAGAGTTCCATAGGCTGTGGGGGTGTGTGGAGCGGGTACGGTATTTCGGACAGGAAACTCAGAAGTCTGGGTTTCTTCGCATGCTATGAAATTTTACACCATCATGTGTGTCTTTTGGCCCTGACAGGTTTAGTTTAGTTTAGAGATACAGCACTGAAACAGGCCCTTCGGCCCACCGAGTCTGTGCCGACCATCAACCACCCATTTATACTAATCCTACACTAATCCCATATTCCTACCACATCCCCACCTGTCCCTATATTTTCCCTACCACCTACCTATACTAGGGGCAATTTCTAATGGCCAATTTACCTATCAACCTGCAAGTCTTTGGCATGTGGGAGGAAACCGGAGCACCCGGAGGAAACCCATGCAGACACAGGGAGAACTTGCAAACTCCACACAGGCAGTACCCGGAATTGAACCCGGGTCGCTGGAGCTGTGAGGCTGCGGTGCTAACCACTGCGCCACTCAGCCTGATTGACAGGCTTGTCTTCCAGTTGGATGGAAAGCAATCTCGAGCAGGCTGCAGGACCAGGCAGGTCCAATCCATGACTTCAGCAAGTGTGTCCAATGCCAGAAAGAGCTGATCACAGACCTTGGGTGGGGAATAGGGGTGAAGCACTTTTGCTCCTCCTGGCCCTCATGCAATGCTGCAAAGGCCCTTAAATTCTCCCTGAAGGTGTCCTCAGCTTGATTCAGCTGCAGGGTTTTCCGAGGTATGCGAAACCCGGCCGCCCAATATAAAGTCTGTAAAGCAAGTGAAATCAGATGCTGCCAGTAACATATTTAAAAAGCCAACCTGCATCTTGGGAGTGGGTTGGCTGCCTGCCCCTTGTCCAGCCTTAGTAAGGCCTGGAAATGAGCAAGTTGGAGCCGGCTTTCCAATGTGCTTGTAATTTTTCCCAACTTAATCCCCAGCATCCCCCCACCCCCACCCCTGCTCACTCACAGCCAATCCCATGCTCTCCATCTGGGGCCTTTCCAGTGTTTTAGAAAGATTTAGCATAACTTTCTTGCTATTGTACTTTATGATTCTGTTTATAAAGCCAAAGATCCCATATGCTTTTCGAACAGCATACTCAACACCCGGCCACCTTTTACAAAAAGATTTGTGTACGTACACCCCCAGCTGTTTCTGTTCCTACACCTCATATAGAAATATACCATTTAGTTTATACTGCCTCTTTTCATTCAAAATGCATCACTTCACACTCCTCTGTGTTAAATTGCATCTGCCATGTATCTACCCATTTCACCAGTCTGTCCATGTCCTCCTGAACATCAAAGGGAAATGGAAGCATTTAAGTTCAGTAGAAAAGTGAATAAATTCAATATTTAAATTAATCACCCTGCTGTGATAATGCAGGAAATGGGTAAACTGAAACAGCAAAATTGAATTCATCAGGGAAGTTCAATGGGGTAGATGCAGAGAAGCTTGTGGGGGAGTCCAAAATTAAGGGTCATAAATATATGATAGTCACTAATAAGTCAAATAGGGAATTCAGGAGAAATTTCTTGAACCAGAGAATGGTTAGAATGTGGAATTCGCTATGAATTTTACGAGTGCGCCGCAGTCCCTGAGCCCCTGTGATATTATGGCATCCAGCGCCACTGCGCAGGCACCAGCGCCATTTTTAAAGGGCTGTGGCCCTTCAGTAGCCTTTTAAAAATTAAAGGTCCCAATCTCTGGAGTGTAACAATACATTGTCATGTCAGATAGAAATCACTTCTCCCACCCCCCCGATGGGTAAATTAAACATTAATCGCACTCTTCCCCCATAATAAACCTTCAATAGTATTTCGAACTTCCCCCCCCCCAACAAAATCTGATCACTTTGACCATCAACCCCTTCCCACCATCCCATTAGCTAGTAAAGATTGTTTATCCCGTTCTTCCACCCCTCCCGTGCGGAGTTCCGAAGGTGCGCGGAGCATGAATGGCGGCCATAATATCGTTGTGGGACCACTGCCGCCTGCAGGTAAGTTTATTTGCATCTCATTTGGTACGGTTTGCATATGTATATGAAGGGCGGTGGGAATACCGCACCCAAGTCCCCCCACCGCTGGTACTATGCGGCGGGCCTTTCTCTACGTCGTGGGTCGAGGAGGGCCTCTCCCCGCAGGATTTTACTGGCCCCCGCGCCGCGACCTGCGGTATCAAGGGGCCGGTACAATTCAGCCCATAGAGTAGTTAAGGTGAATAGCATAGATGCACTTAAGGGGAAACTAGATAAACAAACAATGGAGAACGGAATAGAAGGATATGTTGAGATGAAGTAGAGTGGAAGGAGGCTTGTGTGAAGCATGAACACTAGCATAGACTAATTGTGCTGTTTCTGTAGTATAAAGTTTTCAGAACAGACCTTGTGCTAGTTTGGCCTTTCAACAACATTATAATCAGGTTTGAGGGTCCCTAACAATAAACAACCTTTTGTTTTCCTTTCCCATAAAGACATACACTGAATGAATCATGGGTGCCTTTTAATTATTGCTTTGAGATGAGTTTTATCTATCACTTGATACTGTGCACCTTCGAATGCTATAACATTTTGATAGCTTTGCTTTGAAAATGTATTTAAATCAAATTTTACAAGGTGTATGGATATTCATTAGCAATAAACTCACATTTGTTATTCTCAAAATAGAATTATGAGGATGAAAATTGGTCGAATGGTAATTTTAAAGCATACCAATGCCTTGTGGATCAAGTCCATCTCAATGTAAAAGTACAGCAATAATTCTGGCTCATATTTTATAGTGTAGGTTTAGTAGGATAGTAAAACATTAATGTTGGAGGGTTAACAATGGTTATCAAACAATTAATTTTAGGCAAGCAGCCATTTCAGAATCTCAATGGGGTAGATTTTTTTGTCATATGTAGGAAAGGTATTCACTTCAGATTGACCAATGTAGTGCAAGTCAAGATTTATTGCCACTTGCAGGCAAGGTAATAAAACCAGCTCACCATGTTTCCTAATCACTGGGAGGTATGCTGCATAAAAACAAGAGGAGTGGGAAATATTTTGCAAACTGCTTTGTGCGCTTCAGTAAAGAAAGAATGACTTGCCTTTCCACTGCACCTTTCCTGACCATCGGGTGTCCCAAAGACATTTACAGCCAGTGAAGTACTTTTGAAGTGTAGTCACTGTTGTAATGTAGGAAACATGGCAGGGCAATTTGTGCACAGCAAGATCCCACAAACAGCAATGTGATAATGGCGAGATAATCTGTTTTGTGATGTTGATTGAGGGATAAATATTGGACACCAGACATAACTCCCCTGTTCTTCTTTAAAATAATGCTGTGCAATCTTTTATGCCCTTACTGAGGAGGCAGCTGGGGTCCCGGTGTAACACCTCATCCAAAAGACAGCAGCTCTGACAGTGCAACACTCCCGCAGTACTTTTTAATTTTTGTGCTCAAGTCCTAAAATGGGGCATGAATCCACAATCTTCTGATGCAGGGGCAAGAATACAACCAACTGAGCCACAGCTGACAACACAAAACAATAATGCAGCACCGTACAATACTCTGGATGCACACGCACTGAATATAGATTCAGTCTAAATATGTTGACCCTAATTGTCCTTTCACAACTGGCATCTGGCAGGATGCACTCCGTATGAATACTTTTATGTCATTGGGAACTTCAGACAAGAGGCCCATGTCTGGCAGAGCCATACATGTCAATTCTCAGCGTTAACTGAGTCCTATCTACATGTCAACATTTGTTGACACAAATCAGCATTTTCCACGTCGCTTTTATCCCCTTTCCTACAGCTGCCCCAGAATACTCTGCAATCTGATTCTGTGCATGCAGATAGTTTTCACATTTATGCACAAAGCTTTTTGTGATCTTGATCTTTGCAGCTTCCTTTGCTCCTCAGAATTAACACAATGCCTCTAATTTTACATGTATCTGAAAATTTGGACACTATTCCCTCTAGCCCTGTATCCATATCATTGATGTACACTGAACAGAGGTGGTCCCAGAAAAGAACACTCTGAGAAACAGCCCTTCATTCCTACTCTCTGTTTCCATCCTTCTAGCCAGTTTTCATTGTACTTTGGTACCCCCTCCTCTAAAACTGTACCCTTTAGTTTTCTAGGAAACTAGAAACAGAAGGAGGCCATTTAGTTTCTCGAGCCTGTTCCACCATTCAACAAGATCATGACTTCTCTGTGACCTAATTCCACATATTGACCTTTGCCGCATAACCCTCAGTGCTTTTAAAATCCAATCAATCTCAGAGTTAAAATGAACAATTGGTCGAGCATGAACTGCCATTTGATGAAGAGAGTTCCAAACCCCTATCACCCTTTGCGTGCAGAAGTGTTTATTATAACTTCACTCCTGAAAGACTTAAAACTTTTAGACTGTGCCCCCCACCCTCCAGTCCTAGGGCTGGAATTTGTGCTGTAAGCATGGCTCCCGGCTCGGGGCCAAAAAGGCGGTGACTCGAAAATATTACAGATAAATAAAATACAGTTTATCTATAGAACCATAATACACATGTATCTAGCTTTCGCCACTGAAATCTGAGATAGTTTGTTCAATTTAATAAATAATGTATGCAGAACACTTAAATATTTCTTAGTACAATGTCTGTCATTACAAAGCATTACTATGTAAAAATATTGTAAAAGATAAATAATGCATGTCAAATAGTAATAATCATAAATCACTGTTTGTGATACATACTCCTGAGGGAAATACTGAAACATGGGCAGGATTTTAAGGCCCCACCGGGGCTGGAAACAGGCAGGCAGGAGCTACAAATAGCTTTGCCAGCTGATATGCCAGTTCCCCAGGCCATTTTTGCAGAGGTGGGAAGGGGTGGGGAGCAACAGGGCTACCCGCCTGCCTGAGCTGCATAGCTGACACGGCTCATTAAGGGCCACTTAAGGCCTATTAAAGGAGGCCGACTGGGATTTTCCAGCCATCCTGTAGGTTCCCATAGGCAGCGGGGCCTAGTTCAGGTACCTTGACGGGGCCTCCTGGCAGCAGACGAGGGGGACGGTGTTACAGACAGGCCTAGACTCCCTTTCTGTCTGACTGGGAGCTGCAGCAGTCTCAGGCTGTCCTGCAGAGGGGCTTCCCGCACCCTCTGGATTGGTGGCTTGGCTGCAAAGCCCACTTTTTAATTTAAATTTTAAAAAGTTGGAGGAAGGGTTCCTCCATTTTGAAGATCTCTCTCCCTTACTTAGCTTCCATTGCAGCCTGCTGCTACTTTCAAGCTGAAAGGCCTATGATAGGCCCTCCAGCTTCGACAGCCCACTGGCCATCCTTAATTGGATAACAAGCTCGACCTCTGGCCATTAATTAGCTGCCTGGGAGAGAAAGCACAATGAGGCCAGGATTTTACCTGAGCGATGGGGGTCTTGGCCACGGGCTAAAGTGCCAGTGAGAGCTCCCTGTCAGCTCCTCTGGGGAAGGCCTGCCGCATTATGAGCAAATTAGGCATTTAAGTGGACAGCGGTGGGCCTTTCCCGGGATTAAGGACCCCTGCTGAAAGCTGCCAGCCAATTAGAGGCTGGAAACTCTTCAACTGAGCAGCGCGACTGAGGAGCACAAGCTGCTGGCAGTACTGGACTCACCAGAGGTGCTGGACTCAGGCCACAGGTGAGTCAGGGTGGGAGGGGCTTCATGGGGGAAGGGGGATTGGCAGCAAGGGCAGAGGGGTGCCCCCCCACCCCAGAGCTGACAGCAACCCGCACAGGATAATACTGGTGATGGTGGGATGAGGCCCTTAATTGGACATTAGTTTCCCACTTAAGGTCCTCAATTGGTGGCAGGTTGGGAAGGCCATCCATGGTCCTTCCCGCTCTGGACTTAATTTGGGTGGAGCCAGGAAGGTGGCAGGGTCCCCCTCACCACCATCCCTCCTGATATATATGCTCTTCCCATCTCCAATTTCTATGGGAAAGAGCATAAAACGTCCCCCAGAGTAAATGTTTCCCACACAATGTTGTTTCTGACCCACATTGAAGCCTCACAGCAGAGTTCAGAAGCCCCCAGGGAAAATTTAGCCCATAGCATTTTGTTTGGATTTTCAGATTTAGGAAAGACTAGTGACTGAGTTTTGAGAGGATTCAAGTTGTGGTAACATGTAAGGGGAAAATTAACTCAGCTGCAGGTGAAGTGGATGCTGGTCTCACATGTCCCTCAGAAATTCCTTCAGAGGACAAAATTCTGAATGACTATCTGCTAGAAGAATGTGAAGATGGTTTTGATCATGCATGGGGAACACACAGACATGAGAGCCTGTCTGCACAACTAAATGTGTGTAGTTTAGTTCTCTGACATTATACAGTCTCATTGTCCTGAATTTTACCGCTCAGGTGGATGACTTGATGTCAGGGGGATATTCGGGTTGGTGGCACATGGCAGGACTTCCCCAGTGATTTTATGAGGAAGGGCCGACAGGCGGGTGAGCCGGCCAATCAAGGGTGGTGAACAGGTTATACTGCCGGCAACTTGTTGTGCAGGCACCATTTTTAAAGGCACATGTACAGCGTTCAGGCAGGCTGCAGACACAGGCTACAAAGGAAGAGGTTTATATGAATGAAGGATGCAGAAGAATGACTTCATCAAGAGGAAGGGTCGCTCCCCAATTCAGTGACCCTTCCCTGGAGGTGCTCCTGCAGGCAGTAAGACAAAGGAGAGAGGTCCTATTTCCAGAAGACAGGAGAAGGAGGCCAGCAAGCCTGATGAAGGAGCCAAGGCTGGAGGTGGCAGAGACAGTGATAGTGAGCAGCCAAGGGGTGGTGGCAAGAACCTGGATCCAGTGCAGGTAGAGATCTAATGTCCTGCTGCAGTCTGGAAAGGTGAGTGGTGTTTAGAATTGCAAACTGGAATCCCAGCATGAATTAAAAGGCATCTGTGAAATGTAAGGCCTGGTGGTTGACCCATGTCATCCCAGTAATGTGGTGCTGCACATTTACAGTGCCTTCGAGTGACCAGCACAGATGAGACAGGAGTGACACTGCGTATGTCTTGGAGGGGAAGCACGCTCAGAAAGCCTGGGAGCATCAACGCATGGGAGGTGGAGTGTCATTCATCGCCGTGGTGACACCGATGGAGGAGGAGGCCATGGACATCAGATGGGACATGGCAGGGCAGCCTGTTGCTGAGGACAAGGCAGATGTGGAAGCTATGGAGAGTGATCAAAGCGATGGTTATGTCCACCACTCCCTAGACCATGTGTGAGCTGTGGCACCTGTGTGGGCCTTTAATTCCACTGGAAGCTTCTGATCAAGGGGAGGCACCAGGGCTTGGTTGAAGGAGCAGCTGTTTCACTTAAATCATGTCTCTCCAGCAGGTACTGCAGCAATTGAGGAACAGATGAGGGCTGCTTTGACATTGCATCACTTTATTCCAACACACCCTCCACCAGCGCAGATACACTCACACCATGAGCTTTGTTACATGTGTAGAGCGGGTGGCACAATCTGGTGAGCACTGTACAGACGTGCAGGAGGAGGTAACAGAGGCAGTGACAGCTGCGGCCACATCCCCTCTGAGGAGTGAGGAAAGGTCTAACAATGCTCAGCTTCATGCAGATGGCGAGCCTCGGGTGGTCATGGCAAAGTGGCAGATGTTTCAGCAGCAGCTACATCAAATGTGTGAAGATCTTTCAGTGTTTCCAAAGGCAGTGCAGTCCCATGCACAAACAATGGAGGAGTCCATCCATGCCATAAGTGTCACCATTTCTCTGGCTTATAAGTTCATGGTGTCCTCCCCTGAGAAAGTGGCAACCCTCATAGAGACATATGGAGTATAGCACCAAGTGGGTGCAGGGGGTGTGCACAGGCCTCCATAGCATGGCCTCATCCATGACATGTATGGAGTGATGGGTGGGCGAGATAGGCCAGCCATGCATCTCCTTGTGGCCAAGAGATGACACTGTGCAGGCAGCCACAGTTGTGCATGTGGGGCCTTCTGAAAGGGCTGAGAAGGGGCAGGCTGAAGGCAATGGAGGCTTCTCTCAAGGCACTTCAATAATTGAAGACAGATCCTCGGCCCCTTTGACGGTGACACCAACGCTGCATGCTGGTCCGATGACTGAGGCAGCCCCTGCACAGATACAAGTGGTCCCGAATGTGCTGGTTCCCAGTAGGGCTCAGGTGCTCAGAGGGTGCAGGCCACAGCCATCTAATGCATCAGAGCAAGAAAGGCAGCAGCCTGTCCCCGCATCAACTCCAGGCGGAGGGACAGCACTCCATAGAGTTACCATAAGTAAGTACGTAAATATATGGATTAGCACTTGAGTTTTCACTGAGTGTTAATTATTTGTTAAATGCAGAACCCTAATGTGTACTGAAGTTAAAGTTCTTGACAGGCAATGTATGATGACTCATGTATTTATTTTTGAACAACAATTGTCAGTAACCAGAGGTGGAATCAAATAGATGGACAGTCTGTAAAAATTAGCACCTCATGACATACTGCAGTGATAGAAAATCATGGCATTTTGCTGATGATACAAAGCTAGGTGGGAATGTAAGCTGTGAGGAGGACACAAAGAAGCTGCAAAGTGATATAGACAGGTTAAGTGAGTGGGCAACAAGATGGCAGATGGAGTATAATGTAGGGAAGTTTGAGGTTATTCACTTTGGTAGTAGGAATAGAAAAGCAGAATAATTATTAAAAGGCGTGAAACTTGTAAATGTTGATGTTCAGAGAGACTTAGGTGTACTCGTACAAGGAACACAAAAAGTTAACTTGCAGGTACAGCAAGTAATTAGGAAAGCAAATGGCGTGTTGGGTTTTATTGCTAGGGGATTGGAGTACAATAAGGAAGTCTTGCTACAATTGTACAGGGCTTTGGTGAGACCACACCAGGAATACTGTGTGCAATTTTGGTCTCCATATTTAGGGAAGGATATACTTGCACTGGAGGCGGGACAGCGAAGGTTCACCAGATTGGTCTCTGGTCACGCCTTATGATGAGAGGCTGAGTAAATTGGGTCTGTATTCTCTGGAGTTTAGAAGAGTGAAAGGTGATCTTAGTGAAACATTCAAGATTCTGAAGAGGCTGGATAGGGTAAATACTGAGACAATATTTCCCCTAGCTGGAGAATCTAGAACAAGGGGGCACAGTTTCAGGATAAGGGACCGATCATTTGGGACTGAGATGAGGAGAAATTTGTGTATCTTTGGGATTCTTTACCCCAGAAGGTTGTGGATGCTTCATCATTGAGTATTTTAAGGCTGAGACAGACAGAATTTTCAGGAAATCAAGGGATATATAGGGAGTGGGTGGGAAAGTGGAGTTGAAGCCCCAGCTTAGCCGTGATCATATTAAATTGCAGAGCAAGCTCCACAGGCTACTCCTGCTCCTGTTACTTATGTTCTTATATAGTGCTGACGGGTACAGAGAGATGGTTAGGTCCTTTTATGAAAGTCCAGCAAGACTGCCTCTGGAAGAGAACCTTTTAGTTCGGTAGCCCCTTGCACTTGACTTCATGTGAAGCATCTGCTGATCAGAGAGTTGTGAATCTCCCTGCTATGCTTGTTACTGTCCTGTGAGCTGGGCCTCGCGGCACCATCTTCATCAGCTGGCAGCTGTTGACATGCCTCATGCTGATCCTCCTCCTCTGAGGATGCTGCTTGCTCAGTGTCTTCCTTTAGCTCTATTAGTACTCCCGCCTCTTAAGCGCCAGGTTGTGCAATGTGCAGCAGACAATAGTGATGTGGGATACCCTTGAGGATCGGTATTGCAGGGCTCCCCCAGATCTATCGAGGCATCAAAACCTCAATTTCAACAGGCCAATGGCCTGCTCGATGGTGACCTTTGTAGTCAGATGACAGCAGTTGTATGTTGCCTCCGCCTGCGTGTTGGGGTTACACACAGGGGTCAGAAGCCATGACTTTAGTGAATACGCCTTGTTCCCCAGGATCCAGTCACAAAGGCGTTCGGGTGGCCTAAAGAGCTGAGGCAATTGGGAGTGTCCAAGGATGTAGGGGTCGTGGCAGCTTCTCAGAAACCTTGCACACACCAGCACGATCCGCTTACAGTGGTCGCAGATGACTTGAACATTGAAGGAGTAAAACCCCTTCCTGTTCACAAAGGTGCCTGGCTGCTCTGAAGGAGCCTTGATGGTCATGAGTACAGTCAATAACCCCTTGCACTTGGGGAAATCCAGCCATGGCCCCGAAGCTGACTGCCCTCTCGGCCGGTCCGGCCTGATCGTTGTGAACTTGATACATTGGCCAGCGCGTCAGTACATGGTATCCATGACCTCCTTTACACAGCGACAGGCCACTGACTGAGTGATGCCCTGTAGATCTCCAGACAATCCCTGGAACGAAGCACAGGTGAAAAAGTTAAGTACTAATGCTACAGGCTATGGGTGTCCACTACTTCCCATTGGCATCAACTCCTGCTCCTGCATACCAGACATCTCCACCAACACCTGCCTGAAGCAACACAGGGCTGGATTTTGTGCAGGAGGCAGGGCTCCCGGCGCCAGGGTGAAAAGGCAGGGGGAACCTCCGGTCTTTTGGGGTCAAAGTTTTAGGAGGCGGGATACCCATCTCTTTAAAGACTTTATAGTCTTTAGAGCAGAGGCCACTGCCAGTACTGCAGAGGTCTTGGACCCAGGCCCAGTGGTCGAACCACGGAACACAGATAGATGAGGCAGTGTCGCCGGGCCAGTCCAGAAGGCCCCAGCAAGTGGGGGTGTGGTGGTGGTCGTTCGGTCCAGGGGGAGGGGGTCCCAGTCTAATTAAAATATTTAAATTAGGGTCCTGCTCTGTATGTAGCACTTAGATGCAATTTTCGTCTTCAACTTGGAGAAGCATAAAATTCATTCAATTTGCCCAGTGGAACTGAATGCTGAGCAGCTGAGCCAAGGACACTTAAAGCTCCAACTATCTCCTCAAAAATTTCCCATCTGCTGTCTGTCCCTCTGTGTCGCAATCTTCCCCACCTCCGCAGATTTTCTCCCTTCAATTTAATGACTCACTCCGCGTCTGGTTCTGCAGAGGAAACATTGGGTGGAATGTTATGGGCTGTGCAAGAGCGAATTTGGTGGTGTGCGGGGTATTTAATTAGGCGGGAGGTGGTTTTTTGGATTTCCGTCGGCGGGATATTTTAGAGAAATTAAGTTGGCGGCGTGATTGTGGTGTTCTGGGGTCCCCCAGCACTGTGGCGGATTGCAGCTTTGTATTCATTTAAATAACATGAACAATCATTACCCTACGCATAGTTACAATTCAGTCTTACCTTCCAGATTAAATGAACACCGAGCGCTATTCCTGTGCCATCTAGTTCACAATTATTTTACCGTGGTGTGCAACAGTCGGATTTGTGCCGTTGAGTCTCAGGTCTGTTCTGTTTTCTCTTTAACTCATCCCCAAAAATAATACCAGCATTGGAATGGAGGTTTTCCTCCAGACACGGCAACAGCATGGAGAAGCAGGGCAGGGTACTCGGGAAGGTAAGGGTTGGGTTGATCGGATGCATAGAGAGGGCACTCGGGGAGGGAAGGGTGGGGTTGATCGGGTGAAGGGAGGAGCATGGGAGGGTGGAGTGGAATGTCCAGGATGTTGAATGGTTGATGTTGATGCTGAAGATGAATGATGTCGGCTGCGGGGGGCGGTGGTGGGTGGATTATAGCAGTACAGTGTGAAGATATTTGGCAATGGTCTAAAGGAAGGGATGAGTGCTGTCACTGTCGGGGATCTGTGGAGCAAATTGAGGGTACTGGTTAACAAAGGGAATGATCACAGTCAATGGGGGCAAATGGAATCTGTCGGGGGGAAAGGTCAAGACTAATGGGTGTGTATTCGACAACTTCATATTTTTATTTTGAGATACAGCACTGAAACAGGCCCTTTGGCCCACCGAGTCTGTGCCAACCAACAACCACCCATTTATACTAACCCTACAGTAATCTCATATTCCCTACCACCTACCTATACTAGGGGCAATTTACAATGGTCAATTTACCTATCACCTGCAAGTCTTTGGCAGTGGGAGGAAACTGGAGCACCTGGCTCAGGTGATCACAGGGAGAACTTGCAAACTCCACACAGGCAGTACCCAGAATCGAACCCGGGTCTCTGGAGCTGTGAGGCTGCGGTGCTAACCACTGCACCACTGTGCCGCCCTACACCACTGTGCCGCCCTGTAAGGGAACAGGACCTGGCAACAATGGTCAGGTTGATTTGAAGAGGATCAAGGGAAAGAGTCGGCATGTCGATAATAATGGGGGTAGGAAAAGGGCGGAGGGATGGAATGAATACATTGATGATTACACTGTGCACGGTAATGGAGGGAAACTCAATGGTAACAGAGGGAAGGGTAATGGTAACATTGGGTGGGTCAAGGGTGATGGGTTCAAGCTGGAAGGTTGCAGGAGGAGGTTGGAAGGTGGAGAGACTTGCCCTGAATTTCACGTGTCCCATTTTCTCCAACGATAATACAAACCATGTGGCCACTCAAGGATTGCGGGAGGAGACAAACGACAATGGATGTGTCTTCTACCTGGCTGCAAGTTGAAAGCAGATATAAGGGAGCTGTTCATTGCCTTGATGTTTCAGCACAGTGTCAACAGAGGGCTGAATTGCCATGCTCTGCTTATTGTTCAGAAAAAGTGCAGCCACATGGGTTTCATACATCCTATTTTTCCAGTACCAGGGGAAGAGAGGCAGAGGGAGAGACTAAGGAGGGCTCTTTTCCCTCAACTCATGATGCCTGAGCACCAGCAACTGGCAGAACAGGAAGATGAGGATGCTCTGAATGATAACAACCAGAATCAGCCTTATCGAAGACAGGTGCTGGCACGTCATCGCATCCTCAGGACAAGGACAAATTACCTTCAAATGTTAGTGAGGCAATTCCAGAGATGCATAAGGATGTCACGTGAAACGGACACAGAAATTTGTAAGATCCTGCAGCATGACTGCAGCTGCTCAGCTTCAGTGGGAATCCCATGCTAGTTCCCCTCAAGGTGACTGATGCACTCAATTTTTTTGCTAGCCAGTCCTTCCAGGGATCCACGGGCGACATATGTGGCATCTCGCAGTCTGCGACCCACAGGTGCATCACAGAGGTGACCAATGCCTTTTTTCAACATGCCAACGATTTCATCTACTTAGCTGTAGACAAGGACAGCCAGGCAGCAAGGTCTGCGGCCTTCAGTGCCATCGCTGGCTTCCCTAGAGTGCAAAGGGCAATCGACTGTCCTCATATGGCCCTTAGAGCTCTCTGGGACCAGCCTGCTGTCTGTCAATCGCAAAGGCTTCCAGCTTTTTGAACGTGCAATTGGTTTGCGACCACAGGAGAAGAATCATGCATGTTTGCGCATGTTTCCCAGGGAGCTGTCACGACATTTTGAGGAACTGCCAGCTGTTTTCGAGGAGCCAGCGGATGTAGACGAATGGATCCTGGGTGACAAGGGTTACCCACTTTGTACATGGTTGATGACACCAGGGCATCCTCCCCAAAATACTGCTGAAGAGAGATACAATGCTACACATGCATCCACCAGAGTCATCACTGAACACACCATTGGCACGCTGAAAATGCGCTTCCGCTGCCTTGACCATTCGGGAAGGGCTCTTCTGAACCCACCACAGAAGGTGTCACGAATAATTGTTGGCTGCTGTGCTTTACACAACCTTGCAATTAGATGAAGATGGAGGAACAGAAGGAACAGCAGTCCTCCTCAGATGAGGAAGAGGATGAAGAGGAGGACAACAATGACAAAGATGGCATTATCGATATGAGGGCCATGGAGAGACTTGCAAGGGGCATCAGGGAGAACCTCTTTGATGCATGTTTCAGCCAACAGTAAGCCATATCATAAGGTATGACAGTACTGGAAAAAGTGAATAATCGTCAATAGGAAAACAGCCATCATTGAAGACTGAAGGCTCAAATATCAATGAGAACCATAGAAAAGTCACGGCACAGAAAGAGGGCATTCATAACATCCATTGTGCCTGAGCCAGCTGAAAAACTAGCTGCCCAATCTAATCCCACCTTCCAGCACCTGGTCCGTAGCCTTGCAGGTTACAGCACTTCAGGTGCCAGTCCAGGTATCCTTTAAATGAGTTGAGGGTTTCTGCCTCCACCACTGATCCAGGCAGAGAATTCCAGGCACCCACCATCCTCTGGGTGAAAAAGCTTCTCCTCATGTCCCCTCTAATCCTTTCTGCTAGGGGAAACAGATCCTTCCTGTCTACTCTATCTAGGCCCTTCATAATTTTGTACATCTCAATTACGTCACCCCTCAGTCTCCTCTGTTCAAAGGAAAACCACTCTAGCTGATCCAATCTTTCCTCATAGCTGCAATTTTCCAGCCTTGGCAACATTCTTGTAAATCTCCTCTGTACTCTCTCCAGAGCAATTATGTCCTTCCTGTAATGTGGTGACCAAAACTGTACCCAATACTCCAGCTGTGGCCTAACCAGTTCCAGCATTACATCCCTGCTTTTGTATGAAATGGACACTGGACATTTTGCAAGCATCAATGCATTCCTGCCATCTTTGTTTTCACCTGAAGTCAAACAAATGACTAATGAGATTATATCAAATGTTAAAGTAAATAAAGATGTATTGAAAATTATTGACCAGTTGCCCAATATTTACATCACCCATTTCATTTTTCACTTTCTGCCGCTACATCTAGGTGCTACCCCAACATTAGCAGCTGAGGTGGAGACAGCCTGCTCAGTGCGCTGCCCCGTTGCTGTGGATGACTGTGGCAGGTGTCCTCTGGAGGAATGGGGCCTTGATGGCTCCATCCTACTGTGGGTCTGCAGCAATGGTGCTTGAGTATCCCCCTCGCCTGCTGGAGGTAAGGGGGTCAATGTCAGGGAGGAGGATGAGACACCGCTTGCCCTGGGGGTGTCCTGAGAGGAAGGCCCCGAGGCATCTGGCACACACTCCTCCTCCATCTCAACAATGGCACCTGCCTGTCTCCCTGAGGGGAAGGAGCACCTGGAGGGAGGCCCAGGTTCCTCGCCCCCCTCTCGCTTAGACTCTACTGCATGGAACCAACGGCAACAGCTATCGAGTACAGGGTCAGATCACATATGGCTCAAATGCTTACCCAGACTCGCCACAGAGCTCGCCAAACTCTTGACTGAGGAAGCCATACACTCAAATGCTTAGGACATAGCAGACATCATGGTTTGCATGGACTCCTCCATGACACGCGCAAAGCCACGCTGATCTCAGGTATTTCTGACATATTTTCCACATGGCTTTGCTGCACATGCAGCAGACTTCTCATAGCAACAAACAGAGGATCACCATGAGCGTGAGGCTGAGCAGAGGCCTGGTCTGCAGCAGTCCTCCGATTGTCAGGGGGCCCAGCTGGTACAAGCTCCCTCAGCTGCTGGCACGTGTCTTTGTCATGCACACCCATTTGTAACCCAGATTCTAATCTTAAACCCCTGTGGACCCTGCGGATGTATCTACGCTGGTGAAGGTTGAAGAAGCAGGTGACGGTGCACCCTTTGTGGCATTGCATTAGAAAAATTAAGGGAGGCAAAAGCATTTTGAATTGATCTCAAGCTTGCTTTCAGGCTCCAATGCAGAGACTTACATGACAGGAAGGTTTCTGATCCTTGAGGCTGCCAGCGCAGAATGCTTTATATGCATGGCGAGCATGATGCTTGGCCTAGTGATGGTGGGTTCCACCAATGAAAGACCGTCCCCACCGCCGAATCCCACATGTACCCCATGCCCGTCACCGAAAACTTCATGAACACATATAATTATGTAGGAAACAGGAAACCTGGTGGAAGCAGAGGTTACGCCAACTTCCGGTTCTGCCAGCGGGAAGGCTGCGAGACTCATAAAATCCTAGCCATTGTATTTCCTATGCCCTCTGAATGATGAGCTGCCTATCAACATTGGTGTAGTCTTGGAGCTCTTTGATATTACAGTCCCCACTGCTCATAGTGGGTGTGCAAGCGCTAATTCTATTAATTTTACATAGAATGTGCAATGCAGAAACAGGCCATTAGGGCCAATTGGTTTATGCCAGTGTTTATGCTCCAGACAAGCCTATTCCCATTCTATTTTATCTAATCCTGTCAACATATCCTTCTATTTCTTTCTCCATCGTTGACTTTACTTCCAATTTCCACCCTGTCTCCGACTCTTCCCTTCATTCCTTGACACAGTGGTTAGCACCACAGCCTCACAGCTCCAATGACCTGGGCTCGGTTCTGGGTACTGCCTGTGCGGAGTTTGCAAGTTCTCCCTGTGACTGCGTGGGTTTCCGCCGGGTGCTGCAGTTTCCTCCCACAGCCACAGACTTGCAGGTTGATAGGTAAATTGACCATTGTAAATTGCCCCTAGTGTAGGTAGGTGGTAGGAGAATGGTGGAGATGTGGTAGGGAATGTGGGATTAATGTAGGATTAGTATAAAATGGGTTGTTGATCGGCACAGACTCGAAGGGCCTGTTTCAGTGCTCTATGACTTCACTGTCTCCATTTCTGGAATTAGGCTACCAACCAATATTCACTATAAGCTCACTAATTCCCACAGCTACCTTGACTACACTTCCTCACACCCCGCTTCCTGTAAGGACTTTATTCTGTTGTATGATCGCTTTAAGAGTGATGTTCCTATAACAACTCAGTTTTCTAAATACCAGGATGTAGTCTTGTGACTAGAAGCCATAGTCACTCAGCACTGGAACAGTGTAAGCAAAGGTTCTGGATATAGTTTTCTCCGTATTGTATGTACTAGTTTAACTGTTAATAAAACCTCTAGAGATCTTCAAGGAACTGGAATCCACATACCTCAATGTGTTGCTCAAGATAATACAAAGAGATTCATGACATATTCCATTTTCCCAATTTCTTCATCTCTGTCACATCTGTTTGGACGATGCAACTTTCCATACTAGCACTTCTCATATGTTTTCCTTTTTCCTCAACCCCATTTATGGTTGACAGGGTCCTTGACCCTGTCTGTTCTATTTCACAAACATCTGCTCTCACCCAGGACAATGGTAGGATTCCCCTTGTCCTCAACTTCCAACCCACCAGGCTCCGTATTCAATGGATCTTCCTCCGCCATTTCCGCCACCTCCAGTATGATGTTGCCACCAAACACATCTTCCCCGTCCCTTGCCTTTCAACATTTTGAAGTGACCATTCCCTCTGCACTACCATGGTCCACTCCTCAGTCACCAACACCCTTCCCTTTCCAATAGTCCCTTTCCATGCAAGCGCAGGAGATGCAACATCTGCACTTTTAGTTTCTCCCTTCTCACCATCAAAGGCTCCAAACTCTCCTTCCAAGTGAAACAGTGATTTGCTTGTACTTCTTTCAACCTAGTATACTGTACTTGCTGCTCATGATATGGTCCCCTCTACATTGGGGACCCCAAAAACAGACTGTGGAACACCTCTGCTCAATCCGCAAGCACAACCCCGAGCTTCCAGTCACCAGTCATTTTAATTCTCCACCTTTCTCCTACTCTGACCTTTCTATCCTTAGCCTGCTACAGTGAAGCTCAAAGCAAGCTCGAGGAACAGCACCTCATCTTTCGCCTGGGCATTTTTTAACCTTCCGGACTCAATAATCATTTCAACAACTTTAGATTTTAACCTCTTTTGTTTTGTGTTTCTTTGCTGTTTTTCTTCCCTCTTGTTTCTCTCTTATTTCCTTTCTTTTCTTTTGGACAGCAGTTATTCAGGAACCTGCCATTCACACCTCCTCTAGACATATCTTTTGTTTCTTTACTTGTCCCATTACCACTCTCTTTAGCCTTGTACCATGAAACCTTTTGTCCTTTAATCTCTCCTGTCCTCCTTCTTATCACAGACCTTTCCTTTTGTTCTTTTTCCCACCCTCCCCCCTCAAAACCTATTACATTTCTAACTTTTCCTGTTTCTGATGAAAGGTCACAGACCTGAAATGTTAACTCTGTTTCTCTCTCTGCAAATGCTGCCTGACCTGCTGAGTAGTTCCAGCATGTTCATTTTTATTCCATCATGTACTTGTCTAGCTTCCATTTAAATGCTACAATGTGATTCCCCTCAACTACTCCATGTGGTAGCAAATTCCACATTCACATTGCTCTCTGAGCCAAGATGTTTCTCTTGAATTCCTTATTTGACTTGGTGACTATCTTATATTTATGACCACTAGTTTTGGACTCCCCCACAAGTGGAAACACCTTCTCTAAATCCATTCTATCAAACCCCTTCATAATGTTAAGGATTTCTATTAGACCATCCCTCAGTCTTGTCTTTACAAGATAAAGGAGCCCCAGTCTGTACTGTCCTCCATGCTATATGCAGTGAATGGTAAAATCATCTGATTGTGGTGGCCCAAAATACCTATCAGCATGTATGCCCTGTAAACTGTTAACATATCTCCATCAGGTAGTGGGAATGCAGAGACTTTGGACAGCCTCAATCAGCTGTTTGCACCAAGGATATTGAGAGAAACTGTTGACCAGGTCTCTCTGTGATGGATGGCAACTTCATGCACTTACTTGCATGAAGAAAGTTCCTTGGCAGTTCCATGAACTGTGAAGATGGATTCTTAAATGGGAAAGCTTCAATCAGCTTCATGGGATAGATGGAAAGTGGAGAATGTGGGAAGCTTTGATCAGGTAAATATTGAACTACGCCCAATAGCTGGCCCGCTTAATATAGTTTGAGCAGTGCTTTTGTAATTCACAGCTATGGTGAATCAAATGATCAGTGCCATTAGTCTGAAATAGGTGACTGTTCAGGATAAGCCAGGATGATCTAAGTGGTAGGGAATCTGTTGTAATGAGGTCCAGCCAGGAAAATATTGTCCAGGTATTTCTTCAAGTGGGCACAGACTGCTTCATTATCTGAGGAGATGTGAATGGAATGGAACACTGTACAATCATCAGTGAACATCCCTACTTCTGACCTTATGATAGAAGACTGGACATTGATGAAGTAGCTGAAGATGGTTGGGCCTAGGAACTACCCTGAGGAACTCCTGCAGTGATGTACTGAGATTGAGATGATTGGCTTCCAACAAGCACAACTATCTTGCTTTGTGCTAGGTATCGCTCCAACCAGTGGAGAGTTTTCTCCCTGATTCCTATTGACTTCAATATTACTAGGGCTCCTTGATGCCCTACTTGATCAAATGCTGCCTTGATGTCAAGGTGTCGCCCTCACATCACCTCTGGAATTCAACTCCTTTGTCCATGTTTGGACAAAGGCTGTGATGTGGCCCGGTGGAGTCCAAAGTGAGCAGGTTATTGGTGAACAAGTGCCACTCAATATTACTGTCGACGACACTTTCCAGCAATTTGCTGATGATTGAGAATAGGTGGATGGGACAGTAATGGGCTAGGTTGGATTTGTCCTGCCAATTGTAGGCAGGACATACCTGGGCAATTTTCCAATGTGTCAGGTAGATGCGAGTGTTGTAGCTGTACTGAAACAGCTTGGCTTGAGGCACAGCTAGTTCAGGAGCACAAGTCTTCAGTATTATAGCCAGGATGTTATCAGGGCCCATAGCCTATGCTGTATCCTGTGCCTTCAGCCATTTTTTGATATCACGTGGAGTGAATTGAATTGGCTGCAGACTAGCATCTGTGATGCTGGTGACCTCAAGAGGAGGCCGAGATGGATCATCCATTCAGCACTCTGGCTGAAGATGATTGCAAATGTTTCAGCCTTGTTTTTTGCACTCGCATGCTGGGCTCCCCCATCATTAAGGCTGGAGATGTTTGTGGAGCCTCCTCCTTTCGTTAGTTGTTTAATTGTCCACCATCATTCATGACTGGATGTGGCAGGACTGCAGAGATTTGATCTGATCCATTGGTTGTGGGATTGCTTAGCTCTATCTATAGCAAGCTGCTTTCACTGTTTAGCATGCCTGTAGTCCAGTATTGGAGCTTCACCAGGTTGCCACCTCATTTTTAGTTTTGCTTGGTCCTGCTCCTGGCATGCACTGCTATGCTTCTCATTGAACCAGGATTGATGCCCTGGCTTGATGGTAATAGTAGTGAGGGATATGCCGGGCCATGAGATTACAGATTGTGGTGGAATACAATTCTGTTGCTGCTGATAGCCCACAGCGCCTCATGGATGCCCAGTTTTAAACTGCGAGGTCTATTCTGAGTCTGTACCATTTAGCACATTGGTAGAGCCACACAACACAATGGAGGGTGTCCTCAGTGTGAAGGCAGGACTTCAGCTCCACAAAAACTGTGCAGTGGTCACTCCCCATAATGTCATATGGTCATAAGAACTAGGAGCTGGAGTAGGCAAATTATCCCCTCGAGCCTGCTCCACCATTCAGTACAATCATGGCTGATCTTATCTCAGCCTTAACTCCACTTTCCTGCCCATTCTCCATAACCCTTCAACCGTTTACTAATTAAAAATCTGTCTATCTCCTCCTTAAATTTACTCAATGTCCCGGCATTCACCGCACTCTGGGGTAGTGAATTCCACAGACTCTTTGAGAGAACTAATTTCTCCTCATCTCTGTTTTAAATCTGCTGCCCCTTATCCTAAAACTATGACCTCTCATTCTAAACTGCACCACAAGAGGAAACATCCTCTCTATGTCTACTTTGTCAATCCCTTTAATCATCTTATATACCTCAATTAGATCTCCTCTCATTCTTCTAAACTCTAGAGAGTAAAGGCCTAAACTGCTCAATCTCTCTTCATAAGACAGACCCCTCATCCCTGGAATCAATCTAGTGAACCTCCTCTGAACTGCCTCCAATGCAACTACATCCCTCCTCAAGTAAGGGGACCAAAACTGTATGCAATACTCCAGGTGCAGTCTCACTAATGCCTTGTACAGTTGCAGCAACACTTCCCTACTTTTATATTCTATTCCTTTAGCAATAAATGCCAAAATTCCATTTGCCTTCCTTATTACCTGCTGCACCTGCATACTAGCTTTTTGCGATTCATGCATGAGGACACTCGGATCCCTCTGCACCCTTCGGTTTTGCTCCATTTCGATAATAATTTGCCTTTCTATTCTTCCGAACAAAATGGATAACCTCACACTTATCCACGTTAAACTCCATCTGCCAAATTTTGGCCTATTCACCTAACCTATCCATATCCATTTGTCGATTTCGTATTTCGTTATTGCAACTTACTATCCCACCTATTTTAGTGTCATCTGCAAATTTGGCTATAGTACCTTCTATCCCTGCATCCAAGTCATTTATATATTGTAAATAGTTGGGGCCCAAGGACCGAACCCTGTGCACCCCACTAGTTACATCTTGCCAACCAGAAAAAGACCCATTTATCCCGACTCTCTTTTCTTTTGGTTCGCCAATCCTCTATCCAAGCTAATAAATTGCCCCTAACCCCAAGTGATCTTACCTTGTGTATTAACCTTTTGTGCAGCACCTTATTAAATGCCTTCTGGATGTCCAGATATACTACATCTACAGGATCCCCATTATCCACTTTACTTGTTACAGCTTCGAAGAACTCTAGCAAATTAGTCAAACATGATTTACCCTTCATAAAACCTTGCTGACTGATGGATTGCGTTTTGATTTTCTAAATGTCCTGTTATTACTTCCTTAATAGTGGATTCTAACAATTTCCCAATGACAGATGGTAAACTAACTGGTCTATAGTTTCCTACTTTCTGCCTCCCTCCCTTTTTGAATAAGGGCATTATATTAGCTTTTTTCCAATCCACTGGAACCTTTCCCGCATCCAGGGTATTTTGGAATATTATAACCAATGGATCCACTGTCTATGCTGCCACTTCCTTCCAGATCCTAGGATGTAGGCCATCAGGCCCGGGGGACTTGTCTGCCTTCAATCCCAATAGTTTGCTCAGTACTTTTTCCCTAGTGATGATGATTTTTCTAAGTTCCTCCCTTTCTATAACCTCTGCATTACCTGTTACTATTGGGATGGTACTAGTGTCCTCCACCGTGAAAACTGAGGCAAAATACTGATTTAGAGTCTCTGCCATTTCTGTGTTCCCCTCTATTAACTCCCCAGTCTCATCCTCCAAGGGACCAACATTCACTTTAGCTACTCTCTTACCTTTTATATACTTATAGAAGCTTTTGCTATGCGTTTTTATATTTTGCGCTAGTTTTCTTTCATAATTTACCTTTGTTCTTTTTATTACTTATTTAGTAACCTTTGTTGATCTTTAAAAGTTTCCCAATCTTCCAGCCTGCCACTGGCCTTTGCAATATGGTATGCCTTAGTTTTTGTCTTTTTGTTATCCTGAACTTCCTTGCTTAGCCATGGATGTTTTTTCCCGCTCTTAGAATCTTTCTTCCTCTCTGGAATATATTTTAGTTGAGAGGAATTGAGTATCTCCTTAAACATCTGCCACTGCTCATCAACTGTCCTACCTTTTAGTCTTCCTGCCCAGTCCACTAGGGCCAAATCTGTCCTTATGCCTATGTAATTACCTTCGTTTAACTCCAGAACACTAGTGTGGGACTCCAGTTTCTCGCACTCAAACTGAATTTGAAATTCCAGCATGCTATGATCACTCTTCCCTAGCGGATCCTTAACTATGAGATCATTAATTAATCCAACCTAATTACACAATACCAAATCTAGAATAACCTGCTCCCTGGTTGGTTCCACAGCATTTTGCTCCAAAAAACAATCTCTAATCCCTTCAATGAACTCTCTCTCGAGGCTACCCTTGCCAATTTGATTAAAATTATTAAAATCACCCATGATTATTGCAGTACCTTTCTTACAAGCACCCAGTATTTCCTGGTTTATACTGTGCCTCACTGCAGAACTACTGTTTGGGGACCTCTAGATTACTCCCACCAGGGACTTCTTTCCCTTGCTATTTCTTAATTCTACCCAGACTGATTCCTTGCCTTGATCTCCAGTGCCTATATCGTTTCTCACTACAACATTGATCTCTTCCTTTACTAACAAAGCTATACCTCCTTCTTTTCCTTCCTGCTTATCCTTCCGAAATACTGAGTACCCTTGGATATTCAATTCCCAAACTTGGTTTCCCTTCAACCACGTCTCAGTAATCTCCACTAAATCATACCCATTCATCTCTATTTGCACCGTTAACTCGTTTATTTTATTCCGAATGCTTCATGCATTCAGATACAAAGCCTTTAAGTTTGTTCTGTTATCAAATTTCCCTACCCTTATACGATTCCTTGGTACAATATGACATTCACACGTTCTGTCCCTTCCTTTTATTTTCCTCCCAATACTGTCATGGGCAGATGCATCTACAAAAGGTAAATTCATGTGGTTGAGGTCAAGTAGTTTTTTTTTCCTCATGCTGGTTCTCTCTCCCCCTGCTGCAGGTCCAGTCTGACAGTTATGTCCTTCAAGACGCTGCCAGTTCGGTCAGTAGTAGTACTACTGAGCCGCCCTTCATGATGGACATTGAAGCCACCCACCCACAGTATGTTCTGTACAGTTTCATACATATTTTATATTTTGCTGCATATGATTTACAGATTTCATTATACATATGTCTCAAAAGACTACCAGAGCTGCTCAGAGAATACAAGCTCATAAAGCCATGAGGAAGATTAACAAACTTTCGCTTGTAAATCAGTCACAGATTTAACCAACAGGAGCTGAGTGGGTACATTTTTATTTATTGCATTGGCTTTTCTGCTTGATTAGTACATCTTTGTAAATATCGTAATTTTGTTACAAGTCATTTGGTAAAAAGAAACAAGACTATTTATTCAAAAATGTAATTTGTTGATTTGTAAGGGGAAACACACAAAACTCTGAGAAAATAACAAACCTCTGTTACAGAGTGAAATACATCCTGTTGTAATTTTACTGAAAAAGTTATTTGCCACCTCCTCTAGCCCCACAGTCCTCCCAGATAGCTGCACTCCTTCAATTGTGGTCTCTTGAGCATACCCGATTTACTTTGTCCCGCTATTGGTGGGCATGTCTTAGCTGCCTTGACCACTCTAGAATTCTGGAATTAAGTTCTGGAATTCCCTCTCCAGACCTCTCTGCCTCTTTACCTCTTTCTCCTCCTTTAAGTCACTCTTTAAAGCCTATTTTTTTCATTCAGCTTTTGGTAACCCCTTTCCTAATATCTCTTTATATAGCTCAGTGTCAAAATTTGTTGTGATAACATTCCTGGACTTTTTACTATTTTAAAGCTGTTGTCATGGACAGGTGGAAAAAGGTGTGGGTGGTTCCGACTGTTCACTGCCCAACTGACTACAATCGTGTTTTGTTAAAATGTTGTGTTAGCCCCTATTTTTTGGGTCAAATAAACAGGCAAATGACAGGTTTTCTCATAGGTTAAAAAAAAGTTAACTTTTTATCTTTACACAATTGCTGAAATAAAATGGTTGCAACCTCACCCACATACACATTCACACTCACACACACATACACAAGAGATAGATAGAAGGAAAAGGATAGGTAGTTTCAAGTCCAAAATGTGCTAAGTGTTCGTGGTTTACAGTAAACCTGTTGAACCTTCTCAGGACGACAGTCTCTTGTAAAGGTACAGGCTTGGGTATTTGTAGTCTTGAACTTGTTGAGGTGTTGTAGAGTTCTAGTGGTTACAATTCAGCACAAAGCTGGTGGTGTGGACTTTGTTACCTTCACAGATGGAGAGTCACAAAGTAACTTTGTGATGTCTCTGCTATAGTGGCTGTTCAGTTTAGTGGCTATTGTTCTGCAGCGTTCGTCTTGCTTGGCTGGATCGCTTGCACAGCCTCTGGCTGGACTGCTTTCTGAAGGTGTTGGCTTTATCTTCCCTCTCTCTCTGGAGGGATACCTTTTTAAGGTAAAAATGCATCACATTAGAGTTTCTATTAGGAGACACATGGTCCTCTCCACTGGTGTGACCACACACTGGACCAGGATATGATAACCATGGCTATCGATTGATGTCTGAACGGGGACCATTCTGGTAACATGGTGCTATTTCACACCCATTCATTTTGGCCTGGGCTGTCAGTTCATCTGTCTCTAGAATCCTTTGTTAGTTCAGTCATGTCGATAAGAGTCAGTAATATGCAATAGTGCTCCTTTCAATTTCAAAGGGGTGCTCTCCAGAGCTATTTCAGACGAAGTTAACAGGTTCCATCGTTGCGGACAAGTTTCTTGATGTCCAGCACAGGATGGGTCACATGACCGCTCCTCCATTTTGACTGTGGTGCAAGTGTCCATGTTCTTGTGTTTTTTTTTAACAGTTGACGTTTTAATTCATAATTCTTCCATTTCATTGTTTATTTCATCACGGCTCCTTCCATGCATGACACTGTTCTATCCTGTCATACAATCCTGTTTCCTACACACATCATCTTTTCTGCTCACGTTGTCTATGAGAAGAATTCACCTTCACCTCTCCCTTCAATCTACGTTTATAAACTGAAAAGTGTTTGAGTGAAAACAAGAAGCTGAGATCAAACTGCAAATAGTGGGAATGCATATCTAAAGTATCAAAAGGGCAGAAATTGTCGCTGTGCTCATTCAGTAAATGATTTTGATTTCAAGATGTAGTTCAATGTGTTAGCCAGCTGATGTTCTGTTCCAGCATAATGTTCTCTGGAAACTAATCTTCTGCCAGTTAGTACACAAATAATCAAATTCTATGCGAAAATAATGAGTAAATCTTTACTGTAGACTGTTGCAATCTGTCAGCAGAAACTAATTTGGTATTTTTACCTACTACCACTTCGTAATTTATAAGAAGAGGCAAGCTATGAATGCAAATCTCGTCTTTTTTTTTTAACTCTGATCACTTTCCAGCTACCAATGAGTTAAAAGAAGAATTAGTGGAGAGGATAGTGGAAGAGGAGAATGAGAAGATTGTCTCCTGTTCCTATTAGTTGCTGGAAAACATATGTAGCATGTTCAATAATGATTTTGGTGGCTGCAAGTGCCTCATAGTGTTGAGGAATACTAAATGGGTAAGGTTTGAGTTGTCTTTGTGCCTGGAATGAGATTTCTAGACACAAGGATCTTTTACTTATAGATTTATTTCAAGAAATGATACCCACAGATAACGCATGTGATGACACAAAGGCTGTGGGAGAACTCGTGTTACAGCGACTGAGCTCAGGTGGCTATCCTTCAATCTTTCCCCAATCTTATTTAACAATGGTATTGTTATTATACCCTCAGCTATAGTCCCTTACATTGTGTCCTTCCATAAGCTTTACCTTTAGTTTGCAATAACTTACATTATCTCCATTTCACAGGCTTGTTGTTTCTGTGGTAACAGTGGGTGAAAACTCTTTAACCATCACGCACCTATGTCAACGATAAGCTTCAAGATAAAGTATAAGCCATCTGTCCCCTTCCAGCTACAGAAGAAGTAAATATATTGTTGTAAGACAGATAGATTTATCTACCAGAAGGCCAGAGCATAAAACTATCTTTTATGACACAAGCTTGCACCAGCCTTGAAAGAAAGACTTGCATTTATGTCGCGCCTTTCACAACCACAGGACATCCCAAAGCCCTTTACAGCCAATGAAGTACTTTTGAAGTGTAGTCACTGTTGTAATGTAGGAAATGCAGCAACCAATTTGTGCACAGCAAGCTCCCACAAGGATGTGATGACGACCAGATAATCTGTCTGTAGTGATGTTGATTAAGGAATAAATATTGGCCACCACACCAGGATACCTCCCCTGCTCTTCTTCAAAATAGTGCCATGGGATCTTTTACACAAGCTGAGAGGGCAGACTGGGCCTCATCTTAACGTCTCACTGCCAATGGTGCAGCACTCCTTCAGTACTGTGCTGGAGTGTTAGCCTCAATTTTTATGCCCAAGTCTTGAAGCAGAACTTTAACCTCCAACTTTGTGACTCAGAGGCAAGAATGCTACCAATTGAACCGTGGCTACGGTGGCCAGAACTGTACACAGTACTCTAGCTTTGGCCTAACTTATGGTTTATACAGTTCTAACATAACGTCCATGCTCTTATACTCAATTCCTCAGCTAATAAGGGAAAGTAACCCGTACGCCTTCTTACCTGTCCTGCTACCTTCAGGGATCTGTGGATATGCACGCCAAGTTCCCCCTGTTGCTCGACACTTCTCAAAATTCTACTATTTATTGTGTATTCCCTTGCCTTGTTTTCCTTCCCCAAATGCATTACCTCACACTTCTCCGGATTGAGCTCCATTTGTCATTTTTCTGCCGACCAGGCCATTGATACTTCCCTGGAGTTTACAGTTTTCTTCCTCTCTATCAACCACATGACTAATTTGTGCATCATCTGCAAACTTCTTAATCATTCCCATTACAATTAGGCTGCATTTGCTGACAACGCTACCGCCAGGGGGGGGCGCTGCTGTGGCACATGCGCAAATGCAGCATGTGCGACTAAAATGTCACAGACTGCGACTTTAGGCAGATGCCAGGACTAAAGATGGTGCTGCTCAAATAATCACACGGAGGCAACCTAACCTAAACACATGCGGCCAGCGAGTGGGCGAGCGAATGGCCCGGTGACGGAGGGGAGCGGAGCGGAGCGGCCAGCGAGTGGGCGAGCAAATGGCCCGGTGATGGAGGGGAGCGGAGCGGCCAGCGAGTGGGCGAGTGAACGGCCCGGTGATGGAGGTAGCACGCAAATTTCATGCTGCCTGATAATTTAAATGTTAGTAGGGTGCAGTCCAGTACTAAGCACGCTGTTGAGTGGCTGAACACCTCAGCCGGGGGGCCACAGGTTCATGTGAGGCCAGTACCACTTAAAGCTAGCTTGCACAACTTAAAGGGGAGGTGCATTCTGGCTGCAGCAGGTGCTCAAAGTGGCTGGGGAATACATTCTTATCAAGAAGAGCACTGGCTCATGGCACAACAGGGCAGAGAGCATGCTCTGAGGTTCTCAGATGCAACAGTGGAGATGTTGGTATAGAAATTGGACAGGAGGAAAGATGTCCTTGATCCATAGGGGACTAGGAGGCCTCTCAGACAAACTCTGAGAAGACAATGGGAGCAGATCGCCATCACAGTCAATGCAAGCGGTCTAGCTCTGAGGACCTGGATGCAGTGCCAAAAGAAATGTAATGACTTCACATGAGTCGTCAAGATCAGTGAATTCATCTTCAAATGCCCAGCGCTGGAATCCCGGAACAGAGGTAGGTGAGGCAGGGGGTTCCGGGGCCAGTCTGGAATGCCCTGGTGAGGGGGGTGGTGGGTAGTCGGTGCAGTCCGGGGGAGGGGGTTCCGGGGGTAAAGTGGCTCCTTGTGGAGTTCCTCTGTATGCCACTGATTGTTCACGGAGGAGGGACACCCACACCCTGCCCCAAGCTCACAGGGAGTATGCCTCATATTACCCACCATGCAACCCCACCCCCACCACCCCCCCCCACCCCCGGCGCTCCAAGCGGCAGCAGGAAGAGGCCCTTAATTCGCAGCTTATAGGCCACTTATGGGTCTCAATTGGCCTCTGGGCAGAAAGGCAGTCATCGGTCTATCCTGCCCCCGGGGAGATGGCTTGGCTGAGAGCCCTGCTCCCCCTCCTCCTCCTCCTCCTTCCAGCAACTTGTCTTCCTCTGTATCATCTCTGCTCATTCTTCATGCCATGCAACTGATCAAGGGGGTTACAAATTACTGCATCCTTGTCTTTGAGCAAGGATTCTGAGCAGAACGCTTGAAGTCACGACTAAGTCCTTCACCACGTGCCACATTTGTTAACTTCAGCATCTTTAAATAGCAGTACAAACCTCCAAACACTTCTACAAATTCAGTAACAGCAAGTAGAAATCAATCAGCAACTGGGCCAAAAAGGTGGAGGGAAATCAGCCTCAGCCATTCGGAATTCCCCCAGCTCTACTTAACGGTGCCCAGGCAATTAACAGCCTGGCGCTGGGATCCACATCCATTTAAAGACTTTAAAGGGACAGGGATCCTGCCTCCAAGAACTGCCAGCCAAACAGAGGTCCTGCAACTCAATAGTATCGGCAGAACCATTGGGAGCTGTGGCCACTGCTGGTACTGCAGGAGACCTTGGAACCATGGGGGGAGGGAGGTGGGTGTTGAGTGCAGGGGGAGGGGGATTTCAGGAAGAGAGGTTGTTTTCTACCGGGGGCCCTCTGTGGGCTGGGGATTTCCCATAGAGGAGGCCCGCCCTCCCCCCACCACCAAGCCCACAGGGAGATCGCCTCATTTTACTGGCCAACCTCCCAACATGGTGGAGGCCAACCCCCCTCCCGCCGCTGCTTTCTTAATTGCAGTGGCAGCATGAAATGCCCTTAAGTGGCTTATAATAGACCTCTTAAGGGCCTCAATTGCCTCTGGGCAAGAAGACCGTTGTCGGCCTATCCTGTCCCCAACTTAACTGCAGTGCGACGGGAAGACGATAGGCTCTCAACCCCCTCCCCCCACGGCAATTCTATTGGTTCCCCACCACCCGCCTCCTAGCACATCTCTGGGAGATCCATTAAATCCAGCCTCTCCAGTGCACATTCTCTACACCTGCACTAATGCAATTACCAAAATGGTATCTGGTGTGATCAGCACTCGAAGTGAGTACGCACATAGTGTCAAAAATATGGGTGCTAGGCAACCAAAATTTGTGGCCATCTACTCCAGTTACCATTCAGTCGAGAAAAACTAATTACTTTGCATCTGTAATGATAATTTCTTTTCAATATTTTAAAAACTTGGATCAATTTTCTCTAATGCTATTTTTTCCAATGATATCAGTTCAGCTTTGTGAATCCTTCTTCATAAATTAGAGCTAGCATCATGGAAACACCTTTGTCAATCTTCTAAAGCTCCGCTAGTGCATCAGTGCTTAACATTGTACACAATGTTCCCAATGAGACATCCTCAATGATTCATGCAAGGCTAGAATAACTTGTTTCAACTTACAGCAAATGTCCTTGAAGTCCATCCCAGTGCATGATTAGTCTTATTGACAAGAACTTGACATTGATTAGTTACTTTCCGAGTATAGTCAATAGTCATACAAAACTAATTTTCTCTTGCCAACTTTGTATTACATGTACAAATGTCTTCTGTCCTGTTCCAATGTGCATAAGCATTACATTTACGACTATATTAAAATCCATTTAACTTGCCTTCGTCCAGTCACTTGATCAATCCAGATTCCTTTGAATGCTGTTGATCTCCCTTATATTGAACGAAAACAAGAAAGACTTTCATTTACATACAACCTCAGGATGTACCAAAATGCTTTACAGCCAATGAAGTACTTTTGAGCTGTAGTCACTGTTGTAATATAAGAAATGCAGCAGCCAATCTGCGCACAGCAAGCTCACAAACAGCAATGTGACAATGACCAGATAATCATTTTTAATGATGGTGATTGAGGGATAAATATTGTCCTGGACACCCAGGAGAGCTCCCCTGCTCTTCTTCGAAATGGATCTTTTACGTCCACCTGAGAGGGGAGAAAGGGCTTTGGTTTAATGTCTCACTGAAAAATGGCACCTCCGACAGTGCAGCATTGGAATGTCAACCTAGATTTTTGTGCTTGTGTACACCTGATCACAAAGCTGTTATAATAGCTGTTATAATATTACATGAGGTAACTTTCATTATAAATATTGAGGAATGCAGGAGACTGGCACTAGAATGATGCTGATATGTATATGTTGATGAACAATATGTAGTGTCAAGCATGCTGATATAGGGAGTGTACATCATCTTTAAAGGGTTATAAAACATGTAGTTGCAGATTGGTCATTTGTTATAAACCCGGCCATGTGTTGGATTACATTCCTAGCCCTTTTTTGGAGCTATCCTGGATCAGGTGTACTTCTCAGATGATTACTCTCAACTTAAGGTTGAGAGGCACAAATCCTAAAGACACTGAATGGGCCTGAAGGACTTATCTAACTCTCCCCAAAGGAAAGGAACCAGTTGAGAATATTACTGCCCTCCAGATAGTCTTTTTAACAAGTTTCAGCCAGATTAGAATAACCCACATAGTTGAGGGTCTGGGAATCTCTCCTCAGTAATGTACCTCCTCACCAAAGAGTGTACAGAGATGGGTTCATGAGTTAGTGATGCAGAAGACTATGTGAGACAATATACATTCAAAATTATATAAGAGTTTATTGAAGAACCAAGCATGCAATTCACAGTTGGTGAGACAAATCACAATGTTCATCATTTCAGGAAAGTATAGAAAGTACAATCTTATTTCTAGTAGAGAATCCAAACTTTAAATCCAACTATTGTTACAGTAAAATATTTAAGTAAGATATCCATCAATTATTAAAGTAAAACTTACCTTAAATTCCCGAGTAGAAGACTACAGACTTAGCGAGAAACCCCTGTCCCACTTAAGGGAAGAACTATCATTGCCTCACGAATAGTCACACCTTTACAATGAGAGACACTGGAGTGAGTCCAATGAATCTAAAAATCCAATTTGTGCTTCCAATATATTTTCCAAGTTGCAGAACTAATTTCTTACATATCGGGGCTATTACCTCAACTATAAGTAAGTCCTTCCCCCTTTATTTCCCAAATAAGCTGTATAACTGTTAATTTCTAGATAAGGTCCATCCTCTTTAATTCCTAAGAAAGCTTGTATAACTATTAACTTCCAGGTAATTTTTAAGAAAGCAAAGCTGCAAGCCTTGTGATGGTCATTTTTTTCATTAGTCATCTAACTGTATTTCAAGATTATAATCCAGTTTTCAGGTTTGGTTTGCCTTGTGAAAAATTCAGTTGATTGTGGTTCAGGGCTATTTGCATAAAACCATCTTATCGAACATTACACTGTGGTAGCTTTCGTGACACTTTGTAAACTTTGAACTGGATTTTATGGGCCTGCCTGAGGAGGGGCCAGAGAGGGGGAGGGGGTACAGAGAATTGCGAAGGGTGGCGGGGGGTGGAGGGCCTGTTGCCTCCCCGTTGCCAGGCCATCTTACCAGAGCAGGATAGGCTGATGATGACATTCCCAATTGAGGCCCTTCGGTGACCTATTAACGGCCAATTAAGGGCCTCTTTCCACTGCCACTGGGATCTTACAAGCGGCGGGGGTGTCTTCTTTTAAAACAAAGTGCCCTCCCTGCGGGTTTAGGGGGCCCCTATTCTGTAGGCAATCTGTGATCTGGATAGGACCGCAGCAGGAACCACTTCACCACCCTGGGAACCCCACTACCCCTGGACTGCATGTTCACCTCCTTGCCACCCCCGCCTCACCTGGACCTTCTGGACCGGTTCCGGCGACCTAGCCTCACCTACCTTTGGTCTGGTGTTCCAGAGCTGGACCTGGGTCCTAGGCCTCTGCAGTACTGGCAGTGGCCACCACTCCCGGTGGTGTTGTCAATACTGCTGAGCTGGTGGTCCTTTGATTGGCTGGCAGCTGATGGAGGTGGGATACTTGTCTTTAAAGGGACGGGAATCCCGGCTCATGAAACGTTGATGTAAAAAGACCGGAGGATCGCTCTGGAAGGGCAGGAAAAGACCAAGGCGGGGTTCTGCCCGCCTTTTCAACCCAACGCTGGGAGCCCCACCTCCTACACAATATTCAGTCCTATGTTATCAATGTTTTACAGTGTGGTGAGGTTCATGGCATTAGGAGTGAACGCCTTTGATCAGAAGCTGCCTTTTTTGGTTCTGAGATGAGGCAAGCTTTTTAACTCAGAGGGTCATGTCCATTTAATATTATGGAGATGAACTTGTTTAACCTTTTAGGAAGATGAATCCTTTTTAAAATTTTTTAATCTCTCATTCATCGGAAAATAACTCTTTAAACCTCATAACCCCTCATTATGGCCAGATTCCTTCACAGCCAATCCATTACCGCCTATTTTAAGCCATCGCTGAAGTTGAACTTCACCCTCCTAGAGTTTATAAGGTATACATTAAGAATTTGTGCTCCTGGCGTAGCACTTTTCCTTAGGGAGAACGCATCAGAAACTTTTCAGTGAGCCCCTTCAAGTATCAGATAGAAAATCCTGTGAAGTTAATTGACTTCCACATTCCTAATATGTAATCTTGTGGGTGGAACTCTACTTTGAGCACAAATTCATCGAGTATTTCCTTATGGCATTAAAAAGATAAGGTGGCCTGAAATCCAGGAAGGAGTCCTGGTTGTAAGACTCCAACAGGTCGCTCAGTCCCTGAGCTTCACTGTGTAACATTTGACTAGGTGCAATGTCTGAGAAGGCATCTGTCCAAAAAAAGAAATCTCCTTCAGAGGTTCCTGCAAGACCACAAAACTATCAGGCCAAGGTAAAGTGGATGCAACAGGCTTGATCATACCAAGTACTTAAATAGCAGGAAAAGGAGATGAGTATATTTGATTATCTTTATCCAATTTTAAATAAGCACAGGCAACAGAAAAAATGATCTTAAGGCACTTATAACAAAATGCCCTTAGCAATAAATGCATGAGATCAAAGAAGGCCAGAATTGAAAAAGTACTTTTTCTGAACAAGAATTTCTCATTATAGAAAGTTGAATGGAATGACAAGAAATTTTGGTTGAGAAATTTAGGCCGGGTTGTATTAAAATCTTCACCTAATTCTAGAGTTTTATCCTTCCATGCCAGCTTTCAATTGCATTTCATGTTTTGATTCAATCATTCAGCATGTCAACTTTCTGGATATCATCTACAATTTTAGGATTTACATCCAGTGCTCTTTACTTCACAGGTCCTCCTATACATAACTGGATAGATGTTCCTGTGGTCCTTGTCGACACTGCAGATAAGAACAGTGCAAACAAGAGTCAGAAAATTTGATAAGTTGACCTTGGGCTTATTTCATGACCAATTCTATTCTTCTTTTTCCAGGCCGCACAATATTTGGCTTGAGGAGGTTTCTCACTCAGCATTGTTAAGACCCCAAGAATTATTTCAATCTATGTAAATAATTCTGGTGAGAAAGTACAGCAGGAGGTTTCATTGCATCAGTTGGGGTGTAGTACATAGGCTCACCATGAAAATGGGTGTAACAATGACCAATTTCTACCTTTATTTGTCTCTGGTAGGCCTTTGCAAGAATTTTACCAAATACTCTGCTGGCAGCAGACTAGTAATAGGAACATCGGAACAAGAGGAGGCCATTCAGTCTCTCGAGCTTGTTCCACCGTTCAGTTAGATCATGGCTTATCTACATCTTTACTCTAGTTTCCTGCTTTGGTTCCATAACCCTTGCCTAACAAAAATCTATCAAACACAGGTTTAGAAATTTCCAAATGACCAAGACTCAACAGATTATTTGGGGGAGAGAGTTCCAGATTACACTGACCTTTGTGTGAAGATGTGCTTCCTGATATAACCTCTGAATGGTTTTGCTCTCATTTTAAAGTTATGCACCTCCCCCTTCCTACCAGAGGAAATAGTTTTTTTCTCTACTCAGCCCATCAACTCCTTAATTCATCTTAAACACCTCAATTAGATGTCCCCTTAATCTTCTATATTTAAGGGAATACAAGCCTAGTCTGTTCTACCCGTCCTCATAATATAATCCTTTTAGCCCAGTTATGAAAAAGATACAATTATTTTGTATGCAAGTCATTGGTGGAGCTTTCTCCTCAGTAGCTTATGGGTTTCAGCTCTGTCCCAAGACTTGAGCACATATTCTAGGTTGATACTTCAAGGCAGTGCTGAGGGAATGTTGCTTTGCTGGAGGTCCTGTAGTTTGAATAAGACATTAAACCAAGGCCCAGTCTAGTTGTTTGGATGCACGTATAGTGAACATGTACAATTGAAAAAATAGTTATTCACCCCATTGCCCTTTGAAAATCCTTGCTGTCTTCAAATTCGCTGTCATGTCTATCCATGTCTATCTAGCAGCAACAACACAATATAATTCATTTTATTGGAAGAGTTTTGAGGCATTTCTGAGAGGTGTAATAAAATGTTACAGAAATGTATTTTCTGTTTGATTTCAAATTTCTTGTTGGCATTCAGATATTAAAAGGGGCGGCACAGTGGCGCAGTGGTTAGCACCGCAGCCTCACAGTTCCAGGGACCCGGGTTCAATTTTGGGTACTGCCTGTGCGGAGTTTGCAAGTTCTCCCTGTGACCGCGTGAGTTTTCGCCGGGCGCTCCGGTTTCCTCCCACAGCCAAAGACTTGCAGGTTGATAGGTAAATTGGCCATTGTAAATTGCCCCTAGTGTAGGTAGGTGGTAGGGAATATGGGATTAGTGAAGGGTTAGTATAAATGGGTGGTTGTTGGTCGGCACAGACTCGGTGGGCCGAAGGGCCTGTTTCAGTGCTGTATCTCTAAATAAAAATAAAAATAAATAAAAAAAGGAGAAAAAGACTACATAAGCACAAACTATTTACTTTGAAACTTCAGGTGGTTTTCATTTCAGAGTTGGGCTTTGAAGGTTTCCAAAGACTGATCAAACTGCAAACCCTACATACTTCTAATTAGTGACCGGAACATCAAACTCCCCAAGGGACAGGTCATGTAGATTTAGTCCTATTGGGCCAAATTAAAGTCCAGTCAGATTGTCACTAATAATGTCACATTTCAACATCATGTGCAAATAAATTTACCTTGGGGAAAAATAGTTAACTGGCAGCCAGTCAGTAAGTGGTCCTTAGAGACTTTTATTTCTGAGGAAATGAATGTTGAAAGAAAAGTGCATGAAGAGAACCAAACGGTAACTGTTTCACTAATCAGGAAGGCTACTGCACAAAAAAGGAATATTTCAAAGCTATTTATTTTCCAATAATCACATTTTTAAAAGGAATATCTTCTTGATTATGATCTTTGATTCCTTTCTATTTGTTCTTGGGATGTAAGCAAAACTGACAAGGCCACATTTATTGATGATCCCTTATTCCTATGAGAAGGTGGTGTAGGACCTTCCCCTTAAAGTGTTGTAGTCCGTGCGTCAATGGTGCTCTCAAAATGGCGTTTGGTAGAAATATTGGCCCAGGGACAATGACGGAATAGCAATATTTGTCTAAGTCAGAATGGTGTGAAGCGCAGGGGAAACTTGGAGGTGATAGTATTCCTACAATATCACAGGTCTTGGTAGATGTCACAAGGGAGGGAAATGTCATCAAGGGAATTACAAATCACTCTGCTTAATCCCGACTTAAACACCTTTTTAAAACAGCTTTCAAAAGACCACTATGATGAGGGGTTGATACTTTTAAGATACCAGTAAAGCTGAATAGATTTGCAAGATGTCAGAGCTATTAAATTCGGCTCTCTATTGTAAAGAATTTGCTGAACCATATGAGAGTGTTATAGGATAATCAATTCTTCTGTCAGCAAGTTCTGTCATCAGGTCAAAAATTCAAATCTTATTTGTAAGCCGTGTTACCAAACAGCAATTTGAATATACAGCAGCACCAACAACAACTTGTGGTTTTGAAAACGCTTGTGCGTCAGAGCTTTCCAGGGCAATGGACACTGAGCAGCCAGGGGAAAGGGAAGAGAGTGACTCTATGGAACCAAAGCATGGTTGAAGAGAAGGATCTTTAGAAGCCTTTTGAAGACTGGCAGAGAAGTAGCACAGCAGAGAGGCTGAGTAAGGGAGCTCCAGAGAGAGTGAACTTTAGAAGGAGGGGTCATCTCAGTCGAATGAACAACTACTGATGGTGAAACAGAAGGAGTGGGGAAGTAGAAGCAGTTCTTCAAATACATATTCTTCCTTTTAATTCAGACACCATCTTCTTGAACTTGTTTTGCACAGAATATGTTCTTGGAACTGAAAATGTCTCAAAAGCTCTGCAGAAAGTCTTTTGTGGGGTAGATCTGGGACAGGACACTCACCCCTGTATTCCCAAATCCTGAACAGGGATATTTGCATATTACTAATATTCACTAATATCCTTTAGGGAAGGAAATCGGCCGTCCTTATCTAATCTGGCCTACATGTGACTCCAGACCCACAGCAATGTGGTTGACTCTTAAAAATGCCCTTTGAAATGGTCTAGCAAGCCACTTAGTTCAAGGACAATTTGGGATGGGCAATAAATGCTGGCCTAGCCAGCGGCGCCCACCTTCCCATGAACGAATAAAAAAAAAACAGGCCGTGCTCGTACCATTCATAGCTCTGATGGGGCACCTGTTTCCACAGTGTGGTTAGGGAGGGGGGGAGGGATGGGGTCAGATGTTGCTGTGGTACTTGCAGAAGAAAGTATTTTTCTTAACACCTTTCACTTCCTGATTCTGCCAGTTTGGGTAATGCAATTGATCACTGTGAGATCAATTCAGCCTTTTAAGTTTTAAATCTCACCCTTGAGGCCCTTAGTAATGCTGGATCCTCAAGAGAAATAGGCATTCTGCAGAACATTTAACATATTAGTACTATATTTTCGTACCATCTATTACAATCCTTGTGTTATGCCGTGGTCAAAGCTACCTCAGATTGTGATTCGAAGTTCATGAATTAAAAAAAATTGACAGCTCTCCAAGTATTCTCAGGTGGTCATAATAATATCTATCCGGGGTATTAATACTATCTGGGCTTTCTTATTGCATTATGGGAAGGAGAGTAACACTTTCAGAAATGGCCTGGAGTGTCTGCTCAGTTGCTTTTGTTTCAGTGCAATATGCCCCAAATCAGCCAAACCAGAGCAATAAATCGTGGAATTTTAAGTGCAAATCATATTCAGTGCAACTCAAGTTTCTGAGATCTTTTGCGCTCATTTAAAAACATACTACTGGAAACCGGACCTGCACACAAAATTGGTCACACCTCCAAGTTTAATTAATCAACGCGGTGAGTTCACCCAAATTATGCTGGTTTGTGGGCCTTCGAAGAAGTTCTCAAAATTTAGCCTTTTTTTAGATTCAGGGGTGCTTATAGGCATTTTATAATAGCTTTTAATTTTAATATCTGTAAAATTTACCAAGAAACTGATGACTGTATACCAATGAAACTAGTAAATGATTCTGTATAATATTTTAAAGTTATTTTCAGTGATTTAAATTTGGCATACTCACAGGTGGTGGATTAGATACTAATTAAAAATGCTTTTTTTTTTGTCATAAACCCATTTTCAGTTGAAGTAATAAAACTGCAACAAGTTTCTACCCTTAAATATATAAAGAAATGTTTTTAGTACTTTTTAAAAAATTATATTCTAAAATGCTGAAGATTTTATCATATGCAAATGACTTTAAGCAGAAACTTGAGCAAACAATAATGTCATCAAACTAGTGCAATGTTGAGTGCAGATTGTCGATCGCCCCAAAGCAGAAACTCCTGGCCAGCAGGTCTTAGCACACGCCGTGAATGGCCAAGTTTGCCAAACTCCAAAATTAGTGTTCAATAGAGTCTGAAGGACCAGCCTTTAATTGAGAGTTGTTGTGTACAAAGTGACAATGTTTCATTCTGGGAGTTGCAATCTGCTACTTGGTTAAGCCTTTTCATTCAGCTGACAAAATGATGGCTCTGGGAAGGCCCATGAAATCAAGTTTCAGGAGCCTGAAAAGGGGGAAGTTTTTTTTCAGGAAGGAAACATTGGTGTTGAGTTTGTCTTCACCACCTGGGCAGTAGTTCAGCAGAACTGCTCACCCATCCATTATAGAAGTGATTTTCATTCCATTAAACTGCTGTTGATCACTCTTTCTTCACTCGCCACATGCAAATGATAATGGTGGTGGAAGAGGTGAAAAGCTCTGTCCCGGAGAATTTCCCTCCTCTCCACTGCACTTTTTTCATTATTTATTCATTCGCGGATTGTGGGCATCGCTAGCAAGACCAGCATTTATCATTCATCCCTAATTTTCCTTGAAAAGGTGCTGGCGAGCCATCTTCTTTAACTAGTATAGTCCATTTGTAGTAGTTAATCCCACAGTGCTGTTACAGGAGGAGTTCCAGGATTTTGACTCAGCAACGATGAAGGAAAGTGATATGTTTCCAAGTCTGGATGGTGTGTGTGTCACGGAGGGGAACTTAGATGTGGTGGTGTCCCCAGCAGCCTGCTGTCCTTACCCTGCTAGGTGGTAGAGGTCATGGGTTTGGGAGGGGGGAATTGGAAGGAACTTACCACCAGTTCCTGGTTCCTCTGTGTGGAAGACAGTCCCGGACGTCAATAGTAAAGGAACTGGGGTGTCCTCTTTAGGGAGGCCACCTTGCAGCAGCTTCCTCCTCTCTCTCTAGTCAGCCCAAAAACCTCTGCTTCTGAAGTCCGAGTCTTGGCCAAGGCCCTCGGTGGGACAATTGGAGCAATTCCGCCCCTTTATATTCCCTCACTGCCTCTTCTGGTACTGCAGCCAAATCCCCAGTAGAACTTTCCAGCACTGGTAGACTCCTCTCTTGGTGGCCAGAATACCATCAGAAGCCCGCCATGCATAGTGAATGATCCCACCACCCAGGAAGTAAGCTGTGGTAGGTACAGAGGGACAGGCAGAAATGTTGCCCGACTGGAACTCCTGTTCAAAGAGAAGAAAGTCTGGTAGAAAAAACCAATAAAGAAGAAGCATTGACAACTTGGATGAGTAGTCACAGCATCGATAATGATGATTCCATAGATGAGGGCAATGACAGACATGAGAAATGTTATTGTAAAAGATTACCATCCTCAGAACTTCAAGTAACTGATGTTTAAATGAATAGAACTGGAAAGATGGATTGATCAGTGAGTAATAAACTATCCTTTTGGGAGTTGGTTTGAATCCTGCTTACCCTGATGATGGAATGAATGTCTGTTCTTCCCTGCTGGTTCCTGCAAAGGTCCTACCTGAAATAAGTTTGGCCAGTCTCCAACCCAGTTCCTAATAGACATTGGTCCATATAAAACTACCAGTCGATTCAATATTCATTGACAAACTCAGTCAAACAGGATGGCTGGTGTGGGAATGAGATTATTATATGCATGGGAGGTCATGGTTACGTCAAGTTGATACTTTACCGGAATTTGGAATGCTTGATGCTGATACTGGGTGCAAAAATTGTTTCATTTTCAAGGACCTACATTCCTGACCTTAATGAGTAAAATATATCATCCCAAAATAATGTGTAAGGTTTCGATTCAAAAGAGATGAGTCACTATTTAACAATGGAAGGTCAAATAAAATGGTTGTCATGGCTTTAGTACAAAGGGAGTTTCAACTTTCAATAACTTCTATTAATGGCACGGTAGCGAGTAGCTGAAATATTAAAAAATAACATGATTTGCATTGAGCATCTGTCAGGGAATAATTAAGGTGAGACCTGTTCTTTGTGTTGTTCAATGTTTAGTGATAGTCAATGCAGTGAAACTTACGTACACCATAATAGGCTATTTACCACACGCACAGTTCATTTAGCTGATGGTCTTCAACTCACAAGGGAAGATTACATTTTAGTTCTGTTATGAACAGACTGGTCCCTATGCAGTAAACAAAATTCATACTGAGGGTTGATTTTTAGGCCCGCTGCGGACGAGACTTGATGGGGGTAGGCTAACAATAGGCCTGCGTACCAGTTCCCCGGCTCCACCTCACCACTGGACCATTTTCCCGGAGGCGGGATGTGGGGGAGGGGGGGCGTGGCAGCAGGACTACCCACCCGCACGTGGTAGATGGCTGATTAAAGTAATTAACAGCCTATGAAGGATTTTTCAGTTGTCCTCCAGGTTCCCGCAGGCGGAGGAAGCAGGTTTAGCTGCCTGGAGGTGGCACTCTGGGGGCTCAGTGCTCCAGGCAGGCCTGGAGGCCCTCCCTGGTTGTTGGGGTGCTGCAGCAGCCATAGGCTGCCCTGTAGAGGAGCTCCCTCCATACAGTGGTGGCCTGGCTGAAAAAGCCATGCTTTATTTCAGGCTGAATTTTCAGGTCCCACCAGGGGCAGGAACAAAATTACCAGTGCTGGCCGGCATGCCTGTTTCCCGATGCCATTCACAGCACTAGCAGTTTCCATCAGGGCGGGGGGAAGGCAGCCCCGAGATCTCACTCGATCCATTTGGGGCGGCACAGTGGCGCAGTGGTTAGCACCGCAGCCTTACAGCTCCAGGGACCCGGGTTCGATTCTGGGTATTGCCTGTGCGGAGTTTGCAAGTTCTCCCTGTGTCTGCGTGGGTTTTCGCCGGGTGCTCCGGTTTCCTCCCACATCCAAAAGACTTGCAGGTGATAGGTAAATTGGCCGTTGTAAATTGCCCCTAGTGTAGGGAGGTGATAGGAAATATGGGATTACTGTAGGGTTAGTATAAATGGGTGGTTGTTGGTCAGCACAGACTCGGTGGGCCGAAGGGCCTGTTTCAGTGCTGTATCTCTAAATAAATAAATAAAAATAAATAAATAAAACGCTTCTTGGATCGGAGATAACAATGCACCCTTCAATATATGGTCTTCTTCAAAAGTTTTAGTCGTATTATTGAATACCCTACATTTTTCAAAGTTACATGTATGTGCATACTCAATTAAGTTTCTGTCGAAACCTTTTAGGCTTAATCATCTTTCGCAAAGTGTAGTGTGGCCTGTCTGGGCACGGCACCATGGGTTTCTGTTTGGCTCGTGGCCAGGCAGTCACTGGCTTCGTGGCTCCAATCTTCATCTTTTTGGGGAACCTTTCAAGTCCAATTAAAACTTGTGCGTCCAACCAGGACCCGGCCCGAGCTGAGCCCGAAAGCCGGACCCAGAAGAGCAACCCGACCTGAGCCGAACCCAACACTCCACCCGTCGGGTTCGGGTTGAGTAGGAGGCCTTTATCGGGAATGCACTGCCTGAGAGTGAGGTGGAGGCAGATTCAATCGAGGCATTCAAGAGGGAATTGTATTGTTATCTGAAGAGAGAGAATGTGCAGGGTTACAGGGAGAAGGCCGGGGTGTGGCACTAGGTAAACTGCTCTTTTAGTTTTTTTTGTTTAGTTTAGAGATACAGCACTGAAACAGGCCCTTCGGCCCACCGAGTCTGTGCCAACCATTAACCACCCAATTATACTAATCCTACACTAATTCCATATTCCTACCACATCCCCACCTGTCCCTATATTTCCCTATAAATAAAAAAAAATAAAATTAAGAAGGCCAATTAACACTATTAAAGAGCTCATCGAGAACTTGTTAAGGGCCATGTTCTGATTTTCACAGGGACACACAGATTACATGCGCTGTCTGGGCAGACCAGCTGAATGGAGGTTAACACACAGCGGGGAGCCAATCATGGCAGCCGAGGGAATTAAGTGGGCCCCATGAAATGGTGAACCGTGCAGAGGGGCACTCGTCCATTGGCAAAAAGGTGCCATTGGGTCAGCACAGGTAGTGGGGAAAGTGTTGACTGTGCACTCTGGTAGTACAGGGGATCGTCACCCTCCTGGCATCGCGAAGACATAAGAGGAGCTGGCAAGGCTGCCCAACACAATTGGGGGAACCACTTGAATATAAAGAAGGCAGCATCTGGCAATTGGGGCACAACTTTCAGATTTTGGGTCCAGTGGCGATGAGGAGTAATACCGTCTGAGAGGAGAGGGATGAGGGGCAGGAAGACAACAGAGGCCACACCCTCAGCATAGGATCTACCGGCGAAGACAGAGCTACCTGTAGAAGCCCAAGAACCAGTGCCACAGTAGACTGACTTTCCAGGCAGATGGTCACAGACATCTGTACCCTCGTCACAGAAGACCTCACATCACTGGTCGCCATGCCCTGCCATTAGCTGTCAAAGTCACTGTGGCCTTGACCTTCTTCGCTTCTGGCTCCTTCCAAGGATCACCTTGGTGGCATCTCTAAAACAGCTGAACACCACTGCATCCCGCAGGCCACTAATGCCCTATTTGTGAGAGCTGGACAGTACATTCAATTACAGACAGACGCAGCCTTGACAGACATAGAGGGCAGTGGATTTCACTGCCATCATTGGATTCCCCCAGGTGCAGGGCATCACCTGAAATTATGAAAGGGTTTGATATGGAAGAGAGAGAAATGATGTTTCTACTTGCAGGTGAGACCAGAACTAGAGGTCATAAATATAAGATAGTCAATAAGAAATCTAATAGGGAATTCAGGAGAAAATTCATTACCCAGGGTGGTGATGAGAAACTGGAACTCTGTACCACATGGAGTAGTTGAGGGGAAAAGCATAGATGGGGAGTGGGTCTGACTGGATTGCTCTACAGAGAGCCAGCACGGACATGATGGGTCAAGTGACCTCCTTCTGTGCTGTAATGACTCAATAACTCTATGCATTAAACAGGAAGCTAGAATATCACATGAGGGAGAAAGGAATAAAAGGATATGTTGATGTGGTTAGGTGAAGAGGGGTGAAAGGAGGCTCCTGTGGAACACAAGCACCGTCATTGACCAGTTGACCTGTTCTTGTGCTGTAAATACTTTGCAATTGAATGTGATCATGCAACTTATGTATCACCATCATAGATTGTATGATCAATGAAGAGGTTACTAGCCAAACCAAGGCAACAGGTACATCATCTGGTCATCTAAGAAAGTAAGTGTAAGGTCAGCGTGGGTTAAATATGCAGACCTAGCTTAAAGTATATCAGATGGATCTCATATCCACCTCACCGTATGGCTGTGCATCTTGGACCCATACAGAAAATCAAAAACAATCACAGATTAATTTAATAATTAGCCTGTGGTTGTCAAAGACTGACAGTCTTACCTGTGGCAATATGACCTGAAATGTAAATCTCGATCAGGCCCAAAGCGAGGTTTGAAAGGGTAGTTTCTTGTTGCCCCGTAGGTGAGTAAATCTTTGAATAACAGTATAATAACTAAAGGAAATGGAATATTGTACATTCAGAACATAGGAACAGGAGGAGGCCACTCAGTGCCTCAAGCCTGTCCTGCCATCCAGTGAGTTCATAGCTGATCTGTAACCGAACTCCATCTTCCCATCTTGCTCCATTTGCCTCATACCCTTGGTTTGCAAAAATCTATTGATCTCAGATTTAAAATGATCAATTGAGTGAGCATCTACTGCTTTTTTGCGAAGAAATGTTCCTTAATATCTTAAGATGTGGTGCCCAAAATTGTGCACAATGCTCCAGATGTGGTCTAACCAGGGCTTCGTATAGCTGCAGCCAAACATCCTCCACTTTATATTCTAGCCCTTGAATTTTAAAATTTAACATTTGATTATTTTTTGTACCTGACCACCACATTTTAGTGATCTGCATTCATGGACCCCTAAATCTCTTTCGACCACCATCATACCTAGCTTTTCACCATTTAAAAAGATACTCGAATCTGTCCTTGCTTGGTCCAAAGTGGATCACCTCACACTTACCTGCATTGAAATCCATCTGCCGCTGTTTTGCCCACTCATTTAATTTATCAATGCCTCTTCATAATTTTATGCCCTCATCTACACTACTTATTATGCCAGCAATCTTAATGTCATCGGCAAACTTGATAGGATTCCTGCCACAATAATATTCCCATTCAAGTATAAATTCAAGAGATGCTGCTCACTCAGAATTCAGTTGCATTGGAACGTATTGCTGCAACAACTCATTTCTAGCACAATTTACATTTGCAAGCACATTCAAGTGTTCAGCTATAGTTCCTGATGATATTATCTGTGCACACCACATATCAGCTATCCTACAAATTCAGAATAAATTATTGATGCAAAAATTCCAAGTGTGCTTCTGAGTGATAAGGAAAAACATCTTACTTTCTCTACTGTGTGGTTGGGAGCATAGCAGCTGCCTGGAGGTGGCCCCCATCAACAGACTGGGGGTGGGGGTGGGGGGGAGCGGGTGGGGGGGTGGTGGTGCCTGCGATCCAGGAAGACTTTGAGGACCCCACACCTCCACCTACCTGGCCACAGCTGGAGCCATTGGCCACCCTGTGGAGGGTCTCTCTCCTCCACAATGGTGGCCTAGCAGCTTTGGCCATTTTTTACTTCAAAAGTTTTAAAAGTGCTGAGAAGGCACCTCAAGCTGGAGGCACCCTCTCTCACCCCCTTACCTGCAATGGGAGGCTGCAGATCCTTCTGTACTGGAGGATTTCCTATTGGCCCTCCAGCTTCGAGAGCTCACTTGCCATCCTTAACTGGATGGCCAGCACAGCCTCTGGCCACTAATTGGCCAATCCAGACAAATTTGATGTCAGGTGACTGCTCCTGGCACAGTGTGGTTTTAGGACTCGTATTTGATCTCAATGTCAGGGTCCTGACCCAAAACACAAAATCCTGCCCTAGGGATTTAGGAAAGACTTGAGACGTGCGGAACAAACTCACAGCAAAAACAATTGATGTTGAGTTGATTAACTGCCACATCCTATCGCACACAATGTCCTGCTCACCTATCACCCCTGTCCTTGCCAACCTCCATTGGCTCCCCATTCCTCAGTTTCAACGACTTCTAAAATCCCTATGTCCCTCTTCAAATGAGACCGTTGCCTGTAGCTCCCTTGCTCCTGTCGCCCTATGTTCAACTTCCACCCTCAGCTTTTCCAACTCTGGTGTGCTGAGAGTTCACTACACCCTCTGCCCTATCAGTGGCATAACCATCTCATACCCATACTCCGGAACTGTTCCCACAGTGTTCCACCTTGATATATCCTTCCCCATTTTCAAAGGCCTTCTTAAACCTACCTCTTCAACTTTGCTTTCAGCCAACTCCCATAACTTCTCTCCTACTCCTGCCCAGGTCTGGCATTAAACCACGAACCTTCTTGTGATGCCTTCATACTTTAAAAGGACTGTATAAATTTAAGCTGATATTAATGTGCTGACTTTTACTCCTTCCTACAGGCCTGTTTACATGAAGAAAGGTGTGCAGGGCAATGAGGAAAGAGCAGGGGAGTGGGACTAATTGGATAGCCTTTTTCAAAGTGCTGGCATTGGCACTTCTGTGCTATATTACACTAGGCTGTATGATATAATTTTCCAGTTTTAAAGCTCAAATGTTATGTAAACCTGTGGTATCACTTGGAGTAAGTATTGTAATTGGAGCAATGAACAGGTAGATGATGGTACAATAATTTCAAAGGCAATTCAGAAGGTAACTAGCATACATTGTAAATATTTGCACATCTACTGTCCTTCCTAGAGGCACTCAGTTTAAAATGTAGACTCTTATTATGTTGCTGTTGCTTGTTAAGCAACTATTAACATGCTCAGTCATTTGGTTTCTGTATTAACTAAATCAAAGTTGTTCTTTTAATCAATAGATGTGAAGCAAACAAGTGAAATCGGTTAACAAAAACAAGAAATGCTGGAATCACTCAGCAGGTCTGGCAGCATCTGTGGAAAGAGAAGCAGAGTTAACGTTTCGGGTCAGTGACCCTTCTTCGGACCCTTCTTTCCACAGATGCTGCCAGACCTGCTGAGTGATTCCAGCATTTCTTGTTTTTGTTTCAGATTTCCAGCATCCACAGTATTTTGCTTTTATTTAAGTGAAATCGGTTATATTGGCAAACCATGAGGTACACACACCAAGGGCAGAATTTTATCTGGCCAGCAGGAGCGGGAGTGGAGGTGTAGTGGGCCAAAAATTAGGGTGGACATGCTCACTCAGAAACCTGATGTAGTGCCGTTGATTCCTGGTTATGTCAGCGGCAGGAAAGCTGTAAGGTGGCGTTGTTGCCACAGTGCAGCAGGACTGCAATTTGAATTGCTGAACAGCTGGTTAAAATGTATTTGCATTGAACTGAAGCCAACTTTATGGGGATTTCAAATTTAGCGCATCTTCAGAGGGGAGTAGCAACGGGAAGGTCCCCAGGCAAGTTCATCTCTTCAAGGACAGTGCATGTGAGGGGCAGAGACCAGCCAGCATGGGTCTCAAACACCCAGTCTTTGTGGACCCCTGTGCCACACAGCAGCAGATCAGAGGGAGGGAGGGCTAGGATCCTGCTGGACCCACCCATGAAGCTCCAATAGGAGAGCAGCAGCAGTTGGCCTTAGCAAGAAGGGCCCATCCGCACCAGAGAGTGTACCGTACTTGCCTCAACTACAAGTAAATGTCCGAGTGGCAGTCTCAGTGAAGATTGCGGCTCTCATGGGAGGCCGTCACTGACTTATGGACCCTGCTGCAAGATAAGATGCAACAAAGGGCTTCAGTGGACGCCCAATGCCCGTGGCTCTGAAGACTGTAATATAAGGGTTTGAAAGGGTTAATTTTGATGATATAAGAGATCACGTGAGAGAGTCTGCAGGAAGATGCAGCGTGGCTTCAGAGATGTCATACAGACTTATATAAAGCTGTGTATAGTTAGAATGTAATAAAAGAGTTTGTGTTCAAATTACTGAAGACTCAATAATCTCTCTTAGCGAGACTAACCAATATACGAAGGTGGCAGCAGACTAACCAAACATACAACAAAGATCATCGTGGCACTCAACTTCTACACAACTGGCTCTTTGCAGGGATCTACTGGAGACATGTGTGGGGTTTCCCAGGGAGCAGCTCACCACTGCATCAAGGAGGTGACCAATGCCATGTTCAAGAGGGCTGGTGACTATGTGTGTTAGCAGACCAACCCTGAGTCAGGCAGAAAGTACCATCAGCTTCAGGACCATCACTGGATTCCCCTGAGTGCAAGGAGTTATCGACTGCACGCATGTGGCTATAAAGGCTCCCACGGACCAGCCTTCATCAAAAGGAAGGGTTTCCATTCCATCAACGTGCAACAGCTCTGCGACCACCGGAAGCGCATCCTGTAGATGTTTACCCACTTCCTGGGAAGCAGCCATGATGCCTACATCCTTCAACAATCCCAGGTACACAGCTTTTCAGGCCCCCGCTTGCCTTCAAGGATGGATTCTCGGGGACAAGGGCTACCCATTGAAGACATGGCTACTGATGCTTGTGAGGAACCCTCACACTGCAGCATAGGAGAGGTACAACACTTGCCACAGGTCCACCCAAGCGATGATCGAACAGGCCATTGGGCTGCTGAAGGTGATATTTCGGTGCCTGGAGCGATCTGGTGGAACATTGCATTATGCCCCAGCGAGCGTTTCGCATATCATGATGGTCTGCTGTGCTCTGCACAATCGAGGACATGATTGATCTCCAGTCCTCATCCAATGAGGAGAATGTGGAGGAGGTTAATCAGCAGGCAGCACTGGATCTTGATTCCCTTGCACCAGAGGTCAGGCACATTGAGAGATACGCAAGGGAGGCAAGAGACAATCTCATACATATTTGCTTCCTGCTGCCATGAGGACCTCTCAAAGTGAATTCAATAAAGAATCTCACTGTTTTCTGCCTGTTGTCTCTTTCTTATTGCACTGCAGTGCCTAGTGCCCAGCTTCACCACACACTCTGCCACATCTGAGATGCTGACCAAGCGTGGCCTGTGCCTACACTGGCAGTCCATTGAGGGAGCAAGGGGGTGAAGGTTGCATCTGACAAGGCAACAATGAAAGCATGAGACGCTTACACAACGATTTTGACATCCATTTATTTATAGAATTGGAGCAACCAATGACAAGGCCAAAGTTAATACACCTGTGAAGCCCTAAGTGCATCTAGGTGCTCTTCCTTATATGCGTTTGTGTGCTTCTACATGGTGCATCCCTGCGCTGGCAGCTGGGCTGGAAGCGGGCTGCTGATCGGGCTGTCCCTTAGCCTGGGATAACTTTGGCAGGCATCCTCCGGCTGCCTGAGGCCTGGAGGGCGCCAGCTGGTTGAGGGTTTCCTTCACTGAGGACTCTCCTCAGGCCTTGCAGCTACTAGAGCTGGGCTCACTGGTGGAGCGGCTGAGGAGACACTGTCTGTGCTCGGAACACCCTGAGGAGATCCCCCAGATGTGGAGAGCAGACTCTCCTCCTCCCTTTCAAGGCTAACCTGAGATGGACAAGGACCTGCTGGAGACTTCATGCGCGTCATCCCTCTCTTGCCTTGCCACTGCTGCATTGAGCACATGGCCAAGCCGACAGTGTGAAGCTTTTCGTGTGTCTGTGGGATCTGGCTCTCAATGACGATTGCCAACCTCTCGATGGAGGAAGCCATGTGCTCACATGTGTAAGACACGTGACAGCACTCATGGCATAGATGGACGCCTCCATCATCTGCTGATGACTGCGCAAGGCCTCTGGCAGCTGCACTAGATAGTCCTCTCTCTCTGCAACTCCAGCTTGTTCTGTGCTGCTGACACCAGAGCCTTATCATCAGCCTGGGGCTCAGCATGGGCCTGGCCTCCCACAGTCCTCTGACTCTCAGAGGCGTCGGCTCTCTCAGCCTCCGTCAACTGTTCGGGCACATATGTGGTGGTCTTACCAACTTGTGACCCTGAATCTAAGCCCGAGCGCAGACCCACCGATGGGTGAGTATCTGCGCTGGTGGAGGGTGTAGGAGAATGATGTTACGGTGAATCCTCTGATTGGTACTTCTCCTCCTCAGAGGTCAACAGCAGGCCCCCTGTTCCAGTGTCTGAGCTTGCCTTCAAAGTGCCGTGACCTACATGACAGAACACAAAGATTTGTGTGTTACATTGTTCAGATTTCCTCGTGCCAACCGTGCATTATGTGGATCTCCAGAAATGTGTTGGAGGGAAAATGAATACAATATCCCCACACTCTCTTGTGCAGACACTCTAATCTCACCGTCCATGATTGCTTGGTTGCCTTAGGCTCTGGCTAGCTCCAGAGCCTCCTCCCCTGCTGCCATCAGAGGATGCCCATCAGGGATCCCACCACCCAGTCCTCGATGTCTCCCTGATGTTACAGATCCATTTCTCCTGCAAGCGGAAAGAGGGACACAGTTAGACCGCACATGAAGAACAACAGGACACTTATGCTCATGGCATCCCCACATCCCTTGATGGGGTCTCCCAAATGGCTCCTCCTCACGTCTGCTTTCAGGGGACGTACTGGGGGTGAACTCTGAAAGAAGGCAGCCTCTTGCTGAGATGCAGCCGTGCATCTGACAGGATGTACTGATGCGTTACCCACTTTGTGGTCACTCCCTCCCCATGTAGCATTCCCTCCCGTGTAGTCATATGCAAGCTCCAAAGAGGATAGAGGCATGGAGCACAGCCTGGCAAGGTGAAGGAGGTCATTGACCCTCTTGCAGCATTGGACCCAGTTCTGGGGGGGGGGGGGGGGGGAGGGGGGGTGACCCCCCATGGCAGCTGACCTCCTCTGTGATCTCTGTCCAGGAGTGGGAGGGTCTCTTCTTTCCATCCCTTGGAAACAAGACCTCCTGCCTGTCCCTTGCAGCCTTGATAAAGCATTGATAAACTGTGGTGTCTTGCCTCGGACATGGTCCCAGTTGGCTCCCACTCCATCTGTTCAGTTCACAGTCCTGGTGCAGCAGAGCAGGGAGGTGCAAGAGTCACAGCAACAGTAGGGGGGGGTCCAGCAGCAGCAGCAGAAGAGAGTGGTCCAGAGACGGGTCCAGAAGCAGCAGCAGCAGTATTAGAGGGAGGTCCAGGAGTTAAAGCAGCAGCAGCAGCAGTAGCGGGTGGAGGATGGTCCAGCAGCAGCATTAGTAGTAGAGGGGGGATCCAGCAGCAGTAGTGGGGGGGGGGGTCCAGCAGCAGCAGTTGTAGAGTGGGAGGGTCCAGGAGTTACAGCAGCAGCAGTAGTGGAGCAGGATTCCAGGAGTTACAGCAACAGCAGCAGTAGTAGAGGGGGAGGGGGGTGTCCAGGAGTTGCAGCAGTGGGAGGGGTCCAGTAACACTTCAGATTCATTGCATCAGTGAAAGGCAGCAGTACAAGCAGGGCTGGCAGTGCTTTAAAGATGGCACCAACATCATCGCCTCATAGCCCACCCTCATCTTGCAATAGGACTGGCCCGTGCCTCAGTTACGTTAATTGGCTGGCCGCCACGTGATTGCGGTCAGTTGACCGCACACATGACGTGCAGCAATGGCACCCAGTTCTGATGCCACCACTGCGACCCGCGACGGGCTGACAAAACTCAGCTCCAAGAGTGCAACCTCTGTCAAAAATTTCTCCCACTGTTATTTTCCACTTACTTGAGATAATTAAGGGCCATATATGGAAGATAGTCATTAACAGTCACGAATAATTTCGATCGGGATTTCAGGAGAGCATATGACCATAAGAAATAGGAGCAGGAGTAGACCATTCGGCCCTTCGAGCCTGCTCCACCATTTAATAAGATCACGGCTGATCTGATTGTAGCCTTAACTCCACTTTCCTGCTGGTCTCCCATCACCCTTGACTCCCTTGTAGATCAAAAATCCATGTAACTCAAACTTGAATATGTTCTATGACCCAGCCTCCACTGCTCTCTGGGGAAGAGAATTCCAAAGATTAACAACCTTCAGAGAGAGGAAATTCCTCTTCATCTCCATCTTAAAAGGGAAACCCTTATTTTGAAACTGTGCCCCCTAGTTCTAGATTCCCCATTCTAGATTCCCCCACAAGCGGAAACATCTTCTCGGAATCTACCCTGCCAAGCCCCCTCAGAATCTTGAATGTTTCAATTAAGATCACCTCTCATTCTTCTAAACTCCAATAAGTATAGTCCCAACCTGCTCAACCTTTCCTCACAAGACAAACCCCTCATCCTATAAATCAGCCCGGTGAACTTCTCTGAACTCCTTCCAATGCAAGTATATCCCTCCTTTAGTAACGAGACAAAAACTGTACACAGTACAGTAAGGTGTCATGCCAACGTGCTTTGTTGAATGATCATTTTCTTTAACCTGAATTTATATCTTGTAAAGAAATTTTAAAAGGCACAGATAAAGATGACTTTTCTAGCATCTTAAGATGGCCACCTAATTTGCAACACTGTATCCTACATTGCAAGGCCTGTGAGGAGAGAGATGAAATGTCTGCTCATCCTAGTAAGAACCAAGACCCAAGAGGTTTAAGGGAATTGCTTGTTCTTTTTCTTTCAGCAAGAAGAAATACTGCTAACTACTATGCTTGAATTCAGTGACTGTCATGTGACAAGCCCCTCCCCATCTATGGTTGTAAGCTGATGTCTCTCTGCTGCAGCAAGACCATGCAGACCTAAGTGGGGGTCCCTCTCTCACTCTCTCCATTCTAGTTTGTAAACTTCAAATCCTGCCAGTTGACTGACAATGCCGCATACTCCGGCTACAATCAGAAACCGCGTTGGAGGAAATCATCCGCATCACTGTCACCAAGAGACCCACCAAATCAATCATCTATCTCTTCAAAATAAAAACCTCAGGACCACCAAATTCAACTAGAAGCCAGCCAAATCACCAAACTCCACAGACTGTATACCTTTTTTTGCTATGGATTCTAACTTGACCAATCTACCCTTCCCCACTCTGTAACCTATTAGTGTGTGTGTGAACCTCTAGTGTGAGTGAAATTTGGCGCATAGTTTATTATTTTATTTAGTTTGGTTTAAGTACAATAAAGTTAACCACTTTCGTTGTTAAACTCAAGAAAACCTGTCCGATTGGTTCTTGTTATGATCATAGTAAGTAGGTAATCAAACACCTACTGATTTGGCCATTTTAAAAAAGAATTAACCCTTTTGTGGTCAAACAAGTAGAGGGAAAAGAGAGAAGCCCTTCGACCCCTCCTCATTTGACCGTAACAGCGGTCTCACCAATGCCCTGTACAGTTGTAGCAAGACTTCCCTCTTTTTACACTCCATCCCCCGGCAATAAATTCCAACATTCCATTTGCCTTCTTAATTATTGACTTTACCTGCATGCTAACCTTTTGTGTTTCATGTACAATGACACCCAGATCCCTCTGTACCACAGCATTCTGCAGCCTCTCTCCATATAAATAATATTCTGTCTTTCTATTCTTCCTGCCAAGTATCCAACCTCACATTTTCCCACATTATACTCCATTTGTCAAATTTCTGCCCACTCACTTAACCTATCTACAGCTCTTTGCAGACATTTTGCGTCCGCCTTGCTTTCCTACCTATCTTTGTATTATCTGCTAATTTGGCTACAATACCCTTCAGTTCCCTTCATCAAAGTCATTAATATAGATCATAAATCATCGAGGCCCCAGCACTCATCCCCGTGGCACTCCACTAGTTACAGTTTGCCAATCTCAAAATGCCCCATTTATCCCGACTCTGTTTTCTGTTAGTTAGCCAATCCTCTATCCATGTTAATATATTACCCACCAACACCATGAGCTGTATCTTGTGGAGTAACCTTCTATGTGGTACCTTATCGAATGCCATTTGGCAGCCCAAATACACTGCATCTACTGGTTCCCCTTTATCCACTCTGCTTGTTACATCCTCAAAGGACTCTAATAAATTTTCCAAATATAATTTCCCTTTCATAACCATGTTGACTCTGCCTGATTCCATTATGATTTTCTAAATGTCCTGCTACTACTTCCTTAATAATGGATTCTAGCATTTTCTCATTGACAGATGTTGAGAAATAGTAAGGGGCAAAAAACATTAGTGGGGGTTGTATACAGACCCCCAAACTGTAGTGGTGATGTTGGGAATGACATTAAACAGGAAATTAGAGATGCATGAGATAAAGGACCATCTGTAACTATGGTTGAGTTTAATCTGCATATAGATTGGACAAATCAAATTACTCACAGTACTGTAGGGGAGGAATTCTTGGAGTGTATACGGGATGGTTTTCTGGACCAATATGCTGAGGAACCAACTAGAGAACAGGCCATCCTAGACTTGGTATTGTGTAATGAGAGAGGAATCATTGACAATCTAGTGGTGCGAGACCCCTTGGGGATGAGCGACCGTAATATGATAGAATTCTTCATCAAGATGGAGAGTGACGTAGTTGATTCTGAGACTAGGGTCCTGAATCTTAGTAAAGGAAACTACGAAGGTATGAGGCACGAGTTGGCTATGATGGATTGGGAAATGTCACTTAAAGGGATGACGGTGGATAGGCAATGGCAAACATTTAAAGAGCGCATGGATGAACTGCAACAATTGTTTATCCCTGTCTGGCTAAAAAGTAAAACAGAGAAGGTAGCCAAACCATGGCTTACAAGGGAAATTAGAGATAGCATTAGATCCAAGGAAGAGGCATATAAATTTGCCAGAAAAAACAACAGACCTGAGGATTGGGAGCAGTTGAAAATTCAGCAAAGGAGGACCAAGGAATTGATTAAAAAGGGGAAAATAGAGTACGAGAGCAACTTTGCGGGGAACATAAAAACTGACGGTAAAAGTTTCTATAGGTATGTGAAGAGAAAAAGATTGGTGAAGACAAATGTAGGTCCCTTACAGTCAGAAACAGGGGAATTTATTATGGGGAACAAAGAAATGGCTGACCAACTAAATGCATACTTTGGTTCTGTCCTCACAAAGGAGGACACAAATATCATACCAGAAATTTTGGGGAACACAGGGCTTAGTGAGAGAGAGGAACTGAAGGAAATCAGTATTAGTAGAGAAATGGTGTTGGGGAAATTGAAGGGATTGAAGGCCGATAAATCCCCAGGGCCTGATGGTATGCATCCTAGAATACTCAAGGAAGTGGCCCTAGAAATAGTGGATGCATTGGTGGTCATCTTCCAAGATTCTATAGATTCTGGAACAGTTCCTACAGATTGGAGGGTAGCTAATGTAACCCCACTATTTAAAAAGGGAGGTAGAGAAAAAGCAGGGAATTATTGACCAGTCAGCCTGACGTTGGTAGAGGGGAAAATTCTAGAGTCCATTATCAAAGATTTTATAGCAGAGCACTTAGAGAACAGTGGTAGAATCGGGCAGAATCAGTATGGATTTACGAAAGGGAAATCATGCTTAACAAATCTACTAGAATTCTTCGAGGATGTAACTAGTAGAGTTGATGAGGGGGAGCCAGTGGATGTGGTTTATTTGGACTTTCAGAAGGCTTTCGACAAAGTCCCACATAAGAGATTAGCGTGTAAAATTAAAGCACATGGGATTGGGGGTAGTGTATTGTGATGGATAGAAAATTAGTTGGCAGACAGGAAACAAAGAGTAGGGATAAATGGGTCTTTTTCTGAGTGGCAGGCAGTGACTAGTGGGGTACCGCAGGAATCGGTGCTAGGACCCTAGCTATTCACAATATATATTAATGATTTAGATGAAGGAACTAAATGTAATATCTCCAAATTTGCAGATGACACAAAACTGGGTGGGAAGATGAGTTGTGAGAAGGATGCAGAGAGGCTTCAGGGTGATTGGGACAAGTTGAGTGAGTGGGCTAATGCATGGCAGATGCAGTATAATGTGGATAAATGTGAGGTTATCCACTTTGGTAGCAAAAACAGGAAGGCAGATTATTATCTGAATGGCTACAAACTGAGAGAAAGGAATATGCAATGAGACCTGGGTGTTCTCATACACCAGTCGCTGAAGGTAAGCATGCAGGTCCAACAGGCAGTAAAAAAGGCAAATGGTGTGTTGGCCTTCATAGCGAGAGAATTCGAGTACAGGAGCAGGGATGTCTTGCTGCAATTATACAGGGCCTTGGTGAGGCCACATCTGGAATATTGTGTGCAGTTTTGGTCTCCTTATCTGAGGAAGGATGTTCTTGCTATAGAGGGAGTGCAGCGAAGGTTTACCAGACTGATTCCTGGGATGGTGGGACTGACGCATGAGGAGAGATTGAGTCAGTTAGTATTATATTCGCTGGAGTTCAGAAGAGTGAGGGGGGATCTCATAGAAACCTATAAAATTCTAACAGGACTTGACAGGGTAGATGCAGGAAGGATGTTCCCGATGGTGGGGGAGTCCAGAACCAGGGGTCATAGTCTAAGGATACGGGGTAAACCTTTCAGGACTGAGATGAGGAGAAATTTCTTCACCCAGAGAGTGGTGAGCTTGTGGAATTCACTACCACAGAAAGCAGTTGAGGCCAAAACATTGTATGTTTTCAAGAAGGAGTTAGATATAGCTCTTGGGTCTAAAGGGATCAAAGGGTATGGGGAGAAAGCGGGAACAGGTTACTGAATTGGATGATCAGCCATGATCATAATGAATAGCGGAAAAGGCTCGAAGGGCCGAATGGCCTACCCCTGCTCCTATTTTCTATGTTTCTATGTTAGGCTAACTGGCCTATAGTTTCCTGATTTCTTTACTGAAAGAGTGGTAACATTGTGGAATTTGCAGCCATAAAGATTGGCTGAGGTGAATACATTGATGCATTTAAGGTTGACTTAGATAAGGACATGAGGGAGAAAGGAATGGAAAGATATACTGAAGGGTGAGAAGAAATAGGGTGAAGGAGGCTCATCTGGAACATAAATGCCAGCAGAGATCAGTGAGGCCAAATGGTCTGTTTCTGTGCCTTAGACTCCAGGTAATTCTATGTAGTAATGGGACAATTTTCATTGGGACAGATATAAATAGGATGAGATTTCATAGAATGATACAGCACAGAAGGAGACCATTTGGCCCATCATCACTGTACCAGCTCTTTGAAAGAGATCCCCTCACCTCTTTCCCCATAACCCTACAAATATTTCCACTTCAAGTACTAATCCCTTTTGAAAACTATTAATGAATCTGCTTCCACTAGCCTTTCAAGCAGTGCATTCCAGAACGTTATTAAAAAAATCATAGAATGGTAACAGCACAGAAGGAGACCATTTGGCCTGTTGAGTCCATGCCAGCTCTCTGCAAAGGCAAACCAACTAGATCTACTCCCCTGCCTTTTCCCCATAGCCCTGCATTTTTTTTTTCCTTCAAGTACTTATCTAATTCCCTTTTGGAAGCAAACACTGAATCTACCTCCACCGCTCTCGCAAGCAGTGGATTCCATATAATTACAACACATTGCATAAAAAAATTTCCTCATGCCGCCTTCAGTTCTTTTGCCAATCACCTTAAATATGTTATCTATGGTTCTTGACCCTTCTGCAAATGGGAACAGTTTCTCTCTATTTCTACTCTGTAAGCAGGTGACTGTAGTGGGAGGAGTGGGAGAGATCGTGGTGGGGGATGTAGGGGCATTACTTGTAGTGTGGGGTCCGATCATGGTTTGGGGAGATCCAATTGTGAGGGGCATCCAAGGATCCAATTGTGGGGGGCAGGAGGAGGGCGGCAGATGGTTGACATGGGGGAGGGCAGGGGGTGCAGTCCAATAGTGCGAGGGGAGCCGACAAATCACAGGGTGGGGCATTTACTTGCTAGTTTATTCAGCCTGGAGGAAACACTCCTGTCCCCCCTGGCCCAAAAGCAGTGCTGTAAAGGCACTTATATCATGGATTCAACCACTCTTGCCTCCTTTCACCTGCTGGGTTTCCTGAAGCCTGGGAAGCTATGATTAAAAATAGAATCACCATCAAAATGAAGGCACACAGCCTCAGTAAAATATTTAAATGACCAATCTGTCCCCTGTGAGCTGATTGGTTGCCCATCCCTCATCCCACTTCCATGAAGTGGTTTGAGGTGATTCGAGTTCTTGTTTCAGATTTTAGATTTTTAACCTCCCGGCCGAATCAAACCCACCTGTTTTTTAAGGGTTAAAATTCCTCCCCATTGTCCCTGACTGGGAGAAGTGCTGACTGAAGTATCACAAGAGTTAATCCTTGGTGTTTTCGATCTATGTAAATGGTTTGGTTGCAGCAACCAGTTCTGAGCTAAAATAGGGACAATTAAAGTTTTGCAGAAGGACTCAGATCTTTTCTGGAAAAAATAAGCATCAGATCACATAATGAAGGCAATAGAATTAGCTCAGGGATGCATTTACATGGATCTGGGAGGCTTCTGGGCAGTAAACATGGCATTGGAAAAACAAAGTGGGGAAGCAATGCTAATTGAATGTTGGAATAGATAGGCAAGACAGGGACTTCAAGTCTACTGATGCTCTGCTGGAGTTCTAATATGCACTTGTCAATCTTCACTCATAGTCCTACTCCGCGGGAAATCCGGAACTACTGTGAAGGCGGAGGAATTTTTGGTAATCGGCCAGATCAAGAGGCTGTCTAGATATTGGGCGAGAAGGCCTGTGTGGAAGAGTGCAACCAGGCAGTAAAGACAAGGAAGGAATAGAGTCATAGAGAGATACAGCACTGAAACAGGCCCTTCAGCCCACCGAGTCTGTGCCGACCATCAACCACCCATTTAAACGAATCATACATTCATCCCATTTCCCTTTCACATCCCCACCTTCCCTCAATTCTCCTACCGCCTACCTACGCTAGGGGCAATTTACAATGGCCAATTTACCTGTCAACCTGCAAGTCTTTGGCATTTGGGAGGAAACCAGAGCACCCAGAGGAAACCCACGTGGTCACAGGGGGAACTTACAAACTCCGCACAGGCAGTACCCAGAACTGAACCCGGGTTGCTGGAGCTGTGAGGCTAACCACTGTGCCACTGTGAATCAATTGTGGTGGGTGGCGTTTGATGAGATCTTGGGTCAGGGAGACTGTGGGTTGGGGGAGATCAGATAACCTGGGTGGGATGTGGCGGGTTGGCGGGGGGAGGTGGATTCAGATAGCGGGAGGTGTGTTAATTGTATATCAGTTGGGGGTTTAATTGTATTCCGGTGGTGGGTTTTAACTGGGGACTTACCTTTACCCATATATATATATATATATATAGGTGCAGGTTGAAAGTGTGGTTGTTGGTTTGGAGTTGCGCAATATGTAACGTATGTCCCTATAAATAAAAGGTTGTAAGTGTATAAAGATTAGGCTCCAGATCTATCCTTGAGTGCCTAGCCATCTGGGTTCTAGCAAAGAGGGGGTTTATGAATCATATAGAGGGAAGCATGTTTGGTTGTGGTGGGGAGAAACTGAGGAGAAACACGCCTGCTCCTCCTAGCCCACAAGCAGTGCTGCAAAAGCCCTTCTTACCTCCTTTTACCTGCCAGGTTTCTTTACCCACTACTCCCACTGCCTATCACCTTTATCCCACCTGTGGTGGGGGGTTAAAATTATCCTTTCTCTGTCAGGAGCACAAATTTATAGCGTGCCTATCTGGTCAATACAGTCCAAAAGAGAAATACCTGCTTTACAAAGAAAGCAAGAAGGGTAACAGTGTGTAAAGGGGATCAGCCAGGAGTAAAGTTTAGTGATATTACCGGCAGGATATTGGTGTCGATATGGGGCGGGAACAGAGGCGGGCTGGAGCGCAATTTCCTGATGCTGAGCAGCGTGCCAGTTCCTCGCACGGTCCCCATGCTCGGCCATTTTCCTGGAGGCCTGGTCAGATGCCAAATGGCTACCCAAGCAGCAGGTAGCTTGTTAATTCAATTGAGAGTCCAATTAAGACCATTGATCAGAAGCCAACTGAAATATTCCCCCTCCACAGTAGCTGTTGCCATTTCTTTTCTGCAGTTTGTAAAGAAAATACTGAGAGGGTGCTTCAAGATGGAGATGCCCTCTCTCTCCTTTACCTGCTATGACAGGCTGCAGCTCCTTCAGTGCTGGAGAGCCTCCTATTGGCCCTCCAGCTTCGAGAGCCCGCCTGCCATCCTTATTTGGTTGCCGAGTGCACTCGCTGGCCCTTAATTACCAATCCTTCCAAAATCGTGTCGGCTGACCTTTGCCGATAAATTGCAAGGTTGTGACCCGAATTTGATCCTGACATCGGGGGTCCTGACCCCAGAAGAAGAATCCTGCCCTACAGTTCTACAGGCTAGAAAGAAGTTTAAGGGTTTATTGTTTGAAAGAACAGAAAATGGTGCAACTGGCAATTGAGACATCTTGGAGTGTCTACCTGAATTCTGTATATGTGCTGCCATTGCACAAACCTCTGTAACAGCAATGCTAATGTGTAAAATTGAAAGTATCAAATGACTGAGATAAAATCACTCTGAAAATTAATTGAAAGTGAGTTAGAGCAGTACAAGTAGTGTATATGCATTTAAATGATGAAAAGCAACTTTAAAACAGCTCCTTGACAAAATGTCTTTATTCAAAGGGTGGTTAATACTTGGAATGCTCCACTCGGTAAGATAATGGAATCTGATGTTAGATTAGTTCAAGATACTGGGCTGGGTAAGGTGAAATAATTGTGTGACGAGCTTGCTAGGCCAGTCAGCCTTTTCTGGGTCTTGATCTTTTCTTGTGCTTTTATGGGAATCACAGAAACATGACTGCAAGTGCAGATTGGGCATTAGACAGAGCTAAGAAAGTGTAGAATACTTTGCAAAGATGGACTTTCGAAACTTAGCTGGAAGAGCAGAATTATTGCTGAGGGATGATTTAACAAGGACTGAATGGGTGGATATCACAGTAGGAACTTATGTAGTAGAGGCAGACTGCATAGAAATTTGTAATAATAAAGACAAAGTAATTGTCAGCTGCTAACAGCCTGCAGCTCAAGAAAAACAGGTAAATGGTGAAATGTTTAATCAAGTAAGAGAGGTTGTAGATAATTAGACTGTGAATTCCCAGCAAATAACAATTTGGGTGTAAAGGTAACTTTGAATGGTATTAAAACAGTTTACAAATTCCGACATAGCTGTTATCAAGGTAATAAATCTTCCATGCTGCTGGATTACAATAGTGTTATAGAGAATTATTGGGAAGCTGGTCCTACTAATGTAATCACACTGCACATTCCAGTTGCTATGTGGTGTACACCACTGGGTTCATAAATCACACTATAATGATGCCTAAATCAATGAGAGCAAACTCAAATCAAGACAACAGAATCATGTTTTTTTTAAATATCTGTCAAAGAATATCAGATAAAATGAGGGGACATGGTACACTGGTAGATATGGAAAATTGGGAGGCTAAATTTGTTAAAGCAAAAAATGCACGATTAGCCCACACCCATTGCTTTGTTGCAAAACTTCATATTGCCCGTTTATTTAAATGATTGCAGCATGCAGCCAGCGCTAAATGTTTGCATAAATGAGCAGGGACACAAAATTGTGAGCAGCAAGCCAGTACTACTGAAAGTCAATCTGCACTTCGAAAAGGGGATGTGCATTTTGGGTGGAACAGGGGCTGGAAGTCAATCTACAAGTGAATCTGACCTGGGAAAGACACAGGAAGGGAACAACATGGTAGTGGTTCCGCGATGGAGCGCTGGAAGTCTTGGTGCAGGAAGTCAACAGGAAGAGAGAGGTTCCTTATCCATAGGGGCCAGGAGGCTCTCCAGTCAAACTCTGAGAAGGCAATGGGAGCAGATAGCCATCACGGTTAATACCAGCAGTGTAGTCTGGAGGACCTGGATGCAGTATGGAAAGAAGTTCAATGACCAAACACAAGTGGTCAAGGCCAGTGAATTCAACTTCAAATGCCAACTCCCACCAACTGCACCATGAGCCTCAGATGCTGCTTAATTCACCATACTCCCTTCACTCAGCTACCAATACTGTCGATCAACCACCACTCACATCTCACATTCATAGTTTCACACCATCCTCACACACTGAGCACTGGCTTCACACCATCCTCACACCCACACCTTGCACGCACTGCCAGCGATTCAATCATGGGGCGGCACAGTGGCTTAGTGGTTAGCACCGCAGCCTCACAGCTCCAGTGACCCGGGTTCAATTCTGGGTACTGCCTGTGTGGAGTTTGCAAGTTCTCCCTGTGTCTGCGTGGGTTTCCTCCGGGTGCTCCGGTTTCCTCCCACATGCCAAAAGACTTGCAGGTTGATAGGTAAATTGGCCATTATAAATTGCCCCTAGTATAGGTAGGTGGTAGGGGAATATAGGGACAGGTGGGGATGTGGTAGGAATATGGAATTAGTGTAGGATTAGTATAAATGGGTGGTTGATGATCGGCACAGACTCGGTGGGCCGAAGGGCCTGTTTCAGTGCTGTATCTCGAAACTAAACTAAACATCACCCAAACACATTGCATCACTGTCAGTGACACACTTCCCTCTTTCTTGCAGGACAGATAGCACATAACTGGAGGCAGCAGCACTTAACCGGTGGGGGACAGGCACAGCTACATGTCCTCACCCCAATTAGAAGACGGTGCTTGCCATCATTGGAGCATCCATGACTGAGGCGATGGCCTGTGACGGGGGCTGAAACCATTGAAGATGACAGTTTGCTCATACCCAATTCTCCTTATCACATCCCACTTCCCAATCATCCCACAATCTTTAAGGATCCAGCTCATGTTTTTCCCCACTTGCATCACCACAGCCCTACCCTTGAGCCTTCCTCCTTTCAAATACTCAAGAAGTGCAGTAAGTGGTAGGGGAAGAGCAGACCAATGATGAAGAAACATCATCATTTGCTCTGACACTTAAAATCAGCAGCTCAGATACTGACACTGTGGGGACTTTGGTGTGGGATCTGCACATGGTGACACACCGAGCACTGCAGCCAGACCTGGGGTAAATGGTAGCGTAGGTGCCAGCTCACCAGAGGGCAAGGTCACACACAAGTTCTGTTGCAGCGGACTCAGATGAGGACTTCAATAGGGTGGTGTACAGGAAAAGCTGATGGTGCATTGGCAAGGCTGCCAGAGATCCTATTGTCATAGTAAAGTAACATGGAGGAGTCCGGCACTGCCCTTGCACAGGGTTTTGTGCAGAGCTTGGAACCCATCCTTTCCAACGGGGAAGTGGTGGCCAACTCCATGACAACACTATTGGACCCATCCATGATGCAGCACCTAACGGCCAATGTCTCAGCTTCCATTGCACCACATGCATAAGCCACCCAATGTCTGGATGCTGCAGTGGAAGCTCAAACTGAAGTCATGCAGGGTCAGCTTGCCATTATGCAGACTCAGATTGCTGCCTTCATGGCTGCAGATACCAGTGTTCAAAGTGGCTTTCATGGTCTCATAGCTGTCCAGGATCTGTGCCCCAGCAAATTACTAGGATTGCTGAGGCTCAACCCTGGGGAGTGGCAGTCATTCCATGGAGCATGACCCTGCTGTCTTCTCTCAGAATGACAGCTTTCATACGCCTATCGCTGCCATTCCGCTAGTGCCCTTTCTGTTACCTGCCAGCCAACTAGCTCAGACTGCAGTCGCCCATGCTGAGGTGGTGCAGTCCAAAGCCAGAGCTGCTCGAGGTCATCCTACAAGGCCATCTGCAGTCTTTCTCACTCCATCCTGCAGCTACTGGGGTAGCTCTGCATAGGTGCAGTAGGCCAGGCAAAGGCACATGGATGACAGGCACAAAGGGATCACAAAAGGATGATCATTTACATTTTATGTGGAATATTGAATACTTTGATAAAGTTGGTTTGAAATTTTTTCTGTGGTGGATTTTATTTCAGCATTGTAGCTGTGAAAGTCTGTAACAGGTCGGTAATGTATGGGACTGTTGTTGGGTGGGACACTGGGTTTGCGTTCAATGGTACCGCAATCGGATGAGCCAATCATGGACAGCTAGTCACAGAGAGGGGATGTGTTATTTACCTCCTCCTCCCCCTCTTCTGTTCCTCAGCTGCTTGCTGTATACCTATTGGTAAGGGCTGGACCCTCATGACGCTGAAGTTGTACAGCATGCTGTAGGTAGGTGAACACCTCTTTTATACTCTAATTCCAGAGTTCAGCCTGAATCCGTGCTGATGGGGCAAAATGGTCAAGGCTCACAACTCAATACAACACAGTTTTCTTGTAGCTATTTATTGTATCACCGATAACATACCAAAGTCAGTACACTGTTACCTGTAATTTCAAGTACTACTCACATACACTGTTCTCTAACTCCCTTCAATTTCAATCAGTACCCACATATGCTGTTCCCTTTAACTCTCCTTAATTTCAAATACTACTCACCTGACGATCACTCAGGGAGTTTGCTCCCACCTGTGCAGATGATCAAGTTTCCTCGTCAGTCGCCCATTCTGTCCTAAATACATGCTTCTTACAGTACAAAGATCACACCCATGACAATTATTGACACAACTCCCCCTTTTGATTGTAACATCTTAATTTATTCTGTTTCTGCAATTTGATAACTTCCACATCCTGAGTCCCTGAAAAGCCCATTAACACACAAAGGTATTTTGATGGGGATGATTCTAGGCTTATCAGCATCATCAAGTTGGTGAATGAGTTTAACCTTCTGTAACAATTTTGAGATCACATTTCAAAGGGATGTGGGGGTTGATGAGGACGCACTGTAAATGCTGTTAACAGCTTGGTCACAGGAGTTCAATGGTCAGGACAGTCACTTAAATTTGAACAAACGCATACCGTTGGTTAGCATATTCAGAAGCAGCGGCGGCGGTGGTGAGAGGGGCCATGGTATAAAAGGAGCGGAGAGCGAGGCCCGAGACCAGAAGCAGCGGTGGCGGTGGTGAGAGGAGCCGGGGTATAAAAGGAGCGGAGAGCGAGGCCCAAGACCAGAAGCAGCGGCAGCGGTGGTGAGAGATGCTGTGTTCTGTTCAGCGGACCTGCTTGACCAGCAAAAATCAAAGTGTGATCTCACTGGAGGGCTGGTAAGTGATTGGTGGGTATTTCTTTCCTTCTTCCGTGTCTCGTGTTGTTTTTTTTCCTTTTTTTTGGTTTTAGCCAAGTAATTTAAATCAGGTGATGTCATGACAGGTTAAGAGTGCACTGAAATAGTTTTTTTTCTTAAATGCCGATATCCAAATTAATTAATTCAGTAGAATAGAGATGGCTGGGCAGGCGATGTGTTTGCAGCTGTAGTATGTGGGAGCTGGTGGACACCAGTGTGATCCACGGTGACCACATCTGCAGCAAGTGTTGGCTGCTCGAGGAACTTTGGCTCAGAGTTTATGAGATGCAGTCCGAGCTACGGACACTGTGACACATCAGGGAAGGGGAGAGTTACCTGGACACTGTGTTTCAGTGTTTCAGCCACACCCCTTAGATTAATTACATCCAATCTGGACCATGGTCCAGGACAGGAGGGTGTGACTGCGAGTGAGGCAGGTATGGGGATCCAGAATTTAGCTTTGGAGGATTCTCAGCCAGTGTCCTTATCCAATAGGGATGAGGTTCTTGCTCCCGGTGTGGACGAGGGCACAGGCTGCAGAGAGATGAGCAAACTGACCACAGCACCGTGGTTCAGAGCGCCATACAAGTGGAAGGCACAGAATGTAGTGTATCCAAATTTGCTGATACAAAAATAGGTGGGAAGGCATGTTGTGATGAGGACACAAAGAATCTGCAAAGGGATATAGATAGGTTAAGTGAGTGGGCAAAAGTTTGACAGATGGTGTTCAATGTGTGAAAGTGTGAGGTAATTCACTTTGGTAGGAAGAATAAAAAGGAAGATTATTATTTAAATGGAGAAAGACTAAAAAATACTGCAGTACAGAGGGATCTGGGTGTTCTTGTGCATGAAACACAAAAGGTCAGCATGCAGGTGCAGCAAGGAATTAGGAAGGCAAATGGAATTTTGGCCCTTATTGCTAGGGGGTTAGAGTTTAAAAATAGGGAAGTCCTGTTACAACTGTACAGGGTGTTGGTGAGGCCACACCTGGAGTACTGCGTACAGTTTTGGTCCCCGTATTTAAAGAAGGATATACTAGCATTGGAGGCAGCTCAGAAAAGGTTCACTAGGCTGATTCCTGGGATGAAGGAGTTGTCTGACCAAGAGTGGTTAAACAGGTTAGGCCTTTATTCATTGGAGTTTAGAAGAATGAGAGGTGATCTTATTGAAACATATAAGATTCTAAGGGGGCTTGACAGGGTAAATGTTGAGAATATATTTCCATTGGTGGGGGAAATCTCGAACTAGGGGACATAGTTACAGAATAAGGGGTCACACATTTAAAACTGAGATGCGAAGGAATTTCTTCTCTCAGAGGGTGTTGAATCTCTGGAATTCTGTACCCCAGAGAGTTGTGGAGGCTAGGTCATTAAATGTATATAAGAACAAAGAACAAAGAACAGTACAGCACAGGAACAAGCCATTCGACCCTCCAAGCCTGCGCCGATCTTGATGCCTGCCTAAACTAAAACCTTCTGCACTTCCGGGGCCCATATCCCTCTATTCCCTTCCTATTCATGTATTTGTCAAGATGTCTCTTAAACGTTGCTATCGTACCTGCTTCCACCACCTCCCCTGGAAGCATGTTCCAGGCACTCACCACCCTCTATGTAAAAAACTTGCCTCGCACATCCCCTCTAAACTTTGCCCCTCGCACCTTAAACCTATGTCCCCTAGTAACTGACTCTTCCACCCTGGGAAAAAGCTTCTGACTATCCACTCTGTACATGCCGCTCATAACTTTGTAAACCTCTATCATGTCACCCTTCCACCTCCGTCGTTCCAGTGAAAACAATCCGAGTTTTTCCAACCTCTCTTCATAGCTAATGCCCTCCAGACCAGGCAACATCCTGGTAAACCTCCTCTGTACCCTCTCCACGTCCTTCTGGTAGTGTGGTGACCAGAATTGCACGCAATATTCTAAGTGTGGCCTAACTAAGGTTCTGTACAGCTGCAACATGACTTGCCAATTTGTATACTCTATGCCCCGACCGATGAAGGCAAGCATGCCGTATGCCTTCTTGACTACCTTATCCACCTGCGTTGCTACTTTCAGTGACCTGTGGACCTGTACGTCCAGATCTCTCTGCCTGTCAATACTCCTAAGGGTTCTGCCATTTACTGTATACCTCCCACCTGCATTAGACCATCCAAAATGCATTACCTCACATTTGTCCGGATTAAACTCCATCTGCCATTTCTCCGCCCAAGTCTCCAACCGATCTATATCCTGCTGTATCCTCTGACAATCCTCATCATTATCCGCAACTCCACCAACCTTTGTGTCGTCCGCAAACTTACTAATCAGACCAGCTACATTTTCCTCCAAATCATTTATATATACTACAAACAGCAAAGGTCCCAGCACTGATCCCTGCGGAACACCACTAGTCACATCCATCCATTCAGAAAAACACCCATCCACTGATACCCTCTGTCTTCTATGACCGAGCCAGTTCTGTATCCATCTTGCCAGCTCCCCTCTGATCCCATGTGACTTCACCTTTTGTACCAGTCTGCCATGCGGTACCTTGTCAAAGGCTTTACTAAAGTCCATATAGATAACATCCACTGCCCTTCCTTCATCAATCATCTTCGTCACTTCCTCAAAAAACTCAATCAATTTAGTAAGACACGACCTCCCCTTCACAAAACCATGCTGTCTCTCGCGAATAAGTTTTTTCGTTTCCAAATGGGAGTAAATCCTGTCCCGAATAATCCTCTCTAATAGTTTCCCTACCACTGACGTAAGGCTCACCGGCCTATAACTTCCTGGATTATCCTTGCCACCCTTCTTAAACAAAGGAACAACATTGGCTATTCTCCAGTCCTCTGGAACCTCACCTGTAGCCAATGAGGATGCAAAGATTTCTGTCAAGGCCCCAGCAATTTCTTCCCTTGCCTCTCTCAGTATTCTAGGGTAGCTCCCATCAGGCCCTGGGGACTTATCTACCTTAATGCTTTGCAAGACACCCAACACCTCCTCCTTTTTGATAATGAGATGACTGAGACTGTCTGCACTCCCTTCCCTAGGCTCATCATCCACCAAGTCCTTCTCTTTGGTGAATACTGATGCAAAGTACTCATTTAGCACCTCGCCCATTTCCTCTGGCTCCACACATAGATTCCCATCTCTGTCCTTGAGTGGGCCAACCCTTTCCTTGGTTACCCTCTTGCTCTTTATATACATATAAAAAGCCTTGGGATTTTCCTTAATCCTGTTTGCCAATGACTTTTCATTACCCCTTTTAGCCCTCCTGACTCCTTGCTTAAGTTCCTTCCTACTGTCTTTATATTCCTCAAGTGCTTCGTCTGTTCCTAGCCTTCCAGCCCTTACAAATGCTTCCTTTTTCTTTTTGACGAGGCTCACAATATCCCACGTTATCCAAGCTTCCCGAACCTTGCCAAACTTGTCTTTCTTCCTCACAGGAACATGCTGGTCCTGGATTCTAATCAGCTGACGTTTGAAAGACTCCCACTTGTCAGATGTTGATTTACCCTCAAACAGCCGCCCCCAATCTAAATTCTTCAGTTCCTGCCTAATATTGTTATAATTAGCCTTCCCCCAATTTAGCACCTTCACCCGAGGACTACTCTTATCCTTATCCACAAGTACCTTAAAACTTACGGAATTATGGTCACTGCTCCCGAAATGCCCCCACTGAAACTTCAACCACCTGGCCGGGCTCATTCCCCAATACCAGGTCCAGAATTGCCCCATCCCCAGTTGGACTATCTACATACTGTTTCAAGAAGCCCTCCTGGATGCTCCTCACAAATTCTGCCCCATCCAAGCCCCTAGCACTAAGTGAGTCCCAGTCAATATAGGGGAAGTTAAAATCACCCACCACTACAACCCTGTTACCTTTACATCTTTCCAAAATCTGTCTACATATCTGCTCCTCTACCGCCCGCTGGCTGTTGGGAGGCCTGTAGTAAACCCCCAACATCGTGCCTGCACCCTTCCTATTCCTGAGCTCCACCCATATTGCCTCGCTGCATGACCCTTCTGATGTGTCCTCCCGCAGTACAGCTGTGATATTCTCCTTAACCAGTAATGCAACTCCCCCACCCCATTTACATCCCCCTCTATCCCGCCTGAAGCTTCTAAAGCCTGGAACATTTAGCTGCCAATCCTGCACTTCCCTCAACCAAATCTCTGTAATAGCAACAACATCATATTGCCAAGTACTATCCAAGCTCTAAGTTCATCTGCCTTACCTGTCATACTTCTCGCATTGAAACAAATGCACTTCAGACCACCAGTCCCGCTGTGCTCAGCAACATCTCCCTGCCTGCTCTTCCTCTTAGTCCTACTGGCCTTATTTACTATGTCTTCCTCATTTATTTCACTAGCTGTCCTACTGCTCTGGTTCCCACCCCCCTGCCACACTAGTTTAAACCCTCCCGAGTGATGCTAGCAAACCTTGCAGCCAGAATATTAGTGGCCCTCCAGTTTAGATGCAACCCGTCCTTCTTGTACAGGTCCCATCTGTCCCTGAAGAGAGCCCAATGGTCCAGATATCTGAAACCCTCCCTTCTACACCAGCTGCTCAGCCACGTGTTTAGCTGCACTATCTTCCTATTTCTAGCCTCACTGGCACGTGGCACAGGGAGTAATCCAGAGATTACAACCCTAGAGGTCCTTTTTTTTAACTTTCTACCTAGTTCCCTAAACTCCCCCTGCAGAACCTCATCACTCTTCCTACCTATGTCATTGGTACCGAAGTGTACCATAACCTCTGGCTGTTCACCCTCCCCCTTCAGAATGCCCCCTGTCCGTTCAGAGACATCCTTGACCCTGGCACCAGGGAGGCAACAAACCATCCTGGAGTCTCTTTCCCGTCCACAGAAGCGCCTATCTGTGCCCCTGACTATAGAGTCCCCTATAACTATTGCTGTCCTGCGCTTTGTCCCTCCCTGCTGAACAACAGTGCCAGCCGTGGTGCCACTGCTCTGGCTGCTGCTGTTTTCCCCTGATAGGCTATCCCCCCCAACAGTATCCAAAACGGTATACTTGTTAGAGAGGGGGATAGCCACAGGGGATTCCTGCACTGACTGCCTGCCCCTTCTAGCGGTCACCCATCTATCCTCCTGCACCTTGGGTGTAACCACTTCTCTAAAACTCCTGTCTATGACACTTTCTGCCACCTGCATGCTCCTAAGTGCATCCAGTTGCCGCTCCAACCGATCCATGCGGTCTGTGAGGAGCTGCAACTGGGTACACTTCCTGCAGATGTCGTCCTCCGGAGCACTGGAAGCTTCACGGACCTCCCACATCTCACAGGTGAAGCACTTGACCCCTCTAACTGTCATTTCTAGCACTAATTAGTTAATTAATACAAAATAAATAAATACTTATTAAATCCTTACTAAATTATGATACACTTGATAAATTATGATATGGTCCCCAGTGCTAGATTTCTATAATAAATACTAAATGCTAACTAAATGCAGTAATCTCCTCCCTCTGGTTTAGTTACTCTACTTATTAATTAGTTAATTACTGTTGTAATCAATTTTTATCAGTTTTATTTTCAAATTCGGTACAGATTTCCTACCAGCCAATCAGGTCACAGCTTTCCTGTGACGTCACTTTTTCAGTTTTTTTTCCCCACCCGAGGTAACTTACCGCTCTGGAACTCCGCCCTCTGAGTCTGCTCCGAGAATCCCCGAGGTAAGTTTTTTATACTTACCGCTATGGAACTCCGCCCTCTGAGTCTGCTCCGAAAATCCCCGAGGTAAGTTTTTTATACTTAACAGTCTGGAACTCCGCCCTCTGAGTCTGCTCCGAAAATCCCCGAGGTAAGTTTTTTATACTTACCAGTCCAGAACTCCGCCCTCTGAGTCTGCACCGAGAATCCCCGAGGTAAGTTTTTTATACTTACCGGTCGGGAACTCCGCCCTCCGAGTCTGCTCCGAGAATCCCCGAGGTAAGTTTTTTATACTTACCAGTCTGGAACTCCGCCCTCCGAGTCTGCTCCGTGAATCCCCGAGGTAGGTTTTTTATACTTACCGGTCTGGAACTCCACCCTCCGAGTGTGCTCCGAGAATCCCCGAGGTAAGTTTTTTATACTTACCGCTCTGGAACTCCACCCTCCGAATGTGCTCCGAGAATCCCCGAGGTAAGTTTTTTATACTTACCGGTCTGGAACTCCACCCTCCGAGTGTGCTCCGAGAATCCCCGAGGTAAGTTTTTTATACTTACCAGCCTGGAACTCCGCCCTCCGAGTCTGCTCCGAGAATCTCCGAGGTAAGTTTTTTATACTTACCAGTCTGGAACTCCGCCCTCTGAGTCTGCTCCGAGAATCCCCGAGGTAGGTTTTTTATACTTACTGCTCTGGAACTCCGCCCTCCGCATCTGCTCCGAGAATCCCCGAGGTAAGTTTTTTATACTTACCGGTCTGGAACTCCACCCTCCGAGTGTGCTCCGAGAATCCCCGAGGTAAGTTTTTTATACTTACCGGTCTGGAACTCCACCCTCCGAGTGTGCTCCGAGAATCCCCGAGGTAAGTTTTTTATACTTACCGCTCTGGAACTCCGCCCTCCGAGTCTGCTCCGAGAACATTGAGGTCAAACAATGACATCGCTACAGTCAAGTCACTGTTACCTGCTGACTGACATCACAATCTGCCTATTTTTTGCATTCTTCAGACACATACTCCTAGTGCTGGCACTACCAAACTATTCATCATAGCGTTGGCACAGTCCATCCCAGATGTGTGCTCACGTGACTCTGACACCATTTTGGATGTGAAACAGCACCCATTGCACTGAAAATACAGGTACTATGCAACCAAATTCGACAGACATAATGTGCTAAAGGTGACATGTTTTGTCATGCAGTGAATTTTCATCTTCAGTGCTTCTTGAGCAGAGCTTTGAGCATCAAAGATGAAAATTTACTCACATATTGTTGCCTGCTGCATTATGTGCAATGAACCCAATTTGCTTCACATTATTTTGAATGCACTCATTGGACATGCATGAAGGTCCAACATTCAGATGGTGGGAAATAATTTATTTATTACAAGTAGATTAACTCTTGTGTAGAAGTAAGGGGATTGCAATGGATATTATATAGGACTACATAGGATGTATGACCCAGACATAGGCTAATCAGCCCATCCAGTCCATGTCAACGTTTATGCTCCAGTCGAGCCTCCTCCCATCTTTCCTCATCTAAATCTATCATTGTAACCCTCTATTCCCTTCTTCCTCATATGTTTGTCCAGCTTCCCCTTAAATGCACCTATACTAGTCGCTTCAACCACTCCCTGTGGTAGCACGTTCCACATTCTCTCCAATCTTTGGGTAAAGAAGTTTCTTCTGAATTCCCAATTGGATTTCTTACTATCTTGTATTGATTGCCTCCAGTTATGCTCTTTTCCACAAGTGTAAACCTTCTCTTTGTATCCACTCTATCAAAACCTCTCATAATTTTAAAGACCTCTATCAGGTCACCCGGCAGCCTCTTATTTCAAGAGAAAAGAGACCCAGACTGTCCAGCCTTTCTCGATATGTATACCCTCGCATTTCTGATAACATCCTTGTAAATCTTCTCTGCACCCTCTCCAGTGCCTCTATGTGCTTTTTATAATATGGTAACCAGAACTGCAAGCAGAACTCTAAGTGTGGTCTAACCAAGATTCAATACAGGTTGAGCATAACTTCCCTAAATTTCTATTCTGTCTCTCTAGAAATAAAGCCTAATACTTCATTTGCTTTTCTTATGGCCTTGCTAACCTATGGCACAACTTTTAATGATTGGTGTATTTGTAATCTGAGATCCCTTTGTTCCTCTCGCTAACCTAGACTGCACCTTCCAAGTAATAAGGGACCTTCCTACCAAATGTAATACCTAGTATACAGCAATACAACTAGAGTATTGCATCCAGTTTTGGTCACCACATTTTAGGAGGATCCTCAAGAGGGTGCAGAGAAAATTCACTAGAATGGTTCCAGAGATCAGGGATTTTACCTACAAGGTTAGGTTGGAGAAGCTAGGGTTGTTCTCCTTAGAGATGTACAAGATTATGACAGTTTTAAATAAAGTATACAAAGAAAAGCTGTTCCCATTACTTGATGGTACAAGGACTAGCAGACACACATTTAAGATTTTGGGCAAGAGATACAGGAGGGATATAAGGAAGAACATTTTTGAACTGCAAGTAGCAATAACCTGGAACTCACTGCCTACAAGGGTGATGGAAGCAGTGACAATGAATGATTTCAAAATGAAATCGGATGGGCACTTTGAGGGAAATAAACTTGCAGGGCTATGGTGATAAAAAGGAGGGATGGGACTGATTGGATTGCTCTACAGAGAGCTGGCATGGACCTAATGGGCCAAATAGCCTCCTTCTGTGTTGTAATGACTCCATGATTCTATGACTCTAAGGTGGCTGAATGAATTTCAGTTGGGAAAAAGAGAGCAGGGAAAATCAAAGCTGAGATTGTGTGACTAGGAAGACCTAAGTGGGAACTGGAAGTGAGGAGAAACTGATGTTAAGATCTTGTGACACCTGTGTGACCTGGTTATGACAGCTGTCTGATGTGTAGCATAAGTCGAGACATTCTCTGCATGAATATATCAAAGACAGTATGAACAATAGGATGAAAGAGCACCATGCGTGACTGAACATTCCAAAATCTGATAATATTGATGCTAAAGTGGCATTATTTGATGGTGCTATCTCACAAACCCTTGCATGTTATAAAATGCTAGAAAGGTAAAACAATTAATAGGTTTTTGCAATGTCTCTCTTTGATTTAACATTTATATGGACAGACTATCCAAAAATTGTACCTTGTGAATGCAATGTTTTAAACTTGAGTGCTATCCTATCTCAGACACGCACAATCACAAGACGACAAGAGAAATATGGATGGAAGAAGCCACTTGACCCATTTTCGTTCATCCATTCAGGAAAAAAATACTGTAATATTCCGTCACTGTGTCATCTTACTGCATCTTCACAGAATCCACAGTTTGAATCCCATTGCCCAACCAGAAGACCATTCCAAAAGTCAATAACCCTTTGTGTGAAAATGATCATCCTAAATTGACTTTCCTCATGTGCTCCCATGTTCTACTTCACTTCCTTACTTTGCAGTAATGCACAATTAGCTATTCCATCTCTGGAAGATCGCTCTCTGTTCCCTCCTTCTAAAGTTAAAGAGGCATTATTTCTCCAGTATTTGCTCATAAATTAATTTTCTGACATTAAGGATGAGGCTGGGAGTAGACCTATTGTCATTTGTTCAGCCATACTTGCACAGCAAGACTAAGGATATGCAGCCCAGGTACCTGCTTTTGTCTTTCAGTGTACAACAGCAAGAGAAAGTGACAAGAGGCGCATTGGACCATTTACCAGAGGTGATGAGAAGATGGTAACTGAAGGCCATGAAGTGGCAGAATGATTATTTTATAGGGAGAGATACCAGAGTCGGAAAACACAGTATTACAAAGGAAGGTGTTTTAGAACATTTAGGAAGCTACTGCTAAGCAAGATTCCCACAATCTGAAGTTCGCTGAGGATTTTGAAAATCTGCTCACTGATATATTTCAAAGATCACTGGAAATAGTAATGTCCTAATGGATTGAAAAGCAGAAAATGGGACCACATCTTTAAAAAGGGATCATTGCGCAACCACCAATTTATGAGCCTTATCTTGATTGTGGTCTACTAACCATGACACAGTTGGTAGATCTGTTTCCTCTGATCTAGAAAGCTATGGTTTCATGTCTCACTACACAGACTTTAGTACATTACCTATATTGATACTTGAGAGCTTACTACATTGTCAGAGGTGCAATCTTTTGGATGAGACATGAAATGAAGGTGCCATCTGCTTACTCAGATGAATGCTATTCAAGACCCTTAATACTATAGGAAGCAGAGTTGAGAATTCATCAGGTATCCTGTCTGGCATTTCTGCCTTAACCAGTAAAAAATTACTTTGTTAATTCAACATGGTGCAGAAAAAGTTTACAAGAACGGTTCCAGGGATGAGGAAGTTCAGTTATGTAGATAGATTGGAGAATCTGGGGTTGTTTTCCTTAAAGAGAAGGCTGAGAGGAAATTTGATAGACGTGTTCAAAATCCTGAGGGAACTAGAAAGAGTAGGTCGAGACAGAAACTATTCCCATTGGTGAAAGGGTTGAGACCTAGAGGACATTGATTTAAGGTGATTGGCAAAAGAATCAAAGATGATATGAGGACAATCATTTTATGCAGCGAGTGTTTAGGATCTGGAATGCACTACTTGAAAGTGTGATGGACGCAGGTACAATCGGGGCTTTGAAAAGGGAATTAGATAAGCACCTGAAGTGAAAATATTTGCAGAGCTATGGGAAAAGGGCGAGGGAGTGTGACTAGCTGAATTGCTCTTGCAAAGAACTGGCATGGACATGATGGATCAAATGGCCTCCTTCTATGCTGTTACCATTCTATGATTCCAGTATTTTACTGTTTGTGGGTTCTTGCTCTGTAAATTGGTTATACATTTGCCTGCAACAGAGGTTTCATTTTTAAAGTGATCCATTAAATATAACTCTGATAGGGTGACCTAAGGATATGGTAAGCAGCTATATAAATGCGAGTTCTTTCTTGCATGAGAGTTTATTCGGAAGGATAGGTTTTGATGAGAGCAAGCCAGCAAGCGTTTTGAAGAGGCTGTTCATAGCTGACCAATTTACCTGAGAGGATTACCAATTCAGTGGATAAGGGTGAAGCACTGTGTATAATCTATATGGTTTTCATGAAGGCATTTGACATGCAATAGATTGTTCTGCAAAACACATGTCCATGGTATGGATAGCAAAGTATTAAGCTGATTGATGAATGTCTGAAAGATAGGCAGCAAAGGGTAGTAATGCATTGGAAGGTGTCAGAGTGGAAATCAATTGCCAAAGAATCCCACAGGGGTCTGTATTGTGGTTTCTGTCATTTATAATTTTTTTTTGTAAATAGTTTCAAGGATGGAAATTGTCCAATGTATCTCCGTTAATGTTAACCAATGTGTAATTTTTCAAAGCAGCCTGCACAAGTTGGTAAATCAGTGGATAGGTGGCAAATGGAGTTTATATGTATCGTCATGAGATTAGTTAGAAGTGAGAATATGATTACATACTAAGGGGTAAAAGATCCAATTCTTTATCCCTGAGCTTACATTGGGAATGTTTATTGCAAAATTGCAGACTCCCAACCTGCAATTTTCCATTCGGGTATATGCCAAGGAATTTTCCATTGTAATTCTCTAAACGGCAACATGTTTGCGAGAGCAGACCACAAAAAAGTTCAAGATCTTGGTTGCTAAGTATTTAAAAGCATCAGTTCTGTGTTCACAGGTGGTGAAGAAAATAAATAAAATGATGGAATGCATAGTTAAAAGAGTGGGCCTGGGGTTTCCACGTTGGGCCTGGGGTTTCCACAGTGGGCCTGGGGTTTCCACGTTGGGCCTGGGGTTTCCACATTGGGCCTGGGGTTTCCACGTTGGGCCTGGGGTTTCCACGTTGGGCCTGGGGTTTCCACAGTGGGCCTGGGGTTTCCACGTTGGGCCTGGGGTTTCCACAGTGGGCCTGGGGTTTCCACATTGGGCCTGGGTTTCCACGTTAGGCCTGGGGTTTCCACGTTGGGCCTGGGGTTTCCACATTGGGCCTGGGTTTCCACTTTGGGCCTGGGGTTTCCACGTTGGGCCTGGGGTTTCCACATTGGGCCTGGGTTTCCACGTTGGGCCTGGGGTTTCCACGTTGGGCCTGGGGTTTCCACATTGGGCCCAATCAGCAATTCAGGCCCAAATTTCTGCTAGTTTAGAGAAGAGATTTTTTTCCGTTAAATTTCCGCTTAAACTCAATTGCATATCGACAAATGTAAAATCTGCTATCAGCCAGCAGCATTTCAGAATGCCATTTTTTAAAATTTGTTTTACAAATATTCGTTGATGTATTTAAGAGTGGCAACCTAGTGCAGTTTGATTACAGCCACTGAAAATGGGTTTATCCCCCAAAAAAAGACATTTTAATCAGAATTTCTGATCCACCACCTGTGAGTAACCTGATTTTAAATAACTGAAAATTACTTTAAAACAAAAACTACACAAAACCATTTGCTAGTTACATTGGGGTGCAGTAGTCAGTTTTTCAGTAAATTAAAAAAATATATGTTCAAAAGCTTTTATAAGATGCCTCTTCATGTCCATGAGCCTAAAATAAAGTTTAATTTAAGAGTCTCCTTGAAGATCCACAAGCAGGTGCAATTTGCAGAAACTTGCCATTGCAATTAATGTGATCTGGAGACATGGCCCATTTTGTGGGCGGGGCTTCTAGCACAATGTTTTTGTAAACCAGCACAAAAAAAAATCACGGAAATTCAATTTGTGCTGGACGTAATTTGTACTTAAATTTACTTATCTTTTGCACGGGTTTGACCAAATTCAGGCAAATGGCACTGGGGAGAAAAAAGCACTGCCAAGCAGATAATCCAATCCATGGTTCATAAATCTAAGGAAGTGACGTTGAGGTTGCCATCTGAACTCGGTGAGGCCACATTTGGGGTATGGTGTTCAGCTTAGATCTCTGTATAAAATCAAAATGTAGATTTTATCGTAGGGACCCAGAGGAGGGTTCTGTATTATTCTGTTCTTTGCTTATTGCTGTTCATATTATTAAGATGCATCAAGTTTCAAATCAAAATCATTCCCAGTTCCCATTCAAACCCACCTTTGGCAAGTTCTACATCACTTGCAGTGTCCATATGGGCATCCATTCTTCCTTCCGATGTCCATTACCTTACACTTGTCTTTATTAAATTTTATCTGCCACTGTCTGCCCACTTACAGAGTACCAGACGTGTCATTTATCAATTATGAAGTTGAGGAGTATAAAAGGTGAATATAATCATTACATGTCACTCCATTATAAAAGAAACTATGCATCAATTATCTGATAAATTTCTACTAAACTGAATTCATTAGGATTAAAAATAAATCTCAATTTTGGCTGGTAATATTTCTTACTAAATGAAAAAAAAAACACAATTTAGAAAGCAATTAGAGTCATAAGTCATACCTTAACATCTAAATTAACTGCTTAATAGTTAAACCATTTAAATGCATTTTGACATGAAAATTAGTCTGATTTTCATACACGTTTTGTAATTATCAGCTCTTCGAGTTCTTTAATTCCTTGTATTCTCCTTTATATTCTGTCAGTTGTTCCCTTTTTTTTAATCATTGGGGGCTGGCCTGCTTTCACTCTTTGCCTGATATATTATCTAATTTGGTTCTTACTTAGTATGCCTGGCACTTCTATCTGAGCAATGCCTCGTCCCTCAGTACTTACTCAGTGTGTATCCATACTGAGACTGTAGTCTTGGTGCAAAGCACTTTCACTTCACACCAAAGCTACTGATAAATGCATCCGAAGGAATCAGGGCCTAAGCAGACACCAGAATGAGACTCATCTGCGGGGGGTGAGATTCTCAGTATGTTTCCGTTCGGCACTAGTTCAAGCCTTTACAACCAATTCACATTTAGAAGCAAAAACGGCTTCATATCAAGGTGAAACTAGTAGTGAATGTGCCATCAAGTTTTCCTCTGTAGGGCCTTGGTGAGACCACACCTGGAGTACTGTGGACAGTTTTGGTCTCCTTACCTAAGGAAGGATACGCTTGCCTTCGATGGAGTACAATGAAGATTCACCAGACTGATTCCTGAAATGAGGGGATTGTCTTATGAGGAGTGATTGAGTAGACTAGGCCTATGTTCCCTAGAATTTAGGAGAATGAGAGGTGATCTCATTGAAACATGTAACATTCTGAAGGGGTTTGACAAGATAGTTGCTGGGAGGATGTTTCCCTGGTTGGGAATCTAGAACTAGGGGGTCACAGTTTCCGAATAAGATGGCATCCATTTAGGACTGAGATGAGGAGGAATTTCTTTTTGAATCTTTGGAATTCTATATCTCAAAGAACTGTTGGTGCTCAGTTGTTGGGTACATTCAAAACAGATCGATTAATTTTTGGGCACTGAGGGAAATAAGGGATATGGGGATAGTGTGAAAGTTAGGGCAGAGGTGGAAGATCAGCCGCAATCTTACTGAGTGACTAAGCAGGCTCCAATGGCTGAATGGCCTACTCCTGCTCCTATTTCTTATGTTCTTATAGGGCCATTTAAAATCCATGTTTCTAAAGCAGATGAGGCAAATAACATTGATGCATTTAAGGGGAAGTTAGATCAGTACATGAGGGAGAAGGGAATAGAAGGATATGCTGTGTCATACAGGCCCCCACCTGCCAAGAATGAGGCGCATTAATTTTGCCACATGGACATTAAATCTCTAATTGTTGCTGAGAAGAGGAGAAGGCCTGTTACAAGGGGTTGCCAGGCCGTTGGCTGGAAAGACATTTTTGCATATTAACAGTGCTTGTAGACAAAGGAACTATTCCCTGCTCCAATTCAATCCACAAACAGGTGTGGTCAGACGAGTTAGTCACATGACTAGCTGGCTGTTGCAGAGTTTGAACTAGCCACAGAGAAGGCAGAAAGCTCTTTGCTCCTGGATTGAAAAGACCTCTTCTCCTATTTGCCTGCTCCCATCTCTTTTTCATAGAACTCAAAAACCCACAGAAGACACATGAACCTCAATAGAGAAAAGTCTCCTACAGTGAACATGGTTTAAGAAGAATACTGGGCCCCAATGAAAAGCACCATCCACCAACAATCAAGGACTCTACAGTGAGCTCGAAGACCCATAACAAACTTTTCCACTTTATTTCTTCTGCTCTTTTCTGTCTCTATTTGCATGTACGTATTGCGTATGCATGCTAGCGTGGGCACAGCGTGTACCATAGGCGTTAACCGAATTAGAGTTTAAGTTTAGTGAATTTCAATCATTCTTCTTTAAGCCTAAGAAAAACTCTGTGTGTTTGTGCTGGTTTCTTTGCCTTATAATTGGAAAGCAGTGAACAAGGATTCACCAAGGGGAGCTAAAACACAGTGTGTTTAAAAATAAAACCCTGTTACAGTAAGACCAGGTGAAGACTGAAAGGGGACTAAAGGGGAAACCGGTAAGATTAATCAGGGCACACCCGTTCAGTAAAGACAGGACCCTGATAGAAAGCACAGCAGAGCAAGCTGTGGCTGTAACTGCAGTAAGAGTGAGGACCCAGAAGCTTACTACTGCAAGTGCAGGAAAATTTAATAGCATTCCTGAAGGTTATCAGCGTTTTGTATTTGAAGGGAAAGTAACCCCATACCCTTCGAGTGGGACAAGCAAGCCCATTGTGATTCTCAGGGACACAGGGGCCACTAGATCCCTTTTACTGGGAAAAGGCCTGATCTTTCCCCTAGAGAATGCAGTGAACAGCAAAATGGTGAGGAATGGTATTGGAGGTTGGTGTATGCCTGTACCTGTACACTGGGTGCACCTGGATTGTGACCTAGTTTTGGAACCGGTGACCATAGGGATTGTTCCTAGTTTGCCTGTGGATGGGGTTGACCTGCTCCTAGGTAATGATCTGGCGGGGCTTTCCCAGTAGTGAAAGAAAGACTGCAGGAAGTCAGAGAGACAGGGCCGTGGCAGGAGATGGAGCCCTGCAGTTTCCCTGAATGTGTAGTGGATCAGGCCATGATCAAACCAGCTCCCCCAGAGGAGACTGCATTGGCACTGCAGGCAGGTGACCATGAGGTCTGCCTGTCTGAGACTTTCTTTGGAAGGACAGGAAACCCAGGGAATGAATTAAATGGATTTTCCCTAGCTGAGACTCAGTGAGCTGACCCAGTATTGCAAGAGTTAGCACAGGCTGCCCAATCTGAAACTGAAGCAGAGGAAGTCCCTGATTGATACTATTTAAAGAATGAGGTACTGATGAGGAAATGGACAGACTTGAGAGCAAGGAGTGGACGGTAGTTCACCAGTTAGTGGTGCGGCAGAGGTACTGGAGAGAAATATTAAGACTGGCCCACGAGACTACAGTGGCTGTATATGCGGGATATGAAAGGCCAAAGCCCACATAAGACAGCAGTTTGATTGGCGAAAACTCCACAAAGATGTGGTGGAGTACTGCAGGAGTTGCCACATGTGCCAGGTTGAAGGGAAACTCCAACCTACAGTGAAGCCTGCACCCTTAAGTCCTGTACTGGTGTTAGAAGGACCCTCCAGCAGAGGGCTGGTGAACAGTAAGGGACCCCCATCGAGAACAAAAAGGGACAGGCAGGCACATCGCTGGCAAAAGGTTAAACAGAGAATGGGAAAAAGTGACCAACAGGGCAGGTTAAAGGAAGTCCGGGAGGAATTCTGGATGAAAACCCTTACTGTCCAGTCAACAAACCCAAATAAATGTGAAAAGTTAGACCCCACATCCTCCTACGTAAATACAGACTCTGGAAGCACCCCATCAGAGTTGCTAACAGCATTTACAGGAACCTGCAGAGATAAAGAAAGACCTCTAGGGCACAGAGAAACCAATTGGATGATGCCTTACCTAGTCAATGTGCCACAGGGAAGTGAAGTAGAGCCTGCACAAATACCTGCAGGTGGGAGTGTCCCAGAGAACAAAGGGGAGATTAACAAAGAATCCTGCTCCATAGTCAGAGGAAAAGGGAACCACCCATCCCCTGAAGTTAAAAGCCTTTGTGTGACTCAGTAAAGCACTGTAGAATCGGAATTTCCTCCAACCGGGAAAATTTATGGATAATAAAATTCAGACACACAGACATGCTTTGACCCCATGTTTGGGTTACACTACAAAAAGCCAAGCTGCAGCCTGCAGCACAGGCTGGGCAGAAAAGGGTTAATTTGAACATTCAGAAAAGAAGTGACTCATCAAAAGGAATTCAAACATTGACTGTGTTTTCAATGGAACAATGGTACCAAAGGAAAAGCCATCACCTACCATCGGCTAATGCAGTTAAGAGATTGATTACCCTGCACAATGGTACATGGGACATGCCATCAATATGATAATTAAGGCCAGCGTCATGGACTCTGGTACTGAAATCTGGCCATTGCAACTGTGATTGATCCCTGTTGAGGGGAGAGACGATACGTTCACACCTTCTAGCAACTTCAGAGCCAGGTGGTTACTATATTGCCTCAAACAGCAGGAGGTATTGTTTTAAATAACATGGGAGTTTGAAGATTTTGTCTGTATCTCTAGTATTTGAGATATTAAAGGGGGGAGATGTGAGATTGGAATTCCTCCCCGCCAACTGTACTTTAAAACTGGACTTTATGGAGTATGGGGAAGGAACCCCAACCCCCAAGGTTAAGAGTACTGTGAATGAGAGCCAAACCTCAACACAAAGCACACAGAGGCAGGCTGCATTCCGATGGGTCAATTTAAAACATTCCAACATCATAACAGAACTGATACTGTTAAAGGACTGGAATTTGGGACATTATTATAACAGTGACACAGGATAACTGTCATCATGTTAAGTAATTGGGGAGAACATTGTTACAGCTGACAGACCCCAGACCACAGCATTCAGTCCTGTAAAGACAAGGGAGAAATCTTTTTCGTGTATATCAGCTCTGGAGCCTGGGCTACCTCACCTTGGTGGAGTTCATTGTTCTCGGTCATGAAAATAACACCAGCACTAACTGGACCAGGCAGGTAACAGAGGAAAGAGATTAAAAGGTGCTAAGTGCTGACCATACAGCAGGATGGCTTCAGGAGATGTGTTTATGATATTTCGATAAGGATCATCGTAAAAAGGACAAGATTGAAAGGTTTGGCACTGCACTTATGTGAAGAAGGATGGGGACTGGTCATCTCAGGTCCAGGCCTACAATCAACACTGGTAATGACCAGCTATGTGGGTGATTGTAAGTTTTTCAGTCAAAACTTGAAGGGGTTTGTACTGTGGGGGCTGCAGTCGAAGAAGGGTCAAAGTTGGTCATCTTGACTCAGGACCTACAATCAACACCGGGACCGACCGGCCGTGTGGGTGATTGTAAGTGTTTTCAGCCAAATCGTAGTGATCTTGGTCTGAGGGATTGGGACAAAAGTGTAGCGTTTTAGCCTGAAATTTGTAATTTTGAGCCAAGTCGTAGTGACTTTGTTTTGGGAAAGTGGGAACAGTGGTCAAATCGCTGAAGGGTTCAGCTGGGAATTGGGGTGTTAATTTTAAGTTACTGCAGGAGGCTTTGCACTGAGGACAGTTTTGTTTTAGTTCTGTTTCAACTAGCCATAGAGGTGTCTGTATTAGAGATATTATTGGATACAATAAAACAACAATCCATGGTTAAGCCAAACTCTGTCATGTGCAGTTTTGTTCGTGTAATTCCTAAAGTCCAAGAACTGTAGTAAGGGGGTACAGGAGTGGAACCTCTTATAGCACTGATAGAGAGTTCAGGAATGACCCACCAACAACTGACTCTCTTGGAAAAACTCCAACTTAGGGCTAATTAAACCTATCCCCCCGCCGCCCCCCCTCCCGCCCACCGCCTTTGGCAGACCTCAACAGGAACAAAGACCCTAGGCAGTCATGGCAATGGGCAAACTGAAGAAAAACTTCCTCAAAGAACCACATGGTTACTGGGATGTCAAAAGGGGGAAATTAAAACAGCACTGGCACCAAGAAAAGACAGTTTTAGTAGTATTAGGATTCATGAATGGATGGAAATGATCTCAACCCTTTTAATGAAATGTACCTTTTCTAAAAATCGTATTGCATTCCCGAAAAGTGTGGAGGTATCATGCAGGCCCCTACCTGCCAAGAATAAGTCACATTAATTTTGCCACATGGACATTAAATTTCAAGTTGTTGCTGGGAAGAAAAGAAGACCTGTTACAAGGGGTTGTCAGGTCGCTGGCTGGAAAGTCATTTTTGCATATTAACAGATAGTGCTTGTAGACAAATGAGAAATTCCCTGCTCCAATTCAATCCACAAACAGGCATGGTCAGACCAGTTAGTCACATGACTAATTGGCTACTGCAGAGTTTGAACTAGTCACAGAGAAGGCAGAAAGCTCTTTGCTCCTGGATTGAAAAGATCTCTTCTCCTGACTGCCTGCTCCCATCTCTTTTTCATGGAACTCCAAAACCCATAGAAGACACATGAACTCCAATAGAGAAAAGTCTACAATGAACAAGGTTTAAGAAGAATACTAGGCCCCAATGAAAAGCAAGATCCACCTACAATCAAGGGCTCTACAGTGAGCTCGAAGACCCATAACAAAAACTCTTCAGATATTGCCTTGAACTTTTCCACTTTATTTCTTATGCTCTTTTCTGTCTCTATTTGCATGTGTGTATCGCGCATGCATGCTAGCATAGGCCCATCATGTATCCGCAGGCATCAACCGAATTAGAGTTTAAGTTTAATAAATTTCAATCTTTCTTCTTTAAACCTAAGAAAAGCTGTGTGTGTGCTGGTTTCTTTGCCTTATAATTGGAAAACAGTGAATAAGGATTCACCAAGGGGGAGCTAAAAACACTGTGTGTTTAAAAATAAGACCCTGTTACAGTAAAACCAGGTGAAAGCTGAAAGGGAACCCTAGACCTCTTTCTCACCTGGTCGTAACAGCTGATAGAGTGAGATGAAGTAGGGTGGGAGGAGGCTCGTGTGGAGCATAAGCACTGGCATGGACCAGTTGAGCTAACTGGCCTGTTTCTGTGCTGTTAATGCTACATAACTTAGATTTCCCACATCTGACCATATGATTACAAGAGAAGTTGAGTGTGGGATGAATCTCAGCAGCACTGACATGAATACCTCAGAGGAATAACCCCTACAAGCATCATCAAAATCAGAGGCATTAGACCTCAGCATTATCATGGAAATCAGAGAAATTCCATGCAAAGGCCTCTTAACCCATTAATGAACCCTGTGCATCAGATTCCCCAAAGGCTTAACATAATTGGAGGTACACTATTTTGCTAAAATTTGAACAAAAATCAAATCACCTAACTTAATTACTCTTTTCTAGGATATGTTGAGGGAAATAGAGATATACCAAATGTCCAAAAATTAGCATTGTTTTCAGTTTAACCGGGGTGAGGTAGCGCAAGTGGTTATGTGACTGAACTAGTAATCCAGAGGCTTGGCCTAATAATCCTTACAATGTAAGTCCAAAGCCCACCATGCAATTTGAGAATTTGAATTCATTTTAAAAAAGCATCAGGAAATTAAAAGTTGGTACCTGTAAAGTAACCATCAAGCTTCCAGATAGTTGTAAAGGAAACCTGCTGTCCTTACCCAGTCTGGCCTGTATGTGACTCCAATCCCACAACTACATGGCTGACTCTTTGTCCTCTGAATTGGCCTAGAAAATCAAACAGATCGCTAGAAAGATTAAACAAGAATAAAATTAGACAGACTCCTTGGCTGCTACCTAGGCATCGATTCAAGACATGTCAAAGGCTTTACCCTGTAAAGTCCTCCTCACTAACATCTGGAGACTGGTGTCAAAGTTGGGAGAGCTCTCCCGGAAACAAGTCAAGTAACAGCCTGACATTGTAATTTTCAAAGAATCAGACATCCCAGATTCCTCGATCAACATCCCTGGGTATGTTTTGTCCCAGCGCAGGAAACACTTACCAGAGATGGGGGTACAGTGATGTACAGTCTGAGGCATGTGGCCCTGGGAGTCTTCAACACTGACTCTAGACCCCATGATATCTCATAATCTCAGGTCAAAGATGGGCAAGGAAACCTTCTGCAGATTACCACCTATTGCCTACCACTGGCAGAAGAATCAGTGCTCCTCCATGCTGAACATCACTTGGAGGAAGCATGGAGGGTAGCAAGGGCACAGAATGTACTCTGGGTGGAGGAATTTAATGTCCAACACCAAGAGTGGCCGAGCTGGCTGAGTTCCGAATGACATATCTGACAGGCTGGACTTGCGACAGGTGGTGAGAGAACCTGCATAAGGGTCAGCAATGTTGTTGTGGGACAACGGTCACATAGGGCTGAATTTTAATTTCCCACTGCCACTCCTGACAGCGGGCAAAAAGAAAATGGCAGTCTGCACGTGAAAGCTGCGTGCCACCATGACTCCACAATCTAGCTCATTATAATATGCAGGGCAACTGCCTCCCCCCAAATACATGGTGGGGACAGCCTCGGCGACGGCAACTACACCAGAAAAGCCATGATTATCGCTTTCCCATCCCAAATGCTCTCAGTGCAGAGTTGACCCCTTTCACCCCCACAACTGACCTAAGTGCAGAGTTCAACCCTCCCCGCCTGCACTACACTGACAATGCAAAATTGACTCCTTCCCTGCCACCCACCCACCACCCCCCCAAACATCACTAAAAATGCAGAGCTCCCCCCTTCCCCACCTCAGTGGCACCAACTTTCCCTGGATGGGAATGTGAAGACGCGGGAATGCCGCATGTCGCGCTGAAGAACTGCCGATAAGATCTCTCTGGCTTCTATTTAAATGTATTTAAATAGTTGATTTTAATATTAAAATCCGGGTCCCACTGCGGAGTGGTGGATGTGCTGGCAATGAGCTTCTGCACTGCCGGGAAGATCAGGCCTGGCATTCCTGGTGTCGGGCTCTGTGGTGGACCATTGCCGCTCCAATCTTCTAGCCCCTCGCACCACGGAGCCCAGCGTCAGGTGCTCAACAAAATCCAGTCCATATAGACCAGGCTGGGTATGGACAGCAGGGTTTTTAACAGCTATCTGACAGCTTTATGATTACTTTACCTTATAACCTACTCTATCTTGCCCTCATTCATCTACCTAGCACAGATATGGCTCTCTATGCCAGCATCTGTAGGAGTGACCACTGCACAGTCCTTGTGGAGACCAAATCCATCTTTATACTGAGGATAACCCCCATGTATGTCAGGTGGCATTGAGTGGGATAGATTAAGATTAGATTTAGCAGCTCAAAATTGGGCACCCATGAGGCATTGTAATCCATCAGCAGCAGGAGAATTGTATTTCTCCACATTCTGCAACCTCATGGCCTGGCATATACCTCACTCTTTCATTGCCAGTGAGCTAGAAGATAAACCTGGTACAGTGAAGACTGTAAAATAGCAATACCAGGTGTAACTGAAAATGAGGTGCCAACCTGATGAAGCTACAGCACAGGACTACATGCATGCTGAACAGGAGAAGAGCCTGATACAGACAGAGCTAAACAATCCCACAACCTACAGATCTGTAGCCCTGCCATGTCCAGTCATGAATGGTGGTGAACAATTCAACAACCAGCAGGAGGAGGGAGATCCACGAACATCCCCATCCCCAATGAAGGAGGAGCTGCACATAAGTGCAAAAGACAAGGCTGACACCTTCACAATCATGTCCAAAAGCGTCAAGTGGATGAATATTCTAGGCCTCTTGCTGAGGTCCCCATCATCACAGGTGAATTCGTCAAATAATTTGCTTCACTTCACATGACATCAAGAAAAAGTTGAGTGCACTGAATGTAGAAAAGGTTACAGACACTGTCAGTAGCTCAGCAATACTACTGAAGACCTATTCTCCAGAACTAGCCACAACTCAAGTACAGCTACAGTACTGGCATCTACCACAAATGTGGATATTTGCCCAATAATTTCCTGTGCACAAATCCAACCCAGCCAAATACTGCCCCATAACACTACCCTCAATCATCAGCAAAGTGATGAAATAAGTTATCAATAATGTTAGCCAGCGGCACTTACACACGGTCATGATCCTTTTTTTTTGCCTCGAGAAATATTGCAGTGCTTTAAGGCTGTAAAAGATCAGCACTTCTTTAAGGCAGAAAGTTCCGAAGTCAGTGAGCGAAAGTGCTTTCTGGTTGCCTGTCAACAACCATACAAAGAGGGAGAACAGGGCTTCAATGTATCCATTTTTGACTTTGAAACTGGCTAGCAGAGACAGACACAGGCTTTTCTGGCACATGAAGGAAATAGGAGCGTGTTTTCTAAGTCAATTTGTCTAGTTTCCCTCTCAAAATTCTAAAAAGTCAAGCCAGATTAATTCCTTAACAAAATAACAAATTATTGACCCGCTGCATTCATCACTGGAAGAAAGAAGAATTTATTACTACAACTGCTGAACTGAACAGCTGAATTCCTATCTCTGGAAGGATCTTTGAATTCATCGGACCTTGGAAGACTGCAAGTGAACTTTGACTGTGTTGAATTTGAAGACCGTTCGTCAGAAGCGTGATCTGCAAAGACTTTATTGCTTTTTTTCTATTTTTTCGGGCAGCTAATTAAAAAACAAAGTTTGAGTATATGCAAATGCAGGAGTTATTTTTTTTTAAATAAGAAGTTATAAGATCTTTAGATATTGGTTTATCTTAGTAACGTTTAAGATTTTAGTTTTTTCATAAACAGTTAATTTGTTGATATCTAGAGATACCTGGTTTGGTTTGCCTCATTCGGGGGTTACTAGATTGATTCAAGGCAGCTACTGCTTTCTTCAATTTGGAAAGTTTAAAGATATATAATCTGAGCTGTGGAGTGACGGGACTGAATTGACAGTGCGTTGCTCCCACCACAATCAGAATCATATATTTTGACTGTGGGCTTTGTCCTGAGTGGTCATAACATGCACCAATAATCTGCTCACTGATGCTCAGTTTGCATTCCACCAGGATCACTTGGCTTCAGACCTCATTATAGCCGCATGGACAAAGGACCAGAATTCCATGAAGTGAGGTTAGAGTGACTGCCCTTGATTTCAAGGCAGAATTTGACAAGTATGGCACCAAGAATAGCTAGTAAGCTCTTCAGCTCTGCATTCCCGGTCTGTGGTGGTCAGCCAAAGCTTCACTTCAAGGCCCCTGGATTAGAGAGGGAAAATTCCCAGCCATGCTTCACAACCTTGATTGATATTCAGTGATCATTATTAGAAACTTCTACTGAGTGAAATGCGGGAGGAGGAGAAGGAAGAGGGGTAAGTGGCTGCATTCACCACTAAGACACTAAGAAATTATCCTATTGTAATGGTTATCAGTGGGAAACTCTGCAGTGACTCAAGTCACATCCAGCTCAAAGGAATGTGGCTGTGTTTGCTGGGTCCAATCATCTCAGCCTCAAGACACTTATGCAGAAGTTCCTTAGAGTAGCGTCCTAGGCCAAAGTATTTTCAGCTGCTTTATCAGTGCCTTCCCTCCATTATAAAGGTCAGAAGTGGGGCTGTTCATTGATGATTGCACAGTGTTCATCTTCATTCACAAGGAATCAGTCCAGCAAGTTCTGGACCATATCCAGGCTTGGACTGATAAGTGGCAAATGACTTTTGCACTGTACAATGACTATCTCCAACAAGAGATAGTCTGAAGACATTCAATCGCATTACCATCACTGAGTCCCCCACCATCAACATTCTGGGAGGTTACCATTGACCAGAAACTCCATGAACCAGCCACCTAAATGCCATTAGAGTCATAGAGAGATACAGCACCGAAACAGGCTCTTCAGCCCACCGAGTCCGTGCCGACCATTACTACAGCAAGTAAGAGGCTGGGCATTCCACAGTGAGTGACTCATCTTCTGACTCACCGAAGTCTTTATCACCAACAAGGCACAAGTTTGGAGTGTGATGGAATATTGATCACTTGCCTAGATGTATGTAACTGCAGTAACAATCAATGACCTTGACACCATCCAGGCGTAAGGTTTACAAAACAGGCTCTTTGATCAACACCTCATTTATTAGCCTAAAAATCCAGCCCCTCAATCAATGCCGCCCGTGACTGCAGTTTGTACTACAGGATGCAGTGCAGCAACTCACCAAGGCATCTTCGGCAACATCTCTGAATCCTCAATAGTGGCCCCCTCACCCCCAGTACCCACGAGGACAAATGCAGCAGGTGCATGGGAACACCATCACTTCCAAGTTCCATCTCTCGCACCACCCTTCCCCCCCCACCACTCCAAGTCACACACCATCCTAACTTGGACACATATTACCATTCCTACATTGATGATATATCAAAATCCTGGAACTCCTGACCTAACAGCACTGTGGGAGTACCTTCACCACATGGACTGCTGTGGTTTAAGTAAATAGCTCACCACTACTTTGTCAAGGGTAACTGCAGATGGCCAATAAATGCTGGCTTTGCCAGCAATGCCCACATCCTGAAAGGGAACAAAATAATGCCATGCAAATCCCAATAATTCATACTGGGCTAAAATTCAATTTTGTTATCCAAATTTGGAACTTGGGTCAGGTTCTAAACTTATCCCCCACTCTCTTCTTTGCAGAAGCCTAAGTTCTTCAGTGAAGAATATTAGAATGTGTAGCTTTACAGCACCGAGTCTTCTTCCCAGAAGGTTGCTTGCAATTCATGCTTTCATGGGCCATCTCTCATCTTATTCAGTCTCCCAAGGGAAAGAATTTTTATCTCACCACAGATAAAACTTTCAATAGCTGACAACTCGCTGAAATTTCATCTCCAGGTTCCAAGAATAATCAGGCTAGATTATTCAACCCTGACCAGCTGTATTCTACAAATGGCATTCCAATAGTCCCAACAGGGATAGAACCACTATAATCATCACTAACTGCTCTTGATAGAAATCTATTTCACACATCTACTCGTCTGTGGAGAAAAAACTGCTGCAAATTTCTTATTGTGCTTCACATTTGATGGTTTGGAGTTTATGTCCTTTAGTCTTGCAATCACAATCAAAAAAAATTAACTGAGCACCAGCTCCTTTTTAAATAAAAAGACCCCAAGATTTCTTTAAATCTTCATCATGATTAAGAATAGATAAGATTACTTCAGTACACCCGTTGTGTTTACTGTCAGGAAATATTTTATTTTATTAGCTTTACAATACCTCACATCTTCACTGATAAATCCAATTGGGAATTCAGGAGGAACTTCCTAACCCAAAGACTGGTTTGAATGTGGAACTCGCTATCCCAGGGAGTGTTTGAGATGAATAGAAGGCTATGCTGATAGGATGAGATGAAGAGGGATGTGAGGAGTCTGTGTGGAGCATGAACCAGTTGAACTAAATGGTTTGTTTCTGTGCTATAAATTCTATGTAATTCTATGTACTGTAATTGCTCAGCAATGGCACATCTGTCTCTATTTTGTCTCCTGCAACCAATGTGGCTTCAGGGGGGCTTTCATAAGTTCTTCTACGAGTTGCACTTCTTTTTTCCATGTTTATGCATGATAGCTTCTTCTATGAAGTTAAATATTTTTGTAGCATCTTAAAAGTACAGCAAAAAGAAGCATCTGTTGCCATGGTTTACCAGTTAAGAAAATCTGCTGGAATTAAAAGTTTGTAAGGAAGTTTGCGCATAAATGGGATTCTCCACCACACTTCCGGAAAAGTAAAGCAGCGGAGTCGGTACAGCTCTGAGCAATTCAACGGCCGTAGCATGGAAAGAAACTGGGTGCTTGTCAATAAGGTACTGTACAAATTAATTGTATTAACCACCATAAAATCATTCACAGCATACTGATCCTGGCTCCCAAATTGCTCAGATTCAATGCATTAGCACGGGAGTGCTGCACTGTTGGAGGTGCCAATTTTTGGGTGAGACGTTACACTTCGGCCCCATCTGCCCTCTCAGGTGGATGTAAAAGATTGCACAACACTATTTCAAAGAAGAGCAGGGGATTTCTCCCTGATGTCCGAGCCAATATTTATCTCTAAAATAGATTATCTGGTCATTTATTTTATTGCTGTTTGTGGGAGCTTGCTGAGCTCAAAATTGACTGCTGCATTTCCTACATTACAGCAATGACGACAGTCCGCTTTGGGGCATCCTGAGATCGTGCAAGGCAGTATAGAAATACAAGTTCTTTCTATATGTGTTTCCATTACACATAAAATCTAATCCCCCGATCATTTCACATATAATTCCAGTTTAGATAAATTTGTAGCAATCTTACCTGTGAATCAGAAGATTCGGTTTTGAATCCACTTTGGGACACGTCAGTACAGTCCTGAGTGCTCCGATTGTTGGAAATGCTGTTTTTCTGGATGAGAAATTCAGTTTGAGGTTAAAGCTGTAATGGAATTGGTATTGTGAAAGGATGAGATTTAATGGGATAATGGACCTTTGTCCTCTAAACAGACATTGTGATTTCTATACTGGGATACTTTGGTGCTACCTAGAGCTCTGTAGCAATATTGGATGATTTTAACCCAAGATGTATACACCATAGATTTTATTTATATCTCTCAATAACTGAAACCATTTTCCATTTCAGTTTATTAAGTCATGCTGTAACTCTTACAGTCAGCCAGCCATCTTTCTTGTGGTAGTGCATGTGCACCCCCAACCAACATTGCATACAGATTCATAAGCAGCAGACACAGGAAAATTACTGACACTGAACTCCATGGAGTTTTAAAAATCATATTTGATGTAAATCAGGTTGATCAAATGATGTAAATCAAATGATCTAAAAACAATGTCAAAATGTACATATGCATTGCACTGAAAGACACAATGGGCCATCACTATAGCACACTCTCAGTTATTACTTTTTATTACTTTGAGAGGAGTGGAACATGCAAAGTCTGGTATTTATTGTGACCTTATTTCATTGTGAAACATAGCACTGAATTTTCTCGTTGAGGGTGAAGTCCTGCTGCCGGAGCCAAAAGCGGAAGCTGACTCCACTTCAGCCAGACCTTGGGGAGGCAATTAAGAGGCTGCTGCCAGGACCACTGTCCAATTAAGAATGGCAGCCTGCCCCCAAGAGCTACTGGCCCAATCAGAGGGGTGGCAGTTTGGCAGCCTCAGCAAGGCCACCGCGAGCAGTGGCCAGTCTCCAACAACGCATCTGTCTTTCGGAACTTCCCAAGTCTTTCTTCAGTGAACAAGGGAAAATATTTCAGGCCTGCGCCATTTCAAGACTCATCCCAGGGAAAAGCAAGTTTAACAGAGAACTCATTCAAATCATCAGACTGACTGCTTTTTATCTTTATAATCTCTATCTTTTCCTATGTGTGGGTGTATCTGTATGAGTGTGAGAGTGGGTGTTGTTGCTTATATTTCAGGTGTTGTGTAAGAAACATTTATTTTTCTTTTTAATTTACGACAAGATCTGCCATTTGTCTGTTCTTGATAATTAAAGCACTCGGGTTAAAAAAAATACCTTTATAAAAAAAAACCTGCTGTCTTTGGTCATTCGAGAGGTGAAAAAGAGGGGAACCATCCCTATAATCGCTCACCTGTCTATAACGGTGAAGAGATTATGGCCGGAATTTTACGCCCACCCAAAGAGTGGGAAGATGGCAGGGTGGGGCATAAAATGAAATGGGAGGCTCGGGGGGCCCTTCCCTACCTGCGGCCGCCTCTGCTGACAATTTACACAGGCGGTGGTGGCGAGAAACGGACTGCCTGCCCCAGGCCAATCAAGGCCCTTAAGAGGCCACTCAACGGTGGGGTGGGGGGGTGCGTGCGGGGGGTGGCCTCATGATTGAGCACCCTGTGCCTAATGAAGGGCTGCCCCCGCTGCCCCAACAACCCCTAACATACCCCCCCCCCCACCCCCCCCCCACCCCCCGTCTCCCCATTCGACCATCCTTGCCTCGCCGGGGCCTGATCGATCACCCCCGGCGAGGCAACAAAAACTTACATTGGTTCCGGGGTTCCCCGCCATCTTTTTCGTGAAGCTGGGCTGCAGTCCCAGCAGTGGCCACTGCTCCCGGTGGTGTTGCTGGGACTAAGAGCTGCCAGCCTGCTGATTGACCAGCAGCTCCATTAGGTGGGATTTCCTGCCTCAAGCAGGTGGAAGTCCCGCTTCAGCACAATTAAAGGCTGGGGAACCGCAAAGTGCTGGTTGAATCGCCAGGGCAGACGGAAGCGGGTTCGCCACCAACCCTTTCAGTTGGCGGAAGGCTCCCGTCCGCCAAGGGAAAAGTTCCAGCCTATGAATTTAGACAAGCTGGTTGGTGAAAGCTTGCTTACGATCCACATGGGGAAACTTGCAATGTATGAGCACAGCTAGAGTTTGGGAGGCTGCGAGAAAGCAGAAAGGAAAACAATAAGAAGGAATAGTGAATGAAGCTCAGGAATGAGCTGAGAGCAGATTCCTCTTCTGCATGCAGATCAAAAGAAGGAAAGCCATGCACAGCACAGGATCCCTTCAGAGAAGCAAGGAGATAAACAGATGTGGACTGACATGTTCTTCTTTGCAATTGTAATTGTAATGGTAGGATAGATCAAGTAATTCCCATTAAAAGGGGTGGGTACCAGGAACATTTTGAGGGAGGGGTGGTCCACTCATTTAAAATATTTTCTTTCCTATAATTAATTTAACAAAAGTAAACTTGCAGCACAAAGCTGCATCGCCTTCTGATTAATGTGACTTGCTGAAGGAGGCCAAAAGGATGTGGAATAGTGAGCAATGAAAAAAAAATAGATATTATTGTCTGGTTTTAGTTTGGCTGTTTGCCAGCCCTTTCCCCCTCTGTTTGTAAGAAGTGTCTGCAACAGATGACTACCCTGGGTCTACTTGAAAGAAGCTCCTGTATTCAAACATTTCATATTCCTTATGGTCACAGCTAGAAATGACCTGCTGTCATTTTAAACCTCACATACAGCTATTTTTTTTCAAGTACCTAGTACTTTGTACCTGCCTCTGAATGAGGTAATAGCAGACCTGGGAGTAGGGTTGCCAACTCTGGCTAGATGTAATCCTGGAGGGTTCCATCACATGACCTCCTCTGTACAACTGTCCCACCCCCATGCTTTACCTATTGGTCACCTTACATGTCAATCCCCACAGGGCACCATCTTCCACGTCAATTGGAAAGCGAATGGACTCTTTGGCCTGGAAATTCCCGGCCCCCGTGCAGACGGGGTTGGAGGTGCAAGGGGAAAAGTAGCAGGGAGCCACATCAGGCTAGTTCCCAAATGCATTCTCACCTCTGGAGGACTTTCCCAGGGGCGGCTGGGAACAGGGGCTGCTGCCTGTTTCACAGAAGCGGGCAGCCAATTAGTCCAATTAAGGCCCCACTTAGGGGCCATTTTGAAAGAGCACCAGTACTTGACTACCATCGGTGTGGCAGGGCCATGTGGGAGGCCACCAGCTCAATTGAGTCACTAGTCCTGCAGAGGGGTTTTCCCTCTCTCAATGCCCCTACCAACATCAGGCCTCTTTATTTCATGAATTCTATGCAGGCAACCGAGGGTGCCTCTATGTTGAGGCATTCTCGCACTCAACTGCCTGCCTTGGAAGCCTCACCTCTCCCAGTGGGGCTGCTGGCCTGACATCACTGCAGACCGTCTGATCGGGCCTGCAGCCTTGGGAGTCTGCCTGCCATCCTTTATAGGATGGCAAGTGCGGAGGCAGCCAATTAGGAGGCTGGTTGTGTCAGCGGACGCTATCAACATGGGTGGGCTGGGGACCCCCATATGGGCCCGACGTCGGGGTCCCTAGACAAGCCAGAATATCCAGCCCTTCATTACATGATTGCTCGTCAGTCAAACAGCCTTTTCATTTCCAACTCCAATATTTTCATAATAAATAAACAAAAATGTTGCAAAAAATAATTTCCTTTAAGGACCCCTGTGACCTTTCTCCTGGGTTGCTCCTAATTAGCGTCCTGGAGATTAACCTTCAATTCCTGGTGATTCCAGGGCAATCCTAGAGGATTCGCAAACCTACCTAGGAGTGTTCATTTCTGATGTTGCATGGTAAAAACTTTGCAGCATTGACGAGTGTAAAGAGTCATCAAAATGTGAATCTGTAATGTTTATACAATGGATGCCAGAATGGATTGAGTCTGCACACCAATATTAACCAGCTGCATTATCCATCCTGCATGGTGCATTCCCAGGAAACAGTACCCCTTTAAAAATCCCATATCTATGATGTCCAGCTCAATAGCAAGAAGAGCCAAGAAGAGGTCACAGGAGAAATGGCAGTTTTCAAATTAATTGTATCTGCTTGGGAATGAAGCCAACTGTGAACCAATCTAATAGAACAGCTGCTAAAACAGTGTACAGCTTCTCACAATGTTTCCAAACATAATGTTAGCAAGTCACTGCAGGAGATATACAGAGGGAGAATCATTTGTCCAGCTAAATAGCTGAAGACAATTATCTGTGCTAAACACTTTTGTTGAAAGCAGTGATGCATATTCAACGAGCTCGTTCAGCTTTTCAGAGTTACATTGAAGGCACAGATTGGCGGTAGGATTGCTGCCATTTTAGATCCATATTTTGTGAGGACCTAAAGCCGTATGGGGACCTGGTTAATGCATAAGTTGTGCAAATATTGAGATACATTCCTGTTATGGTAAAGGAGAATTTATGTAATCCTTTATGACATTGATCAGATTGCTCCTCACAATGCAGTGGGGTGTTTAGATTTCATGCACACTGCAACCTCAATTCTGAAATTCCAGGTTAAGACCTGGATATAAGACCATAATATAAACCAAGATATTTCAACTAAATTTACTGATGTTTTATTAACACTAGAAGGTCTCTCTACTAATGCTTACAGGTATTGCAGACTTTTGTAGCAACAGTTTGCACATCACTATCCGTTACCAGAGCAATATATCAGATGACTGGTACAGGATAAAAGTACTGAACGTATCGCTGAGAATAGAAGATGCAGGTCTCTCAGATACAATAATTGTAACACCAATTCCCTACCACTTTGCAAAAGTATTTTAAGGTGCAAGTGTAACAGATCTGTAAATTTCTGTCTTTATTTCAAGTGCTTTTAGGTGATTATAGCAAAACCAAATTTCGCAAATGGCATCCGCTAACTGTATTACCAGAAAGTAGGGTTGCCAATCCTCTGGAATTGTCTGAGAGTCTCCAGGAATTAAAGGTTAATCTCCAGGTCACCACTGTGAGCAAACCTAGGAGAAAAATGATTGTGCATTAAAAGTTGTTTTTTTCCCATTTTCTTTCAACACTTTTGCTTATTGGTTATGAAAATATTGGAGTGGGGAGTAAGGTTGTTTGATTGACAGTCAAGAATCATCCATTTGAGAACTGATGAATCTATTCGCTACCCAAGTGGCCATGAGAAGGCAGAGCCCTGACACATTCAACTCACAATGGACTTTTGGTCACCAGACATTGAAGATGGGGGAGCTCACATTCCAGGTTGACTGCTAAGATGGCCGAATGCACAAATGGACATGGTCAAACCAGCTACTCACATGACTAACCTGCTGGGCAACCTGAGTTTTTTTGAATTTGTACAAACAGTTTGGGCAGAGTCTGTTTGTGACTGGACTGAGAAGATCTCTCCTGTCTGCTCTCATCTTTTTCTCACAAGCCTCTGAATCCACTGAAGACACATGAACCCCAAGAGAGAAAAGTCTCCGACAGCAAACAAGGTTTAAGAGAATATTGGGCCCCAACGAAAAGCAAGATCTACCGACAATTAAGGGCTCTACAGTGAGCGCGAAGAGCCACAATTATAACTCTTCAGATCTTGCCTCAAACCTTTCCACTTTATTTCTTCTGCTCTGTTCTGTCTCTGTCTGCATGTGTGTATCGCGTCCGCATGCTAGCATGGGCGCATCGTGTATCCGTAGGCATCAACCGATTTAGAGTTTAAGTTTAATAAATTTCACTTTTCTTCTTTAAATCTAAGAAAGCCTGTTTGTGCTGGGTTCTTTGCCTTATAATTGGAAAGCGGTGAACAAGGATTCACCAAGGGGGAGTTAAAACATGGTGTATTTAAAATTAAACCCTGTTACAGTAAGACCAGGTGAAGGCTGAGAGGGACCCCGAGACACCTTTCTCACCTGGTCATAACAGAAGTTTGGGGCCTACCCTCCTGGATTTTACCCACAGACAAACAAGAGAAATTGGAAGTGGGAAAGCAAATTGTTCCCAATTAAAAAGATTAATACAGGTTTTCTTGTGGTTGTGTGTGATTGAATACGAACATGTCTGTGACTGAAGCTAGTAGCTCTCCAAGCCAGGGTGAAGTAACTTGGGATAAGTTAAAAGCTCTGTCTATGGAGAAGTTGAGGAAAATGGCTGAGCAGTGTCGGATCACTATATGTGGCAAGATGAGGAAGTCTGAACTCCTAAGGCCAACCATTTTCCATTGAATCTGAGGAAGCAAAAACAGGGTTAGAAGCAGACCCAGACAGGGTTTTGTTAGCAAACGTACAATTGGAACAGAGGAAACAGGGAGAGAGAGAGAAAGAAGGACAGGAGAGGGAGAGAGAAAGAATATTCCGGAAGGAATGCGAAGAGAGAGTGTTGAAACGGCTTGAGTTAACTAGGGGGTGACAGAGTAACCCCACTGAAAGCATGGCCAATATGGAGGAGCATAATTCAGGCTGGGTACAAAATTGTTAAAACTAGCTCAACTAATTCAAAAATTCAATGAGGAGGATGTAGAATTATTTGTGTGTCCTTTGAGAAACTGGCAAGGCAGCTAAAATAGCCAGCTAAGACCTGGCCTCTTTTACTACAAAGCAAGCTAAATGGAAAAGCCCACGAGGTTTATTCCCTATTGCCAGATGAGAGTTCATCAAATATGAACTGACAAAAAGTGCTATTCTCAGGGCATATGAATTAGTACCCGAAGCCTATTGCCAAAAGTTTAGAATGCTCAAGAAGCAAGCTAATCAAACTTATCTGGAGTTTGAAAGAAGTAAGCAGCTGTCTTTTCACCAGTGGCTGAGGGCTCTTAAAGTACATCTCAGCTATGAGAATCTCAGAGAAGTAATTCTGTTAGAGAAATTTCAACATTCTCTCCCACACTCCATAAAGACCCATGTAGAGGAGCAGGGGGGTCCAGAGAGCCTGGCAAGTGGCTGTACTGGCCGATGAGTTTGCTTTAATTTATAAGTCGGTTTCCCAGGGGAGAACCTTTCTTAGTCACCCATACAAATCCGAAAGGAACAAAGGGTGGGAATGTGATAAGAGCCCAAGTAGCCCTGGGAGAGAAAGAAAAGCAGGAGACACCAGGGGGCCATCCTCCAGCCAAAAAGGAAGGTGCTGTGAGCAAGAGTGAGACCCGGAGACCTGTGTGCTTCCATTGTAATAAAGCAGGGCATTTAAAATCTGAATGCTGGAAACTAAAGGGAAAACCGCTGGGTCAATCAGGGCACACCAGTTCAGTGAAGAAGGGACCCTGATGGAAAGCACAGCAGAACAGGCTGTGGCTTTAACTGCAGTAGAGTGAGACCCAGGAAGCTTACGGCTGCAAGTGCAGGAAAATTTAATAAGATTCCTGAAGGTTATCAGGGTTTTGTGGCTGAAGGGAAAGTAACCCCATACCCCTCGAGTGCGGCAAGCAAGGCCATAGTAATACTCAAGGACACAAGGGCCAGTAGATCCCTTTTACTAGGAAAAGGCCTGAACTTTCCCCCAAAGAGTGAAGCGAACACGAGAATGGTGGTGAATGGTATTGGAGGGCAGTGTATGCCTGTATCTGTATACCGGGTGCACCTGGAGTGCAACCTAGTTTCGGGACTGTTGAACCCGTAGGGATTGACTCTAGTTTGCCTGTGGACGGGGTTGACCTGCTCCGAGGTAATGATCTGGCGGGGGTGAAGATGGTAGCCCCCCCAGAAGTGAAAGATAGAGCGCAGGAGGGCAGAGAGACAAGGCCGTGACAGGAGACAGACCCCTGCAGTTTCCCTGAATGTGTAATGAATCAGGCCATGATCAAACCAACTTCCCCAGAGGAGACTGAATTAGCAGTGCAGGCAGATGACCATGAGGTCTGTCTGACTGAGACTTTCTTTGGAAAGTTAGGAGATTCAGGGAATAAATTAAATGGATTTTCCCTAGGTGAACTCAGTGAGCCGACGCAGTACTGCGAGAGTTAGCACAGGCTGCCCAGTCTGAAAGTGAAGCAGAGGGAGTCCCTGATTGCTACTATTTAAGGAATGGGGTACTGATGAGGAAATAGAGTTCTCCTCACAGACCTGACAGCAAAGAGTGGATAGTAGTTTACCAGTTAATGGTGCCGCAGAGGTACTGGACAGAAATATTAAGAAGAGCCCACGAGACTACAGTAGCTGTACATGCCGGTATACGAAAAACCAAAGCCCGCATAAGACAGCAGTTTGACTGGCCAAAACTCCGCAAAGATGTGGTGGAGTACTGCAGGAGTTGCCACATGTGCCAGGTTGAGGGGAAACCCTAACCTACAGTGAAACCTGCACCCCTTAGCCCTGTATCGGTGTTAGGAGGAGCCTCCAGCAGAGAGCTGGTGAACTGTATGGTACCCCCACCAAAAACAAAAGGGGACAGGGACACAGAAGACTGGCAAAAGTTTAGGAAGAGAAGGGGAAAAAGTGCCCAAGAGGGCAGGTTAAAGGAAGTCCGGGAGGAATCCTGGATGAAAACCCTTACTGTCCAGTCAGCCAACCCCGAACAATGTGAAAAGTTAGACCCCACATCCTCCCTACGTAAATGCAGACATTAGAAGCACCCCACCAGAGTTGCATTTGCAGGAACCTGCAGAGAGAAAGGATGGCCCCTAGCGGGCACAGAAACCGTGAAAGTGGTGCCTCAGGAGTGCAGTAGAGTCTACACATATACCTGCAGACAGGAGTGTCCCCTGGACACTCTTCCCCCACAGTCAGAAAAAAGAAAATCACCCATCCCCCTAAAGTCAAAAGCCTTTGCATGACTCAGCAAAGCACTGAAGGAGAGTTCAGGATAGCCCCACCCACTACTGACTCTCCTTAAAAGAAATTACCTCAGCAGGAACAAAGACCCTAGGCAGCCATGGAAATGGGCAAACGGAAGAGAAACTTCCCCAAAAAAGAACATGTTTATTGTGATGCAAAAGAAGGGGCGATTTTAATAAGTTTTACGATTTGTGAATGAATGAAAGAAATGCATGTTTTTTTCTGTATCTTATATTTTTCTCTCCACCCTTTTAATAAAATGCACTTTTCTCAAATTGTATTTCATTCTGACGGGTGTGGAAGTGTCATGCTAGGCCCCCACCTGCCAAGAATGAAGGATATGAATTTTGTCATGAATATTGATTTTAAACTATTACTGGAGTGAAGAAAGGACTTATTAAACAGATCAGCTGTGGCTGGAAAGACATTTGCATATTAACAAACAGTGTTAGGAAGAACAAAGCAGCCATTCCCTGACACATTCAAATCACAATGGACTTTTGATCACCAGGTGTTGAAGGTGGGGGAGCTTGCATTCCAGGTTGACTGCTAAGATGGCCGAATACACAAACAAACATGGTCAAACCAGCTAGTCACATGACTAACCTGCTGGGCAACCTGAGTTTTTTGAATTTGTACAAACAGTTTGGGCAGAGTCTGTTTGCTCCTGGACTGAGAAGATCTCTCTTTTGTCTGCTCCCATCTCTTTCTCACAAGCCTCTGAATCCACTGAAGACCAATGAACCCCAAGAGTGAAAAGTCTCCTACAGCGAACAAGATTTAAGAAGAATACTGGGACCCAACAAAAAGCAAGATCTACCCACAATCAAGGACTCTACAGTGAGCTCAAGAACCGTAACAACTCTTCAGATATTGCCTCAAACTTTTCCACTTTATTTCTTCTGCTCTGTTCTGTCTCTATCTGCATGCATGTATCGCGTATGCATGCTTGCATGGGCACGTCGTGTATCCATTGGTGTCAACCGAATTAGAGTTTAAGTTGAATAAATTTCTACTTTTCTTCTTTAAACCAAAGAAAGCCTGTTTGTGCTGGTTTCTTTGCCTTATAATTGGAAAGCGGTGAACAAGGATTCACCAAGGGGAGCTAAAAACATGGTGTGTTTAAAATTAAACCCTGTTATAGTAAGACCAGGTGAAGGCTGAAAGGGAACCCTAGACCTCTTTCTCAGCTGGTCGTAACAACTGTCAAGAATCATCCAATTGAGAACTGATGAATCTGTTCACTATCCATCTGGCCATGGGAAGGCGGTGCCTCATGAGGATTGGCATGTTGAGTGACCAATGGTGAGAGCGAGGGAGCTGGGCAGTTGGAGGAGGGAGTTGGGTCGCCATGTGATGAAACCTCCAGGAATATATCCAGGGTTGCAACCCTTGTCTGTATGAGGATTCCTTTATTCTGAGGCTAAATTGGTCAGTAAATGCCTGCAAGTCATATTATTCAGTGGGAAACATCTGTTTGAAAATGTCTTGTTTTGTTGTTTCACTCATTGTTTGCATCCATGAGAGTTTCTCACGTTTGCTAGTTATTTGCCTGTTTACTGATGATGTCTATTTCAAGATTCAATTTTTTTACAGGATTGATTATCAAGAGCCAGTCTAGCTTGGAAAATAGGCCTCCTGAATCATTAAAGCATTTTTCACTGTGATGTGTGTCTGCTCTGATGTTGTTTGTCGAGAGGAATCTACAAAGAGACTGTTTTTATCTAAGGAATTGTCTCCCTTATAATTCAGGTAACATCTCATACCCTTTAATCTTTTTCTAACCTTCACAACTACTGTGGGAACTGGGATCACTGTGACTAGCCGTCATCAATTAGAGGGCCTGGGTGTTCTAACTCCGGAGCCTCATTTACATCCTGTTGGCTCGCTGCCCGATGGAAACAGATGTAGATTGGGTGATCTGGAGGCCTCCACTGGCACTTGGGGAGTATGGGCGGGGGGCAGGTCTTGTTTGGCAGAGTCTCGTAGATGGGGAGAGGAGTGCCTGAATCATCAGAGTATCAGATTTTCCTTGCGGTGCCTGTTGATGCATTCCTGCTTCTCTTGACCCTACAAAGGAGAGTTTAACACTAACCTTTCAGGACCTCCTCTCCCTGCAGACTAAGACTGGAATTTTATGTTGGGTCAGAGGCCCCACCCATCGGCAAAAAAATGCCAGTGGTGAGCCCGCCTTTGCCGGGCCTGAGAGCCACACCATAACTTTGCATAGCCCAGGACCTTAACTGGCACAGGCAGGACTTTCGCCCCTCTGAGACAGGAAGTCCCACCTGCATGACCATCGACAGCGGTGGCCATTGCTGGGACTGCACCAGCCAGGACCGGCAACATGGACAAGGTCCTGGAATACAGGTAAGTGTTTGGGGCCTTGCCGGGGATAAATTGGCTGGGCCCCAGCGAGGCAAAGAGGGGGGTCACTTGAGAGAGAGTGGGGAGGTACTCCAGTGGAGACAGCTTGTGCCGTGGGGTGGGGGGGTGCGACCGTCCATCAGGCACAGGGTGCCCGATCAGGAAGACACCCCTCCGTACCCGCAATGAGGCCACGGGTTTCACTGGGTGGCCTTTTGAGCTACTGAACCGCCCACCCGCCGCTGATAATATTCCAGTGGCGGCAATAGGAGGCCCTTAAGTGGCAATTAATTGGCCACTTAAGGGCCTTAATTGGCCTGGGGCAAGCAGGCCATTTGTCACCTCCCCAGTTGCTGGTAAAACTGCAGCAGGGGTGGGAAAGTGACAGGAATGGCATCCCTCACCTCCCACACAATTTTACTCCCACTGCCTCCAGCATGCTCCTGCGGTGGGTGTAAAATTCTGGCCCAGATTTCAATGCGCAGGCATATAATGGGAGGTGCCATGCCCAGTTGATGATTAAAATGCCATTGGGATCGTAATGACATCAGAAGTCTCTGATCTAGAAGTATCAGTGAGGATCCTGTTCGAGTTAGCTGGGTGTCTCAATTGTTTAAAAATAAAAGCCCAGTTCAGATAGTAGCAATCAGGAATTGAATAGGAACAGGTGGTATGTCATTGGAGATGATTCTAACTGCACTGCTGCATCATTCCCACTGATGGGGTGGGTTAAAATCATCCCCTCAGATTTCATGGACTGCAATTTAGAAAAAATTATTTCATCCTTCATGAAGGCTCAAATTTGGATTTAATGGCTGTGTTTTACTCTAGTATCCTCTTGTAAATTAGGAGTGGGGTGTGGGGAGGGGAATAGCAGCAGCACTATTAAACCTACTTCCGCCTCCCTCCTACAACTTGAATTTCCCTACCTTGATCTTCTAGGACTGTCATTGGCTAATTCTTGCCCACCCATGGTGGTGAACCCATTGTAGTGTTACCAGGACGCACTCTTTCACAGCAGAAGGCTCCATCGTGGTGGGGGTATCCCACTGGGACCCTGCCCTGCCTGGTCAATGAACCCAGCCAGACCCAAGAAGATGGATCAGGGTGCAACAGGAACCGAGGTCATCTGGAAATTTTACCTTGCTACCCTACTATGAACACAACATTGCAGCCTTTGTTATTTCTCAGTTTTTGCCCAGGCTATGTGGGACTGCAGAGGTGGGAGTGGGCAGAGAAAGCAAAAGAAGTGACAATTCACAATATACTGAAAAGTAACCCATACAAAGGCATGAAACACGTTTGGTGAGCAAGTGACAGAGTGGTGTAGCACCTTACACGCTGTTTATTGGCCGGAACAATGGACATGCCTTTGCATAAGGTGTCACGAGAAAACAAGCCCTGTTTGCCACTCCAGGGGACTCCCCACAGATGGCAGGAGGGTACCATGCTTGTCAGAGGGTGGTGGCCAAAGTTAACATTCTGTATAATGCATCACTACAATATGCATTGCTTTGCAATCGTGCAAACCTGTCGCCTAGGAAAAGTCTCTCTGGAAATAGGGCACAGAAACATGATAAGCATGTGTGCCTTGCAAACAAGGTCTCCGTTATCTGCTCAATGCTACTGTAAATAGCCAACGACTATCAACATCCTAGGGGTTACCATTGACCAGAAACTGAACTGGAGTAGCCATATAAATACCATGGCTGCAAGAGCAGGTCAGAGACTAGGAATCCTGTGGCAAGTAACTCACCTCGTGACTCCCCAAAGCCTGTCCACATCTACAAGGCACAAGTCAGGAGTGTGATGGAATACTCTCCACTTGCCTGGATGGGTGCAGCTCCAACAACACTCAAGAAGCTCGACACCATGCAGGACAAAGCAGCCCGCTTGATTGGCACCCCATCTACAAACATTCACTCCCTCCACCACCGACGCACAGTGGCAGCAGTGTGTACCATCTACAAGATGCACTGCAGCAATGCACCAAGGCTCCTTAGCAAAGCTTTCCAAACCCACGATCTCTACCAACTAGAAGGACAAGGGCAGCAAATGCATGGGAACACCACCACCTGCAAGTTCCCCTCCAAGTCACACACTGTTCCTTCATTGTCGCTGGGTCAAAATCCTGGCACTCTTTTCCGAACAGCACTGTGGGTGTACCTACCCCACATGGACTGCAGCAGTTCAAGAAGGCAGCTCACCACCATCCTCTCAAGGGCAATTAGGGATGGGAAATAAATGCTGGCCTAGCCAACGACGCCCACATCCCACGAATGAATTAAAAAAAAGCGAATGTGGAACAACTTGCCAGCGATGGCTTGGAAGCATCTGGTGACGCAAAAATTTAATGCAGCAGGGACCATCATGCTTATGGGAAAAGCCATTCTTGTGGTACAAGTTGTTTGCATGCCAAGTTCCAGCTAAGGTAATAGCTGTGTGACAGCCTGTACTGTGAAGTGGAGGCATCAAGGATAGGTGTCCTCTAACATATGTCATGATCCTGTCTACTTTTCGGAAAATATGTGGTGTGCCTTTAAGGCTCTAAGAGATCAGTACCTCTTTAAGGCAGCCAGCTTCAGAAGTTACCTGAAAGTGCATCTTGGAGACAGCCATACAGAGAGGGATAACAGGACACACAATGTTGCTGTTTGACTTTGAAAACTGTTTGTTCAGAGACAGTTGGAATACAAACTGTTCTGGTACGTGAAGGAAAGAGGAGCGCTCTCCCTCAGTCTATATAAACACTATTTATTATTTTCTCTCAGAATTCTGAAAAGTTAAGCCAGATTAATTTTATTTTTAAAAGCTATTTGTCGATCTACTGTGTTCATCACTGGAAAGAAGAGGAGTTTGATGCTTCAACTAGCGAACTGTAATTGCTGAACTCCTATCGTCGGATTCATCAGGCCTTGGAAGACTTCACGCAACCTTGGACAGTTCCACATTCGAAGATTCCACTTCGTCAGGACCGTAAATCTGCAAAGACTTTATTGTTATTCTATTTTCTTTCGGGCAACTAATTAAACACCAAACTTCTGATAATTTATGAATACGGGAGTTAGATTTGTAAATAAATTATAAGGCCTTTAGATATAGATTAATTTTAGTAGTGTTTAAGATTATAGTTTTTTTTTCTAATAAACAGTTAATTTGTTAATATCTAAAGAAACCTGGTTTGGTTCACCTCATTCAGGGGCTACTCGATTGGTTCGATTTGGCTGTGGCTTTCTTGGATTTGGGAAAGCTTAAAGATATATGTTAAGCGGCCTATGGTGTGGCGGGACTGAATTGACAGTGCGTTGCTCCCACTGCAATCAGCATTATATTGATTGGGGGCTTTGTCTTGAGTGGTCGTGCCATAACACACGACTAGGAAGGACAACAGACCTACTTCCAGATACCACTTCAGTAGTAGCAAGCAAATTGTTCTGGATGGGATTTCCTTTTAGGTTCAATGTTGTCCCTGGAATGTGGTTCTTGAGATGGATACAAACTTAAAATATGAAGTATAATGACACCTGTCTTTCCTTTTTCCTGAAGAAATGTCAGCCATGGTTCAGTGGGTAGTGCTCTCCTCTCTGAGTCAGAAGATTGTTGGTTCAAGTATAACGCCAAAGACCTGATCATAAAATCTAGGCTGACAGTCCAGTTTCCAGAAGGCATTTGATAAGGTGCCACAACAAAGGTTGTTGCAAAAAATAAAAGCTCAAGGTGTAGGGGGTAACATATTGGCATGGATAGAAGATTGGCTCGTTAACAGGAAACAGAGAGTAGGCATAAATGAGTCATTTTCTGGCTGGCAAGATATAAAGAGTGGTGTGGCACAGGGATCAGTGCTGCGGCCTCAACTTTTTACAATTTATATAAATGACTTGGATGAAGGGACTGAAGGTATGGTTGTTAATTTGATGATGACACAAAGATAAGTAGGAAAATGGGTTGTGAAGAAGACATAAGGGGCTACAAAGGGATATAGATAGGTTAAGTGAGTGGGAAAAGATCTTGCAAATGGAGTATAATGTGGGAAAATGTGAAATTGTTTATTTTGGCAGGAAGAATAAAAAAGAAGCATATTATCTAAATAGTGAGAGATTGCAGAGCTCAGTGATGCAGAGGGATCTGGGTGTCCTAGTGCATGAATTGCAAAAGGTTAGTATGCAGATACAGCACGTAATTAGGAAAGCTAACAGAATGTTATCGTTTATTGTGAGGGGAATTGAATACAAAAGTAGGGAGGTTATGCTTCAGTTATGCAGGGCATTGGTGAGTCCACATCTGAAGTACTGTGTACAGTATTGGTCTCATTGTTTTAGGAAGGATGTAAATGCATTGGGAGCAGTTCAGAGATGGCTTACTAGACTAATATCTGGAATGGGTGTGTTGTCTTATAAGGAAAGGTTGGACAGGCTCGGCTTTTATCTGTTGGAGTTTAGAAGAGTAAGACATGACTTGATTGAAACATATAAAATCCGAAGGTTCTTGTCAGGGTGGATGTGGAAAGGATGTTTCCTCTTGTGGGAGATTCTAGAACTAGGGATCACTCTTTAAAAAAAAGGGGTCGCCCACGTAAGACAGAGATGAGGAGAAATTTTTTCTCTCAGACTCTTAAAATGCCCTCTGAAATGGCCACTCAATTCAAGGGCAATTAGGGATGGGCAATAAATGCTGGCCCAGCCAGCAACGCCCCCATCCCATAAACAAAGAAAGAAAAAAAAACATTGGCAGGATAGGAATTCCTTCAGCAGTTTCAAAGGTCTCCCTGAATGTGCATCTACAATCACACCTGCCTATCCTTTCTCCTGAAGAAATGCTCTTCCTCCTCCATATCTAGGAGCACCATTGGAACCAAAGGAATTCCCATCGTGCCTATATTGGCTGCTGCAAGTGAAATGGTGGCTAGAAGTAAGATGGCTGCCAGTACGTTGTGTATGAACAGCAATGAAACAGAATGCACCGATAAAAACGCAGGTAATGGAGAGTAGCAAGTAACAAAAGTACTAGCTTTTCAACCAGCACTGACTGCACCTTTAAGAGGACAAAATCTAAGGTCCAGCATATCCAGTTTGTGTCACAGCTGTTTCATATGTGTAAGCTGAGCTATGGTGAGGAGGCAGTGCAGCATCATAGGACTCATTTACAGAGGAATCAGTGGATTAAACACAATAACAGCAAGTTGCATTTATATACTGCCTTTAACATAGTAAAACATCCCAAAGTATTTCATAGGAGAGTTTAACAAAATTTGACATGGAGCCACATAATGATATATTAGGACAGGTGACCAAAAGCTTGGTCAAAGACGTAGGTTTTAACAAGAGTCTTAAAGGAGGAAAGGTAAAGAAGCAAAGGGGTTTAGGCAGAGCATTCCAGAGCTTAGGGACAAAGCAGCTGAAGGCCCGGCCGCCAATAGTAGCATGATAGAAATCAGGTATGAGCACTGAGAAGTTGGTATGATGAGCGACTCTCATCATAAGCACAACCACTTAGAATTTCCCCCATAGTTCACTTCCAACATAGCTATTGGTATCTATCTCAGAACTGGATTATCAGTTACTTTTAAAAGGCATGGATACAAGAATGGGATTGGTATGAATTCACAGTCACCCACCAGGAGTGCATATCAGGAATTAGGGTGCAAGAATTTTAGCTGGAAAATCCTGCAGCATCTGTTGAGCCACATTTACACGGGAAAAGGTCTGTGCTGAAAAGCCTAACGGAAAATAAGTTCCACTTTTTTCAATGTTATTCAGGCCATGAAGGCTCCAAGTACTATGTTAGTTTAGTTAGCTTTCAACGGGATGATAGAAATTGACCCTGATGCCCTTGATTATGAAGGTAAAGGTTAGCGAGCACTCCAGCTTTTGGTTGCGATCCAGTGAGCCCCTGCAGGAAATGTGTGTGTGGGCAGACATTGCATGAGGACAGTATAAGGCTCGAATAATCTCCCTACATTCACTTGCGAGGCTCACACTTGAATAGCAGCCATTGAGGTAAGTGTACCAGAGCACACCTAGCAGCTCTGGCAACATAATCAAGCAAAGTCAATGACTTCAGGAAAGCAAGGAAACAGAATAATTGGCAAAGGGAATAAAAGAGTAACTGGATTGGCAGCATTCTTTAACTAGCACAATTAGCAGTGGAATCAATAATAGTCAGCGATTGCACCAGGCCAGAATTTCCTGGAGACTTGTGGCACCAGAATAGTGCACATCCTGCATTGGATTAGAATTGCACCATAAAATTCAGGAAATTATGGTGTAAGTGAGTTACACATTGCATAATTTCCATGGAGAAGGGAAGGTTGAGAGGAGTTTTGAAAAAGGTGTTCAAAATCATGAGGGATCTAGACAGAGTAGACAGGGAGTAACTGTTCCCATTGGTTGAAGATGTGAGAACTGGAGGACACCAAAGTTAAGTGAATGGAAAAAGAGCCAACAACAATATGAGGAAAAGCCTTTTTTTTTTACATAGTGAGTAGTTACAATCTGGAATGCATTGCCTGAGACTGTGGTGGGAGCAGATTCAGTCGTGGATTTCAAAAGGGAATTTGGTAAGCACCTGAAGAGAAAACAATTATAGGGTTACAGGGAAAGGGCTGCGGAGTAGGATTAGCTGAGTTGCTCTTGTAGAGAGCCAGCAGGGACACAATGGGACAAATAGCCTCCTTCTGTACTGTATCCTTTTTGTTATTCTACAATTTTGCTTCACTACCAAGCACCTCGCTGAAATCTTGAACATTTGATTTTCGTAGCTCTGCTTCCCCATTGAAATCAATGGTGACTGTGAATTTCCTTGACATAACACTAGTTTTCTTGATGCAGCCACTCAGACAGAAAAATAATGGTGCAGGAGATTTTCAATCACCTGGTATTGAAGTGATTTAAGACTTTCACATCATTCCCAGCCTGGGAGGGCCATTAAACATGTGGAGCTTCTATTTGAATCTGAAATTATGTGAATGGATTTTTATTTATTTATAACAAAAATAGACTTTGACATTTGATCAACACAAATAAGTTATCATTGGGTTCATTCTGAAGTAGAGCTCTCAAGGTAAGTGCAACAAAATAAAATCAATGTATTTGATTTGAGAATGTATTAAAGTTCATGTGTTCAATATAATTGATTAAAGTAAAATAAGATTTCTGCTCTTTCTTGATATATCTAATTTTTAGCTAAAACCCATCTAAAAATTTCTTAGGTTTACTGTGTATTGTGTGCACAGTGTGGGGTTCAGCCCTACAACTCTCTGAGATCGCTGCGCACTTCCAGCCTCCTGTACATCCCTGATTTTAATTGCTCCACAATTGGTGGCCATGCCTCCAGTTGCCTAGGCCCCAAAATCTGGGACACCCTCCCTACATCTCTCTGCCTCTCTTCCCCTGTCTCCTCCTTTAACACTCTCTTTAAAACCTACCTCTTTGACCAAGCTTTTGGTCACCTGTCCTAACAAAAGAACATAAGAAATAGGAGCAGAAGTAGGCCATTCAGCCCCTTGAGCATGCTCCACCATTCAACAAGATCGTGGCTGATCTTGTACCTCAACTCCATTTTCCCACCCTATCCCCATATCCTTTGATTTCCTTGGAGTTCAAATGTTTTACTTGGTTTTAATTGCTGTTTCCTTCCTTAATTTTTCAAACCCAGCACCAACTCCCCATAATTTTTTTTTTGACTACAGCAAGACCTAGAAAACTGCCAGCCAGCAGGTAGCATCCCACCCCACAGTTCAGCGATGCCTCCCCGCATGTTCTCCTCCAGGCTGTCAGGGAAAGATGGATGGTCCTCTTCCCTGCAGATGGAGTCAGAAGACCTTCCTGCCTGGCCTAGGCAGCCTGGATGGAGGTAGCAGAGGAGGTCTTGAACCATGGGATGACGCACAGAACCTGGGTACAGTGTCAGAAGCATATCAATGAATTTCTTAGATCGGAGAGGGTAAGTGGTCTTGCCAAAGCTGTTCCATTGTTTTTCTTTCTGGTTCCGTGTGTTTAAGGCAGAGGGAAGCCAAGGCATGCAGTGGAGTGTGAGCAGCCTTGGTGCCATACACTAAACGATTGTGATGAAAGTTGATGATTGGCATTGTTTATATGCCTGGATGTGTCACACAAAAGCCAGTCCAGAATGAGTGATGTCGATGTATGTACACAATGGGTGTAATGCATCTTTTGACATGTCATTAAATCTGCACTGTCTCCTGCAGGATAAACGCACCCACAACTAGCGGGAGTGGGCAAAGACAGGTGAAGGTGTCCCAGAAATCAGAGTCCTGACACCGGTTGAAGAGGAGGCTGCAGAACTTGCGAGAGAGGAGAGAGGCAGGGCAATCACAGATGGTGAGGCAAGATCCACAAGACGTATGTATGAAGTGTCATCTCCACATGTGCACACCAAAGAAAAGTGTGTGAACTCACGTGCATCTGATGCTTAAAGTGCCTCTGTTTGTGCCTCCATTGCAGGTGCCCGCACTCGAGCGACGGAGCGCTGCAAGGCATAAGACTCCTCCTCTGGGGAGGAAGAAGAAGCCAATGCCCCAGAGGGTGCACCATCACCTGCCTCTTCCTCCACCTACACCAGCGCAGATACATCCACATGGGCCGCCAGGGATTTAAGATTAGAATCTGGGTCCCAAGCTAGTGTGCACGACACATATACGTCCCAGCAGCTGAGGGAGCATGTGCCAGCTAGATCTCCTGACAATCAGAGGACTGCTGGGGACCAGCCTCTACTCAGCCACACGTTTATGATGATCCTCTGTTTGTTGCTATGAGAAGTCTGCTGGATGTGCAGCAAAGCCATGTGAAAAATATGTCGCAGATGTCTGAGGCTAAACGTGGCTTTGCCATGGAGGAGTCCATGCAAACCATGATGTCTGCCATGTCCCAGGCTTCCTCAGTCAAGAGTTTGGTGAGCTCCGTGGCGAGTCTGGTTGAGCACTCGAGTCATATGTGATCTGACCTGCACTTCATCACTGTTGCCGTGGGCTCCATGCAGTAGAGTCTAAACGAGAGGAGGCGAGGAACCTGGGCCTCCCTATAGGTGCTCCTCCCCCTCGGGAGACTGGCACCCCCCCGATATTGACTCCCTTACATCCAGCAGGTGAGCACACAGGGGATAGTCAAGCAACATTGCTGCATACTCCCAGTAGGAGGGAGCCATCAAGGACCCGTTCTTCCAGAGAACGCCAACCATGGTCATCCACAGCAATGGGGCCGCGCCCTGAACAGACTGTCTCCACCTCAGCTACTAATGTTGTGGTAGCATCGAGATGCAGGGGGAGAAAATGTTTAAAAATATTTGATTGCGAAGGTAGCATTTCTGAAAGTGTCCAGTGTCCATTTATCATTGACATTTGAGCTGTCAGTCTCCAATGATGGCTGTTCGTCGTTTGAAGATTTTTCACTTTTTCCCTTGCCAACATGCATTACATTTGTAGTTCTGTGGTCACCCCCTTACATAGGTATGCATAGGTATGTTTGCAGTTCATCGTAAGCCCGGAAAAAATTTGAACTGCTGGTCTCAAAGTGCTGAAACGTTGGAGCATCCTATGTGTATGAGTTAATGCCTTGATGTAGGACAATATTTCCATGGATACGCAGGTTGCTTTTAATGAAGCTGATAGCATACAGGCTGTTAGGTACATCTCCACTGCAGGTTCACATGCTGTTGTCAGGATGGCCCTTCTTTTCGATTATAGCAATGAATGTTTTTTTCTCCTCTCAATGTTCCTTTATGAAGTGCATCAGTGTTGGCTGAAATGTGCAAATAACAGGTTCTCTCTGATGGCCCTTGCATGTCTCTCTACAGCCTTTATATCAATAGGGCATCATTTGCATCGTTGTCCTCCTCACCCTCTTCATAGTCATCCTCATCTGAGGACGACTGGTGTTCCTCCAGTTCTACCGCATGCAAAATATGACTGTGTCTAATTGCGAGGTTGTGCAATACACAGCAGACAACGATTACTCATGACAGCCTCTGTGGCACATACTGCACAGCCCCTCCAGACAAGGCAAGGCAGCTGAAGTGCATTTACAGTATGCCAATTTCAGATTTCCAGCACCTGCAGTATTTTGCTTTTATTTTAGCGCTTAATTCACTGCCACTTCTCTTCCAGGAATGCCTATCTTGAAGAAGTTCTGCTCATCCCTCTGACAGGGTTCTGAAGAAGGGTCACTGACCTGAAATGTTAACTCTGCTTCTCTCTCCACAGATGCTGACAGAACTGCTGAGTATTTCCAGCATTTGTTTTTATTTCAGTATGCCAATGGTGCGTTTGATGATGGCTCTGGTGGATGCGTGAGCAGCATTGGACCTCTCTTCATCTGAGCTTTGGGATTGCCGCACTGGTGTCATCAACTATGTTGAAAGTGGGTAAGCCTTGTCACCCAGGATCCAGCCGTCTACTTCGGCTGGTTCGTCAAAGACTCCTAGCAGCTGTGGGTTCCTCAAAATGTATGAATAGTGACAGCTCCCTGGGAAACGAGGGAAAACCTGCATGACTCTTCTCCTATGGTCACAAACCAGTTGTACATTCAAAGAGTGGAAGCCTATTGGATTCACAAATGCAGTAGGCTGGTCACAGGGAGCTCGAGTGACCACATGAGTGTGATTGATCATCCCTTGCACGCTGGGGAAGCCAGCGATGGCACCGAAAGCCTCGTTGCCCTTATCTACAGGAAAGTAGGTTAAATCATTGGCACGACAAAATAGGGCATTGGTCACCTCATTGATGCACCTATGGGTCGCAGACTGTGATATGCCACATATATCGTCCATTGGTCACTGGAAGGCACACTCACAAAAATATTGAGTGCAACAGTAACCTTGAGGGCAACTGGCATGGGATTCCCACCAAACCCAAGCGGTCGCAGATAATGCTGTAGGATCCTGCAAATTTCTGTGACCATTTTATGTGACATCCTTAGGCATATCTGGCATTGCCTCTCTGGCATTTGAAGGTAATTGGTCCTTGTCCTGAGGTTACGATGATGTGCCAGCACCCGTCTTCGATAATGCCGTTCCTGGATGTTATTGTAGTATAAGGGTATGAAGGGGTTAATCTTCAGAAACTGTAAAGATACCGCCCACCACGATGATGTAAGAAATCATGTGGGAGAGACTCGACGACAGTTATATCGTGGCTGTTGAAGGAGACACACAGGTTAGTGTGGAATGTATATAGTTGTTATGAAATGAATACTACTGTTTAACTTCTCATTTCAGAACCTCTCCAGTAGACTCAGTAAGGCGGCAGCATAAAGAACCCAGACATATAACATGAACAGCCCTGGGAGCGTGAGCAGCGAAAACGTTTGAAGCAACTACCATCCTTCAATCAGAAGAGAAGATTTGAAACAACTAGCTGAAAAGAAAAAAAAGCTACAGACATTAAAAGGCTGACAGAAGCTATATAGAACTGAAGCATGGCTGCCTGCAACGCAATCAACTGAATGAGTCACAGTGCCGACTATCGAGCAATCCCGGAAAAAATAGCCTTTGAAGAGTTTAATTTCCTAAAGGCTCAGTGAGAGAAGGAAAGAAAAAATGTGGAAACCCAATCCCTCACTCAGGCTGAACGCGAGGGCGAGGAGCGGGAATAACCCCGAAAAGTGCATGTACTGCCGAAAAGTGCGGGAAAGTCCCGAACACAGCAGCCAAGCCTGAAAAAGAAAAATAACTAATCTGCAGCGCTCAAAGATAGGGAAAAACCCGTCAACTGTCCATCAAACAGCTGTGTGAACTCCATTAGGCAAGCTGAGTAAACAAATAAAGTGAAGTGCTCAAGAAAGAAAACCTAGAATAGCCTACTAAAAACAAGAGGGGACACTTGAAAACACCTGCTACACTCCATTAAAGCAAGCTAGCCTGAAACGGAACATAGGAACATGGGAGCAGGAGTAGGCCATTCAGCACATCGAGCCTGCTCCACCATTCAATACGATCATGGCTGATCACCACTTCAATGCCTTTTTCCCCACACTATCCCCATATCCCTTTAAGTCATTGGGAATGGAGTTTCTTAAAGGGGAACACTCTTTTAAAAAAATGTCTATAATAAAACAACATGGATCAAAAATTGGGCATGCTGGAGAGTTTCTAAAGTCAAGAGGGACCCAATCAGATTCAAAACTGGGTATTATGGAGAAAGAGGTTTCTCAGATATAGAACTGCATCGAAATTGGACAGCAGGTCTGAAGCAGAGCAAGTGAATACATTATTATATTTAATTGGTGCTATAGTTGATGATATAATAACAAGACAAGGTATTAATGAAACATCAGTCAAATTTGACAACGTCCTAAATGAATAGTCTTTTGATAGTACAGAACTTGAGTATTGCTGAAAACAGAAACATTTTATTGCAGCTTTTCGTCTTGCACTCATCAGGACAATTCACAGGAATACCAATGTAAGGGAAATCAACAAATTCATACTGTTTGAGAAGAGTGTGTTGATTGGTTAGCAAGTGGACTCTGCTTGGTAGTGGCATTGCCATGGAGAATGCACCAGTTTATGGTAACTGAATGTTAACTGCCAAACTTTGTTTGAAATTTAAACCAGGCAGCTTGACTCTGATTGGTCAAGGCATTGCCCTGAGGAATAAACCAGTGAATGGCTGTCACTTATTTTGATTCGCTGAAACAGGTGCAATGTGTGTACATGTTCTTTCTGTCTGCAAAGAACAGGGCCCTGTGTATTTATATATGTAGCTTCCAGTACGTGCAAATGCACCACACTGCGAGCCCAACTGATAATCTTAAATTGGTTGTCAGTGTGCGTCTTCGCACACTGAGGATTATTTAGCAAATGATGTCCAATTGCAGAATCGCATCTAATGTTGGACACTATTGTTACGACCAGGTGAGGAAGGGGTCTCAGGCTCCTCTCTCGCCCCTTTCCTGGTTTAGCCATAACAGGGCTTTACTTTTAAAACAGAGTGTTTTTAGTTTCACCTCAGTGAGTTCTTGCCTACTGCTCTCTAATTGTAATTGTAAATGAACCAATCAGCCAGGCTTAGAATATAGAACAGTACAGCACAGTACAGGCCCTTCGGCCCACGATGTTGTGCCGAACCTTTAACCTACTCTAAGATCAAACTAACTACCTACCCTTCATTCTACTATCATCCATGTACCTATCCAAGAGTCGCTTAAATGTCCCTAATGTATCTGCTTCTACTACCACCGCTGGCAGCGCATTCCACGCACCCACCACTCTCTGTGTAAAGAACCTACCTCTGACATCTCCCCGAAACCTTCCTCCAATCACCTTAAAATTATGCCCCTTGGTGATAGCCCTTTCCACCCTGGGAAAAAGTCTCTGACTATCCACTCTATCTATGCCTCTCATCATCTTGTACCCCTCTATCAAGTCACCTCTCATCCTTCTTCGCTCCAATGAGAAAAGCCCTAGCTCCCTCAATCTTTCTTCGTAGGACACGCCCTCCAATCCAGGCATCCTGGTAAATCTCCTCTGCACCCTCTCTAAAGCTTCCACATCCTTCCTATAATGAGGCGACCAGAACTGAACACTAGGTTTAAACAAAAAAGATGTAAGTTTGTTAGTCTTAACACTCTGACTCGATTAAAGTTATTAAAAATACACGATGCAACCATTCTAGCATGCATGTGTGATAAACACACACATAAATAGATACAGATGAGGAGAAAGAATCAAAGGGGGAGGGTTTGGAGTAGCAGATGGAATTCAGTTACTGTTTTTAGTTTGGATGTAAAGACCGTGATTGGAGTTAAGTCTTGCAGTTCACATTGGGGCCCAGTGCACAATTTTATACTTGTTTCACTGGCACCAGAAGGCTGAAGAAGTCCTTTTAAGCTGCTTCCGTGGGTCCCTGGAAATTTGCTGGAGAGAGAGAGACAGAGAGAGAGGGGGGTGCCTTCTTCTTGAATTTCAGTCTGCCCCAAACCTTTCTGTGAAGCACAATTCAACAGTTCCCAGATTGGCCAGCAGTTTAGTCATGTGTCCAGCTCTTTGTTTGAAACAACATCGCCTGCATGGGTTGTTGATTCTTCAAAGTATCCTAAGCATAATCGGTGGGGTTGGCGGGGGGAAGCGGTGGAGTGTTGGCTCGTACACAGACAAAATGTAGATCATCACTGTTGCCCAGCACAATCTTGCTAATTGAATCAGGGAACACTTCCATTGTCTCTCTATTCAACTGTCTCTCAGAATGCTATTGTGCAGCCATGTCTTCAGCTCTGTGGTCTTTTTAAACATATGTCATGCAGGCCCCCACCTGCCAAGAATGAGGCACATATATTTTGCCACATGGACATTAAATTTTAAAATTGTTACTGGGAAGAAAACAAGGTCTACTACAAAGGGTTGCCAAGCCCCTGGCTGGAAAGACATTTTTTTCATACTGGCAGACAGTGTTGGAACAAAGGGACCAGTCCCTGCCTCAATACACAGGAGAAACCTGGTCAACCAGGGGAGTTTTCAATAGGAGAAACAGTGTTTGAAGAAAAAAAAGCGGTTTACTCCTGGACTGAAAAAGACCTCTTCTGTCTGCTCTCATCTCGTTCTCACCAGCTTCAGAATCCATTGAAGACGTATGAACCTCAAGAGAGAAAAGTCTCCTACAGTGAACAAGGTTTAAGAATAATACTGGGCCCCAATAAAAAGCAAGATCTACCTATAAGCAAGGACTACTGTGAGCTTGAAGCACAGTAACAAAAATCCCTCTTCAGATATTGCTTCAAACCTCTCCACTTAACTTTTCTTCTGCTCTTTTCTGTCTCTATTTGCATGTGTGGATCACATATACATGCTAGCGTGGGGCTCGGTGTGTATCCGTAGGTATTAACTGAATTAGAGTTTAAGTTTAAGTTTTAATAAATTTCACTTTTCTTCTTTAAACCAAAGAAAGCCTGTTTGTACTAATTTCTTTGCCTTATAATTGGAAAGCAGTGAACAAGGATTCGCCAAGTGGGAGCTCAAAACACAGCATGTTTAAAAATTAAAACCCTGTTACAATAAGACCAGGTGAAGGCTGAAAGAGACCCCTAGACACCTTTCTCACCTGGTCATAACACAAGTTCTGTTCAATGTCCAGTAAAAGTTCAAATAGTATTCCATGTGATGAAATTGATATGTTTCCATTTGGCAGGTGTGGTTAGGTCACACTGCGTTTTGAATTTTGTAAGCACGGGCTGGCTGTATATGGTCTGGACCTTGCCCATTGCGAACAGCAAAAGGGCCATGTTGTTTGATATGATCCACCAGTGTCATGCAGGCCCCCAACTGCCAAGAATGAGGTACACATTATTTCGCCACATGAACATTAAAACGTAAAATTGCTGCTGGGAAGAAAAGAGGGCCTATCACAAGGAATTGCCAGGCCCTTCTCTGGAAAGACCTTTTTTGCATACTAGCAGACTGTGTTGGAACAAATGAACCAGTCCCTGTTTCCCAATACACAGAAGACCTGGTCATATCAGTTTAGTCACATGACTAACTGGCTCTTTTTTTTAAATTTGAACTTGCCAGAGAGTTTTAAAACTTAGAAAGTTATTTGCTCCTGGACTGAAAAGACCTCTCTCCTGTCTGCTCTCATCTCCTTCTCACAGAACTAAAAAAACCATTGAAGGCACATGAATCCCAAGAGAGAAAAGTCTTCTACAGTGAACAAGGTTTAAGAAGAATACTGGGCCCCAACGAAAAGCAAGAACTACCTACAAAAGGACTATACAGTGAGATCAAAGCACAGTAACAAGATATCGCCTCAAACTGTTCTACTTATCTTTTTTCCTGTTTCTATTTGCATGTGCGTATCACATATGCATGCTAACGTGGGACGTGGCGTGTATCCGTAGGCATTAACCAAGTTAGAGTTTAAGTTTGAGTTTTAATAAATTGCACTTCTTTAAACCTAAGGAGGCTTGTTTGTGCTAATTCCTTTGCCTTAAAATTGGAAAGCGGTGAACAAGTATTCACCAAGGGGGAGCTCAAAACACAGTGTGTTTAAAATTAAAACCTTTTACAATAAAACCAGGTGAAGACAGTAAAAGACCCCGAAACACCTTTTTCACCTGGTCGTAACAGCCAGTCTTTGGGACGTACGGCCTATATACCAAGCATCACACTGGCATTGAAACTCATTTCTCACATTACTCAATAGTGTGATAGGCAGAACATCTTTTTGTCTTGACGGCAGCATCCTGTTAGTGGCGAACACCACACATGTTGCTACTGCATAGTAGCAGCGTGAAATAGCTAGCTTCACCTGTTGCTCAAATTTTTGGGATACATTACTCTTCCAGGGTACTCTGAGGTAGGCTGAGCACTTTTCAGGGCTGGAAATGACAGCCTTAGGCCCATTCATAAGTTTGTGCGGTATACAGCGAGACGTAATCTGATCAGGGTAGTCATTGTAAAACAGGATGCCTTTGATTCGTCCTATTCCAGCATCAAGCTTGCATGGTGAGCAAATGGCTTGGGCCCTATTTACAAGGTTGCCGATATGACCAATCTAATGGCGAATGGAACTGTAAGAATCCCAACACATGTATTGTCGAGTGAAGGTAGGCTTGCAGTAGACTGTGGTAAAGGACCGCCTATCAGATTTCTCAACTAGTACGTCAAGGAAATTTCCACGCGATATAAGATTTACATGACTCAGATGATGAACCGAAAATTCAAAAAGCACCGAATACTACAAACCTCAACAAAGGCCGTCAAGGCAAGACACAAGAGATCAGAGAAAGACCCCCAATATTCCACAACTGATGACAGCAAGATCAGGGAGAGTTGTGAAGTCTCCTGATAGGTTAAATCTCTGAAGTCAGAGACTTGGGGGGTGATGGGGTAGCATGAAAATAAAAAAGTTGTTATGACCAAGGCGGGAGGAGTGCACTGTTTTTCTAGTCTCACTTCTCCACAGGTCACAGCATATATTTAAATTTTTAGTTATCGATACGGTCAATCATAGCCTTAATTTTTATCCCAGAATAAAATACACTAACCAGGTTTCTTTAATAAACAACAAAATTATCAGTTTATTATAAAACAAGTCTTAACCAGTAATGAAGTGAAGCATTAACACACAGATTGAAATATGAAAGTTCCCTTTTTACCTTAGTCCCTCACACACAGACACACATCGGTTAACTGAAAAAATAAAGAGATTTTCTCTGTAGAACTCTTCGACAAAAAAAAAATACAAAAAATAAATACTTAGGCCAAATACTTGCCAATTCTTGAAGAAAAAAAAGATATGGAAAGATGTCAGATGTCCTTTGTTTTGGCTTGGCATCCCAAATACGCGCAGATTGCTGTCACTGGGATCTTCCTAAAACAGTTCTTTTCAGGCGACATGAGAATTTATATAGCAGGTTTTCCAGCATCACAGGAGAAACATGGCAACAGAGTTTTCAGGCAGGCCTTTCAGGAGGAATGCAGCATCAATTTTTCTATTTCTTACACTCGCTTCTTAGAGCTTTTCAAAGAGGTGGAAAAACTGGCAGGCTTTTCAAAGAGTTGGAAAAGGCCAAGTTAGGGTTTGTCCTTGGCAGTTTGATTTTTTAACGCCTTTTCAAAACCCCAACTGCCTTTCCAAAGCAAAACCAAAAAAAAAAATCTCAGGAGTCAAGCCTCCTGACCTCTATAAATCTTGACCTGTCACTTCTTGGTAAACATATTTCCACAGGTCAAAAGGTCCCCACTGTGTACTTATCTGAAAACAGGTGCCTTTCAGTAACTGTTGTTTACAGACAAAGTCCAAAAGACCTTCCGACCAGCATCTATGGAATCCTTTCTTCAGTTTTAAAACCTAAGTCCGCAAACTTTTACAAAAAAAGGAAACACTCGTAACAAAGTGAATGTACGTAAATATATATATTATATATATATATATATTGGGATAAAAACTTGGGGCAAATGTTGTATAGCAGTATGAAGGGGTTAGTCTTGAAAGACTATAAAGATTAACCACCCACTATGATGATGTAAGGGATCATGTGGGAGACACTTGAGAACAGTTACAGCGAGGCTTTTGAAGGAGTCACACAGGCTAGTGTGGGGTGTATATAGTTACTATGAAATAAATATTAATGTTTAAATACTACAGTCTAAGAATTTCTCTGGCTCGACTCAATAAGGTGGCAGCATACAGAACCAAACATACAACAGTTATCATTCTGAACATCCTCACCTTCTTGTTCTGCCTATTGTTGGCCTTCAAGAATCATCCGTTGAGGGAAAAGAGCCTGCCTTCGTCACTCTCTCTGCTCTTCCTCCCGTGATAGGAGACAAATTGGATGTATGAAACCCATGTCGCTGCAACTTTGCAAAAAATGAAATGAGCAGAGCGTTCCAAAACAGCCTTCTGTTCCCAGTCAGCTGAACCATCGAGGCAATGATTAGATTGCTTTTATGTGCCTTAGAATTACACCCAGCAGGAAATCCCACCTACCATCATTTGTCTCCTCCCATTCGACCTGCAATCCTTCAGTAGCTAGGTGGTTTGTATTATCATTCAAAAAAATGATGCATGTACAATTAAAGGCAGGTTTCCCCACCTTCCAAACTCCTCCACCCAGCCTGCACCCATCACCCTTGACCCACCCAATGTAATCTTATACCTTCCCTCTGTGACATTGAACTTCCCTCCATTACCTTGGACAGTGTCACAATCAATTTATTAATGCCATCCTTCCCCCAGTTCCTACTCCTGTTACCATCCAAATACCGACTCTGACCCTTGATCCTCCTCAAATTGACCTCAATATTGTTGTTGAGATCTGTTCTCCTCCCTATGTTGTTGTAAAATACCCAACCCTAAGTCTCCACTTTCCCCTTACAAAATCCAATTGCCCCCACTGACTGTGACCACTCCCTCTGCCAGCCAATACCCTGAATTCACCCCACAAGTCCCCGATGTTGACAGCACTCATCTCCCACCATCCCCCCACCACCACCTTTTGGCCCCTCATTACCATCTGTTGACTGTAATGCTCTAATCAACCTACCACCCCCACAGCCGCCCACAGCCAGCTTCAGCATCAATAACAACTGCAACATACCCTGGACGCCACGTTTCCCCCCGCCCCCCTCTCCTGCTCCTCCATGCACCCGATCACCCCACCCTGTCCTGCCTGAGTACCCTCCCCTGCTCCTCCTTGCACACCCCCTGATGCCTCACCACCATCCCTTGAGAATCGCCCTTGCTGGTGCCGAGCCTGGAGCCAAACATCCATTCAAATGTTGGCCTTCGTTGTGTCAATGAGTTCAAGACATGAAACCACTGACCTCAGACACAACTGCACAAAGCCGACTGTGTACACCACATTTAAATCAACATGATGCGGGTGGCATGGGAATACCACTCGCCGCTAACTTAAACTGGTAGGTAGGACTTAATTTGACCTAAGTGTAGGGTAATGAATATTCATGGTATGGAAATGACTGCAGAGCTGCAATCTGCCTCCATACAGGGGGAACCCCGGAACGCAGCAAACACGCAGCTGACTGAATTGCAATAAAACAAACGCCGTCAGAAATCCGTAAAAACAAACTCACGCCTAATTAAATCACCCTGCACACCACCAATGTTGCTCTTGTGGGGGCCATAAAATTCCTCCTGATGTATCCCCTGGCTGGGGAATCTAGGACACAAGAGCACAGTTTCAGGATAAGGCTCCGATCATATAGGACTGAGATGGGGAGAAATTTCTTCACTTCAAGGATTGGGAATCTTTGGAATTCTCTACCCCAAAGGGTTGTGGATGCTCCTTCATTGAATATATTAAAGGCTGGGATCGACAGATTTTTGGTCTCTCAGGGAATCAAGAAATATGGGGAGCGGGTGGGAAAGTGGAGTTGAGGCCAAAGAACAGTCATGATCATATTGAACAGCACAGTAGGCTCAAGGATCACTCCTATTTCTTATATTCCTAATCCTTATGTTCTTATGAATATACTCAACAACAAATATCTCCTTATGTGACTTGAATCAAGTTCTGTTTGATATAAATGCAAGTAGTTGGTGTACTAAAGTGTCGGCAAATACCTCTGTTCACTGTGAAGGTTTGTTCAATGTGGGACTTGTTAGGGGGTTCAACCTACTAAAGCCATCTTCTAAGTAAATGGTAACAAAATAAATCACTGAGACTGGTCCTGAAATCTGAATAAAGCAGCTGAGCGTGTCCATAATTTGACACAAGTGATCAGGTCTAGCACAACGAAACTGTCTGAATTTCAGGATTCGATGGCTTAGATCCTGTCAATATTGATCTGCTTAATTAGTTCATTATTGCAGGTGGGGTAAAGCCCATTGCTTCTGAGGTCCCTGAATTCCCATGATGTACTCTGGAAATTTTGAATGCATTTAAGGGGAAGCTATTTATACAGCTGCAGGAGGAAGAAATAGAAGGATATGCTGATAGGGTACGATGAAGTAGGGTAGGAGGAGGTTCATGTGGAACATAAGCAGCAGCATGGACCAGTTAGGCCAAATGGCCTGTTTCTGTGCTATACATTCTATATAAGTTCACAGTGGAAATCTTGGAGCACAAAATGATATAATTAACGGTGCACATCAGCATTCACAGCATTCCAAGAAATTCCAGGCTCATATGATTCTGCCACCAACATCTTGCCAATTAAGATGACTGAGATGAGGAGAAATTTCTTCACCCAGAGAGTGGTGAGCCTGTGGAATTCACTACCACAGAAAGCAGTTGAGGCCAAAACATTGGATGTTTTCAAGAAGGAGTTAGATATAGCTCTTGGGTCTAAAGGGATCAAAGGATATGGGGCGAAAGCGGGAACAGGTTACTGAGTTGGATGATCAGCCATGATCATAATGAATGGCGGAGCAGGCTCGAAGGGCTGAATGGCCTATTCCTGCTCCTATTTTCTATGTTTCTAGTTAAAAGTGCATCCAGTTTAAAAAATATTAATTTCATCTGGACTAGTACTTTTACTAGACTGCCAAGGTCTGCAGCAACTTAGACGTTAGGGCTAAGCAGACTGCAATGCATCCTACCGCCAATCAGCATGACTTAATTCCCCAGTACATGATACCATGTCTACTTCATACGAACATACATACGAATATATAAACTAGGAGCAGGAGTAGGCTATTCGGCCCCTCGAGCCTGCTCCACCATTCTGTAAGATCATGGATGATCTGTTTGTGGACTCAACTCCACTTTCCTGCCTACCCCCGAAACCCTTTGACTCATTTGTTTGTCAAGAATCTGTCTACCTCTACTTTAAAAACATTCAATGACCCTGCCTCCACCACTCTCCGGGGAAGAGAGTTCCACAGACTCACAACCTTCTGAGAGAAAAACATTCTCCTCATCTCTGTCCTAAATGGGAAAATCCTTATTTTAAACTTTCCCCCCTCGCTTTAGTTCCTTATTTTCCATTATCAAGTCCCCAGACTCACTATCTAGAGGACCAACACTCACTTTACTTACTCTTTTCCTTTCTAAATACCTGTAGAAACTCTTACTATCCATTTTTATATTTTTAGCTAGCTTTCTCTCTTACTTTAATTTCGCTCTCATTATTCTCTTAGTCATTCTTTGCTGTTTTTTATATTCTGTCCAATCTTCTGACCTGCCACTGCACTTCGCTGAATTGTACACCTTTTCTTTCAATTTGATATATCTTTAACTTCCTTAGTTAGCCACAAATGGTGCGTCCTTCTCACTGGAATGTACCTTTGCTGAGCATTATGAAATATCTCCTTAAATGTCTGCTACTGCATCTCTACTGACCTGTTGGATCTCAGTTTTTATGATCTCATGGGTTACATGAAAAGAGACGAAGTCCGACTGTAGCTTTAAGAAACTTTATTGTAGTACTTAGTGGTTACATCATCAGCAAAGCGAACAACAACACCTGGGCTCTCCTCCCTCTTCCTCCGTGCTGGAGGAGGGAATTCAAGCCTTTCTTATAGTTCATCTTACAAATCAGTGACACCCCCTTTATGTTCCCAATTGGTTCACAAACTTTGCAGTTTCTTGGTGTCAGAGCCTGATTGGGGCACTGCCTTGTCACCCTCTCCTCAAACAGTTTCGTATTCCCCAATCTCCTTGGAACGTTGGGCTGATTGTCAAACAAAGGGTTAGTCTTCGGCAGCTGCAGCTGTCCTGCTAGGTTTTAGCTGGTTAGTCCATTTCTACTGATAAGCTGTCTGTGCAGCTCCGAAGTTAGTTTGTTAGTAATACATGATTGATTAATTATTTCATCTTAAAAGTCCCCATATTATTCTGTTCTTGAAAAGTCTGTTCTCACAGTCCCCCCTTTGATTCTTCAAAACACTTTTAAGAATCATTCCCTTGATCCCACCTAGGTGCCTTTAATGATCTCTACTTGTTTAGAAACAGCCTTCAACACCCGGAGGAGTCACATTCAATACGTTGCCTGCTTGTGCCACAAGAGGGGCCCGCGGGAACTCTGAAAAATCATACGTTTTGCAGGGGCTTCAGTTACTTGTTTACAACAGCACTTAATAAGCAAAACCATCAAATACAGAATTACAACTATAACTAGAAATAAGACCAAACCCTGTACCACTGAAGTCCCTATCGAGCCCAGCCAACTGGTTGCCCAGCCCCATAAGGTGGAAGCTGGAGGTTGTTTTAGCTTTACCACCTCCTTTTGGATGTGTACTGCCAGATCGGAAATTTCTTCGGAGCTATCTGGAATGTAAGTACAGCACTCTGGTCCTATCAGGGCTCATGTACCCCCCTTTTCTGCTAGGACAAAATCAAAGGCCATTCGGTTCTGGAGTGCTACGGTGCAGATAGCTACCATTTCTGCATTTATTTTATCAAGGGCGTCGGCGGTGTCATTGGTCACTTTTTCTAGGACCGAAGCAATATTGATGGATTCCCTGGCTATCTAACCTGTCCTGTACCACGGGAACATGATCGAGAAAAATCTCTCAGTCTCTGTGATAGCTCGTTTCCTTCTTCATCCCTGAGGTGGCTTATACAGGGTGGTCAAATGATGGATATAAGGTGTAACATAAACATAACATCTAAATCAGGGGACATAATCACTGACCAACGCAAGCAAATGGTTGAGCACTACCTAGAACTGTACTCCAGGGAGAATGTTGTCACTGAGACTGCCCTCAATGCAGCCCAGCCTCTACCAGTCATGGATGAGCTAGACGTACAGCCAACAAAATCGGAACTCAGTGATGCCATTGATTCTCTAGCCAGCGGAAAAGCCCCTGGGAAGGACGGCATTACCCCTGAAATAATCAAGAGTGCCAAGCCTGCTATACTCTCAGCACTACATGAACTGCTTTGCCTGTGCTGGGACAAGGGAGCAGTACCTCAGGACATGCGCGATGCCAATATCATCAGCCTTTATAAAAACAAAGGTGACCGCAGTGACTGCAACAACTACCGTGGAATCTCCCTGCTCAGCATAGTGGGGGAGGTCTTTGCTCGAGTCGCTTTAAACAGGCTCCAGAAGCTGGCCGAGCGCATCTACCCTGAGGCACAGTGTGGCTTTCGAGCAGAGAGATCGACCATTGACATGCTGTTCTCCCTTCGTCAGATACAGGAGAAATGCCACAAACAACAGATGCCCCTCTACATTGCTTTCATTGATCTCACCAAAGCCTTTGACCTCATCAGCAGACGTGGTCTCTTCAGACTACTAGAAAAGATTGGATGTCCACCAAAGCTACTAAGCATCATCACCTCATTCCATGACAATACGAAAGGCACAATTCAACATAGCGGCACCTCATCAGACCCCTTTCCTATCTTGAGTGGCGTGAAAGAGGGCTGTGTTCTCGCACCCACACTTTTTGGGATTTTTTTCTCCCTGCTGCTCTCACATGCGTCAAGTCTTCAGAAGAAGGAATTTTTCTCCACACAAGATCAGGGGGCAGGTTGTTCAACCTTGCCCATCTAAGAGCGTAGTCCAAAGTACGGAAGGTCCTCATCAGGGAACTCCTCTTTGCTGACGATGCTGCTTTAACATCTCACACAGAAGAGTGTCTGCAGAGTCTCATCAACAGGTTTGTGGCTGCCTGCAACGAATTTGGCCTAACCATCAGCCTCAAGAAAATGAACATCATGGGACAGGACGCAAGAAATGCTCCATCCATCAATATTGGCGACCACACTCTGGAAGTGGTTCAAGAGTTCACCTACCTAGGCTCAACTATCACCAGTAACCTGTCTCTCGATGCAGAAATCAACAAGCGTATGGGAAAGGCTTCCACTGCTATGTCAAGACTGGCCAAGAGAGTGTGGGAGAATGGCGCACTGACACGGAACACAAAAGTCCGAGTGTATCAAGCCTGTGTCCTCAGTACCTTGCTCTTTGGCAGCGAGGCCTGGACAACGTTTGTCAGCCAAGAGCGACGTCTCAATTCATTCCATCTTCGCTGCCTCCGGAGAATACTTGGCATCAGGTGGCAGGACCGTATCTTCAACATAGAAGTCCTCGAGGCGGCCAACATCCCCAGCTTATACACACTACTGAGTCAGCGGCGCTTGAGATGGCTTGGCCATGTGAGCTGCATGGAAGATGGCAGGATCCCCAAAGACACATTGTACAGCGAGCTCGCCACTGGTATCAGACCCACCGGCCGTCCATGTCTCCACTTTAAAGACGTCTGCAAACACGACATGAAGTCCTGTGACATTGATCACAAGTCGTGGGAGTCAGTTGCCAGCGTTCGCCAGAGCTGGCGGGCAGCCATAAAGGCGGGGCTAAAGTGTGGCGAGTCGAAGAGACTTAGCAGTTGGCAGGAAAAAAGACAGAAGTGCAAGGGGAGAGCCAACTGTGTAACAGCCCCGACAAACACATTTTTCTGCAGCACCTGTGGAAGAGTCTGTCACTCTAGAATTGGCCTTTATAGCCACTCCAGGCGCTGCTCCACACACCACTGACCACCTCCAGGCACTTACCCATTGTCTCTCGAGATAAGGAGGCCAAAGAGAATAACCTAAGTAACATGATCCTGTCCAGAATTTCGGTAACCAGGGATAGGCTTTGTTGCCGCAAATAAAATAAGTACCATTGTAGGCAATGGGAATTTTAGCTGTTTCGGGGTCCACCCGCCAGGTGGCATCCCGATCCTTTAGTTGCTCAAGGTCCCGCAGGAGAATAGATTTAGCGCCTGGAGTCGCATTGAAATAGTGGGAGCAGTTACTTCGTCCCACTTCTCGTCCACCCTTTTGGTCTCTAACCAGGCATATGAATCCCTGTGGTCTTCCCACGCCTGAGGTGTTAGTAAGGACCAAGAATGGAGGTTCTCCGGTCCGATTGTAATGGGGCCGGTACCACCCCATGAAGGCTTGTCTGCTCCGAGACCCTTTTGCGATCCATTCCGCTGTCTCTGATGCATTAAACGGAATGGGACGTAAGGGGATGCCTCCCCTGGAGTGGATAGGCACGTGTGCACATATCCAACAGCGGGAGAGGTTAGCTTCTTTGGCATAAGTATAGGTCATGTAAAGGAAAGAGTTAACATGTAATTCTCTGGACACTCGATTAGTTTCCCCATGTGGACAGGTTTGGTTTGACAAAAATGAGCAACTACTTCAAATACATGCAAAGAAGATAATACAAATTTTAAACATGGTAGCAATTAATAATTCGGCGTTGAATCACGGGTCGCTCGTTTTACATGAGAGGCGTGTATCCAGGCTTTCTTTCTCTCGACTTTAACTGCTGCCTGGGTTGTTAGTAGCACTTGGAAAGGTCTCTCCCACTTGGTGCCCAAAGGTTCTTTGTGTATTTTCTTCAGGTAGACCCAGATTCCCAGGACGATGTCGTGCCCTCCTTCTGGTGGGTCACCCCAAGCTGCCGATACCTGCGAGGAAGCAGAACTGACAGCATTTGTTAAGTTCTTGCAATATTCTAGTAAAGCGTCACTCATCAAATGACAATCAGCTTTACGCAGATCAATTGTTCCCGGCAAAGACATGGGTCTCCCTGTTATTACTTCAAATGGGCTCAAGCCTGTAGTTCTATTCGGAGTCGCTCTGATACTACACAGAACTATCGGCAATGCCTGAGGCCACTTTTGTCCTTCCTGGTGATACTTGGATAGTTGCTGCTTTAGCGTCTGATTCATTCGTTCCACTTGACCTGATGACTGGGGATGATGAGGACAATGTAAATCCCACGTAATGTTTAGCAGTCGACTGACTTCCTGACAAACCGCGCCTGTGAAATGAGTTCCTTGGTCAGAGTCAATGCTGACTGGTACTTCCCATCTGGGGATGTCATCCTTACACAGGACCTTTGCGGTGTGATTGGCCGTGGCATTTCTGGCTGGGACGGCTTCTACCCATCTAGAAAATTTGTCGACAATGACTAAAATGCCGGTGTATCCTTGGCAAGGTGGGAGAGTGATAAAATCAACTTGTAAGCACTGAAATGGTCTGGCTGGAGCAGGGGCTCTTAGTTGAGGCATTATTGTAGTGGGTCCTGGATTGTTTTTCTGACAGACCACACAGCGGTCAGCCACCAGCTGTGCATGTTTCTTAAACCCTCGGCTCCACCAGCTTTTCTGGAACCATGCTGTCATCTGTTGCGAGGCCAGGTGTCCCCAGGAGTGAACTTGTTGGGCTAAAAAGGGCATCAGCGCCTGTGGTGCGACAGGTTTCTTGGTGTCCCTTTGCCTCCAGATGCCATCGTCACATAACTTAATCCCTGCTTCCATACAGGTCCATTTTTCATCTTTGGAGCATCCACTCTGCATCACTTAAAGGTCTTGTGTCAGACGGGACACATTCAGTTCACATATTTGCGTCTGTTGTTCCGGAGGATCACCCTGCGAGGCGGCTTCCTTGGCTGCCTTGTCGGCTAGGGCATTCCCTTTTGCTTCTATGGTGTTGTCTTTCGTATGGGCTTTACATTTCAAAATAGATACCTTTTGTGGCAATTGCATCGCCTCTAGCAAGTCTCGAACTTCTTTCCCATTTCGAATAGGTGTACCAGCTGCGGTGAGAAATCCTGTTTTGCGCCACAACTGACCAAAGTCGTGAGCGACTCCAAAAGCATACCGTGAGTCTGTGTAAATATTAGCTGTCTTTCCTTCTGCTATTCGACATGCTTCCGACAGAGCTCGCAGTTCGGCTTGTTGGGCCGACATTCCTGGAGGCAGGCATCCCACTTCCACAACTTCATGTTGAGTTGTAACTGCCCATCCTGCTTTCCGTATACCATTGTCAACAAAGGAGGATCCGTCTGTGAATAGGATTAAATCTGGGTTGAGCAATGCTTCTTCTGCCGCTCAGGCTGTCTCCTCAGTTTCCTCCATAATCTCTACACAATCATGTTCTTCTTCCTCTATCTCTTCAGACCACGGGAGCATAGTCGCTGGATTTACTGGGCTGGCCCGGACAATGTGGAGATTGGGAGCCTCTAGGACTGTTGTCCATCGGGTCCATCTAGCTGCGGTCACCTGGGATACTCTGTTCATGGATAGCAAAGTGTGGACTGTGTGCGGACACTTAACGGTTGACTTTTGATCTAACACCAGACCTGCAGTAGCAATTACTGCTTAACATGTAGCTTCCATAGCTCTTAAACAACTATCCCATCCTAGGGTGACAGTGTCCAGTCTTTTCGAATAATACCCAATAGGTCTCTGTTTGTCCCCATGCTCCTGCATTAGTATTGCAGTCATATATCCCTCTTTTTCGTCTACAAACAGGGTGAACGGTTTCCCATTGTCGGGGATTCCCAGGGCTGGCGCTGAGCACAGAGCCCTCTTTAAATTTTCGAAAGCTTCTTGTTGTTCTTTGGTTAGAGTCACGGATTCTCTAGAGGCCCGCTTTCCCTTCAGGAGATCGGTTAACGGTTGAGCCAGCTGTGTGTAGGAGTCGATCCAGTTTCTGTTGAAGTTACACAAACCCAAAAAAGACCTAAGTTCCTGGATAGTAGTTGGCTGTTTGGCAGCTCGAATAGCGGCAGTCCTGTCCTGGGTGAGTTCTCTCTTTCCCTTCGAAATCTTTTGTCCCAGGTACACAACCTCCCCTTGAGTTATTTGCGCTTTGTCAATACTGGCTTTGTGTCCTCTCTGATGAAGGTGGTTCAGCAGGGTACACAGATCTTGCTCGTGCTGTTCTTCTGTCTCAGAGGCTAACAGAATGTCGTCCACGTAGTGAATGACCGTGGAGTGCATGGGAGGTAACTCCCTCAAATGGTTTTGTAGGGCCATATGAAATACCGTGGGGCTGTTGTGGAAACCCTGCGGCAGGCGAATCCAGGTGCACTGTTGTTTTTGTACAGTAAAGGCGAACCACGGTTGGACTTCGGGTGCCAGTGGCACCGACCAAAATCCGTTGGCCTTATCGATAACAGAGAACCATTCGTGTTCCGGCTTCAGGGCATTAAATACCGTAGAGGGGTCAGCTACCAGAGGTGCCTTTTGATCATTACACTGGTTAGCTTTCCTATGGTCTACAGTAAGCCTCCAAGTCCCGTTTGGTTTCAGTACTGGCCACACAGGGCTGTTGGATGTGCTGTTTGTTTTAACTAGCACGCCTCGCTCTTCTAACTGTTCAATTACGGGTAGGATTCCCGTAACGGAGGTTAGACTAATGGGATATTGCTTAGTACAGGGCGGAGCAGATCCCGTAAATGTTGCCGGTTCCATTTGAAGTAGCCCACAATCGTTCTTATCCTGGGCCCATATTGGGTGTTCCCTCAGCTCCGCTTTCTTCAAACTTCTGATAGACCAAGTTACCTGACTGCCTTTAAAATGTAACGAAGAGTTCAGTTGGTTAAGAATGTCCATACCCAGAAGGGCTCAGTCCACCGGACCTATCCAAATTGGTGTTATCAACTCGTGCGGACCAAAACCAATACGTACGGGCTGAGTCTTCCTGATTACTAACTTATTGCCCCCTGCTCCGTGAGCTGTTTTGGTCTTACCGTCCAGTAGTAGGGGGTTTCCGTATTGTTGGGGTATGCACGTTAATTCGGCTCCGGTATCCAATAAAAAGTCAATATCTTGGTCGCCCACCCTCACAGTTATATACAATCCATCTTTTCTATTTTCTAATAGCGCCTGGAGAGGCACCGAAATGACGAGGGGGGGCTCCTCTAGTTTTTTGTCACACTAGGAAAAGATGATAACTCCTTCTGTTGCTGGGGTGTTAACTGAATAAGCTGTTTAAGCTTCTCTAAGAGGTCATTATCATTTGGAGATGGACCTGGTTTGGGTTCCGGGTTATGTCCCGGGTGTCCTCTGCCTCGTCCCTTCGCTTTACACGTCTTAGCCCAATGGCCTTCCTTCCCACAACAGTAACATTTACCGGGTCGCTGACCTCACCCTTTGTCAGGCTGTTTCAGTATCTGACCTGTCTGCATAACTCGGAGTTTTGCTCCCATGTCCCTGTCCAGCTGACTGCATCCATCAATTAACTGCGCATACTTTACTCCTGCGCCTTCCCAATCTGGTAAGGTTACCTTCAACATCTTGGATAATTCTGGTTTTAGTCCAACAATAAAGGCAGACTTCAAGGGCACAAAACGGGTATCGTCCAGATCCTCCGGAGCAATGTCCGTTATCCCTGAGTGTTCCAGCCAAACTGATTGAAACCTCTCTTCATACTCCCGCACCTCTTCGGTACCTTTTTGCTGACAGGCTGTGATTTTATTCCAATCCGTCTTTGCAGGACAGAATGCTCGCAACCACTGGCTAATCGCAATCCATCCGGCATCTAGTTATTGTTCGTCCACGCCCAAAGCAGCTTTGACCTCTCTGTTCAGTCTTCTCGCTGCTCTCCCGGGCACCATCACAGTCAGAATCTGTACCCCATCCCATTGGTGGAGGTGGTAAATTCCCTTCAGACGTTCCAGTTGTTCCCACGTCTTCTGACCCCCCTTCTTTGGGTCAGGCAATTCGTTGGACCACTTATCAATCTTCTCAGGATCCGCCAGGACATGCGACCAGTAGGTGTTGTGCTGGGCCGTTGTGACCTCGTTACCATCCACAGTCTTCTTTTCCTGCTTAACCTTAATGTGTTTCTGTTTGAGGGGAGCTAGTCGTGGGAAAGGCAAACCATCATCATCAGTGTCACTTTCTTCACTGGAGGACTTGTCCTCCGCCAGACCTGCTTCACGCAGTTGCAGTAGGTGTTGTTCTTCTTGCAACGTCTTCAAACTCGGATATATGTTAGTCGGTGATGGTGGTTGGGGGGGGTCCGTAAAGTGGTCCTTTCAATTGGATCGCTCATTCATCCTGTAGTTGTCTTTTAAGTTCTTTATTTCCAATTTCTAACTTTTTATGGGCAGCTTCTAGCTGTTCCAATTTAAGCTTTTTCTTTTTCAATTGTTCGCAGACCGCCTTCAATTGGTCCTTTGCATTAGTTAGGTCGCGGTCGCATTGAGCTTGTTGGGTAATTTCATTACGCTGTCGGATCTGTCCTATGACAGCTAGGGACCATTAGGTCCGTTCTCTATCCTTTAAACGGGTTGTTTTTCCCCAGACTCTCTTTATATCATCAAGGGACCACTGTCCCGTTGTGGTGCCATATTTTTGCCCAATGTCTGTGTATGTTTTAGCCAAATTAAACCATTGCTCAACATATTCTTTTACCTGCCGAAGTATTTCATCTTCAGGAACGTCAGGTGGGGCCCGCCCACCTTTGACAGTAGTTGGTAACTGTCGGTTGTCTTCGTCGGTCATTTTATCAATGCCGTAGGCTCGGTATAACTGGGTGTTTCTACAGATAAACTCAAGCCGATGGAGCTTCCTTCGAAGCCCGTGGGTCGGTATTACGCTGAATACCACCGAATAAGGCGCCTGAATATAGGGGGTTTCCGTCTTCCGTATTCCCCCCGAGTGGACTCGAGTTACTGAACGGAAAGGTTCGGGATCGTGTGGTGGAGGACCGAGCTTAGACAACGGCCAAGGACTTTTAAAACAAAGAGGAGTCCTTACCTCTGGGGCCCGATAAAGGTCCGATGTCCAGTGCTTTGGTCTCTATCCTCCAGCGATCCTGCCGACTACGCCAAGTTGTTGGATCTCAGTTTTTATGATCTCATGGGTTACACGAAAAGAGACGAAGTCCGACTGTAGCTTTAAGAAACTTTATTGTAGTACTTAGTGGTTACATCATCAGCAAAGCGAACAACAACAACACCTGGGCTCTCCTCCCTCTTCCTCCGTGCTGGAGGAGGGAATTCAAGCCTTTCTTATAGTTCATCTTACAAATCAGTGACACCCCCTTTATGTTCCCAATTGGTTCACAAACTTTGCAGTTTCTTGGTGTCAGAGCCTGATTGGGGCACTGCCTTGTCACCCTCTCCTCAAACGGTTTTTTATTCCCCTATCTCCTTGGAACGTTGGGCTGATTGTCATACAAAGGGTTAGTCTTCGGCAGCTGCAGCTGTCCTGCTAGGTTTTAGCTGGTTAGTCTATTTCTACTGATAAGCTGTCTGTGCAGCTCCGAAGTTAGTTTGTTAGTAATACATGATTGGTTAATTATTTCATCTTAAATGTCCCCATATTATTCTGTTCATGAAAATTCTGTTCTCACATGACCTATTCCTAACCTAATTTCCCAATTTACTTTAGCCAACTCTGTCTTCAAACCTTCATAATTACCCTTATTTAAGTTTAAAACACGAGTCTTTGATCCACTCTCTCACCCTCAATCATGTTGCGATCACTGCTACCTAGGGACACCTTTACTATGAGCTCATTAATTAATCCTGGCTCGTTACACATTACCAGATGTAGAGTAGCCTGCTCTCTGGTTAGTTCTAGAATGTGTTGCTCTAAAAAACTGTCCCGAAAACACTCCATAAAATCATCTTCTAGGTCACCTTTGCAAATCTGTTTGTAGATTAAAATCACCCATGATTATCGCCGTACCTTTCTCACAAGCCCTCATTATTTCTTCCTGTATACCCCATCGTACAGTGTAGTTACTGTTAGGGGGCCTATAACCTACTCCTACAAGTGACTTCCTACCTTTACTATTTCTTATCTCTACCCAAACTGATTCTACATTTTGATTTTTCGAACTAAGGTTGCCTCCCTCTAGTGTACTAATGTCATCCTTAATTAACAGAGCTACCCTTCCACCTTTTTCTAATTTCCTGTCCTTGCAAAATGTCATGTACCCTTGAATATTCAGGTCCCAGCCTTTGTCATCTTGCAGCCATGTCTCTGTAATGGCTATCAGACCATACATATTTATTTCTATTTGAGCTATCAATTCATCTGTTTTGTTACGAATGCTACACGCATTCAAATACAGAGCCTTTAGTTCAGTCTTTTTACTATTTACACAACCTCTAGCCTTAGCTGCTTGCACACTCTTAATTTTGTACATTTTATCCCTTCCTGCCATACTCTGATTATTTCCCGTATTGCTATCTTGCTGTCTTGCCTTGTCCTCTCTCTTTAATTTATCACATCTTCTCTCACTTGATCCCTCACCGCCACTATTTAGTTTAAAATCCTCTTTACCGCCCTAGTTATACAACTTTCCAGAACACTGGTCCAGCACGGTTCAGGTGAAGACTGTCCCAAAGATACAGCTCTCAATTTCCTCAGTACAGGTGCCAGTGCCCCACGAATCAAAACCCATTTCTCCCACACCAATCTTTGAGCCACGCATTTAATTCTCTAATCTTATTTAAGAACAGTAGTGATAGGGGGTTTGTTAGTTCGGGGAACAGACAGGAGTTTCTGCGGCCGTAGACATGACTCCAGGATGGTGTGTTGCTTCCCTGGTGCCAGGGTCAAGGATGTCACAGAGTGGCTGCAGGACATTCTTCAGGGGGAGGGTGAACAGCCAGAGGTCGTGGTCCACATTGGTACCAATGACATAGGTAGGAAGAGGCATGCCGTCCTGAAAGCAGAATTTAAGGGGCTAGGAAAGAGATTAAAAAGCAGAACCTCAAAAGCAGGAATCTCAAGATTACTCCCAGTGCCACGTACTAGTGAACATAGGAATAGGATTGAGTGATTGAACAAGTGGGTGGAGAATTGATGTAGGAGCAAGGGCATCAGATTTCCGAGGCATTAGGACCTGTTCTGGGGCAGGTGGGACCTGTAGAAGACAGATGGTTGCACCTTAGCAGGACTGGGACGAACATCCTCTCAGGGAGTTTGCTAGTGCTGTTGGGGAGGGTTTAAACTAGATTGGCAGCGGAATGGGAGCCTGAGAGGGAGCTCAGATTGGAGGGAAGCAAAACTGGTACAGGAAGTAGAAAAGTAGTAAGCAAAATTAGAAGACAGTTGAAGCAAAGGCAAGCATCAAATGGGATCAGAATGCAGATTAGTGTTAAAAAGACAAAATTAAGGGCACTCTCTCTGAATGTACGCAGCATTCGCAACAAGGTAGGTGATTTGAAGGCACTAATAGAGGTAAATGGGTATCATTCAATCACCATTACAGAGACGTGGTTACAGGGTAAACAAGACTGGGAACTGAATATTCAGGGATATTCACCATTTAGGAAGGATAGACAAAAAGGAAAAGAAGGGAAAAGGGACCAGATCGGTACATTGGTGAGAGAGCATCTTCAATCAAAGAATCAAGATATAGAAGCAGTTTGGGTGGAGCTAAAAGATTTGACAGTAGGCAGCTAATACAAAGAGAACAAAGAACAATACAGCACAGGAACAGGCCATTCGGTCCTCCAAGCCTGCGCCGATCTTGATGCCTGCCTAAACTAAAACCTTCTGTACTTCCGGGGACCGTACCTCTCTATTCCCATCCTATTCATGTAATGGCTAGTATTTAAAGAAGTATTACATGGTCTACAACAAATATACATTCCTCTAGGACACAAAAACCCAACAGGAAAGATGAATCAACTGTGGCTAACAAAAGAAGTTAAATATTGTATTAGATCAAAGGAAGTGGCTTATAAGGTTGCCAGAAATATTGGTAAGTCCAAGGATTGGGAGAAATTTAGAATCCAGCAAAGGATGACCAAGAAACTGATAAAGAAAGGGAAAAGAGAATATGAATGCAAGCTAGCGAGAAACATAAAGGTGTATATAAAAAGACTGTAAAAGCTTCTTTAGGTATGTGAAAAGGAAAAGATTAGCAAGGACAAATGTGGGTCCATTACAGGTGGAGACAGGAGAATTTATAATGGAGAATAGGGAAATGGCAGTGAAATTAAACAATTACTTTGTGTCTGTCGTCACGAAGAACGATACAGAAAATGTCCCAGAAATACTAAGGATTCAAGGGACTTGTGAAAATGAGGAACAGAAAGAAATTAGTATTAATAAAGGGGTAGTTCTCAAAATTAACTGGCTTGAAGATTGGTAAATCCCCTGCACCAGATGAGTTACATCCCAGACTGTTGAAAGAGGTGTCTGTAGAGATAGTGGATGCATTGGTGGTTATCTTTCAAAATTCTATAGATTCTGGAAAGTTTCCTACAGACAGGAAAGTAGCAAATGTAATGCCACTATTTAAGAAAAGAGAAAACAGGGAACTACAGACCCGTTAGTTCGACATCAGTAGGAGGGAAAATGTTAGGATCTATCATAAAGAACGTGATTACTAGACACTTAGAAAATAATTATATGATTGGGCAGAATCAACATGGATTTATGAAAGGGAAATCATGTCACTGTGGAGTTTTTCGAGGATGTAACTAGCAGAATAGATAGGGGGAACCAGTGGATGTGGTGTATTTGGATTTACAGAGGCTTTTGATAATGTCCCACACAGGTTAGTAAACAAAATTAGCGCAGGGATAATATACTGGTATGGACTGAGAAAACAGAGAGTAGGAATAAATGGGTCATTCTGAGAATGGCAGGCTGTTACTAATAGGGTACCTCAAGGATCAGTGCTAGAGCCACAGATGTTCACAATCTAAATAAATGATTTGGATGTGGGGACCAAATGTAATATTTCTAAATTTGCTGATGGCACAAAACTAGGTGGGAACATAAGTTATGAGGAGGATACAAAGAGGCTTCAAAGGGACTTGGACAGGCTAAGTGAATGGGTAAGAATATGGTAGATGGAATATAATGTGAATAAGTGTGAAGTTATCCACTTTAGTAGAAAAAACATAAAGACAGAGAATTTCTTAAATGCTAAGAGGTTGGGATGTGTTGATGTCCGAAGGGATCTGGCTGTCCTTGCTCATGAATCACGAAAAGTTAGCCTGCAGATGCAGCAAGCAGTTAGGAAGACAAATGGTATGTTGGCCTTCATCACAAGGGGATTTGAGTACAGGAATAAAAATGTCTTGCTGCAATTGTACGGAGCATTGGTGAGATCACACTTGGAGTATTGTGTGCTGTTTTGGTCTCCTTATCAAGGAAGGATATACTTGCCATAAAGGGGAGTGCAACTGAGATTCACCAGACTTATCCCTGGGATGGTAGGATTGTCTTATGAGGAGAGATTGCAGAAACTGAAACTGTATTCTCTGAAATTTCGAAGAATGAGAGGTGATCTCATTGAAATTTACAAAATTCTTACAGGGTGTGACAGGGTCAATGTAGATAGGATGTTTCCCCTGTCTAGAACCAGAGGACATAGTCTCAGAAGAAGGGACAGGCCATTTAAGGCTGAGATGAGGAGGAATTTCTTCACTCAGAGGGTGGTGGAATCTTTGGAATTCTCTACCTTGAGGGCTCAATCATGGAACATGTTCAAGACAGAAATCAATAGATTTCTCGATACTAATGACATGAAGAGATATGGGGACAGTGCAGGAAAGTGGCATTGAGGTAGGTGATCAGCCATGATCTAATTGAATGGTGGAGCAGGCTCAAGGGACTGAATGGCCTACTTATGTTCTTGTGTACAACCCTTTGAATGAAGCAATTTCTCCTCATCTCAATCCTAAATGGCTGATCCTTATTCTGTGACCCCTTGTTCTAGATTCCCCAGCCACAGGAAATATTTTCTCAGCATCTGTCAAGCCCCTTAAGTGTTTTATATGTTTTAATTAGATCACCTCTCATTCTTTTAACAAAGTGATTCCTGACAATACAGCAGCCTACCAACATCATCAGAGTGCTCCAAGCTTGCACACATGCACAAAAGGTCCCCTGCACTCAGTGAGATGCTGCGCATGTGCAGCCTACATCTTGCCAGGAGTAATTGGCGCATGCGCGCGAAAATGTCAACAGCTACACGTTTCCCTCGCCCACTTCCCCCCACTCAGCCACTCTCTCCTGCCCCAATGGCTGCTCTCCCCCCTTGGCCACTCGCTTCAGGCCTCAACGCTTTCTCCGCTTCCCCCCCACCGGCCAATTCCTCCAGGCGGCGCGCAGAGAACGATCGAAGGTGGGAGCAGTGGCTGAGAGGACGGAAGTGGCACGGCCTAGGGTTAGCATCTGGAGGATGGGCGGGGGCAGCAGGGTTGGGAAGTGGGGAACGAACGGCCGGAGAGCGGGGTGGCAGCCAGGAAGCTAGGAGCGGGGAACAATCGGCCGAGGGGAAGAGGGGGAGCAGTGGCAAGATCTTGAGGGAGGGAGGAAAAGGCGAGGCTGTCGTGAATGTGTGGATTGGAAGAATGGGAGATTGCAGAATGGAGGCAGGGGTGTGGGGGGTGTGGGGGGGGCAGAAATTCACAGTTATTTCCTCCATAAAGTTCACAGTGTAAATGTTGACTTTACCGTCCTGTAGAAAGTTGCTTTACATTCCAAATTTCAATGGCAGTATCATACCAGAGATCTTCTGTCCTTGTCAAAAAGAAATCAAAACAGTTGAGCAGGAGACATCCAAGAAATAATACAAATGAAGCAATGGCAGGAGGGAGCGGGGAACTGTTGGGGTGGGATGGAGACGGTGATAGCAACCTTTGAGGGAATTTTCAGGTTGAAGTTGTTTTTCAGTGACAAATTGAGCAGCGCCATCTTTAATCCTGGCAGCTGTCTGAACGTCGCAGACAGTGACATTTCAGTGGAAGAGGCTGCATTTGCGCATGTGCTTATACTGCGCCACCTAGTGGTTGTGTTGTCAGCAAATGCAGCCTTCTTTTAAACTTCGGGGTATATAGGCCAAGTTTACTCGATCACTCCTCATAGGACAACCCCTTCATAGAATAATAGAAAATTTAAGGCACAGAAAGAGGCCACTTGGCCCATCGTGTCTGTGCCAGCCAAAAAAAAACCCACCTATTCTAATCCCACCTTCCAGCACTTGGTCCATAGCCCTGCAGTTTACGGCACTTGAGGTGCATATCCAGACTCCTTTTGAATGAGTTGAGGGTCTCTGCCTTAATTATCCTTTCAGGCAGTGAGTTCCAGACAATCACCACCCTCTGGGTGAAAAGGTTTTTCCTCATTACCCCTCTAATTTTTCTACCAATCACTTTAAATCATTGACTTCTCTGCTAAGATGAATAGAATTCTCTGTTCCAAGGAAAGCAACTCCAGCCTATCTAATCTTTCCTCATAGCTGCATTTTTCCAGTCCTGACAACATCCGCATAAATTTCCTCTGTACCCTCTCCAGTGCAATTATATCTTTTCTGTAATGAGGTGACCAGAACTGCACACAGTACTCAAGTTGAGGCCTAACCAATGAGTTATACAGTTCCAACATAAACTCCCTGCTCTTATATTCTATACCTTGGCTAATAAAGGAAAGGATTCCATATCCTTCTTAACCATCTTATCGAACTGTCCTGCTACCTTCAGGGATCTGTGGGCATTCACTTCAAGGTCTCTTACTTCCTTTACACTTCTCAGTATTTTCCCATGCATCATGTATTCCTTTCCCTTGTTTGACCTCCCCAAATGCATCACCTCACACTTCTCCAAGCTGAATTCCATTTGCCAACTTTTCAGCCCATCTGACCAGACCATCAATATCTTCCTGCAACCTACAGCTATCCTCGTTATCTATCACACGGCCAATCTTTGTGTCACCGGCTAACTTCTTGATCATGCCCCCTACATTTACGTCCAAATTGTTAATATACAGCACAAAAAGCAGGGGACCCAGTACTGAGCCCTGCGGAATGCCACTGGAAACAGCCCTCCAGTCACTAAAACAGCCGTCAACAATTACTCTTTGTTTCTTGCCACTGAGCCAATTTTGTAACCACCTTGTTGCATTTCCCTGGATCCCATGTGATTTTATATTTTTAACCAGTCTGCCATGTGGAACCTTGTCAAAAGCCTTGCTAAAGTCCATGTAGATCACATCAACTGTACTACCCAAATCTATCGTCCTTGTTATTTCTTCAGAAAATTTGATCAGGTTGGTCAAACAAGATATTCCCTTAACAAATCCATGCTGACTATTCTTGATTAACCTGTGCCTTTCTAAGTGACAGTTTATCCTGTCTCTCAGAATAGATTCCATTAATTTGCCCACAACTGAGGTTAGACTGACTGGCCTGTAATTATTCGGTCTATCCTTTGCTCCTTTTTTAAACAGAGGTACAACGTTAGCAATTCTCCAATCCTCCATCACACCTGTATCCAGTGAGGATTGGAAAATGATGGTCAGACCCTCTGCGATTTCCTCTCTTGCTTCTTTTAACAGCCTAGGAAACATTTCACCTTGCCCTGTTGATTTATCAACTTTCAAGGATGCTAATCCAATTAATACTTCCTCTCTCCCTATGTTTATCACATCCAATACTTCATACTCTTCCTCCTTAACTGCAATGTCTGCATCATCCCTCTCTTTTGTGAAGACAAACACAAAGTATTCATGTATGAACCATACCAATATCTTCCACTCCTGCACATAGGTTACCTTTTTGGTCTTTTATCGGTCCTACTCTCTCCTTAGTTATCCTCTTACTGTTAATAAAACATTTTTGGGTTCACCTTGATTTTGCTTGCCAATATTTTTTCATGCCCTCTCTTTGCTTTCCTAATTTCCTTTTTGATTTCACCCCTCCATTTTCTATACTCCTCTCAGCTTTCTGTAGTATTGAGTTCTCGGTCATAAGCTTTCCTTTTCTGCCTTATCTTACCCTGTAGGCTCCTTGACATCCATGGGACTCTAAATTTGGCTGCCTCACCCTTTTTCTTTGTGGGAACATGTTTACCCTGAACCCCTTTGAATGCCTCCCACTGTTCTGACACTGATTTACCTTCAAGTAGCTGTTTCCAGTCCACTTTCGCTAAATCACTCCTCAGTTTAGTAAAATTGGCCTTGCTCAAATTGAGAACACTAACTCCTGTTCTATCTCTGTCCTTTTCCATCATTATGTTAAAACTGACTGAATTATGATCACTACCACCAAAATGCTCTCCCACTGCCACTCCTTTCACCTGCCCATCTTCATTTCCTAAAACTAAGTCTAAAACTTTGCCCTCTCTTGTTGGACTTGTTACATACTGAGCAAAAAAGTTCTCCTGAATGCACCTCAAGAATTCTGTTCCCTCAATTCCTTTCACACTAAAACTATCCCAGTTCATCTTGGGGTAATTGAAATTCCCTACTATGACTGCCCTATTGTTCTTGCACTTCTCAGAGATTTGCCTACATATCTGCTCTTCTTTCTCCCTCTTCCTGTTTGGGGGTCTGTAGTACACTCCCAGCAGTGTGATTGCCCCTTTTTTGTTCCTTAACTCAATCCATATGGCCTCATTTGATGAACCTTCCAACATATAATCCCTCCTCACAGCTGTAATAGTTTCCTTGACCAAAATTGCCACTCCCCCTCCTTTTTTATCCCCTGCCCTATTATGTCTGAAAACCCTGTAACCAGGAACGTTTAGCTACCATTCCTGTCCCTCCTTAAGCCATGTTTCTGTTATAGCTATAATATCATCCCAGGAACCAGTCTACTGAACCTTTGTTGCACTCCCTCTAGGGCAAGTATGTCCTTCTTTAGGTAAGGAGATCAAAACTGCACACTAGGTGTGGCCTCTCCAATGCCCTGTATAATTGTAGTAATACTTCTTTACTCTTATACTTCAATCCCTTTGTAACAAAAGTTAACATACCATTTACCTTCTTAATTGCTTGCTGTACTTGGTAACTTTCTGTGATTTATGGACAAGAACACCCAGGTCCCTCTAAATGCAAACATTACCCAGTTTCTCACCATTCAAAAAGTATTCAAACTTCCTGTGCTTCCAAGAGTTTCTAATATTTCAACAACCACAACTTATACGTACATAGTGCCTTTACCGCAATAAAATGTCCCAAGGCGCTTTGCAGGAGCATTATAAATCAAAGTATGGCACCGAGCCAAAGAAGGAGATATTGGGTCTGATGACCAAAAGGTTTTAAGGAGTGTCTTAAAGGAGAAAAGCGAAGCAAATAGGTGTAGGGAAGGTATTCCAGAGTTTAGGGCTTAGGCAACTCAAGGCACAGCCACCAGTGATGGAGCGATTAAAATAAAGGATGCACAAGGGGCCAGAATTAGAGGAGCGGCTATTTTGAAGGGTTGTGGGACTGGAGGAGAATACAGAGATGGAAAGGGGCAAGGCCATGGAGGGATTTGAAAACAAATCACTGTTTCATCCATGATATTTGAATTTATGGACTCAATTCGAGAAATAAGTAAGTCACACAGAGAGAGATGAAGGAGCCTGCAAACATCTGCAACTGGAGAAACACACAGTGCCCCAGGAATATATATTGTGCCTCAGACATCCAAACCAACTTCATACCCAGAAGCTCTGAATGCAGAGGTGAAAAATATCCCTTCCTTCAGCATTGAGGCTATCACCCTAACAACCAGTTCCTTGCTGACACTGCAGCAGTGATAAGTTAATTAATGTTTACAGGCATTTTGAATTCCTCATGACACATAGAGGAAAATGCAACTGATAAGCTGTAAAAAGATCTAGAAACAAATACCAATATGTCACTAGCAATGTCCCACTGTAATTGTCTGGAAGGCACTTGTGCAGTATTTATTTTACGATCCAATTTAATTCTTTGGTAAAAATATAGTAATAGCTTTACTAGTCACAGATTTCACAGGGAAGCATTCTTACAATCTGTCAGAGCAACTTCCAATCATTGCTCGATGTCTTGAATGCATTCTCAACGTGCAAGGATACAAGGTTATTAAGTATTGAATTCAAATGAAAACGCAGTACCACCTCCCACTTGCACTCAGATACTCGACAGTGATAATACACTCATAGCTACTCTCCAAAGAAGAAATCAATAATGATTTATTTTAAGGTTAGTATATAATGCAATTAACAAAGTGACGGTAATGTCATTATTCAGACATACCTGTCAGAATCCTTGTTTTCAGACTAGTTGTTATTTATTCAGAACCAAATAAGAATGCCTCAGCATATAAAACAATATATCAGCAGTATATTCGGAGGGAGAGCTGTGTTTGTTGATCTCAATGACATTTGGGTTTGAAAACAACCCAGACTAAAGGGATAGATCTCTGACCCCGTAAGAAATTAATGTGAAAGGCATTCAGGCACAATCCCATAGCAAAGAAATTCCCCATAATCTGACACAAATTGGCAGCAAATTTTCAAACTCATTCAGAAAGGTCAAGGAATGCAAAAACATTGGCACTGGTACAGTCAAGGTGTTTATCTGAGAGAGTCTTACTCTGTATTCAGACTGATCTAGGAATGCTTGATGTTGACAAAGGGTGACAGAAGTAGAAATATAGGGCCGGTTGTCCTCCTAGTGTCAAGACCTCCGCTCTTCTCTGGCCTGCACTCTTGATCCTTTGCAATTCCCTAGCATTAAGGGTCATCTTAATATTTTGGGGGGACTCTGTGTAGGATTCCCACTGATGATGGGGAAGCGACCTCGGAAAAGGGAAAAAAAGGAAGAGAAAATGACTTCTATTTATGCAGTACCTTTCTCAACATCAAGATATCTGAAAGTATCTTTGCAGCCAATGAAGTACTTTTTGAAATGTAGTTGCATTTGTAATGCAGGAAACATGGCAGCTAATGTGCACACAGCAAGATCCCACAAACAAGAATGTGATAATGACCAGCTAAACTGTTTTAGTGATGTTCATTGAGGGATAAATATTGGCCAGGACAGCAGGGAGAACTCTGCTGCTCTTCTTTGAAGTAGTGCCATGGAATATTTTACATTCAATGGAGAGGGCAAATGGGGCCTCGGTTTAGCGGCTCATTTGAAAGCTGATACCTCCAACAGTGCTGCATCCCTCAGTACTGCACTGGAATGTCAGCCTAGATCTTGTGCTCCAGTGTTTGGAGTGTGACTTGGACCTACAACCTTCTGATTCAGAGGCAAGTGTGCTACCAACTGACACATGGAGGACAAAGGAGAGAAATCGCTGTTGCAGCCATCAGGATTCTGTAGCGACGTATCATGGCCATTGGACACCTGAAGAACTTGTTGTATGTGCACACCTTTAAGAGGTGTGGCTATACCATGTGATTTTGAGTGTTCGTCAGTCTTGAAGATACACCTGTACAGTTACCGTCTCAATGTAATTGCCGCTCTCTCTGTAATCAATACAGAACCCACAATATTGCTTTGCTGATCCCATCTTGAGTGATCAGTCTTTGTGTGCAGTCTATACAAACAAAGGTTCAAGGAACATGCAACAGAACCACTTACCTTTTCGCAAAACCGAGTAAAATTGGAGGGACGAGGGAGCGCAATCAATCAGCCATAATCCATTGTATTGCTTCAAATTGTACATACCTCCTTCCCATGCTTGCCACTTTCTTGGTCTCCAGCTGTGTTTTGGCATCAAAAATGCATTGTCTGATATATTCTCATCGAACTACATTTACAACATGGAGACAGGCCACTTAGCCAGCCAGCCAGTGTTGGTGGTTACCCTCCAAGTGAGTAAATAGCTCTAAACAAAACTGTATAATCCAGTTCCTTGGCTGCTAAACTGTCCAGTTTGTACAGCACAGCATATTCAGCAATATATCAAAAAACAGTGCATGTGCAGCATTTGTATCTTTATCAATTTATTTGGGATCTTCCCAATGTTGTGTTCTCCCTACAATGCACCCCTGTGAAGTGCCTTGGGCCGTTTTACTGCATTAAAGGTGCTATATAAATACAAGTTGTTGTTGATGATGTAAGTGGAAATCTCAGCTTCCAGCAGCCAGAGCTAAGGTAACAAATCCACAGTAGAGAAATATATAGTTACAATATGCAAATAGACCCTTTGGCCCAACTATTCTTCGGCGACGTTTACTGTTCACGCGACACATTATTATTTGAAGGTGGGGATCGAGGATCTGGACCCCTGGTCAAAGGTAGACTGTTTAACACAGAAAAGAAGGCTTCAGTGAAGAGATGTGCCCCTTGCAGCAGTCACTGAGGAGTCCTCTGAATGCATTTAATCATGACACTCTCCTCCATGCAGTCCTGCCTCCAACATTACTAAGGTTGCCTCACCAGCGATGTCAAAGTGCAAGAAATCCACAGAAATTACAACATGGAAACTGGCCATTCGACCCAGATCAGTCCATGTGGGCATTTACTCTCCATGCGGGCAAATAGTTCTCATCACATTTACCAAATGTGCTTCATATTCCTTCAACCCCTTTATCTTCATCCACCTACTCAATCAAATGTTGAACATGGGCTGGAATTTCTCGTTGAGCAGGAGGCCCCGTCCACCGGCCGAAAGGTCAGTGATGAGCCAGCCTCCAGACTGGATTTTATGCTCCCCAGGCCCTTAATTGGTCTTGGGTGGGACTTCCACTTTCTTGAGGCAGGAAGCCCTGCCTTATGGAGCTGCAAGCTCCAGTGGGCCGGCAGCTCTTAGTCCCAGCAGCGCCAATGGGAGCGGTGGCCACTGTTGGGACTACACACAGCTTCAGGAGGAAGAAGAAGGACAGCCCCGGGAAAAAGGTAAGTTTTTAGGACCTCGTCAGAGACAATCGGTCGGGCTCCGGCAAGGGGAGGTTGGAGAGGGAGATGGGGGGAGTGTTGTGTGTTGGGGGCAGTTGGGCCTATGGGCTGGCCCTCCATGGGGCCCAGGGTGCCTGATCAGGAGGGGCCCTCCAGCTCACCAGAAAGCCGCCCATTTTCATCAGGCGGGCTTTCTGAGCCCTCAGCCGCCCGCCAGCCAATGATAAAATACCCGTGGTGACAGGCGGAAGCTCTTAAGTGCCTGTTAATTGGCCACTTAAGGGCCTTATTGTCTGGGACGGGTGGGCCGCTTCTCGCTGCTGCCACCCCTCGTACATTTGCAGTGGAGGCGGGAGCAGGTCAGGAAGGGCACCCCCCAGCCTCCCACTCCATTTTACGCACCCCTCCCCTACCCACCCCATCAGTCTTCTCTTTTGGTGGATGTAAAATTCCAGCCACTGACGCAATTTCTGACTCAACCAGAAATCCGGGAAGTGAATTCCCCAACTTCACAACTCTTTATTCGAAGAAGTTTCTCCTGCGCTCTATTCTAAATTTCTTATATGAAATCTTGTACCTCTGGTCCCTCATTCTTGACCCCCTCAACTATTGGAAACAGCCTGCTTCTACCTACCCTGTCCAAATCTATCATAACTTTTAACACATATTACATCACTTCACAATCTGTGTTGCTCCAATGAAAGATTTTTCAAGGCTTTTTCAGATTTATACTGCCTCATATCTGGCAGCATCCGAGTGAATGTGCGTTGTACCCTTTCTAAAGCTTTGCTATCCTTCCTGTCTTGTCAATGCCAATATTGCACACTGTGCTCAATCTGAGTTCTTACTCAAGTTTTGCATAGGCTCATCAATTGCACCTGACTTTTATATTACATCCCTCTCGAGATAAAACCTAGAATTCTATTAACTTTTCTTTTTACAGTCCTTTCAATCAATTATTTACAGCTCATCCTAGTACACCCACCCAGACTCAGTCAGCTAACTGTGGTAGTTTCCAGTGATGAAATCCTAGGGATGACAGTGACTAGCAAAGAACAAGCAGGACAGCTCCTCACCCAAGATCACGTAATGCCAGAGGTAAACCTTCCCCCATGTACGATTCAGGAGGACTGACATGTTGCAGTGTTCATCATGATGAACATAAAGTTCACCAGAAAATATCAGTTCAGAGTCTGCCTCAGCCCGACTGTGAATAGCCTCAGGCAAGATTTGCACCATACACTGCAAAACTAGCATAATCCATAACATAAAGACATCCCACACTCTGGATTGTTTCGCACGCTTCAAATTTTTCACATAAATAAAACGTCTGTATTCGGGTATGGCAGCATAGTGGTAATATGACTGCATTAATAATCCAGAAGCCTGGACTGATAATCCAGAGATAGATGAGTTCAAAAGTTCAAACCCCACCATGGCAGCTGGAGAATTTAAATTCAGTTAATTTAATAAATCCGACATATGAAACCTTGTATCAGTAAAGATGGTCCTGAATCTACCAGATTGTTGTAAAAACCCACTGATTCACTAACGCCCATTAGGGAAGAAAATCTGCCGTCCTTACCCAGTCTGGCCTATATGTGACTCCGGACTCACAGCAATGTGGTTGACTCCTAACTGCCCTCTGCAATGACCCAGCAAGCCATTCAATTGTATCAAAAAACTATTACGAAAAGTATAATCTACACAGACTGCTGCGGTTCAAGAAGGCAGCTCACCACCATCTTCTCGAGGGTAATTAAGGATGGGTAATAAACGCTGGCCTCGCCAGTGTTACCCACATCCCATGAATGAATGAAAAAATATAGTATTTGGCATTTTTCAAAGGAATCAGTTTGAATTTTAGTCAACCTTTGTCAAGGACTTCACAAATCAAGTCATCAATTAATAAATTAGTGTACGCCAAAATGTAAGAATGCATAGAGTACAGGGGACACTCTGAAAGTGATAGTGATATTTAATCACTGTTTGTGTTTCTACACTCCGTTTGAGAATACAGGCAAAAACGACTGTTTCTCTAGCATTTGACCTGGTAATAAATTTCATGGCTGTGGTTTCAAAGCACAAGGAGAATTTTCTGATGTGAATCAAAAATATCAGTCATTTATAATGCACTTGGACTAATGATCCTTTCACTCTTCTCAAGCAGTTAGTGAGCCACCTAACCAGTATAAATGTGGAAAGGTTTGTTAATCCAGCAGTGGAATGCACTTGTGTAGAATGGCTCAACGCCAGTTTGTAGAACCGGGTTTTCAGACCAGTGGGACAAGACAGTCCCAATGAATGCAAAGAAGGCAACCAGCATGCACATTGGTGACAGAATGACATAACAAAATCAAAATACTGCCGATGCTGGATATCTGTAATAAAAACGAAAAATGCTGGAAATGCTCAGTAGGTCTGGCAGCATCTGTGGAGAGATAAACAGTTAACGTTTCAGATCAATGACCTTTAGTCAGAACAGGAAGACAGATGCAACAGGTTTTAAACAAGTACAGAGGCAGAGCAAGGGTGGGGGGGGGGGGCGGTGGAGAGAAGGGGAGGAAAGAACAAAAGGGAAGGTCTGTGATACGGTGGAAAGCAGGAGTGATTAAAAGCCAAAATGGTTCAAGGCAAAAGAGGATGGCAATGGGACAAGCAAAGATGGGTCCAGAAGAAGTGTAAGTGGCATGAGCAAAGCCATTACCAGCACATGCTGTCCGAAAAAAAATGGGAGCCATGTTTATAACCTGAAATTGGTTAACTCAATGTTGTTATGGAAGTGCTTCTGTTTTTTTGTTAAAAATATTTTTTGAGGAATCGATAGTTAAACTGAAGAAATGTTGGATCAGTTTTTGTTTTCAAAAGGGTCATCAATAGGACACTGAAAGGACTTGTTTGACAACATTTACTGGTTGTCACATGACTCAAGTTAAAAATATTACAGAAACCCTGGTAGAGAAGTGACAGGTAAGAAGGTGGACTTTCTGTTTCCGGCTTCACTTTTGAATTGTTTGGAGTTGGGAATGAACTGTTTAAAAGGGGTTGCAGTTTTAAAAAGAACTGAAGGACAGAACCTCAGCTTAGCTTTAAAAAGCCCGCAGAAGAAGGAAAGAAGCTTCAAGGAGAGAAGTTCCATTCACAACTCCTCAGATACTGAAGCAGTCCTTGTAGAAATGCAGCAAGACTTGGACAATATCCAGGCTTGGCTGATAAGTGGCAAGTAACATTCGCGCCACACAAGTGCCAGGCAATGACCATCTCCAACAAGAGAGAATCGAACCATCTCCCCTTGACATTCAACGGCATTACCATCGCTGAATCCCCCACTATCAACATCCTAGGGGCTACCATTGACCAGCAACTGAACTGGAGTAGCCATATAAATACCATGGCTACAAGAGCAGGTCAGAGGCTAGGAATCCTGAGGCGAGTAACTCACCTCCTGACTCCCCAAAGCCTGTCCACCATCTACAAGGCACAAGTCAGGAATGTGATGGAATACTCTCCATTTGCCTGGATGAGTGCATTTCCAACAACACTCAAGAAGCTCAGCACCATCCAGGACAAAGCAGCCCACTTGATTGGCACCCCATCCACAACATTCACTCCCTCCACCACCGACACACAGTGGCAGCAGTGTGTACCATCTGCAAGATGCACTGCAGCAACGCACCAAGGCTCCTTAGACAGCACCTTCCAAACCCACAACCTCTTCCAACTAGAAAGACAAGGGCAGTAAATGCATGGGAACACCACCACCTGCAAGTTCTCCTCCAAGTCACACACCATCCTGACTTGGAACTATATCACCATTCCTTCACTGTCGCGAGGTCAAAATCCTGGAACTCCCTTCCTAACAGCACTGTGGGTGTACCTACCCCACATGGGACTGCAGCGGTTCAAGAAGGCAGCTCACCACCACCTTCTCAAGGGCAATTAGGGATGGACAATAAATGCTGGCCTGGCCAGCGATGCCCACATCCCATGAATGAATAAAAATCAGAGAATTCCCAACGAAGGAGAGAAGACCACAATCCAGCTCAGCTTTCCAGAATCTCTCTAAAAGACTCTGAGAAGTCCATTGTGTCAACTCATCTCCTCCTGTCTTTGAAGAAAAGCCTGCTAAGTTAATTCTTAACTCCGCCTGAAAAGAACTGTTCTAAAAGATCCCAGTGACTCTTCTACATGTACTGGGGGAGCAGACTGTATGCTAGTTTTGAAACACAACATATCTCAACTGCTGTTTCCTCCACAATGAGCAAGTATTCAGCCCAAGTGTTTTTTTTTGTCTGAAACAGAGCTCTAAACAAAAATCCCTTTTATTTTTCCAGTTAACCGGTATATATATGCGTGTGAGTGTGAGGAGCTAACGTAAAAAAGGAAATTTAATATTTCAATCTATATATTTATGCTTTACATCATTACTGGTTAAGACTTGTTTTACAATAAACTGATAATGATGTTGTTTTCTAAAGAAACCTGGGTTAGCATGTTTTACTCTGGGAAAAATAGAGTATATGATTGACCGTAATGGTAAGTGAGAAAATTTAAATATATGTTGTGACCTGTGGAAAAGTGGAACTAGATTGAACAGTGCACTCCTCCCTCCTCAGTCGTAACAATGTTGAGACTAGAAAGTTGTAAAGTGCAACATAACGTGGGACTCCGAAGAGCCTCCTTTGGAAATGCCAAGCACTGAACAAAGGACTGCTCCTCACGCCTGGGAAATAATACTCTCCATGTTATCTATGAACGGTCGCATCATTTATTTTTAAAAAAACACACTTTCAATTTGCAGCATGCGGTACATCCCTGGTGCTGTCCAGATGTATGATGTTGGAAGTCATTTTAACTTCAGGCCATTGTATAAAATGGGCAATATCAAATCAGCCACTGGTCTCAATATTCCTATCTGTCCAATCTGATGTCATCCAATTTATATCATCAAAAGTTAAATTTACCTCCATTGTGTGTACTTTATGTATGTTCAGTATTTATGCACTGTTGCTCTGCTGGAAGGACAAAATAGCCTTTAACTGCCCCCATCTCATCGGAAAATATAAAATTCTATGGAGGCTGGACAAGATAAATGCTGACAAGCTGTTTCCCCTTGCTGGACAACCTAGAACTAAAGGTCAAAGTCTCAAGATATGGGGTTGGCCATTTTGGAGTGAGATGAGGAGACATTTCTTCACTCAGCGCTGTGGATCATTGGAATTCTCCATCCCATAGGACTATGGATGTTCAGTCGTTGAGTATATCAAAGGCTGAGAATGATAGTTTTTGGAGTCTAAAGGGCTGATTTTACTAGCACTCTGACATTGGGAGTCGTGGCTGTGGTGGGGGTGGGGGGTCCAGAAAATTCTTCTGGGAGAGCCCGCCAGGGCCTCCACCATGCAAATAAACTTACCTTGTCCCGGCGTTCATCCCACACCGATATTCTGTCCGGTGCCCAGAAGTCCCGTACTTTCGGCTCCCCGTTGGAGCTCTGAGGCGAGTCACTGGTTGGGAGGGGGCAGGAGTGAAATTTCCAGTGGAGGGGAATGGGGAAAACGGGGAAAAATCCTTCCATTGGCTGAAGGGATGGTGGGAAGGAGTTGAAGATGAAAGTTACAAAGTTTGGGGGGCAAAGTTGATGATTAGGAAGAAGAGGTTTTCTGGTGTGTAAATAACGTTAAATGGCCATTGGGGGTGGGGGGGGGGGGGTGGTGGGAGAGGGGCCATGATCTGTTAATAAAGTTTGACATTTTAATTTACCCACCGGTAAGGACTTGAAGCTCTTTAAAAATGGCGCCTGCCACCAGTCCTCAGGATGGAGCTGCCGCCCCTTTACGTCATCGGGCATGGCCACTCCACCCCCTACATTTAAATGAGCCCCATGTGAAATATCGCGGGGGCTCAGCGACAGGCGATCTGCGCAGGTGCACCGCCAACTTTGAAGCACGCCGCCGCAATTTGCGGAAGACTCGTAAAATTCAGGCCTAAGTGTTCCATGTGGTGCATAAAATGGCTATTGCCAAAAGCCTTTATTTACATGTCATTTAACATGTCACATGCCAAAGTGTAAAGAAGTATTTATCCAAATGTTCCCCTTTTCATTAAAAAAAAAGTCTGTTCTTTCTTGTCCTTTCAAATTTGTCTGTCCTGACACAGGCATTTCACACATAATCTTTAAAGCAATCAGGCTGTTTTATGAAGCGCATGTGAGTTGGTATTAGCTGTTTGTTTGGTATCTGATGGTTCCTGGAGTAATGTTGCTGGTTTTCCTTCTCTGGGGAATGTTGTTGCTGTGGTGATTGGAGTATAGTTGACCTCTGGGACTGATGCTCGTTCAATTGGCAAACTCAGATCTGTCTCTTCTTTTTATTTCCAAAATATACTTTATTCATAAAAATCTGTAAAAAATACATTATAAAACAGTTCCCAAAAGCACCAAGTCAAACAATACAAAGAGTGCAAAGGAGATCAGTTTCATTCAATAAAGGAGTGAGTTGCCTCACAACCCTTCTATTTCATTTTACCTGCCATGTATATTTTACAGCAAACAAATATTTTCTGGATACAGTTCGAGGGGTTTTCCATGGGTCCAGTCCCTCAGTTCACCTTGGTGGGGGGACCTTACACAGTGGTCTTTCCCCATTGAGGCTTTGCTGCGGGTGCCCCAAGCTTTAGTGCGTCCCTCAGCACGTAGTCCTGGACCTTGGAATGTGCCAGTCTGCAACATTCGGTTGTGGACAACTCTTTACGCTGGAAGACCAGCAGGTTTCGGGCAGACCAAAGTGCGTCTTTCACCAAATTGATAGTCCTCCAGCAGCAGTTGATGTTTATCTCGGTGTGCGTCCCTGGGAACAGCCCGTAGAGCACAGACTCCTGTGTTACAGAGCTGCTTGAGATGAACCTCGACAAAAACCACTGCATCTTTTTCCACACCTGCTTTGCAAAGACACATTCCAGAAGGAGGTGGGCAACCATCTCTTCCCCACCACAGCCACCTCGAGGGCATTGTGTGGAGGGTGTGAGACTCCGAGCGTGCAGGAAGGATCTGCCGGAGAGGGCTCTTCCCACCACCAGCCAAGCTACATCTTGCTGCTTGTTTGAGAGTTCTGGTGATGAGGCATTCTGCCAAATGACTTTGGCAGTCGGCTCGGGGAACCATCCGACAGGATCCGCCATCTCCTTTTCCCGTAGGGCCTTGAGGACTTTCCGTGCAGACCACTGCCTGATGGATTGGTGGTCAAAGGTGTTTTTCCGCAGAAACTTTTCCACGAAGGACAGGTGGTATGGCACGGTCCAACTGGATGGAGCATTCTGCGGCAATGTGACCAGACCCATCCTTCGTAACACTAAGGACAGATAAAACCTCAGCACATAGTGACACTTGGTGTTTGCGTACTGGGGATCTACGCACAGCTTGATGCAGCCGCACACGAAGGTGGTCATCAGGATGAGGGCGACGTTGGGTACATTTTTCCCGCCTTTATCCAGAGGTTTGAACAACGTGTCCCTCCATTTTGGATCCCCAGATGAAGTGGAAAATGGCTCGGGTGACTGCCACAGCGCAGGAGTGGGGTGTGGGCCAGACCTGCGCCACGTACAGCAACAACGTGAGCGCCTCGCACCTGATGACCAGGTTCTTACCCACAATAGAGAGAGAGATCGCTGCTCCCACATGCTTTGCTTATGGTGTACCCTGGCTACTCGCTCCTTCCAGGTTTTGGTGCACACCCCAACCCTTCCGAACCATATCCCCAGCACCTACAGGTAGTCTGACCTGACGGTGAAGGGGACAAAGGATTGGTCAGCCCTGTTCCCAAAGAACATGGCCTCGCTCCTGCCTTGGTTAACTTTGGCTCCCGAGGCCAGTTTGAACTGGTTGCAGATGCTCATCAGTCTGCGAAAGGATAGCGGATCCGAGCAGAAGACGGCGACGTCATCCATGTACAGGGAGGTTTAAACCTGAGTGCCTCCGCTGCCTGGGATTGTCACTCCTCTTATGCTCGCATCCTTCATAATGGACTCAGCAAAGGGTTCAATACAGCAAACAAACAAGACAGGGAAGAGAGGACAGCGCTGTCTGACTCCAGATTGGATCGGGAAACTTTCTGATTTCTACCCATTGATTGAGACTGCGCTACTGATGTTTGTGTAGAGCAGTTTGATCCAATTGCAGATTCCCTCCCCAAACCCCATTTTGGAAAGCACGTCCATCATGTAGGTGTGTGATATCCTGTCAAAAGCCTTCTCCTGGTCCAGGCTGATGAGGCAGGTGTCCACTCTCCTGTCCCGTACATAGGCGATCGTATCCCTGAGTAGCGCGAGACTATCGGAGATCTTCCTGCCGGGTACAGTACAGGTCTGATCGGGGTAGATCACCAACTCCAGAGCAGGCTTGACTCGACTGGCTATGACTTTGGACAGAATCTTGTAATCAAGATTAAGCAGTGAGATGGGCCGCCAAGTTCTGATTTCTGCCCTCTCCCCCGTCCGCTTGTAAATGAGGGTGATGATGCCTTTCCTCATAGATTCTGACATGTTGCCAGCCAGGAACATACTCTCGTATACTTCGAGCAAGTCTGCGCCGACCCAGTCCCACAGGGCCGAATACAACTCAAACGTTAAGCCATCGCTTCCGGGAGTTTTACTTGTCTCGAAGGACTTGACAGCCTTTGTCAGCTCATCCAGAGTTAGCTGCTTGTCCAGTCTCTCCCTCATGCTGTCATCTAAGACCTCTGTGATAGATGACAGGAAGGATGGGAGGCTCTGCTGTCTGTGGGTTTCGTGTCGTACAGCCCAGCATAAAAGGATTTGCTGATCCTTAGTATGTCGGACTGCAAAGACGTCACCGAGCCATCCTATTCCTTCAGGCTTCTGATAACAGAGCTCTCTCTGTGTACCTTTTGGAAGAAGTGATATCAGCACGTCTCATCCTGCTCGATGGAGCGGACTCTGGACCCGGAAGATGATCTTGGAGGCCTCCGTGGCAAAGAGCGAGGCCTGCTGGCTCTTCACCTCATGGAGGTCCTCCTTGACCTCGACCCCCATTGACTGCAGCCAGAGCAGATTTTGCATTCTTTTCTGGAGTCAGGACATTTCCCTCTGTCTCTCTCTCGCCCTCTGAACACCTTTGAAGATAAAGAACCTCTTGATGTTCTCCTTGATCACCTCCCACCAGTGAACTGGAGACTCAAAGAGGGGTTTCACGGTCCTCCAACCTTTGTAATCCCTTTTGAGTTCCTCAATGTTCTCTGGGGTTAGCAGTGTAGCATTGAGCTTCCACGTCCCCCTGCCAACCCACTGGTCATCCTGTAAGTGACAGTCGGCCAGTAAGAGGCAATGGTCGGAGAAGAACACCGGCTTGACGTCGGTGGATCCGACTGTGACAGCAAGGGACACAAACAGGAAGTCAATCCTGGAATGGGCAGACCCGTTCATTCTTGACCAGGTGTATCTACACTGTGCTCCATCTGTAGGTTTGCTGAAGACATCGTGCAGCTTGGCATTTTTTACTGTTTCTATGAGGAATCTGGACGTAGCGTCCAGTTTGCCGTCGTCACTGCCGAATCATCCAGCCGCAGCGATGATGCAGTTGAAGTCACCGCCTAGAATGACCAGCCTGGATGTCGCCAGCAGCAGTGGGAGCTGCTGGAAGATGGTCAGCTGCTCGCTGCATTGAACCGGGGCGTACATTTTGATCAACCGGAGCAGAACATTTTTGTACATTACGTCTGCTACTAGGAGGCGACCGCCCACCTTAACTTCGGAGATGGTGCTGTTACCTCCCCGCAGCAGAATACCCAGGCCAGAGGAACAGGAATTATTACCCCCTGACCAGATCGATGGCCCGTGGGCCCACCATCACAACCATTACCTGTAGGTGCTGAGGTGTGGTATTTCCACACTCCTGCAGAAACAGTAGGTCGGCTTTGGGTAAATGATACCCATTTTTTAAGTTAATTTTTGCTTCCCATACCATTTGTCCTTGCTAGTCCCAGTCCTTTGGGATGTTCCTGCATATCCATAGTGTGCACAAGCTGTTTCACGTTCGTTGGGCTCAGAAACCCCTCCTGGTTTCTCATGCAGGGTTTGTTCCGCTGGGGTGACATCGGGTGCGGGGGGGTCTTGTAGGCAGCAAAGATTGGGCTGTCTTCTGCTATTCCCCTCTGTTCCTCCTTGAAAACATCACTGCTCCAGGCTTCCCGGAGCTGGAGTGCGCCAGACGCTTCTTTGTTCTCAGTGTTCCGGAGCTGGGATGCGCTGGGCATGTCGCTAGGTTCGGCACTTTGGGTTTGAGGCGCGCGGGGCCCATCACAGCTTCCAGTGCCCAGGGGCTGGGGAGCTTTATCTTCCAGTTCCTTTGAGTTCTGCCGCTTCTTTTGCAGGTGCCGTCGTTCCAGCCCTTCCTTGTCCAGTGAGGAGGAGCTGCTGTAGTCTGTCTCAGACTGTAGCCACCTATTGCCATTGGTTTGAGTGGTGGCCTGTTCTGCTTTTGGAGGTTTTTTCTTTGTGGTTTTCCTTTGTACAACTTGCCACTGGCTGGTTTGTCCATCTGCTGCCTCCTCCTCCATTGATTCTGTCTGTGGAGGAGGGGTTTCCAGGCACAGGGTAGGTGTTGGGTTGCTGGTTGCAGCTGCCTCCCCATTCTTCTCCTTCTCAGGTAGACTTGCCTCACTGCGGAGAGGGTTGCTTGTCTCCTTCCCAGTACCAGACGCATTCGTTGTTCCTTCTCCCGGCCTTTACTTGGACCTTGTCGCCTGAGCATAACTGAGGCAACGTTTGGGGCAGGTTTTGTTGAGGTGACCTGCCTCATCACACAGGTTGCAACACTTACTTTACTTACAGTCCTTAGTCTGATGGCCTTCCTTCTTGCAGAAGACTGTTCTGCAGTTAGCTGCCATGTGACCAGATTTGCCACAGGTACGACACACTCTGGGCTGCCCAACATAGAAGCCTCGATTTCCCCCAATAGCAAAGCTGGAGGAAGGGTGTATGATGGCTCCTTTGGCATTGACCTTCAAGGTCGCCTTGACCTGCCGCGTGCTGGTCCAAATCCCAAATGGGTCCGTGACATCAGTGCTGCTGCCGTCCACCTCAATGTACCTGGCGCGGAAGGTGAGTACATCCACCACAGAAACATGGGGATTATGGCGGTGAATTGTCACCACCCGGTCACATTGTGATGGCAGTGTAAAGAGTGGCTCCACTGTGAGGATGGACAGCGGCGCCAGGTTTCCCTTCTCCTTGAACACCTTCAGAAACTTGATGCATCCCGCCATATTCTTAAATGTCACGTCAAAATATCTACTGCTGGGGAAGTCCTGCAGGCAGAAGATGTTCGCAGCTTGGAATCCACAGCAATCTATTTATTTATTTATTTCGAGATACAGCACTGAAACAGGCCCTTCGGCTCACCGAGTCTGTGCCGACCATCAACCACCCATTTATACTAATCCTACACTAATCCCATATTCCTACCACATCCCCACCTGTCCCTATATTTCCCTACCACCTACCTATACTAGGGGCAATTTATAATGGCCAATTTACCTATCAACCAGCAAGTCTTTGGCTGTGGGAGGAAACCGGAGCACCTGGCGAAAACCCACGCGGTCACAGGGAGAACTTGCAAACTCCGCACAGGCAGTACCCAGAATTGAACCCGGGTCGCTGGAGCTGTAAGGCTGCGGTGCTAACCACTGTGCCACTGTGCCGCCCATCGATGAGGACTTTCTTGATGAAGGAGGTACGATCAACCGGTGCCTCTCCTTCCTTGTCCTTCACCACCCGAACAGTGTTACGCACTCCCTGGCCCAAAGCTCTGTCTCTTCAGCCATTTGCTGTGAAGGAGCAGCTTCTCCAGTTGAGCGACTGCAGTTGCAACAATAGATATGGTCGTTGACCTTCACCTGGTATGCTCAAGGTGACAACTTATTCATGCAAATCCCAAGTTGCCAAGCGGGCTCGTTTTTCTTGAGTGCATTGAATGTTTGCACTCTGACCAGTTTTCCAACTCTCAGCTCTGACAATTTGGCAGTTTTATCAAAGTGACACATGACTTTATGATCCTGTTACTACTTCTGGATTCAGTAGCTTTTTAACTGTTGGAAGAGTCATCTGGGTGTGGCGTGATGTTAGTCATTGGATTGGATTACTTCCTATGCCTTCAGTAAGTGTGTTTCTCCACCCTTAGTTTGCCTTCTACACATCTTGTGCTGGATCTAATAGATTTCTTTAATGAAAGAAAGATGCTGGAAATCTGAAATAAAAACAAGAAACGCTGGAAATACTCAGCAGGTCTGGCAGCATCTGGAGAGAGAAGCAGAGTTAACATTTCAGGTCAGTGACCCTTCTTCAGAACTGGCAAATATTAGAAATGTGAAAGGTTATAAGCAAGTAAAGCAGGGGTGGGGCAAGAGATAACAAAGGAGAAGGTGTAGATAGGACAAGGTCACAGAATAGCAGACCAGAAGGTGGTGGCTGACTGAACATCCTTTGCACTGAGCTTACGTAGAGGTCGACATTCTGATTGGGCAAGACCTTGCCTAAGTAGTTCACAAATCCAAGACATCATTGGACTGCCTTTGCCTCTGTTGCTAGTTGCATCTCTGCTACAACTCACACCTTATCAGGTTCAGGGCAAAATCCTTTAGTGGTCAATCATCTTCAGTTGCAACTTATTCTTGTTCAGCATCAGGTTCTTCTGCCGAGCTCTCTCTAGCAATCGTGATAGATTCGGATCATGGTCTGCGATGGCGTCTTCCATCGTATCACCACATCCATAGACTAGAAGATCATCCACAATTGATTCCACTCCTGGTTGATCATTGACTCTCTCATGCTGGTACTCTTCCAGAGCAGTAGAATTGCCAAACAGCATAGGCAACCATCGGTATCTCCCAAATGGCATCCAGAAAGTAGCCAGAAAGCTGCTGTTTTCACCAACTTGACTTGCCAGTACCCATCCTTAGCATCTAGGGTGGTAAAGACCTTTGCTTTGGAAAGCTGAGGCAGAATTTGTTTAATGGTTGGTATCGGGTAGCAAGATGTCTTCAAACCTTTATTGAGGTCCTTTGGATCTAAACACACTCAACGTTCCAGGTTTTTCCACTGTGACCATTCTGTTAATCCAGTCTGTAGCAATTCTCACTTTCTTGATTACTCCCATCTTTTCGAGCCTTTCTATCTTGTCTTTCAGGCTGGACTTGATGGCAGCTGGAACTCTCCTCGGACAATGTTGAGTTGGCCTCACACTCTCATCTACTTTGAAATGATATTCACCACAAAAGCATCCAAGACCTATGAAAATACCTTTGTAATCAGTCAGGATTTGTTCAGCAGTCAATAGCTTGGTGTCACGTGAAACACTGCAAATCTCTTCTCGTACATGGAGGGTTACCATGCCAAGCTTTTGACTTATTTCAGCTGAGATGAAGGGAGTTTGATTAATGTCCACTACCTAGAACTGCAGTTCTCCTTTCTTCTCGTTGCATTGGACTCTCAGTTTGGTTTGTTCTCTTGGGGTGAGCATCATTCCATCATAAAGCCTCAACTTAACCTGTGATGGCTTCATATTCAGATCACCATATTGAACAATTTCACACAAGTCTGTGGAGTTCATGATATTGCACGTAGAACCAGTGTCTATGTGGTTTTGATGCTCTCCTTTTGCAGTCATCATTCCAACAGTCACAGACCACTTTCTACCCTGAGACTTGATGGTACGAACATGCTCTAGTGTGTAGAGTGATTCATCAGAATCATCATCAGACCTCTCTTCATCTACAATCTTTAAAGGCTTGCTTTTCTTCTTTCTAGCAAAACATTTGCATGCAAAGTGGTTCAGCTTCTTGCAGTTAGAGCACGGTTTTCCCCACTCTAGACGTGCTTCATTCTCCTTCTTGTGGTGTCCCTCACAGTATTTACATTCAGTACTCTGATCATTCTGCTGGCCCTCTTTTTTATCCTTTCATGGGATGTGGGCGTGGCTGGCAAGGCCAGCATTTGTTGTCCATCCCTAATTGCCCTTCATAACTGACTGGCTTGCTAGGCCATTTCAGAGGGCAGTTAAGAGCCAACCACATTGCTGTGAGTCTGGAGTCACACGTAGGCCAGACCAGGTAAGGACTGAAGATTTCCTTCCCTAACCATTTGGGATTTTACACACTCGACAGTAGTGTTGTGGCAGCATAACTGAGAGTAGCGTTCAATTCCAGATTTTTTTAATTAATTAATTGAAATTATTAATTAAATCAATTTAAAATCCACCAGCTACTGTAGTGGGATTTGAACCTGTGTCCCCATTAGTCTGGGCCTCTGGTTTACTAGTCCAGTGACATTACCATTATATCTCAGTATAGTGCACAGCCTCGTCGGTTCTCCCGTCAATATTATTCAAGCTGTCAATTATCCACTTCAGAGCGTTTGCACATGCCAATAGTTTTCTTGAGAGTAAATTTTTTATCTCTCAGAATATGCACTCTCATATCAGGATCTCTTGTTCCTAAGACAATCCTTTCTCTGATGAGATCATCCTTCAGTTGCTCAAACTCTCAAGACTCAGCTAGATGTCTCAGTACAGTCACATACTAATCAATATTCTCCCTCTCTTCCTGAGCTCTAGTGTTAAACACATAGTGTTCATAAATGACATTAATAAAGGGTTCAAAGTGGGTCTGCAAGGCCTCCAAAATCTCCCAAGTCTTGCTTTTCTTCTCCTCAATGAGATCTCGGGTACAATATAGCTTGTAGCACTCATTCCCCATCAATCAGAATAGAGTTGCTATTCTTATTTGTTCAGGTTTCCTGCCCAACTCTGTATCAATCTCATACAACCGCCATCGAGACTGGAAGAATTTCCAATTCCCTCTCAAATCTCCCTTTATGTCCATAGGAACAGATTAGAAAAGTCAAAGCCATAATGACTTACCCAGCTGTCGATGTCCTGTGCAAAGTTGCAGACAGAAGTTGTTTTAAACTCTGATATTTTGCACATCTGCTATCTGTCTTACAGCTATCAGAATCCACTCAAATCCCAGCGACTCACTTCAGCTTTTCATTCAACTAAAATGCTTGCAAGTGATTCTTTCAGGCAACATTTTGACATTTACTCTTCTGCTGTACAGATTGCAGTCACAGCCAGTGTCCCTGAGAAAGTTAACATCTTACTGTAGCCTACATCACTATCAACGTCTCTGTCTCTGAGCTTGAGGAGGAAGCACAGCATGAGGAGGAGCAAATGGAGTTACAAGTGCTGAAAACCACGGGCTGGATTTTAAGCAGCCCTCAACGTCGGGATCCGTGGTGGGGTGGTGGGGTGGCGGGGAGGGGGGGTCCTGAAGATGCCCCAAATGAGGCCCGCCATGGACCTCGATGCCGGCAACGCCAGGCCCGATCTTCCCCCCGGCGGCAAGGCACCGTGGTGCCCCCCACCCACCCACCCTGCCACTCGGCAACGGGACCACAATCAGCATATGTAAATGAATAAAATTAATAGATTTACATGTACTTACCCTTAATCTTGATGGCCCGCCATGATCTTCGGCCCAGCGGCTGGCACTCCAGTGCCTTTGGATCCCCGTCTGGGGATATGAGATGCCACACCGGTGGGGAGGGGAGAGGAGGTAAGTTTATCAGTGCGGTTGGGGGGTGGGGGGTGCGGTGGGAACGGAGTCAAATAAACATCATGGGTGCAGGGGATGGTGGGAAGGCTTGAACTTTAAACTTTGTGCAGTTTGAGGGGGAGGGAAGGTCAGATTTAAAAAGTAAGTGTTTTTGGGGGGATAGGGCAAATAGTTAATGCAATTGTTATTGGGGGGGGAGAGAGAGGAGCAAAAAAAATGTATTTATGTAATTTTATTGAATATTTCTTTAAATATTTAAATAAGGCAGTAGGGCTGACTTCCCTTTAAAAATGGTGTCAGCGTCTGCACATAGGCAGCTGACGCTATTGCCTGAGATGGACAGCCCGCCCCTTCCACATGATTGGGGGGGCAAGCGGGTGGCCTGCCCTGGCTATTTAATTGAGCCGCTGCACTTGAGATTGCGGCGGTTCTTTGACGTTTGGCCCGCACGGGCGGACCACCATTTTTGGAGCTCGCCGCTGATATAAAATCCAGGCCCTGGTACCTGCTAGTTGGAGATCCCACATGCTACCTTCCTTTGCTACCACGCCTAATATTTCATACCTCACTGGGCCTGCTTACAAATTCAGATTGTTCTTTAACCGCAATTGTCTAGATAAGTCCCTTGTGATCATAGAAAATATATTGCAAAGCCTGAGGAGAAATAAGAAGCTCATGATCAGAATCTGCGCAGCCATGGAGGAATAAATAAACACACTGCAGTCTGCCATGAGGTGTACAGCAGCTCCTGTGGCCTCTGCAGCAGAGCCTACAATGGCACTGATTACAGGCACAGTCTTAAATGCTCACACTGTTGCTATATAGAACTTCAGGTCAAATCTAAAAGATCATTTCTTAGCTGCCTTCAATAGGCTGGATGATTGCATAGCTACAGCCTCGAGGCAGAGAATGTGAGATCTCAGAGTTGTCCAAAGTTCAACTCCCATGTAGATCAATGATCATGTTCAAAGAGTTCCCTTCAGCAGTGGCATGCCTGCAGTAAGCACAGAAGAGATGGAGGACTCTCATGTTGATGCAATGTCCAGGCCAACCCTGTTAAAGTGACAATAAAGATGCAGAAAGCAAGCAGGATTTGCCAGTCCCCACAATACTGGATGTGAGTCACTGAAATGCACGGCCCTCACAATGCACAACACAAGGAGATCGGGGTGCCACCAGAAACCAGAAGTACACTACATCTTCAAAAGGGAATCATTTAAAGTATTCCATTCTTTTAGTTTCTCCCTCTCTGTCGCATTTGTTCTGACAATACAACCTTCCATACTAGCACTTCCAATATGTCTTCTTTTTCCCTCAACTGAGGATTCCCCCTCACTATGACTGATGGGTCACTTGGTCATGTCCTTTCCATTTCTTGCTCTCAGTGCTTCCCCTCCCACCCAGAACCATGATAGGATTTCCCCGTCCTCACCTTCCATCCCACCAGCTTTCATATTCAATGGATCATCCTCCACCATTTCCGCTATCTCCAGTATGATGTCACCACCAGACACATCTTCCGTTCCCCTCCCCTTTGAGCATTCCAAAGGGACTGTTCCATCTGTGACACCCTGGTCCTCTACTCAATCACCCCCAATACCTCCTTCCCCTCCCCCTCCCATGGCACTTTTTCATGCAAGCACAGGAGAAGCAATATATGCCGTTTTACCCCTTCCCTTCTCACCGTTCAAAGCCCAGTCTTTTCAAGTGAAACAGTGATTTGTTTGTACTTCTTTCAATTTAGTATACTGTATTTGCTGTTCACAACACTGGGGAGACAAAACGCAGACCAGGTGACCTCCATTCAGTCTGCAAGCACGATCCCAAGTTCCCAGTCATCTGTCATTTTAACTCTCCACCTTCCTCCCACTCTGGCCTTTCAGTTCTCGGCATCCTGCTGTGCTCAAATGAAGCTCAGCACAAGCTCGAGATACAGTACCTTATCTTTCGATTAGGCACTTTACAGCCTTCTGGGCTCATCATTAAACACTCTCAGATCCTCAACTCTGCCCCCATTTTCTTTCCTTTTTCTTTGCAGGTTTTGCTTTTTCTCTCTTGTTTTTCCCTTTTTTTTGTTTTTTTTTTAGCTTTTGCAAAGTAATCGTTCACGATTTTACCTCCTCTAGACATATCTTTTGTTTCTTTACTTGTCCCATTATCACTGCCCTGTATCTCCTGGCTTCCACCCTATCGCCAGCCTTCCCTTTTGTTCTTTTTCCCACCCTCCCCCATTCACTAACTGAAAACCTATTACCATCTTTAACTTTTCCCAGTTCTCAAGTAAGGTCAACCTGAAATATTGACTCTGCTTCTTTCTCCACAGGTACTGCCAGACCTGTTGAGTATTTCCAGAATTTTCTGTTTTTGTTTCAGATTTCCAGTCTGCAGTACTTTGCTCTGTTTTTGTTTTAATTTAGAGTAGCTTACATATCGTACACAATCCAAAATGGCAATACCTTCACAAAACTCACTCATCACTGTCACAATCATCATAATGAATAAAAATAATTGGGACGGCATTTGATTTAATCATTGTTGTTTGGAAAGTGCTTCCATTTTTAAAATTATTTTTTATGAGGACTTGTGTTAAAAAAAACTGGATGTGTTTTTTTTCACCAAGTTCACCAAAAGGACACTTGAGATGTTGCTTGAAAAAAACCACCTGTGCTGGAAGTCATGTGCTTTGTGCTCAGTCAACAACAGAACACCTAGTGATCTGGAGAAAAATGGTTACCGAGAAGCCACATGTCAAGGTTTACAGAGGTCAGGAGGTCGACTCTCTGTTTGGGGTTTGGACATTGTTTTCAGTTTAGTTGGAGTGTGAACTGTTTGAAGACAGTTGGTGTTTTCCTTCAAAGGAAGAAAGAAACTACCCAGCTCACCTCCTTCTCTACCTCTTTGAAGAAATCCTGCAAAGATCCAGTGTGGAAGAGCTAAAATCCCTGGTGCTGCATAGCTCCTGAGAAGTTGAAAAAAAAATCCTGCAATTCAAGTGTGTGCCGGCGGAAAACCCTGATGCCACATTTCTCCTGGAAAGCCAACTAGAATAATTCTCGGCATTTCCAGAATGGACTGCTTCTGAAACGATCCCAGTGACCTGTCTCCATATACCTGGACGCCAGGTGAGAAAAGGGACAACTAACATCCTTCCATAACTTCTCTTTTTTTCATCAAGAATTAGCAAGTATTTGGCCAAAGTATTCTTTTTTGTCTTTATTTTGTAACATAGCTCTGCAGAAAGAACTTCTGTATTTTTTCCAGTGTAAGCGTGAGTAATTGGGGAATTTAAAAAGGAAACTTTCATATTTCAATCTGTGTGTTAATGCTCTGCTTTGTTACTGGCTTACTCTTGTTTTATAATAAACTGATAATTTTGTTGTTTATTAAAGAAACACAGTTAATGTATTTTATTCTGGGATTTTAAAAAAAGTGTATGATTGGCTGTACCAGTAACTGGGTAAACATTTAAATATATGTCGTTACCTGTGGAGAAGTGGGACTAGAAAAGGCAGTACACTCCTCCCACCTCAGTCGTAACATGTAATTGGGGCTCATCGTCTGGGATACCCAAAGCCAACGACTTGTAAGTGGGGTAATACTAATTGAAAAGAGGAAAAGTGAAAAAAAAACAGGTTTCTTGTGCATCAGAGAAAAGTACACGACTAGAATGTCTTTGTCAGTTGTTACGACCTTTCTGGGCAAGGAGGATGTATCCCTGAGTGATTTGAAAAACTTAACTAAAGTTGGGCTAAAGGAATTGGCAGAAAAGTTGGTGTTTGAGTTAAAGCCAGGAGCTAAGAAAACAGATACATTGAGGTAATAGCACACCATTTGAAATTAGAAGAGGAGAAAGGCGAACCACATGGTAGTGCAGTTGAATTAGCTAGGATTCAGATGCAATTGGAAAAACTTAAGCTTGAACAGAAAAGAGAATTGACAATGAGAAAGCTTGACCTTGACGGAGAGGAAAGGGGAAAAGAGAGTGCAGTTCAAAGAGAAAGAGAAGAAAGGGAATTCAAATTTAAAAAGCTGAAACTAAAACAAAAGGCTGGCTTTGATTCCAGTGAAAGTTCTGAGGAAAAAAAGGAGATAAAAGATATTTAAGGATCTGCACAGGCAAGTGTAGGTAGAGAAGGTTTTGGGAAAGTGATTTTACCAATGTGGATACAAAGTTGGAGAGTTCTGGCATTCACTGGAAAACATCTGTAGTGAGTGCTTGACACATCAATCTTGCTGCATGACTGGTTTGGCATCTAAGTCCTCATTGCCATTATCACACTCTTAGTCTATGTGGTTTCACCATCCTGTTCTTCGAACTTCATGTTTTTCAGGGGGAGATTATGGACCATGTGGCAGAAAACAACTATTTGAGAAATGCTGAGGTATTGTATTGTGAGACACTGCTCCAAATTGATAAAGACATCTGAAATGCTGCGTTAAGAGCCTAATGGTATGTGTGATTGTTGTACTTCTTGTAGCACACGTCTTGTAGCTGTGCTGTTTTTGTCTGTGCTTGGCACAAGGGTGTCATCAAGCTATTCTTGCAAAAAATAGACTTGGTCTTCAAAGAGCTGTACTTCCACTCTTCCTTTCTACAGATGAATGCTTTAAAATTAAGACATCATAAGGGGTCCCTGGAGGGTAGGTATTGATTTAACACTGAGAAAATAGAATCCTTTTCAGTGTCAATATAGTACCTCACAAGTTCAAACAATGATGAGTGTAATCAGGTGAGTTCCTGGCCTCTGGGAAAATTAACCGATCTGTTGAACTGTATTGTATCCTGCTACAGCGGTTGATCAGTGACAAAGTAATGCAATTCATTTATAGAGGGCTAGCAGGTGCCGATGCCACTGGAAGCACATCTGGGGTACCTACCTTATCCAGGAGGAGGCTAACTGCTCCCAGAGACAAATGCACTCTCTTCCTTCAGGGAATACTGGAGTGCCAGGAATAGTCAGCCATGCCCCTGTTCATGTCAATGGCTGTGATTGGAGTGGGTAAAATCTCTTTCCCAAATATAGACTACAGTAAACACTGGAAAAAAGACTGGACCTGGCCTGTGCAGTTTGCAACCCTTCCACTGCATCCCCACTGGAGTTTCAACTCCAGTGCACTGAGCTGGGAAATTTCAGTCCCTTCATTCTTTATGCATTGAAGTGTTAACTCTGCTTCTCTTTCCACAGATGCTGCCAGACCTGCTGAGTGATTCCAGAGAAATCTGCAATCCTGCTTTGTGGCCTTGCAGAGTTACTTCACTTAGGCTAAGGAGGAGGGCAGGGGTTATTCAGAAGTACAGCTACTTAAAGTTGAGCATCATGTCCTTAAAGTGCCATCAGAATATAAATGGAATGACAGGAGTACCATTTGCTAATTTAAAATATTACCCTTTAGTTGCATGACTAACAATGTTATTAAACAGTAATAACTTTTGTCTCTTCATGCACTAATTTTTCTCAATGTAAACCATCAAGAATTTATCTGTTCTCACCAGCTGTTCTCAATGGTGGAATAGAAAGTGATGGAAAATAATTTGTCCTCCACTGGCAAGAATCAATGGATTCTCAAGTTTAAGAGGCTTGTACTACAATGGAGTCTTTATCATAGTTCACTCATTGAAGTGAAAAATAAATGCTTCTTGCTGGCTGGGGACCCCTGGGGAAATACAGTTCTCCATGTAAGTAAATTGTTATTCATTAAATGTAACTGCAAAAGAATTAAGCAAAAAAGATAGTTGTTAAAAATGCTCCATCACACTCCTTACTGCTTACTTCAGTGTCTCCTCTGCGTGGGTTTCAAATAATAACTCTATGTATCGGACTTTCCGTACACTTTGCAAACCCACCTGGAGTTAATGTAACCAGTTAGACAATGCAGACACAGCTACCTGCATTCCCTAAACAGAGATAAACTAGCTCCTTTTATATCCATCTTATGTTCTTATATCCACGTTTGCTGATGTTACAAAGCTAGGACTGGCAGTAAGCTGAGAGGAGGACACAAAGAGGCTGCAAGGGGATATAGACCGGTTTTGAGAGTGGGCAAGAAGGTGGCAAATGAAGTATAACGTGGGAAAACATGAGGTTATTCACTTTGGTAGGAAAAATTTAAAAATCAGAATTTTTTTAAATGGTGAGCAAATTTTAAATGTTGTTGTTTAGAGAGATTTGGGTGTCCTCGTACAAGAAATACAGAAAGTTAGCATGCAGATACAGCAAGGAATTAAGAAGGCAAATGGCTTTTATTGCAAGGGGGCTGGAGTACGAGAGTACAATTGTATGGGGCTTTGGTGAGAGCACACCTGGAGTACTGCACATAGTCTGGTTTTCTTATCTAAGGAAGAACATACTTACCTTGGAGCAGGTGCAGCGGAGGTTCACTGGATTGATTCCTGGGATGAGAGGATTGTTTTATGATGAGAGGTTAAGTAGATTGGGTTTATATTCTCTGGAGTTTAAAAGAATGAGGGGTGATCTCATTGAAGCTTAAAGATTCTCAGGGGTCATGACAGGGTAGATGCTAAGAAGTTGTTTTCCCATGGCTGGAAAGTCTCGAACTAGAAACATATTCTCAGGATAAGAGTATTTAAGAGTGAGATGAGGAGGAATTTCTCCACTCGGAGGGTTGTGAATCTTTAGAATTCTCTTCCCCAGAGGGCTGTGGATGCTCAGTCACTGAGTACATTCAAGGCTGAGATAGATATACTTATGGACTCTCAGCGAATCAAGGAATATGGGGATGGGGTGGGAAAGTGTAACAGAAGGAGGAGATCAGCCATGATCTTATTGAATGGCGGAGAAGGCTTGAGGGGTCACACAGCCTACCTCTGCTCCCATAGGACCTTTGCATTCATGTGTAACCTTTCGAGTGCAGAGTTCTTTTGAATGAGGCCCCGTCTGCTCTGTCAGGTTGTCGTAAAAGATCACATGGCACCATTTGAAGAAGAGCAAGGGACTTCTCACCGGTGTCCTGGCCAATATTTATCCCTCAACTAACACTTAGCAATATATTATCATATTATTTATCATGTTGCTTTTATGGGAGCTTGCTGTGCTCAAATTGGCTGCCATATTTCCTACATTACAACAATAACTACATTTCAAAAGTACTTCATTGTCTGTAAAGTGCTTTAAGACGTCTTAAGCACATGAAATGAAATGCAAGTTCTTTTTTTTCCCCTGGCCAGGGGCATAGCAGGTCCAGGAAGGTGGTGCAAACTGGATACAACAGGTTGGAAAACATACTGCAGTTACTGATATCAAGCTGGTAATGAGGCAAAAAGATTTTTAACCATACTAAATAAATTATGCATTCTTTTTAAACAAATTTCTCAAGCTAACACTTCAACACAATAAAGACTTCACACACAGATGGACTAGAAAATGCTATCATTAAATTGGCATTTTGTCTGCAGTATCAAGCCCCATAAATTAGAGTTATATTGACGACGTGTGTTACAATTGAGGAAATCACAAAGCAAAAAAAAACTGTCAACAAATCACTGAAAATAATAACCTTGTAACATTACACATCTTCATAGGCATTAAAATGAAATTCATTTAAAAATAGTAGTATGATCTTTGCAAAATGTCAAGACCAATTAGTTTATATTTTTTCCCTCATCATCCTCTGATTTCCCTGCACGATAGCTCATGTGATAGGATTGTCTGGTGAATTACTACCAAGCCTCTGTCATTATCACACACTTGGAAGATGCTTGAGAGTACAATGTGACTTACCCTCCAGCGTTTCCTCTTTTCCTGAGGGGTTAGCTCTTGCACTCCGCTCTTTATCTCCACAATGTAAAAAATTGACACCCCATTCACCGCCATCCGTGCACCATCAGTGTAACATGGCTGCAGTGTGTACCATCTTACAAAACGTCCCATGGCAACTCACCAAAGTTATTTCAAGAGCATCTTCCAAACCCACCACCTCTATCACCAAGGGCAAGGGCAGCAGATGGCATGGGGGACACCATCACTCTTATGTTCCCCTGCCCATCACACACGACCCTTACTTAGAAATATATCAGTGTTCCTTCATTGTCGCTGGGTCAAACTCCTGGAACTCCCTCCCTAACAGCACACAGTGGTTCAAGAAGGTGGCTCACCACTACCTTCTTGTATGCAATTGTGGATGGGCAATAAATGCTGGCCCTGTCAGCAATGCCCACTTCTCATGCATGAATAAATTTAGAAAAATAAAAAGAAATGCACAAAGTTGGGAACTCATTATGGGGAAAATTTCCATTGTTTGTTAATTGGTGTGAAATTGTAAATCTATTTAACAAACTTCCACTCATGATTTATTTTATTTTATTTTATCTAGAGATACAGCACTGAAACAGGCCCTTCGGCCCACCGAGTCTGTGCCGACTATCAACCACCCATTTATACTAATCCCATATTCCTACCACATCCCCACCTGTCCCTACATTCTCCTACCACCTACCTATACTAGGGGCAATTTATAATAGCCAATTTACCTATCAACCTGCAAGTCTTTTGGTGGTGGGAGGAAACCGGAGTACCCGGCGAAAACCCACGCAGACACAGGGAGAACTTGCAAACTCCACACAGGCAGTACCCGGAATTGAACCCGGGTCGCTGGAGCTGTGAGGCTGCGGTGCTAACCACTGCGCCACTGTGCCGCAAGAAACAAGAAACCAACTGAGGAAATTGGAAAAGTGCCTTACTATGTGGGGAATCACAGGTGTAAACCCACACCTAACCGATTCACTTTGCTGCAAATTGCACCATCACAGAGACTGAAAAACAAATTCATTTTCAATAGCATTAGCAGGATTTTCAAGGGTACAGCTAAAATAACTAAGGGCATTTACTCTGAATTTCGAAGAATTAACTAGCAAATTACCAACTACAGCGCCCAGAGCAATAAATCTATGATTTAAGAGCAAAGTGTGTTGAGATTTTAAAATTATACAAACAATGATCATTAGGTTGATTTAATAGTGTAGGATTCTTAAAAAGAAACAGGTGCAAGTTCAACGTTTAAATGCATGCATTTAAATTCTGAATATGCATTTTTGCATGAAATCACGGCTGTGAATCAGGTGATCACATTCATGCACTTGGTCATGTCACAAAAGCTGACATCACTACTTTTAAAATATCATCTACGTTGCCAGAATGTATCTCGGTATTGTTGGCAGTCACCGATCTTCGAAAGAGCCAGTACAGGCTCAATGGGCCAAATGGCCTCCTTCTGTGCTGTATCATTCAATGAACAATATGTAGAAGCATGCATTTCTCAGAAGTATTATTTATTTTATTGCTCAGTAATTAACTTTCATTCTGTAACCTTACCACACATTTGGAATAATGTGCATACCTGTAGATATCCAACCTTCAAAAGAAAATTGTTACTGAGACCAGAGAATTACAGCAACACCGATTTCGTCTCTTCCGGAATTTTACCTTGCGGCAGTATCCCGCCCACCGGCAAAAATGTTGGGGCGACCCCGCCTCCTCCAGTCCTGGAGGCTATGCAGTAATTTTATGTGGCCCAGGCCCTTAATTGGCCTCGGTTGGAATTTCCACCCCTCTGAAGCAGGAAGTCCCACCTCCAAGAGTTGCCAGCCAATCAGAGGGCCGGCAGCTCATCAGTCCCAGCAGCACCACTGGGAGTGGTGGCTACTGCTGGGACTGCACCCATCGAGAGGGGCCAGCATGGACGCTGGACTAAAACAGGTGAGTGGGTTCGGGCCTCGCCAGGAAAAATCTACTGGGCCCCAGCAAGGGGCGTGGCTGTTCGAATGTAGGGCGTGGGGGGCAGTTTTAGTGGGAATGACCCGGGTTCCCTCCTTTGGCACAGACTGTCCGATCAGGAGGGCACCCCCCCGACCCCCCCACCCCCCAACCCGCAAAGAGGCTCCCAGGTATTACTGGGCAGCCTCCTCAGGTGCCAAAGTGCCCAACTGCTGCTGGTAATATACCAGCAGCAGTGGGAGGAAGCCCTTAAGTGACAATTAATTGACTACTTAAGAGCCTCAATTGGCCTGAGGGGAATGGGCCATTTGCCACCTCCCCCCTCCCTGTGAAACATCAGCAGGGGTGGGTAGGAGTTGGAAATGGCACCCCTTGCCTCCCATTCGATTTTATGCCCCCCTGCCCGCACCCCCAGCCTCCCAGCCTGCTCCCGGGGTGAGCGTACTATTCTGTCATAGAGTGTTAATATACATGAAATGATACATGGGACTCAACTATTTTTCACTGCAATCAGGATTGAACAGGGCCTATAAATGCTGAAAGGCATGAACAATGTACAGAGGGATATTGTTGAGTCAGATGAATTATAGTTTTACACCATGTGAATTTGCTCTGAAGAGCCATTGTTTCCTTGAAAAAGGAGTTCTTAGAAGAACTGGTGGGCCTCGACGTTTTGGGCAGCAAACTCTACCCTTCGTCTAGAGAAATAACTGTGCGAAAGTAAGCAGGATCTTACTGCTGCTAAGTCATTGCATGTTCTTGCTGCTGTTGGTCAGCTATGTGTTCCACGATAGGTCGGTACATGTTATTGTTCTTGCTGATGATTGGTTAGTTATTTGTCTTTTGGTAAGTTGATACATACGATTGTTCTTGTCAGGGTATATTGGCTGCAAAGCAAGTGGTGATGTGTTTCTTGAGTAGGGGTAGCCATATATCACTGATGAGCAGGCCACTGTCTTGGGTGGCGGTGTGGTGTTGATAGATCTCCATAGCCGCCCTGACATGTCTTGTATGCCAGTGCGTAATGGATAAGTTGAGTTTGGAATTGGACCATTCGATGCAGTGGTTCTTGAGTTGAGCATGCTTGGTGATGGCTGACTTGTCCCATTCACTGGCTGAAACATTGTGGCCTGCCAGTTGTAAGAATAAATTTTTCAAGAAAACAACTACTCTTTTCAGAGCAAATTCACAGAGTGAAAAACCATAAATTGTCTTACTCAGCGTTACTATTCTCACCATGAAACTTCATTTTTTTTCATTTTTTTGTTCTCTTTATTCAGAGTGTCAGAGAGTGTCAGAGAGTATCTGAGAGTGACAGAGAGTGACAGAGAGTTTCAGAGAGTGACAGAGAGTGTCAGAGAGTGTCAGAGGGTGTCTGAGAGTGACAGAGAGTGGCAGAGTGTCAGAGAGTGACAGAGAGTGTCAGAGAGTGTCAGAGAGTGTCTGAGAGTGACAGAGAGTGACAGAGAGTTTCAGAGAGTGACAGAGAGTGTCAGAGAGTGTCAGAGAGTGACAGAGAGTGACAGAGTGTCAGAGAGTGACAGAGAGTGTCAGAGAGTGTCAGAGAGTGTCTGAGAGTGACAGAGAGTGACAGAGAGTTTCAGAGAGTGACAGAGAGTGTCAGAGAGTGTCAGAGAGTGTCTGAGAGTGTCAGAGAGTTTCAGAGAGTGACAGAGAGTGTCAGAGAGTTACAGGGAGTAACAGAGAGTGTCAGAGAGTGACAAGAGAGTGTCAGAGGGTGTCTGAGAGTATCAGAGAGTGTCTGAGAGTGTCAGAGAGTTTCAGAGAGTTTCAGAGAGTGACAGAGAGTGTCAGAGAGTGTCAGAGGGTGTCTGAGGGTGTCAGAGAGTGTCAGAGAGAATCAGAGAGTGTCAGAGAGTGTCAGAGAGTGTCCGAGAGTGTCAGAAAGTAACAGAGAGTTTCAGAGAGTGTCAGAGAGTGTCTGAGAGTGTCAGAGAGTATCAGAGAGTGTCAGAGAGTGTCTGAGAGTGTCAGAGAGTGTCAGAGAGTGTCTGAGAGTGTCTGAGAGTGTCAGAGAGTGTCTGAGAGTTTCAGAGTGTGTTAGAGAGTGTCAGAGAGTGTCTGAGTTTTTCAGAGTGTGTCAGAGAGTGTCTGAGAGTGTCAGAGAGTGTCAGAGAGTGTCTGAGAGTGTCTGAGAGTTTCAGAGTGTGTCAGAGAGTGTCTGAGAGTGTCAGAGAGTGTCAGAGAGTGTCTGAGCGTTTCAGAGTGTGTCAGAGAGTGTCTGAGAGTGTCAGAGAGTGTCTGAGAGTGTCAGAGGGTGTCTGAGAGTTTCAGAGTGTGTCAGAGAGTGTCTGAGAGTGTCAGAGAGTGTCAGATAGTGTCAGAGAGTGTCTGAGAGTGTCAGAGAGTTTCAGAGAGTGTCAGAGAGAGTCAGACAGTGACAGAGAGTGTCAGAGAGTGTCTGAGAGTGTCAGAGAGTGTCTGAGAGTGTCTGAGAGTTTCAGAGAGTGTCAGAGAGTGTCAGAGAATGTCAGAGAGTGACAGAGAGTGTCTGAGAGTGTCAGAGGGTGTCAGAGGGTGTCAGAGAGTGTCAGAGAGAGTCAGAGAGTGTCAGAGAGTGTCTGAGAGTGTCTGAGAGTTTCAGAGAGTGTTAGAGAGTGACAGAGAGTGTCAGAGAATGTCAGAGAGTGACAGAGAGTGTCTGAGAGTGTGTGAGAGTGTCAGAGGGTGTCAGAGAGTGTCAGAGAGAGTCAGAGAGTGTCAGAGAGTGTCCGAGAGTGTCAGAAAGTAACAGAGAGTTTCAGAGAGTGTCCGAGAGTGTCAGAGAGTGTCAGAGAGAGTCAGAGAGTGTCTGAGAGTGTCTGAGAGTGTCAGAGAGTGTCTGAGAATGTCAGAGAGTGTCAGAGAGTGTCTGAGAGTGTCAGAGAGTTTCAGAGAGTTTCAGAGAGTGACAGACAGTGTCAGAGGGTGTCAGAGAGTGTCAGAGAGAGTCAGAGAGTGTCAGAGAGTGTCCGAGAGTGTCAGGAAGTAACAGAGAGTTTCAGAGAGTGTCCGAGAGTGTTAGAAAGTAACAGAGAGTTTCAGAGAGTGTCTGAGAGTGACAGAGAGTGTCAGAGAATGTCTGAGAGTGTCAGAGAGTGTCTGAGAGTGTCTGAGAGTTTCAGAGAGTGTCAGAGAGAGTCAGACAGTGTCAGAGAGTGTCAGAGAGTGTCTGAGAGTGTCAGAGAGTGACAGAGAGTGTCTGAGAGTTTCAGAGGGTGTCAGAGAGTGTCAGAGAGAGTCAGAGAGTGTCAGAGAGTGTCTGAGAGTGTCTGAGAGTTTCAGAGAGTGTCAGAGAGTGTCAGAGAATGTCAGAGAGTGACAGAGAGTGTCTGAGAGTGTCAGAGGGTGTCAGAGGGTGTCAGAGAGTGTCAGAGAGAGTCAGAGAGTGTCAGAGAGTGTCTGAGAGTGTCTGAGAGTTTCAGAGAGTGTTAGAGAGTGACAGAGAGTGTCAGAGAATGTCAGAGAGTGACAGAGAGTGTCTGAGAGTGTGTGAGAGTGTCAGAGGGTGTCAGAGAGTGTCAGAGAGAGTCAGAGAGTGTCAGAGAGTGTCCGAGAGTGTCAGAAAGTAACAGAGAGTTTCAGAGAGTGTCCGAGAGTGTCAGAGAGTGTCAGAGAGAGTCAGAGAGTGTCTGAGAGTGTCTGAGAGTGTCAGAGAGTGTCTGAGAATGTCAGAGAGTGTCAGAGAGTGTCTGAGAGTGTCAGAGAGTTTCAGAGAGTTTCAGAGAGTGACAGACAGTGTCAGAGGGTGTCAGAGAGTGTCAGAGAGAGTCAGAGAGTGTCAGAGAGTGTCCGAGAGTGTCAGAAAGTAACAGAGAGTTTCAGAGAGTGTCCGAGAGTGTTAGAAAGTAACAGAGAGTTTCAGAGAGTGTCTGAGAGTGACAGAGAGTGTCAGAGAATGTCTGAGAGTGTCAGAGAGTGTCTGAGAGTGTCTGAGAGTTTCAGAGAGTGTCAGAGAGAGTCAGACAGTGTCAGAGAGTGTCAGAGAGTGTCTGAGAGTGTCAGAGAGTGACAGAGAGTGTCTGAGAGTTTCAGAGGGTGTCAGAGAGTGTCAGAGAGAGTCAGAGAGTGTCAGAGAGTGTCTGAGAGTGTCTGAGAGTTTCAGAGAGTGTCAGAGAGTGACAGAGAGTGTCAGAGAATGTCAGAGAGTGACAGAGAGTGTCTGAGAGTGTCTGAGAGTGTCAGAGGGTGTCAGAGAGTGTCAGAGAGAGTCAGAGAGTGTCAGAGAGTGTCCGAGAGTGTCAGAAAGTAACAGAGAGTTTCAGAGAGTGTCCGAGAGTGTCAGAGAGTGTCAGAGAGAGTCAGAGAGTGTCTGAGAGTGTCAGAGAGTGTCTGAGAATGTCAGAGAGTGTCAGAGAGTGTCTGAGAGTGTCAGAGAGTTTCAGAGAGTTTCAGAGAGTGACAGACAGTGTCAGAGGGTGTCAGAGAGTGTCAGAGAGAGTCAGAGAGTGTCAGAGAGTGTCCGAGAGTGTCAGAAAGTAACAGAGAGTTTCAGAGAGTGTCCGAGAGTGTTAGAAAGTAACAGAGAGTTTCAGAGAGTGTCTGAGAGTGACAGAGAGTTTCAGAGAATGTCAGAGAGTGACAGAGAGTGTCTGAGAGTTTCAGAGTGTGTCAGAGAGTGTCAGAGAGTGTCTGAGAGTTTCAGAGTGTGTCAGAGAGTGTCTGAGAGTGTCAGAGAGTGTCAGAGAGTGTCTGAGAGTGTCTGAGAGTTTCAGAGTGTGTCAGAGAGTGTCTGAGAGTGTCAGAGCGTGTCGGAGAGTGTCAGAGAGTGTCAGAGAGTGTCTGAGAGTGTCAGAGAGTGTCTGAGAGTTTCAGAGTGTGTCAGAGAGTGTCTGAGAGTGTCAGAGAGTGTCTGAGAGTTTCAGAGTGTGTCAGAGAGTGTCTGAGAGTGTCAGAGAGTGTCAGAGAGTGTCTGAGAGTGTCAGAGAGTTTCAGAGAGTGTCAGAGAGAGTCAGACAGTGACAGAGAGTGTCAGAGAGTGTCTGAGAGTGTCAGAGAGTGTCTGAGAGTGTCTGAGAGTTTCAGAGAGTGTCAGAGAGAGTCAGACAGTGACAGAGAGTGTCAGAGAGTGTCTGAGAGTGTCAGAGAGTTTCTGAGAGTGTCTGAGAGTTTCAGAGAGTTTCAGAGAGTGACAGAGAGTGTCAGAGAATGTCAGAGAGTGACAGAGAGTGTCTGAGAGTGTCAGAGGGTGTCTGAGGGTGTCTGAGAGTTTCAGAGAGTGTCAGAGAGAGTCAGACAGTGACAGAGAGTGTCAGAGAGTGTCTGAGAGTGTCAGAGAGTGTCTGAGAGTTTCAGAGAGTGTCAGAGAGTGACAGAGAGTGTCAGAGAATGTCAGAGAGTGACAGAGAGTGTCTGAGAGTGTCAGAGAGTGTCAGAGAGAGTCAGACAGCGACGGAGAGTGTCTGAGAGTGTCTGAGAGTTTCAGAGAGTGTCTGAGAGTGTCAGAGAGAGTCAGACAGTGTCAGAGAGTGTCAGAGAGTGTCCGAGAGTGTCAGAAAGTAACAGAGAGTTTCAGAGAGTGTCAGAGAGTGTCTGAGAGTTTCAGACAGTGTCAGAAAGTAACAGAGAGTTTCAGAGAGTGTCAGAGAGTGACAGAGAGTGTCAGAGAATGTCAGAGAGTGACAGAGAGTGTCTGAGAGTGTCAGAGAGTGTCTGAGAGTGTCTGAGAGTGTCAGAGGGTGACTGAGTGTGTCAGAGGGTGTCAGAGAGTGTCAGAGAGAGTCAGAGAGTGTCAGAGAGTGTCTGAGAATGTCAGAGAGTGACAGAGAGTGTCAGAGAGTGTCTGAGAGTGTCTGAGAGTTTCAGAGAGTGTCAGAGAGTGTCAGACAGTGACAGAGAGTGTCAGAGAGTGTCTGAGAGTGTCAGAGAGTGTCTGAGCGTGTCTGAGAGTTTCAGAGAGTCAGAGAGAGTCAGACAGTGTCAGAAAGTGTCAGAGAGTGTCTGAGAGTGTCAGAGAGTGACAGAGAGTGTCTGAGAGTTTCAGAGAGTGTCAGAGAGTGTCAGAGAGTGACCTAGAGTGTCAGAGAGTGTCTGAGAGTGTCTGAGAGTGTCAGAGAGTGTCTGAGAGTGTCTGAGAGTTTCAGAGAGTGTCTGAGAGTGTCAGAGTGTCTGAGAGTTTCAGAGTGTGTCAGAGAGTGTCTGAGAGTGTCAGAGAGTGTCTGAGAGTTTCAGAGTGTGTCAGAGAGTGTCTGAGAGTGTCAGAGAGTTTCAGAGAGTGTCAGAGAGAGTTAGACAGTGACAGAGAGTGTCAGAGAGTGTCTGAGAGTGTCAGAGAGTGTCTGAGAGTGTCTGAGAGTTTCAGAGAGTGTCAGAGAGTGTCTGAGAGTGTCTGAGAGTTTCAGAGAGTGTCAGAGAGAGTCAGACAGTGACAGAGAGTGTCAGAGAGTGTCTGAGAGTGTCAGAGAGTGTCAGAGAGTGTCAGACAGTGACAGAGTGACAGAGAGTGTCTGAGAGTTTCAGAGAGTGTCAGAGAGTGTCAGACAGTGACAGAGAGTGTCAGAGAGTGTCTGAGAGTGTCAGAGAGTGTCTGAGAGTTTGAGAGGGTGTCAGAGAGTGTCTGAGAGTGTCTGAGAGTGTCAGAGAATGTCTGAGAGTGTCTGAGAGTGTCTGAGAGTGTCAGAGAGTGTCAGAGAGAGTCAGACAGTGTCAGAGAGTGTATGAGAGTTTCAGAGAGTGTCAGAGAGTGTCAGAGAGTTTCAGAGAGTGTCTGAGAGTTTCAGAGAGTGTCAGTGAGAGTCAGAGAGTGTCAGAGAGTGTCAGAGAGTGTCTGAGAGTGTCAGAGAGTGTCAGAGAGTGTCTGAGAGTGTCAGAGAGTGTCAGAGAGTGACAGAGAGTGTCAGAGAGTGTCTGAGAGTTTCAGAGAGTGTCAGAGAGTGTCAGACAGTGACAGAGAGTGTCTGAGAGTGTCTGAGAGTGTCAGAGAATGTCTGAGAGTGTCTGAGAGTGTCTGAGAGTGTCAGAGAGTGTCAGAGAGAGTCAGACAGTGTCAGAGAGTGTATGAGAGTTTCAGAGAGTGTCAGAGAGTGTCAGAGAGTTTCAGAGAGTGTCTGAGAGTTTCAGAGAGTGTCAGTGAGAGTCAGAGAGTGTCAGAGAGTGTCAGAGAGTGTCTGAGAGTGTCAGAGAGTGTCTGAGAGTGTCAGAGAGTGTCAGAGAGTGACAGAGAGTGTCAGAGAGTGTCTGAGAGTTTCAGCGAGTGTCAGAGAGTGTCTGAGAGTTTCAGAGAGTGTCAGAGAGTGTCTGAGAGTGTCTGAGAGTTTCAGAGAGTGTCAGAGAGTGTCTGAGAGTGTCAGAGAGTGTCTGAGAGTGTCTGAGAGTGTCAGAGAGTGTCTGAGAGCTTCAGAGAGTGTCAGAGAGTGTCTGAGAGTGTCTGAGAGTGTCAGAGAGTGTCTGAGAGTGTCAGAGAGTGTCAGAGAGAGTCAGACAGTGTCAGAGAGTGTATGAGAGTTTCAGAGAGTGTCAGAGAGTGTCTGAGAGTTTCAGAGAGTGTCTGAGAGTTTCAGAGAGTGTCAGAGAGAGTCAGAGAGTGTCAGAGAGTGTCTGAGAGTGTCAGAGAGTGTCAGAGAGTGTCTGAGAGTGTCAGAGAGTGTCAGAGAGTGACAGAGAGTGTCAGAGAGTGTCAGAGAGTGTCTGAGAGTTTCAGCGAGTGTCAGAGAGTGTCTGAGAGTTTCAGAGAGTGTCAGAGAGTGTCTGAGAGTGTCAGAAAGTGTCAGAGAGAGTCAGAGAGTGTCAGAGAGTGTCTGAGAGTTTCAGAGAGTGTCAGAGAGTGTCTGAGAGTGTCAGAGAGTGTCTGAGAGTGTCTGAGAGTGTCAGACAGTGTCTGAGAGCTTCAGACAGTGTCAGAGAGAGTCAGAGAGTGTCTGAGAGTGTCAGAGAGTGTCTGAGAGTTTCAGAGTGTGTCAGAGAGTGTCAGAGAGTGTCTGAGAGTTTCAGAGTGTGTCAGAGAGTGTCTGAGAGTGTCAGAGAGTGTCAGAGAGTGTCTGAGAGTGTCTGAGAGTTTCAGAGTGTGTCAGAGAGTGTCTGAGAGTGTCAGAGAGTGTCAGAGAGTGTCTGAGAGTTTCAGAGTGTGTCAGAGAGTGTCTGAGAGTGTCAGAGAGTGTCTGAGAGTGTCAGAGAGTGTCTGAGAGTTTCAGAGTGTGTCAGAGAGTGTCTGAGAGTGTCAGAGAGTGTCAGATAGTGTCAGAGAGTGTCTGAGAGTGTCAGAGAGTTTCAGAGAGTGTCAGAGAGAGTCAGACAGTGACAGAGATTGTCAGAGAGTGTCTGAGAGTGTCAGAGAGTGTCTGAGAGTGTCTGAGAGTTTCAGAGAGTGTCAGAGAGTGTCAGAGAATGTCAGAGAGTGACAGAGAGTGTCTGAGAGTGTCAGAGGGTGTCAGAGGGTGTCAGAGAGTGTCAGAGAGAGTCAGAGAGTGTCAGAGAGTGTCTGAGAGTGTCTGAGAGTTTCAGAGAGTGTCAGAGAGTGACAGATAGTGTCAGAGAATGTCAGAGAGTGACAGAGAGTGTCTGAGAGTGTCAGAGGGTGTCAGAGGGTGTCAGAGAGTGTCAGAGAGAGTCAGAGAGTGTCAGAGAGTGTCCGAGAGTGTCAGAAAGTAACAGAGAGTTTCAGAGAGTGTCCGAGAGTGTCAGAGAGTGTCAGAGAGAGTCAGAGAGTGTCTGAGAGTGTCTGAGAGTGTCAGAGAGTGTCTGAGAATGTCAGAGAGTGTCAGAGAGTGTCTGAGAGTGTCAGAGAGTTTCAGAGAGTTTCAGAGAGTGACAGACAGTGTCAGAGGGTGTCAGAGAGTGTCAGAGAGAGTCAGAGAGTGTCAGAGAGTGTCCGAGAGTGTCAGAAAGTAACAGAGAGTTTCAGAGAGTGTCCGAGAGTGTTAGAAAGTAACAGAGAGTTTCAGAGAGTGTCTGAGAGTGACAGAGAGTGTCAGAGAATGTCAGAGAGTGACAGAGAGTGTCTGAGAGTTTCAGAGTGTGTCAGAGAGTGTCAGAGAGTTTCAGAGTGTGTCAGAGAGTGTCTGAGAGTGTCAGAGAGTGTCAGAGAGTGTCTGAGAGTGTCTGAGAGTTTCAGAGTGTGTCAGAGAGTGTCTGAGAGTGTCAGAGCGTGTCGGAGAGTGTCAGAGAGTGTCTGAGAGTGTCAGAGAGTGTCTGAGAGTTTCAGAGTGTGTCAGAGAGTGTCTGAGAGTGTCAGAGAGTGTCTGAGAGTTTCAGAGTGTGTCAGAGAGTGTCTGAGAGTGTCAGAGAGTGTCAGAGAGTGTCTGAGAGTGTCAGAGAGTTTCAGAGAGTGTCAGAGAGAGTCAGACAGTGACAGAGAGTGTCAGAGAGTGTCTGAGAGTGTCAGAGAGTGTCTGAGAGTGTCTGAGAGTTTCAGAGAGTGTCAGAGAGAGTCAGACAGTGACAGAGAGTGTCAGAGAGTGTCTGAGAGTGTCAGAGAGTTTCTGAGAGTGTCTGAGAGTTTCAGAGAGTGTCAGAGAGTGACAGAGAGTGTCTGAGAATGTCAGAGAGTGACAGAGAGTGTCTGAGAGTGTCAGAGGGTGTCTGAGGGTGTCTGAGAGTTTCAGAGAGTGTCAGAGAGAGTCAGAGAGTGTCAGAGAGTGTCAGAGAGTGTCTGAGAGTGTCAGAGAGTGTCTGAGAGTTTCAGAGAGTGTCAGAGAGTGACAGAGAGTGTCAGAGAATGTCAGAGAGTGACAGAGAGTGTCTGAGAGTGTCAGAGGGTGTCTGAGGGTGTCTGAGAGTGACAGAGAGTGTCAGAGAGTGTCTGAGAGTGACAGAGAGTGTCAGAGAGTTTCAGAGAGTTTCAGAGAGTGACAGAGAGTGTCAGAGGGTGTCAGAGAGTGTCAGAGAGAGTCAGAGAGTGTCTGAGAGTGTCTGAGAGTGTCAGAGAGTGTCAGAGAGTATCTGAGAGTGTCTGAGAGTGACAGAGAGTGTCAGAGAGTGTCAGAGAGTGACAGAGTGTCAGAGAGTTTCAGAGAGTTTCAGAGAGTGACAGACAGTGTCAGAGGGTGTCAGAGAGTGTCAGAGAGAGTCAGAGAGTGTCAGAGAGTGTCCGAGAGTGTCAGAAAGTAACAGAGAGTTTTAGAGAGTGTCTGAGAGTGATAGAGAGTGTCAGAGAATGTCAGAGAGTGACAGAGAGTGTCTGAGAGTGTCAGAGAGTGTCTGAGAGTGTCAGAGAGAGTCAGAGAGTGTCAGAGAGTGTCTGAGAATGTCAGAGAGTGATAGAGAGTGACAGAGAGTGTCAGAGAGTATCTGAGAGTGTCTGAGAGTTTCAGAGAGTGTCAGAGAGTGTCTGAGAGTGTCTGAGAGTGTCAGAGAGTTTCAGAGAGTGTCAGAGAGAGTCAGACAGTGTCAGAGAGTGTCAGAGAGTGTCAGAGAGTGTCTGAGAGTGTCAGAGAGTGACAGAGAGTGTCTGAGAGTTTCAGAGAGTGTCAGAGAGTGTCTGAGAGTGACAGAGAGTGTCTGAGAGTTTCAGAGAGTGACAGAGAGTGTCAGAGAGTGTCTGAGAGTGTCAGAGAGTTTCAGAGAGTGTCACAGAGAGTCAGACAGTGTCTGAGAGTGTCAGAGAGTGTCTGAGAGAGTCAGAGAGTGTCAGAGAGTGTCTGAGAGTGTCAGAGAGTGTCAGAGAGTGTCCGAGAGTGTCAGAAAGTAACAGAGAGTTTCAGAGAGTGTCAGAGAGTGTCTGAGAGTTTCAGAGAGTGTCAGAAAGTAACAGAGAGTTTCAGACAGTGTCAGAGAGTGACAGAGAGTGTCAGAGAATGTCGGAGAGTGTCAGAGAGTGTCTGAGAGTGTCAGAGAGTGTCTGAGAGTGTCAGAGAGTGTCTGAGAGTTTCAGAGTGTGTCAGAGAGTGTCTGAGAGTGTCAGAGAGTGTCTGAGAGTTTCAGAGTGTGTCAGAGAGTGTCTGAGAGTGTCAGAGAGTGTCAGAGAGTGTCTGAGAGTGTCAGAGAGTTTCAGAGAGTGTCAGAGAGAGTCAGACAGTGACAGAGAGTGTCAGAGAGTGTCTGAGAGTGTCAGAGAGTGTCTGAGAGTGTCTGAGAGTTTCAGAGAGTGTCAGAGAGAGTCAGACAGTGACAGAGAGTGTCAGAGAGTGTCTGAGAGTGTCAGAGAGTTTCTGAGAGTGTCTGAGAGTTTCAGAGAGTGTCAGAGAGTGACAGAGAGTGTCTGAGAATGTCAGAGAGTGACAGAGAGTGTCTGAGAGTGTCAGAGGGTGTCTGAGAGTTTCAGAGAGTGTCAGAGAGAGTCAGACAGTGACAGAGAGTGTCAGAGAGTGTCTGAGAGTGTCAGAGAGTGTCTGAGAGTTTCAGAGAGTGTCAGAGAGTGACAGAGAGTGTCAGAGAATGTCAGAGAGTGACAGAGAGTGTCTGAGAGTGTCAGAGGGTGTCTGAGGGTGTCTGAGAGTGACAGAGAGTGTCAGAGAGTGTCTGAGAGTGACAGAGAGTGTCAGAGAGTTTCAGAGAGTTTCAGATAGTGACAGAGAGTGTCAGAGGGTGTCAGAGAGTGTCAGAGAGAGTCAGAGAGTGTCTGAGAGTGTCTGAGAGTGTCAGAGAGTGTCAGAGAGTATCTGAGAGTGTCTGAGAGTAACAGAGAGTGTCAGAGAGTGTCTGAGAGTGACAGAGTGTCAGAGAGTTTCAGAGAGTTTCAGAGAGTGACAGACAGTGTCAGAGGGTGTCAGAGAGTGTCAGAGAGAGTCAGAGAGTGTCAGAGAGTGTCCGAGAGTGTCAGAAAGTAACAGAGAGTTTTAGAGAGTGTCTGAGAGTGATAGAGAGTGTCAGAGAATGTCAGAGAGTGACAGAGAGTGTCTGAGAGTGTCAGAGAGTGTCTGAGAGTGTCAAAGAGAGTCAGAGAGTGTCAGAGAGTGTCTGAGAATGTCAGAGAGTGATAGAGAGTGACAGAGAGTGTCAGAGAGTATCTGAGAGTGTCTGAGAGTTTCAGAGAGTGTCAGAGAGTGTCTGAGAGTGTCTGAGAGTGTCAGAGAGTTTCAGAGAGTGTCAGAGAGAGTCAGACAGTGTCAGAGAGTGTCAGAGAGTGTCAGAGAGTGTCTGAGAGTGTCAGAGAGTGACAGAGAGTGTCTGAGAGTTTCAGAGAGTGTCAGAGAGTGACAGAGAGTGTCTGAGAGTTTCAGAGAGTGACAGAGAGTGTCAGAGAGTGTCTGAGAGTGTCAGAGAGTTTCAGAGAGTGTCACAGAGAGTCAGACAGTGTCTGAGAGTGTCAGAGAGTGTCTGAGAGAGTCAGAGAGTGTCAGAGAGTGTCAGAGAGTGTCTGAGAGTGTCAGAGAGTGTCTGAGAGTGTCAGAGAGTGTCAGAGAGTGTCAGAGAGTGTCCGAGAGTGTCAGAAAGTAACAGAGAGTTTCAGAGAGTGTCAGAGAGTGTCTGAGAGTTTCAGAGAGTGTCAGAAAGTAACAGAGAGTTTCAGACAGTGTCAGAGAGTGACAGAGAGTGTCAGAGAATGTCAGAGAGTGACAGAGAGTGTCTGAGAGTGTCAGAGAGTGTCTGAGAGTGTCGGAGAGTGTCAGAGGGTGACTGAGTGTGTCAGAGAGTGTCAGAGAGTGTCAGAGAGAGTCAGAGAGTGTCAGAGAGTGTCTGAGAATGTCAGAGAGTGACAGAGAGTGTCAGAGAGTGTCTGAGAGTGTATGAGAGTTTCAGAGAGTGTCAGAGAGTGTCAGACAGTGACAGAGAGTGTCAGAGAGTGTCTGAGAGTGTCAGAGAGTGTCTGAGAGTGTCTGAGAGTTTCAGAGAGTGTCAGAGAGAGTCAGACAGTGTCAGAGAGTGTCAGAGAGTGTCTGAGAGTGTCAGAGAGTGACAGAGAGTGTCTGAGAGTTTCAGAGAGTGTCAGAGAGTGTCAGAGAGTGACAGAGAGTGTCAGAGAGTGTCTGAGAGTGTCTGAGAGTGTCAGAGAGTGTCTGAGAGTGTCTGAGAGTTTCAGAGAGTGTCTGAGAGTGTCAGAGAGTGTCTGAGAGTTTCAGAGTGTGTCAGAGAGTGTCTGAGAGTGTCAGAGAGTGTCTGAGAGTTTCAGAGTGTGTCAGAGAGTGTCTGAGAGTGTCAGAGAGTTTCAGAGAGTGTCAGAGAGAGTTAGACAGTGACAGAGAGTGTCAGAGAGTGTCTGAGAGTGTCAGAGAGTGTCTGAGAGTGTCAGAGAATGTCAGAGAGTGACAGAGAGTGTCTGAGAGTGTCAGAGGGTGTCAGAGGGTGTCAGAGAGTGTCAGAGAGAGTCAGAGAGTGTCAGAGAGTGTCTGAGAGTGTCTGAGAGTTTCAGAGAGTGTCAGAGAGTGACAGATAGTGTCAGAGAATGTCAGAGAGTGACAGAGAGTGTCTGAGAGTGTCAGAGGGTGTCAGAGGGTGTCAGAGAGTGTCAGAGAGAGTCAGAGAGTGTCAGAGAGTGTCCGAGAGTGTCAGAAAGTAACAGAGAGTTTCAGAGAGTGTCCGAGAGTGTCAGAGAGTGTCAGAGAGAGTCAGAGAGTGTCTGAGAGTGTCTGAGAGTGTCAGAGAGTGTCTGAGAATGTCAGAGAGTGTCAGAGAGTGTCTGAGAGTGTCAGAGAGTTTCAGAGAGTTTCAGAGAGTGACAGACAGTTTCAGAGGGTGTCAGAGAGTGTCAGAGAGAGTCAGAGAGTGTCAGAGAGTGTCCGAGAGTGTCAGAAAGTAACAGAGAGTTTCAGAGAGTGTCCGAGAGTGTTAGAAAGTAACAGAGAGTTTCAGAGAGTGTCTGAGAGTGACAGAGAGTGTCAGAGAATGTCAGAGAGTGACAGAGAGTGTCTGAGAGTTTCAGAGTGTGTCAGAGAGTGTCAGAGAGTTTCAGAGTGTGTCAGAGAGTGTCTGAGAGTGTCAGAGAGTGTCAGAGAGTGTCTGAGAGTGTCTGAGAGTGTCAGAGAGTGTCTGAGAGTTTCAGAGTGTGTCAGAGAGTGTCTGAGAGTGTCAGAGAGTGTCTGAGAGTTTCAGAGTGTGTCAGAGAGTGTCTGAGAGTGTCAGAGAGTGTCAGAGAGTGTCTGAGAGTGTCAGAGAGTTTCAGAGAGTGTCAGAGAGAGTCAGACAGTGACAGAGAGTGTCAGAGAGTGTCTGAGAGTGTCAGAGAGTGTCTGAGAGTGTCTGAGAGTTTCAGAGAGTGTCAGAGAGAGTCAGACAGTGACAGAGAGTGTCAGAGAGTGTCTGAGAGTGTCAGAGAGTTTCTGAGAGTGTCTGAGAGTTTCAGAGAGTGTCAGAGAGTGACAGAGAGTGTCTGAGAATGTCAGAGAGTGACAGAGAGTGTCTGAGAGTGTCAGAGGGTGTCTGAGGGTGTCTGAGAGTTTCAGAGAGTGTCAGAGAGAGTCAGAGAGTGTCAGAGAGTGTCAGAGAGTGTCTGAGAGTGTCAGAGAGTGTCTGAGAGTTTCAGAGAGTGTCAGAGAGTGACAGAGAGTGTCAGAGAATGTCAGAGAGTGACAGAGAGTGTCTGAGAGTGTCAGAGGGTGTCTGAGGGTGTCTGAGAGTGACAGAGAGTGTCAGAGAGTGTCTGAGAGTGACAGAGAGTGTCAGAGAGTTTCAGAGAGTTTCAGAGAGTGACAGAGAGTGTCAGAGGGTGTCAGAGAGTGTCAGAGAGAGTCAGAGAGTGTCTGAGAGTGTCTGAGAGTGTCAGAGAGTGTCAGAGAGTATCTGAGAGTGTCTGAGAGTGACAGAGAGTGTCAGAGAGTGTCAGAGAGTGACAGAGTGTCAGAGAGTTTCAGAGAGTTTCAGAGAGTGACAGACAGTGTCAGAGGGTGTCAGAGAGTGTCAGAGAGAGTCAGAGAGTGTCAGAGAGTGTCCGAGAGTGTCAGAAAGTAACAGAGAGTTTTAGAGAGTGTCTGAGAGTGATAGAGAGTGTCAGAGAATGTCAGAGAGTGACAGAGAGTGTCTGAGAGTGTCAGAGAGTGTCTGAGAGTGTCAGAGAGAGTCAGAGAGTGTCAGAGAGTGTCTGAGAATGTCAGAGAGTGATAGAGAGTGACAGAGAGTGTCAGAGAGTATCTGAGAGTGTCTGAGAGTTTCAGAGAGTGTCAGAGAGTGTCTGAGAGTGTCTGAGAGTGTCAGAGAGTTTCAGAGAGTGTCAGAGAGAGTCAGACAGTGTCAGAGAGTGTCAGAGAGTGTCTGAGAGTGTCAGAGAGTGACAGAGAGTGTCTGAGAGTTTCAGAGAGTGTCAGAGAGTGTCTGAGAGTGACAGAGAGTGTCTGAGAGTTTCAGAGAGTGACAGAGAGTGTCAGAGAGTGTCTGAGAGTGTCAGAGAGTTTCAGAGAGTGTCACAGAGAGTCAGACAGTGTCTGAGAGTGTCAGAGAGTGTCTGAGAGAGTCAGAGAGTGTCAGAGAGTGTCTGAGAGTGTCAGAGAGTGTCAGAGAGTGTCCGAGAGTGTCAGAAAGTAACAGAGAGTTTCAGAGAGTGTCAGAGAGTGTCTGAGAGTTTCAGAGAGTGTCAGAAAGTAACAGAGAGTTTCAGACAGTGTCAGAGAGTGACAGAGAGTGTCAGAGAATGTCGGAGAGTGTCAGAGAGTGTCTGAGAGTGTCAGAGAGTGTCTGAGAGTGTCAGAGAGTGTCTGAGAGTTTCAGAGTGTGTCAGAGAGTGTCTGAGAGTGTCAGAGAGTGTCTGAGAGTTTCAGAGTGTGTCAGAGAGTGTCTGAGAGTGTCAGAGAGTGTCAGAGAGTGTCTGAGAGTGTCAGAGAGTTTCAGAGAGTGTCAGAGAGAGTCAGACAGTGACAGAGAGTGTCAGAGAGTGTCTGAGAGTGTCAGAGAGTGTCTGAGAGTGTCTGAGAGTTTCAGAGAGTGTCAGAGAGAGTCAGACAGTGACAGAGAGTGTCAGAGAGTGTCTGAGAGTGTCAGAGAGTTTCTGAGAGTGTCTGAGAGTTTCAGAGAGTGTCAGAGAGTGACAGAGAGTGTCTGAGAGTGTCAGAGGGTGTCTGAGAGTTTCAGAGAGTGTCAGAGAGAGTCAGACAGTGACAGAGAGTGTCAGAGAGTGTCTGAGAGTGTCAGAGAGTGTCTGAGAGTTTCAGAGAGTGTCAGAGAGTGACAGAGAGTGTCAGAGAATGTCAGAGAGTGACAGAGAGTGTCTGAGAGTGTCAGAGGGTGTCTGAGGGTGTCTGAGAGTGACAGAGAGTGTCAGAGAGTGTCTGAGAGTGACAGAGAGTGTCAGAGAGTTTCAGAGAGTTTCAGATAGTGACAGAGAGTGTCAGAGGGTGTCAGAGAGTGTCAGAGAGAGTCAGAGAGTGTCTGAGAGTGTCTGAGAGTGTCAGAGAGTGTCAGAGAGTATCTGAGAGTGTCTGAGAGTAACAGAGAGTGTCAGAGAGTGTCTGAGAGTGACAGAGTGTCAGAGAGTTTCAGAGAGTTTCAGAGAGTGACAGACAGTGTCAGAGGGTGTCAGAGAGTGTCAGAGAGAGTCAGAGAGTGTCAGAGAGTGTCCGAGAGTGTCAGAAAGTAACAGAGAGTTTTAGAGAGTGTCTGAGAGTGATAGAGAGTGTCAGAGAATGTCAGAGAGTGACAGAGAGTGTCTGAGAGTGTCAGAGAGTGTCTGAGAGTGTCAGAGAGAGTCAGAGAGTGTCAGAGAGTGTCTGAGAATGTCAGAGAGTGATAGAGAGTGACAGAGAGTGTCAGAGAGTATCTGAGAGTGTCTGAGAGTTTCAGAGAGTGTCAGAGAGTGTCTGAGAGTGTCTGAGAGTGTCAGAGAGTTTCAGAGAGTGTCAGAGAGAGTCAGACAGTGTCAGAGAGTGTCAGAGAGTGTCAGAGAGTGTCTGAGAGTGTCAGAGAGTGACAGAGAGTGTCTGAGAGTTTCAGAGAGTGTCAGAGAGTGACAGAGAGTGTCTGAGAGTTTCAGAGAGTGACAGAGAGTGTCAGAGAGTGTCTGAGAGTGTCAGAGAGTTTCAGAGAGTGTCACAGAGAGTCAGACAGTGTCTGAGAGTGTCAGAGAGTGTCTGAGAGAGTCAGAGAGTGTCAGAGAGTGTCTGAGAGTGTCAGAGAGTGTCTGAGAGTGTCAGAGAGTGTCAGAGAGTGTCAGAGAGTGTCCGAGAGTGTCAGAAAGTAACAGAGAGTTTCAGAGAGTGTCAGAGAGTGTCTGAGAGTTTCAGAGAGTGTCAGAAAGTAACAGAGAGTTTCAGACAGTGTCAGAGAGTGACAGAGAGTGTCAGAGAATGTCAGAGAGTGACAGAGAGTGTCTGAGAGTGTCAGAGAGTGTCTGAGAGTGTCGGAGAGTGTCAGAGGGTGACTGAGTGTGTCAGAGAGTGTCAGAGAGTGTCAGAGAGAGTCAGAGAGTGTCAGAGAGTGTCTGAGAATGTCAGAGAGTGACAGAGAGTGTCAGAGAGTGTCTGAGAGTGTATGAGAGTTTCAGAGAGTGTCAGAGAGTGTCAGACAGTGACAGAGAGTGTCAGAGAGTGTCTGAGAGTGTCAGAGAGTGTCTGAGAGTGTCTGAGAGTTTCAGAGAGTGTCAGAGAGAGTCAGACAGTGTCAGAGAGTGTCAGAGAGTGTCTGAGAGTGTCAGAGAGTGACAGAGAGTGTCTGAGAGTTTCAGAGAGTGTCAGAGAGTGTCAGAGAGTGACAGAGAGTGTCAGAGAGTGTCTGAGAGTGTCTGAGAGTGTCAGAGAGTGTCTGAGAGTGTCTGAGAGTTTCAGAGAGTGTCTGAGAGTGTCAGAGAGTGTCTGAGAGTTTCAGAGTGTGTCAGAGAGTGTCTGAGAGTGTCAGAGAGTGTCTGAGAGTTTCAGAGTGTGTCAGAGAGTGTCTGAGAGTGTCAGAGAGTTTCAGAGAGTGTCAGAGAGAGTTAGACAGTGACAGAGAGTGTCAGAGAGTGTCTGAGAGTGTCAGAGAGTGTCTGAGAGTGTCTGAGAGTTTCAGAGAGTGTCAGAGAGTGTCTGAGAGTGTCTGAGAGTTTCAGAGCGTGTCAGAGAGAGTCAGACAGTGACAGAGAGTGTCAGAGAGTGTCTGAGAGTGTCAGAGAGTGTCAGAGAGTGTCAGACAGTGACAGAGTGACAGAGAGTGTCTGAGAGTGTCAGAGAGTATCTGAGAGCTTCAGACAGTGTCAGAGAGTGTCAGAGAGTGTCTGAGAGTTTCAGAGTGTGTCAGAGAGTGTCTGAGAGTGTCAGAGAGTGTCTGAGAGTGTCTGAGAGTGTCTGAGAGTTTCAGAGTGTGTCAGAGAGTGTCTGAGAGTGTCAGAGAGTGTCAGAGAGTGTCTGAGAGTTTCAGAGTGTGTCAGAGAGTGTCTGAGAGTGTCAGAGAGTGTCTGAGAGTGTCAGACAGTGTCAGAGAGTGTCAGAGAGTGTCAGAGAGTGTCTGAGAGTGTCAGAGAGTGACAGAGAGTGTCTGAGAGTTTCAGAGAGTGTCAGAGAGTGTCTGAGAGTGACAGAGAGTGTCTGAGAGTTTCAGAGAGTGACAGAGAGTGTCAGAGAGTGTCTGAGAGTGTCAGAGAGTTTCAGAGAGTGTCACAGAGAGTCAGACAGTGTCTGAGAGTGTCAGAGAGTGTCTGAGAGAGTCAGAGAGGGTCAGAGAGTGTCTGAGAGTGTCAGAGAGTGTCAGAGAGTGTCCGAGAGTGTCAGAAAGTAACAGAGAGTTTCAGAGAGTGTCAGAGAGTGTCTGAGAGTTTCAGAGAGTGTCAGAAAGTAACAGAGAGTTTCAGACAGTGTCAGAGAGTGACAGAGAGTGTCAGAGAATGTCGGAGAGTGTCAGAGAGTGTCTGAGAGTGTCAGAGAGTGTCTGAGAGTGTCAGAGAGTGTCTGAGAGTTTCAGAGTGTGTCAGAGAGTGTCTGAGAGTGTCAGAGAGTGTCTGAGAGTTTCAGAGTGTGTCAGAGAGTGCCTGAGAGTGTCAGAGAGTGTCAGAGAGTGTCTGAGAGTGTCAGAGAGTTTCAGAGAGTGTCAGAGAGAGTCAGACAGTGACAGAGAGTGTCAGAGAGTGTCTGAGAGTGTCAGAGAGTGTCTGAGAGTGTCTGAGAGTTTCAGAGAGTGTCAGAGAGAGTCAGACAGTGACAGAGAGTGTCAGAGAGTGTCTGAGAGTGTCAGAGAGTTTCTGAGAGTGTCTGAGAGTTTCAGAGAGTGTCAGAGAGTGACAGAGAGTGTCTGAGAATGTCAGAGAGTGACAGAGAGTGTCTGAGAGTGTCAGAGGGTGTCTGAGAGTTTCAGAGAGTGTCAGAGAGAGTCAGACAGTGACAGAGAGTGTCAGAGAGTGTCTGAGAGTGTCAGAGAGTGTCTGAGAGTTTCAGAGAGTGTCAGAGAGTGACAGAGAGTGTCAGAGAATGTCAGAGAGTGACAGAGAGTGTCTGAGAGTGTCAGAGGGTGTCTGAGGGTGTCTGAGAGTGACAGAGAGTGTCAGAGAGTGTCTGAGAGTGACAGAGAGTGTCAGAGAGTTTCAGAGAGTTTCAGATAGTGACAGAGAGTGTCAGAGGGTGTCAGAGAGTGTCAGAGAGAGTCAGAGAGTGTCTGAGAGTGTCTGAGAGTGTCAGAGAGTGTCAGAGAGTATCTGAGAGTGTCTGAGAGTAACAGAGAGTGTCAGAGAGTGTCTGAGAGTGACAGAGTGTCAGAGAGTTTCAGAGAGTTTCAGAGAGTGACAGACAGTGTCAGAGGGTGTCAGAGAGTGTCAGAGAGAGTCAGAGAGTGTCAGAGAGTGTCCGAGAGTGTCAGAAAGTAACAGAGAGTTTTAGAGAGTGTCTGAGAGTGATAGAGAGTGTCAGAGAATGTCAGAGAGTGACAGAGAGTGTCTGAGAGTGTCAGAGAGTGTCTGAGAGTGTCAGAGAGAGTCAGAGAGTGTCAGAGAGTGTCTGAGAATGTCAGAGAGTGATAGAGAGTGACAGAGAGTGTCAGAGAGTATCTGAGAGTGTCTGAGAGTTTCAGAGAGTGTCAGAGAGTGTCTGAGAGTGTCTGAGAGTGTCAGAGAGTTTCAGAGAGTGTCAGAGAGAGTCAGACAGTGTCAGAGAGTGTCAGAGAGTGTCTGAGAGTGTCAGAGAGTGACAGAGAGTGTCTGAGAGTTTCAGAGAGTGTCAGAGAGTGACAGAGAGTGTCTGAGAGTTTCAGAGAGTGACAGAGAGTGTCAGAGAGTGTCTGAGAGTGTCAGAGAGTTTCAGAGAGTGTCACAGAGAGTCAGACAGTGTCTGAGAGTGTCAGAGAGTGTCTGAGAGAGTCAGAGAGTGTCAGAGAGTGTCTGAGAGTGTCAGAGAGTGTCTGAGAGTGTCAGAGAGTGTCAGAGAGTGTCAGAGAGTGTCCGAGAGTGTCAGAAAGTAACAGAGAGTTTCAGAGAGTGTCAGAGAGTGTCTGAGAGTTTCAGAGAGTGTCAGAAAGTAACAGAGAGTTTCAGACAGTGTCAGAGAGTGACAGAGAGTGTCAGAGAATGTCAGAGAGTGACAGAGAGTGTCTGAGAGTGTCAGAGAGTGTCTGAGAGTGTCGGAGAGTGTCAGAGGGTGACTGAGTGTGTCAGAGAGTGTCAGAGAGTGTCAGAGAGAGTCAGAGAGTGTCAGAGAGTGTCTGAGAATGTCAGAGAGTGACAGAGAGTGTCAGAGAGTGTCTGAGAGTGTATGAGAGTTTCAGAGAGTGTCAGAGAGTGTCAGACAGTGACAGAGAGTGTCAGAGAGTGTCTGAGAGTGTCAGAGAGTGTCTGAGAGTGTCTGAGAGTTTCAGAGAGTGTCAGAGAGAGTCAGACAGTGTCAGAGAGTGTCAGAGAGTGTCTGAGAGTGTCAGAGAGTGACAGAGAGTGTCTGAGAGTTTCAGAGAGTGTCAGAGAGTGTCAGAGAGTGACAGAGAGTGTCAGAGAGTGTCTGAGAGTGTCTGAGAGTGTCAGAGAGTGTCTGAGAGTGTCTGAGAGTTTCAGAGAGTGTCTGAGAGTGTCAGAGAGTGTCTGAGAGTTTCAGAGTGTGTCAGAGAGTGTCTGAGAGTGTCAGAGAGTGTCTGAGAGTTTCAGAGTGTGTCAGAGAGTGTCTGAGAGTGTCAGAGAGTTTCAGAGAGTGTCAGAGAGAGTTAGACAGTGACAGAGAGTGTCAGAGAGTGTCTGAGAGTGTCAGAGAGTGTCTGAGAGTGTCTGAGAGTTTCAGAGAGTGTCAGAGAGTGTCTGAGAGTGTCTGAGAGTTTCAGAGAGTGTCAGAGAGAGTCAGACAGTGACAGAGAGTGTCAGAGAGTGTCTGAGAGTGTCAGAGAGTGTCAGAGAGTGTCAGACAGTGACAGAGTGACAGAGAGTGTCTGAGAGTGTCAGAGAGTATCTGAGAGCTTCAGACAGTGTCAGAGAGTGTCAGAGAGTGTCTGAGAGTTTCAGAGTGTGTCAGAGAGTGTCTGAGAGTGTCAGAGAGTGTCTGAGAGTGTCTGAGAGTGTCTGAGAGTTTCAGAGTGTGTCAGAGAGTGTCTGAGAGTGTCAGAGAGTGTCAGAGAGTGTCTGAGAGTTTCAGAGTGTGTCAGAGAGTGTCTGAGAGTGTCAGAGAGTGTCTGAGAGTGTCAGAGAGTGTCTGAGAGTTTCAGAGTGTGTCAGAGAGTGTCTGAGAGTGTCAGAGAGTGTCAGATAGTGTCAGAGAGTGTCTGAGAGTGTCAGAGAGTTTCAGAGAGTGTCAGAGAGAGTCAGACAGTGACAGAGATTGTCAGAGAGTGTCTGAGAGTGTCAGAGAGTGTCTGAGAGTGTCTGAGAGTTTCAGAGAGTGTCAGAGAGTGTCAGAGAATGTCAGAGAGTGACAGAGAGTGTCTGAGAGTGTCAGAGGGTGTCAGAGGGTGTCAGAGAGTGTCAGAGAGAGTCAGAGAGTGTCAGAGAGTGTCTGAGAGTGTCTGAGAGTTTCAGAGAGTGTCAGAGAGTGACAGAGAGTGTCAGAGAATGTCAGAGAGTGACAGAGAGTGTCTGAGAGTGTCAGAGGGTGTCAGAGGGTGTCAGAGAGTGTCAGAGAGAGTCAGAGAGTGTCAGAGAGTGTCCGAGAGTGTCAGAAAGTAACAGAGAGTTTCAGAGAGTGTCCGAGAGTGTCAGAGAGTGTCAGAGAGAGTCAGAGAGTGTCTGAGAGTGTCTGAGAGTGTCAGAGAGTGTCTGAGAATGTCAGAGAGTGTCAGAGAATGTCTGAGAGTGTCAGAGAGTTTCAGAGAGTTTCAGAGAGTGACAGACAGTGTCAGAGGGTGTCAGAGAGTGTCAGAGAGAGTCAGAGAGTGTCAGAGAGTGTCCGAGAGTGTCAGAAAGTAACAGAGAGTTTCAGAGAGTGTCCAAGAGTGTCAGAGAGTGTCAGAGAGAGTCAGAGAGTGTCTGAGAGTGTCTGAGAGTGTCAGAGAGTGTCTGAGAATGTCAGAGAGTGTCAGAGAATGTCTGAGAGTGTCAGAGAGTTTCAGAGAGTTTCAGAGAGTGACAGACAGTGTCAGAGGGTGTCAGAGAGTGTCAGAGAGAGTCAGAGAGTGTCAGAGAGTGTCCGAGAGTGTCAGAAAGTAACAGAGAGTTTCAGAGAGTGTCCGAGAGTGTTAGAAAGTAACAGAGAGTTTCAGAGAGTGTCTGAGAGTGACAGAGAGTGTCAGAGAATGTCAGAGAGTGACAGACAGTGTCAGAGGGTGTCAGAGAGTGTCAGAGAGAGTCAGAGAGTGTCAGAGAGTGTCCGAGAGTGTCAGAAAGTAACAGAGAGTTTCAGAGAGTGTCCGAGAGTGTTAGAAAGTAACAGAGAGTTTCAGAGAGTGTCTGAGAGTGACAGAGAGTGTCAGAGAATGTCAGAGAGTGACAGAGTGTGTCTGAGAGTTTCAGAGTGTGTCAGAGAGTGTCAGAGAGTGTCTGAGAGTTTCAGAGTGTTTCAGAGAGTGTCTGAGAGTGTCAGAGAGTGTCTGAGAGTGTCTGAGAGTTTCAGAGTGTGTCAGAGAGTGTCTGAGAGTGTCAGAGCGTGTCGGAGAGTGTCAGAGGGTGTCTGAGAGTGTCAGAGAGTGTCTGAGAGTTTCAGAGTGTGTCAGAGAGTGTCTGAGAGTGTCAGAGAGTGTCTGAGAGTTTCAGAGTGTGTCAGAGAGTGTCTGAGAGTGTCAGAGAGTGTCAGAGAGTGTCTGAGAGTGTCAGAGAGTTTCAGAGAGTGTCAGAGAGAGTCAGACAGTGACAGAGAGTGTCAGAGAGTGTCTGAGAGTGTCAGAGAGTGTCTGAGAGTGTCTGAGAGTTTCAGAGAGTGTCAGAGAGAGTCAGACAGTGACAGAGAGTGTCAGAGAGTGTCTGAGAGTGTCAGCGAGTTTCTGAGAGTGTCTGAGAGTTTCAGAGAGTGTCAGAGAGTGACAGAGAGTGTCTGAGAATGTCAGAGAGTGACAGAGAGTGTCTGAGAGTGTCAGAGGGTGTCTGAGGGTGTCTGAGAGTTTCAGAGAGTGTCAGAGAGAGTCAGACAGTGACAGAGAGTGTCAGAGAGTGTCTGAGAGTGTCAGAGAGTGTCTGAGAGTTTCAGAGAGTGTCAGAGAGTGACAGAGAGTGTCAGAGAATGTCACAGAGTGACAGAGAGTGTCTGAGAGTGTCAGAGGGTGTCTGAGGGTGTCTGAGAGTGACAGAGAGTGTCAGAGAGTGTCTGAGAGTGACAGAGAGTGTCAGAGAGTTTCAGAGAGTTTCAGAGAGTGACAGAGAGTGTCAGAGGGTGTCAGAGAGTGTCAGAGAGAGTCAGAGAGTGTCTGAGAGTGTCTGAGAGTGTCAGAGAGTGTCAGAGAGTATCTGAGAGTGTCTGAGAGTGACAGAGAGTGTCAGAGAGTGTCTGAGAGTGACAGAGTGTAAGAGAGTTTCAGAGAGTTTCAGAGAGTGACAGACAGTGTCAGAGGGTGTCAGAGAGTGTCAGAGAGAGTCAGAGAGTGTCAGAGAGTGTCCGAGAGTGTCAGAAAGTAACAGAGAGTTTTAGAGAGTGTCTGAGAGTGATAGAGAGTGTCAGAGAATGTCAGAGAGTGACAGAGAGTGTCTGAGAGTGTCAGAGAGTGTCTGAGAGTGTCAGAGAGAGCCAGAGAGTGTCAGAGAGTGTCTGAGAATGTCAGAGAGTGATAGAGAGTGACAGAGAGTGTCAGAGAGTATCTGAGAGTGTCTGAGAGTTTCCGAGAGTGTCAGAGAGTGTCAGAGAGTGTCTGAGAGTGTCAGAGAGTTTCAGAGAGTGTCAGAGAGAGTCAGACAGTGTCAGAGAGTGTCAGAGAGTGTCAGAGAGTGTCTGAGAGTGTCAGAGAGTGACAGAGAGTGTCTGAGAGTTTCAGAGAGTGTCAGAGAGTGTCTGAGAGTGACAGAGAGTGTCTGAGAGTTTCAGAGAGTGACAGAGAGTGTCAGAGAGTGTCTGAGAGTGTCAGAGAGTTTCAGAGAGTGTCACAGAGAGTCAGACAGTGTCTGAGAGTGTCAGAGAGTGTCTGAGAGAGTCAGAGAGTGTCAGAGAGTGTCTGAGAGTGTCAGAGAGTGTCTGAGAGTGTCAGAGAGTGTCAGAGAGTGTCAGAGAGTGTCCGAGAGTGTCAGAAAGTAACAGAGAGTTTCAGAGAGTGTCAGAGAGTGTCTGAGAGTTTCAGAGAGTGTCAGAAAGTAACAGAGAGTTTCAGACAGTGTCAGAGAGTGACAGAGAGTGTCAGAGAATGTCAGAGAGTGACAGAGAGTGTCTGAGAGTGTCAGAGAGTGTCTGAGAGTGTCTGAGAGTGTCAGAGGGTGACTGAGTGTGTCAGAGGGTGTCAGAGAGTGTCAGAGAGAGTCAGAGAGTGTCAGAGAGTGTCTGAGAATGTCAGAGAGTGACAGAGAGTGTCAGAGAGTGTCTGAGAGTGTATGAGAGTTTCAGAGAGTGTCAGAGAGTGTCAGACAGTGACAGAGAGTGTCAGAGAGTGTCTGAGAGTGTCAGAGAGTGTCTGAGAGTGTCTGAGAGTGTCTGAGAGTTTCAGAGAGTGTCAGAGAGTGACAGAGAGTGTCAGAGAATGTCAGACAGTGACAGAGAGTGTCTGAGAGTGTCAGAGGGTGTCAGAGGGTGTCAGAGAGTGTCAGAGAGAGTCAGAGAGTGTCAGAGAGTGTCCGAGAGTGTCAGAAAGTAACAGAGAGTTTCAGAGAGTGTCCGAGAGTGTCAGAGAGTGTCAGAGAGAGTCAGAGAGTGTCTGAGAGTGTCTGAGAGTGTCAGAGAGTGTCTGAGAATGTCAGAGAGTGTCAGAGAATGTCTGAGAGTGTCAGAGAGTTTCAGAGAGTTTCAGAGAGTGACAGACAGTGTCAGAGGGTGTCAGAGAGTGTCAGAGAGAGTCAGAGAGTGTCAGAGAGTGTCCGAGAGTGTCAGAAAGTAACAGAGAGTTTCAGAGAGTGTCCGAGAGTGTTAGAAAGTAACAGAGAGTTTCAGAGAGTGTCTGAGAGTGACAGAGAGTGTCAGAGAATGTCAGAGAGTGACAGAGTGTGTCTGAGAGTTTCAGAGTGTGTCAGAGAGTGTCAGAGAGTGTCTGAGAGTTTCAGAGTGTTTCAGAGAGTGTCTGAGAGTGTCAGAGAGTGTCTGAGAGTGTCTGAGAGTTTCAGAGTGTGTCAGAGAGTGTCTGAGAGTGTCAGAGCGTGTCGGAGAGTGTCAGAGGGTGTCTGAGAGTGTCAGAGAGTGTCTGAGAGTTTCAGAGTGTGTCAGAGAGTGTCTGAGAGTGTCAGAGAGTGTCTGAGAGTTTCAGAGTGTGTCAGAGAGTGTCTGAGAGTGTCAGAGAGTGTCAGAGAGTGTCTGAGAGTGTCAGAGAGTTTCAGAGAGTGTCAGAGAGAGTCAGACAGTGACAGAGAGTGTCAGAGAGTGTCTGAGAGTGTCAGAGAGTGTCTGAGAGTGTCTGAGAGTGTCTGAGAGTTTCAGAGAGTGTCAGAGAGAGTCAGACAGTGACAGAGAGTGTCAGAGAGTGTCTGAGAGTGTCAGAGAGTTTCTGAGAGTGTCTGAGAGTGTCAGAGAGTGACAGAGAGTGTCAGAGAATGTCACAGAGTGACAGAGAGTGTCTGAGAGTGTCAGAGGGTGTCTGAGGGTGTCTGAGAGTGACAGAGAGTGTCAGAGAGTGTCTGAGAGTGACAGAGAGTGTCAGAGAGTTTCAGAGAGTTTCAGAGAGTGACAGAGAGTGTCAGAGGGTGTCAGAGAGTGTCAGAGAGAGTCAGAGAGTGTCTGAGAGTGTCTGAGAGTGTCAGAGAGTGTCAGAGAGTATCTGAGAGTGTCTGAGAGTGACAGAGAGTGTCAGAGAGTGTCTGAGAGTGACAGAGTGTCAGAGAGTTTCAGAGAGTTTCAGAGAGTGACAGACAGTGTCAGAGGGTGTCAGAGAGTGTCAGAGAGAGTCAGAGAGTGTCAGAGAGTGTCCGAGAGTGTCCGAGAGTGTCAGAAAGTAACAGAGAGTTTTAGAGAGTGTCTGAGAGTGATAGAGAGTGTCAGAGAATGTCAGAGAGTGACAGAGAGTGTCTGAGAGTGTCAGAGAGTGTCTGAGAGTGTCAGAGAGAGTCAGAGAGTGTCAGAGAGTGTCTGAGAATGTCAGAGAGTGATGGACAGTGACAGAGAGTGTCAGAGAGTATCTGAGAGTGTCTGAGAGTTTCAGAGAGTGTCAGAGAGTGTCTGAGAGTGTCTGAGAGTGTCAGAGAGTTTCAGAGAGTGTCAGAGAGAGTCAGACAGTGTCAGAGAGTGTCAGAGAGTGTCAGAGAGTGTCTGAGAGTGTCAGAGAGTGACAGAGAGTGTCTGAGAGTTTCAGAGAGTGTCAGAGAGTGTCTGAGAGTGACAGAGAGTGTCTGAGAGTTTCAGAGAGTGACAGAGAGTGTCAGAGAGTGTCTGAGAGTGTCAGAGAGTTTCAGAGAGTGTCACAGAGAGTCAGACAGTGTCTGAGAGTGTCAGAGAGTGTCTGAGAGAGTCAGAGAGTGTCAGAGAGTGTCTGAGAGTGTCAGAGAGTGTCTGAGAGTGTCAGAGAGTGTCAGAGAGTGTCAGAGAGTGTCCGAGAGTGTCAGAAAGTAACAGAGAGTTTCAGAGAGTGTCAGAGAGTGTCTGAGAGTTTCAGAGAGTGTCAGAAAGTAACAGAGAGTTTCAGACAGTGTCAGAGAGTGACAGAGAGTGTCAGAGAATGTCAGAGAGTGACAGAGAGTGTCTGAGAGTGTCAGAGAGTGTCTGAGAGTGTCTGAGAGTGTCAGAGGGTGACTGAGTGTGTCAGAGGGTGTCAGAGAGTGTCAGAGAGAGTCAGAGAGTGTCAGAGAGTGTCTGAGAATGTCAGAGAGTGACAGAGAGTGTCAGAGAGTGTCTGAGAGTGTATGAGAGTTTCAGAGAGTGTCAGAGAGTGTCAGACAGTGACAGAGAGTGTCAGAGAGTGTCTGAGAGTGTCAGAGAGTGTCTGAGATTGTCAGAGAATGTCAGAGAGTGACAGAGAGTGTCTGAGAGTGTCAGAGAGTGTCTGAGAGTGTCAGAGAGAGTCAGAGAGTGTCAGAGAGTGTCTGAGAATGTCAGAGAGTGATAGACAGTGACAGAGAGTGTCAGAGAGTATCTGAGAGTGTCTGAGAGTTTCAGAGAGTGTCAGAGAGTGTCTGAGAGTGTCTGAGAGTGTCAGAGAGTTTCAGAGAGTGTCAGAGAGAGTCAGACAGTGTCAGAGAGTGTCAGAGAGTGTCAGAGAGTGTCTGAGAGTGTCAGAGAGTGACAGAGAGTGTCTGAGAGTTTCAGAGAGTGTCAGAGAGTGTCTGAGAGTGACAGAGAGTGTCTGAGAGTTTCAGAGAGTGACAGAGAGTGTCAGAGAGTGTCTGAGAGTGTCAGAGAGTTTCAGAGAGTGTCACAGAGAGTCAGACAGTGTCTGAGAGTGTCAGAGAGTGTCTGAGAGAGTCAGAGAGTGTCAGAGAGTGTCTGAGAGTGTCAGAGAGTGTCTGAGAGTGTCAGAGAGTGTCAGAGAGTGTCAGAGAGTGTCCGAGAGTGTCAGAAAGTAACAGAGAGTTTCAGAGAGTGTCAGAGAGTGTCTGAGAGTTTCAGAGAGTGTCAGAAAGTAACAGAGAGTTTCAGACAGTGTCAGAGAGTGACAGAGAGTGTCAGAGAATGTCAGAGAGTGACAGAGAGTGTCTGAGAGTGTCAGAGAGTGTCTGAGAGTGTCTGAGAGTGTCAGAGGGTGACTGAGTGTGTCAGAGGGTGTCAGAGAGTGTCAGAGAGAGTCAGAGAGTGTCAGAGAGTGTCTGAGAATGTCAGAGAGTGACAGAGAGTGTCAGAGAGTGTCTGAGAGTGTATGAGAGTTTCAGAGAGTGTCAGAGAGTGTCAGACAGTGACAGAGAGTGTCAGAGAGTGTCTGAGAGTGTCAGAGAGTGTCTGAGAGTGTCTGAGAGTTTCAGAGAGTGTCAGAGAGAGTCAGACAGTGTCAGAGAGTGTCAGAGAGTGTCTGAGAGTGTCAGAGAGTGACAGAGAGTGTCTGAGAGTTTCAGAGAGTGTCAGAGAGTGACAGAGAGTGTCAGAGAGTGTCTGAGAGTGTCTGAGAGTGTCAGAGAGTGTCTGAGAGTGTCTGAGAGTTTCAGAGAGTGTCTGAGAGTGTCAGAGAGTGTCTGAGAGTTTCAGAGTGTGTCAGAGAGTGTCTGAGAGTGTCTGAGAGTGTCAGAGAGTGTCTGAGAGTTTCAGAGTGTGTCAGAGAGTGTCTGAGAGTGTCAGAGAGTTTCAGAGAGTGTCAGAGAGAGTTAGACAGTGACAGAGAGTGTCAGAGAGTGTCTGAGAGTGTCAGAGAGTGTCTGAGAGTGTCTGAGAGTTTCAGAGAGTGTCAGAGAGTGTCTGAGAGTGTCTGAGAGTTTCAGAGAGTGTCAGAGAGAGTCAGACAGTGACAGAGAGTGTCAGAGAGTGTCTGAGAGTGTCAGAGAGTGTCAGAGAGTGTCAGACAGTGACAGAGTGACAGAGAGTGTCTGAGAGTTTCAGAGAGTGTCAGAGAGTGTCAGACAGTGACAGAGAGTGTCAGAGAGTGTCTGAGAGTGTCAGAGAGTGTCTGAGAGTTTCAGAGTGTGTCAGAGAGTGTCTGAGAGTGTCAGAGAGTGTCAGAGAGTGTCTGAGAGTTTCAGAGAGTGTCAGAGAGTGTCTGAGAGTGTCAGAGAGTGTCAGAGAGTGTCTGAGAGTTTCAGAGAGTGTCAGAGAGTGTCTGAGAGTTTCAGAGAGTGTCAGAGAGTGTCTGAGAGTGTCAGAGAGTGTCAGAGAGTGTCTGAGAGTTTCAGAGAGTGTCAGAGAGTGTCAGACAGTGACAGGAGTGTCTGAGAGTGTCTGAGAGTGTCAGAGAGTGTCTGAGAGTGTCTGAGAGTGTCAGAGAGTGTCTGAGAGTGTCAGAGAGTGTCAGAGAGAGTCAGACAGTGTCAGAGAGTGTATGAGAGTTTCAGAGAGTGTCAGAGAGTGTCTGAGAGTTTCAGAGAGTGTCTGAGAGTTTCAGAGAGTGTCAGAGAGAGTCAGAGAGTGTCAGAGAGTGTCTGAGAGTGTCAGAGAGTGTCAGAGAGTGTCTGAGAGTGTCAGAGAGTGTCAGAGAGTGTCAGAGAGTGTCTGAGAGTTTCAGCGAGTGTCAGAGAGTGTCTGAGAGTTTCAGAGAGTGTCAGAGAGTGTCTGAGAGTGTCAGAGAGTGTCAGAGAGAGTCAGAGAGTGTCAGAGAGTGTCTGAGAGTGTCAGAGAGTGTCAGAGAGTGTCTGAGAGCTTCAGAGAGTGTCAGAGAGTGTCTGAGAGTGTCAGAGAGTGTCAGAGAGTGTCTGAGAGTTTCAGAGAGTGTCAGAGAGAGTCAGACAGTGTCAGAGAGTGTCTGAGAGTGTCAGAGAGTGTCTGAGAGTGTCAGAGAATGTCAGAGAGTGTCTGAGAGTTTCAGAGTGTGTCAGAGAGTGTCAGAGAGTGTCTGAGAGTTTCAGAGTGTGTCAGAGAGTGTCTGAGAGTGTCAGAGAGTGTCTGAGAGTGTCTGAGAGTTTCAGAGTGTGTCAGAGAGTGTCTGAGAGTGTCAGAGAGTGTCAGAGAGTGTCTGAGAGTTTCAGAGTGTGTCAGAGAGTGTCTGAGAGTGTCAGAGAGTGTCTGAGAGTGTCAGAGAGTGTCTGAGAGTTTCAGAGTGTGTCAGAGAGTGTCTGAGAGTGTCAGAGAGTGTCTGAGAGTGTCTGAGAGTGTCTGAGAGTTTCAGAGAGTGTCAGAGAGTGTCTGAGAGTGTCTGAGAGTGTCAGAGAGTTTCAGAGAGTGTCAGAGAGAGTCAGACAGTGTCAGAGAGTGTCAGAGAGTGTCAGAGAGTGTCTGAGAGTGTCAGAGAGTGACAGAGAGTGTCTGAGAGTTTCAGAGAGTGTCAGAGAGTGTCTGAGAGTGACAGAGAGTGTCTGAGAGTTTCAGAGAGTGACAGAGAGTGTCAGAGAGTGTCTGAGAGTGTCAGAGAGTTTTAGAGAGTGTCACAGAGAGTCAGACAGTGTCTGAGAGTGTCAGAGAGTGTCTGAGAGAGTCAGAGAGTGTCAGAGAGTGTCTGAGAGTGTCAGAGAGTGTCTGAGAGTGTCAGAGAGTGTCAGAGAGTGTCAGAGAGTGTCCGAGAGTGTCAGAAAGTAACAGAGAGTTTCAGAGAGTGTCAGAGAGTGTCTGAGAGTTTCAGAGAGTGTCAGAAAGTAACAGAGAGTTTCAGACAGTGTCAGAGAGTGACAGAGAGTGTCAGAGAATGTCAGAGAGTGACAGAGAGTGTCTGAGAGTGTCAGAGAGTGTCTGAGAGTGTCTGAGAGTGTCAGAGGGTGACTGAGTGTGTCAGAGGGTGTCAGAGAGTGTCAGAGAGAGTCAGAGAGTGTCAGAGAGTGTCTGAGAATGTCAGAGAGTGACAGAGAGTGTCAGAGAGTGTCTGAGAGTGTATGAGAGTTTCAGAGAGTGTCAGAGAGTGTCAGACAGTGACAGAGAGTGTCAGAGAGTGTCTGAGAGTGTCAGAGAGTGTCTGAGAGTGTCTGAGAGTTTCAGAGAGTGTCAGAGAGAGTCAGACAGTGTCAGAGAGTGTCAGAGAGTGTCTGAGAGTGTCAGAGAGTGACAGAGAGTGTCTGAGAGTTTCAGAGAGTGTCAGAGAGTGTCAGAGAGTGACAGAGAGTGTCAGAGAGTGTCTGAGAGTGTCTGAGAGTGTCAGAGAGTGTCTGAGAGTGTCTGAGAGTTTCAGAGAGTGTCTGAGAGTGTCAGAGAGTGTCTGAGAGTTTCAGAGTGTGTCAGAGAGTGTCTGAGAGTGTCTGAGAGTGTCAGAGAGTGTCTGAGAGTTTCAGAGTGTGTCAGAGAGTGTCTGAGAGTGTCAGAGAGTTTCAGAGAGTGTCAGAGAGAGTTAGACAGTGACAGAGAGTGTCAGAGAGTGTCTGAGAGTGTCAGAGAGTGTCTGAGAGTGTCTGAGAGTTTCAGAGAGTGTCAGAGAGTGTCTGAGAGTGTCTGAGAGTTTCAGAGAGTGTCAGAGAGAGTCAGACAGTGACAGAGAGTGTCAGAGAGTGTCTGAGAGTGTCAGAGAGTGTCAGAGAGTGTCAGACAGTGACAGAGTGACAGAGAGTGTCTGAGAGTTTCAGAGAGTGTCAGAGAGTGTCAGACAGTGACAGAGAGTGTCAGAGAGTGTCTGAGAGTGTCAGAGAGTGTCTGAGAGTTTCAGAGTGTGTCAGAGAGTGTCTGAGAGTGTCAGAGAGTGTCAGAGAGTGTCTGAGAGTTTCAGAGAGTGTCAGAGAGTGTCTGAGAGTGTCAGAGAGTGTCAGAGAGTGTCTGAGAGTTTCAGAGAGTGTCAGAGAGTGTCTGAGAGTTTCAGAGAGTGTCAGAGAGTGTCTGAGAGTGTCAGAGAGTGTCAGAGAGTGTCTGAGAGTTTCAGAGAGTGTCAGAGAGTGTCAGACAGTGACAGGAGTGTCTGAGAGTGTCTGAGAGTGTCAGAGAGTGTCTGAGAGTGTCTGAGAGTGTCAGAGAGTGTCTGAGAGTGTCAGAGAGTGTCAGAGAGAGTCAGACAGTGTCAGAGAGTGTATGAGAGTTTCAGAGAGTGTCAGAGAGTGTCTGAGAGTTTCAGAGAGTGTCTGAGAGTTTCAGAGAGTGTCAGAGAGAGTCAGAGAGTGTCAGAGAGTGTCTGAGAGTGTCAGAGAGTGTCAGAGAGTGTCTGAGAGTGTCAGAGAGTGTCAGAGAGTGTCAGAGAGTGTCTGAGAGTTTCAGCGAGTGTCAGAGAGTGTCTGAGAGTTTCAGAGAGTGTCAGAGAGTGTCTGAGAGTGTCAGAGAGTGTCAGAGAGAGTCAGAGAGTGTCAGAGAGTGTCTGAGAGTGTCAGAGAGTGTCAGAGAGTGTCTGAGAGCTTCAGAGAGTGTCAGAGAGTGTCTGAGAGTGTCAGAGAGTGTCAGAGAGTGTCTGAGAGTTTCAGAGAGTGTCAGAGAGAGTCAGACAGTGTCAGAGAGTGTCTGAGAGTGTCAGAGAGTGTCTGAGAGTGTCAGAGAATGTCAGAGAGTGTCTGAGAGTTTCAGAGTGTGTCAGAGAGTGTCAGAGAGTGTCTGAGAGTTTCAGAGTGTGTCAGAGAGTGTCTGAGAGTGTCAGAGAGTGTCTGAGAGTGTCTGAGAGTTTCAGAGTGTGTCAGAGAGTGTCTGAGAGTGTCAGAGAGTGTCAGAGAGTGTCTGAGAGTTTCAGAGTGTGTCAGAGAGTGTCTGAGAGTGTCAGAGAGTGTCTGAGAGTGTCAGAGAGTGTCTGAGAGTTTCAGAGTGTGTCAGAGAGTGTCTGAGAGTGTCAGAGAGTGTCTGAGAGTGTCTGAGAGTGTCAGAGAGTTTCAGAGAGTGTCAGAGAGAGTCAGACAGCGACAGAGAGTGTCAGAGACTGTCAGAGAGTGTCTGAGAGTGTCAGAGAGTGTCTGAGAGTGTCAGAGAGTGTCAGAGAGTGTCTGAGAGTGTCAGAGAGTGTCAGAGAGTGTCTGAGAGTGTCAGAGAGTGTCTGAGAGTTTCAGAGTGTGTCAGAGAGTGTCTGAGAGTGTCAGAGAGTGTCTGAGAGTGACTGAGAGTTTCAGAGTGTGTCAGAGAGTGTCTGAGAGTGTCAGAGAGTGTCAGAGAGTGTCAGAGAGTGTCTGAGAGTTTCTGAGTGTGTCAGAGAGTGTCTGAGAGTGTCAGAGAGTGTCTGAGAGTGTCAGAGAGTGTCTGAGAGTTTCAGAGTTTGTCAGAGAGTGTCTGAGAGTGTCAGAGAGTGTCAGAGAGTGTCAGAGAGTGTCTGAGAGTGTCAGAGAGTTTCAGAGAGTGTCAGAGAGGGTCAGACAGTGACAGAGAGTGTCAGAGAGTGTCTGAGAGTGTCAGAGAGTGTCTGAGAGTGTCTGAGAGTTTCAGAGAGTGTCAGAGAGTGTCAGAGAATGTCAGAGAGTGACAGAGAGTGTCTGAGAGTGTCAGAGGGTGTCAGAGGGTGTCAGAGAGTGTCAGAGAGAGTCAGAGAGTGTCAGAGAGTGTCTGAGAGTGTCTGAGAGTTTCAGAGAGTGTCAGAGAGTGACAGAGAGTGTCAGAGAATGTCAGAGAGTGACAGAGAGTGTCTGAGAGTGTCCGAGGGTGTCAGAGGGTATCAGAGAGTGTCAGAGAGAGTCAGAGAGTGTCAGAGAGTGTCCGAGAGTGTCAGAAAGTAACAGAGAGTTTCAGAGAGTGTCCGAGAGTGTCAGAGAGTGTCAGAGAGAGTCAGAGAGTGTCTGAGAGTGTCTGAGTGTGTCAGAGAGTGTCTGAGAGTGTCAGAGAGTGTCAGAGAGTGTCAGAGGGTGTCTGAGGGTGTCTGAGAGTGACAGAGAGTGTCAGAGAGTGTCTGAGAGTGACAGAGAGTGTCAGAGAGTTTCAGAGAGTTTCAGAGAGTGACAGAGAGTGTCAGAGGGTGTCAGAGAGTGTCAGAGAGAGTCAGAGAGTGTCTGAGAGTGTCTGAGAGTGTCAGAGAGTTTCAGAGAGTGTCAGAGAGTGTCTGATAGTGTCAGAGAGTGTCAGAGAGAGTCAGAGAGTGTCAGAGAGTGTCTGAGAGTGTCAGAGAGTGTCAGAGAGTGTCTGAGAGCTTCAGAGAGTGTCAGAGAGTGTCTGAGAGTGTCAGAGAGTGTCAGAGAGTGTCAGAGAGTGTCTGAGAGTTTCAGAGAGTGTCAGAGAGAGTCAGACAGTGTCAGAGAGTGTCAGAGAGTGTCTGAGAGTGTCAGAGAATGTCAGAGAGTGTCTGAGAGTTTCAGAGTGTGTCAGAGAGTGTCAGAGAGTGTCTGAGAGTTTCAGAGTGTGTCAGAGAGTGTCTGAGAGTGTCAGAGAGTGTCTGAGAGTGTCTGAGAGTTTCAGAGTGTGTCAGAGAGTGTCTGAGAGTGTCAGAGAGTGTCAGAGAGTGTCTGAGAGTTTCAGAGTGTGTCAGAGAGTGTCTGAGAGTGTCAGAGAGTGTCTGAGAGTGTCAGAGAGTGTCTGAGAGTTTCAGAGTGTGTCAGAGAGTGTCTGAGAGTGTCAGAGAGTGTCTGAGAGTGTCTGAGAGTGTCAGAGAGTTTCAGAGAGTGTCAGAGAGAGTCAGACAGCGACAGAGAGTGTCAGAGACTGTCAGAGAGTGTCTGAGAGTGTCAGAGAGTGTCTGAGAGTGTCAGAGAGTGTCAGAGAGTGTCTGAGAGTGTCAGAGAGTGTCAGAGAGTGTCTGAGAGTGTCAGAGAGTGTCTGAGAGTTTCAGAGTGTGTCAGAGAGTGTCTGAGAGTGTCAGAGAGTGTCTGAGAGTGACAGAGAGTGTCCGAGGGTGTCAGAGGGTATCAGAGAGTGTCAGAGAGAGTCAGAGAGTGTCAGAGAGTGTCCGAGAGTGTCAGAAAGTAACAGAGAGTTTCAGAGAGTGTCCGAGAGTGTCAGAGAGTGTCAGAGAGTCAGAGAGTGTCTGAGAGTGTCTGAGTGTGTCAGAGAGTGTCTGAGAGTGTCAGAGAGTGTCAGAGAGTGTCAGAGGGTGTCTGAGGGTGTCTGAGAGTGACAGAGAGTGTCAGAGAGTGTCTGAGAGTGACAGAGAGTGTCAGAGAGTTTCAGAGAGTTTCAGAGAGTGACAGAGAGTGTCAGAGGGTGTCAGAGAGTGTCAGAGAGAGTCAGAGAGTGTCTGAGAGTGTCTGAGAGTGTCAGAGAGTGTCAGAGAGTATCTGAGAGTGTCTGAGAGTGACAGAGAGTGTCAGAGAGTGTCTGAGAGTGACAGAGTGTCAGAGAGTTTCAGAGAGTTTCAGAGAGTGACAGACAGTGTCAGAGGGTGTCAGAGAGTGTCAGAGAGAGTCAGAGAGTGTCAGAGAGTGTCCGAGAGTGTCAGAAAGTAACAGAGAGTTTTAGAGAGTGTCTGAGAGTGATAGAGAGTGTCAGAGAATGTCAGAGAGTGACAGAGAGTGTCTGAGAGTGTCAGAGAGTGTCTGAGAGTGTCAGAGAGAGTCAGAGAGTGTCAGAGAGTGTCTGAGAATGTCAGAGAGTGATAGAGAGTGACAGAGAGTGTCAGAGAGTATCTGAGAGTGTCTGAGAGTTTCAGAGAGTGTCAGAGAGTGTCTGAGAGTGTCTGAGAGTGTCAGAGAGTTTCAGAGAGTGTCAGAGAGAGTCAGACAGTGTCAGAGAGTGTCAGAGAGTGTCAGAGAGTGTCTGAGAGTGTCAGAGAGTGACAGAGAGTGTCTGAGAGTTTCAGAGAGTGTCAGAGAGTGTCTGAGAGTGACAGAGAGTGTCTGAGAGTTTCAGAGAGTGACAGAGAGTGTCAGAGAGTGTCTGAGAGTGTCAGAGAGTTTCAGAGAGTGTCACAGAGAGTCAGACAGTGTCTGAGAGTGTCAGAGAGTGTCTGAGAGAGTCAGAGAGTGTCAGAGAGTGTCTGAGAGTGTCAGAGAGTGTCTGAGAGTGTCAGAGAGTGTCAGAGAGTGTCAGAGAGTGTCCGAGAGTGTCAGAAAGTAACAGAGAGTTTCAGAGAGTGTCAGAGAGTGTCTGAGAGTTTCAGAGAGTGTCAGAAAGTAACAGAGAGTTTCAGACAGTGTCAGAGAGTGACAGAGAGTGTCAGAGAATGTCAGAGAGTGACAGAGAGTGTCTGAGAGTGTCAGAGAGTGTCTGAGAGTGTCTGAGAGTGTCAGAGGGTGACTGAGTGTGTCAGAGGGTGTCAGAGAGTGTCAGAGAGAGTCAGAGAGTGTCAGAGAGTGTCTGAGAATGTCAGAGAGTGACAGAGAGTGTCAGAGAGTGTCTGAGAGTGTATGAGAGTTTCAGAGAGTGTCAGAGAGTGTCAGACAGTGACAGAGAGTGTCAGAGAGTGTCTGAGAGTGTCAGAGAGTGTCTGAGAGTGTCTGAGAGTTTCAGAGAGTGTCAGAGAGAGTCAGACAGTGTCAGAGAGTGTCAGAGAGTGTCTCAGAGTTTCAGAGAGTGTCAGAGAGAGTTAGACAGTGACAGAGAGTGTCAGAGAGTGTCTGAGAGTGTCAGAGAGTGTCTGAGAGTGTCTGAGAGTTTCAGAGAGTGTCAGAGGGTGTCTGAGAGTGTCTGAGAGTTTCAGAGAGTGTCAGAGAGAGTCAGACAGTGACAGAGAGTGTCAGAGAGTGTCTGAGAGTGTCAGAGAGTGTCAGACAGTGACAGAGTGACAGAGAGTGTCTGAGAGTTTCAGAGAGTGTCAGAGAGTGTCAGACAGTGACAGAGAGTGTCAGAGAGTGTCTGAGAGTGTCAGAGAGTGTCTGAGAGTTTCAGAGTGTGTCAGAGAGTGTCTGAGAGTGACAGAGAGTGTCAGAGAGTGTCTGAGAGTTTCAGAGAGTGTCAGAGAGTGTCTGAGAGTGTCAGAGAGTGTCAGAGAGTGTCTGAGAGTTTCAGAGAGTGTCAGAGAGTGTCTGAGAGTTTCAGAGAGTGTCAGAGAGTGTCTGAGAGTGTCAGAGAGTGTCAGAGAGTGTCTGAGAGTTTCAGAGAGTGTCAGAGAGTGTCAGACAGTGACAGGAGTGTCTGAGAGTGTCTGAGAGTGTCAGAGAGTGTCTGAGAGTGTCTGAGAGTGTCAGAGAGTGTCTGAGAGTGTCAGAGAGTGTCAGAGAGAGTCAGACAGTGTCAGAGAGTGTATGAGAGTTTCAGAGAGTGTCAGAGAGTGTCTGAGAGTTTCAGAGAGTGTCTGAGAGTTTCAGAGAGTGTCAGAGAGAGTCAGAGAGTGTCAGAGAGTGTCTGAGAGTGTCAGAGAGTGTCAGAGAGTGTCTGAGAGTGTCAGAGAGTGTCAGAGAGTGACAGAGAGTGTCTGAGAGTGTCAGAGAGTGTCTGAGAGTTTCAGCGAGTGTCAGAGAGTGTCTGAGAGTTTCAGAGAGTGTCAGAGAGTGTCTGAGAGTGTCAGAGAGTGTCAGAGAGAGTCAGAGAGTGTCAGAGAGTGTCTGAGAGTGTCAGAGAGTGTCAGAGAGTGTCTGAGAGCTTCAGAGAGTGTCAGAGAGTGTCTGAGAGTGTCAGAGAGTGTCAGAGAGTGTCAGAGAGTGTCTGAGAGTTTCAGAGAGTGTCAGAGAGAGTCAGACAGTGTCAGAGAGTGTCTGAGAGTGTCAGAGAGTGTCTGAGAGTGTCAGAGAATGTCAGAGAGTGTCTGAGAGTTTCAGAGTGTGTTAGAGAGTGTCAGAGAGTGTCTGAGAGTTTCAGAGTGTGTCAGAGAGTGTCTGAGAGTGTCAGAGAGTGTCTGAGAGTGTCTGAGAGTTTCAGAGTGTGTCAGAGAGTGTCTGAGAGTGTCAGAGAGTGTCAGAGAGTGTCTGAGAGTTTCAGAGTGTGTCAGAGAGTGTCTGAGAGTGTCAGAGAGTGTCTGAGAGTGTCAGAGAGTGTCTGAGAGTTTCAGAGTGTGTCAGAGAGTGTCTGAGAGTGTCAGAGAGTGTCTGAGAGTGTCTGAGAGTGTCAGAGAGTTTCAGAGAGTGTCAGAGAGAGTCAGACAGCGACAGAGAGTGTCTGAGAGTGTCAGAGGGTGACTGAGTGTGTCAGAGGGTGTCAGAGAGTGTCAGAGAGAGTCAGAGAGTGTCAGAGAGTGTCTAAGAATGTCAGAGAGTGACAGAGAGTGTCAGAGAGTGTCTGAGAGTGTATGAGAGTTTCAGAGAGTGTCAGAGAGTGTCAGACAGTGACAGAGAGTGTCAGAGAGTGTCTGAGAGTGTCAGAGAGTGTCTGAGAGTGTCTGAGAGTTTCAGAGAGTGTCAGAGAGAGTCAGACAGTGTCAGAGAGTGTCAGAGAGTGTCTCAGAGTTTCAGAGAGTGTCAGAGAGAGTTAGACAGTGACAGAGAGTGTCAGAGAGTGTCTGAGAGTGTCAGAGAGTGTCTGAGAGTGTCTGAGAGTTTCAGAGAGTGTCAGAGGGTGTCTGAGAGTGTCTGAGAGTTTCAGAGAGTGTCAGAGAGAGTCAGACAGTGACAGAGAGTGTCAGAGAGTGTCAGAGAGTGTCTGAGAGTGTCAGAGAGTGTCAGACAGTGACAGAGTGACAGAGAGTGTCTGAGAGTTTCAGAGAGTGTCAGAGAGTGTCAGACAGTGACAGAGAGTGTCAGAGAGTGTCTGAGAGTGTCAGAGAGTGTCTGAGAGTTTCAGAGTGTGTCAGAGAGTGTCTGAGAGTGTCAGAGAGTGTCAGAGAGTGTCTGAGAGTTTCAGAGAGTGTCAGAGAGTGTCTGAGAGTGTCAGAGAGTGTCAGAGAGTGTCTGAGAGTTTCAGAGAGTGTCAGAGAGTGTCTGAGAGTTTCAGAGAGTGTCAGAGAGTGTCTGAGAGTGTCAGAGAGTGTCAGAGAGTGTCTGAGAGTTTCAGAGAGTGTCAGAGAGTGTCAGACAGTGACAGGAGTGTCTGAGAGTGTCTGAGAGTGTCAGAGAGTGTCTGAGAGTGTCTGAGAGTGTCAGAGAGTGTCTGAGAGTGTCAGAGAGTGTCAGAGAGAGTCAGACAGTGTCAGAGAGTGTATGAGAGTTTCAGAGAGTGTCAGAGAGTGTCTGAGAGTTTCAGAGAGTGTCTGAGAGTTTCAGAGAGTGTCAGAGAGAGTCAGAGAGTGTCAGAGAGTGTCTGAGAGTGTCAGAGAGTGTCAGAGAGTGTCTGAGAGTGTCAGAGAGTGTCAGAGAGTGACAGAGAGTGTCTGAGAGTGTCAGAGAGTGTCTGAGAGTTTCAGCGAGTGTCAGAGAGTGTCTGAGAGTTTCAGAGAGTGTCAGAGAGTGTCTGAGAGTGTCAGAGAGTGTCAGAGAGAGTCAGAGAGTGTCAGAGAGTGTCTGAGAGTGTCAGAGAGTGTCAGAGAGTGTCTGAGAGCTTCAGAGAGTGTCAGAGAGTGTCTGAGAGTGTCAGAGAGTGTCAGAGAGTGTCAGAGAGTGTCTGAGAGTTTCAGAGAGTGTCAGAGAGAGTCAGACAGTGTCAGAGAGTGTCTGAGAGTGTCAGAGAGTGTCTGAGAGTGTCAGAGAATGTCAGAGAGTGTCTGAGAGTTTCAGAGTGTGTTAGAGAGTGTCAGAGAGTGTCTGAGAGTTTCAGAGTGTGTCAGAGAGTGTCTGAGAGTGTCAGAGAGTGTCTGAGAGTGTCTGAGAGTTTCAGAGTGTGTCAGAGAGTGTCTGAGAGTGTCAGAGAGTGTCAGAGAGTGTCTGAGAGTTTCAGAGTGTGTCAGAGAGTGTCTGAGAGTGTCAGAGAGTGTCTGAGAGTGTCAGAGAGTGTCTGAGAGTTTCAGAGTGTGTCAGAGAGTGTCTGAGAGTGTCAGAGAGTGTCTGAGAGTGTCTGAGAGTGTCAGAGAGTTTCAGAGAGTGTCAGAGAGAGTCAGACAGCGACAGAGAGTGTCAGAGACTGTCAGAGAGTGTCTGAGAGTGTCAGAGAGTGTCTGAGAGTGTCAGAGAGTGTCAGAGAGTGTCTGAGAGTGTCAGAGAGTGTCAGAGAGTGTCTGAGAGTGTCAGAGAGTGTCTGAGAGTTTCAGAGTGTGTCAGAGAGTGTCTGAGAGTGTCAGAGAGTGTCTGAGAGTGACTGAGAGTTTCAGAGTGTGTCAGAGAGTGTCTGAGAGTGTCAGAGAGTGTCAGAGAGTGTCAGAGAGTGTCTGAGAGTTTCAGAGTGTGTCAGAGAGTGTCTGAGAGTGTCAGAGAGTGTCTGAGAGTGTCAGAGAGTGTCTGAGAGTTTCAGAGTTTGTCAGAGAGTGTCTGAGAGTGTCAGAGAGTGTCAGAGAGTGTCAGAGAGTGTCTGAGAGTGTCAGAGAGTTTCAGAGAGTGTCAGAGAGGGTCAGACAGTGACAGAGAGTGTCAGAGAGTGTCTGAGAGTGTCAGAGAGTGTCTGAGAGTGTCTGAGAGTTTCAGAGAGTGTCAGAGAGTGTCAGAGAATGTCAGAGAGTGACAGAGAGTGACAGAGAGTGTCTGAGAGTGTCAGAGGGTGTCAGAGGGTGTCAGAGAGTGTCAGAGAGAGTCAGAGAGTGTCAGAGAGTGTCTGAGAGTGTCTGAGAGTTTCAGAGAGTGTCAGAGAGTGACAGAGAGTGTCAGAGAATGTCAGAGAGTGACAGAGAGTGTCTGAGAGTGTCCGAGGGTGTCAGAGGGTATCAGAGAGTGTCAGAGAGAGTCAGAGAGTGTCAGAGAGTGTCCGAGAGTGTCAGAAAGTAACAGAGAGTTTCAGAGAGTGTCCGAGAGTGTCAGAGAGTGTCAGAGAGAGTCAGAGAGTGTCTGAGAGTGTCTGAGTGTGTCAGAGAGTGTCTGAGAGTGTCAGAGAGTGTCAGAGAGTGTCTGAGAGTGTCAGAGAGTTTCAGAGAGTTTCAGAGAGTGACAGACAGTGTCAGAGGGTGTCAGAGAGTGTCAGAGAGTGTCAGAGAGTGTCAGAGAGTGTCAGAAAGTAACAGAGAGTTTCAGAGAGTGTCCAAGAGTGTCGGAAAGTAACAGATAATTTCAGAGAGTGTCTGAGAGTGACAGAGAGTGTCAGAGAATGTCAGAGAGTGACAGAGTGTCTGAGAGTGTCAGAGAGTGTCTGAGAGTGTCACAGAGAGTCAGAGAGTGCCAGAGAGTGTCTGAGAATGTCAGAGAGTGATAGAGAGTGACAGAGAGTGTCAGAGAGTATCTGAGAGTGTCTGAGAGTTTCAGAGAGTGTCAGAGAGTGTCTGAGAGTGTCTGAGAGTGTCTGAGAGTTTCAGAGAGTGTCAGAGAGTGTCAGAGAGAGTCAGACAGTGTCAGAGAGTGTCAGAGAGTGTCTGAGAGTGTCTGAGAGTGTCAGAGAGTGACAGAGAGTTTCAGAGAGTTTCAGAGAGTGTCAGAGAGTTTCTGAGAGTGTCAGAGAGTGACAGAGAGTGTCTGAGAGTTTCAGAGATTGACAGAGAGTGTCAGAGAGTGTCTGAGAGTGTCAGAGAGTTTCAGAGAGTGTCACAGAGAGTCAGACAGTGTCTGAGAGTGTCAGAGAGTGTCAGAGAGTGTCTGAGAGTTTCAGAGAGTGTCAGAGAGTGTCTGAGAGTGTCTGAGAGTGTCAGAGAGTGTCAGAGAGTGTCTGAGAGTGTCAGAGAGTGTCTGAGAGTGTCAGAGAGTGTCTGAGAGTGTCAGAGAGTGTCAGAGAGTGTCTGAGAGTGTCAGAGAGTGTCAGAGAGAGTCAGAGAGTGTCTGAGAGTGTCTGAGAGTGTCAGAGAGTGTCTGAGAGTGTCAGAGAGAGTCAGACAGTGTCAGAGAGTGTCAGAGAGTGTCTGAGAGTTTCAGAGAGTGTCAGAGAGTGTCTGAGAGTGTCAGAGAGTGTCAGAGAGAGTCAGACAGTGTCAGAGAGTGTCAGAGAGTGTCTGAGAATGTCAGCTGGTGTCAGAGAGAGTCAGACAGTGTCAGAGAGTGTCAGAGAGTGTCTGAGAGTGTCTGAGAGTTTCAGAGAGTGTCAGAGAGAGTCAGACAGTGTCAGAGAGTGTCAGAGAGTGTCTGAGAGTGTCAGAGAGAGTCAGAGAGTGTCTGAGAGTGTCTGAGAGTGTCAGAGAGTGTCAGAGAGTGTCTGAGAGTGTCAGAGAGAGTCAGACAGTGTCAGAGAGTGTCAGAGAGTGTCTGAGAGTTTCAGAGAGTGTCAGAGAATGTCAGAGAGTGTCAGAGAGTGTCAGAGAGAGTCAGACAGTGTCAGAGAGTGTCAGAGAGTGTCTGAGAATGTCAGCTGGTGTCAGAGAGAGTCAGACAGTGTCAGAGAGTGTCAGAGAGTGTCTGAGAGTGTCTGAGAGTTTCAGAGAGAGTCAGACAGTGTCAGAGAGTGTCAGAGAGTGTCAGAGAGTGTCTGAGAGTTTCAGAGAGAGTCAGACAGTGTCAGAGAGTGACTGAGAGTGTCTGAGATTTTCAGAGAGTGTCAGAGAGAGTCAGACAGTGTCAGAGAGTGTCTGAGAGTTTCAGACAGTGTCTGAGAGTGTCAGAGAGTGTCTGAGAGTTTCAGAGAGTGTCTGAGAGTGTCAGAGAGTGTCTGAGAGTGTCAGAGAGAGTCAGACAGTGTCAGAGAGTGTCAGAGAGTGTCTGAGAGTGTCAGAGAGTGTCTGAGAGTGTCAGAGAGAGTCAGACAGTGTCAGAGAGTGCCTGAGAGTGTCTGAGAGTTTCAGAGAGTGTCTGAGAGTTTCAGAGAGTGTCAGAGAGAGTCAGAGAGTGTCAGAGAGTGTCTGAGAGTTTCAGAGAGTGACAGAGAGTGTCTGAGAGTTTCAGAGAGTGTCAGAGAGTGTCTGAGAGTGTCAGAGAGTGTCTGAGAGTGTCTGAGAGTTTCAGAGAGTGTCAGAGAGAGTCAGACAGTGTCAGAGAGTGTCAGAAAGTGTCAGTGTTCATATATGGGGATAGTTTATTTAACTGGCAGAACACATGTACAGTACAGAATGAATCAGTTTCAAGCAAGCCCATTGGATGAAAGTTAGATTAAAATTGCATTGTCCAATGTTAGCAAGCAAATTCTCGCTCAACTTGTACAAAATTCATTTTTGTCAATTATTTTAACTTCAAACATTGACACATTTAGAATGCATGGATTCACAAACATGTTAAATAGTGGACAATTCAATTTCATATGAACGGATTTAACATTTATACGTTAATATCACCCAGCATAGCTGAACCTCATGTATTCCTTTTCCTGGTAGAGAATATCTGGAATATAGTCCATCTAAAATATCATGAGTCATGTATCCTGGCATAAGTGATTATGTGATTGGAGCTCTGACTTGGATCGAGGAGGTCACCTCATTTAGTGTGGCCTTGTGGCCACTAAAGATAAATCCCAAACAGTTGCCTGAGGTAGAAGCCTGCAAAACGTATTGGAGGTGCCTGCTCCTCCCTGAAAAGACAGTTGAAGTGTACCTTATAAAAGGGGAGGAGAAATGATAACATGGTGTAAATTTTCTGGGGTCCAGCCTATGGCAAAGGCCTAGCACCTCAGGTAGACCCTTCTGATGAAGGGTCACTGACCTGAAACATTAACTCTGCTTTTGTCTCCACAGATGCTGCCAGACCTGCTGACTATTTCCAACATTGCTTGTTTTTATTCCCAACAAGATGGTTGCCTGCTCTAGGTGTGGCTCAGCCTGTAGCATTCTGAGTCAGAAGGTTGTGGGTTCAATTCCTATTCCAAAAATTTAGGCTGATACACCCGTGCAGAACTGAGGAAGTGCTGCACTGTTAGAGGTGCTGTCTTTTGGGTGAGACATTAAACCAAGGTCTTGTCTGCCCTCTCAAGTGGTTGTAAAATAATTCCATGCCGTTATTCGAAGAAGAGCAGGGGCGTTATCTTCAGGCCCTCAACCAACACCACTGAAACAGATTATCTGGTTATAATCACATTGCTGTTTGGTGGGAGCTTGCTGTGCAGCCTCATTGAATCTATATTGATTCATTCCTTAGCATTGAGTTGGATGAATATCAAAATAAGACAGAAGGTTATTATGTGAAAGACAAATGTGGACAAACAAATTATCCTTGGAACAATGCAGTTCTGATGTTCTCCATCCACACGCTTGGTTCCATAACCCTCAATGCCCTTGTTTATCAAAAATCTAACAATCAATTGGCCCTGAGCCTCAAGCCTGGGAGAAGAGTTCGAGATTTCCATTACCCTTTGTGTAATCTGTAGCTAGCATTCCTGGAAGCTAATAACATTAATTTGGGTGTGAGATGGTTGGGAAATTCTCCTGATATCAACTTCCAATGAAGCCCATGCAGAATTGGCAAAACTGGAATCTTGTCCAGAAGAACCATCTTCTGCTCCTGGACTCGATTCCCACTAAAAGAAATTGACAAGTAAAATCAAGGAAAACCCAAAGATTTCTTATAAATACATAAAGAACAAAATGATAACTAAAGAAAGAGTTCCCCCCAATTAAATAATAGGATGACTGAAGCCATTATCTCCAGTCACCACTCCAAACTCCATCCCTCTCCCTGGCAACTATCTGAGACTAAACAAGACTGCTTGCAACCTTCGTGTCATATTTGATCATGAGGTGAACTTCTGACCACATATCTGCGCATTTCCACCTCTGTAACATTGCCCAACTTCGCCTTACCTCAGCTCATCTTCTGTTGAAACCATCAGCCATGCTTTTGTTACCTCTGGATTTGACTATTCCAGTGCACTCCTGGCTGGCTTCCTACATTCTACCTTCTGTAAACTTGATCTCATCCAAAACTCTGCAGCCCGTCTCCTAACTCACACAAAGTCCCTTTTTTAAAAATTATTTTCGGGGATGTGGGCATCGTTGGCAAGGCCAGCATTTGTTGCCCATCCCTAACTGCCCTTGATAACAGAGTGGCTTGCTAGGCCATTTCAGAGGGCAGTTAAGAGTCAACCACATTCTGTGGGTCTGGAGTCACATGTAGACCAGACCAAGAAAGAACAGCAGATTTCCTTCCCTGAAGGACATTAGTGAACCAGATGGGCACTTTTGTGCTTGCTGACCTACACTGGCTCCCAGTAATGCCACACTTCAATTTTAAAATGTTCATCCTTGTTTTCAAATCACTCCATGGCCTTGCCCCTCCCTATCTCTGTAATCTCCTCCAGCCCTCCGAGATACCTGTGATCATCTAGTTCTGGCTTCTTGAGCATCCCTGATTTTAATTACTCCACCAACTGTCCAGCTCCTAAGCTCTGGAATCCCCTCCCTAACACTCACTGCCTCTCTAACTCTCTTTCTTCATTTAAGACACTCCTTAAAACCTCTCTCTTTGACCAAGCTTTTGGCCATCTGCCTTAATATTGCCTTATGCGGTGCAATGTCTAATTTTGCTTTCCCATGCTCCTGTGAAGGACCTTGGGATGTTTTATTATGCTAAAGGCACTCTATAAATGTAAGTTATTGTTTTTGTTGTATCTGTTTTGTAGCACCAATTTTCCTCTGACCTTTGAAATTATCATTTATACCATCAATGTTTAGAAACACTGACGTTCATAAAAGACTTCTGGACCATCTCTTACTCAGTTATAAAAACACTGTGGGACTTTTGTTGGGCAGTGGCACAGTCTTTTTTATTGGTAAGCGGAATGTCATGTGACAACTATTAGCTATAGCTTTCCCCAGGGCACTTGACTGGTTCAGGTTTTCTGGTGATTTCAAAAAAGAGAGAAGAAAGGTTTTCATCAGTTTATTGTCTTAACACATTGCTGAAATGATTTTTATTCGTTCATGGGATGTGGGCATCGCTGGCCAGGCCAGCATTTATTGCCATCCCTAATTGCCCTTGAGAAAGTGGTGGTGAGCTACCTTCTTCAATTGCTGCAACCCTTGCGGTGTAGGTACACCCACAGTGCTGTTAGGAAGGGTGTCCCAGGATTTTGAGCCAGCGACAGTGAAGGAACAGCGATACAGTTCCAAGTCAGGATGGAATGTGGCTTCGAGGGGAACTTGCAACTGGTGGTGTTCCCATGCATCTGCTGCCCTTGTCCTTCTAGGTGGTAAAGGCCGCAGGTTTGGAAGGTGCCACAGTATTTATGTGGCTAGTCCAGTTCGGTTTCTGGTCAATGGTAACCTCCAGGATGTTGACAGTGGGGGATTCAGCGATGCTAATACCATTGAACATCAAGGGGAGATGGTTAGATTCTCTCTTGTTTGAGATAGTCATTGCCTGGCACTTGTTACTGGCCACTTATCAGCCTAAACCTGGATGTTGTCCACGTCTTGCTACATATGAACACAGGCTGATTCAATGTCTGAGGAGTCGTGAATGGTGTTGAACATTGTAAAATCATCAGTAAACATCCTCACTTCTGATCTTATGATGGAGGGAAGGTCATTGAAGAAGCAGCTGAATATGGTTGGGCCTTGGACACTACCCTGAGGGACTCCTGCAGTGATACCCTGGGACTGAGATGCTATACTCGGTCAAATGCTGCCTTGATATCAAGAGCAATCACTCTCCCCTCTGGAGTTCAGATCTTTTGCCCATGTTTGGACAAAGGCTGTAATGCAGTCAGGAGCCGAACTCAGGAACCCAAACTCAGGGTCAGTGAGAAGGTTATTGCTGAGAAAGTGCCGCTTGATAGCATTGGCTACAACCCCTTCCATCACTTTACTGATGATCAAGAGTAAACTGAAAGGGCGATAATTAGCCAGGCTGGATTTGTCCTGCCTTTTGTGTTCAGGACATACTTGGGCAAATTTCCACATTGCCGGGTAGATGCCAGTGTTGTAGTTGTACTAGAACAGCTTGGCTAGGGACGCGGCTAGTTCTGGAGTACAAGTCTTCAGTACTATTGCTGAAATATTGTCAGGGCCCACAGCCTTTGCAGTATCCAGTGCCTTCAGCCATTTCTTGATATTACTTGGAGTGAATTGGATTGGCTGAAGACTGGCATCTATGATGTGGGGGACCTCAGGAGGAGGCCAAGGTGGATCATCCACATGGCACTTCTGGCTAAAGATGGATGCCAATGCTTCATCCTTGTCTTTTGCACTGATGTGCTGGGCTCCTCCATCGTTGAGGATGGGGATATTTGTGGAGCTTCCTCCTCCAGTTAGTTGTTTAATTGTCCACCACCATTCACGACTGGATGTGGCAGGACTGCAGAGCTTAGATCTGATGTGTTGGTTATGGGATCGGTTAGCTCTATCTATCGCATGCTGCTTCCAGTGTTTTCCAGTAGTCCTCTGTTGTAGCTTCACCAAGCTGACACCTCATTTTTAGGTATGCCTGGTGCTGCTTTCCTGCACTCTTTATTGAACCAGGGTTGGTTCTCTGGCTTGATGGAAATGGTAGTGGGTGATATGCCAGACCTTGAGGTTACAGATTGGGGTTGAGTACAATTCTGCTGATGGCTCGCAGCGCCTCATGGATGCCCAGTTTTGAGTTGCCAGATCTGTTCGAAATCTATCCTATTTAGCACAGTGGTAGTGCCACACAACACGATTGCTGGTATCCTCAATGTGAGGACTGGACTTTGTCTCCACAAGCACTGTGCAGTGGTCACTCCTACCAATACTGTCATGGAAGGATGCATCTGCGACAGGTAGATTGGCGAGGACGAGGTCAACTAGGTTTTTCCCTCACCACTGTCACAGATCCAATCCAGCAACTATGTCCTTTAACACTCAGCCAGTCGTGGTGCTACCGAGCCACTCTTGGTGATGGACATTAAAGTCCCCCCACCCAGAGTACATTCTGTGCTCTTGCTATTCTTAGTGCTTCTTCCAATCAGAAATACTGATCCATCAGCCGAGGGTGGGTGGTAATCAGCAGGAGGTTTCCTTGCCCATGTTTCACCTGATGCCATAAGACTTCATGGGTTACAGAGCCTCCCCATTTTGGCACAAGCCCCCAGACATTAGTAAGAAGGACTTTGCAGGGTTGATAGGGCTGGGTTTGGCATTGTCATTTCCAGTGCCTAGGTCGAAGTATGGTGAGCTGTTTGGTTTTATTCCTTTTCTTACACTGTGTCGCAGTTTGATACTGCTAAATGGCTTGCTAGGCCATTTCAGAGGGCATTTAAGAGTCAACTACATTGCTGTGGGTCTGGAATCACATGTAGGCCAGACCAGGTAAGGACGGCAGATTTCCTTCCCTAAAAGACATTAGTGAACCAGATGGGTTTTTACAACAATCGACAATTCACAGTCACTATCGGATGAGCTTTTAATTCCAGATACATTAATTGAATTTAAATGTCACCATCTGCCATAGTGGCATTCAAACCCATGTCCCCAGAGCATTAGCTAGACATCTGGATTACTAGTCCAGTAACATTACCACTACACCGCTGCCGCCTCAATGTTGCAAAGCAATTCAACAATGACAACCTGCACTTATGTGATATCTTTAACACAGAAAAAGGTACTACATGGAAGCATTGTTAGCAAATAAATCAATAATTTACTGGGAAGTAGTCAAACTATTCCCTCACTTCATGGAAGAAAATACTATAGACATTTTTGTACTCACATGAAGACCCTCAAGTATAGTTCCCCTCGCTTCTAGGCTACTCCAGTAAAACAACCAATGGGAAGCCTCCAGTTGCATCTTTAAGTAGCAACCATGATAAACAAAATGGCATTGAGAACCATCCAAATGTATTTGACCTTGGAAAATTAATCAACAGGGAATTCAAGATGTGCAGTTCTGGGGAGGGTTCCCTCTCAGGTTTAATTCCACGCAGATCCCAGTTTTGCCAATGGAGCTGCTTCAGAATGGTCTCCTTTCCAAAAACAAACGTGTAAAAGTTCCTTGTCAAGCATGTTATGAAAGTGCTTCCATTTTTAAAATATTTTTGAGGGCTCGTGTTTGAAGATTATGGAGATGGGTTCATTTGGGGCTGAAGAGATTCCATAGATGCTGGACTTTGTTTTTTTAAAAAAGTAATTGGAAGGACTTGGGGAACTTTATTTAAACAAAGTGATTATTGACAACGTAGGCGGCAGCTGACGTCATCAGACTGCTCCAATCTGTGCATACGTGCAGATTGGATCCTACTCTCTGCACATGCGCTGCGTTCCGCAGTGCCAGGACTGGTTGGCGCATGTGCAGATGACGTCATTGCGTAACGCTGGGAGAGAACAGGGCTGGGGGAAGCGGCGAGAGCACGGCAGTAGACCTTGGTGGTGATGGGTGCGGTCTCCTCCCTCCCAGCCCGCTCGCCCTCCCCCCACCCACTTGCTCCACCCTTCTTCGGCACACTCGCTATCTCCCTCCCTCCCCCACACCCCGGCCTGGTCACTATCTCTCTCCCCCCACCCCACCCGGCCCGCTCGCTATCTCTCTCCCCCACCTCCCCTCGTCACACTCGCTATCTCCGTCCCTCCAACCCACCTCCCCCCCACCACCCTCGCACGCCCGCTCCCCCCCCCCCCCCCCACACCCGGCCCACTTGCTATCTCCCTCTGGCCATTGTGTGCTGCCATGTGTTTCGGTTGCCTTTGTGTGATTATTTGAGCAGCGCCATCTTTAGTCCTGGCAGCTGTCTGACGTCGCAGACTGTGACGCTTTAATGGCAGAGGCTGCATTTGCGCATGTGCCACTGCAGTGCCACCTAGTGGTAGCGTTGTCAGCAAACGCAGCCTTATTTAAGAACTAACCCTTACTGGATGTCACATGCCTTAAGCTAAATTAATAGCAAGAGCCTTGGTGACTAGGGGAGTTGTTTACAGGGAAGTGACATGTCAAGATTTATGGTGGTCAAGTGTTTGTTTAGTTTTGGATATGGTTTTGAGTCACTGGGGGGGGGGGGGGGGGGGTCAGCCTGCTAAAAGAGAAAACAGCAGTTCATCCTTTCTCCACCTCTCTGAGACACCCAGAGAATCCAGTGTGTGACAGCTGAAACCCAAGATGCCATATTTCTCCTGGAAAGCCGGCCAGACTAATCCTCAATGTCACTCGAAGAGGACTACTCCACAAAGATCCCAGTGACAGCCATCTACATGTATTTGGGACACCATAAAAAGGACAACTGATATCATTCCATATCTTATCCTGTTCCTTCAAGAGTTAGCAAATATTTGGCCAAAATATTTTTTTTTGTCTTTTTTTGTAAAGAAATCTCTGCAGAGAACCTTCTTTATTTTTACTTTAACCATTGTGTGCGCGCATGTGTTGAGCTAATTTAGAAGGGAACTTTCATATTTCAATCTGCGCGTTAATGCTTTGCATCTTCACTGAATAAGTCTTGTTTTATAATAAATTGATCATTTTGTTTTTTTATTAAAGAAACCTGGTTGGCGGATTTTATTCTGAAATACAAATAAAGTATATAATTGGCCTTATCAGTAACTGAATAAACAGTTAAATATTTGTTGTGACCAATGGAGAAGTGGAATTAGAAAAAAAACTGTGCACTCCTCCCACCTCGGTCGTAACAAGAAGCAGTAGTGTTTCTCCTGACTCCACAAGGATAGCTTGGCCTTCGCCTTCCCAGGGCATCCCCCACTAACAGCAACACCACCCCCATCCCTGTCAGTTATGGACATGCTGCTCAACTACCCCTTCTGTACTTCGCTTGACTGGGACTGTTTCCCCGTGTCCCTGATAGCAACCTGAACTCCCCACCCCCATGCCCTGCCACCAGTGTTGCCTCCCACCCACCAACAGTGACATAATTCCCATTGGCTTTGGGCAGAAGTCAGAGAGAAACATCATTTCACAACCTCAGGATGTCCTAAGATGCTTGACATCCGATTAAGTACTTTTGAATTGTAGTCACTGTTGTAAAGTAGGAAACTCACTTATGCCCAAAATGCCATGAGGTGTATCACAGGTGTAACTGGGCATGAATGCAGAGGAAACTCTAAGCCATATTCACCGTATTTTTATCTCTTCAGTATTTTATATATACATGCTAGTTTGTTAAAGTAGTTAGTCACTGTAAAGTGTGATTACAATTGCATTCAGGCATCTTTAAAGATGCCACTAGAGCAGTATCCTCACAAGAGAAAATTAAGATCTATATTCAGATTCAGGCAATTTACATTTGAGAAAATCGTTTGAATCACATTCCAAGCTAAATGACAAAAAGTAGTGCTGAGTTAAATTAACAAACTTCAACTTACTAATTATAGGAAGAAACATTTCATATTCTTCAAATCAAGTTAAAAGTCTGGCATTATTGAAGTAATGAAAGCCTGATATTTTGCATGATTTTGAATTGTGTTATCATAAATACAATGTGACCTACCCCACTCCAGTTTGAACTACCAGGAATCTGACAGAGCAGTGAACATCACAAAGCCACATTTCCACATTAGACTACTAACAATTAGATATGCTTTTCCTGGAAATCATTGTAAATAGACTTGTCTCACCTATGTTCATAAACTCATGAAGACAGGGAACTGTATATTGTGACAAGTAACAGTAATTTATACAATGAAAATTTCATTGTGGCTGGTGCAAGATAATGAGGTGTAATGGCTCTATGCCACAAGGAATCTCAGGAATTTTCCATAGCAATCGTACATATGGTACTACATGACAAGTCGCTGTTGGGCATTTATCTAAAAATATGGGCACACAATGGTGTATGTTTATATGGCATTATACTGTATAACAGTTCTTCATGTATTGATGTGCTATTCTATAAAAAGTAAAATGCACCAGTGTATTTTCATATTTATATAACTCTTTGGTAAACAAGAAACAAATCAAACAAAGTAACAGTAAGATTCAATTCTTTTGGAAGTTTGACTTCTATTCAATAGGCATCTGGAAAGATTTGGACAAAAAGAACAGGTGGCTAAAACCTGAGAGGTCAGGATCATAAAAGAAAGCCACAGGGCTTGGTCATTCTATATTTATAAATGTGATCCAAAGCAGTTCCCAAGAAAGCTTTATAATAAACAAAGGTATCGGCCTTTGCCTAATTCACAACTATCTGTAGTGAGAAATAATCAATTATAAAGAAACATCCTATGCACAAGCATCTTAAGAATGGCCTTGGTGGTAAATAAACATCAGCTTTAGAATTTTTTTAAATTCGTTCTTGGGATGTAGGGATCAGTGGCAGGGCCAGCATTTATTGCCTATCCCGAATTACCCTTGAGCAGGTGGTGGTGAGTTGCCTTCTTAAACCACTGCAGTCCATGTGGTGTAGGTACATTCACAGTGCTGTTAGAGAGTTTCAGGATTTTGACCCAGTGACAATGAGGAAAGGTGATATAGTTCCAAGTCAAGATGGTGTGTGACTTAGAGGGAAACTTGCAGGTCATGGAGCTCCATTCATCTACTTCTCTTGTCCATCTAGGCGGTAGAGGTTGCGGGTTTGGAAGGTGCTGTTGAACGAACCTTGGCAAACTGCTGTAGCGCATCTCATAGATGGTACGCACTGTTGCCACTGTGTCCTGGTGGTGGTGGGAGTGAATGGTTAAGGTGGCGGACGGGATGCCAATCAAATGGGCTGCTTTGTCCTGAATGATGTCGAGCTTCCTCATTGTTTTTGGAGCTGCGCTCATCCAGGCAAGTGGAGAGTATTCCATCATACGCCTGACTTTTGCCTTGTAGATGGTGGATAGTGTTATGATCAGGAGGGAGGGGTCAAAGGACCTCCCTCTTGCCCCTCTCCTTGTTTGACCGCAACAGGATTTTCTTTTGCTTTAAAAGTAAAAGCACTTGCCAAATCAGTGGATGTTTCACAAATTACATGCTATGATCATAAAAAGAACCAATTGGACAGGTTTTTTCGGGTTTAACAAAGAAAGAGGTTAGCTTTATTGTACTTCAACCGATCTAAGTAAAATAAACTACGCTCCAACTTTCACAAACACACACACACACTAGAGGGACTCTCACACCAACACAAATAGGTTACAGACTGAGGAAGGATAGATTTCGGGCGGCACAGTGGCGCAGTGGTTAGCACCACAGCCTCACAGCTCCAGGGACCCGGGTTCGCTTCTGGGTACTGCCTGTGCGGAGTTTGCAAGTTCTCCCTGTGTCTGCGTGGGTTTTCACCGGGGTGCTCCGGTTTCCTCCCACATCCAAAAGACTTGCAGGTGATAGGTAAATTGGCCATTGTAAATTGCCCCTAGTGTAGGGAGGTGATAGGGAATATGGGATTACTGTAGGGTTAGTATAAATGGGTGGTTGTTGGTCGGCACAGACTCAGTGGGCCGAAGGGCCTGTTTCAGCGCTGTATCTATAAATTTTTTTTAAAAATAAAAAAATTGGTTGGGTTAGAGTCCAGAGCATTAAAAAGGGGTATGCAGTCTGTGGAGTTTGGTGACTCAGTTGGCTTCTGCCTGAACTGTGTGATCTTGAGGCTTCAGGCTTGTAGATGTGGCCGGCAGGTTTGATGATCCTCCTGAAAACAACGATGTGAATGAGTTCCTTCACGGGGTCTCTGCCTGCTGCAGCGATAGGCTTAAGTGGTTATGGCCAGCAGGCAGGGTTCAAAACTTGCCAAGTGGACTGGGGAGAGAGAGAGAGGGATCCCACCTGGGTCTCTTCGGATCAGTATCCAGTTGCTTGTCTGCTGCAGAGAGATAAATTTCAGCCTAAAATACACAGATGGTGGGCCTGTCACATGATGGCTCAGTGGGTATTTCCCCTTGCAACTTAATTAGTTCATGTCTAGGAATTCCTTTCTCTCAATCAGAGCCCCATTGTTCAAGTGATTACTTTTGAGTGGTTCATTTCCACCAGTTTAATGTCCCAAATGTTTGCCTTTAAATGTCTTGTTAATGGGGACTGGTCAGGTGATGCACTCCAAACTTCTAAACTTCCCAAGTCATTGTTCTGGAGGGGACCGACCAGACAATTGGACTCCCTCTCAATGCATTGGAATGTAGGGGATTTTGATGCAAATTTAGGTAGCCATTTTAGATACTAGCAGTCACCTTTTAAAAAATTTAAATTCAGGTTTCCAGCTGATGGATTAAAAATTAATTATTCAGTTTAGCATGTGTTCGTGACAACAGGCATTAGAGAATCAGGAGATGAGTAACCCACTGTAGGATTCCCAGCTTCTGACCTGCTCTTGTAGCCACAGTATTTACACGGTTGCTCCAGTTAAGTTTCTGATCAATGGTAACCCCCAGGAAGTTGATGATGGGGGTTTACAGCGATGGTAATGCCATTGAATGTCAAGTGGAGATTGTTAGATTCTTTCTTGTTGGAGATGGTCATTGCCTGGCACTTGTGTGACATGAATGCTACTTGCACTTATCAGCCCAAGCCTGAATGTCGTCCAGGTCTTGCAGGGCACGGACTACGTCAGGACCTGAGAAGTTGCGAATGGTCCTGAATACTGTGCAATCGTCAGCGAGCATCCCCACTTCTGACCTTAAGTTGGAAGGATGGTCATTGATGAAGCAATTGAAGATGGCTGGGCCTAGGACACTACCCTGAGGAACTCCTGCAGCAATGACCTGGGGCTGAAATGATTGTCCTCCAACAACCACAACCATCTTCCTTTGTGCTAGGTATGACTCCAACTATCGGAGAGTTTTCCCCCTGATTCCCATTGACTTCAGTTTTGCTAGGGCTCCTTGATGCCACACTCGGTTAAATGCTGCCTTGATATCAAGGGCAGTCACTCACCTCGCCTCTGGAATTCAGCTCTTTTGGCCATGTTTAGACTAAAGCTATAATGAGGTCTGGAGCTGTGTGCCCTGGCAGGACCCAAACTGAGCATCGTTGAGCAGGTTATTGCTAAGTAAGGCTTGATGGTAAAGATAGACTTTAGAGAGCCCTTAAAATGATTACAAAAATAGAAAATGCTGGAAATACTCAGCAGGTCAGGCAGCATCTGTGGAGAGAGAAACTGAGTCAAGGTTTCAGGTTGATGACCTTTGCTTCAAATGATTATCCAAGTTAGCATATGTCCAAACCTTCATTACCATAATATCTATCTAAAATATTAATGACTAAAAGCATTTCCCAAATTTTAAAACAAGGATGTGAAATGAGCCACATACAGTTTTCTCATTTTGATGTTCAAGTACAAAATGATCCAGTTTTACAGATGAAACAAGACTGGAAGAAATCAAAGAATGCAGCTCAGGATAAAGAGATCTCTCGCCGCACCGTGACCGACTACTTCAATGAGATAAGTTCCCAAAGTTTGAGAATTATACGGCAGCAGTTAAGAAATAAAGGCATCTGATGAACCAGAAAGGAATGTATGATTGCATAGAGTTTACAAAAGGCGTAATCTAGATGCCATTCACATCACAGAGAGAGAAAGCTGAAATGGAAAGAGCTCACCACAGAAGAGAATCTAACTTTAATCTGTTACTTCAACTGTTTTCAAAGCCAAAAGGCCATAAGCCTTTCCTTTAAAACTAACATTTTTTGGAGTTAACAGCAGTCCTTTGCTAGCTGCAAGGCACATTCGTTCCACACCAATATGGGGATGATGTGTCTGAGCTGGTGCTTATAAGTGAAAATAAGTGACGGCGCTCAAGTGTTAGAATTTAGCTCACCTTCCTTGGACACATCTAGAGGAATTTGAGGACAGATTAATTATGTTGCCGAGAAGTACAGTTCACATATTATTCACAGTCAGGCAGATATGAAGGTTTCATAATGTAGTTTGCTAAAACATAATGTAAACAACGATAGGCTGAGAAGGTAGAGAAGCAAATTTTATGACTTCCCTATGTCTGACTCAACAATGATGAAAAAAAACCCCATTTCTTCTCAATATAATCTGATCTGTTGTGTTGGTCGGACACGAGGCCAGTGTTATTGCTAAAAATTGATAAAATTTCTTGTCATGTAGAAGTACCGGAGAAAATAAAAATACTGCTTCACAGATACCACAAACCAGTTTCGAATGATTTTCCTGGGCTACACAAAACCACAAATATAAAATGATATTTATTTCAGTTCAAGGCATGCTTTTAATGTTATCAATGTCATAAGCAGGAGTAAGATTATAATAAATATTCCCTGCACGAGTCAGCCTCACTTGTAAAGGTATTTAACAGATCACTTTATTGACCATATTATGTTCTCTATACTTGAGCGGAAGTAATTCTTTTAGACTTAACTGTATTTTTTCCTTCCTGCCATTCCCTTCCAATATTGTTCCCGCATCTCTCCTGCAGGTACTGGGACATATTGGGATATAGTTTTATATCCTTCTTGTGTGGCTGTGACCATAAAGCATTGTCCGGCATAATCCAACATGGGGAATCATCCTTGTCCTTAACTGATATTCCCTAAACACATGTATTCTAGCATAGGACACTGACTAGTAATCAAAAATGGGAGCACAAAGCAACTTTACATAGAACCTCAGGATATCTCAAATTGTTTCATAGACAATGAAGTACTTTTGAAATCTAATTGCTTTTTAATATAGGTGAATGCAGCAATCAATTTGCACACAGCGAGGTTCCACAAACACCATTGACATAAATGCTGACCAGGACATCAGAGTAACTCCCCGACAAGAGCAAAGTATCGGTGATGCTGAAAATCTGAAATAGAAACAGAAAATGATGGAAATATTCAGCTGGTCTGGCAGCATCTGTGGAGACAGAAACCAAGCTAACGTTTCAGGTCGACAATCCTTCATCAGAACTCAGAACAGATCTGAAACAGTAACTCTCCACAGAATAACTCCCCTTATTTCTTCAAATAGTGCCATGGGATCTTTTGCCCCCACCCGAGCACTATATAAAAGCAAGTTCCATTTTGTCCAGTAGATTATTTCACAGATTCATCACTATATAATTTATTTATGTTAGTTCTACAAAGGTAGCACCTGAATAAAAGAGCTACTACTGCGATTTGAACAACATTGTTATTGTGATGGTCATCAAAACTCTAAAGGCACAACTTCAATGCTGAATTAAACTGATGCAGCTGTTAAAATGTGTTTTCCTAATGACTTTACCTGCTACTAGTTCCTTCCCTCAGGAGGGTGGGGGAACCGGTCAGTCACACTAATAGCTAATTTCAAGACCTGAAGTAAAACACCTCTGTAAACATTGCCAGGTTTATGTATGGAATCTAATTTTAACATGTGAAATTTATTCATAATATTATGAATACAAGTTACTCATATTGCAAATAGCATTCACAAAATGAAGATCAGTTAATAGCTGTGTCATTGATGTAATTCTAAAAAAAAACCCTTACTACTAGAATCTTACAGCACAGAAGGAGGCCATTCGGTCCATTCTGCTTGTGCTGGCTCTTTGAAAGAACTATCCCAATAGTCCCACTCGCCTGCCCTTTCCCCACAGCCCTACAATTCTCTCCCTTTCAAGTACTTATCCAATTGCCTTTTGAAAGTTACTGCTGAATGTCTATGACTCAATTCAGCTGATTATTAGATAAGTGTCAGCAGGACTCAATTTGATTTTCTTCAATGGGTAAAACATTGCCACCATATAGAACAACAACTTATATTTATATAGTACTTATAATGTAATAAAAATGTCCCAAGGTGCTTCACAGGAGCAATATAAAACAAAATATGCCACCAAACCACATAAGGAAATATTAGGTCAGATGACCAAAAACTTGGTCCAAGAGGTAGGTTTTAAGGGGCGTCTTAAAGGAGCTTAGGGCTGAGGCAACTGAAGGCAAGACCACCAATGTACTATGTAGATGAGTGCAAATATTTCAGAGTTGTAGGGCTGGACAAAGTTACAGAGCTGGGGAGGAGTGAGGCCATGGAAGGATTTGAAAACAAGGATGGGAATTCTAAAAGCAAGACATTGCTTGACTGGGAGCCAACGTAGGTCAGTGAGGACAGGGGACTTGGTGCGAGTTACATCATGAGCAGCAGACTTTTGAATGATCGATGACTAAATAAAAATATGGATTTGTATGGAATATCTTTAAAAATGGCACTGAACTTATGCTGATATGTTTTGCTGTTGTGTGACAGGTATCAGAGATAGCCCCAGTGACGAGCACTTAATGTTTTTATTAGCTACTTAAGTGAAGACATTGGCCTGGATTGTAGCCTGGTGGTTAGTTGTGTGTTGGAAGTGGGGGGTGGTGTTGGGAAGCCGGGAAACCCGGAAGAAGCGGTTTCCTGAATGTCTTGGAGAATGTAACTGCAGGGCTCCTTGAATTTTTTTTTCTGTGTTTTCCCACCCACAGGCATCCCAACTGACAGGCTTGTAGGCCTTTAGCATGGGAAGCCTGCTTCACAAGGCCAAAGCCTGCGAGAGCGGGTCGGTGCACAGGGGAGAGGGAGAGATCGTGGGGTGGGGGCGTGGATTGCAGTGGGTCCTGATTGTTGGAGTGGGGTGGGGAGGGGAGGGGTCCAATTGTGGTTGGGGCAGTCTTGATCATGGGGGGCATGTCAAATGGTGCTTGGGAAGGGGGAATCCAATGGGGGGTGCAGTGAGCAGACAGATTGGCGAGGGGGTGGTGGCTGGGTGGGAGGTGGTTACTGGCTGGCTTTTGGGCCTGAAAAAATACTCCTGGCTCCTCCTAGGCCACAAGCAGTTCTGCAAAGGCACTTGCGTCTTGATGAGCACTTCTCGTCCCCTTTCAGTTGCCGTGTATCCCGAGGCCCAGGAAGGCCTGTGATAAAAATAGAATGACTGTTAAAATGAAGGCAGGTCAGCCTCATTATATTATATCAATGGCCAGCCTGCCTCCAACAAGCAGATTGGTTCCCTGCTCCTCGCCCCGTCTCCATTAAAACCGGAAGTGGGTAGCTTAGAGGGCGGCTTGGTTCCTTATCCAGATTTTTTGCTCTTTCAACTCTGAGATGACCCCACCCCACTCATTTTTGGGGGTTAAGATTCAGCACATTGCTCCATCTAAAATATGCAGGTTAATGACTGCATTAAAATAGCCAGAAAAAAAAATCTTATTCAAAGAGTTCATCAACAACAGCAATTTTTCAGTTTACAAATCTCTTGTACAACATATTATTGAAAGCTGAAGCACCAATTACAGAATTCTCATATTGGCATATTTTACTACATTGTTAAGTTTGGCAGAAAAAATGAAAGTATAAAGTGGTGTTTATGCTCAAGCCTACTTTTTGGCTAAAGTTAGTGAATGGCAGTAAATTTACCACCCTAAAGTATTAGGATGTTTCCCTATTTATCCGAAAAGGGCATTTCAGTTTTATTTGTGTTATATCATTGATTTAAGCAACTTGGAGTGTTCTGCCATGTTAAAGATTCTAAACAAATGCATGTTGTTGTTAAATTCAGCTAATTTCGAGAGCTCCAGCATACCAAAGCTGTCAGGTGTGACAGCCATGGCTCAGTTGGTAGAATTCTTGCCTCGGAGTCAGAATGCAGTTGGTTCAATTCCCACTCCAGGATCTGAGCATGGAAATCGAGGCTGACAGCCCTGCGCAGTGGTGAGGTAGGAGGTGCTGTCTTTTGGATGAACCGAGGTCCTATCTGCCCTCTCAGGCAGACATAAAAGATCACACTGTGCTGTTTTGCAAGAGAGCAGGGGATTTACCCCCAGTGTTCTGGCCAATATTTATCCCTCAATCAACATCACAAAAGCAGATGATCTGGTCATTATCACACTGCTGTTTGAGGGAGCTTGCTGTGCTCAAATAGGCTGCTGTATCTCCTACATTACAACAGTGACTACACTTCAAAAGTACACCATTGGCTGTAAAGTGCTTTCGGACATCCTGTGGTTGTCAAAGGGCACCAAACAAATGCAAGGCTTTCTTTGACATTAGAAGGTTATTGCCACTGAACAATGGGTGGTTGAGAATGTTAATCTGCTATTCCACAACACATTAGCTTTGAGATAATGGGAATCATTGACAACATTGCAGAGTCACTGGCGCCCTAAGGTTAGATCAACTTTTCATTCAATGCAGCCAGCAGGGGGCTTAAGTAAACAGATAAAGTAATGGTTGTGAGGTTCGGTACCAAGGTAGTTAGGGAGCTTCTCATTCATTTGATTTTTCTCATTCAACGTTGTAACTTTGATTGGCAACATGGCAAGCAAAACTCCAACACAGAACTGAGGGAAAGTTTAGATGTCAACCTTTGTTCTCTATCTGGAAAAGTCAGTCTATGTTTACCGGTCAACTGGACGGAGGCTGATAGACAGCATGCTGAGCAATGAACATTGTTACAACCAGGTGAAATAGGGGTCTAGGTGTTCCCTCTCAGCCTTTCCCTGGTCTAACTGTAACAGGATTTAATTTTTTTTTAAATGCCATGTTTTTAGCTCCCCTTCAGTGTATCCTTGTTCACTGCTTTCCAATTGTAAGGCAAAGAAATCAGACATGTTTTCTTAGGGTTAAACAAGAAAGGTGGAAATTTATTAATCTTAAACTCTATTTCGATTAACGACCACGAATATGCAACACAATCACGTTAGCATACATACGTGATAAGCACACACGCAGTCAGAGACAGAAAAAGTAGAAGGAATAAAGGGGAAATGTTTAAGGCAATATCTGGTAGTTATTTACGGTCCTGTAAGTTCAATGTGGAGTCTTTGGTTGCCAGTAAATCTTGCTGTTCGTTGGGGCCCAGTGCATGCTTTAACTTGTTTCGATGTAGGAATCTTTTCTCTCTTGAGGTTTAAGCAACTTCAGTGGATCCAGAGGCTTTTGAGAAAGCAAGAGAGAGCCAGCCAGGACAGAGGCTCTCTTGTTCCAGGTTCAGTTACAATCTGCATTCTGACGTCAAACTGTCCTCTGTCTAGTTCAAAAAGCCTGGACTAGCCAGTTAGCCATGTGACCAGCTGCCTTAACCACTCCTGTGTTTGTGGATTGCAAAGCTCTCAGAGGGGGGGGGCGGGGTAGTGCTGTCTCCAACCCCAATAAGATGTGGATCACCATTGCCCAGCTCAATCTCTGTTAATAGAATCAGTGACCAATTCTTTTGTCTCTCCATAGTATGCAAATGTCCTCCAGCCAAGTGTCTGGTGATCTCTTTTTAAACAAGTCATTTCTTCACTTCAGCAACAGTTTAAAATTAATGTTTATATGATGAAATTAATATGCCTTGTTCTTGCAGGTGAAGGTCTTCATGACACCTTCACATCAAGTGGAATGAAATGCAATTGTTTTTTTAAAAGAGCGTTTCATTAAAAGGGACTAGAGAGAAGATAAGTACAAGAAAACATACATGCATCTCTCACATTCATTCAGAAATCCTAACAGTTGTTATAGCCTGACTTTTCTTGGTCGTAGTGCTGCTTTAAACTGTCCTCTTTGGCATTGCAATAAACATGTGGTTTTTGGGGAAGTTTTCAGTTTGCACATTTCCATGACTGCCTTGGTTGGCTTGCTTTTTGTTGAGGTCTGCAGAGGGAGGATTAGATTTAGTTAGCCCTAGTTTGGAGTTCTGCTCAGGGGTGGCGGCAGTGGGTGGTTTCACTCTGAACTCTCTTTCAGTGCTTTGATGAGTCATGCAAGGGCTTTTCAACTTAGGGGATGGCTGGTTCCCTTTTTTCCTGACTGTGGGGGTGGGAAATTCTTTGTTAATCGTGCCTATGTCCTCTGGGACACTCCTGCTTGCAGGTATTTGCCCACATTCTGTAGCACTTTGACTAGGTAGGGCATCTTCATCACGGTTTCTCTGCCCTCTTGAGGACTTTCTTTGTCTCTGCAGGTTCCTGTAAATGCTGTTAGCCACTCTGGTGGGATGCTTCGAGTATTTGCATTTACATAGGTGGATGAGGGGTCTAACTTTTCAAATAGTTCGGAGTTGGCTGACCAGATAGTAGGGGTTTTCATCCAGGATTCCTCCTGGAATTCATTTAACCTGCCCTCTTAGTCCCTTTTTCCCCTTTCTTTTCTAACCTTTTGCCAGCCTTGTGTCTGCCTGTCCCCTTTTGTTCTCAGCAGGTGTCACTTACAGTTCACCAGCCCTCTGCTGGAAGGTACTCCAAACACCAATACAGTACTTCGGGGTGCAGATTTCACTGTAGGTTGGGGTTTCCCCTCAACTTGGCACATGTGGCAATTCCTGTAGTACTCCACCACATCTTTGTGGAGTTTTGGCCAGTCAAACTGCTGTCTTATGCGGGCTTAGGTTTTTCATATACTGACATGTACAGCCACTGTAATCTCATGGGCCATTTTTAATATTTCTCTATGGTACCACTAACTGGTGAACCACTGTCCACTCTTTGCTCTCAGGTCTGTGAGGAGAACTCCATATCCTCATCAGTATCTCATTCCTTAAATAGTAGCAATCAGGGACTCCCTCCATTTCAATTTCAAACTGGGCAGCCTGCGATAACTCTCTCAATACTGGGTCAGCTCACTGAGCCTCAGATAGGGAAGATCCATTTAACTCATTCCCTGGGTCTTCTAAATTTCCAAAAAAGTCTCAGACAGACCTCATGGTCATCTGCCTGCAGTGCCAATTCAGTCTCCTCTGGGGTAGCTGGTTTGATCATGGCCCGATTCACTATACATTCAGGGAAACTGCAGGGGACGTCTCCTGCCACTGCCCTGTTTCTCTGACCTCCTGCAGTCTCTCTTTCTCTACTGGGGAAGCTACCACCTTTGTCCCTGCCACATCATTACCTAGGAGCAGGTCAACCCCGTTCACAGGCAAACTAGGGACAATCCCTATGGTCACTGGTCCCGAATCTAGATCGCACTCCAAGTGCACCCAGTGTAATGGTACAGGCATACACAGCCCTCCAATACCATTCACCATCATTCAGGTATTTACTGCACTCTGGGGGAAAGGTCAGGCCTTTTCTCAGTAAAAAGGATCTATTGACCCCTGTGTCCCTGAGAATTACTATGGGCTTGCTTGCCCAACTCGAGGGGTATGGGGTTACTCTCCCTTCAAACACAAAACCCTGATAACCTTCAGGAATCCTATTACATTTTCCTGCACTTGGGGCCATCAGCTTCCTGGGTCTCATTCCTACTGCAGCTAAAGCCACAGCTTGTTCTGCTGTGCTTTCCATCAGGGTCCCTTCTCCATCACTGAGTGGGTGTACCCTGATTCACCCTACAGGTTTTCCCTTTAGTTTTGAGCAGTCAGCTCCTAAATGCCCGGCTTTATTACAATGGAAGCACACAGGTTTCCGGGTCTCACTCCTACTTACAGCACCTTCCTTTTTAGCAGGAGGAAGGCCCTCTGTGTCTCCTGCTTTTCCTTCCCTCCCAGGACTGCTTGGGCTCCTATCACTTTCCAACTCTTTGTCTTTTTCGAATTTGTGGGGCTGATTAGGAAAGGTTTTCCACTGGGAAACCAACTTATAAATGAGAGCAAACTCGTCAGCCAGCATTACAGCTTGCCAGGCTCTATGAACCTTCTGTTCCTCTGCGTGTGTCTTTCTGGAGAATGGGAGAGGTTTTTAAATTCCTCGGGCAAAATTACTTGTGAGATTTTCATAGCTGAGCATCACTTTAAGAGCCCTCAGCCATTGGTCAAAAGCCAGCTGCTTATTTCTCTCAAACTCCAGGTAAGTTCTATAAGCTTACTTCTTGAGGGTTCCAAACTTTTGACAATAAGCTTCCAGTACTAACTCATTTGTCCTGAGAATGCCATTTTTTGTCAGCTCATAATCTGCTGAACGCTCAATTGGCACAATGGAATAAACCTCATGGCTATTCCTATTAATTTATTCTGTAACAACAGAGTCCAAGCCCCAGCTGGCCACTTTAACTACCTTGCCAGTTTTTCAAAAGACACAAAAAATTCTTCCACATCTCCCTCATTGAATTTTGGGATCAGTTGGGAGAGTTGTAACAATTCTGTACCCAGCCCTGAGTTACATTCCTCCATATTGGCCATGCTTTCACTGGGGTTACTCTGTCGCCCGCTAGCTAACTCGCATCACCCCAGCTCTCTCTTTGCATTCTTTCTGGAAGGTTCTTTCTCTTTCTCTCTCCTGTCTCTCTCTTTCTTTCTCCTCCCTCTCTCTCTTTCCCAATCTTCTAATTCAAGTTTCCTCTGTTCCATTTGTATCTTTGCTAGCAATACCCTGTCAGAGTTTACTTTTAACCCTGTTTCTGCTTCTTCAGATTCAAGGGAAAAATGGTTGGCCTCTTAGGAGTTCAGACTTTCCTCGCCTTGCCACGTACAGTGATCCCACACTGCTCAGCCATTTCCCTCAACTCCTCCATAGACAGTGTTTTTAACTTATCCCAAGTTACTTCACCCTGGCTTGGGGAGCTACTAACTTCAATCGCAGACATGTTAGTATTCTAGCACACACAACCACAAGAAAAACGGTATTGAAAACTTTTCTCCTTTTTGACTGGGATCAATTTGGCTTCCCACTTCCAATTTCTCATTTGTCTGTGGCTCAAATCCAGGACACTAGCCCCCAAATCTATGTTACAACCAGGTGAGATAGGGGTCTAGGGGTTCCCTCTCAGCATTTCCCTGGTCTAACCGTAACAGGGTTTAATTTTTAAAAAACAGTGTATTTAGCTCCCCCTCAGTGAATCCTTGTTCACTGCTTTCCAATTGTAAGGCAAAGAAATCAGACAGGTTTTCTTAGATTGAAACAGGAAAGGTGGAAGTTTATTAATCTTAAACTCTAATTCGGTTAACAACTACGAATATGCGATGTGACCATGCTAGCATACATACGCAAGAAACACACATGCAGATATAGACAAAAAAAGTGGAAGGAATAAAGGTGAAACCTCTGTGGCAATATCTGGTAGTTATCTACAGTCCTTTAAGTTCAATGTGGAGCCTTTGGTTGCCGGTAAGTCTTGCTGTTCGTTTTGGCCCAGTGCACACTTCAATTTGTTATGAAGTAGGAGTCTTTTCTCTCTTGAGTTTTAAGAGATTTCAGTTGGTCCGGAGGCTTGTGAGAAAGCAAGAGAGCGCCAGCCAGGAGAGAAGCTCTCTTATTCCAGGTTCAGTTACAATCTGACTTCAAATTATCCTGTGTCTAGTTCAAAAAGCCTGACCAGCCGGTTAGTCATGTGACCAGCTGGCTTAACCACTCCTGTGTTTGTGGATTCCAAAGCTCTCGGTGGAGGGTAGAAGGCTGTCTCTTACCCTGACAAGATGTGGATCGCCATTGTCCAGCTCAATCTCTGTTAATATAATCAGTGACCAATTCTTTTGTCTCTCCAAGCACTGTCTCTTAGTATGCAAATGTCCTCCAGCCAAGTGTCTGGTGATTTCTTTTTAAACAAGTCATTTCTTCACTCCAGCAACAGTTTAAAATTAATGTTCATATGATGAAATTAATATGCCTCATTCTTGGCAGGTTGGAGTCTTCATGACAACTTGCACTGCCTTTTAAGAGAAAGGATTGGTTCAGGGAATGCAAACGTGTGAGTGAGTTTAGCTTAGACGGAAGAGTCACAGAGTTTTAATATTTGTATGAAGAACCTCACTGGGAAAACTGTATTCTGTTCATTTACATGTTTTGTGTAAAATGACCCAATTTATTGGTTCACAAACTTCATCGCAATAGACAGTTTTTGAGTCTGTCATCAGAAAAGTGTTGGTGGCATCTGCAAAATAATATGCATTAATTATATACCACAAGTAGTCATACTGAAGTGATCCCTGAGTCACACAATCATTTCAGTGGATATTGGGCAGGAAAGGTGCTTTCCAGACCATTGAGGACATGAGGTCCACTTATGGAAGTGACTGGTGGGCAGTCGCATTGGTGGGTAGTTAGATGTTTGATATCGTTCCGCAAATGAGCTGCTCAATGAGGCAGCTGTTCAAATGGAACGTTCTGGATTGGTGTAACTGAATATAACTTGGATAATTGAAGACGAGAGAATTAGGTACCTAAAATGTGACAAAGTGAACCCCAAAGTCAATATAGAATCATAGAATGATGCAGCAAATAAGGAGACCATTAGGCTCAGCATACCTGCGCTGGTTCTTTGATAGAGCTATCCAATTAATCCCACTCCCCTGCTCTTTCTCCATATCCCTGTAAATTTCTTCCTTCAAGTATTTATCCAATTCTCTATTGAAAGAGATTATTGAATTTATTTTCACCACCCTATCAGACAGTGCATTCCAGATCACAACAATTCACTGTGTAAAAAATGTTTCCTCATGTCCCCTCTTGTTCTTTTGCCAATCATCTCAAATCTGTGTCCTCTGATTACTGATCCGTCTACAACTGAAAACACATTGTATGCTCTATTTCAATCATTCAAGGTTTTAAACACCTCTATCAAACCTCCTCTTAACCTTCTATGTTCTAAGAAGAATAATTCCAGCTTCTCCAGTCTCTCCACATTACTGAAGTCCATCAACCCTGGTACCATTCTAGTAAATCTCTTCTACATCCTCTACAAGGCCTCGACATCCTTCCTAAAGCGTGGTACCCAGAATTGAACATAATAGTTCAGCTGATGCTTAACCAGTGCTTTATATAGGTTTATCAACTTGTTTTTGTACTGTCCTCCTCTATTGATAAAGCCAAGAATCCCATATACTTTAACATCCTTTTCAACTTGGCCCACCACCTTCACAGAATCGGGCACATGAACACCAGCTCTCTCTGTTCCTGCACCTCATTTATTAAAGTTGAACCATTTAATTTTTCTCACCTTATCCCATCCCTCAAAAATGGATAATTTCAGTCATTCTTATGGTCTGAGGAATGATAGGAAATAAATAAATCTTGCTGTGAAAATTTGTGTTTGTTCATTCAGATATTTTGTGTAAAACAAACTAGGTTTTTGTTTCACAATTGACCTTCTTTAACTACAGTACTTTTTAGTCTGCCTTCCAAAATGATCAAAGACATACGCAACACATGCAAGCAACAAGAGGTCTCTGTTTCAATCTCCAGGTCATGCTATAGTTTAACGAGATACTGGGTGCTGAAACTGCTCTCTAGATTGTCAGAGATTTGAAGTCCACTTACAGGAGTGACCAGCGATACTGAACCTGAAAGAACATCTACTGTAGTCGCATTAAGTTTATAATGACTACATACTCCTGAATGCTACTATAGAAGGTTAGTTGGAGTCTCTCAGCATCAACTCTTGCTATTGCAATCAGCAGACTAATTAATGGTTTGAGAATGGTGTGTCCTGCAAATCAGATGCATTGACCTTCTGACCTGAATTTCCAACATGTGTTCTTTTCACATGCAAATGCACCAAGCATGCTAATTCATAAAATTTATTCATGTGGAGTCAAGGTTCAGTTTCCCATTTGATAATTTTAGAGAGACCAATTTTACCCTTGGCGCCATTGACTTGTCTGAAATGTGCTCACTAAGCGAAAACCTAGCATCTAATGTGGTCTGCACGACTCCATCTAGACTGCAATAAAAGCAAAATACTGCGGATGCTGGAAATCTGAAATAAAAATAAGAAATGCTGGAAATACTCAGCAGGTCTGGCAGCATCTGTGGAAAGAGAAGCAGAGTTAACATTTCGGGTCAGTGACCCTTCTTCGGAACTGGCAAATATTAGAAATGTCAAAGGTTATAAGCAAGTGAGGCGGGAGTGGGGCAAGAGATAACAAAGGAGAAGGTGTAGATTGGACAAGGCCACATAGCTGACCAAAAGGTCATGGAGAAAAGGCAAACAATATGTTAATGGTGTGTTGAAAGACAAAGCATTAGTACAGATAGGGTGTTGACGGACTGAAGATGGAACAGCAGCAAGTACAAACATGAGAAAAAAACAGTGGGTAAGCAAACTGAACAAACTAAGATGAAATGAAATAAACATTTAAAAAATTGTAAAAAATATATAAAAGAATTTTTAAAAAATAACTAAAAATAAAAGTAAAATGGGGGGCCCGTCATGCTCTGAAATTATTGAACTCAATGTTCAGTCTGGCAGGCTATAGTGTGCCTAATCGGTAAATCAGATGCTGTTCCTCGAGCTTGCGTTGATGTTCACTGGAACACTGCAGCAAGCCCAGGATAGAGATGTGAGCATGAGAGCAGGGAGGAGTGCTGAAATGGCAAGCAACCGGAAGATCAGGGTCCTGCTTGCGGACTGAGTGGAGGTGTTCCGCAAAGCGGTCACCCAGTTTGCATTTGGTCTCCCCAATGTAGAGGAGACCACATTGTGAGCAGCGAATACAGTATACTACATTGAAAGAAGTACAAGTAAATCACTTTAAATCTGTGCCCTCTCATTCTTGATCCTTTCACGAGTGGCAACAATATTTCCCTATCCACTCTGTCCAGATCCCTCATGATTTTATAGACTTCAATTAAATCTTGCCTCAATCTCCTCTGTTCAAAAGAAAATAACCTCAGCCTAACCAATCTTTCCTCATAGTTAGAATTCTCTATTCTTGGCAACAACCTCGTTAATCTCCTCTGTACCCACTCTAGTGCGATCACATCCTTCCTGTAATGCGGTGACCAGAGCTGTATGCAGTACTCTAGCTGTGGCCTAACTAGTGTTTATACAGTTCTAGCATAATCTCTCTGCTGTTATATTCTATGCCTCAGTTGACAAAGAATTGATAGATTTTTTTCCTAACCGAGCGTATTAAAGGATACAGAACCAAGGCAGGTGGGATAGAGTTAGATTATGGATCAGCCATAATCTTATTGAATGGCGGAACAGGCACTCCTCTTCCTATGTCCTTATGTTCCAATCACACTACCTCCTATTGTAAATCATTCTTTCACACAAATGAATGGGCAAGATGTTCGTCAAAGCAGGAACAAAATAAGAATATAGGTCAGCAGTCGTCATTGAAAAGAACTGAAAACCGAAATAACATGTTCAGTGTCTTAAAAGACAGAGGTACAATGAGCACAGGAAATTTACACCATTAACAAATTTGCAATCAGCCAGAGACGCCAAATAACAACAAGTCATCAAAAGATCAATTGGTATCACCAGCAATCAATTTCTGGATCAATTCACATCATGTCACAGGAATACAATTCCAAACATAGGTGTTCTTCTACCTGTTAACTTGTACATACGTAAAGTTAAATAAATTCCAATATGTTGAACAAACTATTGGCCTGGATTTTACAGCCCCCTCTCCTGCCAATTATCTTGAGGGGGTGAGGGTGGTGGAGATTGATGGAGTCTTGGGTGGGCAAGGGTGGAAAACTGCTCAAGGACATACTCTGCCACATCACAGTTTCTGTATTCCTCCCTTTTATTTCTCAGTAGCTGTGCAGAATGCGAATTCTATGCAAGTGGAGTAAGTACATACCTCCCTCTACTTGTATCATTTGAATACTCGACACAGAGGGCCATCTGTTTGACCCAAGTATTCAGTGCTTGATGTTGTGCACAGGAGTGGTCAGTGAATAGCTTTACACTACAAGGTGGTGCACTGGCTTCTTCCTGAGGTCTCCAATGGGAGTTTTGCACCCCTGTTTCAGCAGGATTCTTGGCAAAGACTGAGGAGCACACGAAAGATGAAATAAATTAAAAGCTTGCATTTTAATGCCCTCAGGACGTCCCAAAATGCTTTACAGGCACTGAAGTACTTTTGAGGTGCTGTCACAGTTAAAATGTAGGAAATGTGAGCCTTGAACCAACAATCTAAGCACTCAGAGACAAGAGGGTTTTCAGCTGAGTCAACTTAGAGGCAGTTTACTAGAATTGCATTTTTTGTTGCTTTATGACAATGAAAAATACTTTCAGCAACGATGATGCTACCTAATTTTGTACAGTCGACATTATTCGGCAGAAGCTAGAACGGGAGTCGGTTAATGTTTGCAAGAGATCTACCGAACAGTAACATTCTTATACCTGTGGTTTCAGGTTGCAAATGATGCCAAGTCATGTGAAGAAACAACTTGATTTAGAGTCATAGAGTTTTACAGCACAAAAACAGGCCCTTCGGCCCAACACGACTGCGCCGACCATCAAACACCCATCCTAACTAATCCCATTTCCCCGCACTTGGCCCGTAGCCTTGTATGTTATGGCATTTCAAGTGCTCATCTAAATATTCCTTGAATGTTGTGAGGGGTCCTGCCTCTACCACCTCTTCAGGCAGTGTGTTCTAGATTCCAACCACCCTCTGGGTGAAAAAAATCCTCCTCAAATCCCCTCTAAACCTCCTGCCCCTTACCTTAAATCTATGCCCTCTAGTTATTGACCTCTCCGCGAAGGGAAAAAGTTTCTTCCTATCTATCCTACCAATGCCCCTCATAATTTTGTATACCTCAATCAGTTCCCCCTCAGGCTTCTACGCTCCAAGTAAAACAACCCTAGCCTATCTAGTCTGTCTTCATAACTGAAATGCTCCAGCCCAGGCAACATCCTGGTGAATCTCCTCTGCACCCTCTCCATTGCAATCAGTTCCTTCCTATAGTGTGGTGACCAGAACTGTACACAGTACTCCAGCTGTGGCCTAACTAGCATTTCATACAGCTCCATCATAACCTCCCTGTTCTTATATGCTATGCCTCGGCTAATAAAGGCAAGTATCCTATATGCCTTCCTAACCACCTTATCTACCTGTGCTACTGCCTTCAGTGATCTATGGACAAGCACCCCAAGGTCCCTCTGACCCTCTGTACTCCCTAGGGTCCTACCATCCATTGTATATTCCATTGCCTTGTTAGACCTCCCAAAGTGCATCACCTCACACTTCTCAGGATTAAACTCCATTTGCCACTGCTCCACCCATCTTACCAGTCCATCTACATCGTCCTATAATTTAAGGCTTTCCCCTCACTATTTACGACACCACTAATTTTCGTGTCGTCTGCGAACTTACTTATCATACCTCCAATATTCACATCTAAATCATTAATGTACACTACAAACAGTAAGGGTCCCAGCACCAATCCCTGTGGTACACCACTGGTCACAGGCTTCCACTTGCAGAAGCAACCCTCTACCATCACCTTCTGCAACCTGCCACTAAGTCAATTTTGAGTCCAATTTGCCAAATTACCCTGGATCCCATGAGCCTTTACTTTCTTAACCAATCTCCCATGCGGGACCTTATAAAAGCCTTACTGAAGTCCATGTAGACGACATCAACTGCTTTACCCTCATCTACACCTCTAGTCACCTCCTCGAAAAATTCAATCAAGTTAGTCAGACATGATCTCCCCATGAAAAAGTAAGTGGAGATTAATCCTGTCTCTCAGAATTTTTTCCAGTAATTTCCCTACCACTGATGTTAGACTCACCAGCCGGTAATTACCTGGTTTATCCCTGCTACCCTTCTTGAATAATGGTACCACATTCGCTGTCCTCCAGTCCTCTGATACCTCTCCTGTGGCCAGAGAGGATCTGAAAACTTTGGTGAATTTTGTTTTATTTGTTCATGGGATGTGGGCGTCACTGGCTAGGCCAGCATTTATTGCCCATCCCTAATTGCCCTTCAGAAGGTGGTGGTGAGCTGCCTTCTTGAACCACTGCAATCCTTGGGGTAGGTACACCCACAGTGCTGTTGGGAAGGGAGTTCCAGGATTTTGACCCAGCAATAATGAAGGAATGGGGATATAGTTCCAAGTCAGGATGATGTGTGGCTTGGACGGGAACTTGCAGATAGTGGTGTTCCCATGCATCTGCTGCCCTTGCCCTCCTAGGTGATAGAGGTCGCGGGTTTGTCAAAGGAGCCTTGCTGAGTTGCTGCAGTGCATCTTGTAAATGGTACACACTGCTGCCACTGTGCGTCAGTGGTGAAGGAAGTGAATGTTGAAGACGGTGGATGGGGTGCTGATCAAATGGGCTGCTTTGTCTGCTTAATCAAATTGGGGATGTGAAAGAAGCCAAAGTTGGAGGAGTGCAGAAATCCTGGAGGGTAGTAAGGTTGGAGGAAATTACAGAGAAAGAGTGGACGAGGTGATGGAGCGATTTCAACATAAGGATGAGAATTTTAAAATTCAGGGCATTGCCCGGCAGAGATCCAGTGTAGGTCCGTGAGCACAAAATAACAGAATTGTTACAGCCCAGGAGGCCATTTGGCCCATCATGTCTGCACCGGCTCCACACCGGGGGCGGCACAGTGGCGCAGTGGTTAGCACCGCAGCTTCACAGCTCCAGCGACCCGGGTTCAATTCTGGGTACTGCCTGTGTGGAGTTTGCAAGTTCTCCCTGTGTCTGCGTGGGTTTCCTCCGGGTGCTCCGGTTTCCTCCCACATGCCAAAGACTTGCAGGTTGATAGGTAAATTGGCCATTAGCAATTGCCCCTAGTATAGGTAGGTGGTCGGGAAATATAGGGACAGGTGGGGATGTGATAGGAATATGGAATTAGTGTAGGATTAGTATAATTGGGTGGTTAATGGTCGGCACAGATTCGGTGGGCCGAAGGGCCTGTTTCAGTGCTGTATCTCTAAACTAAACAAAAAAAACTAAAAGAGTGGTTTACCTCGTGCCACACCCCGGCCTTCTCCCTGTTGCCCTGCACATTCTCTCTCTTCAGATAACAATCCAATTCCCTCTTGAATGCCTCGATTGAATCTGCCTCCACCTCACTCTCAGGCAGTGCATTCCCGATAGAGGCCTCCTACCCAACCCGAACCCGTGTCGGGTTCGGGTCAGGTCGGGTTGCTCTTCTGGGTCCGGCTTTCGGGCTCAGCTCGGGCCGGGTCCTGGTTGGACGCGCAAGTTTTAATTGGACTTGAAAGGTCCTCCAAAAAGATGAAGATTGGAGCCACGAAGCCAGTGACTGCCTGGCCACGAGCCAAACAGAAACCCATGGTGCCGTGCCCAGACAGGCCACACTACACTTTGCGAAAGATGATTAAGCCTAAAAGGTTTCTACAGAAACTTAATTGAGTATGCACATACATGTAACTTTGAAAAATGCAGGGTATTCAATAATACGACTAAAACTTTTGAAGAAGACCATATATTGAAGGGTGCATTGTTATCTCCGATCCAAGAAGCGTTTTATTTATTTATTTTTATTTATTTATTTAGAGATACAGCACTGAAACAGGCCCTTCGGCCCACCGAGTCTGTGCTGACCAACAACCACCCATTTATACTAACCCTACAGTAATCCTATATTCCCTATCACCTCCCTACACTAGGGGCAATTTACGACGGCCAATTTACCTATCACCTGCAAGTCTTTTGGATGTGGGTGGAAACCGGAGCACCCGGCGAAAACCCACGCAGACACAAGGAGAACTTGCAAACTCCACACAGGCAATACCCAGAATCGAACCCGGGTCCCTGGAGCTGTGAGGCTGCGGTGCTAACCACTGCGCCACTGTTGAAAGTCTTGTCATTTTGGCAACATGGCTGTTACAAATAGAATATTAATGCATTTAAGTAGATCCCCAGAGTTTTAATCTTTTGAGATTATGTTAATATTTTGTAAAAAGTGGAAAAGATAAGGTGTGAAATTGAGCTGTGTGGCAGTCGACAAAAGAATTTCATATTACCCTGCCAAAAGATGAATATAGCAGTGTAATTTCACCTGAGTAGAATTTAATGTCAGCTGTGAAAAAGACAGCATAGACTGGAAAGGGTTTGAAAGGAATAATGAGCCTAAGCTCTTCTAACTTTGAATTTTTTTGCATCTTTCCCTCTCCTCTCTACCTTGGTTAGCATAACATTCAACTGCCTTAACCCTTACCCCACACACTCTCTGGGGCATGATCCTTAGACCCCTTAACTTTGCTAACACTCCCCCTTCCCTTTAAAACCTACCTCCTTGACCATACCTCAAATGATCAACCCTATTTCTTCTGTTACTATTGCTTAGCATCTACTTTTTATTCTTTTGAGGCATTTTACTCTTGTCAATGTGCTGTCTCTATATCTAAGTTTTGTGTTGCTGCAGGTCATTGAGATATGAAAAAAAAACACTCCATTTTATTTGGGAAACCAAAAATGAACGAAAGAAAATGATAAGCTAAAAAATTCAAACAAATTTGAGACAATGTGCTGAATCTATTTTCTGTGGAGACTGCAACATTGCATTTATGCAGCACCTTTCACAACCTCAGGATGTGCCAAAGCCCTTCACAGCCAATGAAATACTTTCGAAATGTGGTTACTGTTGTATCATAGGAAACACAGCTGCCAATTTGTGCACAGTAAGCTCCCACAAACAGCAAGGTGATAATTACCAGATCACACTCTTTTTTTAGTTTAATTGGTTGAGGGATAAATATTGGCCAGGACCCCAGGAAGAACTCCCCTGCTGTTTTTAGAAGTAGTGTCATGGGAGCTTTACATCCCTAGGAGAGTAGATAGAGCTTCAATTTGACATCCATCTGAAAGACAGCACCTCCAACTTTGCAGAACTCCCTCATCACTACATTGGAATCTCAGTCTAGACTGTTATGCTTACGTCTTTGTAATGGGATTCAAACCCACAACCTGCTGCCTCAGAGTGCTGCAAACTGAGCCATTGCTGAAGCCAGGATGCCCTCAACTAAACAATTTTTGACAAGTATTCACATTTAAATGGTTAATTTATGGAATGGATTGTTACTGAATTTTCGCTTAATATTTTCTTAGTGGAAGCAATCAGAATAACTGGGCAGATTCCTGATTTTATGGGCAGTAGAGGATAGGATAGTGATACCAAAGAATGGAAGCAATGAAAACATTTTGTGGAGTTCCTGAACTCAAGCCCGTGCAACGATGATGGGTGGAGAAGCTGCATGGGACTAATAGCCTTTTTCTAAATCTTTCCCCTTTGTATTCTATTAAGCTCAAAATACCAATAACACCTGGAAAAAGGTTAAGATAAGTATATTTCCCAGTTTTACTCCAACAGAATTTACTGCTGTGACTTATCTTAAGCAGATGTTGAATGTTGGACCAGAGGTACAAGCTTTGCATTGCCTTGAGAGAGACTTGCATTTATATAGCACCTTTCATGACTTCTGGCCATCACAAATATTTTTCAGTCATTTAAGTCCTTTTTGAAGTGTTGTTGCTCTTGTAATGTGGGAAATACAGCAGCTAATTTGTGCACAGCAAGGTCCCACAAACAGCAATGTGATAGTGACCAGATAATCTGTTTTTGTGATGTTGATTGATCGATAAATATTGGCCTGTACACCAGGGAGAACTCCCCTTCTCTTCTTTGAAATCATACCATGGCATCTTTTATGTCCGCTTGAGAGAGCAGATGGTGCCTCGGTTTAGCATCTCATCTGAAAGGCAGCACCTCTGACAATGCAGCAATCCTTCAGTACTGCATTGATTTGTCAGCCGACATTTTTGCGCTCAAGTCTCTGGTGTGGGAGTTGAACCCACAACCTTCTGACTCAAAGGCAAAAACGCTACCAACTGAGCTGCAGCTCACACAAAAATATATAAAACTACAGTCCAACAATTAAGAGTATAGAACAAATACAAGAATGATTATCTCTATACATATCAGATGCTTTCACTTCCAGGTATGGTGAAACACAATTTCCCTGAAGTCATAATTTTCAAAAATAAAATGTAGTTCAAGCAATAGAAAAATGTAAAAGCAAATTCGAGTTTCAGAGCTCAATTCTGCTACCATATTACGGGCATACAATATGTATAGCCACTCCAGGCGCTGCTTCACAAACCACTGACCACCTCCAGGCGTGTATCCATTGTCTCTCGAGATAAGGAGGCCCAAAAGAAAAAACAATATGTATGCCTACAGATCCACTTACAAACCTACATACGACATTGCGCATGAGTGGCATGACCGTGTTATATCTGGTCAGATCCACGACTTGTATTGGAATGGCAATACACTATAACCTCTGTGGTCATTTAAATTGTATAACAAGTGACTTTTTTTTTCTGTGACTATACATTTTTGTGTGGCTAATCAGTTCCTTAATGTCTGAGCTGTGCCTGACAGATCCAGTGATAGGATCTGATGAAAATCTTTGCTATGGCATATTACTAATATACATTGCAAGACGTGGTACCAAACATAGTCACAGTACCACTTGAATATAAGAAATAGGAGTAGGCCATACAACCCCAGTTCCGTCATTCAATATGGTTGATGTTCTGCCTTAACTCAACTTTCCCGCCCACTCCCTATATCCCTTGGTTTCCCCGAGAGATCAAAAATCTATCTATCCCAGCCTTGAATAAACTCAGTGATGGAGCAACCACAACCCTCTGGGGTAGAGAGCTCCAAAGATTCACAACTCTCTGAATGAAGAAATTTCTCCTTATCTCAGTCCTAAATAACTGACCCCTGATCTACATCCCCAGGCAGTGCAAACGACCTCTCAGTGTCTACCCTGTCAAGCTCCTTCAGAATATTATATGTTTCAATAAGATCACCTCTTATTCTTCTAAACTCTGGAGAATATCGGTCCAATTTACTCAACCTGTTATTGTAGGACAATTCTCTCATCCCAGGAACCAATTGCGGTTCCGCCTCCAAGTGATGAGGGGTCAAAAGACTCCCTTCATTTCCCTACCGTTGTTTGACCACAACAGATTTATTTCTTTTAAATGGAAATCCAGTGTCCAAGGCGAACACATGTGCAGGAAGTGTCTCCAGCTGCAGCTACTCGAAATCCGCGTTTCGGATCTGGAGTGGCGGCTGGAGACATTGTGGAGCATCCGTGAGGCTGAGATCATCATGGGCAGCACGTACAGGTAGGTGGTCACACCGCAAGTAAAGACTGCTAAGGCAGAAAGGGAATGGGTGACCGCCAGGCAGAGTAGAAGTACTAAACAGGTAGTGCAGGAGTCCTCTGCGTCCATCTCCCTATCTAACAGATTTTCCACTTTGAATCCTGTTGGGAGAGATAGCTTCTCAGGAGAATGCAGCAAGAGCCAAGTCTGTGGCACTACGGGTGGCTCAGCTGCACAGGAGGGCAGGAAAAGGACTGGAAGAGCTAGAGTGATAGGGGATTCTATCATAAGGGGTACCGATAGGCTTTTCTGTGGCCACAAACATGACTCCAGGGTGGTATGTTGCCTCCCGGGTATTAGGGTCAAGTATGTCACCGAGTCGCTGCAGGACATTCTGAAGGGGTAGGGTGAACAGTCAGAGGTCATGGTTCACATTGGTACCGACAACATAGGTAAAAAGAGGGATGAGGTCCTGCGACAAGAATTTATGGAGCGAGGTAGCAGATTAAAAAGCAGGACCTCAAAGGTTGTAATCTCTGGATTACTCCCGGTGTCACACGCTAGTAAGTACAGGAATAGGAGGATAGAGCAGATGAATGCATGGCTGAGGAGATGGTGCAGGAGGGAGGGCTTTAGTTTCCTGGATCACATGGTCTGTTTCTGGCAAAGGTGGGACCTGTACAAGTTGGACGGGTTGCAACTGAATCGGAACGGGACCAACATCCTTGCTGGGAGGTTTGCAAGTGCTGTTGGGGGTGGTTTAAACTAATTTGGCAGGGGGATGGGATACAGAGTGGAGGTACAGTAGGAGGTGATGCACAGTCAAATATAGAAGAGAAACTGAGTCAGTCTGGAAGGCAGAGCAAATATAGACCTGTTAAGGCACAAGTGAAAAATGCAAGGCTGGATTGCATCTGTTTTAGTGCAAGCAGTCTTACTAATAAGGCAGATGAATTGAGGGTGTTAATTAGCACATGGCATTATGATATTATTGCTATCACAGAGACATGGTTGAGGGAGGGGCAGGACTGGCAGCTCAATATTCCACAGTATTGAATCCCCCTACACTTTCTATGCTCGTGCCTCCGCTGTTTTCAGCACTCTGAATCCACCATAAGGGAGGGGTAAAAGAGGAGATGGCATTGCACTATTGATCAAGGAGTCAATTACTGCAGTAAGGAGGGATGATATCTTAGAAGGTTCCTCAAATTAGGCCAAATGGGTAGAACTTAAAAACAAAAAGGGGGCAATCACTTGGCTGGGAGTGTACTACAGACCTCCAAACAGTCAGGGAGAGGTAGAGGAGCAGATATGTAGGCAAATCGCAGAGAGGTGTAAAAATAATAGAGTAATAATAGTAGGGGATTTCAACTTCCCCAATATCAACTGGGATAGTCTTAGTGCAAAAGGCTTAAAGGAGGCGGAATTCTTAAAATGCATACAGGAGAGCTTTTTGAGTCAGTACGTCGAAAGTCCTACAAGAGAAGGAGCGGTACTGGACCTAATCCTGGGGAATGAAGCTGGACAAGTGGTAGAAGTATCAGTGGGGGAGCATGGTGACCATAACTCTGTAAGATTTAAGGCAGTTATGGAAAAGGACAAAGATGGACCGGAAATAAAGATACTGAATTGGGGGAAGGCAGATTTCAATATGATAAAACAGGATCTGGCCAAAGTGGACCGGGATGAGCTACTTGTAGGAAAGTCAACATCAGACCAGTGGGAGTCATTCAAAAAGGAAATAGTGAGAGTTCAGAGCCAACATGTACCCGTTATGGTGAAGGGTAGAACCAACAAGTTCAGGGAACCCTGGATGTCAAGGGATACAGAGGATTGGAACAGGAAAAAAAAAGGAGGCTTATGGTGGACTCAGAGTGCTGAAAACAGTGGAGGCACGAGAGGAGTATAGGAAATGTGGGGGGGTGGGTGGGGGGAGGGGGTACCTAAAGTAATTAGGAGAGCGAACAGGGGACATGAAAAAGAACTGATGGGCAAGATAAAGGAAAATCCCAAGGCATTTTATAAGTATATTAAGGGCAAAAGGATAACCAGGGAAAGAGTAGGGCCCATGAGGGACCAAAGTGGCAATGTGTGTGTGGAGCCGGAGAACATAGATGAGGTTTTAAATTATTACTTTTCATCTGTGTTCACTATGGAGAAGGGCAATGTAGGTGCAGAGATCAGGGAGGGGGATTGTGATATACTTCAACATATTAGCATTGAAAGGAAGGAAGTATTAGCTGTTTTAGCGGGCTCGAAAGTGGATAAATCCCCAGGCCCAGGCTGTTATGTGAGGCAAGGGAGGAGATAGCAGGGCTCTGACACAAATTTTCAAATCCTCTCTGGCCCCAGGAACGAATGTGGTACCATTATTCAAGAAGGGTAGCAGGGATAAACCAGGTAATTACAGGCCGGTGAGTCGCACATCAGTGGTTGGGAAACAATTGGAAAAAGTTCTGAGGGACAGGATTAATCTCCACTTGGAGAGGCAGGGATTAATCAAGGATAGTCAGCATGGCTCTGTCAGTGGGAGATCATTTCTAACTAACTTGATTGAATTTTTCAAGGAGGTGACTAGATGTGTAGATGAGCGTAAAGCAGTTGATAAGATCCCGCATGGGTGATTGGTTAAGAAGGTAAGAGCCCATGGGATCCAGATCAATTTGGTAAGTTGGATCCAAAATTGGCTTAGTGGCAGGAGGCAGAAGGTAATGGCTGTTAATGGAGGCAGACGGTTGTTTTTGTGAGTGGAAGCCTGTGACCAGTGGTGTACTGCAGGGATCGGTGCTGGGACCCTTGCTGTTTGTAGTGTACGTTAATGATTTAGACATGAATATAGGAGGTATGATCAGTAAGTTCGCAGATGACATGAAAATTAGCGGTGTCGTAAATAATGAGGAGGAAAGCCTTAGATTACAGGATGGGCTGGAAAGATGGGCGAGCACTGGCAGATGGAATTTAATCCTGAGAAGTGTGAGGTAATGCATTTTGGGAGGACTAATAAGGCAAGGGAATATACAAAGGATGGCAGCACCCTAAGAAGTGCAGAGGGTCAGAGGGACCTTGGTGTACTTGTCCAAAGATCACTGAAGGCAGCAGCACAGGTAGATAAGGTGGTTAGGAAGGCATATGGGATACTTGCCTTTATTAGCTGAGGCATAGAATTTAAGAGTGGGGAGCTTATGATGGAGCTCTATAAAACGCTGGTTAGGCCACGGCTGGAGTACTGTGTACAGTTCTGTCGCCTCAAAGAACAAAGAACAGTACAGCACAGGAACAGGCCATTCGGCCCTCCAAGCCTGCCGAAACTAACACCTTCTGCACTTCCGGGGCCCATATCCCTCTATTCCCTTCCTATTGATATATTTGTCAAGATGTCTCTTAAACGTCGCTATCGTATCTGCTTCCACCACCTCCCCTGGCAGAAAGTTCCAGGCACTCACCACCCTCTGTGTAAAAAACTTGCCTCGCACATCCCCTCTAAACTTTGCCCCTCGCACCTTAAACCTATGTCCCCTAGTAACTGACTCTTCCACCCTGGGAAAAAGCTTCTGACTATCCACTCTGTCCATGCCGCTCATAACTTTGTAAACCTCTATCATGTCGTCCCTCCACCTCCGTCGTTCCAGTGAAAACAATCCGAGTTTTTCCAACCTCTCCTCATAGCTAATGCCCTCCAGACCAGGAAACATCCTGGTAAACCTCCTCTGTACCCTCTCCAAAGCCTCCACGTCCTTCTGGTAGTGTGGCGACCAGAATTGCATGCAATATTCTAAGTGTGGCCTAACTAAGGTTCTGTACAGCTGCAACATGACTTGCCAATTTTTATACTCTATGCCCCGACCGATGAAGGCAAGCATGCCGAATGCCTTCTTGACTACCTTATCCACCTGCGTTGCCACTTTCAGTGACCTGTGGACCTGTATGCCCAGATCTCTCTGCCTGTCAATACTCCAAAGGGTTCTGCCATATACTGTATACCTCCCACCTGTATTAGACCACTATAGGAAGGATGTGTTTGCACTGGAGAGGGTGCAGAGGAGATTCACCAGGATGTTGCCTTGGCTGCAGCATTTCAGTTATGAAGAGAGACTGAAAAGGCTAGGGTTATTTTCCTTAGAGCAGAGAAGGCTGAGGGGGAACATGAATGAGGTATATAAAATTACGAGAGGCATTGATAGGTTAGATAGGAAGAAACTTTTTCCCTTAGCGGAGGTATCAATAACCAGGGGGCATAGATTTAAGGTAAGGGGCAGGAGGCTTAGAGGGGATTTGAGGAAAACCTTTTTCACACAGAGGGTGTTTGGAATCTGAAATGCACTGCCTGAAGAGGTGTTAGAGGCAGGAACCCTCACAACATTTAAGAAGTATTTATATGAGCACTTGAAATGCCATAGCATACAAGGCTACGGGCCAAGTGCTGGAAAATGGGATGAGAATAGTTAGGTGCTTGATGGCCGGCACAGACACAATGGGCTGAAGGGCCTGTTTCTGTGCTGTATAACTCTATGACTCGCCAATTCAGTGAGTGTTTAACTGTTTACATCCTGTGATCATAAAAAGAGCCAATCGGACAGGTTTTCTTGAGTTTAATGAAGAGGTTAGCCTTATTGCACTTAAACCAATCTCAGTAAAATAATGTATACTTCAACTTTTACACACAAACACAGACACACACATAAGCAAATAGATTAAAGAGTGGGGAAGGATAGACTGGTCTAATTGGAATCCAGAGAAATAAAAGGGGTATACAGTCTATGGAGGGTGGTGACTTGGCTGGCTTCAGGCTGAATTCAGTGGTCAGTGGTTGCGTGACTTTCCTTTGGTCATCTTGAGGCTTCCCATTTGAAGATGTAGACAGCAGATTTGGTGGTTCTTCAGCTCAGCTTCTGGGAGGCAGCAATGCAGCTGATTTCCTCCAAAGGAGTCTGTTTTCTTTCTAGAACTTTATTCAGAACACTAGCTCCCCCCTCAGGCTTAATTCATTAAGCACAGTGAATATCGATTGAACAGACTAATACAGTCAAACACAGATCAATTAAACCACAAAACACTACAGTCCACAGCAGGCAATATGCCTCAGTGGTTATAGTCAGCAGGCAGAGTTCGAAGCTTGCAAGTTTTGAGTGGTTCATCTCCACCAGTTTAAATTCAGGTTCCCAGCCAGTGAATTTAAAAAAAATCACCCTTCGACATGGCATGTTTTCATGACAATATTTTTCCTTCGCTATGGAGACCGAAACTGTGCGTAGTACTCTAGGTGTGGTCTCACCAAAGCCCTATATAACTGTACCAAGACTTTCTTATTCTTGTACTCCAATCCCCTTTGCAATAAAGGCCAACATGCCATTTGCCTTCCTAATTGCTTCATGTACCTGTATGCTAACTTCCTGTGTTCCTTATAGGAGTACGCCTAAGTCTCTCTGAACTTCAACATTTGAGTGTTTCATGCCTTTTAAAAAATGTTCTGCTTTTCTATTCCTACTACCAAAATGAATAACCTCACAATTCCCCACATTCCATACCATCTTACAACTTGTTGCCCACTCAATTAACCTGTCTATATCTTTTTGCAGCCTCTTTGTGTCCTCCTCACAGCTTGCATTCCCACCTTGTGAAAGGAAAATCGTGTTTAACCAATTTATTGTAGTTCTTTGAAGAAATAACATGTGTTGTGGATAAAGGGGAACCAGTGGATGTACTGTACTTAGATTTCCAGAAGCCATTTGATAAGGTGCCACATCGAAGGTTATTGCGGAATGTAAAAGCTCATGGTGTCGGGGATAACATAGTGGCATGGTTAGAAGTTTGGCTAGCTCACAGGAACCAGAGTAGGCATAAATGGGTAATTTTCTGGTTGACAAGATGTAAAGAGTGGTGTGCCATAGGGATCAGTGCTGAGGTCTCAACTTTTACAATTTATATAAATGACTTGGATGAAGGGATCAAAGGTAAAGTTGATAAATTTGCTGATGACACAAAGATAGGTAGGAAAGTAAGTTGTGAAGAGGACATAAGGAGACGACAAAAGGATATGGATAGGTTAAGTGAGTGGATAAAGATCTGGCAAATGGTGTATAATGTGGGAAAATGTGAATTTATCCATTTTAGCTGGAAGAATAAAAAGGACGCATATTATCTAAATGGTGAGAAGTTGCAGAGCTCTGAAGTGCAGAGGGATCTGGGTGTCCTAGTGCATGAATCACAAAAAGTTAGATTGCAGATACAGCAAGTAATTAGAAAATGTTACGACCAAGTGAGGAAGGGGTCTAGAGCTTCCCTCTCAGCCTTTTTCTGGTTTGGCCGTAACAGGGTTTAATTTTTAAAACACTTTTTAGCTTCCCCTCAGTGAGTCCTTGCTCACTGCTCTCTAATGGTAATTGCAAAAAAATCAACCAGACAGCTTTTCTCAGATTTAAACAAGAAAGGTATAAGTTTATTAACCTTAAAACTCCAACTCAGTTAAAACTACTAAAAATACATGACGTGACCATGCTAACATGCATAACCGATAAACATACATGCAAATAGAGACTGAGGAGGTGAAAGAATTTAAGGTGAAAGGGTTGTAGTGATAGATGGAGTTCAGTTTCTGGTTTTGGGTTGGATGTAAAGCCTTTGATTGAAGTTAAGTCTTGCAGTTCTCATTGGGGCCCAGTGCACACTTTCAAACTTGTTTAGCTGGTACCAAAAGGCTGCTGGAGTCTTCTGGCTTGAGATTTGAGTTACTTCTGTGGGTCCCTGGAACTTTGCGTGAGAGAGAGAGGTGCTCTCTTCTTGAAGGTAAAGTGCAGTCTCTTCCAAAATCTGTTCTGTGAGCACAATTCAATTAATTCCAGGTTGGCCAGCGGGTTAGTCATGTGACTAGCTCCCTGTTTGAAACAGCCACTCCTGTGAGATTTGTGGATTCCTTCAAGCTTACCAGACACTCCTAGTGTGGGGTAGGGGGGCAAGTGGAATGCTGGCTCTTACACAGTCAATGATTCTCATTGTATTTTGATCATCACTATTGACAAAACCCACCCAGCTAATTGAATCAGGGAGTACTCCCATTGTCTCTCCATGCAACTGTCTTTTAAAATACAAATGTACAGCCATGTTTTTAGCCACTGTTCTGTGGTCTTTTTAAACAAGTTTACTCAATGTCTAGTAACAGTTCAAAAATAATGTTCCATATAAATTAATATGTTTCATTTTGGCAGGTGTGGTTTCCGTCACAGAAAGCTAACATGTCATGGAGTACTGTGTACAGTATTGGTCTCCTTATTTAAGGAAGGATGTAAATGCTTTGGAAGCAGTTTAGAGAAGGTTTACTAGACTAACACCTGGAATGGGTGGGTTGTCTTATGACGGAAGGATGGATAGGCTAAGCTTGTATCGGCTGGAGTTTAGGAGAATAAGAGGCGACTTGATAGAAGCATATAAGATTCTGAGGAGTCTTGACAGGGTGGACGTGGGAGAATCTGGAACTAAGGGTCACTGTTTAAAAATAAGGGATCACTCATTTAAAAGAGAGATGAGGAAAAAAAAATTTTCTCAGAGGGTTGTGAGTCTTTGGTACTCTCTTCAAAATGCAGTGGAAACAGAGTCTTTAATTTTTTTTAAGGCAGAGGTAAATAGATTCTTGATAAGTAAGGGGCTGAAAGGTTATCGGGGAAGGTGGGAATGTGAGGTTGAGGTTACAATCAGATCAGCCATGATCTTATTGAATGGTGGAACAGGATCGAGGGGCTGAGTGGTCTACTCCTGCTCCTAATTCGTATCTTCTAACTTTGTATCATCAGCAAACTTAGATACATTGCTCTGTCTCTTTATCTAAGTCATTAATATAGATTGTAAATAGCTAAGGCCCCAGCACTGATCCTTGCAGCACTTCACTAGTTACAGTAAGCCAACTTGAAAATGCCCTGCTTATCCCTAGTCTCTGCTTCCTGTCCGTTAACCAATCGTCCATCCATGCTAATATATTACTCTAACTCCATAAGACTTTTTCTTGCATATTAACCTTTTGTGTGGCATTTTATCGAATGTCTTTTGAAAATCCAAGTATACTACATCTACTGGCTCCCCTTTATCTATCCTATTAGTTACATCCTCAAAAAACTCTAATAAATTTGTCAAACACTATTTCCCTTTCATAAAACCATGTTGACTCTGTCTGATCATACTACGATTTTCTCAGTGTATTAAGACTTCCTTAATAATAGATTCCAGCATTTTCCTGATGACTGATGTTCAGCCAACTGGCCTATAGTTCCCTGTGTTGTCTCTCCTTCCTCTCTTGAATAGCGGTATTATATTTGCTAACTTCCAATCCACTGGGACCATTCTAGAATCTAGGGGATTTTGGAAAATCATAACTAGTGCATCCACTATCACTGCTCTTATGACCAAGACAGGAGGAGTGCACTGTTAATTCAGTTCCACTTCTCCACGGGTCACAGCAGATCAATAAATTTTCCTTCTTAATGAAAACAAACAATTAGATATTCTATTTGTCCCCAGAATAAAGTACACCAACCAGGTTTCTTTAATCAACAACCAAATTAACTATGTACTATAAAACCAAATCTTAGCCAACAATGAAGTAAATCGAGATACAAATTGAGATATTTCCCTAGCCTTCATGCACAAACACAAACATCCAAAAAAAAAGTTAACCAGGAAAGAAAGGATTTTGGTTTATAGCTGTTTCACAGGAATGAGAGGAACAATAAAATAACTTAGTCTGTCATGATCTGGAAGGAAGTTCTTCGGTTTGGCAAGGCGTCCCAAAATCGAATAGGTGGATGCCACTTGAAATCTTTCCAGGTGAGATTGAGGAACAGTCTGAGATGGGTAGGTGTTCAGGGAAATTCAACTGCAGCAGGCTTCACGTAAGTCTTCTATCAGGGGTGTAGCAATAGGTGTCAGTTCTCTGTTACACATTCGATGCAAAAGTCCTTTTCAAAGAGACAAGATTTCTGCAAGCATTCAGGGTTTCTTAAAAATGCAGAAGGCAACAGTACAATTCTTGATGCAGGGATTCTTTATAGAGAGGTAATACTTTTTCTGGGTCTTCTGATCTCCAGGCCGGTCAGAATCAAATTTCAGAATGCCTGATTTTTGACCAAATTCACTGGCTTTTTAAAGTTCAAAACTTACACTTCTGTCTCGTCACTCAAAAAGTAGCTCTGAGGTCAAACCCTTTACTGGTTTTCTTGAAATTACCTGTTTTCTTGTCCTTATTTACAAGTCCAGCCTCTGCTGAACTTCCTTCCAAAACATCCATCATGTTCAGGGGTCTCAAAGTCCACTGAAATCCTTTTTCAGTTTTTTAAAACACACAGAATCCTTAAGTTTTTAATACAAAAACAAAATCCTTGTCATACTGTAGCTATCTCTTTTAGAACCTGAGGATGTAGGCCATCGGGTTCTGGGACTTGTCAGCTTTTGGTCCCTTAAGTTTCTCTCTGCTGATATTAATTACTTTATATGTAATTTGTATTCAATTTATGTAAAATTGCAAATTAAGACAAAATCAGTTTTATCAGGTCATTTATTTCATTGCTGTTTGTGGGTGCTTGCATGTATATTGGCTGCTGCATTTCCTACATTACAACAGTACTTCCTTCATTGGCTGTAATGCACTTTGGGATACCCTGAAGTTGTGAAAGATGCCATATAATTCCAAGTCTTTCTTTTCTTCTGCTTTAAAAGAAGCAAACTTCAGCTATTAGTGCTTCATTAGCACCTGTCTGATTTATCACACAATGATATCAAAACTACCAAGCATATAAAAAGTCTACAGAGGTTTTCATATTGTTGCCCTTGCTGGATTTATATTGTTTCAAAATTGGCAGCTGTGATTTCAGCTGCCTAGGCCCTAAGCTCTGAAATTCCCTCCCTAAGCCTCTCCGCCTGTCTACCTTCCTCTGTCTTTAAAACCGACATCTTTGACTAAGCTTTTGGTCATGTCTCCTAATATGGTTTGATATCAAATATTGTTTGATGACACTCCAATGGACTGCCATGAAATGTTTTACTGTGTTAAAGGTGCTATTTGAATGCGATTAGCTGTTGTTCTTATCAATATTCCAGAATTGGCATATTTCAGCATGCTGTCATAGTTGATGATGAGAAAGTGACGCAACAATTGATTATGTTGGATATGAGCTTGGAAAAATGTCAGTCACATTGATAATGTATTTCAGATCTTTTGCGTGTTCTTGAGGGTACAAATAATATTTCTAAATCACTTGATTGTCACACTCCTAATATAAAGAGTCACCTGAACTCATTACTCAAGATACAACTGTCCATGACAGTATAGGCAGGAGTAACCACCGCACAGTCCTTGTGGAGACAAAGTCCCGCCTTCACATTGAGAATACCTTCCATTATGTTGTGTGGCACTACCACAATGCTAAATGGGATAGATTGTGAACAGATCTAGCAATGCAAAACTGGGCATCCATGAGGTGCTGTGGGCCATCAGCAGTAGCAGAATTACACTCAACCACAATTTGTAACCTCATGGCCTGGCACATCCCCCATCAACCATTACCATCAAGCCGGTGAGATTAACCCTGGTTCAATGAAGACTGCAGGAGGGCATACCAGGAGCAACACCAGGCATACCTCAAAATGAGGCGTCAACCTGGTGAAGCTACAACCCAGGACTACTTGCATGGTGGTGGACAATTAAACAACTAATAGGAGGAGGAGGCTCCACAAATATGCCCATATTCAATGATGGGGAGCCCAGCACATCAGTGCGAAAGATAAGGCAGAAGCATTTGCAACAATCTTCAGCCAGAAGTGCCGAGTTGATGATCCATCTCAGCCTCCTCCTGAAGTCCCCAGCATCACAGATGCCAGTCTTCAGGCAATTCGATTCACCCCGCGTGATAGCAAGAAACGACTGAAGGTACTAGATATTGCAAAGGCTATGGACCCTGAAAACAGTCCACCAATAGTAGTTTAGTTTAGTTTAGAGATATAGCACTGAAACAGGCCCTTCGGCCCACCGAGTCTGTGCCGACCATCAACCACCCATTTATACTAATCCTACACTAATCCCAGATTCCTACTACATCCCCACCTGTCCCTCTATTTCCCTACCACCTACCTATACTAGGGGCAATTTTATAATGGCCAATTAACCTATCAACCTGCAAGTCTTTGGCATGTGGGAGGAAACCGGAGCACCCGGAGGAAACCCACGAAGACACAGGGAGAACTTGCAAACTCCACACAGGCAGTACCCAGAATCGAACCCGGGTCCCTGGAGCTGTGAGGCTGCGGTGCTAACCACTGCGCCACTGTGCCGCCCTGAAGACCTCTGCTCCAGAATTTGCCATGCTCCTAGCCAAGTTGTTTCAGTACAGCTACAACATTGGCATCTACTCGGCAATATGGAAAATTGTCCAGATATGTACTGTACACAAAAAACAGGAAACATCCAACCCGGCCAATTACTGCCCCATCAGTCTACTCTCAATCATCAGTAAAGTGATGGAAGGTGTCATTGACAGTGCTATCAAGCGGCACTTGCTTAGCAATAACCTGCTCAGTGACATTCAGTTTGGGTTCCGCCAGGTCACTCAGCGTCTGATCTCATTATAGCCTTGGTTCAAACATGGACAAAAGAGCTGAACTCAAGAAGTTAGGTGAGAGTAACTGCCCTTGACATCCAGGCAGCATTTGACAGACTATGACATCAAGGAGCCCTAGAAAACCTGCGTCAATGGGAATTGGGGGAAAGCTCTTCGCTGGTTAGAGTCATACCTAGCACAAAGGAAGATGGTTGTGGTTGTTAGAGGTCAATTATCTCAGCTGCAGGACATCGCTGCCAGAGTTTTTCAGGGTAGTGTCCGAGGTCCAAACATCTTCAGCTGCTTCATCAATGACCTTTCCTCAATCATAAGGCTAGAAGTGGGGATGTTTGCAAATGATTGCACAATGTTTAGCACCATTCGCGACTCCTCAGATACTGAAGCAGTCCGTATAGAAATGTAGCAAGACCTGGACAATATCCAGGCTTGGGCTGATAAGTGGCAAGTAACATTCACGCCATACAAGTGCTGGGCAATGACCATCTCAAAGAGAGAATCTAACCATCTCCCCTTGACATTCAATGGCATTACAATCGCTGAATCCTCCACTATCAACATACTGGGGCGTTACAATTGACCAGAAACTGAACTGGAGTTGCCATATAAATACCATGGCTACAAGAGCAGGTCAGAGGCTAGGTATCCTGTGGCAAGTAAATCACCTCCTGACTCCCCAAAGCCTGCCCACCATCTACAAGGCATAAGTCAGCAGCGTGTTGGAATACTCTCCACTTGCCTGGATGGGTGCAGCTCCAACAACACTCTAGAAGGTCAACACCATCCAGGAAAAAGCAGCCCACATTGATTGGCAGACCATTCACAAATATTCACTCCCTCCACCACCGACACACAGTGGCAGCAGTATGTACCATCTACAAGATGCACTGCAGCAATTCACCAAGGCTCCTTCAACAGCACCTTCCAAACCCACGACCTCTACCAACTAGAAGGACAAGGACAGCAGATGCATGGGAACACCACCATCTGCAAGTTCCCCTTCAAGCCACACACCATCCTGGCCTGGAACTATATCGCTGTTCCTTCACTGTCGCTGCGTCAAAATCCTGGAACTCCCTTCCCAAGAGCACTGTGGGTGTACCTACCTCACATGGACTACAGTGGTTCAAGAAGGCAGCTCACCACCACCTTCTCAAGGGCAATTAGGGATGGGCAATAAATGCTGGCCTGGCCAGCACTGCCTACATCCCATGAACGAATATAAAAAAAATCTGCTTAAAGCCAACTCACATTAACAATTTCATTATTGCACATGTATGCGTCACCAAGAAATGTGGCAGATGAAAAATGCTGAAACATTAGTGAAAAAGAAACAAATTAAGTTCCTCACAAACACAGTTCCTGGATATTACAATTTATCAACAGTATTAGCAATCGCATAACACCAGGAGTGTAGAGATACAGATTAACATCACAACAATCAAAATCAAAGTAAAACCAACAAATGGCAACTGAAAAATCCCATTCATGGCTGAAGCTGCAAATCAAAATAGAGAACAAAAAGACAGTCAATCAGCTATGAAGTTCAATCAAGCACCATAAAGTCAAACCATTAAGGAAGAGATAAACACCTTTAACTGTCATTCAATGAATGCTTTTGCACAATGGGGAGCATTTATGAGTTCCTATCCAATTTGACATTTTGAATTATTGTGCCTGAGGGTCCAAGATAGTAGTTGGAACCTTCTGTGATAATCACGCTTTACATACATTGAAGACAGGAGAATTCTCGAATCCACTAATAGCACGCACAACTCTCTTCTAAGTTCTAAACAATTTTGAAGTGTCATATCCTGTGAAGTCTTCCGGTTTGTCTGTATGTAGGTCATATATGTCACTATGTGATTGTAAGACACTGGTCCAAAATATTTTAGAGTCATAGAGTTATACAGCACAGAAACAGGCCCTTCAGCCCATGGTGCCCATGCTAGCCATCAAGCACCTATATATTCTAATCCCATTTTCTAGTACTTGGCTCGTAGCCTTGTATGCTATGACATTTCAAGTGCCCATATAAATACTTCTTAAATGTTGTGAGGGTTCCTGCCTCTACCACCCCTTCAGGCAGTGTGTTCCAGATTCCAATCACCCTCTGAGTGAAAAAACTTTTCATCAAATCCCCTCTAAACCTCCTACCCCTTAGCTTAAATCGATGCCCCCTGGTTATTGACACCTCTGCTAAGGGAAAAAGTTTCTTCCTATATACCCTATCTATGCCCCTCATAATTTTGTATACCTCAATCAGGTCCCCCCTCAGCCTTCTCTGCTCTAAGGAAAACAACCCAGGCCTATCCAGTCTCTCTTCATAGCTGAAATGCTGCAGCCAAGGCAACATCCTGGTGAATCTCCTCTGCACCCTCTCCAGTGCAATCACATCCTTCCTATAGTGTGGCGACCAGAACTGTACTCCAGCTGTGGCCTAACTATCGTTTTATACAGCTCCATCATAGCCTCCCTGCTCTTATATTCTATGCCTCGGCTAATAAAGGCAAGTATCCCATATGTCTTCCAAACTGCCTTAACTACCTGTGCTGCTGCCTTCAGTGATCTATGGACAAGTACACCAAGGTCCTTCTGACCCTCTGTACTTTCTAGGGTCCTATCATTCATTGTATATTCCCTTGCCTTGTTAGACCTCACAAAATGCATCATCTCACACTTCTCAGGATTAAATTTCATTTGCCACTGCGCTGCCCATCTTACCAGCCCATCTATACCATCCTGTAATCTAAGGCTTACCTCCTCACTATTTACACCACGAACAATTTTCGTGTCATCTGCGAACTTACTGATCATACCTCCTATATTCATGTCTAAATCATTAATGTACACTACAAACAGTTAAGGGTCCCAGCACCGATCCCTGCGGTACACCACTGGTTACAGGTTTCCAATCGCAAAAACAACACTCGACCATCACCCTCTGCCTCCTGCCACTAAGCCAATGTTGGATCCAATTTGCCAAATTGCCCTGGATCCCAGGGGCTCTTACCTTCTTGACCAATCTCCCATGCGAGACCTTATCAAAAGTCTTCCTGAAGTCCATGTAGACTACATCTACTGCTTTACCCTCATCGACACAGCTAGTCACCTCCTCGAAAAATTCAGTCAAATTTGTTAGACATGATCTCCCCCTGACAAAGCCTTGCTGACTATCCTTCATTAATCCCTGCCTCTCCAAGTGGAGATTAATCCTGTCCCTCAGAATTATTTTCAATAGTTTCCCTACCACTGATGTTAGACTCACCGGCCTGTAATTACCTAGTTTATCCCTGCTACCCTTCTTGAATAATGGTACCACATTCGCTGTCCTCCAGTCCTCTGGCACCTCTCCTGTGGCCAGAGAGGATTTGAAAATTTGTGTCAGAGCCCCTGCAATCTCCTTCCTTGCCTCACATAACAGCCTGGGATACATCTCGTCTGGGCGTGGGGATTTATCCACTTTTAAGCCCACTAAGCTACATTGTCCTTCTCCATAGTGAACACAGATGAAAAGTATCAGTTAAAACCTCACCTACGTCTTCCAGTTCCACACACAGATTGCCACTTTGGTCCCTAATGTGCCCCACTCTTTCCTTGGTTATTCTTTTGCCCTTAATATACTTATAAAATACCTTGGGATTTTCCTTTAGCTTGCCCGCCAGTCTTTTTCATGCCCCCTCTTCGCTCTCCTTATTACCTTTTTAAGTGCCCCCCTACACTTTCTATACTCCTCTAGGGCCTCCGCTGTTTTCAGCCCTCTGAATCTGCCATAAGCCTCCTTTTTTTTCCTTATCCAATCCTCTATATCCCTTGACATCCAGGGTTCCCTGGACTTGTTGGTCCTACCCTTCACCTTTTCGGAAACATGTTGGCCCTGAACTCTCGCTATTTCCTTTTTGAATGACTCCCACTGATCTGATGTAGACTTTTCTACAAGTAGCTGCTCCCAGTCCACTTTGGCCAGATCCTGTTTTATCATATGGAAATCGGCCTTCCCCCAATTCAGCACCTTTGTTTCCGATCCATCTTTGTCCTTTTCCATACAATCTTAAATCTTACAGAGTTATGGTCACTATCCCTGAAATTTTCCCCCACTGACACTTCTACTACTTGTCCGGCTTCATTCCCTAAGATTAGGGTCAGTACCACCCATTCTCTTGTAGGACTTTCTACCTGCTGGCTCAAAAAGTTCTCCTGGATTCACTTTACGAATTCTGCCCCCTTTAAGCCTTTTGCACTAAGACTATCCCAGTTAATATTGGGGAAGTTGAACTCCCGTATTACCCTATTATTTTTACACCTCGCTGAGGTTTGCCTACATATCTGCTCCTCTATCAGTGGTTAGCACCGCAGCCTCACAGCTCCAGCGACCCAGATTCGGTTCAGAGTACTGCCTGTGCGGAGTTTGTAAGTTCTCCCTGTGACCGCGTGGGTTTCCGTTGGGTGCTCTGGTTTCCTCCTACAGCCAAAGACTTGCAGGTTGATAGGTAAATTGGCCATTGTAAATTGCCCCTAGTGTAGGTAGGTGGTTGGAGAATTGAGGGAAGGTGGGGATGTGGTAGGGGACATGGGATTAATGTAGAATTAGTATAAATGGGTGGTTGATGGTCGGCACAGACTCAGTGGGCCGAAGGGCCTGTTTCAGTGCTGTATCTCTCTATGACTCTATCCCTCCCTGACTGTTTAGAGGCCTGTAGTACACTCCCTGCAATGTGATTGCCCCCTTTTTGTTTTTAAGTTCGACTTGTATGGCCTCATTAGAGGAACATTCTAAGATATCATCCCTCCTTACTGCAGTAATTGACTCCTTCATCAATAATGCAATGCCACCTCCTCTTTTAGACACCCCCCCTCCCCCGTCACGCTTGAAGATTCTATACTTTGAAATATTGAGCTGCCAGTCCTGCCCTTCCCTCAACCATGTCTCTTTGATAGCAATATCACATTCCCATGTGTTAATCAATGCCCTCAATTCATCTGCCTTACTTGCAAGACTCCTTGTGTTAAAATAGATGCAATGCAGTCTTGCATTATTCAGTTGTGCCTTAACAGGTCTATATTTGCTCTGCCTTCCAGACTGGCTTAGTTTCTCTTCTATATTTGGCTGTGCATCACTCCCTACTGTACCTCCACTCTGTATCCCATTCCCCTACCAAATTATGTTAAACCCTCCCACAACAGCACCAGCAAACCTCCCTGCAAGGATGCATCACCAATGCCGCCCCTGCCACATGATCGGGCGGGGGCGGGGACAGCCACCACGTAATCACGGCAGCGCAGCCACTAACGCCACAGTTGGGACTGCCACCATTTTGCGTACCCTCCACTGCTCCTGGTGGTGGGATAATAAAATTTAGCCCAAAATATTGATTGTATCAAAAGCCTCTAGCTGTGTGATCGCATTCTCACATTAGTTTAGTTTAGTTTAGAGATACAGCACTGAAACAGGCCCTTCGGCCCACCGAGTCTGTGCCGACCATCAACCACCCATTTATACTAATCCTACACGAATCCCATATTCCAATAACATCCCCACCGGTCCGTATATATTTCCCTACCACCTACCTATACTAGGGGCAATTTATAATGGCCAATTAACCTATCAACCTGCAAGTCTTTGGCATGTGGGAGGAAACCGGAGCACCCGGAGGAAACCCACGCAGACACAGGGAGAACTTGCAAACTCCGCACAGGCAGTATCCAGAATCGAACCCGGGTCCCTGGAGCTGTGAGGCTGCAGTGCTAACCACTGCGCCACTGTGCCGCCCTTTTAAAAACAGGCCCTTCGGCCCACCGAGTCTGTGCCGACCATCAACCACCCATTGATACTAATCCTACACGAATCCCATATTCCAATAACATCCCCACCGGTCCCTATATATTTCCCTACCACCTACCTATACTAGGGGCAATTTATAATGGCCAATAAACCTATCAACCTGCAAGTCTTTGGCATGTGGGAGGAAACCGGAGCACCCGGAGGAAACCCACGCAGACACAGGGAGAACTTGCAAACTCCGCACAGGCAGTACCCAGAATCGAACCCGGGTCCCTGGAGCTGTGAGGCTGCAGTGCTAACCACTGCGCCACTGTGCCGCCCTTAATGTGGCACATTGTGCCACATTAACGGTGTGGGAAGCCAGCTTGCTTTCAAGTTGAAGAGCTTTCTTCACAGCATCTTCCATCTGGTCTGTCCTGTTCGCAAACTCATGTGTGTGTCTGTGCTTGCATTGACTTCTGGCACACTCTTTGTTGCTGCTGCCAGTGGGCTACACACACTTTTAATTTGACCATGGCTTATTTTAGCCTTTGACTGCACTGTCATTGCCAGATTTCCTGCACTGACATGCCCAATGCCCTTTCAAGCCTTACGCCTTGCAGTGGTCTTGAAACACTTCACAGTTCCGCAGCTGGTGTAGGAGATCACACGATCCACAGGCACCTTGGCTACTTCGCCAATAGTTGTAGTCACGTCCAACACTTGCAAGTGTTGCCTTCCTACCACAATGACTTCATACATCCTACCATCTTTCAACAAGGTGTCGATATCATGCCCTTTCCTTTTTTCCAAGAGGTCTCTCTGGAAGGCTTCAATTGGCGATGAAGTAATGACAAGTTCCATGATTCTCTCCAACAACTGAACTTCAGAGATATCATTGTATCTGCCCTTATAAACTGATCAATTTACTCCTTAGGCTTTTGTTTGAATGCCATTAACTCTAAACAGTGCATCCTGAAATACACCTACTTGCAGAGATGATCTTCCAGTGTATTCCAGAGTTTCACCAGGTCTTTTTGGTCCTCATCGGATAGACCCGATGTATTAATTTGATGGAGTCCTTCGTTTCCAATGACTATTTTCATCATCACTGCCTGTTAGGTTCAGTGATGGATAAATCCAAGAAAAATAATTCCATTCGCAGGCGAGGAAGCGTGAGCTCCGATAGGACATTTGTTGTGATGGAATATAGGTATAATAGGCTTAATTAGGTAGAATTTAGATATAGTTAATATATTATACCTTTTAGAATTAAAGATTGAATAAATGGTCAGTTTTCAAGACTCACTGACATTCCCCTTTAAGAAGATAGAGTTAAAGAATTTCAAGGTCCCTGTTAGAATAGAATTTCTGTTGCCAGGGACTTGGAAAATAAAAACACTCATTGAAATATCCTGTGTGACATCAGTAAAAGGTAGCCATAAATTTAATTAATTGATGGTATTGGTAAATGTAGGCAGATTGACCCACAAAGAGGGTTCAATCTACTATAAAATACAATTATAGGTAATAAAACAATAAAATGGACTTACAGGAACAAGAGGTCAAGTAAACACAATTATAAACATTTTGACCAGATAAATGCTCACAACTTCAAGAGCAGGGGAATTCCTGTAAAACATTAAGTGGAGATGTTAGTTAATGATGCTATCAAATATAGATCTTGAAAGCAAGAAAAACGCACACAGAAAGGTAATACCTATATGCTAAAAGGTCATATGTCATCTTAGAAACAGTATAAACATGAGAAGTTTTGAAGTAAAAAATTAAAAGTATTGAATTTCTCAAACACTGCTTCTCACCTCATGGTTTATTTGGGGAATTTAAGGTAAAAGTTTACTTCAAATTTTTATGGATATTCTAAGATGTTTTGCTGTAACATTAGCAAGGTTAAACTTTTGGATTCTATGTTAGAAATAAGATTATGTGTTACATCTCTTAGTCATATTTGATATTGTGATATACTTATCCACTTAAAAGCGTATTGTATGTTAAATTCTTTAATAAATATATAAAAGTTAATAAAATCGTCTCATGTATTTCTTTTGGGCCTCCTTATCTCGAGAGACAATGGATACGCGCCTGGAGGTGGTCAGTGGTTTGTGAAGCAGCGCCTGGAGTGGCTATAAAGGCCAATTCTGGAGTGACAGGCTCTTCCACAGGTGCTGCAGAGAAATTTGTTTGTTGGGGCTGTTGCACAGTTGGCTCTCCCCTTGCGCCTCTGTCTTTTTTCCTGCCAACTACTAAGTCTCTTCGACTCGCCACAATTTAGCCCTGTCTTTATGGCTGCCCGCCAGCTCTGGCGAATGCTGGCAACTGACTCCCACGACTTGTGATCAATGTCACACGATTTCATGTCGCGTTTGCAGACGTCTTTATAACGGAGACATGGACGGCCGGTGGGTCTGATACCAGTGGCGAGCTCGCTGTACAATGTGTCTTTGGGGATCCTGCCATCTTCCATGCGGCTCACATGGCCAAGCCATCTCAAGCGCCGCTGACTCAGTAGTGTGTATAAGCTGGGGATGTTGGCCGCTTCAAGGACTTCTGTGTTGGAGATATAGTCCTGCCACCTGATGCCAAGTATTCTCCGAAGGCAGCGAAGATGGAATGAATTGAGACGTCGCTCTTGGCTGGCATACGTTGTCCAGGCCTCGCTGCCGTAGAGCAAGGTACTGAGGACACAGGCCTGATACACTCGGACTTTTGTGTTCTGTGTCAGTGCGCCATTTTCCCACACTCTCTTGGCCAGTCTGAACATAGCAGTGGAAGCCTTACCCATGCGCTTGTTGATTTCTGCATCTAGAGACAGGTTACTGGTGATAGGTGATACTGGTGATATGTTAAATTCTTTAATAAATATATAAAAGTTAATAAAATCGTCTCATGTATATACAACTATATACAACTACAAGAACCCCCTCTCTGTGTCTCTTTAGGTGGAGAGATACGTATTGAAGAAAGTTTCCCAGACCCTTTTCATATCTAGGATATTTATGACTTTGCCATAATTAGTAAAAATAGACTATCTGAAAGATGGTAATATTCTCTGTTAGTTTTCTTTCTTTGAGGGAAAGCTAGTTCAATTCTTTGGACCCAAAGAAGTGTGTATAAGAATTTATCTGCGTTCGCGGGAATGAATCTAGAAGAATCACTCGACACTCAGGTCTGCTCCAATGTCAAACAGTTTATTTAGTTACGCCAGCGGGGAGCAGGTCACTGGTCTGTCCAGATGCCTCTCCACCGAACAAAGGAAAATCATCCATACTTATACATTTTTCAAACAGTTACTCAGCCCATCCTGGCTGGACATGATCCAATCATAACGGTTATTGATTACATACATTACACATATTACCAATTAGATTACTCATTAGGCATCATGTGGCTACGTGATCAGCTCATAGCAAGCCCCCGATCATCTTGTGATGTTTCCCAGACCCCCTTATCAACTATCCTTGAGTCTTCACAATGAATCCTTCTACGTTTATCAAGCTTGCATTCCTGATTGCTTCGTGCAGTCTGTAGTTACACAAAGCAGCTGTCTTATACACTGATATGAGGGGCCCTCCTTGGTCAGGCTAATTGCCTGTGCTAAGCGGTACCATGCTCAAGGCTGCAAGCTAACTAACTTGTCCCACAATGCCTTGGGTAAATACTCCATTTTGTAACAATATGTGGCTATACTTTCATCTTATATATATATATATATATATATATATATGTCTGTATTTATTTAGCTGCATCGGCCACAATTTTTTCCTTCTGCAGTCTGGTTTGAACTTAATTAAAGGAGATTCATAGAGATGTACTCCTGATTTGGTTTAGCCCCTAAAAGGGGTTAAAGTTATAAATCACTTCATTGTAGCCTTCCAATTCATGATGGGAAACTTCATTGTCATCGTTCCGATGTTCTTTGCTTCTCACGGATCCTTCTGGTTACTATGGCTTGGATTTCCTTCGATGGAAATAGTAAACGTTCCTGCAAGACTGCTATGCCTGCAGCTTGAGTCTTCACCACGCCCAGGCCCGAGCTCTGTAGTGCTGTAACTCTGTGGTGCTGTAGCCTGTATTGTGAGCTTTTTATTTAACCCTGCCCATGAAATTGTTTTTGCCAGGTACTGCACCATGATGTCCCATTAGCTTTGCATCCTTTCAGCCTGATTCCAAACTGACTTGCACAGCCTGATCCTGAAGCGACTGGTCTTATTGACCACCGATCCGGTTATCCTCCTAGTCAGTTACTCGCTGTTTTCTCGAGCACTGATCTCCAAGGGTATTTCTTCCTCCCGGTATCTCAGTGCATTGCTTCTTCTTTTGTAGCAGACCACTTGTGTTGTCTCAATTTCTTTTTCTGTCTTCTCCCAATCTTCGGACTGGCTCTACTCCGTGATCTCTACAATGAAGGAAATCACCACGATTCCACCCTTCACTGTTGCGCTTCAACTATACTTCTCCAACATGGTCTTCAAAAATGCACAGCTGCCACCATATTGTGTTACTAGGTTCCTCACACAAGCACACACTGATGAATGATAACAAATACTTTGGGTTCTTTTATTATTGAAGATTCGCAATACTGTATAGAAGTTACAGGAGAGCGCTACATGCACATCTTACTAGGGATCAATGCAACTTCTACTGCTGTGTCCCATACTATATGGCATCACTTCCTGCAGTGATGATGCACATTCACTATTTATATGTTCCCTTAAAGCAATATCACAACAATAATGATGTGAGCAGTGGCACAGTTGGTAGCACTCTTATCTCTTAGTCATGAATGTGGATTCAAGCCCTGAGCACAAAAATCAATCCTGACACTCCAGTACAGTACTGTGGGAGTACTGTTAGAGGTACCAACTTTTGGATGAGACGTTAAACCGAGGTCCCATCTTCCCTCTCCAGTGGACATGAGGGATCCTGTGGCACTATTTTAAAGAAGAGCAGGGGAGTTATCCTGGTATCCCGGCTAATGTTTATCCTTCAATTAACATCACAAAACAGATTATCTGGTCATTGCCACATTGCTGTTTGTGAGACCTTGCTGTGTGCAAATTGGCTGTCACGTTTCCTACATCACAACAGTGACTACCCTTCAAAACTACTTCATTGGTTGTAAAGTGCTTTAGGATGTCTGGTGATTGTAAAAGGCGCTATATAAACACAAGGCTTTTTTTTTCTTTATTACAACAGTGACTACACTTCAAAAGTACTTTATTGGATGTAATGTGCTTTGGGACATCCTGAGGTCGTAACAGATATATATAAATGAAGTTTTTCTTTCTTACAATTCAAAAGATGCAAATTCCGCTATAATTGTGCAAAACAGTAATGCTTCATTAGCACCACACTATGGTTTCAAAACTACCAACTATGTAAAAAGCCGATGGAGTTTTCCCCATTGTTATGCTTCCATGATTTTAATCACTCCACTATTGGCGGCTGTGGCTTCCGTTGTCTATGGCATAAGTTCCAGAATTCCCTACTGAACACTCTCCGTCTCTTCACCTCTCTCTTTCTCCTCCTTTAAGATGCTCCTTAAAACCTACCTCTTTGACCAAGTTTTTTTGGTCATCTCTCCTAATATCTTCTGACATGGCTCTGTATTAAATTATGTTTGATAACATTCCTGTGAAGTGCCGTGATAGGTTTCCCAAGATAAAGGCACTATATAAATACAAGTTGTTATTCTTATCAGTATTCCAGAACTGGCATTTTTAGGCATCTTGTCCCAGTTGATGTTGAGAAAATGTCAAAGTGCTCGATTATGTGGGAAGCGAGCTTAGAAAAATGTCCATCCAAGATCTTTTTGCATGCACATTGGTAATGGATTTTTTTGTGTGTGTTTTCTTGAGGGTATTAATAATATTTGAGAATCATTTGATTGCCACACTCCTGATATATATAGTCACCTGAACACATTCCTTCAGATACAGTCTGCTTAAAGCCAACTCACTTTGACATTTTTATTATTGCACATGTACTGAGAAATGTGGCAGATGAAAAATGCTGAAACATTAGTGAAAAAGAAACAAATTAAGTCCCTCACAAACACAGGTCCTGGGTATGACAATTTAGCAACAGTATTAGCAATTGTATAACGCTGGGAGTGCAGAGATACAGATTAACATCACAACAATAACAAGTCAAAGTAAACCCAGCAAATGGTATCTGAAAAATCCCATTCACAACAGAGACTGCAAACCGAAATAGATACTGAAAAGACAGTCATGCAGCTACGAACTTCAATAACACACCATCAGGTCAAGCCATTAAGAGAGAGATAAACATCTTTAACTACCAATCAGTGAATGGTTTTGCACAATGGGAAATATTTATGAGTTCCTATCCAATTTGACACTTTGAATTATTGTGCCTGAGGGTTCACGATAATATCAGGAACATTCTGTGATAATCACCCTTTGCATATGTTGAAAACAACAGAATTTTTGAATCCATTTACAGTATGTGCAACTCTGTTCTAAGTTCTAAACAGTGTTGAAATGTTGCATTCTGTGAAATCTTCCTATTTTGCATGTATGTCTGCCATACATATCTGTGTGTGGTTGTAAGACACTTGTCCAAAATATATTATTATGGATTAAATGACAAATTAATATTAAAGGGAAACATAATTCCCTTGCTTCAAGTGCTGTACCAGTATTTGTATTCCTATCAGAATTCCCATATTCTAAGGGATCACTGGACAATGTACTCGAAATGCACAGCAGGCTAATCAGTATCTGGAGGGTCATAAGAGTGAGATGGATCAAGAAGTTAATTCAACCCCTTTATAGTAAGAACTTACAGTCCACCTCCTCACTGCAACCAACTTTCTCTTCAATGAAGTGGTAGGGAATATGGGATTAATGTAGGATTAGTATAAATGGGTGGTTGTTGGTCGGCACAGACTCGGTGGGCCGAAGGGCCTGTTTCAGTGCTGTATCTCTTTATGATACTCTATGAAGTAATATAAGCTAATGTCTCTGGGGAATATTTCATCAGAACTGAAGATGAAGATGTTTCAGAAACTGTCTGGCCTCCTTGGTATTTCTGGCATTGTCTGTCTTCATTTCTTATTTCCAACATTGACAGTTTTTCTTTGCATCCCTGCAAAAATAAATGTAAATTTGGGTAAATTTCCACAAGTAAATGTTACCATCCAGACAGAAGCCTTACAAGTGGCTGTAAATCTTGAGTGGCAATGTGTACTTAGACGTTTAATTTGGAAAGCCGATCACTTAGAACTTGTTATATTAATTACAGACGTTATAGTCAGGAATCAGAAATCAGATTTCTCCACCTTGAGGTGTGGACTGTAAGATATAGCCTAAAACACCTATACACAGTTCAGCACAATGAGGCTGCTGAGCGACACAAAAAAAATCTGGGAGATCATCAGTAGACGGGAGAACAACTGAAGAAATTAAAAGATTTGCTGATGTCCATAACTTCTTCGGTAGAAGATAATAGTGAAGTTATGGGAAACATTAATTAAATAATTCCCGAGAGCCCCAATGTCTCTTTGGGAGTGGCAAAAGTGGTTGTGTGTTATACGTACGCAGCCTTTCTGTAATCGCAAGTCCAACAAGGCTTGGATGATCAAGAAGGTGGGAGGGTTCCAGACTGAATTACGAAAGACCAGCTACAAAATGGCATCATAGTCGTGGGCAGCATCCCCATTGTGAGCACTGAAGATTAGGAACCATAGTCCCAGGGAAATTACAATGACACCATTCAGATAACAAAACTGTGGAGGCTGTCATTCTTTACCATCCTTTAAATGTAATCAGAATGCTGAGATTTCCATCAAAACCTGCATCAAATGGAACAAGACATTGAGTAAATAGGAGATCTGATTAAAGACATGGGGGAAGAAATTTGGTGGAATCCTGATGATATCAAATGAGATCCCTTTTTATGATCGGCCTCTTAAGGTTTTTTGAAAGCTCAAAGAATCATGATTATTGTCTTAATGGTAATGATATGCTATCTCCAATGTGCTTTTGGGCAATTGGTTGGTAGGCACTATGAATTAGATAGGCTAATCAGGGAGTAATAATTAAGAGAGACTGGCACTAGTAATGCCATACTCACAAGTTGGGGACTTGAAGGAAATTTGGTTTAAAAGAATTTGAGGGAACTTGGCTCAAAAGGATTAAGGGACTACAGCTTTGGGTAGAACAGCTGTTCCACGAAATTACACTGTTTAAACTCTCATGACTGTCCTGTTGTTACAAACCAGAAGGAGCACTAAGATATGAAACTTGCTATCTTGTTATTTACTCTTCCAGCTATGGTGATGTGTACTAAAGAACTATTATTATTTGTAAAATCATAATTCCTTTTAATTAGTTTCCATTATTGAGCCTTGCTAGGATGTATTTTAGTATTAAGCTTTATTGGATAACAGTTACATTTATCCTTTTACTAGTATTAGTAGACAGAATGATGTTAAAGTTAGGATTGCTTTACAGTTAGAACTGTCAAGAGACTCAAAGTCTACGTGAGTTTGTAACATCAAAAACAAACTGAGACTGATAGAGATATGAGGTCACAAGACATTGCTTGGATCTTGACATATACTCACCAACCCTTTGATTGGCAGAATGGTGGGAGTATTGGAGAGAACATGACTGGATGAATTTTGTCCCAGTTCTACTTTTTGGGGCACCATCTGCAGAACTTGAGCCTCTCTCAGGGGAGAGGATTCAACAGAAGGCACCAGGCAGGTGAATGAGGATGAAATTGTCGAGGGCGCGTGGAATCAAATCACAGCTTCTACCTACAGGACAACAAGGTAATATAATTCCCAATTGCACTTTGTAAATTACTGCTTAAAGACTGTAATGTATAGGCTTCGATTTTGCGGTAGCAATGGCAGTGAAACTGTCAGCATTCACCGTCATTAGTCCCCTGAAACTGGCAGCATCTTCTGGAGTACACACTAGTGCAGTTAAATATGGAAATCCAAAAGTTGCTGACAGTTATTCTCTGTTTCTCTAGAGGCTGCGCTGTTGAAGCCCCCCGAGTTTGTGACCAAATAGAACTCACTGAACTGACAAGAACTTGCCCTTCTGCACTATTAGTCTCACTATAAAAACCCTTGAAAAGGTACACCTTGTTGCATGAGGTGTAACCGAATTTTTAATGGTGTACTAAGTACATAATTACTTTTTTTTTTCCAAAATATACTTTATTCATAAAAATCTGTAAAAATTACATTCCCAAACAGTTTAAAACAGCATCAAGTCAAAAAATACAAACAGTGCAAAGGTGATCAGTTTCCTTTTATAGAATCATGAGTTGCCTCACAACTCTTCCATTTCATTGCCATGCCATATACATTTTTACATTTACAGCACACAAAATTTTCCCGATACAGTTCGAGGGGTTTCCCATGGATCGAGCCCCTCAGTTCAGCTTGGTGGGGGGACCTTACACTGTGGTCTTTCCCCATTGAGCCTTTGCTGCGGCTGCCCCAAGCTTTAGTGCGTCCCTCAGCACGTAGTCCTGGACCTTGGAATGTGCCAGTCTGCAACATTCGGTGGTGGACAACTCTTTGCGCTGGAAGACCAGCAAGTTTCGGGCAGACCAAAGGACGTCTTTCACCAAATTGATAGTCCTCCAGCAGCAGTTGATGTTTATCTCGGTGTGCGTCCCTGGGAACAGCCCATACAGCACAGACTCCTGTGTTACAGAGCTGCTTGGGATGAACGTCGACAAAAACCACTGCATCTCTTTCCACACCTGCTTTGCAAAGACACATTCTAGGAGGAGGTGGGTGACTGTCTCTTCCCCATCACAGCCACCGCTAAGTACATAATTACTGCTAACTAGACTCACTGGCCCTGTAAGAGTCATTTTGAGTTTGTTGAATGTCAGATTTCTCCATTTAGATATGTAATTCCATATCTCTTTAAAATGAACTTTTAAAAGTTTGTTTATGATATTTTAGCATCTACCTTAATCCCATATGTATGGCACAATCACTGATTTCACTATCCATAATGTTTAAAATTGGTTGCTGCCTTTAAGAATGCTTCAATGTGATTGGTTGATTACCCTGCGTGATGACATCACTGCTGCTGGTCACCTGGAGATCCCCTTGACGTGGAGTTAGATTCAAACTGATGTCGGGAAAGGGGAAATCCACACCACAGAGATCATTAGGTCATTGTGGGCAGCTTTGCTGCTGATTGCAAAATTTAGCCCATTAATTCTTGCTTGTGCTCAAGCTATTACCAATTTGATGTCAGCATTGAACAGTTGATTAGAGAGTCTACATGGACTACAGTGGGGCTCACTTTTTTAAGTCCCCATCTTCTAACCTTATGAACTATTTGTTCCTTGCAATTTATATCAATAATATATAAACACAAGAGGTGTTGGGGATACATTATTAATGTTATTTATTGAAGTGTTAATATCAACATCAACAACAAATTACATATATACAAAACAATGTTAAAATAGAAATAAAATCCACAGCAGCTCAGAGACATAATCAGACTCAAATGAAAATCAAGCCATAAGAGATATTAGGTGGAGTGGCCAAATGGATGGTCAGAGGTGAATTTTAAGGAGGGACTTAAAAAAGGAGAGGGAGGTAGAGAGGTTCAGGGGTTTAGGGAGGGAATTCCAGAGCTTAGGGCCTAGATAGCTTAAAACATGGCCGCCAATGGTAGGGCAAAGGGAAGGGGATTGTTGGTTGACATCCTTCCATCTACAGAAGATGATGGACACGCAGCAAACAATCCATTTAGGTCAGGTGTTTTCTCTTGGTACACCTTTGCTGATGGCTGTGAAGGCCAGTCCCTGAGAGGCAGGTTCTGCCACAAGTGCCAACACATGAAGCTGCCAAGTGACACTGTGAGTTGTTGTTTATGATGTTGGCGGCTGTTGCTGTAGCAACTGGTCATCATGGTAGTGCACACCAGTCCACAGGATGGGCTGGATTTTATGGGTCAGAGGCAGGGTTGGGGGCCCATCGAATGACAACAAGTGGCAGGGAGAGAAAGGACATGTTGCCAAGGGATTTTTCCAGGGATGGGATAGGCCGATGCCAGCCTTTCCACCCAGAGGCCAATTGAGGCCATTAAGTGGCCTATTAATGGCCACTTAAGTGCCCCATCCTGCCGTCGCTGGGATCCAACCAGCGGGGGTGGGGGGGGGGGGTGTGTAAAAGAGTCAGAATCACATTATCCATGGATGTCCATTTGGAAGTGCTCAGAGAAGGGAGCAAAGAAAATATTGAGCTTTGAAAAGTCTGGGAGACCAACACATTGCAACTGGGAGGGGTTTGGGACTTTTAACTGCAAAGGATTTCATAATCCAAAACGACTGTGTAACATATAAGTGTGGTGTGAGGTTTTCAAGTGTTGAATAAGTAAAGAAAATACTTTTGTTTGTAATTTGGGGTATCAGCTACTTACAAAGAACTATTTAGTTAATTGGGGACTTCTTTTAGTTTGGCTGTTATAAAAAAAGATTTAAAGCGTGAAATCTTGTGTAATTCGTTAAATTGCCTGGGGGTTCATATCTTGTATTTTCACATTAAGGATCTCTCTGAGGTCATAACAAACAACATCACCATTTGAAGTTTATATGTACATCTCTCAAATTCATTCCATTGTGCATTAATGTATATTTAATGTGCCGGATTTTGCAGTCAGTTATGAAGCAAGGGTATTCACTTCTGATCTTGAAGAAAGCTTGGCTGAGGGTTCCAACGATCTCTGTGGTGAGAAATGTATCTCTTGTGATGTGCAATTGATTGCAGTGTAGTTTAGTGGGGATTCTCAGTCATCAAGCTGTCCAAGCAGCCAATCAAATGAAAGAATGCTCACAGATAGCCAACCAGAAATTGAAAGCATTAATATCCAAATTATTTTTTAAACATTTCACAGAGAGTGAAATAAACATTGGGACATGCACATAGAGTTAAGGTAGAGACTCAGATATGATGAACAAACTTTTTAATTATTTAAAATCTTAGTTTAAGAAATCTAGTAACTAATTAATCATAATGGAGACATTTAACAACATGCCACTATTTTTTCAGGGCCAGATTGGTTGTTTAGCAGCTGATTTTACTCAGATCACTGTTAAAAACCCAGTTACACCTCATTGATCAAAGTTTAATTTTTCATGGGGTTTCTAACAGCGATATGACAGTGATTGACAGACCGCAACCGGAATTTTCATGTTAATCTACGCTTGCACTAAATCCCGAAGTTGCGGTCGGATTTAGAGAGGTAATGACAGCGACACTGACAGTTTGCTGTCAAAACCCCCGCAAATTCTGTGCCAGTACAGTCTGTATACTTTTCTACAACACATTGCTTTCTAATCATACAATTGGGAATGTTGTACATGAGTAGCACAATTCATTATGACTGGCTGCATAATGCAATGTATTCCTGTTGGGATAGCAATGGGTCAAGGTACTAGAGGAATAAAATTTCAGGCAGCCCTTCAAAACTGATACCATAAAATTCCCAAATGGCTTTGAATTGGATGCTGCTGTCTGAGCCAATTTAATTTCCATTCTTATTGTGTCTCTCACCATCAATTTCTCTGTTACTGAAATTTTACAGCACACCAGCATGAAAGGTTTTTTTTTAAAACTTGATTCTCATTGTAGCTCAAAAACTCCTCATGATAATCAAAAGGTTTGAACTTGATGTGGACCATCTAGGCATATTTTGCACAGCCAACCTTTCTTTATGCTTCTTGCTGGCAGCCAGTTATTTTCATATCTGTTGTTGGTATCTGCAAATAATGGTGAGCCTATGGTAATTTATGTGTGCATGTGTGTCTGTTCATGTGTGTGTGTCTGTTCATTTGTGTGTGCATGTGCGTGTGTGTGCCTAATCATGTGAATATGTGTGTGTATGTACATGTGCATGAATCTGTCAAATGACTGTGTATGCCTGGTCAATTATGTTTTTTTGTAAGTGAGTGATATTGAAAAAACAGCCATTAAATGTAAGCAACATCAATTTAACATAGTGATACTGTGATATGATGACCATAAGGTTGAGGTTATATGTAATACAAATGGTTTAGCGGTGTTGGGGGAAAACTGTGGCCGATGCTGCTAACCTTATATACTCATATACATGATGAAAGTATAGCCACATATTGCTACAAAATGAAGTATTTACCCAAGGCATTGTGGGACCAATTGGCTAAGTCACATCCCTGAGAATGGTACTGCTAGCCTGGCCAAGGAGGGCCCCTCATATCAGTGCATAAGACAGCTCCCTGTCTAATTGTGGACTGCAGAAAGCAACTAGGAACGCAGGCCTGATAAAGGTAGAAACATTCATTGTGAAGACTCAAGGATAGTTGATAAGGGTGTTTGGTAAACATCCTGAGATGATCAGGGGCGTACCTTGAGCTATCCCCACAACCACATGATGCATAATTAGTAATTTTATTGGTAATGAATATAATGCATGTAATCAATAACTGTTATGATTGGATTGTGTCCAGCCAAGATTGGCTGAGTAACTGTATATCTGTTGTGGATTTTCCTTTGTTCAGTGAAGAAGCGCATGGTGAGCCCAGCGTCTTGCTCCCTGCCGGTGTTAAAACAATAAACCATTTGACGATTGGAACAGACCTGAGTATTGAGTGGTTCATTTAGTTATCCCGCTTTAACAGCGGTAAATTCATGGCCTGGTCTGGTTCGAAGCCATAAGCAGCAGGAACTCAAAAGTTTGAGCCCCAGGCTGTGTTGAGTTAGCTCCCAAATCATTTAGGGACAGGCGCTGGGATGATACAATTGTCCTCAGTGTACTTGAGATAGGGAGGCAGAATGAAATTATCCAGGGCTCCCACTCCTGATTGCCATCCAATGACTGCTGCTGGAAAATAAATATTGGCTGAATAGCAAAAGATATTCCTACAGTTCAATACCCATTGACATTCACTGTGTGGACTGAGATGCAGAATGCCATTTTGGCTTTGTACCAGAGGACAACCAATACACATGACACAAAAAGCACAAAAGTCAGTGCCTCCAGGAAAGGAGGAGAGAAAATTGAATAGGACATTTTTTAGAACGGTATGAGAAACTTATTCTAATTTATAGAATTAAGACAAAACTGTGCTCTGTAAAGTTCTCAACCTTGGTAGCATTCTCGCCTCTGAGTCAGAAGTGTGATGGGATCTGTAGTTTGCAGGACCAGTGGGGGAATGTGGGCAAGTTGTCATTTGAAAAGATGACTTGTCAAATATTCTGTTAGGTGCATTGATCCTGGTTTCAAAGCTTGTTTTTTGAGACTGATCCTAATTGAAAAGGAAACTAAACTGAAACAGAAATTGAAATGAAAAATGAAACAGTAACTCAAATGGAAAAGAAACATAAACTAAAACTAAAACAGAAAGGGAAAATAAAACTTTAGATTTCTGGGGAAACAAAAACTGGTTGGAACCAGATGAAAAGGACACAGAGCCATCCAAGCTCAGATCACTTAGGACTGGAGCACTGGCAAGCTGAAGAAAGTAAAGACTGAATCCAGGAGCTGTTTCTGTTACTTAAAATGGCTGATTAACCAGACCCAACCATGTTGTCATTGACAAAGGGTTGTCACTGAAGAGCTTGAATAAAGGTAATACTTGTGGAGCCATACCATCAAGACTGTCATGAGCAGAGCTGAGGAGGTTCTGGAGAAGTGCACCTTTTGAGGAAGACTGTACCTGTTGAGGTGGAATTGAAGGGGAACCGCTGTCGGATAAGAATCGGTGGATACATCATAAAAGAAAGAAGCTGGAGATCTACTTGAGGAAGTTCAGAGCTTTGACGAACTTTGTGGCTGTAATTGGTGCCATATATACTGAGCAGACTGCCCAGTAAATCCATGAGATCTATCTTTGTTGTATCTTATAGTTAATGTGTAGTATGTATATCTATATATTGAGCACGATCTGTCTCATGTTTAATTTATGTTGATTGTGGTTTGATTGTCAAAGCAGAAATTATAAAAGTAAAACCTTGTCCATTTGTTTTTTATTATGGGACCATTGAAGAAATTTGGTTCTTTTGGTTAGTTGATCTCCACAGGGATAACAACAGAAGGTTGTGGGGATTCTCCTGCAGTTCTGGTGAAATTGCGATAGCAATACTGAGAAAATTCCCAGTGAATCACCTTTGTCATTATTTGTCTATCCAACTCAAAACTCACTCTGTTCATTGTCTACCTGTCTCTTAGTTTACCCACTCTCTACCAGGTGAGGTCAAGCACTCATAGTTTTATTAACAATACAGTATATTCCATAATACTTAGGATGTAAGTTTAAATGAACTACTTAGACCCTACACTTGGTGGTTGAGGACTCAAAAGCATTACATGTCTGAGCGCAGTGTTCAGGTCGATCAACCCTATGAATCCAAATGCTCACTAGCTTTCTGAGCTGCAAGTTCCTTATCAAAATGTTAATATATGGCCAGATAGACAGAGCCGGTCACATCTTGCTGATGTGCAGAGCTTTACATCTTTAAATGGTGGGTACTTTTACAATACTTTTGTTAATTGGTATAGACAAAATTGTAAACATCTCACTTTCCACTTGCAACTCTGTACAAAGAGAATCTAATTAGACCTTTGTCTTATCAATTTCTTAAATTAATGAGCTCATTTCTTTACAAATGAGCTGTTTTTCTATTAGGCTAACAAGATCAGTATAAATTTCCTCATTCATTATCTTACAATTCGCTTTCCTGCTACGTACAGTCGCCATCCCATCAAGTGAAACTACTAATTATAAATCTGTCTTTGATTCTGTAGCATTCAGAATCAGCTTAACTCCTCCATTTGACAGAAGCCCTAATCAAAGAGAAAGTGGTAGAATTGTGTATGCATTGCACCCATTTTTTGGAAAACAGGCACAAGACATACCAACATAGCAGTAGGATGGCCTGCAGCTAATCGATGATGATGCTGGTCTAATTAATAATTGGTGGGGCCCATATTTTAGGCATTCCCGGCAAACATCTGAATTAGGTAGATAGAAATAAGGTAAAAGGGCAGGTGTTGCATCTCCTGCGCTTGCATGGAAAGGTGCCATAGGAAAGTGGGGAGTTGGTGGGGGTGATTGACGAGTGGACCAGGGTATCGCAGAGGGAACAGTCCCTTTAGAAAGCTGAAAGGGTACGGGAGGAGAAGATGTGTTTGGTGGTGGCATCATGCTGGAGGTGGCGGAAATGGTGGAGAATAATCCATTAAATACAGAGGCTGATGGGGTGGAAGGTGAGGACAAGGGGAATCTTATCATGAATCTGGGAGGGAGGGAAAGGGGTGAGAGCAGAAATGCGTAAAATAGATCAGACATGGTTGAGGGCCCTGTCAATCATGGTGGGGAGGAATCCTCAGTTGAGGAAAAAGGAAGACATATCAGAAGCGCTAGTATGGAACATTGCATCATCCAAACAGATGCAATGCAGACGGAGAAACTTTTTTCCCTCCTCTTGTATCTTTCTTAATCCCTTTATTTGTGTTCTGACGGCTGCTCCTGCCATTTACACCTTATCCAGGCACATCTTTTCTTTCTTTACTTGTCCCATTACCACTTCCCTTGGCTTTGTACCATGAAAACTTTTCTCAAATAATCATTCCTGCCCTCCAGCAGACCTTCCCTTTTGTTCTTCTTCCCCCTCCCCCCTTTCACTTACTCAAAACCTATTACATTTCTAACTTTTGCCAGTTCCGATCAAAAGTCACAGTCCTGAAATGTTAACTGTTTCTCTGTCCACAGACTTTGCCTGACCTGCTGAGTATTTCCAGCATTTTCTGTTTTGTGACCTCAGTTCGGTGTTAGGCCCCTTAAATATGTAAATTAGGGGCCTAATACCTGTTAAAGGACCCCATTGACAAATTTAGCACTGACCAGCTCTCGGGGTAGCTTGTCACAGTTATATAGATCAGGCTCAAGGACCAATTTCCATCGATCCAAAGGCCTTTTGCTTGAGGCATGCATTGCCTCTATTGAGCCAAGTTTGGGTCCAAAAATGAGCCCAGATTAACTTCCACCCCACAATATTTGCCCAGGTATTTTACTATTGCAAAACTAATTTTTGTCCTTGCATCTAGATGATTGACTACAACTCCCTGAAACTTAGGAACTAGTATACAGTTGCCAATTAACTTCTCTCATTAAGCAGACAGTTATGTCCTATTAAAGCCTACAGTGCTGTAGGGACCACCTTCAGTTCAAAATGTCAGTGACCACTAATTTAGAATTGAATCACATTTCCTTACTAAACAAACCAAGGCCAAAGGCCAGCATTACTACAATAAAGAAACATCAATAACAGTATTACAAAAGTGCACTTCAAGTCAGTCTGATTAACCCTTTTCTTACAATAGGCCATCATCAACTTCCCAAAGCAATTAGAGATTGACAATAAATGTGGCCGGAATTTTACACCCTCCATGGGAGTGGGCTGGAGATGGGAAAAGGGGGCGTAAGATTGAGTGGGAGCTGGGGGCTGCTGTTCTTGCTGCCTTGCTGCCCCCATTGCAATTTTACAAGCTGCAGCGGAGGTGACAAATGGCCTGCCCACCCCAGACCAATTAAGGTCCTTAAGTGGCCAATTAATTGCCACTTAAGGGCCTCTTCCCACCGCTTCTGTTACATTACCAGCAGCGGGTGGGCGGCTCAGCAACTCAGAAGGCAGTCTCCTTGCGGGTTGTGGGGGGGTGCCTCTTGATCGGGCACCCTGTTCCCCATGGAGGGACACCCCACAGCATAAGCCACCTCCCCCCCTCCCCCGCCCCCACTCAACCGACCCCCCCCCCCCCACCCACCGCCTCACCAGGGCCCAGCCGATAGTCCCCAGCAAGGTCCCACACATTTACCTCAACTCCTGGGCCTCCTCCATTGGTGCTCCACTTACTGGGTGCAGTCCCATCAGTGGCCAGTGCTCCCAGTGATGCTGCTGGGACTGAAGAGCTGCCGGCCCACTGATTGGCCGCCAGCTCTTGGAGGTGGGACTTGCTGCCTCAGAGGGGCAGGAGTCCTGCCCGAGGCCAATTAAGGGCCAGGGAAAATCACAGCATGGCTTCCAGGCTCGGCGGACACGGGGTCGCCCATGACTTTTTGGCCCGTGGACAGGGCCTCCGCCCTGATGGAAAATTCCAGTTGATGTGTCTTTGCCAGTCGTGCCATAACCTGACTGCAAATATTTTTTTAAATTGAGGTAATTCTGTCATTTACTTGGTAAAGTCTTGACTATGGTCTATGTAATCAGCAAGTTAGAATATTTGCTGTTGGGATTAAGATAGAGACTGGTGACTTTGTAAAAGAAGCAGTTTATCTTCATTTTTTATTTCAAATCCAGTTCCACACAAACAGTCAGCAACAATGGATCTCTAATTGGCTTCTTATCCCTCGTGTGGACTGTTTTTGTTTGCGTGCCCTACTTAATACATTATTCACTGGCATTTCCTGATTGGTAGCTGGGTCATTAGATTCAAAATTCCCTCAGGAAAACTACATTTTCATTTCCGAGAGATTTAAGTCTGAAATGCTTCTCTTCAATTTTGAAATGCTCTATTTCTTGAAATCTTAATATTTGCTTCCTCCTCTGTCCCAAAGACATGACATTTTAGTAAATGAATGGCCCCAGCAGATGTTCTTTATAAATTAATACTACTGCATATGGAAATTATCAGAAATATATGGATACATACATACACCAACCATCCTGACATCTTGTGATAACCTTTATGTTCCACATCCAGTATTCAGAGTCCAATCATTCAACTGTCAATGGATTTGCTCTGACGTCTATCATTCTGCTATCTTATACTAAAGATAGTTATCTAAACACTCAGACCAGAAACTGATGGTCAAATTAAGTTTCTGAAAAGCACTGCTGCGTTGCTGCAGTTTGGTGATATGTGTGTCCCTATTGCAGTAATTCAGTTTTATGCTAGATTCTATAAAAATATGTCTTTCATTTAAGTTATGCACTTAGCTGTAAATTGTTTTGGAGTAATTTCTGAACAATTTGCTCCAAAGTACCAATTTTGTATCAGAATAATCATGCAAAGGCAACAGACATCATTGTTTTAATTACAAGCGCTATCGTTTGAAAAGTGTTACTTGTTTATAAATTGATTGATCTTTTCCCCTTCTGAACAATTAATTCCTGATTAGAAACAAATTATTTCTAGGCCTTTATATGGTGAATTTTCTCCCTCATTCAGGTTATTAGCGTTAAGGAATCTTATCTCACAGAAAGGGAGTGTCTTTCCTGACCTCAGGATGTCCCAAAGCATTTTACAGTCAATTGAGTAATGTCAGAATCTTGTATTTCCAAGTCAGGTGGAGCACCGCAAGGGGCAAAATAGGGCCCAAACATCCACAGGCTGCAATCCCAGCCATTTTTATGCTCAACAGTATCTGGTACGTTATGCAGCATAGGTCATAAGCATTAGTTTACCTATGTTTGCTCTTGCAGGTGAATTGTATCACATAGCTTGGTCTATCACAGTAAAAAATGAAAAAAAATGACTCTCATTTGTATTGCTATTTTCACGAATTCCGATCATCCCAAAGCACTTTGCAACCAATGAAATACTTTTGAAGTGCTGTGACTGTTGTATTGTAGGAATTTGCACACAGCCAGATTTCACAAACAGCAATGAGATAACGACCAAATAATCTGCTATTACGTTTTGGTTGAGGGAGAAATGTTGACCAGGACACTGCAGAGAACTCAGGTGTTCTTCTCATAACACCATGAGTTCTTCTATGTCCATCCAAGAGGGCTTAGGTTTAACGTCTCACCTGAATCAGAAGGCTGGCAGCTCTGGAGCCTCAGAAACCTCACCAGGACAGGTGGGCACTCATGAGGCAGCTCGGTGCCCCCAAGGTTGCCTCAACATGGAGGGGCCCTCACAGGCCATCACAGAGGGACTGTACTGAATACTCCTGAAACCAGTAGGCGTATTGGGATGGAGAGAAACCCCACCGCAGGCCTATTCACTAACAGAACTGCGGCCTTTCCTAATGCAGCCCGTCATTGGGGCATGAAGCTTTTGGCTCCGATGGCTCCCTGACCTGCCACTGGAAAGCCTCATTGAGCCGGCGGCCTTAGCACATGGCGCGGGCTGCTCTGGTAAAATACCAGTGCTGGATCATAATGGCCCCTTAATGAGGCCGTATTGGAGTAATTGGCTGCCCATCCCTGTGGAGAGGGCAGCTGACTCTGCTCCCAGTCTGCCCTGGGAAAGTTCCCCAAGATGGGAATGCATCCATACAGGGCTTGCCTCATTTTCCATGCCTTCCCCCTCCACAGGGCTGGGAAAATCCAGCCTTAGGAGTCTAACTGCCCAGGAAAAAGCACCCAAGATACAACCAGCAGCAGCTCCCTTCCAGGAGCCAGCTTCCATGAAAGGACATCCATTTCAGTCTCATCATCCTCTTGTAGAACATAATCAGCCAATCACCTCCTGAGAGACTAGCTGTCAGATTGCACTTCGGAGAGGTACTAGAATAGGTGAAAGAAGGACACATCTAGTCATCTAAGGGATGCATGGTGTTAGAAAAGAGTGGATTGGTTTGTGTTCACTTTGGTCCTTGTTGGTGTAAAGTGTAGGGTGAGTAGATTGCTGCAAGCATTTTAACTGCCCAGAAGCCCTATTCTCATTAGGCATGGGGTTAAAATTGGCTCTCTGATATCGTGAATTACTTTGAATTAACTGACATGGATATAAAAAAAATACAAGATTGCTGAAAAGAGAACTTTGAAGACCATTTTGTGGTTCAAACAAGGATAGCTTAAGCAGTGAAAAGAAGGTGACATTCCAGTCCATTAATTTCTTACATCCCGATGCTACTTTATGAAAACATTTTGTCTATGGTGATTTACAAAATGAAATGGCTTATTTGCAGGTCATTGACTCTGGAAGCAGTGCATGTGGGACATTTTCTCAACTTTTAAGAACGTCTGTTCCCACTAGAAGTTTTAAATTGGGCCCTGTTCAACAATTCATGAACACACGTCAGGCTCGCAACCAACAGAGAAGGATATCATAAGACCTTTATTTATAGGGCTGCACCAGCCATTTAGAGAGAAGAATGTGGAACTCACTGGCACAGTAAAGAATATGCAGTTCTGCATGAAGTTGATTCAGGGAGGACTGTCATGTTTGGCACTCCTGTACACTACCTCAACGACAGAAATTCAGCATATCTGGCTAGGTCACTGAAATAATTAGTGCTCCCTCCAACAGCTGGAAGAATTGAACACAAATGTGAAACAAAATGGGAGAATTGAGGGAAGCTGCCAAGGTAAGATCATAGAATAGTTCCCTGCTCCAAGTACATGTCCCAAGGATTATATGGCACAAGGTGTTACACATTTACTGCTGCCCATGCAAAGCACTCAAACAACCTTGCAGCTCATTGAAACCTTACCATCCATGGCCATAATCCAACAAGACCCACATTCCAGCTACAATTTCCTGCTAGAACTCTTGTCAGATCATTATCTTCCAACAGCTTCACACCAAAAGAACATCTAATAAAAGTGAACATGTTAATTTATTCAAATAAATGATAGGCAGGAGGATGGGCAGTTTAGTGTCACTATATGTGTTCTTGAAACTTACAACATTTTAAGGATGCTTTGTCCTTTTAGGACAAGGTGGCTGATAATAAGGAGCAGACAGTCATGGGAGGACGGTGCAAAAATTCAGGCCATTGACCGACATTAGAGGAAGCCACAGAAGACATTATTGGCATGGAGAGCAGAAGGGGAGTAATGGAATTTGAAGTCAGTGGTATTCCCAAAGCTGAGGTTCCAGTATTGCCCTTCTCTGGTTATCTCTTCTCCACTCACTTACTCAAAGCACACAGTATATTCTCAGATAAGCACTGCCTGAAAAGGTGTCTGACAGCATTCTACAGAATGTTCCTTTTCCGTTTATAGATACAAGATCGATGTGACCTGAGGACATCCTAACATGCTTTACAGCCAAATTTTTGAAATGTAGTCACTGTTGTAATGCAGGAAACATACAGCCAATTTGCGCACAGCAAGCTCCAATAAACAGCAATGAGATAAAAATCTATTTTAGTGGTGTCAGTTGAAGGACAAATATTGACTCAGACACTGGAGAGAACTACCCTGCTGTGCAATGGGATTTTTTTTACACCCATCATGAGAGAGTAGATGGGGCCTCGATATAATGTTTCATCTGAAAGATAGCAGCTCAGTACTGCACTGCAGTATGTGCCTAAATATGTGTGTTCAAGTATCTGAGGTAGGATCTGACCCCACAACATTCTAAATCAGAGACAAGAGTGCTACCCAATGAGCCACAGCTGATACCAACTAACCAGCCAACTTGAGCCAACAAGCAGTCCCAGTGGCACAGAGGAAGCTGCCACAACGCAGCACCCTGTGTCACACATGACAAATGTAGCACAATATACAAGATGCACTGCAGCAACTTGCCAAGGCTCCTTCGACAGCACCTTCCAAATCCGCAACCTCTACCACCTAGAAGGGCAAAACAGCAGACAAATGGGAACACCGCCACCTGCAAGATCTCCTCCAAGTAACACATCATCCTGACTTGGAACTATATCACCGCTCCTTCACTGTTGCTGGGTCAAAAACCTGGAACTTCTTCCCTAACAGCACTGTGGGTGTATCTACACCATGTGGACGCAATGGTTCAAGAAGGCAGTTCACCACCACCTTCTCATGGGCAATTAGGGATGGGCAACAAAGGCTGACCTTGCCAGCGATGTCCACATCCTATGAAAGAATTTTTAAAAAGCACAACTCCTTGCACCATGATGAGTTTGAGAAGAGAGTGTTTGTGAATCACGATGTATGAATGATGAAGTGTGTGGAGGTGGCAGTGCAGAAGCAAGAATCTATCAGCCACAGGGACACCTTACTTCCATCCTCAGCTGCAAAGCCTAAGGATTCTGACCTCACAGAACTTGTTTATAGAATAATATTGCTGTCTGTGCTGTGTGCACCAGTTACTTTAGCCTATCCTAAACAACCTGCAAGGTCTGGCTACAAGTGTCGTGGTGTCCTCGAGCCACAGTCTTGTACAAAGGCTTTTTCTGCATTGCAGTATACTGAGGAGCACAAGACAGCTCCAAGGACATCTTTGGCAGGATCTGCTGTAGTACATATCCTCGGGAAATTCCAACAATAAATGGGATCTTTCTCCTTAGAAGGATAAGGGGAGATTTAATAGAGGTGTTCAAATTTATGAGTGGTTTTGATAGGGTGCATAGGGAGAAGCTCTTTCCAGTGGCAGAAGGGACAGTAACCAGAGGACAAAGATTTAAGGTAATTGGGAAACGAACCAGAGGGGAGATGAGGATAATTTTTTTTCATGCAGTGAGTTTTTATGAATTGGAATGCATTGCCTGCAAAGGGTAGTGGAAGCAAAAACTTTCTAAAGGGAATTGGATTATAAACTTGAAAAGGAAATATTTGCAGGGAAATGGGAACAGAGCAGAGAGGTATGATTAATTGGATAGTTTTAGTTTTTTCATAGGCACAATGGGCCTCCCTCTTTGTTGTATGATTCACTGATTCTATGAGTAGGATTTTATATCATGATGGGGGTCCCGGCGACAGGCCGGAAGGTGGTGAGGGCAGGGGGTTGGCGGGGGCGGTGACCCTGCTTCGGCCCTCTATCAGACCCCTGGTCAAATTCAACGCCAGGCAGGCAATTAACTGCCAGCCGTTGTGAACACTGTCCCTTTAAGGGACAAAATTCCATCTCCAAGAATTGCCAGCTAATCAGAGGGCTGGCAGTTCAGCAGTACCAGCAGTGCCACTGGGAACAGTGACCACTGCTGATACGACAGGAGGCCTGGAACAGTGAAGTTGGAGGAAACCTTAGGACAAAGGTAAGTGGGGTGGCTGGGTCAGACAGGAAGACCCCAGCGAGGGGGTGGGGGAGGGGGGTGGTTGGTGCAGGCAAGGGGGTTCTTGCCATGGGGGCGGGGCCATCTGTGGGCTAAGGATTTCCCCTTCAGCAGGGACGGCACTGCTCCTCACCCCAAGATTGCTTGGAGGCCACCAGGTTTCGCCTGGCAGTGTCTCCATGTGGCGATAGGCCCCTCTAACACTGGCTAAGTGCCAGTGGAGGCAGGAGGCAGCCCTTAAGTTACTTAATTGGCCTCCCAGAGGACTTCCCATCTTCAATGGTGCCCATCGCATGCAAAATGGCATGGGAATAGCATAACATCGGGCACTCCACCTGACACCACCTCATGCCATTTTGTGTTACCCTCCCCCCACACAGTCTCCCACCCTGTCTCCAAAGGCAGGATAAAATACAGCCCTTTGAATGCTAAGACATTCCAAAGCACAACAGGCTCCTTGTTCCAGCTGCAGCATTGTGAAGAACTGGATTGAAGCAGGACTTTGAAACAGAGCCTCTCAGACTTCAGTGCAACTCACATATCTGAACAATACAGATAACAACAGAAAATCCTGGAAATACTCAGCAGGACTGCCAGCATCTGTGAAAAGAGAAACAGAGTTAACAGGCTGAATTTTCACAGGCAGGAAACATGGGCCGAGTTTGTTTTCAGGTCAGAAACCCACCCCCTCCAGTGTAAAACTGGTAAAGTTAAGATTTTCACAGGGGTGAGCCCTTAATTGATATGGAGACAGGTTTCTGTCCAATTAGAGCCAGTAGGGGCAGGAATGGAGGTGGGGCAGATGAAGTGTGGAACTGATTTAGACTCCCCACATCAGCCATTACTGAGGCTGCTGGCTGTTCTAAGGGAGAAATCTACTGATTGTGCCAAAGCCTTTCACAGTACTGGGGGAAGCAAGATTTCACAGGAGATCCGGAAGCTTGGCACCCGGGATAGAGTTGCCTCTTGCTTCATCACTGCTGACCCGGACCTAATGTTGAGGGCCATGTGGGAGAGGAGGGAGGTCCTCTTCCTGGACAGTAGCAGGAAGAGGTCACCGCTTCACGCGGGAGCACTATGTAGGTCACTGGAGTCTTCCTACTCTCTCTGCCTACTGTTTTCCGCGATTTGCACTGTACAAACGATGACACTTTAAGCCAGATGTCTTGGACGTCTTTTATTGTTACGGTGACAGGAAAAGTGGTATGAGGTGGTGAAAGAGATAACAGGATCCTCCACAGTAAGGGCAAAGCCTCTGGGCAGATGTGCTTCCTTCACTGGCGGTAAGTGACTAGATGTTCCAGGCTGCATCTTCCATGCATGTGTTAGCACAGGTATCTCAGACTTCCTTCCATGCCATGCCCCTCCACCTGAGTCAGAGGGACTCCACTGAAACTTTCCTGAATCAGAAAATCCCTGACATTCATGGTATCCTCACAAGCCCTTCGCACCTCGAGCCCTACCTGGTCACCTCATGGTGAAGAAGGGGCACCTCTTTGTTCTGTGTCATCTCCCTTTGCCTCCACTTTCCCCTCCTCTCTCACCTCCTGTTCCTGCCCTGAGGAGCTGTCTTCTTCCAGGGCTTCACCATCCTCATCTCCCCTCTGGTTCGTTCCGCACGTCTCTGGAGGGCTATGTTATGGAGAGTGCAGCAGACCACCACAATGACCAAGACCCTTGCAGGATGGTATTGGAGGGCACCCCTTGAGTGGTCTAGGCACCAGAAGTGCAGCTTGAGAAGCCGGATGGCCTGATGAATAATGAACAGATGACATTGTTGGTTATCGCCTCTGTGCGTCTGTCTGGGGCTCCTGTAGAGGGGTGAGTTGCTAAGTCTTCAAGGGATATCTCTTGACCCCTAGGATCCAACCATGCATTTTTGGAGTTGGGGTGAAGATCTGAGGCAGCCTGGACTGGCGGAGGATGATGGAGTCACAGCAGCTGCCAGGAAAGCGAGCGCACACAGGGAGGAAGCTCTTGTTGTGGTCATAGAACAGTTGAACGTTGAGGGAGTGGAAGCCCTTCCTGTTAATGAATCTGGCTAGCTGGTCACTTGATGGCCACATGGCTGCAATCACTGATGCCCTGCACCTGGGGTAATCCAGCATTGGCAGCAAAACGCAATGCCCTCTGTCCTTGCCAGGCCACGCCTGTTGTGAAATGAATGTACTGTCCAGCTCTGGCAAAGAAGGCATCAGAGACCTGTGGTATGCTGCTGTTTGCAAGATGTCACTAAGGACCACAGCTGATCCTTGGAAGGAGCCATAAGATAAGAAGTTCAAGGCCACAATGACTTTGACAGCTACTGGCAGGGCATGGTGACTAGTGCTGTGATGTGCGATGTCTCCGACAATGAGGGCACAGATGTCTGTGACCATCTGCCTGGAGAGTAGCAGCCTCCTGTCGCACTGGGTCCTGGTCATCTCCATCTTCGGCGGTAGGTCCTATGTTGAGCATATGGCCTCCAATGCCTTCCTGCCCCTCTTTCTTCTCCTGTGCCCTTCTGCTGCTCTGCCTTTCCTGTGAAGGGTGTTGCCCCTCATCGTCACTGGGCTAAAAATACCCCATTGCCAACTGTAGCCTTCCTTTTAGACAGATGCCTCCCCCCACCCTACCCCCCCATTGTCCTTGGCAGCCGTTCCCCCTGTTGTTCTGCCTTTGCAATGCTGTTTCCAACACCAGGGGACCCAAAAATGCAGCCGAATGTTTCAGGTCTGTGACTTTTCATCAGAACTGTATTTCCAGCCTTTTCTGTTTTTATTTCAGATTTTCAGCATCTGCAGTATTTTGCTTTGGTGATCAGTAGAGATGATGGCTTGAATTTCCATGGCCTCGTGGAGACAGGATGGAGGTGTCCATCCCTAGTCATGCGGAGGGGTTTCCTCTCTACCCCATTGCCCTACTGTCTAGTTATTTGATGACTTCAATGCAAGGAACCAAGGGTGCCAGGAGGCACCCTCACACTCCCCTCCCTGCCTCTGCAGCACCCTCCTATCCCAGTCTGACATTGCTGCGGTCCCTCTGAATGCGCCTCCAACACTGGAACCCACCCGCTGTCCTTCATACGACGGCGAATGTCGTGGTGGCCAAGTAAGAGGCTGACTTCCAGAAGGTTGCGCCTGTGGGCTCAGAACCCTCGTATAATTCCCAACACCAACTAGATAATTCAGCTTGTTGAATGGGTGCCCAGTAAGGGAATGTTTGGAGCGGGCGCTGATGAGGTTGTTATCTTTAAAGGTTACATCACATCCAGCCCATTCAGCCCCCACTGTGCAAGTGCATACGCCAACAGCTGGTCAGAAGCAGCCATCCATTGCCATAACATTTGCAGGGCCAACTCAGGATACAGGGCTGCCTGAACCTCAAGTATGTCCAATCCTATGTAGACCCAATAAACAGTTATTTCTTCCACTGTGAAGGAGTCACAACTTTGGGGTTTCAAGATAATACAATGCACTCGGACTAAAGGGAAGCAGCAGGGTGGAAAGAAGAACTAAAATCACTCATGCAAAACAGAAAGGAGGGAAATAAATTGGTTGCAGTCTTTTCAAACTCTGTCCTTTGAGTTTCTTTCTGAATGTGCTGGGTGGAATCACAGAACCTTACAGCACAGAAGGTGCCCTTTCAGCCCATCGTGTCTGTCCCAGCCCTGGGGTCACTGTCTCAGAATGAGGGGTTGGCCATTTAGGACTGAGATGAGGAGAAATGTCTTCACTCAAAGGGTTATGAATTTTGGGAATTCTCTACCCCAGGAATCTGTGATTGCTCAGTCATTGTGTATGTTCACAATAGAGATCGATAGTTTTTTGGGTACTAAGGGAATTAAGGGATAGTACGGAAAGATGGAGCTGAGGTAAATGATCAGCCATGATCTTATTAAATAGTGGAGCAGGATCGAAGGGGCAATTGGCTACTCCAGCTGCTATTACTTACATTCTAATGTTCTTTGAAAGAACTATCTTATTAATAGCCCTATACCCCTACTTTTCCCTTGTAGCCCTGAAAATCTTTCCTTTTCAAGTATTTATCCAATTTCCTTTTGAAAGCTAGAGTAAGATAGTAGCACAGTATAATATGGACAGTTATGATAATTAAGATAGTGCAGAAGACTAGAAATGTTACAAGTTTGGATCTATGTTCAGTGGCAGTAGATACTCCTGCAAGTAGATCTCACCCTTAATATTATTTGTACTGTTCAATATCTACCTATATGATAGGTTAATTCTTGGGCATAATGATGGAACCCTGAGATTTTCATGTCTTTTTCCATTGTCGCTTCCTGTTTAAAAATGTGATGGACTGCTTTCGTCTTTGATTTTATCACATTGTATTCCTAGCTCAAAGGGACATCTCACAGCCCACCTCTAGGAGCATCCAGGACCAGAGACTTCTCAGCACAATGGGTATGAAGTGTTTATCAATTACCAAGACACTGTAATGAATCACTTACTGTTTAACTTTTGGGGAAACCACATCAAAACTTAGTTTGTTAGCATTTTAACCACTTTTTCTCACAGTGTCTTTTTTTCTAACTTGTGTGAATGCACTGTAAATCACAAATTTAATCGTATTTTTTTTTTCAAAATCTTTTCTGTGGAAGAATAGTCAAAACACTGTCCAGGCATAACAGTGGGATAATTTTGGCCCACCTTATTCTGTACAAGTTGTTAAGAGAATTCCTTAAAGGGGCTGATTGTTGACCAGTTGCTGAAAGATGTAAGGGTCCTGGGGGGGTTACCATTCACCAGAAGTTAAACTAGACCAGCTACATAAATACTGTGGTATTCTTCAGTGATTGACTCACTTCCTGACTCCCCAAAGCCTTTCTGCTAACTACTAGGTACAAGTCAAAAGTATGAGGCAATAGCCTTCACTTGCCTGGATGAATGCTGCTCCAACAACACTCAAGAAGCTCAGCATCATCCAGGACAAACAGTCTGCTTAATCCCATCCACCACCTTAAACATTCAATCCCTCCACCACCAGTGCAATGTTGCTACAGTTTGTACCATCTACAAGATGGAATTCTGCAGCAACTCGCCAAGGCTCCATCAATATCACCTCCTAAAGCTGCGTCCTCTACCACTTAGGAGGACAAGGGCAGCAGTTGCACGTGAACACCATCACCTCCAAATTCCTCTCCAAATCAGACACCGTCCTGACTTGAAAATGTATCACCTTTCCTGGAACTCCCTTTCGAACAGCGCTATGGGTGTACCTTCACCACACAGACTAAAGCGCCTCACCACCACCTTCTCAAGGGCAATTAGGGATAGGCAATAAATGCTGCCCTTTCCAGCGACACCCAAATACTGTGAATGAATGAATTAAAGCCATTGGGAGGGGGTGAGTTCCAGAATCCGCTACTACCCAGCCCTCTTTCACTGAAGAGTTCACTGGTGAAAGCACTTTCCTGGGCTAGAAACTTTATCCCCATAAAGATCCTCAGTTGACTCTCAAGCAATCTGTTAATCAGATGCAATGAAGCAAACCTGTTATGCAACGCTGTACTCAGGAGAAATCCACTAGCAGAACAAAGAAAATCAAATCTGTATCCTAACTCACACCAAGTCCCATTCATAGCTCGCTGACCCTGGTCCAGTAAGACCTTAATTGTAAAACCACTGTCAAATTTTGTTTCAGATTTGCTCTCCTACCCCAGGACTTATTACAGCAAGAGATGCACATTGAGATATCAGGTACGGAAACGAGCATGCATGTTCCACAGTCACACAGTCATCCAGTTCTGGGCCATGTTAAAACTCTTCAAAAAATCTTGTTGATTCATGTCAATAGATGAGAGCAATTGTGAAAATCAAGCAGCCAATAAAATCTATCATTTCAGATTCCTTCAAGTTATTATGGCTATATTCACACGAAGGGAAATAATGCTTTTGAAATTATTCCAATCTCCATCACATTTGGTGCAACCATCCATTGCTAACTTGGATCAGTGCACTTTATCATTACTCTGACACACTAGTACGATTGATCAATTTGTACATTTCCTTCAAACAATGTCTAATTGGACATATATTATGTATCACACACATAAAAAGGCATAACATGCTTAATAAAATATTACCATTAAATTAGTTAGGCTATACAATGATTTTCTTTTATTCTGAACTGCAGCTGTATCAACCATCACATTATTCTTTGCCATTTCTATTTTTTTCTGGAGAGTGTCATTCACCTCCGCAACTAGTTTCATGTGTGGGCAGTCAGTACAGATTCACTGTTTGCATGGAAGACATCACCAGTAATAGATTCATTTCTGGCAGGATAAAATTGAAAAGCATGAACATTATGATAAACTTGTTCAGAACCTTGATTACACCACACTTGGAGTACTGTGCACATTTCTGGTTTCCATATTAGAAAAAAGATGCAGAACGCAGTACCCTCTAATTTTTCTTTTTGTCATGTGCAGCCCATTCATTTGAGTGCATGGGCCTTTTAATTTATTTTGTGCAGCCACGCATGCATGATAACTTAAAGGGGCTAACTTATGCTCGGCCTGCATAGGAACTTTCAGGTTGTTGCGTGGCTGTGCGGATTAGAGGGAACTTTGATTTGGAGGCACTGGAAAATTGCAAACAAGATTTTCACAGATGATACCAGAACTGAATGGTTATCACCATCAGGAAAGATTGAACAGGCTGGGGCTCTTTTTTTTTCTAGAAAAGAGAAAGCGGAAGGGACTAGAGAGAGGTCTTTAAGATTATGAAATGTTTTGATACAGTAGATGTAGAGAAGATGGTTCCACTTGTGGAGGACACCTGAACTAGCGGCCATAAATATAAGATAGTCATCAATGAATCCAATAAGGAATTCAGGAGAAGCATCTTTACCCAGAAAGTGGTTCGAATATGGTACGCACCATCGTAGGGAGTAGTTGGTCCTAACAGCACTGTGGTTGTACCTACACCAGATGGACAGCAGTGGTTCAGGAAAGAGGCTCGTCACTACCTTCTAAATGGCAATTCGGGATGGGCCTTACCAGCAACGCGCACATCCCAAGAAAGAATTGAAAAAAAACTAGCATAGACACATTTAAGAGAAATCTAAATAAACACATGAGGGAGAAAGGAAAAGGAAGTTACACTTATAGGGTTTAATGAAGTAAAGTGTGAGGAGGCTCGTGTGGAGCATGAACACCAGCATATATTCGTTGGATCGAATAGGCTGTTTCTGTGCTATAAATTCTATGACAAGGTAGTGATCTTATTTAACTTCCTTGGTTGCCTGCAGAGCTCAGCGAGGGAATTTCCAGAGGTCTTTTTTTTTCTCTAGGAATTTAGGGAGTTGCGTAGAAGAACCATATTGACCATTTATAAGCAAGAAAAAGACTAGGATAAGTGCAAGGCAATAACTATCTCAAACAAGAGAGAATCTAACCATCTCCCCTTGACGTTCACTGGCATTACAATCGCTGAATCCCCCACAATCAACATCCTGGGGGTTACCATTGACCAGAAACTGAACTGGAATAGCTATATAAATACCATGGCTACAACAGCAGGTCAGAGGCTAGGAATCCTGCAGCAAGCAACTCACCTACTTGTTCTCCAAAGCCTGTTCACCATCTACAAGGCACAAGTCAGGCATATGATGGAATACTCTCCACTTGCCCGGATGGGTGCAGCTCCAACAACACTCAAGAAGCTCAACACCATCCAGGACAAAGCAGCCCACTTGATTGGCATCCCATCTACAAACATTCACTCCTTCCACCACTGACGCACAGTGGCAGCAGTGTGTACCATTTACAAAATGCACTGCAGCAGCACACTAAGGGTCCTTTGACAACACCTTCCAAACCCATGACCTCTACCACCTAGAAGAACAAGGGCAGCAGCGACATGGGAACACCACCACCTCCAAGTTCCTCTCCAAGTCACACCATCCTGAGTTGGAACTATATCACCGGTCCTTCACTGTCGCTGGGTCAAAACCCTTTCGAACAGCACTGTGGGTATACCTACCCCGCATGGACTACAGCGGTTCAAGAAGGCAGCTCACCATCTCAAAGGCAATTAGGGATGGGCAATAAATGCTGGCCTAGCCATCGATGCCCACATCCCATGAATAAAAAAAAGGTAAAAAACGATGTTAACTTAGATGCTGATAGGTTAATTGAAGAAGGGTGGGAGGAGGTTTGTGTGCAGCATAAACACCAGCATGGACCTGCATTGCCGAATGGCCTGTTTCTGTTGTCACCACAACTTGCTTTGTTAAATGATAATTGATATAATCCACTGACTGAGATCTGAATTTATATTTATTTTTAAAAAATTAAAAAGAACAGATAAAAATGACTTTGCTAGCAGCTTAAGATGGCCACCTAATTTGCAAAACTAACCTACACTGCAAGACCTGTGAGGAGGGAGATGAAATGTCTGTTCATCCCAGCAAGAACCAAGACCCAGAAGTTTAAGGGAACTGCTTGTTCTTTTTCTTTTAGCAAGAGAGAAAAACTGCTAAATACTATACTTGAATCACTGTGTGATTGTCATGTGATAAGCCCCCCACACCCCCCCCCCCTCCACCATCTGTGGTTTTAAGCTGGTGTTTCTCTGCAGCAGAAAGGAGAAGTATCTAGACTCTGACATGTGCAGACCCAAGTGGGGGGTCTCTCTCTCTCTCTGTCCATTCCAGTTTGTAAGCTTCAAATCCTGTCTGTTGACGGACCACCTTTGCATTCTCCAGCTACAATCAGAAACCCTGTTAAAGGAAATCATCCACATTGCTGTCTCCAAGAGACCCACCAAACCAGTCATTTACCTCTTCAACCTAAAAGCCTCAGGACCACTGAAATCAGCTAGAAATAGTTGAATCATCAAACCCCACAGACTGTGTACCTTTTTTAATGGACTCTAACTCAATCAATCTACCTTTCCCTACTCTGTAACCTATTTGTATGTGTGTAAACCCCTAGTGTGTGCGTGTGTGTGTGAGTGAAAGTTGGCATATTGTTTATTATTTTCAGTAGTTTGGTTTAAGTACAATAAAGTTAACCACTTTCTTTGTTAAACTCAAGAAAACTTGTCTGATTGGTTCTTCTTATGATTATAGCAAGTAAGTAATCAAACACCTATGAATTGGCCAGTACATCCACTTTAAGAAAGAATTAAAAAACCTGTTGTGGTCGAACAAGGAGAGAGAAAAGAGGGAAGCCCTTCGACCCTCCCCTACTTGACTGTAACACTGTGCTGTAAATATTATTTAAGATTATGTAGATTATAAAATGGAAAAGGACCAACTTTAAAATACAAAAAAGTATAGAATGCATATACTTCGGTGCCCTTCTCTCTGCCTCTTTATTTCTCTAACATGTAACTACTAGAAATTAGAATTGCTGTCACATAGATGTATGCAATTAACCTTTTCTAACTGTCAACCAAACGCAACAGGAGATAATTAGTTGGCTTCAAAATTCAACAGGTGCTTTTTTCTTTTAAAATCGAAGCAATGTTAAATGCAGAAAGACTCTCTCTCACACACACACACACAAACACACTGTCTCTTGCAATGTTCGCACATAATATTCCCACATTGCCTTACAATCCCAAGTGCCAACCTAGCCATAATTAGAAATGTTCTAAAATGACAGAAATAATGAATGATGTGATCCGGAGTGATGAAGAAATGCAAAAATTGACATGATAATTTACTGAACCAAGCTTGGTAAAATATTAAACAAATAATTAATTGTGTTGGTTGAGTAAAATATGGAAATGATGATTTATGAAATGTTACATGGGAAGTTGAGCAATGTTCAATCCTGTAAATAACTAAGTAATACGATAAAATTGTCATTTTAAAGATTAATTGCAACGCAAAATAAGATGTATATTTAAGAATGGATAATTGTAAATATGTATATTTATTTCAATTTGTTCAATGAATATTGATGCGTTGGAAAATTTAAAATTATGATTATATGGAGTTATGAAATTAAATCATTATTGATGGAGAAATGTTTGGGGTGGAAGCGAGGGACCTGGAGTCCCAGGACGCAGAAATCGGGCCTCGGTATGAGTCACTCAGCTAGCCAATCAGAGGCAGGCAGCAGAAGACTTGGCGGAGTGCCAAAGCTGAATGCCAAGGAGCCTATAAACAGTAAGTGGGCCATAATTTGCTGTGGTAGAACACCTAATGTTAGTTAGACTTGCCTTTGCACATTTCACTTTTTACGTTTTATTTGACATGGCAAGCTGCTGAAATTGTAAGTTGATAACAGTGCAGTGAGGGAAACTAAGCATCAAGCACCTGAGTGAACAGGCAAATACCTGAGCAAACATTCAACAAAAGAGTCTAATCACCTCCCTTTGACATTCAATAGCATTACCATCATCAAATCCCCCACTATCAACACACTGCGGGGGGCCACCATCAACGAAAAACTGAACTGGACCAACCATATAAATACTGTGGCTACAAGAGCAGGTCGGGGATTGGGAATTCTGCAGTGAGTCACTCATCTGCTGACTCCCCAAAACTTGTTCACCGTCAACAAGCCACAAGTCAGGAGCACTCTCCATTTTCCTGGATGAACATCAGACAGTCATTATAGCACAGAAGGAGGTCATTCGGCCCATCCAATCTATGTCAGCTCTCTGTCGAGCAATCCAGTCATTCCCATCCTTCCACTCTGTTCCCATAACCCTGCAAGTTTATTTCCTTCAAGTCTGCATCCAATTTCCTTTTGAAATTATTGATTGTCTCTGCTTCCACCACCCACGTGGGCAGCAAGTTCCAGGGCATTACCACGCACTGCGTAAAAATGTTCTTCCTCACATTCCCCCTGCATCTCTTGCCCAAAACCTTCAATCTGTCCTTGTACCATCAGCTAACGGGTACGTCTTTTCTTTATCTACCATATCTAAACCGGTCATAATCTTCTACACCTCTATCAAATCTCCCCACAATCTCCTTTGCTCCAAGAAGAACAACCCCAGCTTCTCCAACCTAACCTTGTAGCTAAAATCCCTTATCCCTAGAGCCATTCTGGTAAATCTCTTCTATGTACCCTCTCAAGGACCCTGACATCCTTCCTAAAGTGTGGTAACCAGAACTGGACGCAATGCTCTAGTTGTAGCCTAACTAGAGCTATATACAGGTTCAGCATAACTTCCCCACTTTGTACTCAATACCTTTATTTACAAAGCCCAAGATCCTATATGCTTTGCTCACCACTCTCTCAATATGTCCTGCCATCTTCAAAGATCTGTGCACATGAACCCCTGGTCCCTTTGTCCCTGCAACTATGCCATTAAGCCTATATTGCCTCACTCGATCTCTTCTGCCTAAATGCATCACCTCACACTTGTCTGTATTAAATTCCATCTGCCACTTGTCTGCCCATTCTGCTTGCCTATTATGTCCTGTTGCAGTCGATTTGTATTGTTCTTATTGTTTGCCAGTCCTTCAAGTTTGATATCAATGGCAAATTTTGAAATTTTACTCTGTGTTCCAATATCCAAGTCATTTATATATTTTAAAAAAACAGTGATTCCAGCACTGCCCCTTGGGGAACACCACCATCCTCCAGACTGATAAAAAACCATTGACCATGACTCACAGTTTTCTGTCCTTAAGCCATTTTTTATCCAAGCTGACACTGACCCTCCTATTACATGAGCCTCAATTTTCTGAACCAGCCTTTTATTTGGTACTTTGTCAAATGTATTCCCTTCAGCAACCTTCTTTGTTAATTCAATTACATTCAAATTAAATTCAATTAAATTAGTCAAGCATGATCTGCCTGTAACAAATCCGTGCTGGCTATCCACAATCAACTCAAACCTCTCCAAATGCATGTTAATGTTTTCCCTGATTATTGTTTCTAAAACCTTACCTACTACTGAGGTTAAACTAACTGGCCTGTAGTTGCTAGAACTGTCCTTACACCCTTTCTTGAAAAAGGGCATCACATTTGCCACTCTCCAATCCTCTGGCACGTCCTCCATATCCAGGGAAGATTGGAAGATTATCTCCACTCCCATTTCCTTTAACAACCTGGGATGCAAGCCATCCAGACCAGACGACTTATCCACTCTAAGCATATCCGGCCTTTCAGTACATCCTACCTCTCAATCTTTATGCCATCCATTACTGCTACTATCCCTGCTTCTACTAATATTTTGTCAGCATCCTGTTCCTTAGTAAACACTGTTACAAAGTACCGATTCAGTATTGTAACCTTCCCCTGCGCCTCTAAACATTTATGTAGGGGGTAACATATTGGCATGGATAAAAGATTGCTAGCTAACAGGAAACAGACAGTAGGCATAAATAGGTCATTTTCTGGTTGGCAAGATGGAACGAGTGGTGTGCCACAGGGATCTGTGCTGGGGCCTCAACTTTTTACAATTTATATAAATGACTTGGATGAAGGGACCGAAGGTATAGTTGCTAAATTTGCTGATGACACAAAGATAGATAGGAACGTAACTTGTGAAGAGGGCATAAGGAGGCTACAAAGGGATATAGATAGGTTAAGAGAGTGGGCAAAGATCTCGCAAATGGAATATAATGTGGGATAATGTGAAATTGTCTATTTTGGCAGGAAGAATAAAAAAGAAGCATATTATCTATATGGTGAGAGATTGCAGAGCTCTGAGATGCAGAGGGATCTGGATATCCTAGTGCAGGAATTGCAAAAGGTTAGTATGCAGGTGCAGCAGTAATTAGGAAAGCTAATAGAATGTTATTGTTCATTGCGAGGGGAATCAAATATAAAAGTAGGGAGGTTATGCTTTAATTATACAGGGAATTGGTGAGACCGCATCTGGCGTTCTGTGTACAGTACTGGTCTCTTTATTTAAGGAAAGATGCAAATGCGTTGGAAGCAGTTCAGAGAAGGTTTACTGAACTAATACCTGGAATGGGTGGGTTGTCTTATGAGGAAAGGTTGGACAAGCTAAGTTTGTATCCGCTGGAGTTCAGAAGAGTTAGAGGCAACTTAATTGAAACATATAAGATCCTGAGGAGTCTTGACGGGGTGGATCTGGAAAGGATGTTTCCTCTTGTGGAAGAATCTAGAACGAGGGGTCACTGTTAAAAAATAAGGGGTCGCCCATTTAAGACAGAGATGAGGAGAAATTTTTTCTCTCCGAAGGTCGTTTTTGGAACTCGTTTCCTCAAAATGTAGTGGAAGCAGAGTCTTTGAATATTTTTAAGGCAGAAGTAGATAGATTCTTGATAAGCAAAGGGGTGGCAGGTTATTGGGGGTAGATGGGAATGTGGAGTTGAGGTTACAATCAGATCAGCCATGATCTTGGTGGAGCAGGCTCGAGAGGCCAAGTGGCCTATTCCTGCTCCTATTCGAATGCTTGCATGTTCGATCCTCTTTGTCCCTAATAGGACCCATTCATCCTCTTACTAGTCGCTTACTACTTACATGCTGGTAGGCGATCTTTGTGTTCCCTTCTATCTTAACTGGCATTCTATTCTCATATTCTCTCTTTGCCAGACATATTTTCCTCTTCACCTCCCCTTTCAACCTATTAAGCTGAAGTTTATGGCCTCCACTGAGATGAGTTCAGAGTTGGGGCAGGGGGCCTATCCCGCCGCAGTGGCAACACAATTTTGTCGGGGGCGGGATAGGCCAATGACGGCCTTCCTGCCCAGAGGCCAATTGAGGACCTTCAGTGGCCTATTAATGGCAACTCAAGGTCTCTTCTTGCCACCGCTGAGATTTAACCATTGGCAGGGGAGGGGGAGAGCCTCCGCCATGTGTGGAGGTCACCCAGTAAAATGAGGCGACCTCCCTGTGGGCTTGATGGGGGAAGCCCTCTTCTGTGGACAATCTGTGACCCAAGGGGGTCCCCCACCAATAAAACCTGCACCAACTTGATACCCCCTCCACTTGCACTGAACGTCGCCCTCCACACTCCTCACCAGAGCCTTCCAGTCTGACCCAGGCAACTCACTTCACTTACCTTGGATCCAGGCTCCAGCACTGGGCCTGGGTCCAAGGCCTCTTGCAGTACCGGGAGTGGCCACTCTGCTTAGCTGCCTGCCCCGTGATTGGCCGGCAGCTCTTGGAGGCAGGATCCCCAGCTTGAAAGTGATGGGGATCCTGGAACCGGGCTGTTAATTGGCCTGGCGCTGTAGAATCGTCTCAGGGTGGGGGGGCTCCTGCTGGCTGAGGCAGAATTCCCTCTGTCATTTCAGCCTGGCACTGAGAGCCCCGCCATGGGCACAAAATTCAGCCCCTTGTATTTGACCTGGTTCTCGCATCATACACGCTCTTCAATTGTTTTATCATATTCTCCATCTCGCTACTCATCCAAGAAGCCCTAGCTTTGCTTCTCCTACCTTCTGCCATTATTGGAATGTACCAAGCCTGTACCTGAAGAATCTTCTCCTAATAGATCACCCAATGTTCCATTACAGTCTTTCCTGTTAATCTTTGGTTCCATTTTACCTTAGCTAGATCCCTTCTCATTCCATTGAAGTTCTGCTTTAGATTGTTCCTTGCTCTTCTCAATTATTAATCTAAACCTTATGATACGATGATCAGTCTTACCCAAGTGCGCCCCCACAGGCACTTGGTCCACTTAGCCCACCTTATTTCCAAACACCAGATCCAGCAACGCCTCCTTTCTAGTTGGTCTGTCTGTCTGATGCTTTGTCTGGAAAGTTAGAAGACCCAGGGAATGAATTAAATGAACTTCCCTAGTTGAGGCTCAGCGAGCTGACCCAGTATTGCAAGAGTTAGCACAGGCTGCCCAGGCTGAAATTGAAGCAGAGGGAGTCCCTGACTGCTACTATTTCAGGAATGAGGTACTGATGAAGAAGTGGCGTTCTCCTTGCAGACCTGAGAGCAAGGAGTGGACAGTGGTTCACCAGTTAGTAGTGCCGCAGAGGTACCAGAGAGAAATATTAAGAATGGCCCATGAGATTACAGTGGCTGTACATGTCGGTTTATGAAAAATCAAAGCCCGCATAAGACAACAGTTTGATTGGCCAGAACTCCACAATACTGTGGTGGAGTACTGTAGGAGTTGCCACATGTGCCAAGTTGAGGGGAAACCCCAACCTACAGTGAAATCTGCACCCCTAAGCCCTGTATCCAGCAGAGGGCTGGTGAACTGTAAGGGACCCCTGCCAAGAACAAAAGAGGACAGGCAGGCACAAGGCTGGCAAAAGGTTAGAGAGGAAAGGGGAAAACGGGACAAATAAGGCAGGTTAAAGGAAGTCTGGGAGGAATCCCAGATGAAAACCCTTACTGTCCAGTCAGCCAACCCTGAAATGGTGGAAAACCTAGACCCTACAACCCCTATGTAAATGCAGACACTAGAACCCCCCCCCCCCACCAGAGTTGCTAGCAGCATTTACAGAAACTTGCAGACAAAGAAAGTCCTCGAGGGCAGAGCAACTGTGAGGGTGATGCCTCACTTAGTCGAAGTGCTGCAGGGGAGTGCTGTAGAGTCTGGACAAATACCTGCAAGCAGGAGTGTCCCAGAGGACATAGGGAAGATTAACAAAGAATCCACCCCCACTCTCAGGAGAAAAGGGAACCAACCATCCGTTAAGGTGAAAAGCCCTTGCATAACTCATCAAAGCACTGAAAGAGAGTTCAGAGTGGATCCATCCACTGCTGATGCTCCTGAGCAGAACTCCAACCCAAGGTTAATTAAATCTAACCCTCCCCCTGCAGACCACAACAGGAACAAAGACACCCTAGGCAGTCATGGAAATGTGAAAACTGAAAAACTTCCCCAAAAATCACATGTTTATAAGGATGTCAAAAAGGGCAGTTTAAAGCAGCACTGCCACAGAGGAAAGACAGGCTGTAACAATTTTTAGGAATTCTGAATGAATGAGAATGAATGAGAGAGATGCTTATGTGTTTTTCTGTACTTACTCTTCTCTCTAGCGATTTTTTTAAAAATCGTATTTCATTCCGTTGGGTGTGGAGGTGTCATGAAGACCCCACCTGCCAAGAATGAGGCATATTAATTTCATCATACGAACATTAATTTTTAACTGTTGCTGGACTAAAAAGAAGACTCGTTTAAAGAAATCACAGCAGTGGCTGGAAACATTTGCATACTAAGAGACAGTTGTCTGGAGAGACAATAGAACTGCTCCCTGATCCAATTAACCCAAATGGATTTTGATCACCAGACATTGAATATGTAACAAGCCAGCATTCCATTCCAGCAACCCCCCCCTCCACCCCCCCAACCCACTGAGGGTGTCTGCTAAGATGGAGAATCCATACAAAATGCAGGAGAGTTTGTTGAAAAAACTTAGTCACATGACTAACCTGCTGGCCAACTTGGAGGTTTGACTTGTGCTCACAGGACAGTTTGAAGACAGAGACTGCTTTGAAGACAAATGAGAAGGAAGGTCTCTCTCCCACGAATTTCCAGATCGATTGAAGCCACCTAAACCTTAAGAGAGAAGACTCCTACATCGAAGTAAGTTTGAAAGCGTGCACTGGGCCCCAACTAAATGGCAAGATTTAACTGCAATCAAAGACTCTAAATTGAACTCAAAAGATAGTAAATGAACTCCAGCTATTGCTTCAAACTTTTCTGCTTTACTCTTTCTCCTTTTCTGTCTCTATCTGCATGTGTGTTTATCACAAATGCATGCTAGCATAGTCGCATGGTGTATTCATTGTAGTTTTAACTGAATTAGAGTTTTAAGGTTAATAAATTTACACCTTTGTTGTTTAAATCAAAGAAAACCTGTCTGGTTGATTTCTTTGCATTACAATTGGAGAACCATGAGCAAGGATTCACTGAGGGGGAGCTAAAAACACGGTGTTTTAAAAATTAAACCCTGTTACGGTCAAACCAGGAAAAGGCTGAAAGGAGACCCCTAGACCCCTTTCTCACCTAATCATAATATAACCATTACTCCAAGTTTTCGGCCCTTGCTACAGATGCGATAATGCTATTTTAAAAACACATGGCTGAGACTTTCCCTGGGTTTCGCTGAGATGGGTGAAACTTCCTGGAGGAGCAGCGTAAATAGTCATAAGCAGCTAGTTATGGTGTTTCTACTGGAGCTCCACTGAAGTTATGGTAGGAGATTGGGAGAATTCTATCAAAATTCAGAGCTATGATGATTAAATCAGAATTTTTATACACAATAACTATTGATACCACTGTGTCAGCCAATGAGTTGGTGTCGGGTATGACCTATGGCAGGATTTAGAACAAGCAGAGCTTATTTTACTGCAAACAGCAAAGTCTTTTTTATTTGCAGAGTACGAGTCTATTTAAACAGAGTCCATGCAGTACAGCAAACAGTTCATTTGCTCAACAAACAGCAAACGGAGTCTATTGAAATAGAGTCTGTATGTGCTAGAGTTGGAGTGGGAGCTAAATTGGATAGCAGCATTAACATTGCTGTTCGTTAGCTGCACATATCAGCAGGACACAAAATTGTAACTTACTTGCACTGCTTAAAGCTATCCTGCACCTCATAGAGGGGAGCTGCATGTGGTTGGAGATTCCAGTGAGAACCTCCTTAGTGAAGCACAGACATCTCACACATTGTTCCTTGCTAAGGTTCAAGAAGTCCTTGCACACCCTGTGTGTATATGGCCTGCTGAGAGCCCTTCCCCCCTCCTCCTCCCTCTTCCAGCAGCTTGCTCTGCTCTGTGTGGCCTGATTTGCGAACTCATACTGTATTCCAAGGATGATGCACTTTACTGGAGCCATGTCTGGGAGCAACTGGTTGGTGCAGAATCCTTAAAGTCAAGACAAACTCTCTTCAGTATATACCGCACACTCCCTGTAGACGTTTGCAACTTGAAACAGCTATGGAGAGCCCCAAAGCTTGTAGAATCATAGCAGCAGCAACAAGAAATCATCCAGTAACTAACGTGTAGGTAAATAATGCTGCTAGGGGGAATCCTTCCTGCTGCTGAACAGGTGTTCAGCTGTGCGAGGTTAAGAGAGGGGGTTAGTTGAAGGGTTGAGCCCCAAAGTGGCACCACTGGAGCCATATCAGTGTTGCACACTGACTGACATCATAATCTGCCTGCTCTGCATACTTCCGCCAGACGATAGCTGCGTGCAAGCTAATGCTCTTACCAAGATGGCTTTCTGCACAATTTGCAGCAGATGCATGCATACGCACATCAAATGCCATTTTTGTCCCCGAATGGCACCCATAGTGCCCAAAGAATGGGCGCTACCGAGCTCCATTTTGCACCTACTATATTTACTCAGCAAACAGAGTCTGTTCAAGCAGTCTCTATGAACAGCAGCTCATGACTAAAAATACAGCAAAGACTCCCCATAAAAGCAGGATTATTTCTCCAGCAAAATGCACTAAGTGGAGGATAGTTACATAATATAAATTAGGTGCAGAAAATCAATCCCAGTCACTTACAGCAGTCCAAGCTTGAATGACGGGGGGTAATTATGCAATCATCTCCATTCTGGCCGGGAGTAGTGGTGTCACACTATGAGACCTATTGCATATTTCTCTCTAAGATGCAATGGCCTGAGAGTTTTGGTACTGAGCCAAGCAGGTTAGGAAGTTCTAGGCTTTAATGCTTTCTTTGTGCTGAAATAGTTAACTTTGGTAGGTACAGAAAATGAACCACAATTGGACTTGGCCTCCTCAACTTAGAAAGGAAAGGAAGTCAACTAGGATTCCTGCTCTTAATGTCTCCAGTGACTCAGCTGGAAGCTAATGTGGGTAGATGGTGAGTAAGGAAATGGTCCAATAATCTGCCAACGCTTGCTGTCAGGATAGCACAGGAGAAATGTCCTGTGCAATGAAGCACCAGCTGCCACATTACAACACCTGCAGAGCAGATGGAGCAGGGAGATGTTGGAGCAGAGGAAGATAGCTGCACACTGAAAATCGGATCTGGCAGTTTGATATTTAGGTTGCTTTTGGAACTAATCTTTCTGTAACAAATGGATTATGTCTGAGTCAGTGTTACTGGCTGAGCACATGGGAGAGCCCTGGAAACGCTGAATGGTGCAGACCTGAAGTGAGACACAACCAGTTGATGGCAGCCAAGAACAGAACATCATGTCATGCGCTACACCTGCTGCAAGTACCATCACAGATTCCAGACTTCTCAGAGCTTTTAGATAGTGACCATCCTGTCATTTTGAGATATCTAGTACATATGCACCAGCCGCAGGCTTTTTAAACTACCATCGGCATTTTAGCCCATGTTTCAGCCTTTCAGCATGTTACAAGAAAAATCCCCTTTTCTTTTTGCTGAACAGAATCATACAGCACAGGAGGGGACCATTCAGCCTACCTTTGAAAGAGCTATCTAATTAATCCCATTCCCCTCTGCTCTCCCCATCATCCTACCAATTTTTCCCCTTCAAGTATTTATCCAATTCCCTTTTGAAAGTTACTGTTGAACTTGCTTCCACCAACCTTTCAGGCAGTGCATTCCAGATCACAACAATTTGTTGCAGAATGTATTTTCCCTCATCTTTCCACATGGTTCTTTTGCCAATTATCTTACGATTGGTGGATGTCAATATAGGCTAATCAGATTGATTGGATGGTATGATTGAAGACTATTAAAAGCAGTACAACATAACAGTATTCCAGTTTGTTGTGCAAAAACTTGAGGCAAATCTTTTTTCGCGTAGACAGATGGTTTCTGACAGTTGCAACTAGGGGGTCTGTTTATTTAAAATTAAGAAGCAGGACCAAGATTAATCAACATTTTCAGTTTTTACAGCAAATGGATGGAGACCATGGGGTAAACTCACTGGTCCTGCACTCACTGGGGGGACCAATGCTTAGAAACAGTGCAGGTGGCAGAACTGGAGTTGCAGTGTCATAGCCCTGTCTGCAACCTGCACGTCCCTTGAGCAATCTGAAATGTGAAATAAAAACAGAAAGAACCAGTGCTTATGATAATGATTCTGCAATCATTCTCTTGTTAGCACAGCTCTACCGTGATCATGGCTTTCAATGCTTCTAAAAATACGAATACCTGTCCTTATGTTCAGAATCATTTAATTGTTAATTTGCTTACTAAAGTTTCCTATTTGGCTGTGTTAGGACAACAAAAGGGGTAGAGTAACTCTGGTTATTTTAAATGTGGCCATTATGTCACAGCAGATAAGGATGATCCCATGCTGAGACTGAGGAGCTGTTTTGTAACTGCTAGAGATAGTGCTGATGTTTAAACCTGTGCTCCTTTTTAGCGCTGCTGCCCGAGGGATTGTGAATTTATTTCATAGTGACCAGAGTAATTCTTCTCACAATGACTGATAGAGATGTGAGTGGAAATTCACTAATCTCACATTTCAATCAGGAAACTATGCTTGAAGAAACTATGTGTCAGAGAACTCGAGTATTGTAACCTTAGAATTATAGAATTATAGAAACCTGCAGCTCATATGGGGGTCACTTGGCCCATCGTGTCTGTGCCTGCTCTTTGAAGGAGCTATTCAGTTTAGACCCTCACCCTCACTTTATCCCTCTTTCCAACACACACTTCTTTGAGCCATGAAATGCAAAACCTGAATTTATATATCGCATCTTTCACAACATCAGAACATCTGAAAGTGCTTTACAGCCAATGAGGTACTTTTTGAAGTGTAGTCACTGCTGTAATATAGGAAAACGCAGCAGACAATTTGCATACAGCAAGCTCCCACAAACAGTAATGTAATAGCAACCAGATAATCTGTTTTAGTGATGTTGTTTGAGGGATCAATATTGGCCAGAACACCAAGGAGAATTCCCCAGCTCTTCTTTGAAGTAGTGCTGTGGGATCTTTTGTACTTCCACCTGAAAGGGCAAGCGGCCCTTGGCTTAACATCTCATCTGAAAGACAACACCTCCGACAGTGCAGCACTCCCTCAGTACTGCAATGGAGTATTGGCCTAGATCTTGTGCTCAAGTCTCGGGAGGATGACTCCTTCCTGGGAGCGCAGGATCTGTTTGGGGAGATGGGTGGGTGGTGGATGCTGCAGGGGAGATGTGAATAGGCCCAGCAAGGACTGGAAATTTCTGTTTGGTCTGGAGGAGTACTCCTGCACCTCCTGGAACCACAAATGTTTTTTTAAAAAGACCAAAAAACATCGGGAGAGAAATTAATTTGCGTAGCGCTACTTCAAGCGCAGGTAGCAACCTGCGGCACTGCCTGCCCCAGGGAATGGAGGAAAGTCTCGTTATGCAAACTACTTTCTCCCCCCCACCATATGTTTTGGGAAAGGCATCTAGCAGGCCCTATAAAGATCACCATTTAGACCTCTCAATGCCTGGAGAAAGCAGGACTTGCATCCACCTATTTCTCCATGAAGATTGCAATCGGGGTCCTTCAAAAGTGTGGGACTGCAATTTACATATTTAAGCAGCCTCCTATATTATTTGGGGCAGGAGGACTGGGAACACAATGCTCTTGACAACCTGAAAATCAATGTAGGCAGGCAAATGGGTGCACAAGGTCCCCAATAGTTTTCCTCTGTCACTCATTAGCTTTTCAGGCAGTCAGCAGTTAAAAAACCATCTCCATCACCTCAGACAGAGACAAAGAAAGGGTGGCAGTTTCTTCTGTCATTCTATCACATTAAAAAGGACAAGTTGAATCTCGAAAACAAACCATGCCTCTATGAGGGAAACAAATAAGAAGGGAAAATAGGAGAGGGAAGAGAGGAGAGAACTAATTGAGGGTGAGGAGGCCTGTAGCTTCTCTGCCTTCACCGCAGTAATTGGGAGTGATGGGGAGCTGATAGTCAGTCAAGGGTGAGGGAAGTGACAACAAAGAGAAGGGGGAAGGGTAGAATACAGGGATTCAGTGAGCCATTCAAAAAGGAAGAGGTGAGGCTTGTTAGGGGAGTGGTATGAAGAGGAATGTGTATTGGGATGGTGAAAGGGTAAGGTATGCACAGGGAGCATGGTGTTGGGGTAAGCACGAGTGATTGGGAAAGGGAAACTACTGAGGGCCACATTTTCCCTGTAACAGTCTCCCCAGATGGAGCCTGCTGTTGTTACTGGCTTCTATCCCCATTATATTCCACCAAAGCACCCACTATCTCCCAGCCAAATGAACAGTAGGAAAGAAGGGGGAAAAAAACAGAAGGAGAAGCAGAAGACAGATAGAGAGGAACAATACCACAAAGCCATCAGAGACTAGTAAGAGAAAGAATTATATCGAATTATATATATTATTTATATCGCATTTTGCACCACCTCAGGGCATCTGAAAGCACTTCATAGCCAATTCATTACTTTCAAATTGTAGCCACCGTAATAACGTAAGAAACATGACAGCCAATTTGCACGCAGCAAGCACCCACAATCAGCAAAGTAGTGATGACCATTTGTTCCTTTCGGTGATGTTGGTAGAGAGATAAGTATTATCCTGCAGAACTACCTTGCTTTTCTTTGAAATAGTGCCCCGTGGGTTCTTTCACATTCACTTGAGAGGGCAAGTGGGGATCAGTTTAACATCTCAGCCAAAAGATGGCACCTCCAACAGTGCATCACTCCCTCAGCACTGTAATGGAGTGTCAGCCTCGAGTGGGAATGGAATCTATAATCTTTTGTCTGGAAACTGAGAGTGTTATCCACTGAGTCAAGGCTGACAGACAGTAATTATATGCTCTGACTTACCATGTGCAATGCCATGGAAAATCAACTAATATTTGTTAAGCAATCTGCAGCATAGTTTGAAAAATTACAGGCTTCTTTTCATGATTGTCTATTTGGTCGCCCTCCCTGTTCCATTCTCTTTAAGTCTAGTCTTTGTCATTATCTTTGACATCAATGCTGAAAGAGCCCCATGAGCTTCCTTTAGACTGTGTCAGAGCCTATTTGAGTATTTATTATTAATTTTGACTGTCAAGATCAATCTAACTGAGTAGACATTAGTGATTGAAATCAATTTTTCACCATACATTTTTATATTTGCTTCTCATTTCCCCTTAAACCTATGTGCAAAAGCTTAATCTCCATTCTCTAGTGTTACAAGAACAGAAACAGATCACATAACCCAGCATTATCGTGTTGAAAGGAAATGGGAGATTTCAAAATCCTAATTTCCAAAACAAATTCTCCCACTAGAGCAAGTGATGTTTCACAAGAGATATACATCATTCCCTTTTCATTAAAAAAATGCCCCAAATTGAAACTAAATGTCATATTCCTGCTATTTCTGGATTATTAATAAAAGATAGTGCTAACTCCAAAGATTAAGGGATAAAAATTGGTTATACCCTGTTTTCAAACATTCAAATATTTATTGCGAAATACAAAGTTTTTGACCAGGTAGAAAATTCAAGAAATAAAGCTGGATTTTATAATCTCGCCGCACGCCATAGAGCCGTCACAAACTTTTGTGCGGCAGCTCATTTGCATCCCTATGGCGAGCCGCTCCCCCCACCTCCCGAGCACGTAGAGGGGGTGGGCTGTCCTTCGCCAGTAATGGCGTCAGCTGTCTGTGCACAGGCGCTGACGCCCTTTTTAAAGGGCTGTCAGCCCTACCAGCTAATTTAAATATTTAAAGGTAAATTGAATTAAAACAAATAAATATATCCCTTTTGCCCCTCTCCCACCGCCCCAATAACAATTAAATTAATTATTTGCCCTTTCTCCCCAAAACACTTACCTTTACCATCTTACCTTCCCTCCCACCCCAAAACTGCATAAATCTTCACATATAACCCTCCCGCCATCCCCAACACCCATGACATTAACTTAACCCTATTTCCACCCCACCCCACAACCCCCACACTGATAAACATACCACCCTCCCCTTTCCACCGGTGTTGCACCTCGCTTTCCTGGACGGGGATCCGGAGGTGCTGGGTCGAAGATCGCAGCAGGACATCAGGAAGCGACATGAGCTTAATTAAATCAATCATTTCAATTTATTTAAATATTCAAATTGGGGTCCATCGCCAAGTAGCTGGGTGGGGGGGGGGGGCACTATGAGGCCTTGCCGCAATGGGAGTATTGGGCCGGGCCCTCCCAGGACTCAGGGTACGTGGCCTCCCTCTCCTGGAGGCATCCTCAGGCTTCCTCCCCGCCACAAAACCCGATGTCAGGGGGTCAGTAAAATCCAGCCCTATGTGTGGATGTAGACTCAGTTGGGATGCTCCCCACAGTTGAGAAAGTTCATACTTAATTTATATAGTGCTCTGGTCAGATCACAATTTGAGCACAGTTTGTGATCACCAAGATTCAAAATATGGAGGTAGTTCAGGGGAAAAACAGACTGCAAGACTGATCTTGGTAACTGAAATATGATGAAAGTCTTGAGAAACTTGGGCTTTTCAACCTTAACAGGAGAACCGGTATAGGTTTATAATATAATAAACGTTACAGAAAAGATCAAGACGTTATTTCAAATTAAACCATGATATGGGCAAGGGAGCCCTGGTTCAAACTAGTACAAGAAATGTTTAGGACTGATATCAAGCAGTTCTTTACACAAAGACTCATCAAAGACTGGCATGGGCTTTTGGTTGGTAGGAACCATAAATACTGAAAAGAAACAGTGGCGGCTATGGTGAGAGGATTATAGCTCCTTTGTGACTGGATAAACTAGGATGAGATGCATGGCCTTCCTCATCTGTATCTAACTTGGGATCTTGTGGTTCTTGCATGTACAAACCCAAAGGAAGACAACTGGGGCAACCTGCCTGTCGGAAACCTGACTGGATCGGAAAAAACACTTGTTTACAGCCTGCCCAATATTTCTCCCATTGATGTCAATGGACAGCAATATAGGCCAGGGCATAAAACCACCATTCCACCCGATTCCGTAGGATTCGCACCGGGTGAGTTGGGATAAAATTAATCCCAATGTTTTAAAGCAATGTTCCTCTATTACTAAATCTAAAATAGGGCTACATTCAATAAAGATCCATCTGTCAATGCCTTAGACTCCTCTGCCCTGGTCAGTCGGTGTAAATACTGCAAGCAAAGGCTCCTTGCCTCATTGATTTCTTCCTCACTCTCTGTCTCCCACTCCAGACCTTTGCAGTATAATTTGAGACATGCAGCAAACACAGAGTTTTGTCATCTTGTGATAGACAGACAAGCCAGCTGAACTGTGCACTGAGTTTTCAATCCATCACTTGCTGCATCACAGTATAGCAATTATGTACCACTAAACATGCAGTAAGGCTTCTGTGATGTGACTTCCCCATAAAACAAAGTAATAGCAACAACAACTTGCATTTATATAGTCCTTTTAGTAAGTTAAAACATCTCAAGGCACTTAAGGAGAGTGTTATCAATAAAAAATTTGACATTGATCCACATCAGGTGATATTAGGACAGGTGATCAAAAGCTTAATCAAAGAGGTCGATGTTAAGGAGTATCATAAAGGAGGAAAGAGAGGTAGAGGCGTGGAGAGGTTTAGGGAGGAAATTCCAGAGATTAGGGTCTAGGCAGCTGAAAGCACAGCCACCAAAAGGGGAAGTGATTAAAATTGGGGATGCGCAGACTGCCAAAATAGAAGGAGCGCAGAGATCTCGCAGGCTTGCAAAGCTGGAGTAGGTTACAGAGATATGGAGAGAAGCCCATGGAGGGTTTTGAAAACCAGGATGAGAATTTTAAAATTGAGGTGTTATCGGGCCATGAGTCTATGCAGGCCAGCAGCAATGGGTGGGATTTTGTAGTAAAAGTAATGGTCCGGGTAACAGCGCTCATGGTTATTAGGGTGGAAACTAGACAGCTACTTCCAGGGACTGAACGTGCAAGTTAAATGTGAAAATCAGGAAGTTGTTCCTTCAAAATCTGTGTGGTAATAGTAGCTCAACGAGAGACTCACTATTGAAATACATGGAAAAGCATCAAGTTGCTATACTTACTTGATATCTACACAGTAAACTCGGTAGAAAAAGATAGGACTTGTCCATTCCAGTGTAAATACCTTTCTAATGGTGTGATAAGTTTTAATTACTGCCAAGCTACCTTTTTGGCACTGAAAATTAATTTTAACAAGTGTGGAGTCTCATTCCTTCAGATTTTGATTGCCTTTGGAGACTTAAAAAAATTTGAAGTGATTTTTTAATTTTTTGTCTCTTTTATCTCTCACGACACTCTTTCATTCCCTCTCTTTCTTTCAATTTATGTAGCTGTCTTGGCATTGAATTAAATATTCTATCCGACATTTCCTGGCTCAAAGTCTATGCTGTTCATTTGTAATTCTTCAAACTGATTGGTTAAGGAGATACACAGTTAACACAGGTCCCAGAGCCCCTGTAGAGTGGGCTGTGCTTTTTTGGATAGTTGGCTGACAGCAACTTCCATGATAAAAGCCCACAGAAAGTCTGTGAGCAAGTGCAAATGTAATGAGCAACTGTCACTATCCATTCACTGTTAACTGCAGAATCTGGCTCAATAATTTCATCTCAATTGTTAGAGTAAATTTAAACTTCCATAACAGAAATTAACAAGATACAGGATAAGACTCATTAGTTTAGAGAGAAATAAACTACCGTGAGCCAGGGCTCTCGAGACTCATGGGCCGGGCTTTTACGTGACCCGGCGGGGAGGGCAAGGCGGGACTGGAAGTGGGTGGTGCTGGCGCACTCGATCCGATCCCCGTTCGCAGAGCAATCTCACGCTAGCTAGCCAATTAACGGCCAGCAGGCAGCGTAGTTGACCATTCACCAGCCGGAGGTGGTGACTGAGGCATCGGCCATGTCATCAGCTGACGCAGTCGGATGTGCTGGTTCCATCTTTAAAGGGCCTCAGATCATCCTGCTCAGCAGTCTTTGACCACCATTGCAGCAGCCTCTGAAGGCATCCAGCCCGCTGTGTGAACCTGCCATTGGCAGTGGAAAAAGAGGTCACTGATATGGCCTTCTGCCCCTTCCTTATCCCGAGGTTCCCCCTGCAGTTGGTCATGAGGTTGCCACTGACCTGATCCATGTGCCCACACCTCCTTCCCTCAGGTTCTCCTCCTTGCTGGAGGACCTGCCTCCTGGTGCCCATGGCACCTGGGCACTGATGGTCTGAAGGGCCACTCTGTCAGTTACTTCCTCAACACTGCCCACCCCATTCCCCCTCTCAGCCCCCTCTCGATTGACCCCTGTGCCAGCAGCTTGATCGGATGGAGGCTCTACCCCAGATCCCTGGCTCCTCAATTCCCCCTCCTCCATGCTAAACGCTCTGGCCACACTGCACCAGCCTTCCTGTGAAGGTGAACTCCCTGACCCCATGGCTGCCAAAATCCAGCAATGACCTCAGCTGCCGCCCCATTGCCATCCGTAAATACCTGCCAGGGTTCCGGCGCCCCCTGGCCCCAATACACTATCGTAAAATTTGAACAGGCACAATGTCGTTCAATGGGGTCTTCAACAATTTTAACAAGTTTTCAATTGGCGGTTTTGAAAAAGTGTGCACTGCTCTCACTTGACTTGCTGTCTGCTTCAGGTAAAATACAGACCCCATGTGATTACATTGGAGATCCATCCTGATGCCACTCCATGCCATTTTATATGACCCACTGCTTCCAATGCCATTCACTTTGGAGAAGTAAAATCCCAGCCATGGGTTGAAATTTTTGGTTGGGCAGGATGCCCCGTCCACCAGCCGAAAAGTCAGTGGCGAGCCCATTTCTGCTGAGCCTGGAGAGCCAGACCGGGATTTTTCACTCCCCAGGCCTTTAAGTGGTCTTGGGTGGGACTTCCATCTCCTTTTAGCAGGAAGTCTCATCTAATGGAGCTGCCAGCCAATCAGCGGACCTGCAGCTCTTAGTCCCAGCGGTGCCACCAGGAGTGGTGGCCACTGCTGGGACGACACCCAGCCATTGGAACCAACAGGAAGAACGGCCCCGGGAAAAAGGTAAGTTTGTAGGGCCTCACCAAAAACAATCTGTCAGGCCCCGGTTAGACAAGGGAGTCAGTTGTGGGGTGGGGAGGCGGAGGGAGTGTTGTGCTTTGAAGGCGGTTGGATCTTTGGGGGTGGCCCTCCGTGGGTGTCCGATTAGGAGTGCATGCCCCCCAGCCTGCAAGAAGGCCACCTGGTTTCACCAGGCAGGCTTCTTGAGGCCTCAGCTGCTCGCCAGCCAAGGGTAAAATACCCGCAGCGGTGGGTGGTGGCCCTTAAATGCCAGTTACTTGGCCACATAATGGCCTTGATTGGCTTCGGGCAGGCGGGCCGTTTCTCGCCGCCGCTACCCCATGTTAATTTGCAATGGGGCCAGGAGGGGGTCGGGAACGGCACCCCACCACCACCCCCCCCCCCCCCCCACCCCACCTCTCACTCAGTTTTACGCCAATCCCCCCACCCCCACCACCAGTCTGCTCATTTGGGGGGCGTAAAATTCCAGCCATGATTTTGGTACCTGTTGTTTCTCCACTGCATTTTCTGATCGACCACTGTGCCCCATCACATATCCTCCATATTTCTAAAAGAGGGCAAATAAATGAAACGCAAGATATGTACCTCCTTGCTCATCCTCTAACTCCTCTAAGCAGCTTCAGGAAGGTCCCTTCTTGCTTCAGAAACTCCAATTGTTTTAGCAGGCGTGTTGCCTTTTGCTCTGCCAAGGAGATTCCCTCAAAGGTATCAGGACTCCCTCCAGTGGCATTTGCTGAACGCTTGGCAATGATCATCATGCCCTTGGTCTACCTATGAGGATTATTAAAACATGTTGTACACGCTTCCTCATCATATTGGACCTGGAAGAGAGCTTTGACCTTGTTAAATGTCTCCTGTAAGGCTCTCTTTCCACCCGCAGGAGATAATAACTGGTCCCAAACAGTCATTTCTCGCAGATCTTGGCTTTGTCAGTCTTAAGTAGCCCGTTGTGATCCCTAAAGCTATATTTGCGTTGCTTGTCACTTTGTGTTAAGACTTCTGTGTGCCACGGCTGTGAATCTTCCCTCAAGCATAGGCAGCATAGTTCATTTTCATACCATCTTTAATGTCATTTGTATCGGATTCTTATGCATCTGCTGCTGATATGCATTTTACTAGCACTGCAAAGACCTCCATATGTATGCATGGATGAGCTAGATTACAGTTTGTCGAAAAGTTAATCTATTGTGACCCCTTTGTTTGATTAAAAATACATCAGATTGTTAATTAGGAAAACAATGACCCGGGAAAGATTTCCCAGCAGGATATGGTGTTTGCACCTTGAAATGGAGTTGACACTGGGATCTCATAATTCAATGTTTAATGTTCTTGCCCCCTACTGATCATATTTGGCTGGCACTGTTTATGTAAGCAGATGCAACACTCAGTCCCTGTAGTAGCAGCAGGCGCTTGCTGAAAATACAGCCAGACACACGCATGGCAAAAGAAGGGAGTGGGGGGGGGGGCGGGGGGGGACGTTGGGAGAAGGGTGAATTCTGGACTTAGAATACATTGCAGAAATGCAATAAAGTTTATATCAGATTAGTAAATAGTTTGCAAAAGGAAAAAAAATCAAGACCATAATATTCTTCGATTCATGACTTTGATAAAACGACCCTCCAACTGTCAGTTGTTGTCAGGAAGCAAGTATAAGTTTGCACTGCAAGAATCAAAAATCAGAAAATTTGAAATAGTTTCCATTGCACTAAGTTCAGATTTAAGACATTTTCTTGAAATTGGGTCTGATTTTGCTGAGAGGGGGGAATATCTGCTGGTTGTTTTCAACAGGATATCACATACCAGTAACGCAATGATCCAAAAATGTGTCTGAACATGAATTTTGCTCTGTGTTATGTATTTGGCAAACAAAAATGCAAAGTCACAGGAGATGCAATATTCAGTCCCAGTAGATGCGCCCGGTTTCTTTCTCTGCATATGGCTAGCACCATCTGTTGGGTTAATTCTTTTAAGGCAGTTGACAAAAGAGCCACAGAAGAGATAAGGAGAATTCTTCTCTTACACAATGAGTTGTTGTGACCCACAATGCACTGCCTGAAAGAGCAGTGGAAATACATTCAATAGTAACTTTCAAAAGGAATTGGAAAATACTTGAATGAGAAACATTTGCAGGGTTATGGGGAAAAAGCAGGGGAGTGGGACTAATTGGAGAACTCTTTCAAAGAGCCTGCACAGACACAATGGGCCAAATGGTCTCTTACTGCACTATATGATTCTATGCTGTCCATTTATGTACAGTGTTATGAGTTGCATGAGATGGCACAATAAAAACATTATATTAAAACATTACATCACAACCAGGGATCTAAATTTTACAAAACTGAAAAACAGATTAAAACAAGCTCCAAAAAGTAAGTGATCAGGGTGAAAGTCAATCATCATAAAATTTGATGTGATGGAATGCCTTATTATCATGATAATATGACAACTGGAATCATGGCCTGATGGTGTTTCGTAAGAATGAACAAAGGCTTCTGAAAGTGTACAGGTTTCAAGGTGATATGTTATCAGTGTTATCACTATGTTATCAGTGGGAGGTTGCTCAGCAACTTATCCTTAATGAAGAAATTTAGATCAACTTGGAATTCAGGCCTTGATCCAGACAATCTGAATCCAAAGTTTGAATCCTAAAACTGTTTAGTTACCGACAATGATTATTAATATAACCTCTTGGCTCTACATCCTTAGAGTAACTGAAGCAGTGCTGCAGTTTTTATGCGCACATTTGCCTATGCTGGGATTTCCAGTAATGGGATGAGCCTGAGCCTGCAAAGCCTTTCCCAGTAGAACAGCAAAATGTAATTTTTCTTATTTCGCACAAGCTGCTCAATGTTGGAAGTATAAATGAATACTAAAATACACCTGTAAACGAAGGGAAAACAACAAGTTTTCTGACATTACTTTTGAAGGGGCATGAATTCATAAAATATTCTGTCAAAAGTGTTATTGTTGGTATTCACACAGATTTGTGTATTTTGCATTTACACTATTGCACTTTCACCAAAGATCAATTTGCCTCTATGCAAAGAATATGTTATAGGACTATTTAATTTCCTTTAATTATCTCAAAACACTGTGAAAATCTCTCAGTATTGCAATTGATAAGACTGCTCAGATCAGATACCCACTTTAGCTGATGTAACTAAAACAACAAGGAAGGCGACACAATTACTGCCCTCCATACTCCCCTACCCACCCCCCCACCCCCCCCCCCCACAGCCTCTCAGCAGAAAGTGTTTCATCCATAAATGCCTTTCTTTCAACAGAACTTTAATGATGAAGGTGGAAAAGTGAGATCTTGAATCCTGTCAGAAACGACTGATACTCTGGCTGCACACAAAAGAATCATATAAATTTTTGTTAAGCAAGGGCGTTAAGGGTTACAAAACCAAGGAGAGTTGATGGACGTAAGATACAGATCAGCCAAGAGCTAACTGAAGGGGCTAAATTGCCTACTCCTGTTCCTATGTTCCACATTTTTGTGATCGGACTTTTCAAATTCCTGTGGTGGATATGTCCAGCGTGAACCAGGTATCCACGTTACATTTAATGCTTCAAGTCCTGTCAACCGGATATGATTTTTCCTAAGACAGAGAAGCAGTAACATCGATCATCAGTTCAACAAAATAACAAGCTTGGAGCCAATCAATGCAACGTCCAATGCTTCAGAAATGTTGCTTTAAAGGTATTCCAGATTAATTGCATCACCTCTAAGCATTACAACTGCAATCTACCATTTTACTTAAGTACACGTCCAAAGACAAAAGGATCAATTGTAAAGTGAATTGAGAGAACCAAAGGTTTAGACATCACAATTTATAGCCTTTTGTGTTACTTATCTATTAACATAGCTCTAAAAAGACACACACAGATAATCCATTCAAGTGAATGCACATGACCCTCAAATCACCTTTCCAGTAATGTTTAAATCTTTTGAGATGGCAGCCGATCTCACATGGCATTGCTCAATGTAATACTGTGGCTCCGTTGGTAGTATTCTCACCTGAGTCAGAAAGTCATTGCTTCAAGCCCCACTTCAGAGTCTTGAGCACATAATCCAAGCTGACACTCCAGTGCGGTACCAAGGGAGAACTGCACTGTCAAAGGTCTCGTATTTCAGCTGCTAAGTTAAACTGAGGCCCCATCTGCCCAAACACTTCACATCAATTGCAGACTGCATCTCAGCTTAATGTCTCATCTAAAAGACACACACTTCTAACAACCTTTTGCTATGAAGAGCAGAGTCTCACAGCGCTGTGATGTTTGCTATTTATGGACTAATTGGCACTCTACCACAAGAATTTCACAGGAGATTGGTTTGGTAACCTGATGGGATTCAGTTTTTATTTCTATACTTTGATAGGCAGATAAATATAGACAAAGGGGTCTAATTCAACCAATGTTTAACTCATTAGTGCTGTCAAGTGTAAGCTTATTTTTAGATTCTATTTTGTGCATGAATGCCAAGTTGCCAAGATAGGATGCTGTTATGGACAAGTGGGAGGTAGTGTGGGTGACTTCCACTTTTCACCTCTCAACTGACGCAGCTGGTGTTTTAAATATACAGCTGGATTATATGTTTCTGCCGCCATAATCGGCGGCAGCCGTAAAAAATGGCGGTCCGCACATGCAGGCTTTACTTTGCGGAGTCGCCACGATAATAAACGCGGTGGTTCATTTACATGGCTGGGGCAGACCAGCCCCCTGCCCCACATTGATGTGGAGGGGGCGGGTAGTCCATCCCTGGCAAAGGCGTCCAACGCCATTGCACAGGCGCTGACACCGTTTTGAAAGGGCTTCGAGCCCTTTAATTTAATTCAAATTTTTAAAGAAACATTAGTGAAAAAACTTCACTAAAGTTATCCCGACCCTCTCCCACCCCCCTCAATGACCATCAAATTTATTACTTGCCCTCGCCCCACCCCAAAAAACGTACCTTGTAGTCCCGACCTTCCCTCCCCCTCCAAAGTTCATAAACTATGACCTTTACCCCTACCCATCACCTCCTAAACTTATCAAAAACATTTGATCCCACTTACCCCCATCCCGAAAACACACCTCCCCTCCCCACCAGTGTCCCGCATTGGATCTCCGGATGGAAAACAGAAGGTGCAGGGGTTCCGGCAGCTGATACAATATCGGCGCAGAAGCATTAATTCATCGATTTATATTCATTAACATATTTAAATCCTGCTCCCGTCGCCGAGCAGCGCGGGGCCGCCACAAGGCCTCGCCGCTGCCGGCAATATGGGGCTGGGCCTTCCCAGCATCAAGGCCTGTGGCATGCCTCTCCCAGAAGCATTTTCCATGCCCCCGCCCCCCACCACCACGACACCTGATATCGGGGTAGTCTGTAAAATTCAACCCACAATGTTTTGGCCCCCGAGTGTTTTAAGGGTCAAATAAATAGGTTAGAAAAGAAAGATAAATATTTGCTTTTACACAATAACGAAAAACTTTCATGACTTCACCCACTCACACATTCACACACGTACACACACAGGAAAAGATAAAGAGTAGGGAGTAACGTGCAACTAGAGTCTAAATGTAAAAGCTTTTGTTGTTTTAAAAAACTTTTAGAAGCTTTTCAGGAGGAAATCTTTCAGCGGTGCAGGCCTGAATGTTCATAGTTTTGAAAAGGATGAAGTGTCGCAGGCTCCTTGTGGTTAAGCCTCAATCCAAAGTCGATGGTGGAAATTCTGGTTCACTTTTGCAGCTGGGGAGTTCCAAAGTCACCTTGCAATTTCTCTGGTGCAGTAATTAAAAGATTTTATCAGCAGGACTCCTGTTTAGCTGGAACTGTCTCACAGCTGTTCTGGCTGGAAAAGGTTTTCCTCACTGTTCTGCCTTTCTCTCTCCAGAGAGATACCTTTTAAGGTGAAAACTTGTCAGATTGGGATGTCGTTCAGGTGACTGAGAGCTCTCTCCCCTGGGGTGAATCATACAATGTTCCAGGATATGGGAACCATTGTTGCATGATGGCATCTGAATATGGTCCATTTTGATAAATAGGTGTTATTTCATACCCATTATTTTGGCCTTGGCTTTGGAAGTAGTCTGCCTGCAAAAGTCTTTGTTAGCTCCATTCCTGCAGATAGGAGCTGTTAGCATGAAATGGGCTGTTTTTCATTTCAATATGTTTTGCCCAAAGCTAATTCAGACGTAGATAATGGGTTTCATCTTTAACAAACAAACATGTTTATTGACAGTACAGGAGGGATCACCTGACCTCTACTCCATCTTTCCTGTAGCACAAATGTCTCCTTTTTTTGTAGTTCAGTTCAACAGTTAATTTTTATTTCATAATTCCTCCAGGTCATTTCATATTTCATCACTGTTCCTTCCGTGAGCGTGACAATGCCTTCTGTCAAATTTTATTGTAATCTCCCTTGGATAAACCAAACTGCACCTGATGAAAAAAAGTTTGGATTTTTCAGCTAACAACAACTGAAACAAGCACAGCTACTTCCTTCTGCTAATTCATCTGTCTTATGGATTTGTAAGGCGTGCTGTTGAAGGAATGGATTTCAGAGTTCCATCAACACCACAGCACATTTAGCCACACGCATTTCTACCATTGCAATGGTTGGAGTGCTGCAATCAGTGTTAGAGTAGAGAGTAGGAAATTGGACAGAGATTCCACACTAGATTACTTTCCAGAAACCTCTGCTGGTACAATAAGGTGAGGAGTTACAGTTTTAATGTCCCAATGATCACGTCACCTGCCAACAAGGCTTACACACAGAGAAGAATGATTCCCTCAGATGTGGTATGATGGAATGACCGGAGCCAGAGGAACAGTATTCCAACAAGGAGTCAATACCTCAAGGAGATGAGGGAAGAGAAGTAAACACATATGCGTCAATACTCACAGATGTCCATTTGCATTTGCATTTGCATATTATAGAATGATACAGCACAGAATGAGGCTATTCAGCCCATCATGCCTGTGCTGGCTCATGGCTGATAAAAATGCAATATCTATTAAATTAAAGATACGAAAACATTTAGTAATTTGTTTTCTGAATAGTCAATAAAGATAATCTACATCTATTTGTCTTTAACTTCAGGTGGGGAGCAAAGTGTTGGAGCATAGATGCTGAGTAGGTGTACTGGACCAGAGGCGGTGAGCAGTCGGATGGACAGTATGCATTCTGAGCCATTTGAAGGTGGCTCTATCATGCTGAGCAAAGAGTTTCTGATGGCGAAGCCCAGTCCATGCTGTCTTGGTTCTTCAGGATCCCTCTCCTGCCTGAAGAAGGTGTAGTCTTGCTCTCTTAGAGATCCGCTCGCAGGGAGGCGTATCCCCTGAAGTGCTGCAATGTCCACATTGAGTTGACTGAGCTTGTTGTTAATGATGGCGGTCTTCCGAGAATTGTTGATTTGGGTAAGATCTTCCGACAGGCCAGGACACATAGTTCTGACATTCCAGCTTGCAAAATGAAGGGCAGGCTGGAATTTTTTTGCCGTGCTGTTTGGTGCGGTGTTACAGTCCACTTGTCGGTTAGTTAAAGACCAGTTCTACGAGGAACTCCATAATATCATTAGTAGCATCCCCAACACCGACCACCTGTTCCTGCTGGGGGACTTTAACGTCAGGGTTGGGGCCGACCATGACTCATGGCCCTCCTGCCTTGGGCGCTATGGCATTGGAAGGATGAATGAGAATAGACAGAGACTGCTGGAGTTGTGTACCTATCACAACCTCTGCATCACCAACTCGTTCTTTCATACTAAACCCTATTACCAGGTTTCATGGAGGCACCCAAGATCACATCACAGCTGGACCTCATTGTCACAAGGCGAGCCTCTTTAAACAGCGTTCAAATCACATGCAGCTTCCACAGTATGGACTGCGACACCGACCACTCCCTGGTGTGCAGCAAGGTTAGACTCAAACCAAAGAAGCTGCAGCACTCCAAGCAGAAGGGCCACCCGCGCATCAACACGAGCAGAATTTCTTATCCACAGCTGTGACATAAGTTTCTAAGTTCACTTGAAAAAGCCCTTCAAAACACTCCTACAGGGGATGCAGAGACCAAGTGGGCCCACATCAGAGACACCATCTATGACTCAGCTATGACCACCTATGGCAAACGTGTGAATCAGAATGCGGACTGGTTTCAATCTCACATTGAAGAGCTGGAACCTGTCATAGCCACTAAGCGCATTGCACTGTTGAACTACAAGAAAGCCTCCAGCGAGTTAACATCCGTAGCACTTAAAGCAGCCAGAAGCACTGCACAAAGAACAGCCAGGCGTTGCGCTAATGACTACTGGCAACACCTATGCAGTCATATTCAGCTGGCCTCTGACACCGGAAACATCAGAGGAATGTATGATGGCATTAAGAGAGCTTTTGGGCCACCAATCAGGAAGATCGCCCCCCTCAAGTCTAAATCAGGGGACACGATCACTGACCAACGCAAGCAAATGGACCTCTGGGTTGAGCACTACCTAGAACTGTACTCCAGGGAAAATGTTGTCACTGAGACCGCCCTCAATGCAGCCCAGTCTCTGCCAGTCATGGTTGAGCTGAATGAACAGCCAACAAAATCAGAACTCAGTGATGCCATTGATTCTCTAGCCAGCGGAAAAGCCCCTGGGAAGGATGGTATTACCCCTGAAATAATCAAGAGTGCCAAGCCTGCTATACTCTCAGCACTCCATGAACTTCTTTTCCTGTGCTGGGATGAGGGAGCAGTATCACAGGACATGTGCGATGCCAATATCATCACCCTCTATAAGAACAAGGGTGACCACGGTGACTGCCACAACGACCGTGGAATCTCCCTGCTCAGCATAGTGGGGAAAGTCTTCGCTCGAGTCTTTTTAAACAGGCTCCAGAAGCTGGCTGAGCGTGTCTACCCTGAGGCACAGTGTGGCTTTCGAGCAGAGAGATCGACCATTGACATGCTGTTCTCCCTTCGTCAGATACAGGGGAAATGCTGCGAACAACAGATGTCCCTTTACGTTGCTTTCATTGATCTCACCAAAACCTTTGATCCCGTCAGCAGAAGTGGTCTCTTCAGACTACTAGCAAAGATCGGATGTCCACCAAAGCTACTAAGTATCATCACCTCATTCCATGACAATATGAAAGGCACAATTCAGCATAGCGGCGCCTTATCAGACCCCTTTCCTATCCTGAGTGGCATGAAAAAGGCTGTGTTCTCGCACCTACACTGTTTGGGATCTTCTTCTCCCTGCTGCTCTCACATGCGTTCAAGTCTTCAGAAAAAGGAATTTTCCTCCACACAAGATCAGGTGGCAGGTTGTTCAACCTTGCCCGTCTAAGAGCGAAGAACAAAGCACGGAAGGTCCTCATCAGGGAACTCCTCTTTGCTGACGATCTGCATTAACATCACGCACAGAAGAGTGTCTGCAGAGTCTCATCAACAGGATTGCTGCAGTCTGCAACGAATTTGGCCTAACCATCAGCCTCAAGAAAACAAACATCATGGGACAGGACGCCAGAAATGCTCCATTCATCAATATCGGCGACCACGCTCTGGAAGTGATTCAAGAGTTCACCTACCTCGGCTCAACTATCACCAGTAACCTGTCTCTCAATGCAGAAATCAATAAGCGTATGGGAAAGGCATCCGCTGCTATGTCCAGACTGGACAAGAGAATGTGGGAAAATGGCGCACTGACACGGAACACAAAAGTCCGAGTGCATCAAGCCTGTGTCCTCAGTACCTGCTCTACGGCAGTGAGGCCTGGACAACGTATGTCAGCCAAGTGCAACGTCTCAATTCATTCCATCTTCGCTGCCTCCGGAGAATCCTTGGCATCAGGTGGCAGGACCATATCTCCAACGCAGAAGTCCTCGAGGCGGCCAGCATCCCCAGCATATACACACTACTGAGCCAGCGGCGCTTGAGATGGCTTGGCCATGTGAGCTGCAAGGCAGATGGCAGGATCCCCTAGGACACATTGTACAGCAAGCTCGTCACTGGTATCAGACCCACCGGTCGTCCATGTCTCCGCTTTAAAGGCGTCTACAAATACAACATGAAGTGCTGTGACATTGATCACAAGTCGTGGGAGTCAGTTGCCAGTGATCGCCAGAGCTGGCGAACAGCCATAAAGGCGGGGATAAAGAGTGCAGAGTCGAAGAGACTTAGCTGTTGGCAGGAAAAAAGACAGAAGTGCAAGGAGAGAGCCAACAGTGTAACAGCCCCGACAACCAATTTTATCTGCAGCACCTGTGGAAGAGTCTGTCACTCTAGAATTGGCCTTTATAGCCACTCCAGACGCAGCTTCACAAACCACTGATCACCTCCAGGTGCGTATCCATTGTCTCTCAAGACAAGGAGGCCAAAGAAGAAGAAGATCTATTTGATATACAATCCACAACTGTAAAAAATAGCAAAAAAAAAACTATTTTGTTCCAATTAGTCCATAATTTTCCACCAGGGTTTCAGGAGCAGCAGAAAATCAGGAACATATTCCAAACCACTCATAAGCCGGATTATATCCTGGTGACAGGGGTCTCTACGTCCAGAAAAAGCGATGCCGAGAAACCTGCGTCACTTCTTCTGTGGGAGGCCTGTCGAATCTAGTGCCAATTAGGCACTAAAATGGACAGCAGTAGGCCTTCCACGGGAGCAAGGACCCCGGTGATGGAAGTCCCGTCTTCTAAGAGCTGCTGACCCAATCAAAGGCCGGCAGCTCTTTAACTGAGCAACGCCACAGTGGAGGCGTTGGCTGCTGGCGGTGCAGCAACTACGTGAGGCAAACAGGTAGGTCAGGTGTCTCGTGGGGTGAGGATCACAGGAAAGGGTGGTATTGGGGGGTCAGTAGCAAGCCAGGGGGTGGCTCTCAGCAGGCTCCCCCACCACTTCCCAATGTCGGGTCCCTTGTTCAGGCAGTAAGTGTCTTTTAATGAGGGACCACCTCCCCCACCCGCCACCCCGCCCCCCCCCAACCCTGCCACTGCACCCCGGAGCCAGAAAGCAGCCGGCAAGGTTTTTGTGCCATGCTTCCTGTGCGGCAACAGGGCCGTCCGCTGTACAGCTAATTGTGACGGCAGCGGGATGCGGCCCTTAATTGGGCATGAATTGGCAGCAAGGCAGGAAGGCCGTTTCCAGGCCTTCCCGCCCTGAACCTAATTTTGGCAGAGGCGGGAATGTGGCGAGGTCCCTCCTTATTTTATGCTCTCCCCACCTCCAAACCGCAAAGAAGGTGTAATTTGAATTCAATTAATAATAATCTGGAATTAAAAAGCTGGTCTAATGATGGCCATGAAACCATTCTCGATTGTTGTCGCAACCCATCTGGTTCACTAATGTCCTTTAGGAAAGGAAAACCTGTTGTCGCTACCTGGTCTGGCCTACATGTGACTCCAGACCCACAGCAATGTGGTTCACTCTTACATGCCCTCTGACATGGCCTAGCAAGCCACTCAGTTGTATCTAACCACTATGAAGCAATAAAGAATGAAACTGGATGGACCACCTGGCATTGATCTAGGCACCGAAAACGACAACGGCAAACCCAGCCCTGTCAACCCTGCAAAGACCTCTTTACAAACATCTGGGAGCTTGTGCCAAAGTTGGGAGAGCTGTCTCACAGTCTGGTCAAGCAAGAGCCTGACATTGTCATACTCACAGAATCGGCCCTTACAGACAATGTACCCGGCACTGTCATCACCAGCCCCAGGTATGTCCTGTCCCACCGGCAGAACAGTCCCAGCAGAGTTGGCGGCGCAGTAGTATACAGTCGGAAGGGAGTTCCTCATGGAGTCCTCGACTCCAGACCCCACGAAATCTCATGGCAGCAGGTCAAACATGGGCAAGGAAACTTCCTGCAGATTACCACCCACCACCCTCCCTCAGCTGATGAATCAGTACTCTTTCATATTGAACAACACTTGGAGGAAGCATTGAGGGTGGCAAGGGCACAGAATGTACTCTGGGTAGATGACTTCAATGTCCATCACCAAGAGTGGCTTGGTAGCACCACTAGTGACTGAGCTGGCCGAGTCCTAAAGGACATAGCTGCCAGACTGGGTCTGTGGCAGGTGGTGAGGGAACCAACAAGAGGGAAAAATATACTTGACCTCGTCCTCACCAATCTGCCTGCCGCAACGTGACCATCGCACAGTCTTTGCGGAGACAACGTCCCATCTTCATCGTGTTGTGTGGCACTATCACCGTGCTAAATCAGATAGATTTCGAACAGATCTAGCAATCTTAAACTGTGCATCTATGAGGCACTGTGGACCATCAGCAGCGGCAGAATTATATTCAACCACAATCTGTAACCTCATGGCCCGGCATATCCCCCATTTTACCATTACCATCAAGCCAGGGGACCAACCCTGGTTCAATGAAGAGTGCAGGAGGGCATGCCAGGAGCAGCACCAGGCATACCTCAAAATGAGGTGTCAACCTGGTGAAGCTACAACACAGGATTACTTGCATATCAAACAGCATAAGCAGCATGCAATAGACAGAGTTAAGTGATCCCATAACCAAAGGATCAGATCTAAGCTCTGCAGTCCTGTCACATCCAGTTGTGAATTGTGGTGGACAATTAAGCAACTAACTGGAGGAAGTGGCTCCACAAATGTCCCCATCAGTGCAAAAGATAAGGCTGAAGCATTTGCAACAATCTTTAGTCAGAAGTGCTGAGTTGATAATCCATCTTGGCCTCCTCCTGAAGTCCCCAGCATCACAGATGCCAGACCTCAGCCAATTCGATTCACTCCGCGTGATATCAAGAAACGACTGAAGGCACTGGATACTACAAAGGCTATGAGCCCTGACAATATTCCGGCAATAGTACTGAAGACCTGTGCTCCAGAACTTGCCGCGCCACTTGCCAAGCTGTCGCAGTACAGCTACAACACTGGCATCTACCCGGCAATGTGGAAAATTGCTCAGCTATGTCCTGGGCAGAAAAAGCAAAACAAGTGCAACCTGGCCAATTATCGCCCCATCAGGCTACTCTTAATTATCAGTAAAGTGATGGAAGGTGTCATCAACAGTGCTATCAAGCAGCACCTGCTGAGCAATAACCTGCTCAGTGATGCTCAGTTTGTGTTCCGACAGGGCCACTCAGCTCCTGACCTCATTACAGCCTTGGTTCAAACTTGGAACAAAGAGCTGAACTCAAGAGGTGAGGTAAGAGTGACTGCCTTTGACATCAAGGCAGAATTTGTCCAAGTATGGCATCAAGGAGCCCAAGCAAAACTGGAGTAAATGGGAATCAGGGGGAAAACTCTCCACAGGTTGGAGCCATACCTAGCGCAAAGGAAGATGGTTGTGGTTGTTGAAGGTCAATCATCTAAGCTTCAGGACATCACTGCAGGAGTTCTTCAGGGTAGTGTACTCGGTCCAACCATCTTCAATGACCTTCCTTCAATCATAAGGTCAGAAGTGGGGATGTTTGCTGATGATTGCATAATGTTTAGCACCATTCGTGACTCCTCAGGTACTGAAGCAGTCTGTGTAGAAATGCAGCAATACCTGAACAATATCCAGGCTTGGAATGATAAGTGGCAAGTAACAATTGCACCACACAAGTGCCAAGCAATAATTATCTCCAACAAGAGAGAATCTAACCATCTCCCCTTGACATTCAATGGCATTACCATCACTGAATTCCCCACTATCAACATCCTGGGGGTTGCCATTGACCAGAAACTGAACTGCAGTAGCCATATAAATACCATGGCTACAAGAGCAGGTCAGAGGCTAGGAATCCTGCAGCGAGTAACTCACCTCCTGACCCCACCCCCCCCCACCAAAGCCTGTTCACCATCTACAAGGCACAAGTCAGGAGTGTGATGGCATACTCTTCACTTGCCTGGATGAATGCAGCTCCAACAACACTCAAGAAGCTCAACACCATCCAGGACAAAGCAGCCCGCTTGATTGGCACACCATCAACAAACATTCACTCGCACCACCACCGATGCACAGTGGCAGCAGTGTGTACCATCTACAAGATGCATTGCAGCAACGCACCAAGGCTCCTTCAACAGCACCTTCCAAACCCACAACCTCTACCACCTAGAAGGACAAGGGCAGCAAGGGAACACCAAGTTCCCCTCTAAGCTACACACCATCCTGACTTGGAACAATATCACCATTCCTTCACTGCCGCTGGGTCAAAATCCTGGAACTCCCTTCCCAACAGCACTGTAGGTGTACCAACCCCACATGGACTGCAGCGGTTCAAGAAGGCAGCTCACCACCACATTCTCCAGGGCAATTAGGGATGGGCAATAAATGCTGGCCTAGCCAGCGACACCCACATCCCAGGAACGTATAAAGAAAAACCCACCACGGGCAAAAGCATGAAATTCCCCCCATAAACAAGGCTGTTCAGTTTCAATGTTCAAAAATTAGGAGCAGACTTTAAAAGTTTGCTACATTCATCCAATCTTCAAGTGGCATATAATTACTTGTGAACGTCTGCGAATCCTTCAAGTGCTTTTTAAGCTTTTCTATGGCATGTAGTGTCTTCAAAATCATGAGGGCTCTGGATAGAGCAGATGGAGAGAAACTGTTCCCATTGGTGGAAGGGTCGAGAATCAGAGGACACCGATTTAAGGTGATTGGCATAAGAACCAACAGCGACATGCGGAAATACTTCTTTAAACAGCGGGTGATTAGGATCTGGAATCTCACTGCCTTGGAGTGTGGTGGAGGCAAATTCAATCATGACTTTTAAAAGGGTATTGGATAATTATCTAAAGAGAGAAAAAATTGCAGGGGTACAGGGAAAAGGCAGGTGAGTGGAACTAGCTGAGTTGCTCTTGCAGAGAGCCAACAGTGGATATGCTTACCAATTCAGTAAGTGTTTAATCCTTTATCCGTTATGATCATAAAGAACCAATCGGACAGGTTTTCTTGAGTTTAGACAAGGAAGTGGTTAGTTTATTGTACTTAAAATCAAAACCCAATCTAAGTAAAATAATAAACTACGCTCCAACTTTCACACACATTAGAATCACGAACACACACAAATAAGTTACAGAGTGGAGAAGAATAGATTGGCAGGATTGGAGTCGAGAACAATAAAAAAGAATGTACAGTCTGTGGAGTCTGGTAATTCAGTTGTCTTCCAACTGAACCCGTGCTCCTGAAGTTTCTGACTGATAGATGTGGCCAATTGGCACAGAGTTTTCTTGGAGACAGTGATGCAGATAGTTTTCTTCCTGGGGTCTCTGTCTGCAGCAATGATAGACTTGGCAGGCAGGGTTTGAACTTGCAAGATCACCTGGAGAGAGAAAGAGGGAGAGAGAGAGACCCCACTTGGGTCCTTCACTGGTTAAACTCAGGTGCTTGTCTGCTGTAGAGAGAAGGAACTGCAAGTTTTCACACAGATGGAGAGACTGTCACATGATTGCCCAGTATATTCTCTCTTTTGCACTTTAATTAGATCAGGTCTAAGAATTCCAATCTCTCTCAGGTTCCATTGTTTCAGTGATTACCCTTTGAACAGTTCATCTCCACCAGTTTTAATGTTCATAGATGGCCTTGAATGTCTTGTTAATGAAGGCAAGGCAGGTAGCTCATTCAAACTGCTCAAGACATTGTTCTGGATTTTACGTCTCTACCTCAATACATTGGTATATAAGGTATTGAGATGCAAATTGCAGTGGCCATTTTAGCTGCTAGCAGTGACCTTTTATCAGTTCTTTTGTCTCCTGTTTCTTTTTAAAGTTTAATTCAGGTTCCAACCGATGGATTGAAAAAAAATCATCATTCGGCATAGCACATGTTCATGACAGCCTCCTTCTGTGCTGAAACCATTCCATGATTCTATGAATTCCTTTGCCAGGAGCGATCTCAAAAACGGGGATTTTGAACCCACACAGCAGCTTCTGAGCCATGTGAGATTTTGCACCTTGAAACTGGGCTACGTTTTGAATTTGTAACTTGCTTTTTAACAGTTGTCGCAAAACTATGTCCAAAGCTTGATATGTGCTCAGAAAACCTGCAGGTAAATATAAATGGCTTCAATTAAGTAGGTCGAAGATGCATTTCTGCTTTGCTCTCCCTTATCTGCATGAAACAGAGTGGAACTTTCTTTCAGTTCAGATCTTGCACAATATTTGTTTCCTCAAGATTTCAGTGATTAGTTTGGGAATTGTACCCCATATAATGGGAAATGGAAGGTCACTATAACATATGACAGTGTGGTACATGTGCTACAATGTCACCAGCATCAGTGAAATAAAACACCACTGAAATAGTCAGTCACAGATGTTTTATTTCCTTTTATTATCAAAGCCCACAATCGATCAAACAATCTGGCACTCCAATTATGCTGAGACTGAACACCTACTGGTGCAATTTCGGTGTTTACAGCAACACTTGCCAAAATTGCAAACATGATTCACTTGTATTTCTGCCTGTTTGATGATCTAAGTGTGGTTCAGCATCACAAAAGAAAAGTGGTCAATTTAACTGTTTGAAATAGATTGATCCCAGATCCCTGAAAATACTTCAAAATGGCAGACATGTAAAATGTCAATTCTCTCCAATATCTATGAAGTAGAAAGCTGCTACCCCTAATGTTGTATTTTCACATTTTCTGCTTGTTACTCAGAACCACCTTGAATTTAAAAAGTCATACACCTGGATACTTGTTGGCGCCACATTTTTTTTACTGGCATAAAATGGGTGCATAATTATGCAAAATGGCAGCAAGGACACACACGCACATCCCGTGACAGAAGTGCACCGTCTGTCATATTGGATCGGGCTTCTTTGTAGGCATCTGAGGATCACATGGGAAATATTTAAAACACTATTTAAATGATTGTTCTACACTTGATGTTGGACTTTTTTTTATAATTGAGCTTCCCCAGCACTTGATTCACAATGTTCAATGCTGACAGTATGATAGGATACTTCAGTGGTGCTACTGAAAGGGCTTATCCACTGTAAACAGATTAGCTTCTGGTCCTTTTAGGCTGCTGATTCTGGGTGTTCTTTGGCATATTTTCTGCCTTCTCTATCTTCATTTTGACTTCTGAGAAGAAGCTTTTGCTAGTGCTGCAGTGCTTTTGGCTGCTGGCTAAACAATTTCACTGCAGTCATGAGTGCTCTGGTTGTACTGTCTTTGGGGCTGGAGGATTAGGTGGTGCAGCCAAGAAAACAGGAGAAGCTGGGGGAAGAGGCTGGAGGAGGTTACTGTGCAGGAGGCCATACCCACAGGAAATCTTCAGGGAGAACTTCCCAAACTTCAGTTTCGCTGTAGAACAGTATATGAGGCGACTCTGCTTCACAAAGGAGGCTACTGTTGAATTACATCACTTTCTGTAGCCACAATGCAAGCCTTAAACAATGGCATGAACATTAATGCTTATAGCTATCAAGATCACCATACCCCATAACCTTTAAGCAACAGGCTCCTTCCTGACTGCAGCTGACAATAGCAGTGACACCTCCCAGTTTGCTGGACACTGAGGTTCTGTACACCAAGGGGAACATCTACATCTCATTCCCCACAAATAGAGTGAAGAGGACAAGAGGCCACTAGGTTTCACCCACATTGCCAGCTTCCCCAGGGTGTAAGATGCGACTGACTGCACTCACATTGCCTTGTTTGCTTTCCATCACCAGCCCGGCATCTTTCTCAAAACCCAATTTGTTTCCAACTACAAGCAAGTGCATCATGCCCATTTTCCTGGCAGCAGTCATAATGCATTTATCCTGTGCCTGTCCTCTATGCTGACTTTATTTCAACCAGACCGTCAAGGTTACAGGTTGGCTACTGGACGGCAAGGGTGATTCCCTTCAGACTTCACTTGTGACTCGTGTCAGAAACATGGCTTAAAATGAGAGTTATGTTGCCACAAGAAATGTAATTGAGCGTGCTCAAGCAACACTTCTGCTGCCTCGTCCACTCAGGAGAAACTTGAGGTATACCTCTGAGTGGGTATCCAAATTTGTCATGGTCTGTTGTAACTTTGTCATCATCAGGGAGCAGCCCTTTACCATCACCTGGCCAGCAAAAAGTGCAGCAGGACCAGGATCCGAAGCAGAACAAGGGGATGCAGGAAGAGGAAGAAGAGCAGGAGCAGGCCTCAAGCACTATTGCCCCTGGCTGCCAGAACTCTCAGATAGTGATTCATCCAAGAGAACTTCAGCTGAACCATCCCTCCCATCGTTAATACCCCAAAGCTGCAATCTTTATTGTTACTACCATCATCCCATTGCCTTCCTACAGTCCAGCCTTTTTGGGTGTTTCCCTCACATTAATATACATAAAGAACCAATACCAAATTCAGAACAAATAACAAATTTATCAAACAATTTCATTCCATCTGTATCTAATAGTTAACAGAAATAATTCAGAAAATCCCTGTGCAACTCAGTTGTCCTTGTCTTCTATGCTTGCTTATCTATCCTAGTGCTGCTGCAAAGTGTTTCCCCGGTGGATACTGCTTGTGAAATGGAAGACTGTTGAGTTTCTGTAGAGGACACTTCAGATGGCCCAGCTGAAAACTGGAGCAACTTGATTTAGGCTGCTACAATCTGGCCCACCTAACTGTTGTAGCACTGGTGGAGTGTGTAGCAAGGAGGCAGGCATGCTGTCATTCTGAGAGAGGACAGCAGGTATCTCTCTCGTGGAGATAGGGCCTCCTGATACTGTGCCTCAGCAGGTCGTGTGCAACCTTCTGCCCCAAGTGATTTCTGACAAAATTGTGTTAAATTGGGAAAAAAAATGATTTATGAGCAAAATGCCACTTGCAAAATATGATGGGCTGGAGGGATTTAAAGCTACCAATAAAGAATGACCTTTGCCGATTGCTATATTTTTATGTTCTAACAAGTGGTAAGCCATTGTAATGGTTAACTATTTTGTTTACTATTAACCTTCTACTGCCTTAACCCTTCAATCTACACTGCCTATGATGCTGAGGAATTTTTTTATGCATCTACCAACATGGAGCATTTTCTGAATATCATGAAATGTACATGTTGCACAAACAACTATGGCTGGTTAAAAAAAAACTGTCCAAAGCAGCCGGTACTATATTGGAATGATGATGACAGGATTGTCCATTGAGTCAGCACACAGTTACATTCTTAATAAACTGCTTTTAAAAGTCATACACTGAGGTAAAGATTACATAATGGAAAGATAGAAAACATAGAAAAATTATGGCACAGAAGGAAGCCATTCGACCCATCATGTCTGTGCTAATTGAAAAAGAGCTATCCAGCCTAATCCTATTTTGCAGTTCTTGATCTGTAGCCCTGCAGGTTTTGGCATTTCAAGTGAATATCCAAATGCTTTTTAAATGCAATGATTTCTGCCTCTACCACACTTTCAGGTACTGAGTTCCAGACCTCACCATCATCTGGGTGAAATCATCTCTCTTCAACTCCCCTCTAATCCTTCTGCCAATTACCTTAAATATATGCCCCTAGATACTGACATCTCTACTAAGAAAATTAGGTCCTTCCTATCCACGCTGTCTAGGCTCCTCATAATTTTATACGCCTCAATTTTGACTCTCCATGGCCTCCTCTGTTCCTAGGAACCCCGGCCTATCCAATCTTCCAGTGGAAGAGAAAAAGCAAGCAAGTGAAAGACAGAATGGACATAAACAGAAAAGAATATTTCCATATGGAAGGATAGGAGAATCCAAAGTTGTAGCCTTCCTAAGCTACATCAACTCATGCCATGAATCCTCAGGGGCCACAAATAAAGATGAAACCATGAATTTCTTCACATCTCACATTGTTGATGCAAACAGATCTTAGTCTTCTGATTGAGGATTTATCTGCCAATGAGACAGGAGTTTTAAAGATTAGCTTTTATGAATCATCAGGACAACAAAATTCAAATGGGACAAACCAACAAATGAGAAATATAAGAGCAAGGATGAATGAGTTGCGTGAGCCTTAAGGGCTGGATTGTGTATTCAAAAATTGGACACCCCCTGTGTTGGGCACATACCTCTAGGAACATTTTTGGATCCAGCATAAATTGATGGGACAAAATGTCCTTCTCTCTGTTGGTTGTGCAACTCCAAGCTTAGGTAGTTGCAACCATGTTCTTCTTGGACACAGGCCCACAAGACAAAAGCTCCCAAAACTCAACAAAATTGACAATAAATTGTCGATCTCAACAAGAAAAGTCATGTTTTACCTTGGAGTATCCAATTGTTTGTCTTTGCTGTAAGAAATGATAACGTTATAGTTAATCGAAATTTCTGGTTGAGACTTGCAAGGCTATCCAACCCAGGAGCATTAATAGTTTAAATGAAATACAGAAAGCTATGCTGTATACAGGTGTACAGAAAACTGACCAAACTTGACCAACATGCATTGCAAAGGCCAAAAGGGCTTTTGAGTTCAAAATAATCTGTTAATAGCTGAAAATTATTTTCATTAAAGATAAGCAAAGACATTGGTGATAACACATTTTAAGGCTTATGGACTGTTTGGCAAAAAAGCAGAGAGGTCGTAAAAATCAAGTCGAAAGCAAAAAGCAGACATACTTCAAAGCTATCCTTTGCTTTGATACTGAGTTAAAGCTTTGGAGAAATTCACATATGCAAAAACATGGAGCCATAGTGTGTGGAAGCATGAAGATAAGAGACGGAACATGTTTTAAAAATGTGAATTCGGCCGGTTAAAATGTGCACAAAGTGTTATGAAAAGCTGCAAGGCAGTGACAAACTGATGCTGATTATGATGCCAGAGTTTGCCTCCTTTTGAAATGCAGATGAACTAACTCTACAAGAAGCTATGTTGTTTTTAATTGTATATGATTTATCAGATAAACTCTGTCTTGAATTCACCGAGTAACTGTAAGAAATCAGTAATTTAAGGACTCTGATTGTTTAATTGTCCTGAGTTTTTAAAATGTGTGTGTGACCAGGAAAGGAAGTTGCTATTGTGTTTATTGATAAAGATCTTGAAAGCATCTGCAACATCCACCAGAGGTGATGGAATTACGGAAAGAAATGTAAACATATACTCATCGTCAAGGCAGTTTATGATATCGTAGTTTGAACGAAGAATTAGATGCCTCATTGGACAATTGTAGCTTCAGGTAGATTTTGATAGGACAATACAATCTTATCAATGGAGCATCCTGCCTACCTGGAAAGAAAGGTATTAAAATTATCGCAAATAGTGATTCAGTGCTTAAGCAAGCAACATGGTCAGTTGCTGAAGAGTACGATTGACAGGAGGTGACCACTCCCTTTTTTTAATTTCTAAAATATACTTTATTTATAAAAATCAGTAAAAAAATACATTACAAGACAGTTCCAAACAGCACCAAGTTAAACAATACAAAGAGTGCAAAGGAGGTCAGTTTCCTTCAATACAGGAGTGAGTTGCCTCATAACCCTTCCATTTCATTTTACATGCCATGTACATTTTACAGCAAACAAATATTTTCTGGATACAGTTTGAGGGGTTTTCCATGGATCCAGCCCCTCAGTTCACCTTGGTCGGGGGACCTTACACAGTGGTCTTTTCCCATTGAGCCTTTGCTGTGGCTACTCCAAGCTTTAGTGCATCCCTCAGCACATAGTCCTGGACCTTGACCACTCACTGGGTGAACATATGTATAACTCCTTGTAACATATTTGTGATGAAGGGCTTTGTATTGTTAACTGGTATTCCTACCAAACCTAGTGAAGTTATTTGTGTTTAAATTCGGCTTTGAGTGTTGTCTCATTATTTCTCGTAATTCTCCTATTCGAACAGTAATCTGTCAAGGGATAGAGGGGTACGTCTTACATTGCTAACCAAATAAGTGCATAACATGAAGCCTGAAGATATGCGTAATGTTTAAATCCACGCACCCATTAATTTGCATACATCTCAGGTGACACAGCTGAAATCTTAGGAAGACAAGCTTGGAGCTGCAGTCTCTGTGCCAGCAATGAGAGTTCCAGACTCAAGGTCTTTTGCTTATAGATTTATTAGAGGAGGTGACACTCACAGCCAACATACACAGCGGTGTAAAGGCTGTGGGAAACCTCGCATTACAGTTGCTGAGCACAGTGGGTGATCAGCCCCGGGTCTTCCCATCTTCCACGTTACAATGGCCTTCTTTTTATCCCTTAACTAATACAAACATACGAATTAGGAGCTGAAGTAGGCCATTTGGCCCCTCTTGCCTGCTCCACCATTCAGTAAGATCATGGCTGATCTGTTTGTGTTTTGAATTCCACACTCCCATCTACCCCCGATAACCTTTGATTCCCTTGCCTCCACCTTAAAATATTCAATGACCCCACCTCCACCACCTTCTGAAGCAGAGGCTACTACATCGTGTCCTGCATTCCATGAGATTTACCCTCGGTTTACATCAACCCGCATCAGCTCAGCAATCCAAAGACTTAATTTTTTTATGGTATCAGTGGGCGAAAATATCACGGTTTTACTCACCTATATTTATGTGGTCTTAAGGCAATAACATATATAAGCTTATCTATTAATATGTTGAAGAAACTCAAAGAGCAAGCAACTATCTTTACAATCCTAACTCTATCAGCCATGGAGGGCCTTGAGTGTTGAGACTGTTTATATTAGATAATTTCCAAGAGGCAGATTCTGAAAAAGTTGTCTGTTTGTAACAAAATGTCATCTTTAATATAAAATGGATTATTTAATACAACCTTTCCCGTTAGTGTTCCTAACAGATACGAACAGACGTTGATGTTCTTATGAAAGATTTATCCACTAATAGACAACAGTGCTAAAAACAGCCCTTTCCAAACCATCACTCACACAAGATTCAAACAAGATATGCCGGCCAATAAGAAATATAAGCACAAATATAACTGAGTTGCCTGGGTTTAAAGGAGCCAATTGCCTGGGTTAGCCGCACTCTGGTAAACATGGTCTTAAAAGGGACCATTAGAGGGCATCACCAGAAAGGTAATTATAAAAACAAATGTACCTGCTTGTGGAGCCAAGGACCGTTGGTGGCCCCTAGTCAGCCCCATCCCAATTAATTTACCCCTCTCTCCCGATCACTCCCATTCCTCCCAATTACTTGCCCCTTTCCCAATGCCCCCATCCCTCCTGATCACTTTCCGCTCCTTCCTGGTCCACCCCCATTCCTCCCAATCACTTCTCATCCTTACGGTCGCACCCTCCTTCACGATCACTTCCTTGTCTACTGATGGTCTTCTCCCAAATAGCCCTTCCTTCTTGACTACCTTTACCGTCTCCCGATCGCCCACCTCCAGCGACAGGCACCAACATGTTGCACCACCGACATTTGACAAAATTATTGACTCAACCACAGGCATGGGGGCAATTAATCTGTATATAAAGTAATTAGCCAACCTAATACCATCAAAACACAGTCCAATTTAAAACATTTCTCTCTATTTAGTGAAATACTTGTCATTGCTTTCGCTAGCACGAGCAATTAGTGTCAGCCCACACACTTGATGTAGCGATGTGGAGAATCCAGATAGATGTCCATCTGTCAGGTGTGATCTTGATCTCTTTCTCTCTACCCATTCTCTCTTCCCTCTCTGTGTCCATCTCTCTCCCTCCTCTATGTCCATCTCTTTCCCCTCTCTCTCTCCCCTCTGTGTCCCTCTTTCTCCCCGTCTCTCTCTACCTTCACTCTGTGACCGGAATTTTATGGTGGATGGGCGGGAGCCGGAGTCCAACGTGAAAGTCAGTGGTGAACCCGCTTCTGCCTCGCCTGGGGATCCGTCCCATATTTTACGGGTCTCCAATCTTTAATTGTCCCGAAGCGGGACTTCCACCCACTTGAGGGAGGAGGTACTGCCACAGTGAGCTGCCGGCCAATCAGCGGGCTGGCAGCTCTTAGTCCCAGCAGCGTCACTGGGAGCAGTGGCCACTGCTGGGACTGCAGCCCAGCCGACGCCATCGATCAAAGAGGGAAGATAAATAGGGGCATGCCTCACCGCTGGATCGGGCCTTCCCTGGTGAGGCTGGAGTGGTCGTTTGGGGGGACAGGGGTGTCTTGGGTCCCGGGGGGGGGGGGGTTGGGAGGCGGGAGTCGTCCTCAGTCGGGCACCCGACTGCCATGCCCCCCACTGGGGCGCGGAATGACCGGCAGCTGTCACTGGGCGGCCTTTCACGTCCTCAGCACACCCGCTTGCCACGGGTAAAATACCCGTGGAGGCGAGCGAGGGCCCTTAAGCGGCCATTAAGTGGCCACTTAAGGGCCTTGATTGGCCTCGGGCGGGCTGGCTGTTTTCCACCACCCCCCCGCCCGACCTCGTAAACGTGTCTGGAGGTGGAAGTGAGGCGGGTAGGCCTCCCGGAGCTTGTCGCTCAATTTTATGCTGCCCCCACACCACCATCCGACCCACTAGGGCAGCGTACAATTCCGGCCTCTGTGTCTATCTCTCTCCTCTCTCTCCCCCACTCTGTGTCTATCTCTCTCCCTTTTCTCTCTATCCCCTCTCCGTATCCATCTCTCCCCCCCCCACTACTTCCCTCTCTCTCCCCCTTTCTCTCCCCCTTCTCTCTCTCCCCCTCTCCCCTCTCTCTCCCCCTCTCTGTGTCGATCACTCTTCCCCCTCTCTCTCTCCCTTCTCTCTCTCTCCCTCTCCCCTCTACCTCTCCCCTCTCTGTGTCTATTTCTTTCCCCCCCTCTCTCCCTCCCTCTGCTCCCGGGCCGGTGCTTGTTTAAAGGGCTGCCTGATTCTCTCTCTCTCTCTGTTCCCTCAGCGCCGCTGTGCCCCGTGTCTCTGGCTGTGTGCTGGCCCACATTCTGCTCTCCACTTGGTCTCTCTCTCCCTCTCCCCCACACCAGCCATTCCCACTCACTCCCTGAACTGCACAAAAACAGCAGGGGCCACCAATCCCAGTGCCCCTGCGCGCGAACCTCCAATCAGCGCTCATCCCACAGGGGGAGCCTGCTGTCAGTCACAAACACTGAGCAATCACAGACAGGCATCCGCCGCCCATCATACGCAGTTCCCGCCTACCCCCGCCACCTGACGTACACTTTAATACGAGAGCCGTCAATCAAAGCCAAGCCAAGGGGTGCCATTGTCAGACATTCAATGGCATTACGATCACTGAATTCCCCATTATCAATATCCTCTGGGTTACCATCAACCAGAAAATAAACTGGAGTAGCCATATAAATACCGTGGCTACAAGAGCAGGTCAGACGCTAGGAATTCTGTGGCGAGTAACTCACCTCCTGACATCCCAAAGCCTGTCCACCATCTACAAGGCACAAGTCAGGAGTGTGATGGAATACTCTCCACTTGCCTGAATGGGTACAGCTCCAACTGCACTCCAGAAGCTCAACACCATCCAGAGCAAAGCAGCCAACCTGAGTGGCACCCCATCAACAAACATTCACTCCCTCCACCACCGACGCACAGTGGCAGCAGTGTGTACCATCTACAAGATGCACTGCAGCAACGCACCAAGGCTCCTTAGACAGCACCTTCCAAACACGCGGCCTCTGCCACCTAGAAGAACAAGGACAGCAGATGCACGGGAACACCACCACCTGCAAGTTCCCCTCCAAGTCACACACCATCCTGACTTGGAACTATATCACCGTTCCTTCACTGTCGCTGGGTCAAAATCCTGGAACTCCTGTCCTAAAGCACTGTGGGTGTACCTACCCCACGTGGACTGCAGTGGTTCAAGAAGGCAGCTCACCGCCACCTTCTCAAGGGCAATTAGGGATGGGCAATAAATGCTGTCCTAGCCAGCGACGCCCACTCCCATGGACAAATACAAATAAGACAGAGGACATAGCGGATTGGCTGGTTGGATGGAAACTTTCAGCGGGCTGGATTCTCGCCTGCGGACCATATGTTGGGCAACCCAGTTTAATAATAACCTAGCTGCTAGCTTATTTTAAAACACAAGTTTAAAGGCTTGGGGCAAGACATTTAAAATTACCACGGACATCAAGATTTTTACCACGGACACTGGTGTCCGTGCATGGACATGTTGCCAACCCCTGCCGCCTCCCTTCCAATCATTTACTTCTCTTCCGATTGACTCTTTCTCCCTTCTGATCCCATCCCCTCTCAGTGGTTAAGCTTACCAGTGATCTGCAACCTTGACAGCAGTGGTCAGTACATCTCATGGCTCTTTTGGCAACACTTGTGCCTCCCTGTGCACTCAACAGTACACTGCATGGTGCAACAGCTTTCATGGAAGCAAGTTCACCATTGCATCCATTCAAGCCTTTATCCCTATCCATGCAATCTCAACACAATTATTCCACTCAATGTTTTAACTGCTAGGTATTGTGAACAATTCCTCATTACTAGTTTTCATTGGGGCAGATCATCAAAATAAAAAATCTTCTTTAATTTCAGATGAGCCGATGTATTGAACAAAAACCATGATTTGTGCTCCATTGGAACAGTCCTTCCTCTGAACAACAACAACAACTTTCATTAATATAAGGCCTTTAATATTGTAAAATATCCCAAGGTACCTCACAGGAGCATTATCAAACAAAAATTGACACTAAGTCACATAAGGCCATATTATGACATGTGACCCAAAGCTTGGTCAAAGAGGTAGGTTTTATAGAGCAACCTAAAAGGAGGAGAGAAGGGTAGAGAGGTGGAGAGTTTAGGGACTACCAGAGCTTTGGACCTAGACAGCTGAAAGCACAGCTTCCAATAGTGGGGCGAAGGAAATCGGGTATGCACAAGAGGCCAGAATTGGACGAGCGCAGAGATCTTGGATGGCTGGAGGGCTAAGGACATTACAATGAGAGGGAGGACAAGGCGATAGAGGGATTTGAAAACAAGGATGAGAATTTGTCAAGTTGCCTTGCGAAATAAGGGCTTTACCTCGCGGTTTAACTATCTGCTCTTTGATGCCTCATGCCACATCAGCAATGCTGCAGCTAACATATTGTCTGATAGTGGGATGAGACTTAGCTGATCAGCACCTACTACCAATGCTATTAGAATCCCTTGCGCCAAATAAGACTTTCACCAGTATGAGATTTTCAACATCTTGCTCATTAATATGAGGCAGCGGAGGATGCTTCAAGTGCTTTGGCAGGGGTAGCACTGCCTTCTTCGATTACTTTCAACTGCCTTTTCAGTTGAAAGAGCATTTGTTTGAAAATATTCCTGTGGCTTATCTTTGAGGGCAAAATGTTTGGTCCCCACACGGCATTTTAGTTTGTTTGGTTTCCCGTTAACCTGAGCAAGAGCCTCAGTAGAAACAAAGATTTTCATCAGAATCAGAAAATGTGAATCCCAAGTCCAAGTAAGGATGATCGTACTTTGTTTTTCTTTTGCACAGCTCTGCTTACTCCTTCTATGGGATCATCATCCTCAATTTTACACTTCAAATAACACGCCATTCTTTCACAATTATTGAACAGCAAATGTCACACTCACATCCATTATGTACGGATTGAGAGGTTGCGGTCACTGGGCTGTTCCGAATACTTGAATTTGAAATGGCAACTAAGTGCAGCTACCAATTCAGGCTGATATTATCTTGATTGGTAGTAAACTATAATATTGTCAAAAGGCACTGCTTACCTGGTGGTTGCCTGCACATACCAAGCCTGCAGCCTCACCCCATCTTCCTGCCTTACTATCATAGACTGTAATCGATCTCACTGATTACTTGGCAGCAGAAGCTGCTCTAATTAATCTAGCTTCTGCTTTTAGCAAACATCCTTTGCTGAGATCACCCTATGTCAGGACATATCAGTGTATGCTTTTTCTATGAATTTGAATTTAAATTTGAACATATTTTTTAAGTTTTAAAGAAATTCAGACTTTTGATACAACTCTTTCAGTCGCGCAATGTGATATCGTTGGTTCACCTTCTGGGCTAGTCTGTTCCTCTTGTGCCCACTGCCCCACTCCAGAATATCATGTCACACTCCCAGTCAACCCTATACTTCTGGAGAAGCAAGACAAGGCATTGGAGGAGGATGGTGCAGTCAACTGTTTCCAAGGATGCAGATAAATTGAGGAAGATGAGGAGGGAGAATATGACACGGGAGCAATCACAGAGGGCGACTTTGCTTCAGACCGTTTCATCGCTGTCATGGACTGCTGAAGTGAGATTACACTGATGAATGTCATGCCAAGAAGCAGCAAGGAAATTCATTCCCACGGTATTACTGTAGAAAATCCACATGTTAATCCCTGTGGAATTTATGAGGTCAACTCAATGTCATAATTATGCACAGCTCCGGGTACAGATTTGGATGTGTGCAGGAAGCACTTTCGTGATGGGAATGGAGAATTGTTTGTTCATGATTTGAAAGTGTTGGTGTCAATTAAAGAGGAACGTAGCAGTAGAATGTAGAATATAGTAGAATGTAATAGTACTTGTTCCTTTGTTATGTGAACTATTGTAAGATTCATAGGACTACAAGTAATATCCAAAGAATATGTGGGTTTTTATTATAACTTAAACTAGAACATATACATATATATAAGAGCACATCTACACACATCTTACTCCATCAGACTACACCTACACCTCTCTGGTCATGTGTGAGGTGACATCACCTCCTCTGGTGACCTTCACTGACAGCCTGTTAAGGTGATCCCACAACAGAAGGCCAAAGTTCTGAATGTTATTAACAACCTTTCTTATGACTGAAGGTGGGAGCAGGAAACTAGAAGGTCCCTGGCAAAAGTGAAGTGAAAGAAGATCCCAGGTGTATTTGGCTTGGAGAAGAAAATGACCCAACATCTCCTGCAGATGATACTTGTGAGCTGGGCTGCCCTCTGTGCCGTTCCACAGCACTGTCCACATAGCTCCAGCAGAACAGCATATAAGCAAGCCAATGGAGGCAGATTGCAAGCCACAGCTATCAATCGATATGCCAATTCCATGCTGCATGGCAACTGCAGCTGTCCTTGCAGCAGATGGTACTGCTCTGTATCTGATAATCCAAACCCTGTCAAAACAGCTCCTTATGGTTTTTGCCAGGAAGTTGTGTCTGGGCATCCAGGTGTCGATGGTGGCATTTTGGTGGGTATGGCCAATTAGGGTACCCTTGTCAGTGATCACCCTAGTGTACCTACTTTCACACAGTGCCACTGAAAGCATGACATACTGCAATTTGGAGGATTCTGAGGAGGTAGAAAGCATTATGGTTAATCAGTCATTAAGATATCTGAGTACTACTCTTGGATCCTTTCCAGCTTCCTTTGGGAATTCGAGTCCCTGCAAGCATGAATCCTCAGTCAAATTGAAATATATACACCTCTGTCTGTAGATGTGAATGTGTGGAAAAGCAGCAAGTAGACGGAGAACACCTCTGGTACAGCCCAATCTGCCTGACTTTCATTGGGTTTCCTCCTCATTATCTTCAAAAGACACCAAGTTAAAGGAGAGTTTACAACACGTAGCCTGATGACCCATATGAAGGGGGAAATTTGGCAATCCTACAGCAAATGCCACTAAGGCAGGCAACAAAGCAATTGGTGACAGAAACAATGTCAGGCCTCTACTTATAATCTGCTAACATAAATGTAGCTGCTGGGCTTTTTTAAATTCTCTTCTGTCTTCACCATAGTGCACAGCAACCCTGGATATGGGATTAATAAGAGCCAGAACCAAGATATACACAGCAGAACCAATTCTGCAGATCTGATTTGCATGTCATGGCAGAATTTTCATTGAACCGATGAAAATTTTCCATTGTACTTGTAGCCACCAGAAATAATGGTAGGAAAAGGGTTGGGAGCAAATGTAGGCAGAGATCTGGTGTAACCAATCTCCTCCCCATTTCCTAATTTAACAAATTGAGTGAACCCAATTGGAAAATCTAGCAAATCTCTAATGGCCCCTCCTCCATCCAAATGTTTCATGCCATGTTTGATCTTTTTCACTCTATATATTATCTATATTTACCCCCACTCCTACCCCCACCTTAACCCATATCCCCCATTCCTTGCACCTGATGAATACTGAGCCTCACTCTGTGGAATTTAAAAATAAATATATAATGGTAGACTTTCAAGAAGAAAAGTTGCGGGGCCATGGGGAAAGTGTAGGGGAATGAGGGAATTGGATAGCGCTTTCTAGAGCCGTCACAAGCACGATGGGCAGAGTGGCCTCCTGTGCTATCTGATGATTCTATGATCTCGCATGGCATTGCTCATGGGCTGTCCACAGACTGGCATGCAATTTTTGATATTAACTCTGACCATATTCTGGGATCTTGGAAAGAAACCTACCTTCATTTATTGTCACTGACTAAATTCTAGCTTTCACTGCTGAAGGGGTGAATTGCATTGAAATGCTGTGGTGCATGCCAGGTGTTGGACAACATGCTGCTTGGAAACTACATTAATGAGGTGCCATGTTGCAGATTAATGTGAAATGGTTCACCAGTGCTCGAACTGAAGGCCACTGGAAAGTTGGAGGGGGTTGATGTTCATTGGGAGTTTGGAAATAGAGACTAATTGATACTCAGGGAAGTCAATGCCAATGCATGGACCCTTAGAATGGAAGTTAACTGACTATTTCCACTGTAGAAAGTGAACTGAACCTGAAGTAGGGATATTTTACTTATTTGTATTTGGATGACGATGTAGAGTAGGGTAGTTAAAGAACTGTCACGCTGGTTGTATGCAGGAGAATGTGATTAGTTCACTCAAAAACTCAATCAAAAATGACAGAAGAGAGATAGTTTTAGGGTCTAATTGGTTGAATGGGCAGACTGAATAGACAGTGGTCTGTGATTCTGCCATCTGATCAGTGGCATGGGGTTGACAACAACAACAACTTGCATTTATGTAGCACCTTTAACATAATAAAATGTCCCAAGGAGATTCACAGGAGAGTCATCAAACTAAATCTTGACACTGAGCCACATTAGGAGATATTAGGATTCATGAGCAAAAGCTTGGTCAAAGAGGTAGGTTTTAAGGAGCTTCTTAAAGGAAGACAGAGAGACAGAGAGGCAGCGAGGTTAGTAAGGCAATTCGAGAGTTTGGCCTGAGGTACTTACAAGACAACATATGAAACTACAATACTATTTCCATGCAGATGTAACATTTTCAATAATATAAATGTGCATAAATAACTTAAATAATTAGTCTTGGAGTGTATACATTCATTGATTATGCAAACCGAAGCTTTGAGCTTAATATGTCATCAGCGTTTTCATATTACTCAGTAGGTCCCGTTTACATGCTCCAACTGGTCCAACTTGAAAATGCATTTTCCACATTAACTCAAAAATTATTAAGTCAGGTTTTGTGACTTGGATCAACATATTAGTTATGTAAATAATAGGTCAAAAAAAGTTAATTGGAAAATACTGAAATTGTCCCTGCCTGAATTTTATTTGTAAAAACTTTTACAGCATTCCAAATTAAACTTGGAAGGCAGAGATGAAAGCATTATTTATGTAACTCAAATAAATAAAAATGTTTTAATTTCTACACATAAGAGTACTTGATAAGCGAATATTTTATTACGTCCACACAAATTAAAATTTCAGAAACCAATTTAAATCTGCACTCATTATATGTGTTCCTTTTAAATGAAGAATTGTTTGTCAGAGGTTACATTGTTTTTACCATGGTTATAGCACAAATTGCGTGGAAACTTTCTCAATAATGTGCTGTTTAACTTTTGTTTTAACCTTGCAACAATCAACAGGACAACAGAAGATCAAATAGAACAAACATGTCAAAACAGGTTATGCTTTAGAAAATCCATTAGGTCAATGTGAAGCATGGAGTAATGATGCAATAGAAAAAAGCTATTAATATTTCATTTCTTGCACTTTTAAGTGAACAAACTTCTGTGATTTTTTTTAAATTAACTATTTATTTAACATGAACTCCCTAGTTCACTAATATACTATTCATAAGATATTGAAGTTTTTGTACATGGCTGCTGTGGTTTTGATTACGAATTCCTTTGTCCACATTTATAATGGAAAAGTGCCTATGTAAGCATGTGGTGTCAAATTTCCACCTTTGCGCCAGTGGAGCTGTAATGAGTCAGTTTAGCATCTTCTGAGTCCTCAGATTTTACTGTAGGAAAGCTCGTCTTCAGCAACCAACTCGACGGGCTGTATTTTATACATCCTGCGGCACCTCCGACAGCAGAAACGGAAGTTGGCGGCAGTTCCATTTCCGCCCTTTTTGCCGTTTCCCACCCAATCGTGTATGTAAATTTAAGTACCGGCGACGGGCACGAGAGATGTGCCCATCATCAATCTGCAAAACACCAAAGCTGTACAGGTGTTTTGCACCTTGCCTCTGTGAGTGTGTTTCTGACAGTGGACAGTCATGGCATGCATTCAAATGCGTGATCAGTCTTGGTGCCAAATACCACATGATTGTGCAGAATGTGTAAGTGTGGCATATGCTTGGGCTTGGATGCAGCATGTGAATGACAGTCCAGAATAAGTGATGTTGGTGCTTGTGGACAATGGGTGTGAGGCATCATTTGGTATCTCATTAAATCAGCATCTTCTCCTGCAGGATAAACAGTCCCATAATCGGCATGAGTGGACGAAAACGGGTGGAGGAGTGCCTGATTTAAGAATAATGACACCAGCAGAGGAGGAGGCGGCAGAGTTAGCTGGAGAGCAAGGAGGTAGAGCTGATGGTGAGGCAGGATCATCAAAGAGTAAGGATGAAGTGTTAAATTTACTGTTACTGCCATATGTGAAAACAGGAGGAATGTGTGTTAAAGTGTTGACCTCATGATGTAATGATGCTTCATGTGCCTCTGTTTGGCTCAAGGTAATCAGGCAGAGCCAACATGGTTTTGTGAAAGGGAAATCATGTTTACCCAATTTTTTGGAGTTCTTTGAGGGAGTTACATGTGTTGTGGATAAAGGGGAACTGGTGGATGTATTGTACTTAGATTTCCAGAAGGCATTTGATAAGGTGCCACATCAAAGGTTATTGTGTAAAATAAAAGTTCATGGTGTAGGGGGTAACATATTAGCATGGATAGAAGATTGGCTAGCTAACAGGAAACGGAGAGTAGGCAAAATGGGGCATTTTCTGGTTGGTAAGATGTAATGAGTGGTGTGCCACAGGGATCTGTGCTGGGGCCTCAACTTTTTACAATTTATATAAATGACTTAGATAAAGGGAGCGAAAGTATGGTTGCTAAATTTGCTGATGACACAAAGATAAGTAGGAAAGTAACTTGTGAAGAGGACATAAGGGGGCTACAAAGGGATATAGATAGGTTAAATGAGTGGGCAAAGATCTGGCAAATGGGCTATAATGTGGGAAATTGTCCACTTTGGCAGGAAGAATAAAAAAGAAGCATATTATCTAAATGGTGAGAGATTGCAGAACTCTGAGATGCAGAAGGATCTGGGTGTCCTAGTGCATGAATCGCAAAAGGTTAGTATGCAGGTACAGCACATAATTAGGAAAACTAATTGATTGTTATTGTTTATCGTGAGGGGAATTGAATACAAAAGTAGGGAGGTTATGCTTCAGCTATACAGGGCATTGGTGAGACCACATCTGGAGTATTGTGCACAGTACTGGGCTCCTTATTTAAGGAAGGATGTAAATGCATTGGAGGCAGTACAGAGAAGGTTTACTAGACTAATACCTGGAATGGGTGGGTTGTCTTATGAGGAAAGATTGGACAGGCTAGGCTTGTATCTGCTGGAATTTAGAAGAGTAAGAGGAAACTTGATTGAAAAATATAAGGTCCTGAGGGATGGATCTGGAAAGGATGTTTCCTCTTGTGGGAGAATCTAGAACTAGGGGTCACTGTTTAAAAATAAGGCGTTGCCCATTTAAGATAGAGGTGAGGAGAAATTTTTTCTCTCAGAGGGTCGTGAGTCTTTGGAATTCTTTTCCTCAAAAGGCGGCGGAAACAGAGTCTTTCAATATATTTAAGGCAGAGGTAGATAGATTCTTGATAAGCAAGGGGGTGGAAGGTTATCGGGGGTAGGTGGAAATGTGGAGTAATCAGTTCAGCCATGAACTTATTGAATGGTGGAGCAGGCTCGAAGGGCCGAGTGGCCTACTCCTGCTCTTAATTTGTATGTTCATTTGTTCGTAAGACACCACCTCTGGGAAGAAGCTCTCAATGCCCCAGAGGGTGCACCGTCATCTGCCTCTTCTTCCACCTCCGCCAGCTCCGAGCCATCCATACTGTCCACAGGGGGTGTCAGATTAGAATCAGTCACACTGGTGGGCACGACACAGACAGTTAAGGGTGCATGTACCAGCCGGATCCCCTTACAATTGGAGGACTGCTGGGGACCAGGCCTGCTCAACCCCACGCTCATGATGATCCTCTGTTTGTTGCTATGAGAAGTCTGCTGGATGTGCAGCAAAGCCATGTGGAAAATATGTCTAAGTTGCCTGAGGTCATGCATGGCTTTGTGCATGCCACAGAGGAGTCCATTGCAAGCCATGATGTCTACCATGTCCCAGGCAAATGAACACATGGCTTCCTCAGTGAAGATTTTGGCAAGTTCCATGGCAATTCTGGTTGAGCACTCGAGCCGTATGCGCTCTGATCTGCATTCCATCGCTGTAGCCATGGGATCTATGCAGCACTGGCTAAGCGAGAGGGGAATGAGGAACCTGGACCTTCCTCCAGGTGCTCTTCCTTCAGGGAGACAGGCAGGGGCTATTGAGCACCCAGATTGAGGAGGAGCAAGTGCCAGCAACCCTGGGGCCTTCCACTCAGGACACTCCCAGGGTGAGCGGCATCTCCTCTTGCCCCCTGGCATTGATCTCCTTACCTCCACCAGGTGAGTCCAAGGGGGATGTCCCTGCACCAGTGCTGGAGACCCCCAGTAGGATGGAGCCCTCAAGACCCATACCTCCAGAGGGCGCCCGCCACGGTCATCCAGGGCAATGGGGCAGAGCATTGAGCAGATTGCCCCCACCTCAGCTGCTAATATCAGTGTAGCACATGGACATAGCGGCAGAAAAAGGAAAATAGAGGAATTATGAGCACAAAAGTGGCACGGGTGGTTATGATCGTGTAAAAACAACATATAATAGTGTGAAATACATTTATTTGATTTACTTTTTCATAAATTCTCATTGATCATTTGAAGTTAGCGATCTGAAGAGGATAATAATTATCGTCGCCTTATGGCTGGCACGCATTTATGCTTTCAAAGGATTTTAGAGAATCACCATTGTGTTGCGATAGTTGACATTTGTGCCTTCAGCTTTCAATTACAGTTGCTTGTTTAATGAAGATTTTTCACAGTATTTCTTAGTGGCATACCTTCCAGTGCAAGTTCTGTAGGCTCTCTCTTACGAGCCCTGTATAGTAGCTGCTGCAGCTCCATTGCAAACTGGATCGGTCTTGATGTGCCAGTCTAATCAAAGTGCTGTAACTGTGCAGCATCTTATGTTCTGGGGAAATGCTTGGATGCCAGACAGTATTGCCATGGAGATGCAGGTAGTTTACAATGAAGTTCCTTACAGAATTCATCTCACTGCAGGTGCAATTGTCGATGTTCCTCAAGGCTTTTCCATTACATTAATGACGCAGGTCGCGGGGGTAATTTGAACATTCTGCGAAGTTAAACTTTCATGTGTTTGAGCTTTAATTATGTATGCCCATCACTCATGGCTGGAATGTCCAAAGATAAGGTTCTCTCTGATGTTCCTTGCATGTCTCTCCATGGCCCTAACACCCATAAAATTCCCCATCACATCATTGTCCTCCTCAGGTTCTTCATATTTATCCTCATCTGAGGAGGACTGTTGCTCCCCCTGTTACTCTGCACACAAAATATGCCTGCGTTGCATTGTCAGGTTGTGCAGTGTACAGCAGACAATGATTATTCCTGAAACCCTCTGTGGTGCGTACTGAAGAGCCCCTCCAGACCGGTCAAGGCAGCGGAAGTGCATTTTCAGCAAACCAATGGTGTGTTCAATGATGGCTCCGGTGGATGCGTGAGCAACATTGTATTGCTCTTCAGCTGCTCTTTGGGAGGACGCACTGGTGTCATCAACCATGTTTAAAGGGGGTAACCCTTGTCACCCAGGGTCCAGCCGTCTACTTGGGCTGGTGCTTCAAAAATCCCTGGTAGCTGTGAGTCGCTCAAAATGTAGGAGTCATGACAGTTCTCTTGGAAACAAGCACAGACCTGCATGATTTGTCACCTGTGCGACTTGTCACAAGAGGGGGTGAACCCGGATCGTCTCAAACACACTGCTGACTTCATTACAAAACATAAACCCGCCATCGGGACATCGAAATATCAATTCACGCCTAATTAAGTCATCCCGCTCGCCACGAAAGCTGGTCTTGCAGACCCCATAAAATTCCCCCTTACATCTCCGCTTCTCAATTGCCAGACCTTTCATCAATGGATTCCATGGAAATAAGGTTAGAGTGCATTATTTTAAAATGAGAACAGAATTATATCTGTATGCCCTGATCCAGTTATTCCCTGCCCACTGATTTCCTTTCACCTAAAGATTTCACTTACTCTTCACTCTGCTATGTGCAATATCACAGGTTGCAAACCAGTTGAATGTTCAAACAGTGAAATCCTTTCCGATGCACAAAAACAGCTGACTGATGCCACATGAGTACAGGCGATCACCCCTTGCACTCTAGGGAAACGAGAAATGGCACCAACGGCCGCTGAATTTGATGCCTGGCTGTCCTCATCTACCAGGAAATAGCTGAAATCATTGGCATAACAGGATAGGGCATTGGTCACCATTTTGTTGCACCTATGAGTAGCAGCCTATGAGATGCAATACATGTCTCCCCTTGAGCCCTGGAAAGCACCACTAGCGAAGAAATTGAGTGCAGCAGTAATCTTGAGGGCAACTGCATCGGATTCCCACCAGAACAGCGTGATTGCAGGTCATGCTGCATGATCCCACAAATTTCAGTGACCAAATTATATGACATCCTCAGGCGTCTCTGGCATTGCCTGTCGGACATCTGAAGGTAGCTTGTCCTTGTCCTGAGGATGCGCTGGTGCGCCAGCGCCAGTCTTCTATAATGCCTTCCCCTGAACAGCCACCCCCCTCTTGTGCTGCCTGCTGCTGATGTTGGGGCATCAGCCGCTGAGTGACAAAAACCCCCCTCAGTCACATCCTCTGCTCTCTGCCTATGATAGGAGAACAATTGGGTGTATGAGACTCATGTCTGTGCAGCTTTGCAAATGTTAAAATGAGACCAGCTTTAAAATTCACCCATGTTTTGCCATGGGGCTCTACCATTGAAATAATGAGCAGATAGCTCATAGGTGACTCACATTGTACCCAGTCTGAAATCCACCCACCCATCATTGTTCTCCTCCAATCAATTTGAAATCCTTGAATGGCCACATGGTTTAGACTATATTAGACTAGGATTCCATGGAAATACGGATAGAGTGCATTGTTTTAAAATAAGGACTGAATTATATCTGTGTGCCCTGATCCAATTATTTCCTGCCCACTAATTTCCTTTCACCTAAAGACTTAATTTACTCTTCACTCTGCTGTGTGCAATATCACAGGAAATCGAATAGCTTTCTGGGTTCAAATATGTCTTTTCATATCAATTCCTTAAACAGGGCTCAAAGATTGTTACTATAAGCAAGTTACCTTGACACTGATATGTTTAAATCTGTGATGTGATCCAACAACAGGAGGCTTTTAGAAATTGCCAGTAACATTTTCCAGAGCTACTTTATTATCATTTATCATTCTATTATTTTAGAAGGCATTTCTCAACTGTGTTCATGATGGTTGTTGAAAAGTATTTTCAAGAGACTCTTTGTTAGTCGTTAACAATAATCAAAGTGGTGATGGGGATGTTGTGCTAGCAGTAAAAATATTTTCTCCGGGTGCTCCGGTTTCCTCCCACAAGCCAAAAGACTTGCCGGTTGGTAGGTAAATTGGCCATTATAAATTGCCACTAGTATAGGTAGGTGGTAGGGAAATATAGGGACAGGTGGGGATGTGGTAGGAAGATGGGATTAGTGTCGAATTAGTATAAATGGGTGGTCGATGGTCGGCACAGACTCGTTGGGCCGAAGGGCCTGTTTCAGTGCTGTATCTCTAAAAAAAAAATTAACAAGTAATTTGCAAAATACAATCAGCTCATAAATTGTACTCTGAATGCATATAATTGCAACCACGGTAAAGATTTCAGATAGGTTTTAAAACTTGGCTTGTTGAATAGTCTATTTTAATTTGATCTGATGGATAAACAAAAAGGAGCTCCTTGTTTTTTAAAAAAATATTTTTGCAATTGTCAAAATTGAAGCAGCAAGTATTTCTCAATGTTTTCAGAATAATGAATATATTTAAGTGAAATTAATGTTTTCCATTGCTGTCTTTATCATCAGAACTTTGTAGCTTTAATGAATAATTTGTTACCAATAAAAATGGTTCTGTGTTGTCATTACTAAAGTAAGAAGAGGTTGAGTATTTAATTAGTAATTGAACAAAGAAATTCTCGATGTGTGACACTTGAATGTTCCTTCTATTACAATATAAATTTTTGATAGTTAACATTCAGACATAAACACAGGCATTGATCTTTTAAATGAAGGCCCAGGATTTCCTCAATCTCCTTATGTGGAAATTATGCCAAAATTTACTCTCATTTTTACACCGCTTTTGCCAACATCCAATGAAGTAAATTCGGACATTGTGTAACAACCATAGTAAGTCACTTGTGCAGAGATTTCTTCAATCTTTTGCCCTGCGTATCAGTATTATATTATACTTACGCTATTGTTACAATGAAAATATGAGGAAAATCAGGGCCAAATTGTTTATATTTCATTACTTTGTATGTGAAGTTCATGAGAGAAAAGTTCCCTGGGCACCTTAATGATAAAACTAGTTAATTCATCCTGACACAAAGTAAGTTTATAAAAAAGCAATGTAATCAATATTTAATTATAGTGTTGTTCCGTTAACCAGTCCTATATTGGTACAAAGGTTTAACACTGCCTCTCACAGCACAGTAATGCTACATGTTGCATACAGATTAGCCAATGAACAGGCAGCAGGATTAAATGTAATCTTCTTTCCCAAAAATATACATTATTCATAAAAAACTGTAAAAATACATTACAACACAGTTCAAAACAGCACCAAGTTGACATTCCAACAAGTGCAGAGGAAATCAGTTTTCTTCAATACAGGAGTGAGTTGCCTCATAACCCTTCCATTCCATTTTACATGCCATGTACATTTTGCAGCAAACCCATATTTGGTGTATACAGCCCAAGGGGTTTCCCATGGGTCCAGCCCCTCAGTTCACTTTGGTGGGAGAACCTTACACAGTGGTCTTTCCCCATTGAGCCTTTAAAGCGGCTGCCCCAAGCTTTAGTGCATCCCTCAGCACGTAGTCCTGGACCTTGGAATGTGCCAGTCTGCAACACTCGGTCGTGGACAACTCTTTGTGCTGGAAGACCAGTAAGCTTCGGCCAGACCAAACAGCATCTTTCACCAAATTGATGGTCTTCCAGCAGCAGTTGATGTTTATCTCGGTGTGCATCCCTGGGAACAGCCCGTAGAGCACAGACTCCTGTGTGACAGAGCTGCTTGGGATGAACCTCGACAAAAACCACCCCATCTCTTTCCACACCTGCTTTGTAAAGACACATTGCAGAAGGAGGTGGGCAACAATCTCTTCCCGACCACCGCCATCTCGAGGGCATTGTGCAGAGGGGGTGAGATTCCGGGCACGCAGGAAGGATCTGACAGAGAGGGCCCTTCTCACCACCAGCCAAGCTACATCTTGGTGCTTGTTTGAGAGTTCTGGTGATGCGGCATTCTGCCAAATGACTTTGGCAGTCTGCTCGGGAAACCATCCGACAGGATCCACCATCTCCTTTTCCCGTTGGGCCTTGAGAACATTCTGTGCAGACCACTGCCTGATGGATTGGTGGTCAAAGATGTTTTTTTGCAGAAACTATTCCACGAAGGATAGGTGGTACGGCACGGTCCAACTGGATGGAGCGTTCCACGGCAATGTGACCAGACCCATCCTTCGCAACACCGAGGACAGATAGAACCTCAGCACGTAGTGACACTTGGAGTTTGCGTACTAGGGATCTACGCAAAGCTTGACGCAGCCGCACATGAAGGTGGTCATCAGGATGAGGGCAACGTTGGGTACATTTTTCCCATCCTTATCTGGAGGTCATGCAAATGAATAACATACAACAGTCCATTAGCACCCAGCAGAAAATAGAGGACTGTGTCAGTGAGTGTATTAGGCAGCATCTCTTTTAAATCATTTTAGTTAATTGAATTAAAGATTTAGAGATATAACAAAATATGACAATTCTATGAAGTTTCCAATAACTCTCCGAGATCTCTATGCTCCTCCAACTCAGGCCTCTTGCACATCCATGATCTTACTCGCTCCACCATAGATGGCCGTGCCTTCAGCTGCCTAGGCCCTAAGCTCTGGAATTCTGTCCCTATACCTCACTGCCTCTCTAGCTCTCTGTCCTCCTTAAGACGTTCCTTAAAACCTACCTCCTTGACCAACTGTCCTAATAGCTCCATATAAAATTTGGTCTCAAATTTTGTGTACTAACAGTCATGTGAAGCACCTTGGGACATTTTACTATGTTAAAGGTGTTATTTAAAAGCAAGTCATTGTTGTCATTAATTCTGTAAAAATAATAGGCTGTTGTGTGGAAGGTTTTTGGACACCTAAGGAGTGGTTCCGTGCTTCTGTTTGGGATTAGGCCTCATAAGATATTACTGTAGCACAATCTGTGATCTGTCAGACATTAAGATTAATGGATAGAAAACCATGCAGTATGCTCCCATGATTTCCTATGATATGTTTCCTGTGAGTGCTACTGCTATTTTTATTCATTCTTGGGAAATGGGCATTGCTGGCAAGGGTGGCATTTATTGCCCATCCATAGTTGCCCTTGAGAATGCTGTGATATGTTTTCTTCTTGAACCGTTGCAGTCCATGCCATTAAGGTATGCTCACAATCAATCCCTATGTTTATGTCAGGAATGATTACACAACTCTTCAGTGATATATAGGTCTTTGTTGGGCACTGGGGAGTCCAGGCTTACATCTCACCAGACAGTTCATAGTCTTGTATCTTCTTCTTTGGCCTCCTTGTCTCGAGAGACAATGGGTAAGCGCCTGGAGGTGGTCAGTTGTTTTATGACGCAGCACCTGGAGTGGCTATAAAGGCCAATTCTAGAGTGACAGACTCTTCCACAGGCGCTGCAGATAAAATTGTTTGTCGGGGCTGTTACACAGTTGGCTCTCTCCTTGCGCTTCTGTCTTTTTTCCTGACAACTGCTAAGTCTCTTCAACTCTCCAGTCTTTAGCCCCGCCTTTATGGCTGTCCGCCAGCTCTTGTAATCACTGGCAACTGACTCCCACGACTTGTGGTCAATGTCACAGAACTTCATGTCGCGTTTGCAGACGTCTTTAAAGCGAAGACATGGACGGCCGGTGGGTCTGATGCCAGTGACGAGCTCGCTGTACAATGTGTCCTTGGGGATCCTGCCATCTTCCATGCGGCTCGCATGGCCAAGCCATCTCAAGCGCCACTGGCTCAGTAGGGTGTATATGCTGGGGATGTTGGCCGCCTCAAGGACTTCTGCGTTGGCGATACGGTCCTGCCACCTGATGCCAAGGATTCTCTGGAGGCAGCGAAGATAGAATGAGTTGAGACTTGTATACACATCAGGATATGTTGTATTGCGCATATATACTTTTACTATGCCATACTTACTTTAATCACAGGATATGGTGTTATCCTGAGCCCCCTGTGGTATTCCTTTGTCTAAAACTGGCCTGCTCCGATTCAGTATAGTTCCTGTATCTCCAGGTCTCGGCATCATGTTTTCTTTACATTATTCTGCTGAGCACAAACGAGTACTTTCCATCAGGCCTGCACTTGCCTGTCCATGGTAGCACTTTAACCCTTACTTTATCATAATCATGTGATGTAATGCATGTCTAAGCTAAGCGTTCAACTCAACTATAATTAGCTTTAGCCAGTATTGCAATTAGTGGCATTTTTACACATCCCTAGTAACTTTGCTTTCTACTCCTGTTCAATCAACCTGTTCTGTATATTCAGCAGAATTCAGCCAGTCTCTCGTGTTGATGCATAGGGTGGCACAGTGGTGCGGTGGTCAGTATTGCAGCCTCACAGCTCCAGCGACCTAAGTTCAATTCTGGGTACTGCCTGTGCGGAGTTTGCAAGTTCTCCCTGTAACCATGTGGGTTTTCACCGGGTGCTCCAGTTTCCTCCCACAGCCAAAACCTTGCAGGTTGATAGGTAAATTGGCCATTATAAATTGACCCTAGTATAGGTAGGTGGTAGGGGAATCGTGGGGATGTGGTAGGAATATGGGATTAATATCAGATTAGTATAAATGGATGGTTGATGGTTGGCATAGACTTGGTGGGCCAAAGGGCCTATTTCAGTGCTGTACCTTAATACAAATAATAAATAAGTATATACTCCCTCTTTCCATAGCTGTTCTGTAGCCATTAACTAATCAGATGCTCTTCACTTAAGTCAAACTGTTAACCTATTATATCACCCACTATCCTACAGTCTTCATAAGTAGAATGAAAAGGATAGACAAGAACTTCATATACTGTATAGGTAGGAAGACAACCATGAATGCTGAAAATCTGACATTAAAACAAAAAATAATCAAAATGCAGCAAATTTTGAAAGAGAGTGAAGTTAACAGTTTGGGTGGCATATGTCATCAGGACTAGCTACGCTCAAAATATTAACCTCTGTTTTCCTTTCATATGCTGATTAGCATGCTTTGTGGTTCCTGCATTTTGTTTTATTTTAATTGTATAAACTGTGTGGCATTTATATAATTGCTATGATGATAATGAGTTTGTTTCATGCTATGTTATTGAGATGGTGGTGGAAGCCAGTTTATTGCGAGCTGCATAAATGTTGGGTAGGACTGTTGTGTGATGCGAGTGGTTTTACTTTGTACTGTTGATGCTAAAGACTGCATATGGGAAGCTGCCTGGCCATTAACCTGCTATTGTTTCATTTGGCACTAACTGGTGGTGAGATTAAGGGTGCAGTTATTTGAAATGCATTCAAGTTGCCAATGACTATAGCAAATTAATGCCGATTGCTTTATTTTCTCTTGCACCTATATAAACTCCATAATCCATTTATATGACATCAAAACACTTATATTGATCCACATAAATAAATATACATTTGTGTTTTGGATGTATGGAATAAAAAAAAGTTACTTGAAGGTGTGCAGATCAGCATTTAAAATAGGAAAGTAGATTAATATTTCGAATGTAGACCTTTATCAGAACTAAATATGATGCCAATTCTTATGAAACATTAATTTATCTTTCTCAGGCAGATGCTGACCACTCCTTGCTCTGTTTTTATTTTGCATTTAGTTGATAAACAGCAGCATTTCAATCTTATTTAAGATTTTTAAGTCTTCAAACCTCATCCCACGTCAATGGAAATCCCAACCGTGTGAATCAGACAGACTCGAGGGGATGCCCATGCTGCCTGCCTGATATCATCACTGTGCATCCAGTCCAGGTTGCTGCTTGAAGTGAATGCCGAGAAACTCTGTGGGAGAACCTTATTCCTGAAATAAACTTAGAAAATAATTCTAAGGATTCTGAATGTGAGTAAAAATCAGTGTGATTGTCTATGGAGTTATCTTCTCCTTCAACTGCTGGTGAAATATTACAAAAAGGCAATCTACATGTTCCCATTAAACAGAATAGGTTTTATGCTGCTTATTTTGCTTGGGACTCCTCTGTGCTTCTGTCCCCCTCATTGTGAAAAAGTGCATTCACTGGATATGGGTATTGCTGGTAAGGCTGGCATTTATTGCCCACCTTAGCTGCCCTGTGACAGTGTGGTGGGACACCTTCTCCCATCTACTGGAAATAATCTAATTTTCCTCCTCCATTCTTTCTTCACTAAAACTTGCAGGGCATATTATTGGAGAAACTTGGCACTCTCCAGTTAGTATGTTTGGCTTTCAGTCCACAAGCACCCTTCAATTGAGCTCCAGAATGTGCACTTCCTCTTTAAGGGTGTAGGCCACCAGTAATTGACATTGGACCTTCCAAAATACTCTCCTCCCCCCAACTAATGCACAAGTTGTCCAGTTACCAGTGTAATTCACAGTGACAGTTTATCCATCAAATTTAAATGGGGCAAGAACCTGAAAAGTGTCGGTGCCTTGAGCCGACATCATTGGACAAGCAACTCTGCCCACTTTATGCCCATTTTGGGCACTTGCTCAATGTTTTCATCCCTCACCTTTTGGCAATATTTCACCAGTAATTGAAGAAAATGGTAAATCCATAGACAATTAGATTAAAATAGGATGATGTTTATAAAGCTCTGGTTCAACCCATTCAGTTCTGGGCACTGCACCTCAGGAAAGATATATTGATCTCGGAGCGGGTGTAATGCTGATTCATGAGAATTATGCCAGGCTAAAAGGGTTAACTTATGAGGACAGGTTGTATAGACTAGGCTTGTGTTCCTTTGAACATAAAAGATTAAGGGATGATCTAATTGAGGTGTTTAAAATAATTAAAAGGTTTGATAGGGTAGGCAAAGAGAAACGACGGGGGAGTCCAAAACAAGGGGGCATAACCTTAAAATTAGACCCAGACCATTCAAGAGAGATGTCAGGAAGCACTTCTTTACACAAAGGGTAGTGGAAATCTGAGACTCTCTCCCTCCAAAAAGCTCTTGAGGCTGGAGGTCTATTGAAAATTTCAATAATGAAATTGCTAGATTTTTGTTAGGCAAGGTTTTAAGGGATAGGGACCTAAGGCAAGTAGATGGAGCTAAGATGCAGATCAGTCATGACCTAATTGAATGGTGGAACAGGATCAAGGAGCCAAATGGCCTACTCCTCTTCCTATGTTCCAAACTATTCATCCTAAAGTCTTGTCTTTTCTTTCACTTCCTGTGGGGAAGTGCTCTGACTCCATTTACCAATGGTCCACGGTGACTGAAATTAGCTCACTCTGGCCGAAGTTCCATTAATTTGTAGTACAGCATTCCCAAGTGGAACCCACGGAGCAAGTCATTGATTGGTATTGTGGCCCTCAACAAAAGAAAACCCTGATTAAACTGCAACAGATACATAGAAATACTTGAATTTATACATCGCTTTTCATGACCACCGGACATCTCAAAGCACTTTACAGACAATTAAGTACTTTTGAAATGTAGTCACTGTTGTAATGTAGGAAACATAGCAGCCAATTTTCACACCAACAAATTGCAATGTGACAATGACCACATAATCTGTTTTTGTGATGATGATTGAGTGATAAATATTGGCCAGGACACAGGGGAGTCTCTTTTTCAAAATAGCACCATGGGATCTTTTTCATCAACCCAAGCAGGCAGATGGAGCCTCGGTCTAACGTCTCATCTGAAAGACAGCACCTCTGGCAGTACAGCACTCCCTCAGTACTGCACTGGAGTAGCAGCCTTGATTTTTGTGCTCAAGCCAGGAGTGGGTCTCAAACCCAGAACCTTGTGATTCAGAGGCAAGAGTGCTACCAACTGAGTCAGTGACACATGTGCAAACATGTTCCTAGTAGTCATGCCAAAGTTAATTAGTGATAATAGATTCATATTTAATTTCTTACTGGTCTTTATATGTTACTTTAGTAAGTGGTGAGATCAAGATGAATGAGATAATGGTACAGAATGTACCAACACTCATGGCATCATTTGCTTAAATGTTATAGGCACTATTGAACCCCTAGCAGTCATTTACATGCTTTTTGTTGTTTAAGGAAGTACTGTAATGATCGATGTTATATATTTTTGTGTTCAAGTGCTACAGTACATCATTCTGGCAGCCATGGTGAAACCACTGGAGCTACCAAATCTGTAGTTCTTTTTTTAAACAACAGTTTGACTCTCCTGCACCGATCTGCACAAATAAACTTCTTCAAAAACATACGGAGTGTGTTTGCAGTGTCGTTTGTCTTAATTACTTCAGGACTAGTGGCACAAATGCAATTCCATTCCTATCCTTTATTTGTAACTATCTAATTCCATCAATAAGTTTTTACTTCAACAATTTTTTTAAAGGCATTATTAATTTCAACAGAATGGACACTTGGGGGGGGGGGGGGTGGGGGAGGGGTGCAGTTTTCATTGCATTGCTGCCCCATTTTTCAGCATGAATAAAGATGTACCAAGATGAAAATTGGAAAGGAGAATAATTGAAAATTTGAAAACTGAGATTGTTAGCTTTTTGTTAGGTAAGGATGTTATGGGTATGGAACCAAGGCAGGTAGATAGAGTTAAGACACAGATCAGTCATAATTTAAATGAATAGTTCCTGTCCAAATAGGCCTCAAGTTAGGCGGCAAACACTCACATTGGGAGCTTCACCCTTATGTTTCGACTGGGGGTCCTTTGACATAACGTAGAGCCCGGATGTTATTATCAGTTTCAACTGGGTGGAGCACGCAATGGACAAGCCACACGCAGTGGAACTGAAAACAGAGTGGCAAAACCATTGGTTCTTAAAGGTTGCTTGGAAAAATTGAATGCTGTTCCTGGTCTAATCATCATGGGAACATAGGAACAGGAGGACGTCTTTTAGCTTCTTGAGCCTGTTTTCCCATTCAATCAAATCATGTCTGATTTGTATCTTAACTCAATCTACCCACCTTGTTTCCGTAATCTCAATACCTTTACCGAACAGAAATCTATCAATCTCAGTTTGGAAATTTTCAATTGACCCCCCCAGCCCTAATAGCTTTTTGGGGAACATTCCAGATTTGCAGTACCCTTTGTGAGAAGAAATGTTTCCTGACATCACGCTGAATGGCTTTAATTTTAAAGTTATTCCCCTTTGTTATGAACTCCTTCACAAGAGGCATTCTCCCTATCTGCCCTATGAAATCTCTTAATTACCTTAAACACCTCAATTGGATCACCCCTCAATCTTCTATACTGAAGGGAATACAAGCCAAGTCTATGCAACCTATCCTCATAATTTAACCCTTTTAGCTCCATATTATTCTGGTGAATTTGTGCTGCATGCCTCCCAAGGGCAGTATATCCCTCCTGAGATGCAGTGCCCAGAACTGCACGCAGTACTCTAAATGGTGTCTAACCATTTGGTCCCATTCACTGCCTTTCAGTGCAATATTAACACTATTTTGTTTAAATGAGGCTTAATCATTAGCGGCATTGGGTGAGCGTTGTGATGAATCACCCACCCGACATACACTTGAAATATAAATCACCTCTACCTTCTATCTTACCTTCACTGTTCCATCCTATTCCCAAATCCCTTGATTTCCTTATGTCCAAACATCTATCAATCTCAGTTTTGAATATACTCGATAACTGAACATCCATACTCTCTAAGGTAGAAAATTCTGAGATTTCACAACCCTTTGTGAAGAAATATCTCCTTATCTCAGTCCTTAATGACCAACCCCTTAGCATGAAACTATGACCCCCAAATTCTAGACTCTCCAACCAGACAAAACAATCTCTCAGTTAAGCCCTCTAAAAACTTTACATGTTTCAATGAGATCACCTCTCATTCTTCTAAACTCCAGGCCCATTCTACTCCATGTTTTTTCTGGGACAGCCCCCAGGAATCAATGTAATAGTTTGACAAGTTAATACATCCAGCAAAACAAATGAACATGGAATAATGTTTTTACCATCGAGCGGGAACAATTGCTGTATTAAGTCCCATCATTTGGAATGCAGTTAGTGTTGCAGTTCTCCCTCTGATCTCAATATTGTGTTTAGTATAGAAACAGGATGGACATCTGCAAGATGCTGTGTGTAATGCATAATAACTGGTGGTGTTATAATTCTTCCATCTGTGCTACAAATAAAGACTATAATATTTCTTCAGCTTTATCATTGTGCTCTCTTAGATTCAGATGAATCTGAAGCAGTGCGAAAACATCAACTGCTTATTCACAGCAGCAGACGTAATCAATGATAATCTTGTAGGTGATTCCAGTACAAGGCAATACACAGCAACCTTTATGTCAAGTTCATCTATCTTCCTATTCACCTCCGTGCTGAGCCTAGCAGTGGCTCTATAATGGAAACATTATGAGGACCCTTGGGATATGATTGTATCCCACGAGTGGGCTGAACTAATAACTCACAAGTGACAAAAGTTGCAAATGAATTATGGTACATGCCACGAGAGAGATAAGAATTATGCCCTATGTGTTTTCCTTACTCATATTATATCCACTAAAATGAAACGGGTAAAGAATTAGATAAAACTCAAGTGTTATAAAACATATGGTGAGCGGTGCATTATATTCCTTTGTAGCTTGGCTACAGTATGGAAGTGCTAATAATTCTATAAGAAGGGTCACTGACCCGAAACGTTAACTCTGCTTCTCTTTCCACAGATGCTGCCAGACCTGCTGAGTGAATCCAGCATTTCTTGTTTTTGTGTGCTAATAATTCTATAGTTACTCTTACAGGAATGCTCAAGAATATTCTGGGATCTGGAATTCGATTTCTGATGTTTACCAAAAAAGCCCTTCACCCATCACTGTAATCCCGCATTTTTCCATTTATGAAAAGTATTTTATGGAGGTGGCTTGGTATAAACTTCATGCTTTAGGTCAAGTTGTGAAGCTCATGTTGTACTGATCCTAACTTCACTCATATCTGCTCATGTTGGACCTGCAGTGTTTCTATATATTTTCAATATCATGGCAGTTCTTTTAGTTTGCTCTCTCTGAAGCGCCAGTTCAAGAAGCACCAAGGATCTAACTTTGAAACAAGTGGATAATGTGTCTACTTGGTGTCTTGGGTCTCCTGTCTATTTGGCCTATGATGTTGGTTCAGTCTTTAGTAAGGAATTCATCAACGGACACATAGCATTCAGTGCAGGACTAATGCTGTTTCTGTGGTCCCATGGCATGGATGTATAAAGAACTGATTAAAGAAGGAGGGAGAATGGAGAAAGAAAAAGAGTGAGAAAGATTCCCACTGCCTCTTCTAAAAGAGATGGGGCATTCAAGTGTTTATGTAACTGTCCTTTTTTAAGTTTGCAAAGTCTCACAAAACCTGTAAGGTGTTAGGTATGATAGATAGTCATGTACTAAATGATTTGAGAAGCTTCACACAATCAAGTCTCTGTGGGCTATGTTTGTAGATGCTATTAGATCTGAGCAGAGAAGAATGCCTGTGTTATATTTCATAAGAAAACGATGACTATAGGGAGGTTTGAATAATAAAAATAAATCTGTTGCTGCAGTGGCTTCTGGGCTGATGCTTAATGGTCTGCTGATTCCTAGTTTGGGTTTCACTGTTCCACGTTGTTTCCTTCAGTCACCTTTGATTGTCTCCTGGGCTTCACTCTTCCCCAGGCCCCATGTTTCGGCCCATTCTGAGTTACCTGGACTATCCAGGACGATGTCCTCATCATAGATCAATCTTTCCTCTCTAGTTGTTGTCCCATCTCTAATGGCCCTTTCCTCCCCATGTCCTGCACTGAGTCCATTTTTCCCAAAATTTCCAGTTTAAATCCCTACAGCTGACTTCCATCCATGTTTTTGTATTGAGATCAACCTGGCCAAAATCACAAGTGGCATTTTCCATGGCTATGACAGTGATGCATTATTTTTCCTTGTTTTGTTCAATGTTTGGTTTCTTATTAGTGTGCAAACAGATCTTATTTCTCAGGCTCGTTGAAGTGAGTAGGCGTTGAAATAATGGCATTACTTCAGGGCATAATTACGCATATATAAAGTACACATATTGGGGTTCTTTGGGGACTTTTCAAGTCTTGCTTAGGCTAATGTCAAGCAGTTAATGACGACACACTTGTGATCGCTTGAGGGGAGTCCCTGGGATGTGAGTTATAACATTATAATTAATACTTATATCTCATACTCACTGCATGTAAAGGGATGTGTTTTATTATCTCATTTACTTTATTTAATAAAGATTTAATACTCTAAAGTTTCAAATAGTCATTCAGTAGTACAGTGCTTGCAAAACTCAAAACAGTGTCCAACATTAGACGTGATTCTGCGATTGGACATTTGCTAAATAATCCACACTGTGCTAAGAATTAAGCTGACAACCAATTTAAGATTGTCAGTAGGGCTCGCAGTGTGGCACATTTGTGTGTACTGGAAGCTACATATATTAATACACAGGGCCCTGTTCCTTGCAGAAAGAAAGAATATGTACAAACATTGCTTCTGTTTCAGCTGAACAAAATAAGTGACAGCCATTCACTGGTTCATGCCTCAGGGCAATGCCTTGACCAATCAGAGTCAAGCTGCTTGGTTTAAATTTTAAACAAAGCTTGGCAGTTAACTGTCAGTCACCGTAAACTGATGCATTTGCCCTGACAACGCCTCTATCAATCAGAGTCCACTTGCCAACCAATCAGCACTCCCTTCTCATGCAGTATAAGTTGTTGTTTTCCCTTACATTGGTTATTCTTGCAATTGTCCTGATGGGTGCAAGATAAAAAGCTTTGACAACATGTCTCTATTTTCAGCAATACTAAAGTTTCAATGTTTCCTCGTTCTGGAACTTGTATTAGGGTGGTAGGGATATATGACAATATCATATACAAACCCAACACTGCCAAGAGTCAATTCTTGACCCCCTACTCTTATATACTGTTCCTCCTTGGGATTACCTGCAGGCACGTCACTTTGTAGAATTATGTTGATGACACCCAGCTGTACCTCTCCATACCTTTTCTTAATATCCCAACCACCTCCCTATTGCCTTTTGACATTGAGTTTTGGATGACTTACAACTTTCTTCAATTGAACGTGAAGAATATCCACACAATCATTTTTGGGGTTCCCCACAAACACTATTCTCTTGACATCAATTCCAACCCTGTCCCTGGTTTCTCACTCAGACTGAGCAAGACCATGTCCTGCTTGACCCAGAACTGAGCTTCAAACCACACATCACCAAGACTGCTAAATTCCATCGCTGCAGCCTTGCCCACCTCCTTACCACAAACCCTGTGCCACTGAAGCTCTTCTGCAAGCTTTTGTCACCTCCAGTCTCAGTTATTCCAATCCTCTCCTTGCTCGCCTTCCTTCAGACATGCTCTAAAAATACCAACTTGTCCAAGATGCAGTTCCCCAAATCCTGTGCTGTACTGTATCCACTCAGCTATCACTCCCAACCACAAGAATCTATACTGGCTTACTGTTCCCAGCACATTACATTTAAAATCCTCATCATCATCATCAAATCCCTTATCACACCACCCTATCTCTGCAACCTATTCCAGACTGGTTTCTCCTCCCCACACCCTTCTGTCTTCTGAATCTCACCTCCTATGTATTCCCCCAATTCCCTGCACTGACTGATTTGGAAACTGTCACCAGTAGCAGCAGTAGTGGCTTGAAATAAGTAAGTAGCATAAAAGTTCAACGTAGTGGTGGCATTAATAGGAGGTTCAGCAATTCTGCCAATGAACTGAGGAATGGAAGCTGTCAGCTTTGGTGCATTTCAATCTGAAGGAAGTTGCTGAATGTGAAGTGCAATCATCAGCAAAACAAATGAGCAGCTAGGGTTGGATGTTGAATCTAAGCCATTGATAGGATAAAGGAACAGGATAGGAAAGAGTACAGAGCATTGAGAAATGCCTGAGTAAACACATTGTTACGACCAAGACGGGAGGAGTACACTGTTAATTCAGCCCCACTTCTCCACTGGTCACAGCATATCAATGAATTTTCCCACGACCGAAACAACCAGTTAGATTCTCTATTTATCCCCAGAATAAAGCTGACCAACCAGGTTTCTTGAATAAACAACAACATTTTCCGTTCACTATAAAACCACGTCTTAGCCAATAATGAAGTAAATATATACAAGAACTGAAATATTAAAGCCCTGTATTTTTTATATCCTATCCCTCACACAGACTCACATACATCCAAAAAGATAGATTCCCAATTTTTTAACACAAAATGTGGAAATTCCGTAACAACATCACAGAGGCACCACGAGATCATATAATAGCAATTTAATTATCAATGCAAGGCTTGATAATTGCAAGGCCAGATAATTCACCAAAGTACTCAAGAGCAGAATTATCACAACCACCAGAACCTTCATGCATAACATAAGGAAGTGAACAGGTTTGTAAGTTTTCTTTTATTCATTCATAAAATGTGGGCATCACTGGAAAGGCCAGCATTTATTGCCCATCTCTAACTGCCCATGAGATACAACTGGGTAGACTCCTCAGCCATTTCAGATGGCAATTAAGAGTCAACCACATCATTGTGGGTCTGGAGTCAGGAGGCAAATATAGGCCAGACCAGGTAAGGATGGCAGATTTCCTTCCTTAAATCACATTAGTGAACTAAATGGGCTTTTACAACAATCTGGTAGTTTCATTACTGAAAGCAGCTCTTCATTCCAGATTTATGTAGTTATCTGAAATTAAATTCCCCAGCTGCCATGGAGGAATTTGAACTCATGTACTAGATTATAAGGCCAAGCCTCAGGATTATGAGTCTGGTATCATAACTATTATGCGACCGTACCCCACAGGTTGAAGAGACTATCAAAGAAATCACCTTTCTGTGTTACAATGAGAAAGTGAGCACATTTTCAGGAAGAGGAAAGGTTGATTGGGAATAAGAGGGTCTGAAAAGACAAAATAAAACAGGGTTAAGTCCAAAACATCTCAAGGGCAATCAGGAAAAGAGAGCTGTGATGGATCCCATGTATGCAGATTGATATATGTACAGTTGATCTGTTGAATGTATTGCTAGATGCACTGACTTTGGATTCAAATCTTGTATTTTTTGCTGAGACAGTCCTTTACTGACAAATGAAACTGAAAGTTCAGAGTTGAGGAAATCAGAACTGGATGGAACCAGGTAAAACAAACTATCATATGACCAGAGACATGTGACTGGAGCTCAGGTTTCAGTTTTCAAGATTACAGACTACAGGGTGTAAGCAACCAGCAATCAGTTTTTTTTTAAAGACAAGCTGTTGTGGTTGGGACCCATGTTCTGGGAGCTGGTCCTTGGCATATACAAGTTGCTACAGCTGTGTCCGGTGCCTTAAGGTGTTCCCAGTGAAATCACGCCAGCAAGACTGTCGTGAGCAGGGCTAAGGTTGCTTGAGAGGTGACAAGACCGAAACTTTGGATGGAAGACTGCAACACTTGCCATTGACAAGAAGGCATTACATGTGTATCTGCATCTTGGAAGATAAGATCTGGAGATTTACCTGAAAAGTTTAGAGATCTGAAGGACTTTGTGGGCATAACTGATGCTATCTTTGCTGAGCGGACTGCCTAGAATATCAATGAGAGCTATCTTTGTTGCATCTGATAAGTAACATGTAATCTTTAAGATTTTTTAAATATTTATATTATATTGACCATGATTTACCATTTAGTTCTTGTTTTTTATTTTATTTTTTTAATTTTTATTTTTTTATTTAGAGATACAGCACTGAAACAGGCCCTTCGGGCCACCAAGTCTGTGCCGACCAACAACCACCCATTTATACTAACCCTACAGTAATCCCATGTTCCCTATCACCTCCCTACACTAGGGGCAATTTACAACGGCCAATTTACCTATCACCTGCAAGTCTTTTGGATATGGGAGGAAACCGGAGCACCCGGCGAAAACCCACGCAGACACAGGGAGAACTTGCAAACTCCGCACAGGCAGTACCCAGAATCGAACCCAGGTCCCTGGAGCTGTGAGGCTGCGGTGCTAACCACTGCGCCACTGTGCCGCCCATAATTTATTTTATAGTTTAATTTATGTATGTTTTGGTTTGAATGTTAAAGTAAAATTTATAAAAGTGAAATCTTGTCCTTTTTTTCTCTAAATTGGGGTCAATTGGTGGATTAGATTCTTTTGGTTTGTGACCTCCACAGGGATCATAACAGTGCTCACCAAAGTCCAGAAAGCGAAGGATCCAGTAAACCTAGTGAAAGATTTAGGTAATTTTGTTACAGTTAAGGGAAGACAAGGTGCCAGGACCCAAAAAGATATATCCTAGGATCCTGATGGAGATGGTGAAGAACATTACCGTGGACTTGAACTTATATTTCAGGGTTCTATTGAGTGTGGCTGTGTGCTTGAGGACTCGAGAGTGGTCAACGAGGTACTTATTATCAAAGAGGGAGAAAAGCTAATCTGTACGATTATATACTAGTTGGTTCAATGTCTCTGTTAAGGAAAATTTTAAAGTCTGTAACTAAGGATGAAATTACTGTGTTCTAAAAATTTGGGAGTACCCCTGCCACCTATATGTAGGGCAATTATCCAGCACACAAATGTTGGCTCCAAACAGCTCCATATATTGGGCCTCTGATCTCATTGATATAGAAACAGTGCTGAGGGAGGAGGCGATTGAGGGTTGAGTCCCTGATTAGGTCTTTAGATAGGGGAACAGCAATCTGGTCTTCGGGTGGGGGAACAACGATCGGGTCTCCAGAGTAGGAGGGCGAGGGGAAATTGCAATCAAGCCTTGGTGAGGTGGAGGGGGAAAGACGATCGGCCTCAGTTGGGGGGAGTGATCATGATCAGACCTCGGGAAGGGGTGCAGGGTGGATACCATGATTGGGCCATGAGGGAGTGGTAATTGTGGGGTGGGGTGAGGGAGATAGGTGGTCAACTGGGACAAGGGGCTCAGGGATTGATTGGGGTAAGCATCTTATCTTACTTTTATATATGTATTCTGTAGGGTAGGTATTCTTGAGAGCAGCCAGCACTTGCTACCTTGGAGCTAGCCGATGTTGCAGTTGCCACCTGAAATAGGCGTGAGGCCTTTATTTGAATATTCAAATGGCCTAATACCTGCTTCACTCATGGGTAAAGGATGCCTTTTGTTTATCCTTACCCAATATGGTGGGCAGCATACTTTTGGTCAGAAGTATGCGCGTGCTTCCTGCTCACCATTTTGCGGCCTTAGGAGACTGCATATCGCCTGAAGAAATGGATGCTACACTCTCCGATTTAACTCCCTAAGAAGACATAGTTAGATAAAGCCAACCCAGACTTCAAAAGGGCAGCCATGCTGGACGAACTTCATAGAATTCTTTGATAAGGTACCAGGCATAGTACATGGGGGAAATTTAGTTACTGATATGTACATGGACTATTAGGAGAGAATTTAACAAGATACAAGAGATTATTGGAGATGATTTTGAGAAATGAAATTAGTGAGAGGATAGCAAACTGGGTTAAAAAGGAATTAGGAGGCAGAAGACAGAGAATAGGAGTTCAAGGTAGTTTTTCAGAGTGGTTTAAGTCAGTAGTGGTGACCTACTGGGGTCATATCCGAGCTCAACTTGTACGTTAATGATTTGGATATGAGGCTAAACAGAGTAGTGTTGAAATTTGTAGCTGCTGCTAAAATAAGAGGTACAATTAATTCTTTAAAACAAAAAAAGCTTCAAAGGGATATTATCCAGATTAAAGGCCTGCTCCCTGACCCAAACCCGACGGACCCGACGATATGCGTCGGGTTCGGGTTGGATCGGGTTGGTCTTCCGGGTCTGGCTTTCGGGCTCGGGTGGGGTCCGGGTTGGGCCGGGTCTGGGTTGGGCTGGGTCTGGGTTGGACATACGCAGTATTAATTGGACTTGAAAGGTTGTTTAAAAAGATGAAGATTGGAGCCACGAAGTCAGTGATTGTTTGGTCATGAGTTAAACAGAAACCCATGGAGTTGAGCCCAGACAGGTTGTGCCACACTGTACCAGTATCTGTATTGCTTAAAATAAACACTGCAATTGCCCAAAGGCTCAGAAAATATCATTATACATTACCTATACTCTTGCTTTACAGGTTGAAATACTTGCTGCAAGTTTATCCAGTAAGCAGCTGAGATGCAGAGACCAGGATGGTCCTGAGTGATTAATTATTATAAAATATACAGTATTTATATAAAAAATATAAAATGATCACGGTCAGGGCTCTAGTCTACACACATACAGCACAGTACTGTAAAGCAGGAGTCTAGGTAATGTATAATGATATTTTCTGAGCCTTCGGGCAATTGCTGTGTTTATTTTAAGCAATACAGATACTGGTACAGTGTGACACAACCTGTCTGGGCACAACTCCATGGGTTTCTGTTTAACTCGTGACCAAACAATCACTGACTTCGTGGCTCCAATCTTCATCTTTTTAAACAACCTTTCAAGCCCAATTACAGTTTTTGTTGCTTATCTGCACAAACTGAAAAAGTGAAAAACGGATTCGGAATCGGAAGGTAGGTAAAGTGAGCATTCCGGTGGTCGGGTCGAGCTTGCGTCGGGAGCAGATCAGGTCGGGCGCAGGAAAATATGGAAGGACTCGGGCCAGGTTGGGCTCGGGTCCGATGAGGTTCTGTAGGATTCGGGTCGGGTTTTTTTTTCCAGACCCGAGCAGGCCTTTAATCCAGATGGCAGAATGGGTAAAAGGTGGCTGCTGGAAATTATTTGCCAGCAAGTGTGAGGTGATAGGTTTTGATAAAAAGATAATAGCAGTAAATATACTTTGAATGGAAGTATTCTCTGGTGTAGAATAGAACAATTTGATCCTATAGGTTTATAGAACACTAAAGGCAACACTTCAGTTTGATAAGGCCACAAAGGCTAATGGTATTCTGGATTTTATCATGACCATATAGAGTGTAAAAGCCAAGAGATAATGATGAGCTTAAACAAAACCTTAATAAGACACCTTAATAAGAACCCTAATAATGCAGTATTAGGCTCCATGTCACAAGAAGGATAACAAGGCTTTAGAGAGGGGGCAACATACATTCACTAGAATATGCCTGGTAAAAGGCAATACAAATATAAAGAAAGATTTGAAAAATGGGTCACTTCATTGAACAATGCGTGTTATGGAGTGTCATGATGCAAATATTTAAAACAATGGAAGGATGGGCCCAAGTAGACGGAAACAGACTATTTCGAGCGGTTAAGATTTCTAGGACAAAGCACCATAGACACAAGGTTGAAAGTAACAGATTTAGAATAGAGGACTGGAGAAACTCCTCTACACAGCATTACCAGGCTGTGGAATACATTGATAGGGATGGTGATTGAAGCAGAAACTATATCACTATTCAAGATTAGATTGGATAGGTGGATGAAGGAAAGGGAATAAAGGAATATAGGAAACGAGCAGATAAATGTGGTTGGGACTATTTATTCACTTGGAGGGCAAGCAGCAATGTGAACTGGTTGGAAGGGAACTTCTATATAATTCTATGCCTCATTGGCCAGAAATCTCTCCATTTAAAAAAATTTCAGGCATTGGGACTATTTGCAGGCCCCCCAGTGGGCATGATGGAAGAGCACCCAGTGGCATGATCGTAAAGGAGGGGGCCAATTAACAGGCCGTCTCCATATTCACCATTCAATTAAGGATGGCGGGCGGAACAGAGATGCAGGAGGCCCAATGTGAGGGTCCCAGAGCTGTTAGGGTGTTCAATGTGGCGGGAAACCCCTCCACAAGAATGTTTTTGGCTGCAGCTGTGCCCATTTCAGCCTTGCAACTCCATGATAGTGGCATGGAAAACAGCCTTCGATGTCCCTCTGACCTCCTGCCGTGAGGTCACTTTTGATGCACTGCTGGGCTCCTGACACAGCGTGGGCCCCACACGCCTTCCCTAAAGTTGATTGCTGCACACAATTAAGGGCTAATTGCCCTTTTAAATACCTTGATTAATTAACCACTGCAGACAGGTGGCAGCTGCTGCCCCAGGAAGCCCACCTCCGGGAAAATCTCCTTGAGGTGTGAACATGTCAGGAAGCGAACCCGATGCACCTCGTTCCAATTTTCCACGATCCCTGAGCCTCCAAAGCCACCTCCATGGGGCCGGGAAGATAACGACAATTATGTTAATTAGGTGAGTAGCACTGTTACATAGTAGCTAGCGATTTGAATCATTTATATTTCTGGAAAGTATGGACTATCAATCTGTTAATTCAGTCCAATAGGTCTGATAGATTTAGGGCTTGATGTCAACTATAATGTTTATGCAGAAGGGACCAATGTGTGTATGTGGGCTAGCTCGGTAAAGGGTGAAATATTAATTTTCTATTACAGTTTATCCTCATGGTTAAAAAGAAGATTCAAAAGATGTATTCACCCTGATAACTGACAGCAAACATCGATTGCTTCCGAGAGATATCACAAGCAGTTTTCCTCTCCAGATGATGAGGTCACCCTTCTTGCTGCTTGCTGAGGCCACATTGAAATCTGAAAGGGATTTTTTTTGTGTGTGTTTTAAGTTCATTTATTTTGCTTTCTCCAGGACTGGAGATAGAATTTAATCACTTGGACAATTCTGCTTGTGCTCAATTACTAAGAGACACCTGCTTTTTATTTCTAAATTAAATCTCATAGTATTAAAAAGCCCCTTCCCAATCCCATGGATTCTCTCTATAGTAGCAGATGCAAGTAGCAAGTAGAGGAGGCAGTGGCGTAGTGGTATTGTCACTGGACTAGTAACCCAGAGACCCAGGGTATTTCTCTGGGGACATGGGTTCAAATCCCACCACAGCAGAAGGTGGAATTTGAATTCAATTAATAAATCTGGAATCAAAAAGCTAGTCTAATGATGGCCTTGAAACCATTGTCGATTGTTGTAAAAACCCATCTGGTTCACTAATGTCCTTTAGGGAAGGAAATCTGCTGTCCTTACCTGGTCTGGCCTACATGTGACTCCAGATCCACAGCAATGTGGTTGACTCTTACATGCCCTCTGAAATGGCCTAGCAAGCCACTCAGTTAGGGCAATTAGGGATGGACAATAAATGCTGACCTGGCCAGCGACGCCCACATCCCATGAATGAATAAAGGTATGATATTATTATTGGAAAACTAAAGACTTCAAATGATCCATTCAAAGTGATTAATGCTGGCTCGCAGTAACTCGGAAAAATATATGTGTGAATTTTTTTGCTGCACAAATGAAATCAGAATAATCCATTAATACAGCATTTAGTATCAGAAAGTATTTGATGTATATTAGTAAATGAAAGTTGTGTATGAGATTGCCATTTCCTTTAATAAATTGATTGATTCTTGAATCTCTGATGAAAAACCTGCAAACGCCTCCAGAAATGTCAGATCCTTCACAATTAGAGTAAAGTAAGTTTCATAACTGGGCAGATAAAAACTATTCTGAAGAATTAAGGTGGTGTAACTGCGTAGGGGAGAAGATTTCCTCTAATTGTTGTTATACGTTAGCAATATTGCGATTGGGAGGAATCCACTGATCGTTAGGTCTAGTGAATTGATCAACACTTTCATTTTACTCAACATAAATGATTTTCCTGATAGTTTTATGATGACACCAAAGCGTAGAGGCCCCCCCAGTGATACTCTTCCACTGACTAGCAGCATTTCCTGGTGGCTTTATCATAGGAAGGGGCATAGGAGCAGGAGTCAGCAATCAGCTGCTTGGGCTGGATTTTATGAGCCCGCTGCCAATCTCAGCAGTGAGCTCAAAATATGGCGACCTGGCCGCACGCCAAAGAGCTGCCACAATCTTAAGCGCGGCGGCTCATTTAAATAGCTGGGGCAGCCCGCCCCCTCTCCCCCACCCCAAATCCCGTGGAGAGGGTGGCTGCCCATCACCGGCAATGGTGTCAGATGCCTGTGCGCAGGCGCTGGTGCCATTTTTAAAGGGCATAATTAAATTTTTAAAGAAAGATCCCCCCAAAAGTAAATAAATAAATTTCTTAAGCCCCTTCCCCACCTCCCCAATAATAATTACAATTAGCATTTGCCCTCCAACCACCTCCCCCGCAAAAACACTTACCTTTTACATCTGACCTTCCCCCCTCAAACTGCACAAGGTTTAAGGTTCAACCCTTCCCACCATCCCCTACACCCATTACGTGCATCTGACCCTGTCCCCGCCCCACTGCCACACTGACAAACTTACCTCCTGCCCCCTCCCCACCAGTGTCACACCTCTTTTCCCATGACGGGGATCTGAAGGCATGGGAGCGCCGGTCGCTGCGATCGCTCAAGACCTCAGGTAAGTGTATTTAAATGTATTAATTTTATTGATGTGAATATGTTAATTGTGGTCTTGTTGCCCGGCAGTGGGGAGGCCGCCATGGAGCCTCGCCGCCACCAGGTGGATCGGCTGGGCCCTCACAGTGTCAAGGTCCATGGCGAGCCTCATCCAGAGCCATCTTCAAGCACCCGCCACCACAGATCACAATGTTGAGGGCTTCTTAAAATCCAGCCCCTTGAATCTCTTCAGTTAGATTATGCCTGAGCTGTATCTTAACTCTATTTAGCCACATTGGCTCCATCTACCCTTAATACACTTCTATCGATCCCAATCTTCAAACCTTCGGAGTAGTACTTGCGATTCTGAATCAGCAGGTTATAGGTTCCAGTCCCTCTCTAGAGAGTTGTGCATAAAATCTAGGCTGACTGTAAGTAGTACTCAGTAGTACTGAGGGAGTGCTGCATTGTCAGAGCTGCTGTCTTTCTGATGAGACATTAAACTGAGGCTCCAATTGCTCTCTTGGGTGGATGTAAATGATCCCACGGCACTAAACTGAAGAAGAGCTGGGGAGTTATCCCTGGAGCCCTGGCCAATAATTAATCCTTAATCAACATTGCTAAAACAATAATTAATTATTGTTCTTTATCTCCATTTCTGGAGCTAGGCTGTTAACCAAGATCTTCTGTAAACCCACCAATTTCCACAAAAACTACAACAAAAGCAACATACTGCAGCTGCTAGAAATCGGAAATCAATTTTTATTTTAGTTTCCACAACTATCTTGTTTACACTTCCTCCCATCTCTCTTCCTGTAACACTCTATTCCATTCTCCCGGTTTCTGCCTCTTCATTGTATCTGCTCTGATAATGCAACCTTCCATACCAGTGTTTCCAATATGTCTTCCTCTTTCCTCAATCGAGCATTCCCCTTCACTGCAATTGACAGAGCCCTCGATTGTGTTCATTCTATTTCCTGCACTAATTATTATCATATTGTTTCTGGTGTTACGCCCAAGGCAGGAGGAGTGCACTGTTAATTCAGTCCCACTTCTCCACAGGTCACAACATATCAATACATTTTCCCACTTACCAAAACAGTCAATTAAATGCTCTATTTGTCCCCAGAACAAAGCACACCAACCAGGTTTCTTTGATAAACAACAAAATTATCTGTTAATTATAAAACAAGTCTCAACCAATAATGAAGTAAATATACCCGTGAATAGAAATATTAGAACTCCCTTATTTTTATCCTAGCCCTCACACACACTCACATAGACAACCAGTTAACCAGGGAAAAAAAGAGATTTTTGTTCACAGCTGTTACAATGAAATAGAAGGGTTAAAAAAAAAACTTAGACTGAGAAGCGGTAATGGGAGTCCTTTGTTTTGGTGAAGTGTCCCAAAGTCGAATAGGTGGCTGCCATTAGGAATTTTTCCAAGTGAGATTGATGAACAGTCTGTTTGGGTAGGTGTTCAAAGAAATTCAACTACAGAAAGCTTCACATACGTCTTCCATCAGGTGTGCAGCAACAAAGGTTTTAGTTCTTACACATTAGATGCAAAGTCCTTTTAAAGGTGTAAGGTTTCAGCAACCGTTCAAGATTTCTTCAAAATACAGGAGACAACAGTACAACTTCATACAGGCTTTTGCTTTTCAAGAGCAGGGATTCTTCAAAGAGAGGTAACAGTTTTCTTCTGAACTCCTGGCAGGTCCATAAACAAACTCCAACTGCCTCTTTCAGCCCAAAAGCTAGCTGTCTTTTAACAGCTGAAAGTGAAACCAGCTTTGTTTCCAGGCAAGTCCTATGATAATCATAACTCATGTCTTGTCGCAACACGAAATAGCTCTTCAGTCAAACTTCTACTATATTTACTCGAAATCACATTCTTTCCAGTAAAAACTTATTTATTGGTCAACCTTTTATTCACCTTCCTTTAAAAAAAAAACACCCAAAGTTCAGCCTCTGCAGTTTTAAATTATAGATTCCAGATGAATCAGTGTCCACAATCCAGCTATAATTTCTTAAAACATATTTTACACAGAAAAACCGAACCACTCACGTAACACTGGGAGTTGCTGTGCGTAAATTGGCTGCATTTCCGACATTACAAAATTCAAAAATTACTTCTGGAAAAATGCTGTGAATGCTGGAAATTTGAAATAAAAACAGAAAATGCTGGAAATACTCAGCAGGTCAGGCAACATCTCGAGAGAGAGAAACAGAGCTAACATTTCAAGTCGATGACCTTTCATCAGAACTGGAAAACATTAGCGATGTAACCAGTTTTAAACAGGTACAGAGGCAGAGAAAAGGGTGAGGCAAGGAAAGAATAAAAAGGAAGGTCTGTGAAGGCAGGAGAGATTAAATGAAAAAGTGACAATGGTGCAAGATAAAACAGAATGGTAATGGGACATGTACAGAGAAAAAGATGAATCTGGGGTGGTGTAAATGGTAATAGCTGGAAGGAAGGAGAGGAGTGAGAAGACAAGTGCAGGAAATAGAATGAACACAATCGAGGGCTCTGTCAATTGCAGTGAAGGGGAATGCTCGATTGAGGAAAGAGGAAGGCATATTGGAAACACTGGTATGGAAGGTTGCACTGTCGGAGCAGATACAATGAAGAGGCAGAAACAGGGAGAATGGAAGAGAGTTCTTACAGGAAGTGAGATGGAAGGAAGTGTAGACAAGGTAGCTGTGGAAACTAACATAAAAATTGATTTCAGATTTCTAGCAGCTGCAGTATGTTGCTTTTGTTGTAGTTTTTGTGGAAATTGGTGGGTTTACAGAAGATCTTGGTTAACAGCCTAGCTCCAGAAATGGAGATAAAGAACTCGGGGAAAGGAGGAGTCAGAGATGGGCCATGTGAAGAAGGTCAGGGAGGGGTGGAAATTTAAAGCAAATTTGATTAAATTTTCCAGCAGAAATGGAAACAATTCACTCATCAATAAACAGAAAAAGAGATGAGGGTGGGGTCTAATTAGAACTGGAACAAATAATTTTCCCACATATCCTACGAAAAAGCAAGCATAGCCAGGACCAATATGGGTTCCCATAGTGACACCTTTGATTTGGAGGAAGTGAGAGAAAGTCCAAGGAAACCTTATTCGATGTGAGAGCAAGTTAAACCACGTGAAGGAGGATGGTGGCGGATGGGGACTGGTTGGGCCTCCATTCAAGGAAGAAGCAGAGAGGCCACAGGCCATCCTGCTAGGGGAAAGAAGTGTAGAGGGGCTAGACATTCTTGGTGAAAAGGAGACGATTAGGGGCAGGAAACTAGAAACTGTTAAATTGTTGAAGGGCGACAAAAGAGTCACGGATGTAGGTCAGAAGAACCTTTGCTGAGAACGGATCGTTTGGGGAAAGTCGAATAGCATAGTGAAAATAGGGAAAAAATAGGATTGGAAGGAGGGATCAGAGGAAAGTAAAGGAAAGTTACCCTAACCCTAACCTCTTAGAGCTCTTTGCCTGAATAGCAATGGTTGCCTCAATGGAATTCATATGTCAAAGTGCTTTGAGGCATTTGAGTGATGCCATACATAAATGCAATCCTTTCTCCATATCAAGTAATATGTACTGGATTCTCTTTAAACTATTTATTGAGACACAGCTAAAATGGAATTCATTTTTAAATCATAAAAAGAAAACTCCAGCCTCCGGACAAGCCTTTCTCCTCAGTTAAACCAACTTTTTGGTCTCATTCAGGTTCAACGAGACTCTGTACAAATTTGGTGTCCTGTTTGACCCAGAGTTGAACTTCAAATCCCATGTCCCTCTCCTTTACCAAGACCATTTACTTCCACCCCTGCAACATTGCCTGTCTCTGCCCCAATTTTAATCCCTCCAATTTCTCCAAAGATACCCAAGCTCACAGGGAGAATGAATTTCCCAAACATTAGTTCTATTACCTGGCACCTCAGCTAAGAGGCTTTATGGCTTGGAATACAGCATACCTGCAGAACCCATGACTGGGTGTGAAGGTTTAAACCTCCGAGTCACCAACTCACACGTTGGAAAGAGAATAAAAGTAATGATTTGAAATAAATTCTTGAAAAATATAATGTGGGTTATAATATTGTGGTTACATCACAATATATGCATGCTACACAATTCTCATGTCTGATCAAAAACATCTTCATCCCCAACAATATATAGAGCATATAATTCCCACTTATTTAAAAAATAAAATTGTGCTGGAAATGGGGAATGGGCAGGAAAGTGGAGTTGAGGCAGAAGATCACCCATGATCATATTGAATGGTGCAGCAGGCTCAAGGGGTCATATAGTCTACTACTACTCCTAGGTTTTACGTTCGTATCCATGTATAGGTAATGCTGGAACACCCCTTCAAACCACTGTGTTGGTAATCTGGAGTGATACTGCATTCAGTTATCTAAACAACGATCTAACTGAATAAACAAAGTTATGTCTACTCATCACCAGGTGAAATCAAGAGGCAAATGAAACAAGCGTTAAATGAAATGATTTGACTCTTTCTCACCACATGGGTTAGATTTTACCGAGCTCCCGACGTCGGGCTCCATGGTGGGGTGGGAGGGTGGCTGGAAGATCATTCCAGCAGAGGCCCATCGCTGGGCTCAAGCCTCCCGGCAGTGACGAAGAGACGTGTATCTACATATGCAAGTAAATAAAATGAATAAGTTTAAATACACTCACCTTGAATCTTCCAGGCCCTCCGCGACCTTCAGTGAGGCGGACGGCACTCCCGCGCCTTCACTTCCCCATCTGGGAAAAGCAGGCATAACACTGGTAGAGTGTGGGGTGGAGTTACGATTTTTAGTACGGGGGGGAACAGGGTCAAATAATCATAATGAGTGTAGGGGAAGGGGTGAACTTTAAACTTCGTACAGTCTGAGGGGGAAGGTCACACTTCAAAGCTCAGTGTTTTTATGGGGGGGAGAGGGCAAACACTTAATGTAATTATTATTGGGGGTTGGAAAGGGACGTTCTAATTTTATTTGGTACATTTTGCAGGGGGTGGGGGGGATACATCTTTAAAAATTCAAATTGGCCAGCATGGTTGGCTGCCCTTTAAAAATGGCACCAGCACCTGTGCACAGGCAGCTTACGCCATTGCTGGCGTCAGACAGCCCACTCCCTCCACATCATTGTGGTGGTCGGGGGGCGGGGGGGGGGCCGACCTGGCTAGTTAAACAAGCCGCCACACAGGAGATCATGGCGGCTCTGTGGCTGCGGCCCACACATGCGGGCTGCCATTTTTCTGGGAGTGCTGGCAGGCTCTTATAGTCCAGCCCGACATGTGCACAGGCATACAGACATCCTCGCGGACACAAGGCACCCATTGGAGGCTGAGAGCATTTACGTTACGAATTAAGGTTGCCACCTTGCTTGCAATCAACATTATCAGTTTGCCTTTTATTTCCCTCAAGGCCAAAATAACCCGCAGCCTGCTGCACAATTCTTTCAATACATTTTCTTCAAAATTCAATGCGTACCCTGGAGAAATGTGGAAACCGAAATCACTGGGGAAATTGATGACAATCTTTCACCAGATGAGATAAGGTAGGGGTGGAGACTCCCTTGCACTGTCAAAACCACCACTTCAAAAGGAGAGAGAAACAGAGAGAGAGAAAGAGATAGATTCATCTTCACTCCAATACCATAACTAATAAAACCTCAGATGAAAAATAACCTTGAGATGGGTACAGTACTCTTGTTTTTAATCATGCCTAAAAGGACAAAACGAAGGAATTGCAATGCGCTCCAACTTGAATAATAATCTAACCCAGCTGGGTACCAAATGTTGTGGATCTAAATCATTGTACTCATTAATTTATTAAATCTGACCTGATTGAACACTCAGCATCTGATGGCACAAATGCTACATATGTTTTGCTTCGTATTCAAATGGAATTTCAAATTAAGCTCTACAAAACGTATGCTTTAGTGTCCTGATTTCACCTGGCACACAATTCTAAACCAGCAAGAGAAGCACCCTCGCTTTCACAGGTTTAATTTTCTGACATTTACCCTCAAGCTCACGATGCATGAAACAGAGAATGATAAACATTAGAAGTCAGTTCTGCATTTGTGACCTTGTTTCATGTACTGTGTTGCATAGTTCACACAGGGCAGGAAGAACCTACAACGGCTTTTTGGAATTCATTCAAAAGCAGCAAGGAATGTATTTGATGCCAGCAGGCACTCTTCTGTTGACTCTGCAGCTAGTGTTATTGGGACACTTCTCCATGAACCAAACAAATTTAGCAGGGAACTTTTGCCACATGATAAAAATATAAAGTAAGATAATGGAAAGTTTTCTGAACTAAGAATTGCTTAATAGATTTTTTAAAGTTATGACACACAGCCCCCATTTTACTGTCTGCAATGCCACATAGATATCCACAAACAATGCATTACAGAGTGGAAATGTGGGCAATGATCAGGAATCTTCATTAAAATGCAAAATTTCTGGTGAAAGTGAATGACGAAGGAAGGTCCTGCCATGGGCAGAAGTTTCATTGCAATATGGGAACGTGATTGAAGTGACATTATTTAGACAGCAAATCTATTTTCCGATTTTACGCCAAAGATACACTGCTTCTTCATTTCATCTATATACATTCGGCAGCGAGACTGCAATATTCAATCCAAAGTTATTTAAAAGGGACAAACCATTAAAGTTAAGTGCTTTTTTCTTTCATATTATTTTTGGCCAATCCTGTGATTTATGATGCACTCATTTTTGTAACAAGCAATACTTTGGGGCAATAGGTATCCATATAGGAATCCCTTTTTATTTATGCTTTTGAAGGAAGAGGAAGAGGAGGACAAGGAGTAACGGAGAGCTGCAGATATGTCAGATTATGTTGCAGGAGCACTGCCTCTGCCCACCATTACCCTTCCTACTGTTCACATATATTGTGATTTCTTCTGCTTGGGTTAGCATTGACTATAGACAAGTACCAACCTTGCATAACAGATCAGTTAGCATAACATGGGTTCCTTATTGATCACTAAACTGCACATGTACAACTAGGAGTAATTTTACACAGGTCTGGTCTGGACGACCACTCTCTACAGACTCACGCAGCGAGTAGAAGTCACTTGATGCGTTACATCATTTCCCTTACACTGTTATGCATTGAAAACATAACCGTACCTTCTGAAAGGTATGCCACAACATCCCCATTTTATTTAGAGATACAGCACTGAAACAGGCCCTTTGGCCCACCGAGTCTATGCCAACCATCAACCACCCATTTATACTAATCCTACATTAATCCCATTAACCTCTCACGTCCCCACCTTCCCATACTAGGAGCAATTTATAATGGCCAATTTACCTATCAACCTGCAGATTTTTGGCTGTGGGAGGAAACTGGAGCACCCGACGAAAACCCACACGGTCACAGGGAGAATTTGCAAACTCCGCACAGACAGTACCCAGAATCGAACCCGGGTCGCTGGAGCTGTGAGGCTGCGTGCTAACCACTGCGCCACTGTGCCGCCCACTGCGCCATTCTTTCTCTAAATAAAAATTATCCCCCTTAAATAAATAAACCATAACTATATACAATTCACCAAACAGTAGTAAATTACAAATCTACATCATGCAAGACTGTAAGTACAAAACTCATAGACTCATAAGTCTCGATAACCCAGTGGTGATATAAGCATACGCCCTGACTTGGTAACTGTGTATCTGCACTCAGATTGTTGAACAGTTTCACATGGACTCTTTTTCCTTCGAAGCACTGTGTTTAAACTTTGCTTGAGACTTGGTTTTAGATCTCATCCTGTTCACAATGGAATCATGCAGTGATCCAGGATCATGAACTTCTCTAAACTGACCTCTGTTTCATCTCATTGTCGTACCATTGGGAATATTAACTTCATATGAAGCTGGTTCTGGACATATCTTGGAAACTTCTGCTGGACTCAACTTACCATTTGTAGGATGTTGTATTCTGACTTGTCGTCCTACTGACAGACTGGATAACTCTTCACCTGCATGCTCTTATGTATGTCCTTCATCCTCCCATTTGCCCAAAAGTGCCTTTGTTTGATCACCTGACCTCGGAACAATTAATGCTATGGCTTGCTCTGTCCCACTGCTGATCTGGTGGCCCGATACAGCTGTCTGATGTCTCTGCCCAAGTACCATTCTGGCACTACACATCTCATGCAACGTGTAGAGGATCTGCTATAGCGTAAAGATTCCCTTTGTAGGTCCAGAATCACCCCGATGTATTCCTGCATGTGGGTGCTTTCAGAGAACTCCACTCCCTGTTGGAACTGATCTCTGGACTCGTGTCTATGACAATCCGATTTCACAGCTAAAGTACAAACAACCTCACCTACACAAATGCAGAGCTGCCCACACAGGCTGCCGTGGTGTTGCAAATGATGCAGTCAAAAATCAGGTCCTTCTGAGTCTTCAAAGATCTTCTGATGTCTGTGAACTGGCATCACGTTGAAGCTGGTGGACTTTAAAATTGAAATATCTTCACTGCTGCCACTATCTTGTGTTTTATTCTCCTTATGTTAGTGTTGACTATACATAAGTACCAACCATGCAAAACGGATCGGTTAATACACAACGTAGGTTATTTATTGATGATGATGCTACATGTTTACAACTAGGAGCAATCTCACATAGCTCTGGTCTGGACAACTAATCTCTACAGACTCATACACAGAGTAGAAGTCACATGGTACAATACATCATTTCCCTTACACTGCTGTAAAAATTAAAAGCAGGATTGATCTGCCTAGAAGGTTAAAAAAAATTATGTTCCTGTAGTCAAGGACACACATAATTGTCTCTTCCTAAGAACGGCAGGTTCTCAAAAACAGGAACTCGCTTCCGAAAAGCATGAACATATTTACTTCAGAAAAGTACTGACAATACAAGACTTATAAATAATCATTGAAACTTACCACAACCTAACAATGGATAACATAATTTTCTATGGACGCAGTTAACTTACCTGTCAAATGAATCCGGGAAACTGAGTTAAAGGGCTGAATTTTACCCACTCCCCCCAAGTCGGGGGTTGTGGCGGGAGGTGGGGGGCATAAAATGGCTCTGGGAGAGGCCTGCCACGCTCCCCGGCACCGGGAAGGCCCCACCCCATATTACCGGTGGCAACGAGGCCTCGTGGCGGCACCCCCCACCCCCGCCCCCCCGCGGCTCGGCAACGGCAGCCACATTAAAATATGTCAATAAATTTAAATGGAGAAATTAATGACTTACCAGGTCCCGCCGGCCGTCCTGCTCTGATATTGCGGTCGATGGCCAGCACTACCATGCCATTGGGTCTCCGACCAGTGATGTAAGGTGGAACACTGATGGAGAGGGGGAAGCAGGTAAGTTCCTCCGTGTGGGAGGGTGGGGGGGAGTGGGGTCAAAGTATTTTAATTGGTCTATGGAGTGGTGGGAAGGGGTAAAATTGAAAGTTTGTGACCTTTGGGGGGGTGAAGGTCAGGTGCACAAGGTAAGTAATTTGGGAGGGAGAGGGCAAAGAATGAAATGTTGGTCATTGGAGTGGGTGGGACAGGGGCTTGAAACTTTTATTACATTTTTTTCCATAAAATTTCAGTCTCTATTCCTTTAAAAATTTCAATTAAATGTAAGGGCAGGAAGCCCTTTAAAAATGGCGCCAGCGTCTGCGCAGTCATCGGGGGAGTGGGGGGTAGTGGGTGGTGGGTGGAGTCCACCCCGGCCATGTAACTGTGCTGCCATGTTTAATATTGTGCCTGCTCTGTGGAGTAAATCCCGCACGTGTGCTCCGCCGTCTTTGAAGCTCGCCGCCGATCTGGTAAAATTCAGCCCATAATCTTAAAACACTGTTGTGTAGTTAGGAAGTGCGTCATCATGTGAAACCTTCAATATCCTGTAAATATTTCGAGGTTTGGACCAATAACTGTGCTCACAGCTTGCTGCTGGCTCGGCCTTTTCTTAGAAATTAAATAATGTGGATTTCAACTAGAAATTGACAGTTATGCAGCCTTATTTGGAAATAGAAGGGGACAAACGTACTTGCAAAAAGGTAACACCCCCCTACATAAATAAACTAGTTATGCAGCTTAGAAACAGTCTAAATATTGGAACCACACAGTGGATCTTTAGAATCGTTGGATTTATTCCAGCCTTTCTCATGGTAAAGGTACGAGCTACCTGATGCAGCGATGATAGTTTTCCCCCTAATTGGGATAGAGGTATCTCGCTAAACTCTGTCACTTTCTACTCGGGATTTAAGGAAATGCTCCTTTAAATATTAATGGATATCTTAAATATTTTATTGGAACATTATTTAGACTTAGAACTTGGACTCTCTACTTGGAATAAGATTATACTTTCCTTCTTTTCCCAGAACTATTATCATAGCGATTGTTTTAACCATCAAAGTGTGAATTGCATGCTCGATTCTTTAATAAACCTTTGTATAATTTAGAAAATACATTATCTCCTGAAGTCTTCTGTATCTCAACTCAAGAACCCATCTCTGTACTTCCATTAGTGGAGAGGTATGTTATTGAGGAGAGATGCTCAGACCCTTATAATATTCGGGTTGTTATAATCTGGCTAAAACGTGTTAAAAAGTCTATCTAGAGGACAGTAATATCCTCAGCTGGTTCCTTTCCTTGGGGTAGAGTTAGATCGGTTCTTGAGACCCATTCAAGTGTCTGAGAGATCTGTCTTTCTAAACCTTAAGTGAGAATTATCATCTGAGAAGTTCACCTGATCCGGGATAGTCCCCAAAAGAGGCTAGGATTATAATTCACTTCACTTAAAGGTGTACCACAACAACACAATCAATTCCGACTTGCATGGACTTAGCCTCATTTTGTCCCTTTGGACAAGATTCACCAGCGATGCTGTGATGAATTTACGCTGCAGGCTACAAGCTAATCTGCAACCAAACTCTAGGGCAGGCCTGCCATTATCAATCACTGCCGAGGGCACTTTAGCTTCACTGTACTGTTTTGGCTCAGGCTTATTCTTGGCTTCCAGATCGAACATCAGGAGAATTAGACAATCTGCAGTCCACAAATGAGTAAAGCAGGTGACTGGTGATGTGTTGTCAGTGTAAGGAGCTACACAAGCAACATCAGGAGAAAGCCCTGATTTTTCCCAAGCAATGGGATTTCACAAAGTCCATCCAGAGCATCATTAATTGCACACATTTCATCCTATGTGCTCCTGCACACAGCAGCAGACCCGTTCATTAACAAGAGCTACCATTCTGTCAGTGTCCATGTTATATGTACAGGATCATACAGCTCAATGCCCACTTCCCTGGCAGCACTTTATTTTAAGACAATCCAGCAAGACCCCAAACTTAGAGTTACATCACATCCAGGATGTGTTTATTATTACGTGTCAGCAATTCCTCAGTTGGTAGCACTCTTGCCTGAGTAGAAGGTTCTGGATTCAAGTTCAAATCTAGGTCTTGAGCACAACAATCAAGGCTGACACACCAGTACAGAGGGTGCTGCACAGTTGGAAGTGCTGCCTTTTTGATGAGACATTAAAGTAAGACCCTCCTTGTCCTCTTAGGTGGATGTAAAAGATCCCTTCGCCCTATTTCAAAGAAGAGTAGGGAGTTATCCCTAATGTCCTGGTCAATATTTATCCCTCAACCAACATCTCAAAAACATATTATGTGGTCACTATCACATTGCTGTTTGTGAGAGTTTGCCTTGTGCAACTTGATTGCTGCATTTCCTACATTACAGCAGTGACTACACTTCAAACGTATTTCATTGGTTGTAAAGCGTTGGTCCATCAGGCAGTGGTCTGCACGGAATGTCCTCAAGGCCCTACGGGAAAAGGAAACGGTGGATCATGTCGGATGGTTCCCCGAGCAGACCGTCAAAGTCATTTGGCGGAATGCCTCATCACCAGAACTTTCAAACAAGCACCAAGACGTAGCTTGGCTGGTGGTGAGAAGGGCCCTCCCCGTCAGATCCTTCATGCACACCCGAAGTCTCGCCCCCTCCGCACAGTGCCCCCGCGTTGGCTGTGGTGGGGAAGAGACGGTCGCCCACCTCCTCCTGGAATGTGCCTTTGCAAAGCAGGTGTGGAAAGAGATGCAGTGGTTTTTGTCAAGGTTCATCCCAAGCAGCTCTGTAACACAGGAGTCTGTGCTCTACGGGCTGTTCCCAGGGACGCACACCGAGACAAACATCAACTGCTGCTGGAGGACTATCAATTCGGTGAAAGACGCCCTTTGGTCTGCCCGAAACTTGCTGGTCTTCCAGCGCAAAGAGTTGTCCACCACCGAATGTTGCAGACTGGCACATTCCAAGGTCCAGGACTAAGTGTTGAGGGACGCACTAAAGCTTGGGGCAGCCGCAGCAAAGGCTCAATGGGGAAAGACCACAGTGTAAGGTTCCCCCACCAAGCTGGACTGAGGGGCTGGATCCATGGGAAACCCCTCGAACTGTATCGTTAATATTCTCAATTGCTGTAAATGTAAAACTGTAATTGACATGACAATTGTGAAAAGGAAGGGTTGGGAAGGAACTCATGACAGTATTGAAGGAAACTGATCTCCCTTGCAATGTTTGTATTTTTTGGTGCTGTTTGGAACCTGTCTGGCAATGTAATTTTTACAGATGTTTATGAATAAAGTATATTTTGGAAATATAAAAAAAAAAATTGGTTGTAAAGCGTTTTGAGACATCCTGAGGTCATGATAGGCTTTATATAATTACAGGTATTTTTTAAGACTCACCATTCACAGAGCATGCCAAGATTTATTGTTTCTAAAACCTGCCTCTGCCGCCCTGTCCAGTAGTTAAAAATCTAAAAAAAAAGTAATCATTTGCATAAAAATATTGGCAATTAAACCATCAACTGAGATAAATGATGTAAAAAACTGGTTACAAGGGTTGTTTATTCATGCAATCTATGGTACTGTATGGAACCGGATTATTCTGGAGGAGTTTCCAATACACTCCTGAGTGTGTATCAGGATTTATGGTCATCTGCTGAACACTTAACTTAGCCATCATGAGGAAATAGCCATACCATCATCTAGACAACATGAAGTGTTGCACGAGGAGCATTGAGTGGGGAGGAGGGGGTGGAGGAGGAGGGGCACCAACCACCATTGCCCCTGGCTCTCAGATTGCAGCTCATATCAGAGCACTTCCCTTGACCCATCTTTCCCATCGCCAATACCCACAGTCCCACAATCATTATCACCACCATCCTTTCCATTGCCTTCCTTCAGTCTAGCCTTAAGAGCCTTGTCCTCATTTCAATACAGATATAAGCATCAACACCAAATCCAGAACAAAAAGAACAAATTTATTAAACAACTCAATTCCATTTCTATCTAATAGGAAACAGAAATAATTCTGAATCACCCTTGTGCAAACCCTTATTACCTACCGTGTGCTTGTTTACCTCTCCTGGTGCTCTTACTGTTTCCCCAATGGCTACAGCTTGGGAGTGGAAGGCTGCTGAGTTTACATGGTGGACACTTCAGATGGCTACTGTGGGCAACCTTAAGCAGCACAGGGTGTTGTGGGTTTGGCTGCAGATTGCAGCATCACTGCATAGGCTGGTGCAGTGGTTCCAGCTGGCTGGGTGACACCAACAAGGGCACTGGCAGTGTGTGTGACTGGGGAGCAGGAATGCTGTCATCCTGAGGGGTGGACAGCAGGTGCCTCCCCAGTGGAACAAAGGCCACTTCCCTGAACAGGACTGACGTGACTCTCGGGAAGCCTCTCCCAACACTGCCCCCAGAAAAAAGATGGTAGCTGTCTAAGCTTCCGTGACAGCTGTGTGACTGCCTGGTCCATGTCGGGCGAGTGGCCTCCATGCTATACATAAAGCCGTGACACAAGATGTAGCTGAACTCCTCCCTCTTCTGCGACAGTGTGCATAAACTTGCTGGCAGGGTGCCCAATTCATCTAACAGTTCCCGGTATATGCCCATCATTCCTTCTAAGTAGCCTGGACCCATAAAGTCAACACCTATGTCCTCTGCAGTAGAGCTAGTATCTTATTCCAATCTCTGGTGAGCTGACATTTGTGGTGCCATATTCCCCAGCGCTGTCTGCAGCCAGAGTGTGCCACCCATTTAAGAGGTGGTGGTTGCCTTTAAATGGCATCAGAGACACCCGATATCCTGCCTCCCACAGACATGCATCAAATGGATAGGGGCAGAAATGCAAGTGGCATACCTGATTCCTGATAATGAGCTGGCAGCATGAATATCATGAGCTGCCTGCAACGGGACGAACATATGTGAGCAATACCCAACCATATTGGGGCACGATCAAATTTCTAGGCCATTTTTGTGAATCCCCAGGCTGCCATGAGGTATTGCACACAGGTATTGCGATCTGAAAAATTCTGGAAAAGGGCATCATACATCCGAGACTTGGCTCACCCAGTTTTGCAAGAGAGTCTCATTCCACTTTGTTTCATTGTCATTTCGGGTCTTCACACCCAATTCACACAATATTTATTTAGTAAAAGCCAAGGCCAAACAGTCTCACATGGACAGTACACTTCTTATGTCAGTGCACCCTCACAGAGGATGTTAATGGAAATGATCCGCAAACTACTCAATACCAAGCTGTTATATTAAAGATTATGAGAGTATAAATTGGACCTCATTGCACATATTTTACCAGCGTAAAATGGTAGGAGTTAGGCTCAACTTCAAGGATCAATGTCATTTGACCCAAGGACACCTGAAAAACGTCCCAACTGAAACTGGATCGTATTGCTTTCCAGGCATCCAAAGCAGCCACCTAAAGCAGGTATTAGGCCCCTCGGATATGCAAACGAGGGGCAAAGCACCTGCTTTAGAACACCTCAGGGAAAGTCTCTCCCTGCTTCCTTGAAAACCTACTTGTTTAAGATATGTATGCAGTGAACATGAGTAGAAAGGGTAGATTGGCTGAAGCGTTGAGAACAGTAATTAGAAGAGCATTGAGTATCAAAAGTATTAACAATCACGAGGAAGGGTGAAGCTTTTGCTGGAATGAGTCAGAGATGAAAGCAGAGGCTGAGGGAAAAAAATGACGAATAATATGAGCATCAGCCTTGGCTCAGTGGTGGCACTCTCACCTTGAGTCAAAAGGTTGTGAGCTCAAGTTCTATTCCAGAGAAATGAGCACAAAAATAAAGCATGACACTCCCTGTGCATTGCTGAGGAAGTGCTGCACTGTCAGAGGTGCTGTCTTTCGGATGAGATGGTAAACTCTGCTATCTTTCAGCTGGGCATAGAAGTTCCCATGGCACTATTTCGTAGAAGACCAGGAGAGTTTTCTCCACTGTCCTGATTAATATTTAGCCCTCACCAACAACACTGAAAGATTGTGATCTGGTCATTATCACATTGCTCTTTTTGGGATCTTGCTGCGTGAAAATTGGCTGCTGTGTTTTCTAAATTACATCAGTGATTATACTTCAAAAGTACTTTATTGGCTGTAAATCGCTTTGGGATGGCCTGAGGTCCTAAAAGGCCGATACAAAATACTATAAAATCATAGAATCATAGAATGGTTACAGTACTGAAGGAGGACATTCAGCCTGTCATGTCCATGCTGGCTCTCTGCAAGAGCAGCTCAGCTGTCCCACTCCCTGTAGTCCTGCAATTTTTTTCTATTCATATTATTATTCAATTCCCTTTTGGAAGCCACAGTGAATCTGCCTCCACCATAGTCTCAGGCAGTGCATTTCAGATCCTAACCACTCGCTGCCTAAAACAGTTTTTCCATTTGTCACTTTTGATTTGTTTGCCATTCATCTTAAATCAGTGTCCTCTGGTTCTCAACCCTCTGCCAATGGGGACAGTTTCTCCCAATCTATTCTGTCCAGACTCATGATTTTGAACACCTCAATCAAATTTCCTCTCAACTTTCTATTCTCTATGGAGACCAACCCAACTTCTCCAATTCATCCATGTAACTGAAGTCCCTAATCCCGGGAACAATTCTCGTTAATATTTTCTGTCCCCTCTCTAATGCCTTCATATCCTTCCTAAAGTGTATGCCCAGAATTGGATGTAATACTCCACTTGAGGCCAAACCATAATTTCCTTGCTTTGTACTCTATGCCTCTGTTTATAAAGCCCAGGATCCCATATACCTTATTAACTACTTTCTCAACTTGTCCTGCCACCTCCTATGATTTGTGTATATTTATCCACAGGTCCCTCTGCTGCTACATTCCCTTTAGAATTATATCCTTTATTTTATATTACCTCTCCTCGTTTCTCCGACCAAAATGTATCACTTCACACTTTTCTGCTTTAAATTTCATCTGCCACGTGCCCGCCCATTCCACCAACCTGTCTTTGTTCCCTTGAAATCTATCACTATCCTCCCCGCAGTTCACAATACTCTCAAGTTTTGTGTCATCTGCAAAATTTGGAATTGTGCCCTAAACACCCAAGTCATTAATACAGATCAAGAAAAGTAGTGGTCATAGTGCCAACCCATGGGGAACCCCATTAGATACATTTCTCCAGTCTGAAAAAAAAACATTCGCCACTTTACTGTGTTTCCTGTCACTCAGTCAACTTTGTACCCATGGTGCCACTATCTCTTTTATTCCATGGGCTTTAACTTTGCTGACAAGCCTGTTAAGTTATGTTATGTTTTGTGGCACTTCATCAAATGCCTTTTGGAAGTCCATGTGCACCACATCAACCATAATACCCTCATCAACCTTCCCTGTTTCTGTTTGGGAGAGAAATGCAATACTGTACCAATGTGCCTCCTGGCTTGCTGTAGTCATGTGACCTCTACCATGAGACACTCACTACAGGCATCCATCACAAGGCAGTTCAATAAAGACATAGTACAAGCAAGATTGTTGTCCTGTGAGCTTGTAAATTACCTCATCAAAAATCTTGATCTAGTTAGTTAAATATGATTTGCCTTTAATGCATCTGTGCTGGCTTTCCTTAATTAATCCACATTAGTCCAAGTGACTGGTAATTTTGTCTTGAATTATCACTTCTAAAAGCTTTCCCACTAATGAAGTTAAATGGATTGGCCTGTAGTTGCTGGGCTTATCAATACACCCTTTTTGAGGGAGTAACATTTGCAATTCTCCAGCTCTCTGGCACTACACCTATATTTAAGGAGGATTGGAAGATTATGGCCAGTGCCTCCACATTTCCACCTTTACTTCCCTTAGTATCTTTGGATACATCTGATCCGATCATGATGACTTCCCAACTTTAAGTACAGTCAGCCTATCTAATACCTCCTCATTATCAATTTTTTGCCCATCCAGTGTCTCAAGAACCTTCTTTTTCACTATGAGTTTGGCAGCATCTTCTTCCTTGGTAATGACTGATGCAAAGTATTCATTTAGTATCTCAGCCATACCCTTTGCTTCCATGCTTAAATCCCCTTTTTGGTCCCTAACTGGCCCCATTCCTCCTTTTACTGCCCTTTTACTAACCAAATGCCTATAGAAGAATTTTGGATTCCATTTTATATTAGCTGTCAGTCTCCTCTCATACTCTTTCTTTGCTTCTCTTGTTTCTTTTTTCACTTCCCCTCTGAACTTATATTCAGCTGGTTCTCACTTGTTTTATTAACCTGGCACCTGTCATATGCATCCTTTTTCTGCTTCATCTTACTCTCTATCTCTTTCATCACCCAAGGAGCTCTGGTTTTGTTTGACTTCCTTCCGCCCCACCACCACCCCCACCCTGCAACCCACCCCCCACTTGTGGGAATGTACCTCAATTGTACCCGAACCATCTCCTCTTTAAATGCAGCCCATTATTCAGTTACAGTTTTGCCTGCCAATCTTTCATTCTAATTTACCTGAGACAGATCCATTCTCATCCCAATAAAATTGACCCTCCCCCAATTTAGTATTTTTACTTTAGATTGGTCCTTGTCCTTTTCTATAGCTAACCTAAATCTTATGATACTATGATCATTGTCCCCTAAATGTTCCCTTACAAGCACATGATGCACTTGACCTATTTGACCCATCTTATTCCTCAGAACCAGATCCAGCAATGCCTCCTTCCTCATTGGGCTGGAAATATAATGCTGTAGAAAATTTTTCTGAACACATTTCAGAAAATTTTCCCCAGCTCTGCCCTTTACAATATTACTTTCAATGTTGATATCAGGATAATTAAAGTCCCCCATTAAAATTACCCTATAGTTTTTGCACCCCTCTATAATTTCCTTGCAGATAATTTCCTCTTTATCTTTCCCACTAGTTCATGGCCTATAGAATACACCCAGTAGTATAATGATACCTCTATTGTTTTTTTATCTCTAACCAAATAGATTCTGTCATTGCCCCCTCTAGGACATCCTCTCTCTCCAACACTGTAATATTCTCCTTAATCAATACTGCCACCCCCATCCTTTCTTTTCTTCAATATCTTTCCTGAATATCTTTATCCAGGAATATTTAGTGCCCAGTCCTGCTTTTCTTTTTGAGCCAGGTCTCAGTTATCAGCACAACATCATATTGGCTATCTACACCTGCAGCTCACCAATCTTATTTACCATGCTTCGAGTGTTCATATATATGCATGGTCAATCTAATTTAGACCTTATTGCATTCCCTCTTACTCTGATCCCATGTAATACCTTACTTCTCTTACTCTAGTGCTATCTGTCTCTTATAATATTTTGTGCATCTTGTTTTCCCTCTCTAATGTTACATTCTTGTTCCCAACCTCCTGCCAACTGAGTTTAAACCCTCCCCAATAGTACTAGCAAACCGTCCACAAGGACATTGATCCCAGCTATGTTGAGGACCTATCCAGCCTGTATAGGTCCTACCTCTCCCAGGAATCTAAAGCCCTCCCTCCTGCACAATCTCTCCAGCCACACGTTCACCTGCTCTATCCTCCTATTTCTATATTCACCAGTGCATGGTACTGGGAGTAGTCCAGAGATTACTACCTCTGATTCAAGTCAATGGCAATGACAATGCAATGTAATGACAATGCAACACAATTGTTTTTCTTTATATAAAAGCAGGTCTTGGAAAATA